>NC_136897.1:10139146-11586646 GCF_949152265.1 Phoxinus phoxinus
ATAATTATCACAATCTAGTAATCTATTTATTCATACAGAATACAAATTTCTATTCAGTTTCCAGTGATTTAAGCGATCTAAAGTGCCAAACAGCGAACGGAGCTAGATATGTGTCTCCTCTTCCTGGATCGCGTGAGATTTGACCTCGGAGCGCTATGATTTGCTGAACAGCTGTCAATCATCTCCACGTGTTCAACCTGACCTCTTCTGCATGACGCGTCCTGGACGCGTCCTGTCTATACTTCCTCATTCTGGATATCCATGATAAACAAAGCGAAAGTGAGATTTATTCACCGAAACAAGAAGCTATTAAATGCACGATTGAAGTATATGTGTTTTGTGTGTTGTTTTCGTGCGTTTCGGGGTATTTTTATATGAATAAAAAATAAAGGTGAGGCTAAGCATAGCTCATAGCTTCATATAAAATGCTAAAAATGACATATTTCAAAATCTTTTTTTGTCTTGAAACCATTTTAAACCGCGACCGGAATATGATACAAATACTCGATGGTGTTTTAAAGTGAGCTTTAAATAAAAGTGTAATATTAATAAATTAAATTGTGTCATGTAGCTGGAGGCTAACGTTAGCTACTTGTTGTGTTGCACCTGCTACACGAGCTTTCTATTCCTTATATGTATATATTTTTTAAAGAATTCGCATTTAAAGTAATAATATATTTTTGGTGTTGTTTGTTTCCTAACAAGAGTAAAGTTAATGGGTGGATTATTCGTGCACATTAGGTGTCAATGGCCAAGCATTATGCCAGAAGAACGGCTATAATCTGGCTGGATTCAAACAAAAGAATAAGGACAAAAGAATAATGAAGATTAAGTCTCATACCGGCAGAGGTGTGAAAGGTTGGTCGATTTAAATGAAAAGAACATGAATGGGGCCAGTTCTCCTCGCCAGACATTAGTCAGAGACTGTAAATGAGTGTTTATTACAGGCAATACATATTTGATGAGAATCTTTTAGCCTTCTCCAAAGTCTCCCCTGATATGGTCTCACAATAGGCTTCACAAAATGCATAATTTTAGATATATCATTCTCAGATTTGAAATGAAGCATGACCACAGTTGTGGCTACACTTTAGTTGTGGTAATAAGTTGCTATCTTAAATTCACATAATATTTTTATACATTTAATAAATATATTCTTAATATTTGTTGTTTTTGTTTTATGTTTGAGCTTATATATCTCAATATTAATAACAGTCTGGTTAATTTTGAGTCTTGAACTGTAAACTCTCAAGGGTTGGCTTTCTAAATATATGTTGGTTATGTGTCTATTCAGAATGACTTCAGAAGCTGCAACCTTTTTATTCTGGGTATGTCATGTATGCATGTATGCCAAAATTGGGGGTGCTGAGGAAGGGGTTAAAGAGGTGTGTGAACTCGCAAGTACGATGTCAAGCACTGTAATTTGCTCTGGCCCCCTTCCTGTTCGCAGGAGTGATGAGATAGTTAGTAGATTGTGTTCACTCAATGGCTGATTGTCTGGGTGGTGTCCGCAAAATAATATAGTATTCATAGACAATTGGAAAAGTTTTTGGGGCTAACCTGACCTGTTGAAAAGAGATGGTATTCATCCCTCCTGGGATGGTGCTGGTCTTCTCTCTAGTAATTTGGCTCATAGTCTTAGAGATAAAACATGACAATCTGGGGCTCAGGTCAGGAAGCAGACAGACTGGCTTAACTGACCATCTGCTAGCGGCCTCACGTTACCAAGGTCAGATAAATCCCATCACATAGAGCTTCTTTCACCTAGATATCATCATATAGAGACTGTGTCTGTTCCCCGAACTTGGAAATCCAAAAAACGTTCAAACCCATCTAAGGTTAAAAATGTAATTGATGTTCAACAAATAAAAAACAGATATAATACAGATGAGCAAATGATAAAGCTTGGGTTGCTGAATATTCGATCGCTTACTTCAAAAGTGCTAATAGTTAATGATATGATTACAGATTATAACCTAGATGTGCTGTGTTTGACAGAAACCTGGCTAACACCAAACGATTACATTGCTTTAAATGAGTCAACCCCACAAGATTACGGTTATAAACATGAACCTCGTCTGAAACGCAAAGGAGGAGGTGTTGCTGTAATTTATAGTAATATTTTCAAAACCACTAAGACATCTAGTTGTAAATATAATTCTTTTGAAGTGTTGGTGCTTAATGTAAAAATATATAGTGTAAACGATAAATCCCGTTTGAAAATTCTACTGGCTACTGTATACAGGCCACCAGGGCACCATACAGACTTTATCAAAGAATTTGCGGACTTTCTATCAGAATTAGTATTGGCTGCAGATAAAGTACTAATTGTTGGTGATTTTAATATACACGTAGATCATGAAAAAGATGCATCGGGATTGGCATTTAAAGACATTATAAACTCAATTGGAGTTAGACAACACGTGTCAGGACCTACTCATTGTCGTAATCATACTCTAGATCTAATACTATCACATGGAATAGATGTTGATGCCGTTGAAATACTGCAGCAGAGCGATGACATCTCAGATCATTATCTAGTCTCGTGTAAATTACATTTAGCCAAGGCTGCAAAGCCGACTCCGTGTTATAAATATGTTAGACCTATCAATTCTGCCACTAAAGATTGCATTATCAATAATCTTCCTAATCAGTTTCATCAACTCAGCATCCCTGATAGCTTAGAAGAACTTGATATTGCAACAGAAACTTTTAACTCTCTCTTTTCCAGCACTTTAGACACAGTTGTTCCGTTGCGCTTAACCCTCTGGGGTCTGAGGGGTTTTTGGGGCCCTTGAGAGGTTTTGACATGCCCTGACATTTGTGCTTATTTCAGCTACTTACAACATACCTTTGGCCAACACATAATTATGCTGTATTGCAGCACAAACTCTGCTACAATAATATGTGAGCAAAATGGAAGTTACATGTTTGCATTTTATAGAAAAAAAATATTATGCGTGGTTAGTAAGTTTTGGGAAAAAATTTGTCACTGCAATGAGCTCATATAACTCATACTGAATAGTTTGGCACAAGACTTTTGAGTTACCATTCTTGTAGGCTAGAATGTTTACTACAAAATGATGTGAAAATCATTCTGATCACTCTTTCACAAAACAACAATATAATGATTTAAACTTTGCAAGTCAGTTTTTGTGCCAGTACTGCTTTATGCGTAGGGGTGTTGATGGCCATGAATATGAATGAGGGGAGACAATAGACACTCCCCCATCCATGGCTAATGCCCCCATCAAGGTGCTGTGAGGCAGAGAGGAGAATCTGAGAATGAGAGGACATTCAAAGGTTTTGTTTTTTAATCTGTTTTTATTGTAATTCCTCTATGTGGAGGAACTAAATGTTGTGCCTCACAAGACCACAGTGCTACCGTACATATATAAACATATAGTACCAGTCAAACGTTTGGACACATTACCATTTTTAATATTTTTAATATTTTTGGAAGATAAATTATTAAATTATTAAATTATTTGATAAAAAATACAGAAACAACAGTAATATTGTGTAATATTATTACAATTTAAAATAATGATTTTCTATTTTAATATACTTTAAAATATAATTTATTTCTTTGATCAAAGCTGAATTTTCAGCATCCTTACTCCAGTCTTCAGTGTCACATGATCCTTCAGAAATCATTCTAATATCATGATTTGATAATCAGGTATTATCAATGTTGGAAACCGTTGTGCTGCTTAATATTTTTTTATAACCTGTGATATTTTTTTCAGGATTCACTGATTAAAAAGAAAAGCATTTATTCAAAATAGAAATCTTTCCTAACAATATAACTTAACACATCCTTTAAAAAAAGAAAGAAAGGTAGTGTATACTGTTACAAACAGACTCATGGGCGAATGTGAGTAAACAGAGGTCACTTGCGGTCCAGTTTCCCGGGCAGGAATCACGCAGTCTGTGCAACCATGTCAACATCAGTCTCGGTTTTCCATGACAGGGTGGACTTGGACCTGTTGCTTGTTTGCCATGGCTCTCTTCGGGACCGGTGCTTGGACATGTTCATTGTCACATCTGTTGATAACACAATCAAAGAAACTGTATTATTATCGTTATCAATCACTATGCCATGGATTAAGAAAAAGACAACCGATTTTGTAATTTCACACAAGAATAGGTAGGCCCTACTTGTATATTATGACGAGTATATTATGTATATTGTAAACACAATTACATTTCATCAGTAAAATATTACGTCTGTGCACTTACCATCATTCTCGATTGAGAACTGAACGACACCTGCGTGTCCCTCTGCTGTGCTGCAGAAGGAGAGCGTGATGCAAACACATTCCTAAAAAAATAAAAACAACTGTGTTAGCATACATTATCCAAAGATGGGCGATTAATGGGTATGGACGCACAATGCATGTAGTCTATATATCTGTTGATGGACCATAGGACGGAGAAATATCTATTTATGGGCCATAGATCGCGTCACCGCGAGCTGTTGATGGCCATTATCTGCGCACGCATTTAGAGCATTTCAAACATTTACACCTGGGGTCCGTTCTTCGTACGTCGCTAACTCACTTAGCTGGATTTGATTGTTGGCGATTTGGCATGATCTTGGATTGTTTGGTTCTTCGACGCTCATCCTGGACTTGCTGTCATAGCAACAGGTGCGCAATCTTAAACCTGCTCGCGAGCAGGCTTATTTCATGTTAACAGGATTAGATCCCGGCTTTATAAGCGGAGGTGATCCGGGAAGTCCTTTAGCGCAGCGCGATAGCGTACTTTTAGAGAGATAGTTTTTCTCGTGAGTGTCATTTGTATCATTAATTTGTTGAACAACACATTTAATGTCGGAGTCGGGCTTTAACAACAGCACAAACTGTGTGCATTTCCCTGAGATTCTTTGCGAGTCATACGGTGAACTTTACGATGGCTGCCCGTCGTGCCATTCACAAAGTTTACCTCGCGCTCAAGCTTTTTTTTTTAGGGGTTTTTATGGTTTTCCCAGACCCAAGGTTGTAAAGCAGATTTTTTGTTTTCTTTTGTTGTTGTTTTTTGCCAATGCAGGTACATTATATTTTTTTATGAAGATCATGCAATCATGACTTAGCCAATAAGTATGATTTACAGTAGCCTTTGTGTCAGGCTTCACTAACGTGATTCACTAAACAAGACTGTACACACGTTCCCATCAAGGCCTCAATGAAGAGGATTTTGTGAACAGTGTAAATGTGCAGGTAAGTTACTATTACAATTCTAAATATATCATATTAGTAATATTATTATATGAAAAAAAAAAAAAAAAGGAATGGAATCAAAAAGTATGCAGTTGACTGACTAAAATGTCTTGGCGGTGTGTGACACTATACCATATCAGTCACATTGTCACATGTAGCACATTATTTGAACATGGAAACGGAAAATATAAATATCAAGCACACTGTATTACATAGGCTACACGTATTCTGAGCCTAACATAACTATATTTTTTTCATTATGTAGGTGATTAGGCTACAACATGCTTGGAGACACAGGGGCTATACCTGCAGGCAGTATTTTATGACCCCATTCCCTGACCCACAGCCCGGACAATGGAGCTCTAGCCAGGACAAGGGCACAGTTTTAAATTGAGCATGGGCAACTAAAGGGAAAATTTCAGTGTCTGAAAAGGCTGAGGGTTGCACCTGACAGGGACTGTGACATTATTGTTACATGTGCCGTATTACACATCATTACACATCAGAAAGGAGAGGATCCCTGTGGTGGAGATGCAGCCTGATGATGACCTCCAGCCTGATGATGACCTCCACCAGTGCACTTGGACGGACCTAGTAGCAAAGCGGCACGGGACAGAATTGTGGGACACCATTTTTAAAATTCACTAAATGTTTAATAAAAGACAAGACAAATATGCTTAGTTTCTTTTTCATTTCAATTATTCTTTGTAAAGAAAGCAGTGATCAAGCCATCTTTTGCCTGCAATAAGAGATATTATGCAAGGTCAGCAATAGTACTCTGTGTGTTCTTTTAGAGAGATATTTTTACATTAGCCTACATGCAGTGTTCACTTTCATAAAGTAAAGCAATTCAGGCTTTAGACCAGCCATTTGGATAATAGGCCTACTTAATTTAATGCAGCAACAAATTATTTTACAGTGTACTAAGATAATTAAAAGCTCATTTACCAGTAATGAAGCTGTTGCTGCTACATGGTCCCTGCCGTGGGTCTAAGGAAGAGATGCCCCCCACAATAGGGTCAATTCACATTCAACCCAAGGGCCAGCCCTTCTGTCGGGGAGTAAGTGACCACCACCTGTTTTTTTTATTAATTTTTATAGCCTTTTTCTTGGTTGCTGCACATGAACAACACATGCACATCATTTAACGGTGTATTTTTAAAAGAGACCAAGAACAGTATAAGTAGCTTAGTAAAGATTACCATTTTCACTTTTACTTGTTCCAATGTTCTAGTGGGTGGTGGCTCTGACATTACAATGAACAAAGTAATTATGAAATTAAATTAAAATACAAAAATGTATATACTGTAACAAGTGATGGAAACATTTAACATGGTCCCCATTATTGAATTTAATTTGTTTGCTACTATTTGGCAGCCCCATCTCCTGGCTTTTACAGACTTTGATGTCTTCCCTGGCGTTTTCATTTAACATTAAAATTCCGCATAAACTTCGACTACTAGCTTTTGCTCTGCTGCGGAGAAAAAACTGTGCGTGCTCTTTGGCCACGGTGAGCCAATAGCAGCGTTGCTGATCAATGTTTCTACTATCGATACATATCCCCTTTTAAACCAGCGCATGCACGCGCATTTATCTCAGATAACTCAATCCAGCTATACTAATCATAACCGGCAGGTGTGTTCGAAGAACCCAATTAGCCAGATCATGATTAGGCCGATTATATCATCTTGGATGTCTCGTTTGATCTCGGATGTTTTAAGCAACGTACGAAGAACGGACCCCAGCATTCACAATCATCTGTGGCAATATTTTAGCGTATGTCATAGGCTAACCAAAACCGAACATTTATATATAAAAATATAATGTCTAGTATTTAGACAGTATCACATTTTACCGTAGGCTGAAATATATGTGCACGAAATCATATTTACACCTAAGCAGATATTCGCAAAAGTCAGTATTTTTAGCATGATAATCAGAGTCATAAGCTAATCAAAACGGATTGAAATATAATACAAATATGTTTAGAGAGTAATATCACATTGAAACACGACCATATACGAATGTTAGGGATATTGTAAGGCAATATTTCCTGTAAGATGTCAAAAGCTAACCAAAACTAAGCAAAATATAGTCTGAACATTCACATGAGTTCTATATAATCAGAAAAAGAATTATATAAACACTAAACAACTTACTCGAACTTGTATCCTCTGTGGGATCAATTCGCTCTTGAAAATGCAGCCGTTCTCCGTCTGAGATGCAACCGTTTCTCTGAGGAAAAGGTGAATTCTTCCTCGCTGTCCATAATCATCTGGAGGACGACTTTACCGGAGAAGCGTGCCATCCTCAAAACGCGATGAACTATCCGTGAATCTGACGAGAAACTGCGTGTTTCATGGCATTGATCGGAGGGCGTGTGCGATGCGTAATAGATCACCTCAACTATTAGCATGTGAATAGCACCGGGGGGCGTGGCGGCATCAGCTCATTAAAAATAATGAAGAGAGAACGAAAAACTGCGCCTCTCCTTGGTTTCAAACGGATTACATAAACTAAGAATATGTGTTTTTTAATATAAAATTACTTCATTTAAAAGAAGAGAATTCTAGCTTCATAAAGACAAATGTCTCGTTCCTGAGTGACAAGTATTCGCTGAGTTACAGTTCATTTTCGGACGCGTTTCAGAATGGACTTCCCTGACAGAGAGAAGGCAGAACTCGCATCATGTTTATTATTCTTTATTTGGCGAAAGACACAACACTTTGTTTTTATTGTGAGTATACACAAAAAAAATAGAAACTTAACTGGATCGAATGATGTAAAACACTTAAATGTAAGATCAAAACCAACAAAGTATTTTGAATCTCTTTTGCACTGATAAGAAAAAAAGTGAGCAGATCACGGTGGCGTGATTGCCGACCCCAGGGGGTTAAAGAAGATTAAAGAACATAGTCCAACGCCGTGGCACAACGAGCACACTCAGGCCCTTAAGAGAGCAGCCAGAAAAATGGAGCGCAACTGGAAGAAAACAAAACTAGAGGTATTTCGGATTTCATGGAAGGAGAGCTCGATTGCTTACAGAGAGGCTTTAAAAGCTGCTAGATTTGCTTATTTTTCAACCCTATTAGAAGAAAATAAACATAATCCTAGGTATTTATTTGAAACAGTGGCTAAACTAACGAAAAAGAAAGCTTCAAGCCCAGAAGTTTCCAAGCAACACAGCAGTAATGACTTTATGAACTTCTTCACTTATAAGATCGATAATATCAGGGACAAAATTATAACTATGCAACCGTCTAATACAGTATCGCATCAGGAAGTGCATTGTAGTCTTCCCGAGGGAAAATTTGATTCATTCGTTGCTATAGGTGTCACGGTTTGTAAACTCATTGTTTCCTTCTTGTCTCGTGTTACTGTTGTTTACATGTGTGTGGGTGTGCGCGAGCGGGTGTTTCCACCCGCGCTCGGTTATCAGCACCCCAGCTGATCATCATCGTCTCATCACCATCACACAGCTGCAACTCATTTGCGATCCTTATATATACTCACTGCTTATCTCCTCTCATTGTCAGATCGTTGTTTGATGTCCGTGTCTGAGATCCTGTGTTGCTCGTTGGTGTCCTGTTTCGTGTTCCTGCCTGTTCCTTGTTTCACCGCTCACGAAATCACCTGGATCACTTCTTCAACCGGACTTTTCATCACTTCTTCTGCACTGACCATCTAGTCCCTGCGTTGCCAGTTGCTGTGTGTGCTGGACTGTTGTTTGTGTGTTGAAGATTATTTGTGCTTCAATTACATTAAAATTCTGAGTTACTTGCATCTTGCTTCTATCATCCTTTACCATGACAGAACGATCTGACCCTAACATGGAAGCAGCAAGAGCTCCGTCTTCACTGGAGGAATTTGTGGGGAGCAGCATTCATCGGATGGACCAACAGGAGAAGAACCTCAATGACACAGCGAGGGCGGTTCAGGCACTGGTAACGCAGGTGTCCGAGCTCACCCAGCAAGTACAACTGTTGCGAGGTCCCGCTGCGCCTCCCACACCAGCCACCCCTCCCACACCACCAGATCGCGCCTCCCAGTCAGAACCCCGTCTGCCGGTCCCGGAGGTTTATGGAGGTGAGCCTAACTTTTGTAGAGCCTTTCTGACCCGTTGTTTGATGCATTTTGCTCTACAACCCCGCACTTTTGCCACGGAGGCTGCACGAGTGGCATTTGTCCTCACCCTGCTGACTGGGAGGGCAGCGCTATGGGGGACGGCGGTGTGGGAGAACGCCGATCCATGCTGCGAGTCGTTCCAGGCACTCTCCGTCGAGATGAGGAGGGTGTTCGATCGGGCCAACACCGGTAGAACACCCTTTTGCCTCCCTCTGCCCGGTAAAAGGGCAAGCCCGACGGTAAGTATGAGGCTACTGTCGGGCGGGATCTCTGCCAAAAAGACCTCATCTACATCAACTCTCCTCCCGGTAAGACTACGATGGTCTATTCACGAGCACGACTGTCAAGCACTGGTGGACTCGGGAGCCGAAGGTAACTTCATGGACCACTCACTAGCACTCAAGTTACAGATTCCACTCCGACCACTCACCCACCAGATTGAGGTTCATGCACTCAATGGTCAAGACCTACCTCACATTTCACACGACACTGGACCAGTCAAGCTCATCACTTCTGGCAATCACACGGAAACATTATCATTTTACATCCTGGACTCCCCCCTGGCTCCCATCGTTTTAGGACACCCTTGGCTCATCAAACACAACCCCAGAATCGATTGGCAACAGCGGACAGTATTGGAATGGAGCACTAAATGTCATGAGTCTTGTCTGGTGTCTGCCAGTTCGTCTGTTTCTGTTTCTGTGTTTCAGGAGGAGGCAGTGAATTTATCTAACGTGCCCACGGAGTACCTGGACCTGAAGGAAGTGTTCAGTAAGTCTCGGGCTGCGTCTCTACCTCCGCACCGTCCCTATGACTGTGCAATAGAGTTAATGCCAGGTAAGACTCCGCCGAAGGGCAAGTTATACTCGCTCTCTGTTCCAGAGAGGGGGGCCATGGAGAAATACATTTCTGATTCTCTAGCAACGGGGTTCATTCGTCCTTCCTCTTCTCCAGCGGGGGCGGGGTTCTTTTTTGTGGGGAAGAAGGACGGGTCTCTGCGACCTTGCATTGATTACCGAGGGCTGAATAGCATCACGGTAAAGAATACTTATCCTTTGCCGTTGATGTCTTCAGCCTTCGAGAGGTTGCAGGGAGCGTCTATCTTCACAAAATTGGATTTACGCAATGCTTATCATTTGGTCCGCATCAGGGAGGGGGATGAATGGAAGACGGCTTTTAACACCCCCAGAGGGCATTTTGAATATTTGGTTATGCCGTTCGGCTTGTCCAATAGTCCTGCAGTCTTCCAGGCGCTCGTCAATGACGTGCTGCGAGATATGGTCGATCAGTTCATATATGTCTACCTGGATGACATATTGATTTTTTCAACATCTCTCCAGGAACATGTGCAGCACGTCCGACGAGTGCTTCAAAGGTTGCTAGAGAATGGGCTTTTTGTCAAGGTGGAGAAATGCGATTTTCATGCACAGTCTGTTCCTTTTCTAGGTCACATTGTGTCGGTTGAGGGAATACGCATGGATCCTGAGAAGATTAAGGCTGTGGTAGAATGGCCAAGTCCAGATTCCCGTAAGGCCCTACAGCGGTTTCTGGGGTTCGCCAATTTCTACAGGCGTTTTATTCGCAACTTTAGCTGACTAGCCTCACCTCTGACCGCCTTGACCTCCCCCAGAACGACGTTCAGGTGGTCAGACGCAGCGGAAGCTGCGTTCACCAAACTGAAGAGTCGCTTTGTTTCGGCTCCCATCCTCACTACCCCTGATCCATCACGTCAGTTCGTGGTGGAGGTCGATGCATCAGAGGTGGGGGTAGGTGCAGTGATTTCCCAGCGTTCTCCCACAGACGACAGAATGCACCCATGCGCGTTTTTGTCTCATCGTTTGTCCCCTGCAGAACGCAATTATGACATTGGTAATAGAGAATTGTTGGCAGTCAAACTAGCGTTGGTGGAATGGCGTCACTGGTTAGAAGGGTCAGGGGTACCTTTTATCGTCTGGACCGACCACAAGAATCTGGAATACATTAAGACTGCTAAAAGACTGAACTCCAGGCAGGCTCGGTGGGCACTTTTTTTCGGACGTTTTGATTTTGTTCTCTCGTACCGCCCGGGTTCCAAAAATGTCAAACCCGACTCTTTATCGCGTATTTTTGACCGTTCCGAACGCCCGTCTACTCCCGAGTGCATTTTACCTGAGAGTCTATTTGTCTCAACACTCGTATGGGAGGTCGAATCGAAGGTCAAGAGAGCCTTACAAGGGGTAACGCCCCCGGCCGGTTGTCCACCAAACCGCTTATTTGTACCGGAGTCAGTAAGGTCCGACGTTATTCAGTGGGGGCATTGTTCCAACGTGGCTTGTCATCCAGGGGTTAGTCGCACCAATTTTTTGGTTAAACAACGATTCTGGTGGCCACTTATGGCTCATGATGTTCACGATTTTGTATTGGCTTGCTCAGCTTGCGCCACTGGTAAGACTTCCAATCGACCTCCTGATGGGCTCCTTCAACCGCTGCCAGTCCCTTCGAGACCCTGGTCCCACATTTCGCTAGATTTTATTACCGCCCTCCCACCCTCTCAGGGTAACACGGTAGTTTTGACCGTGGTGGACCGGTTCTCGAAGGCGGCTCATTTCATTCCCTTGCCCAAATTACCCTCAGCCAAGGAGACAGCGTTGGCTGTCGTTGACCACGTCTTTCGCTTACATGGCCTCCCGACAGACGTGGTTTCCGACAGGGGACCCCAGTTTGTGTCCAAATTTTGGCAAGAATTCTGTAGATTATTGGGGGCGACGGTTAGTCTGTCCTCCGGGTGCCATCCCCAGAGCAATGGCCAGACTGAGAGAGCCAACCAAGATTTAGAGAGAACGTTACGATGTCTGGTCTCTAAGAATCCTACTTCATGGAGTCAACAATTGTCTATGGTGGAGTACGCCCACAATACATTACCAGTGTCATCTACGGGCCTGTCTCCGTTTGAGTGTAGTGTAGGTTACCAGCCACCAATTTTTCCTAGTCTGGAATCCGAAGTCGCGGTTCCCTCCGCCCACGCTTTTGTCCAGAGGTGTCACCGCACATGGACTAGAGCCCGTGAGACTCTACTCCACGTGGGGGCGCGCACCAAGGTCAAAGCCGATCGCCACCGGTCTAGACCTCCCGTATACGTCGTCGGTTCCAAAGTGTGGCTTTCAACAAAGAACATTCCTCTCCGGTCCGTCTCGAATAAGCTTGCTCCCAAATTTATTGGCCCGTTCTCTGTCACCAAGATCGTTAGTCCGGTGGCAGTCCGCCTTAACCTTCCTCCAGCGTACAGGAGAGTTCATCCCGTGTTTCATGTTTCCAAAGTCAAGCCAGTGTTTTATTCCCGCATTAATCCGCCAGCCCCGGTTCCTCCACCGCCGCGTCTCGTAGATGGGGAACCATCATATTCGGTAAATCGTATTCTGGACTCGAGACGGAGGGGACGCGGATTCCAGTACTTGGTGGACTGGGAAGGTTACGGTCCGGAGGAGAGAAGTTGGGTACCTGCCCGAGACATTCTGGATCACTCCCTTATTGATGATTACAATCGACAGGTAAGGGAGTCTGGGGACGCCAGGAGGCGTTCCTAGGAGGAGGGGTACTGTCACGGTTTGTAAACTCATTGTTTCCTTGTCTCGTGTTACTGTTGTTTACATGTGTGTGGGTGTGCGCGAGCGGGCGTTTCCACCCGCGCTCGGTTATCAGCGCCCCAGCTGATCATCATCGTCTCATCACCATCACACAGCTGCAACTCATTTGCGATCCTTATATATACTCACTGCTTATCTCCTCTCATTGTCAGATCGTTGTTTGATGTCCGTGTCTGAGATCCTGTGTTGCTCGTTGGTGTCCTGTTTCGTGTTCCTGCCTGTTCCTTGTTTCACCGCTCACGAAATCACCTGGATCACTTCTTCAACCGGACTTTTCATCACTTCTTCTGCACTGACCATCTAGTCCCTAGACTAGATGGTCAGTTGCCAGTTGCTGTGTGTGCTGGACTGTTGTTTGTGTGTTGAAGATTATTTGTGCTTCAATTACATTAAAATTCTGAGTTACTTGCATCTTGCTTCTATCATCCTTTACCATGACAATAGGAGAGGAAGAATTTTGCAAACCCGCCAAATCATCTAAATCGACAACGTGTATGTTAGACCCTATACCGACTAAGCTGCTGAAAGAGATGCTTCCAGATGTCATAGATCCTCTTCTTAATATCATTAATTCATCTTTGTCTCTAGGATACGTCCCAAAAACCTTTAAGCTAGCTATGATTAAACCGCTTGTTAAAAAAACGTCAATCCTACAAAACTAGTCAATTACAGGCCGATCTCTAATCTGCCATTTCTGTCAAAGATATTAGAAAAAGCAGTTGTAGAAAGAATGAGGACACAGGAGTGCTGGTGAACTTGACTATTCATGTTGTGAACAAGCGCCCGCGAGCCGGGGCAATATAAACATGTAGTACTGACCATGAACACTAGATGGAGTATACATCCTGTAACATCTTCCTTTTTCTTAAAGAAAGTTAGGCTACTTGTCCATACCTAATAATTGAGTTATAGACTGAGGCCTATTGAATATGACAACAAAATAACATGTTCCATCATACCGGCCATAAACAAAATACAGTTGTTGTGCCTTTTCTCTCGTCTTTCTTTTTTTTTTTTTTTTACGAGCAAACAACCCTTACGGCAAACTTTAAACTACAGATTAAGTCTGTTTAGTGCCCTGGTCTGCCGACCATAGCGTGACATAGCTGGGGGCCTTGTTGGTGTGGACATTGGATCAACAGCTGAATTGTCAGCATGCCTAGGTGGGGTAGCGCATGCTTCGTGACCACCCGGCTTCTCAATCAGTGTCTCTGGCCCCTTCTGGTTTATGAGGGGTACATCCATCGGCGTGCTGCTCTGCGCCTGACCGCCCGAGTTCTGTGGTGTATTTGGCTCTGCTGCCCGAAGATCAACTCTGTTTCGGCGGTATAGTGCTCCCTCCACCTCAACCAGGTAGGACCGCGGGGCAACCCTCTGCACACAGGATCCCCGTCTCCAGATGCCTGTCCGATCACTAGGTAATGGCTTCATTCGCACCCCTTGGCCTACCGTGAGCACTGGTAGGTCCTTTGCTGAGCGGTCATAGCTTGCTTTGGAGACCTGCCTCCTGTGACGTAGCTTCTCCAACACTCCAGTCACCACACTCGGTTCCAACAGCTTGTTGGCCACCGGTAGTGCAGTCTTGAGACGCCTTGACATCAAGCGCTGCGCCGGACTGCTGTTCATTCCTTCCGTCGGTGTGTTGCGCCACTGCAGGATTGCTTTCCAGGCATCCTCGCCCTCACGGTGTGCTTTTTTGCATAAGTTCTTTGCTATCTTGACTGCAGCTTCAGCTTTGCCATTGGCCTTGGGATAATGTGGTGATGAGGTGATGTGTTCAAACTCCCACTCTGCTGCAAACCGCTTGAACTGATAAGATGAAAACTGAGAGCCGTTGTCCGAGATAACCCGGTCCGGCAGCCCGTGACGAGTGAACTGTGCTTTGCAGCGTTTGATTGTGGTCTCTGCCGAGAGATCTGGGAGGAAGTCAATCTCCCAGAAGTCTGAGTGATGATCAACTATCAGGAGAAAGTCTTTGCCATTCAGTTGGAAAAGGTCAGCGCTAACTATCTGCCATGGGCGTGTTGGCAGCTCGTGGGACATCATCGACTCTTTCTGCTGTTCAATGGCATACTCATTGCAGACTGTGCATTTGCCGACAAAATCAATGATGTCAGCTCGCATCCCTGGCCAATACAGAGTGTCGCGCGCTTGCCTGTAGCAGGCCTCGCCCCCAATGTGGCTTGAGTGTACCCTTGCTAACATCTCGGTACGCAGAGCTTTAGGAATAACAACCCTGTCTCCTCTGAACAGCACTCCATTTTGAACGCTGAGCTCCTCCTTGTAGGCCCAATATTCTCTCACCTCCAGTTCAGCATCTTCTCTGAGGTCCGGCCAGCCCCTCAGTGTCACTGACTTCACCGCCCGGAGCTGCTCATCTTTGTCCGTGTGCTGTCGAATTTGTATTGTGACATTAAGTCTCTTGTCTGTGACATTAAGATAGTCAGACTGGTTGATGTGCTCTACCTCTCTCTGCTCTGTTTCCAGACTGCAGACTGTGTGCCCACCAAGGCTGGAGTTTGTGTGTGTGTCTGACACCTTGGCTCTGCTAAGTGTGTCACTCACATACATCTCTGGGCCGGGCTTGTAGACAACTGTGAGATTATAGCCCTGAAGGGACAGCAACATGCTCTGTAGGCGCTTAGGGGCATTCAGCAGTGGCTTGCTGAAAATGGCGACGAGGGGCTTATGATCTGTCTCTGCAGTGACATTGCTGCGCCCGTACAAGTACTGATGAAAGCATTGGCATGCGAAAACAATGCTGAGGCATTCCTTCTCAATCTGGGCATAATTTTGCTCTGTTGGTGTGAGAGCTCTCGAAGCGAATGCCACAGGTTGTCCCTCCTGCAAAAGGACGCAGCCCAGGCCATGCTGGCTAGAGTCACTCTGGATTGTCACTGCCTTTGTCACGTCGTAGTACCGCAGCACAGGTGTTGTAGTCACCAGCTGCTTCACTTCCTTCACTGCTGCATCATGTTTTGGAAGCCAGTGCCACACCGCATCCTTGTCCATGAGCCTCCTCAGCGGCTCACAAACCTCTGAGAGGCGTGGTAGGAACTTGGCCAGGTACGTCACAAAGCCAACGAACCGCTGCACGGCCTTCACATCCGTCAGGAGTGGCATGTCTATGACCGCCTTCACTTTCTCCGGGTCAGCTTTCAGTCCCTTTGCCGATAGAATGTGCCCGTGAAAGTGAACCTCTGGCACTTTAAATTGGAGCTTCTTTATGCTGAGCCTTAGTTTGACCTGCCTACATCTGTCCATGAGGGCCAGCACCTTGGCATTATGGTCACGCCCAGCCTCTTCGTCAGTATCCCCACAGCCCACGATGAGGATGTCATCTGCTATGGGGTCTACTCCATTAAGCCCCAGCAGGAGTTCGTGCTGCTTTCGTTGGTATACTTCAGGGGCCACTGAAACGCCAAAGGGGAGCTTTAACCAGCGCTTGCGCCCCCAGGGTGTCCAAAAGGTGGTCATGTAGCTGCTTGCTTCGTCCAATCTGCACTGGAGAAAGGCGTCCCTTGCATCCACCAGGGTGAAGACCCTAGCCTTGGGGAGCTTGTAGAGTATGTCTTCAAGAGTTGGCATGATATAGTGTGACCGCAGCAGAGCCTGGTTGAGGTGCTTTGGATCGATGCATATCCGCAACTTGTCTGGTTTCCTGATGATCACCATATTGCTTATCCAGTCTGTCGGCTCCGTTACCGAGGTGATGTGCCCCTCCGCTTCGTATTTCTCAAGCTGAGCTTTCACTGCTGCCCTCATGGCGACTGGTACGTTGCGGGGGGCACTCTGGACTGGCTGAACCGCTGCATTTAGCTGAAAGTGCACCACCCCTGGAACGGATTCTACTGGCGCAGTGAAGACATCCTGATACCTCTCGATGAGAGCCTCCCTTTTCCAGGGCCCAGCCTGGATACTACTGTCCACCGCATTCAGGTCTGCTGGGATGGTGAACTGCATAAGACCAAGGCGCTCACATGTAGACCCAGAAAGCAGGGGCTGCTGACTGGTTTCGACTATCTCAAACTCTAAGGTGTGTCTGCGATCCCGCATGACACACTCTGTCACAAACACACCCATAGAGGTCATTAGCTGACCAGAGTAGAGCTTGAGCTTGGTGCTGCTTGGCATGAGTTTCTCTCGTGGTGCGATCCGTATCTTGTCTTTCAGGCTCATAACGTCACACGTGGCTCCTGAGTCTAGCTGGCATTTTTGCTTAACACCATTCAGTTGGAGAACAGCAAACCACTTTTTTTCTCTGGCGCCTACGGCCCCAATGCATTCGGTTGAGAAGAGATAATCTCCACTACCATCTGTTTCCTGGGCTAGCACTGGATTTTTCCATGGAGTGAATGTGTGCAGATGCCTCTGATCCCCTGGTTTTCATGCAAACGCGAGCAAAATGGTTAGCTGTACCACAGGCTTTGCACACCTTTCCGTAAGCAGGAGATTGCTCTCGCCCTCTCCCATGATGCACACCACAGTATCTGCATGCAGAGACACTGTCTGTGGCTGGGGTGCTTTTCTTCAGCTGCCTCCCTGTAGCATGGGGAAAACATTTTTTTGATGGCTGTCTGAATGCTGCATTAACGCTGTCCGTATGTGGCCTTTCTTGTTCCATGGACCTCAGTGGCATGTCCGTCAGCTCTGCAGCTCTGCATATTTCTATGGCTGTAGTTAGTGTCAGTCCTTTCTCTCTCAACAGCCGTCTACGCGTGGCTTCATTAGTAATGCCAAGTACTACTTTGTCTCTTATCAACTCATCCCTGAGAGCCCCATAATCACAGGTCGCCGCCTTTTCCCTCAAGCGGGTAAGAAAATTGTCAATGGACTCACCATCCTCCTGTTTGCAGCAGCCAAAAACATATCGCTCATATATTACATTCTTGGCCGGTTTGAAGTACTCTAACTTATCCAGAATGTTCGTCACATCTCCGCGTTCCGCTTCCGTCAACTGCAGGTTGTGCTTGTACACATGTCGACATTCTGGCCCCATTAACGTACTCAAAGTGGCAGCTTGGGCTGCCAAGTTTAGTCAGTTTAGTCCACCGCTAAACTGTAATCTTCAAATTCAGCCCTGAAAATGTCCCAGTTTGCACTCCAGTCTCCACTGAGCTTCATTGGACCGGGAGGGGGAATCGTGTGGTTGAATGCCATCATGTAAATCAATCGTCGTCAGTGAGCCACGGAGCTAAAGCTAGGTAGTTAGCTGGTAGCGCTAGCCAGTAATACTGTATTAAACTAGTGAAAACAAAATTAACTAAATATGCATAGTCACTCACTCCGTAATATTGCTGATACACTGTCCATTGGCTGTCATTTTCTCGCTTTAATTAATAGCTAAGCCACTTCTGACACCATGTAGAAAGAATGAGGACACAGGAGTGCTGGTGAACTTGACTATTCATGTTGTGAACAAGCGCCCGCGAGCCGGGGCAATATAAACATGTAGTATAAACACTAGATGGAGTACACATCCTGTAACAGCAGTATCCTCACAGCTGTGTTCTTTTCTTGAAAGAAATGATATCTGCGAGGATTTTCAGTCCGGATTTAGACCGTACCATAGTACCGAGACTAGACCCCGAAGCCATTTGTTTTGAGAATAATGGCTGGCTGATGAAGTTATTGGCTGGCTAGCCGGCTCAGCCAAAACCTAAATCCGGCGACCTAAATAACTCTGGATCCGGCGACTCAAAACGGGGGTTGGAGGTAACGGAACAAAAAAAATAAAAATAATAAATTACACTGCCTACGTAGCTTCTCTGCAGGGACAGCATGTGCTGAGTGGGTGCTGCTAGATCATTGACGGGGAGCTGCGCAAAACTTGGTCACTAAATATTTAATATTCAGTTATGTTAATGATCACAATTCAAGTTTTAATTGTATTAAATTGAACAAGCGCAACATTCAGCATTCAATCAAATAGGCCTATTCTAAAAGATGTAGGCTATTATTAATAATAATGTTATTTCAACACAATATCTCGTTATTTCGAAATAATATGTGTGCGTGCATCTGTAAATCCGGTGACGCGTGTAGGCTATTGATTTTTATTAATAAACAAGTGTTTTCTCTAAAAGTGTCGACTCGGCTGCAAAGATGAAGTTGACGATCGCCATCTCCGTGTGAACGCGCGTATAGAGAGAAATGTACATAAATAAGCCTAATAATGGATTACATAATCAGAGAGTAGCCTTTTTCTTTTTTCGTTTTGAATTATTTCGTTTAAAGACATTTCAAGCTTTGTGTATTTGATGTATTTGTCATGTCTGTGTGAGGCATACACTGAGTTTCGTTAAGTAAGTTCGCGCGCGGGCGCCTCCGTTATATATTTGTTTCGTCTGCCTATTCATTAAATACAGGCAATTGGTTGATGAAAAATGGATCAATATTAAGATACAATTTATACAAAACGAAATTCACTTTAAAGAAAGGCTTTCTATAACAACTTCAACTTCAACGGTCAAAATCATGTCTGACCCGCTCCATGTCTCATATTGCGCATCCTATCTCGGTCGTGCTGTTCACTTTTCATAAATCAACATAAATGGGGAAAAAAAATAACATTATAAAATTTTAACAAATATGAAACGCGCTTTTTTTAATGGCTAGAACAGTATAGTAGGCTTATAGCCTACTCTCTATCTGTACAAATTTCTGCACATTAATTTAATTCTGAATTTTGCACACACAAAAAAAAGTTCACGGATAATTGTGCATGCATTTATTAGCCTAATCATTATGATACTAAAATCCTAACAAATAGGCTATGTACAAAAAATCAGATGAGCGCATAATATGAACGGTTAAGCATTTTCCTCCCATAGAAAACCATTAGGCTATAATAACGCTTAATGTGGCTTAATGCAGATTAGGATGTCCCCTTATTTATGTCGAAATAACGAGATATCGATACTAGGCTACTGTGTCCACCGTGGTCTCCTTTTTGATCAGCGGAAACGATTTTTGCTTGTTTGGGATCTGACTGTCCAGCATATTTGAAAAAGTTAAGCAAACTTTCCTGTCTTTTTGACATTTTTCTCCTGAGTGAAACGATCGAGGCTAACAGCAATCTCAACTCGTACAACAAGCGCGCAAGTCATGTGTCACAAACATTGAACACTACACAAACAGTAAAAAAAAAAAAAAATCATCATTCTAGGCAATTAATTTTTAGTGACACAGGAGGTGCCGGATCCAATAAAAAAGGTTCCGGATCCAATGTCGGAGGTGACGGAACATGTTCCGGCGTGTTCCGGCTCAAATTAAGCCCTGGACACAGTGTAGTAAAATAAAGACCTAAATGTGTATTTCGGACTTTTTTTCACCACAAGTCTGAAAGAAGACATGTTATTGAAGACAAATATCCAAAAATCTCAAAATTGACCAGTAAAAAAAAAACGATGTTTTTGCCTGCCGTGTCTCGCCTTAATATAAACACACACTGTTATCAGTATTATTTTGGACAAAGTTTTGCACATTTCACTTCAATGTACACTGAAGCATGCGTCGTGAATTAGCAATGTGGAAACGGTGGTTTGTTACTGCAGTAATATCACGTTCAGTGCTATAAATCTCTCTGTTCCAGAATATTTGGTTCATAACATCAATCTTTGATTCAGGTGTTTGTGCAACCATACCCTGAAGATTTAACAAAAGTCTGGGTAGGCCTAAGTTTAAAAAAAAGTAAGTAGGAATTAGGAAAGTATGTGAGAAGGGAGATCAAAATTACCTTGCTTGCTTCTTTCCGCAATTTCACCTCAGTGCGAGAAAAAAAATGCACCGCTTCTTCTGTACGGAAAACGATCAATTTTAATTGGTCATCAATTCACTGTGAGTCTGTGTATCGTAGCAACGAGCACAAGACTGTGCTGTAATGAATCCAGTGGGAAAATAGATCTCGTGTATTGTTTTTATATTTCGTGTGTGTATGTCTCTATGTGATAGATTTATTATTTGATGCAAATAATACCGGCTCAGCCAAACTTTATCAGATGGCGGCTCAATTTGGCTTACGAAATTATTGGCTGGCGGCGGCTGAAATTCTAAATGGCGCAAATGGCAGCGCCTGGTGGCAGCTTCGGGGTCTAACCAAGACAGCTCTCGTTAGAGTCACAAATGATTTGCTCTTATCCGATCGTGGTTGTATCTCTCTATTAGTATTACTTGATCTTAGTGCTGCATTTGACACCATTGACCACAATATACTTTTAAATAGACTCGAACATTATGTTGGCATTAGTGGAATTGCACTAGCATGGTTTAAATCATACTTATCTGACCGTTATCAGTTTGTAGCAGTAAATGAAGAGATGTCTTATCAATCACAAGTTCAGTATGGCGTACCACAAGGCACAGTATTAGGACCGCTGCTGTTCACTCTGTATATGCTACCATTAGGAGATATCATTAGGAAACATGGAATTAGCTTTCACTGTTATGCCGACGATACTCAGCTGTATATTTCTTCAAAACCTAACGAAACCTACCAATTCACAAAATTAACGGAATGCATAGCTGATATAAAAAATTGGATGACTAGTAATTTCCTACTACTAAATTCAGAAAAAACAGAGATTCTAATTATTGGACATAAAACTTCCTCACGTAATAACAATTAGTTCATGCGTTCATGACCTCAAGGCTAGATTATTGTAATGCTCTACTGGGTGGTTGCCCTGCACGCTTAATAAACAAACTACAGCTGGTCCAAAACGCAGCAGCTCGAGTTCTTACCAGAACCAGGAAGTATGACCATATTAGCCCAGTTCTGTCAACACTGCATTGGCTGCCTATTAAACATTGTATAAATTTTAAAATATTGCTGATCACTTACAAAGCACTAAATGGTTTAGCTCCGCAGTACTTGAGCAAGCTCTTAACGCATTATAGTCCTTCACGTCTACTGCGATCTCAAAATTCCGGCCTGTTAATAATACCTAGAATATCAAAATCGACTGCTGGCGGTAGATCCTTTTCCTATTTAGCACCAAAACTTTGGAACAGTCTTCCTAACATTGTCCGGGAAGCAGACACACTCTGTCAGTTCAAATCTAGACTAAAAACACATCTCTTCAGCCTAGCATACACATAACCCATTATAGACTTCTATAATTCAATGTTAGGCTGCATAGTTTAGAACAGCCGGGACCGGGAACACTTCCCGTAAATCCTGATGTACTTGGTACATCATAAGAAGGATGGCGTCTACGCTAATATTAGTCTCTCTGTCTATCCCGAGGTTTACCGCTGTCCACTGGAACCAGGCCGTATCCAGATCTGATGAAGGACCAGCGCCAGGACACGACGACGCCGCTGACCTGAAGTGTCAACCAGTCTCTCCTCCTCTCCACTCCGACTTCAACCAACCGGAACTGGACAAATACTCTGATTCATTCTGACTTCTGACCTGTAATGCTCCTGAATCATAATCATACACTGTTCACTCATTGGCCAGAGAAGAAGTAAGTAAGTAAGTAAGTAAAATTTATTTATAAAGCACTTTTCACAGATAAAATCACAAAGTGCTGTACAATAGAATAGATAAAACTAACAATATAAAATATACAAATGTAAAATTAAAGTGACACTAGTGAAAACCCATCAACCAAAAGCCTTCATAAACAAATATGTTTTCAGATCCTTTTTAAAAGAGACAACAGAGTCTGCCAGACGCATGGACAAGGGCAGGGCGTTCCACAGTCTGGGAGCAATTTGCAATTTGTTCAGAGCAGACTTATTCATATAGGTGTAAACAGAGTTGCAGTAGTCGAGTCTTGTTGATATAAAAGCGTGAATTATCATTTCCAGATCTTTTTTTGACAACATTTTACGGATTTTAGAGATGTTCCTAAGATGATAAAAACTATTTCGGACGAGCTGTTTTGAGTGTGTCTCCAAAGACATGGCCTGGTCAAACACAACCCCCAGGTTTCTGATGCTGGATTTGACAGAGGAGCCCAGAGAGCCAAGATGCTGTTGGATCAACGGCATCTTATGATCTGGCGCAAAAATCAGCGTTTCAGTCTTGTTCGAATTTATCTGCAAGTAGTTAGTGGTCAGCCAATCTTTAATGGAGGACACACACTCTAGGAACAAAGACAAACGATGGAACTCAGCATCATTAAAAGAACAGTACAACTGGACATCGTCAGCGTAGAAGTGATATGAAACATCCTTGAAACAACCGATAATTTGACCTAGTGGCAAAATGTACAGTAAAAACAAAATAGGACCCAAAACAGACCCTTGTGCCACTCCGCAGGACAAATTAGACACATCAGACTGTACATTGTTTACAGCAACTTTAAAGGTTCTGTCATGAATATAGGAAGAGAACCACTGAACCCTGATAATCCCATCTCATTATGAAGCCGATTGATCAGTATACTGTGATCCACGGTGTCAAAAGCAGAAGTCAAATCAAGAAGTACAAGTACAGTGTAGCGGCCAGAGTCTGCTGCCATCATCACATCACTAGAGACTCTCATAAGGGCTGTTTCAGTGGAGTGTAATTTCAAGTTCAAGTTCAAGTTCATTTTATTTATATAGCACGTTTTATAACAGCCACCGACTGACCAAAGTGCTTTACAGAACTGCAAAATTAATAAGGCAATAATACCATGCATAACAGCATAACACATAAGTACATCAAGCTAAGAACAGCCTTAAACAGGAGTCACGAAACAGTGTCAGACTCATCCATAATAAGCAGAAATGGCAGTATCAGACTTAGATAAATAGAAAAACAGCATCGTACTCAAAGGAGAAAATAAAAATAAATAAAACATACTTATTTATAGGCCAAAGAAAACAAGTGTGTTTTTAAAAGTGACTTAAAATAGATCACAGAAGGGGCTATCCTCACTTCTATGGGCAAATTATTCCACAGCCGAGACCCAGCCACAGAAAAAGAAGATGAGATTGTGGCTTAGAGTGAAGAATGTAACATTTTGTTTAAGAGGCAGTTAGTCAAAGTGCTGACACAACACAGACTCACAGAAAGAAGATCATTGTTATATCTATTAATGTTACTATTAATTTAAAGATTCATCTCACAGAAAATAAAAATTTCACATGTTCACATCATCTCTACTTGAACATTACCTAAGGGTGAAAGGACTTTCTATTAACATAATTTGCCTCATGTTCTCCTAGAAGTGGAGATTGCAACATGTGTGTCTATTGCTCCAATCACTCGGGAATCATATCATAAGATTAACCGAATAATAATAAAAAAGATTTAAAATAATTCTTAACATGTACTGTAGTACATTTGTGAAATTTGCTTTTTGAAAGAAAAAAAATGTGTTCATGTGATGTCACCCTATCAATATAGGCTATCTTAGCGGCAATTTTATAAAAGCCGTCTTTTATGGACATGGTCGATATATGTCCGGGGAACATTATAAATTAAACTATTACTCCTGCAGAGCGAGGACCACCTTGCGAATAGTTCGACAACCCCCTATGTTCTGTGCATCACCGATCGTGCAAGTATGTAACGTTACGACTTGCAAAAAAACGCAACACAATACCATTTGCGGTACAGTAATTCTTTCTCTACGATGTGCTCGTCTAACAATTTGCGCTGAGATGTCGACAGGATTTGAAAGAAAATGTAAAGCAATTACAACAAACACTGGGAATTAGTTACGTCACCTATATGTTTCTTTGCTCACAGCTGATTGGTCAAACTTCAGTCTGAGATCTCGAATCCAGAACTTAACCTGCCCCGTAAGATACCATGGCAACGAACACCGATTAAAGCAGAGCTACTTTCATAGTACCTAAAACCCAGGGTTGGTGGAAACTAAGCTGAAACATAGCTGGCTAGCCACCTAAACCGGCTTCATGGTCTCGTCATCTAGCCCCGCCCTCCTTGTTATCCTCGTTTTGTTATTATTGCTTTACCTGTGTCACCTGTTATGTTATCATTAGTCTCCCTATTTAATCCCCTTGTGTTTGCTGTCCTGTGTCGGTTAATTGTCAAACTCTGTCTTTCGTTGCTGTCTATCTTTAGGATACCTCTGTGAGTACTTTGTCTGGAATCCTGTTATACGTTTAGTGAGAATTGTTTTGTTGTTAGTTACTGTTTAGTCATCGTCAAGTCTTAGTCATAGCTATTTACCAGATGTCTTGTTTTGCCCCCTTGTGGGTTTTGTTTTCTCTGTTTTGTCTATAATAAATTGTGTTAGAGCATTCAGTCTGCAATTGGGTTCGTTCCACTTTCATCCTCATAAGTTTATTGTATAAATGTATACAAAATGGCATGTAAAACCATATGAAATCAGGGGAAGCATGTCTTCTACAATAAACCCTGCAACTAGCCTGTTAATTTCTTTTTCTGTTACCTGTGCTCCAAGACTTGAGAAATGCTTAGCTTGTTTAGGTGCGGTCGGCTGCTGAGTGACTGCTTCAAGTGACCGGCAAGCAGGATCTTTCGCCACAAGTTTTGTATTGCCATGCTGGGCTGACAAATGCTTAGACAGGTTGCTCATTGAGCTGGCAGCAGTTGAAAGACACTTGTCGCCTGGGCATAGAGTGCATTTCACACAAATATTTTTGTCTTTTCGATCAATAAACTTAAAGTAATGAGAATATCGCCACTGGCCAAAACCCCCTGTCACCGTCTCCATTTTCCTCTCTCCTTCGCACCAGCAGTTACGTCACTCAAATCGATCTCTATGGCAACATTGCCCAGGCAAGCAAACACAGACACACACACACACACACACAGGCATGCACGCATAAACAGATCGAAATTGACACACATGCAAACACGGCATGAGTAACGCAGGAAAGCGTGCTCCTATAGTAAAGTAGTGTAGTATATTTTTAGTGTAATGCGTTAATTTACTTCGTTACCCAAAAAAGTAATATCGTTACTGTAATCCGTTACTTTGTAACTCGTTACCCCGCAACACTGGTTGGAAGACCCATCTCAGACAGCGGCAAGGATAAGAAACCAAGGCCGGTGATAATAAGATTCACTTCCAGAACAGCGAGGGACCTCACATGGAAAGGAGCAAAGGGGAATGACTTTCTTAAGAAGAACAAGATGTACTTCAAAGAGGACCTCACGTTCAAAGACAGGGCTACACGGAATCTCCTTTGGCCTTCAATCGACAAAGCACGGAAAGAGGGCAAAAGAGCCTTCTTTGTGGGAATCAAGGCAATTGTAGACGGTAAAGAAATTAAAATGTAAACCAATGCTCGTTTTATTTTGGATTCTGAATCTTATAGTATTGTAAAACGAAAAGTCTGTTAGCTGGTAGCCTAATTATCCTTTAAATATTGAAAGACTTACATATTGCGTAAGTTTTTATATGAAGTTTTATGTAACAAAGTTCGGGAGGAGCATGTTCAGGTAATCATCCAATCAGCACAAGAAGGAGCCAGTATAAATAAAGCCTTTCCTTACCTCCTGTCTCATGACTAATTTCTCAGCATCCCACCTCCACCCCTTCACCCCACATTCGGCTGGGTCCGTTCATAGATACCTATGATCTCTAAAGTTATGGGGGGAGTACTCTGGGGTCGGGCCGAATTCTGAGCTCGGAGCCCTCCCCCCGGACAGCAAGCCAAATACGCATTATAATATTACATCAGATTTCATTAACATGTAAACTCGTGAATTATTTTTGTTATGTGAAATTACTACAACAGAAGGTTGTTAATTCTTTTTGATACTCAAATTGAAGCAAAAAGGATCTCAAGGCTGGTTACTGAAATGTGACTGATTCTCGAAAAAAGATGGGAGTAAGATTACCCTTTATACACTCTCAACCGTAATTTGCTCATTGTTCACCTAATTGTTTTATTAGGGTTTTTGTTTTCTTGTTCGAGTTTGTCAATAATTTTTTCTGTTAAAGGCATACTATGTAGAAATTGTACCTTAATATAACAGCTTCAAAGTAATTTTGGTGGTAAACAAACTCATAGTAGGGTGAATTATCCTGGTAGTAAAGCTTGGGGGGGGGGGGGGGGGGGGTTGGGGAACGCCGCTGGAAAAACTAGTTCACGACTTGTTTTACGGCAACGACGTCACACATCAACAACATATGAAGCACCGGCCGCTCTGTAAGCACGAAGATACTTGCGCGCATTTCAGATGTGATACGCTACTCGACGATGAAAAAAGCTAAGAAAACGCGGTCGGAAGAGGCTAGGAAAAGGAAAAGAGAATCTGTTCCATGCCCGACGCTTCTTACGACAGTGCTAGTATTCCACAGCGACACTAGGGGTCGCTGTTTGACAAAAACGGAAAGCTGCATAGCATGCCTTTAATGCTAGGGGTATACGAGATATGCTAAAAAGGAAAGCTCTGTTTTTGTTTTGTAAAGGTAGGGAAGCAGATTTTTATTTCATTCAAGAAACTCATGCCTGCCAAGATGATGTGCTTTTTTTGAAGAACCAGTGGTTTTCTTTTGGAGCCTCAAATGGGACAGCAGGTGTCGCTATTTTAAAGGGCACCTATTATGACATTTAAAATGTTCCTAATGTTGTTTTGGGACTCCCCAACAACAGTTTTACATGCATGCAATGACAAAAAACACTTTTGTTGTCGTATAATATGCATTTATTTTTACCTGATTTGCTCACCGACTCCCAAATGATTCGTTCAACGACTCATTTTTCCAAACCCCTCCTTTGCGCGACGCTAATCTGCGTTGATTGGTCAGATGACCCAGCAGTGTTTACAGAGATAATACTTATTGTTTAACACGGAGTACAATGATGCTTTTATCAATTAAATTGTGTTATAATAATGATTATAGTCCACTGCTTTGTAGTTTGTAGTAAAAAACTAAAAATAAGATAAATAATTTAATGTTATGTTAGCGAGCATAGCCCAGAGTTCATATTGTAAAAGCACAATCAGTCTTTGTTTGCATTAGCCCGATGCATAAACATAACGTTTTTACAAAAAAAAAAATGCAGTTACGTTACGAGGTATCGTAAAACAACGACAAACACTTCACATATCTCAATACAATTGTCATCGAAGACATAGAAGCTAAACGGTGCTTACTCAACAAACAAAATAATTATTAAGCATGCTACATAAAACATAAAAGCAACAATTATTAATAACACTTACAGGTTGTGATACGGAGGAGGAAGCTGATGCAAATACACTTGGAACTGAACCTTCCTTCAATATCAGCCGGCTCGCGAATCCAAGTTTGATTGCATTTAAAAAGCAATCGTCTTCAAAATGGCGCGAACAAAGCACAAGGCTCGGACTATACTTCTGTGGTATAGTTGTATATTTGAATTGTAGCCACTTAGTCTTCAAATGCTCCTCCTTGGGCAGATGAAAAAAGTTGGCTTTTGAGTCGCACTTCAGGTTCAGAACACCGCGTCTCGTCGCCATGATGTTTTCAAGATTTCCCTGGCCTTGGAGCGCAATAAGTGGGCGTATCGTATTCAAATAACTTGACAAGTTGACGTCATCTAGTCAGAGAAAAGTTCAGTTCAGTTCAGTTCAGTAATACTTTATTAATCCCCAAGGGGAAATTCTTTGTCACAATTGCCCACAACAATAAATATTATAAAAGCATTTACATTATTTGGATATGTTATAATGAACATATTCTTTCAATCTAATGTTCCAGTGAACAAGGGAATAAATAACTAAAATATTACACATTAATTTAATAAAAACAGGTCAGATTAAGCAATTAATGTTGCACAGCAACAAAAATATTAACAATTTAAAAACTAACTGATGGTTCCTGTGTCAGACACTCAGAGGGAAGAATTATAAAGCTTAATGGCCACTGGCAGAAATGACTTCCTGTGGCGCTCAGTGGTGCATTTTGGGAGAATAAGTCTTGCACTGAAAGTGCTCCTGTGTTTGAGTAGCAGCTCATAGAGTGGATGGGAGACATTACCCAAGATGACATTCAGTTTGGACAGCATCCTCCTTTCTGACACCACCGATAAGGAGTCAAGCTCAACCCCCACCACATTACCGGCTTTACGGATCAATTTATTCAGTTTATTTGCATCTGCCACCCTCAGTCTGCTTCCCCAGCATGCGACCGCATATAGGATAGCACTAGCTACCACCGATTCGTAGAACATCTGCAGCATCCTCCTGTCAATGTTAAAGGACCTTAGCCTCCTCAAAAAATAGAGACGGCTTTGGCCCTTCTTGTAAAGTGCTTGAGTGTTCTTAGCCAAGTTCAGTTTATTGTCTATGTGCACTCCCAGGTATTTATAATCCTCC
The DNA here is from genome assembly GCF_949152265.1 of Phoxinus phoxinus. Classification (NCBI taxonomy): domain Eukaryota; kingdom Metazoa; phylum Chordata; class Actinopteri; order Cypriniformes; family Leuciscidae; genus Phoxinus; species Phoxinus phoxinus. The sequence goes on from NC_136897.1 coordinate 10,168,360, forward strand.
ACAATGTCGACAGGGACCCCCCGGATTGAAATAGGGGTCACCGGTATATATTTTTTTCTCCTTAGATCCACAACAAGTTCTTTGGTCTTTGTCACGTTGAGCTGCATGAAAGGTAAATTTCAAAATTCCATAATAGGTGCCCTTTAAAGGACAGGTTTTCAGGGAAGGTTATAAGTCACAAAACAGATTATCAAGGTCATTGGATTGCTCTACTTATTGATATAAACCAAGCTAAAATTATTATTATATATATATAGGCCACAAAAAAAAAAAGATATTGAAGGCCATATTAATTATTTACATTCAAAATTCCCCTCAGCTGAAGAAATTTGGGGTGGTGACTTTAATACAATGTTTGATGGAAGACGAGATCGTTTGCCACCTAGAAATGACAATATGGCAAGTGAATTAACCAATGTCTGTTTACGACTGAACATAATTGACATATGGAGGTATAAAAATCCATAGTCACTTTTGTATATATTGAGTAATAGGGACAGATCTCAACAATCACGTATTGATTTTTGGCTCATTTCAGAACATATAAAAGAGAGTGTTGAATTTGTTACTATTAAACCATCAGTTTTAACAGAACACAAATGCATAACTATTAAAATTAATGTGGTAATCTGTCAATCAAATAGAGTTAAACGAGTATTGGAAGTTAAATAATAGTCTATTAAAACATAATGATTTTTGTGACCAAATTAAGAATTTAATTATTAAATATTGGCAACACGCTTCTTTGATTAGAAATTATGGCAACAAACCCAATCTGAAATGAAGAAATTTGCAATAATGTATGGAAAAACCATTAAAACAGAAAAATGAAAACGAAAACAAACTAATTAAGGAAATAAATATCCCTCTCTTGTAAAAACAACACAAATATGTCAAGCACTGAATTATTAAAGCTTGCTACATTGCAGAATGAGCTGGATAATATTTATGAAGAGAAAGCTAGGGGTGCTTTTGTTATGTCTAGACAAAAATGGATGGAAGCAGGAGAAAGAAATACAAAATATTTCTTTGGTTTAGAAAAAAGAAGTAGAGAAATAACTTCTGTAAACAAATTAATAATAAATTGACTTACTAATGATAATCTCAGGGATATTTCTTGTTTTGTTAATACATTTTATAGTAAATGATATAGTTCAAATAGTCAATTAAATGATGCAGATTGTTTTCTTAGTAATTTATCAACCAGTATTAATAAGATTACGTCAGACTATAGAAATTCATGTGATAAAGAATTAAATATTGAGGAAATTACAAATTGTATAAATAGTCTTAAAGAAAATAAATCTCCAGGGAATTATGGCTTGATGGAGTTTTATAAAAAGTTTTATAATGACCTTGCGCCCTTTTTACTTGTATTTTTTAAGGAAGCAGTTGATAAGGGAGAAATGCCTGCATCATTAAAACAAGGGGTAATTACACTTATACCGAAGCAAAACAAAGATAGGTTGTTCTTAGAAAATTGGAGACCAATTAGTTTGTTAAATAATAATACTAAAATCTTTTCTTTAATTCTTGCAAAAAGACTTAAGAAAAATCTTAATACAATAATTGATGAAGAGCAGTCAGGTTTTTTGAAAGGCCGGTACATTGGAAATAATATTAGACTATTTTTAGACTTAATTATAGACACCTTATCCCAAATGATTATTTTATATTATTTATTGATTTCTATAAAGCGTTTGACACTGTTGATCATTCTTTTATGTTCAAAGTTATTGATTTCTTTGGTTTTGGTAATTATTTTCAAAAAGCAATTTGTACGCTTTATAAGGGTTCGAATAGTTCAGTCCAGTTATCTCATGGTACCTGTCAGAGATTTGATATGGGCCGTGGGATAAGACAAGGATGTCCTATATCACCTTTTCTTTTCACATTGGTTACTCAGGTCATGGCTGCTCATATCAAAAAAGCAAGTTCTCAAGGAATTTCAGTGTTTGGAAAAGAGATTAAACTTTGCCAATTAGCGGATGATACCACAATTTTTGTTAAAAACAGTGATGAATTGGATGAAGTTTTTAAAAGGTATTGAAACATTTTCTGAAATCTCTGGATTAAAGATGAATAAGAATAAATCCACTTTATTCTCCCTTAAAGATTGTATGTTGAAATAAATTTGTGGGCTACCAATTAAAGATAATACTACATACCTTGGGATAGTGGTGTGTAAAGATTTGAATCGAAGAAGCCGATTAAATTTTGAGCCTATTATTGAGAAAATTAAAAACAGATTCAATATGTGGTTTATGAGAGATCTGTCCCTAAATGGTCGTATTCTACTTTCAAAAGCAGAAGGGATCTCAAGATCTGTTTATATATCTATGTCAGCAGATGTTCCAAAAAAATTTCTCAAGGAATTAGATAAGAATCTTTATGATTTTATTTAAAAAAAAAGAAAACACACTATTTACGGAAAGATATTCTAAATAATAATAGAGACCTTGAAGTGTTAAATTTTACAGATCTCAATAATGTGTTTAAGATAAAATGGATAATCGAATTTATTAAAAATAAAGATAGTATATGGAATGTTTTCCCAAATTATATATTTAACTCTTTGGGTGGCATCAATTTTCTTATAAAATGTAATTTTTCAGTTGAAAAATCCCTGTTAAACTGGCAAACTTTCATCAGCAGGCACTGCTGGCTTGGCAATTGATCTATAAACATAACTTTTCTCACATCGTTACTTAATATGGAATAACAAAGACATCTTGTACAAAAAAAAGTCAATATTCAATAAAACATGTTAGGACAATGGAATTATTACAGTTAATCAATTACTTAATGAACAAGGTTTACTTTTAACATATTCTGAATTTCTTAATACATTTTTGATTCCTGTGAGGCCAAACGAATATGCTAATGTTTTTGATGCAATCCCTAATAATGTTGTATCACTATTACTAAATCCTGGATTCTGTTGAATCTAATATGAATATAAATGTTGATTGTCAAACAATCTTTTGTAGTGACACAATATTTATTGGGGATATTAATACTAATAGATAAATGCAGTAACAAATATATTAGAAATACTTTAAAAACAAATTATTTGCCTTGTTCTACAGGATTTTGGTCTACTTAATATGAAAATATTAATTGGAAAAGAGTGTGGTGTATACAAAATAAGTTTTTTTATTAATAATAAAATTAGAGAGGTATTGTCATGATCCTGGCTCTCTCTCTCTCTTTGTCCCTCCTTCTGTGTTTCCCTTTGTCCTGTCCTGTCCTGTCCTGTCCTGTCCTGTCCTGTCCTGTCGTGTCGTGTCGTGTCCTGTCCTGTCGACTCGAGCTGAACTGCCTCCTGTTACTGTGTGTCTCTTTGTGCTTAACCAGCTTATCCCCGCTGAGGAGAGTAGCTGTGGGTTTGTGGTCTCGCCAGCACCCCCGCGTTTAACAACCTGACCGGACCTTGCAGACCAACGCTGTTTTCTGTTTGTTATTCCAGAGAGACGTGCTGTTATTATCTCTCGCTTTCTGTTGAACTTTATATTAATAAGAGACTTATTTTCTGTCTGCTCATCGGGTCTGCCTTGCTTCAATAAAGGAACATAATTAATCTGCTACACGCCTTTGGGTCCCATCTATCTCCACATACCTGACAGAATAATCCGACCATGGACCCAGCGAACAAGCACCCCTTTCAGGCTGCGGTTGAACTCCAAGGAGCTATGCTGGGCAGGCATGGAGAGGAGATCTCCGCCACTCGCCACGCTGTTGAATCCATAGCCGTGCAGATGACTGATCTCTCCAAACAGCTGCACCTGATCCGCATGGACTCGCTCTCAAGAACGCCCGACGCTCCTGAGCCCCGGGTGAATAATCCTCTGTGTTATGCGGGTGAGCAGACCGAGTGCCTTTCATTCCTAACCCAGTGCGAAGTCGTTTTTTCACTTCAGCCCACTACTTACATCAAGGAGAGGTCCAGAATCGCCTATATCATTTCCCTCCTCAGGGGTCGAGCATGTGAGTGGGGAACGGCGGTCTGGAATTCGGATGCTGACTGTCTCAGTTGTTACTCCTCGTTTAAGGAAGAGATGTTATGGGTATTTGATAGTTCAGTTCACGGTCCAGAGGCCTCGCGTTTGCTGTCTACGCTTAGTCAAGGAAGATGCTCTGTTGCTGACTTTTCTGTGGAATTCCGAACACTCTCAACTTCATGCGGCTGGAACGAGCCCGCGCTCGTGGCGCGTTTCATCGAGGGTCTCAATGCTGATGTCAAGGATGAGGTCCTTGCTCATGAGACTCCTTCCCTCCTCGACCCCTTGATTGACTTAGCCCTTCAGGTTGAGAAACGCTTCGATTTATGCCGCCGCGCTCGTAACATGGAATCAACTCTTCATCGACCACCACTGCCTCGCCTCTTTCTGCACCTGAGCCAGAGCCCATGCAACTGGGTGGTATTCGTATATCAGCCGAGGAACGTCAACGCCGAATCACCAATCGACTGTGTATGTACTGTGCGTCTGACAAGCACTTCGCTGCCACCTGTCAGTTAAAAGCCAAGGCTCACCGGTAGAGAGAGGGTTACTGGTGAGCGCCTCTTCTATGAACCCTCCGCCTCTCTCCCGCACTACTTTTTCTGTTCATCTTCGCTGGCCCAATTCCTCTGTTTCCTGTCAAGCTTTGTTAGACTCCGGTGCCGAGGGTATTTTTGTGGATGAGTCCTGGGCTCTTGAGCACGGTATACCCTTAGTTGATCTACTGGATCCTACGACTGTTTTTGCCCTGGATGGCAGCACCCTTGCCAGGGTACGTCTCTCTACCGTTCCGGTGAGTCTTACCGTGTCTGGTAATCACCGAGAGACTATTTCTTTTTTAGTTTTTCATTCTCCCTTTACCCCCGTTGTTTTGGGCCACCCGTGGCTTGTAGAGCATAATCCTCAGATAAACTGGTCTACAAGTTCCATTCATTCTTGGAATCTCTCTTGTCATGTTAAGTGTTTAATGTCTGCTGTTCCGCCCGTATCTTCTGTTTCTGTTTTTCAGGAGGAGCCGGGGGATTTGTCAGGGGTCCCAGAGGAATATCTCGATTTGCGAGCGGTCTTCAGTCGTTCCCGGGCCACTTCTCTACCTCCACATCGACCGTACGATTGTAGCATTGAACTTCTCCCGGGTACTACTTCATGTGCAGCACGTTCGCCAAGTTCTTCAGCGGCTCTTAGAGAACAGATTGTTTGTCAAAGCCGAGAAATGCGCATTTCATGTGTCGTCGGTCTCGTTCCTCGGTTCTGTTATTTCCGCTCAGGGAATTAGTATGGACCCTACCAAGGTTCACACGGTTACTAACTGGCCCCAGCCTGATTCAAGAGTCGCTCTCCAGCGTTTCTTGGGGTTTACCACCGCTCCTATTCTCATCACTCCCGACGTTTCAAGAAAGTTTATCGTTGAGGTCGACGCCTCGGAGGTGGGGGTGGGGGCTATCCTCTCCCAGCGTTCCCCCGCTGACGAGAGGATTCACCCCTGCACGTTTTTCTCGCATCGCCTCTCCCCATCCGAATTACCGAATTACGACGTGGGTAATCGCAAGCTTTTGGCCATTCGGCTTGCGCTAGGAGAGTGGAGGCACTGGCTAGAGGGTTCTTCGGTTCCGTTCGTCGTCTGGACGGATCACAGAAATCTTGAATACATCCGTTCGGCCAAGAGACTTAACGTTCGTCAGGCTCGTTGGGGACTTTTTTTCGATCGATTCGATTTTACTATCTCTTATCGTCCCGGCTCCAAGAATCTCAAACCAGATGCTCTCTCTCGCCAGTTCTCTCCGCCTGAAGGCGTTTCCACCGAGGAGGGGATTGTTCCTCAGGAGAGGGCGGTGGGTGCGGCTGTCTGGGGTATCGAACGTCTTGTCAAGCGCACACTTTCTCACGCCGTAACGCCCCGTCTCTGCCCTAAGGGATTATTATTTGTTCCCACCTCCGCTCGTCGCGCTGTTCTTCAATGGGGCCACTCATCTAAATTATCCGCCCATCTTGGGGTAAGAGGTACTATTGCCTCCGTTCGTCAGAGATTCTGGTGGCCTACTCGTGAACGTGACGTCCACCGCTTTGTCGCGTCATGCTCTATCTGCGCTAGCAATAGACCGTCTCCTTAGACCGTTACTCGTACTGTCTCGTCCATGGTCCCATGTCGCACTCGATTTTATTACTGGGCTTCCCTCATCTGGGGGAAACACTGTAATTCTAACAGTCGTCGATCGCTTCTCTAAAGCCGCGCCTTTCATCCCGCTGCCCAAATTGCCCTCCGCCAGGGAGACAGCTCAAATTGTCGTTGATCATGTGTTTAAGATTACGGTCTTCCTGTCAACGTTGTTTCAGATAGAGGGCCTCAATTCTCTTCCCTTTTCTGGAAAGAGTTTTGTCGCCTGATCGGCACCTCTGCCAGTCTCTCCTCCGGGTTCCATCCGCAAACCAATGGTCAGGCTGAACGAGCTAACCAAATCATTGGCCGCATTTTACGTAGTCTAGCGTATCGTAATCCAGCCTCTTCGTCCGAACAACTCCCGTGGGCAGAATACGCTCATAATTCCGCTCTGTCATCTGCCACCGGTATGTCACCGTTTCAGTGTTGCTTAGGTTACCAACCTCCACTCTTCTCATCTTAAGATTCCGATTCTAACGTTCCGTCCGTCAAGTCGTTTATCCAGCGCTGCAAGCGAACCTGGAGAAGTGTCAGGTCTGCCCTTTGCAAGTCTCGTTCACATACTTGTCGGGCCGCTAACAGACAGCGTATTCAGAGAGTATGGCTTTCCACTCTTAATCTTCCACTCCAGTCCGTCTCTCGCAAGCTGGCTACTAAATGTATTGGTCCCTTCTGCATCGGCAAGGTTCTTAGTCCAGTCTCTGTTAGGCTTAGGTTGCCTCCAGATCTTCGGCGCGTACGCCCCGTTTTTCATGTCTCTTGTCTTAAGCCCATTATTCGTGCCCCTCCTCGTCCGGTAACGGCCCCTGTCCTTTGAACACTTTATAAAAGAAATTAAACAATATGGTAATAGATTAGATAAAATCAAGAACAAAAAAGCAAGAAAGACCTATGAAGATTTTAGTTATTTTAAATTACTGTAATTTTACCCCTGGCATGGTCTAATTTTTTTTAACATTTTTTTTTTACATATTAGTATGTATGTGATTTACTACTGGTTGTGAGGTGTATATTCTTGTACAAAAATATTCTTGTTTTGTTGCAAAAAATAAAAAAATAAAAAATATATCTCTGCGATTGAAGATGAGAAGCATTTTTTGTATGACTGTTCTTTGTAAATGGATCTAGAAATATCTGAGTGATCTCACACTTGTTGGTGATGTTTGTGTTGATGTATCACAGGTTTGTGAGTCAAAGGATGCATGGAGATTAGTGCTGTACATATATCATGGAATGAAAAAAAGAGCATCTGTCATGATATTGTAATCTATCTTGGAACTATGGGCCGAGAGGCCATGTATTCCTGAATAAACTATCAGTAGATAGAAAGAAATAAAGAAAGATATATCATATAGATAGATAGAAGAAAGAAAAAGATAGATAGATAGATATATAGATAGTTGGAAGAAAGAAAAAATAAGAAAGATAGATAGATAGATAGACGAAAAAGATAGATAGATAGATAGATAGATAGATAGATAGATAGATAGATAGAAATAAAGAAAGAAAGATGAAAGAAAGAAAAAATAAGAAAGATAGATAGATAGACGAAAAAGATAGATAGATAGATAGATAGATAGATAGATAGATAGATAGATAGATAGATAGATAGATAGATAGATAGATAGATAGATAGATAGATAGATAGATAACTCAAGCGCTCTGAAAGCGCGTTCTCTGTCTACTGTTACTGAAAAGACCGTATTCACAGTAATAGGCGCGCATAATTTTTTTGGCGGCTGGCTTGACCGTGTACATTTCCAAACCTAATGATATCAGAAGCACATTCGTTATTTTGATTGAATATTCCGCTTCCCATTTGCAGCCCACAGTAAAAGCCAGAAACTGGGAGTGAGGCTGAGAGGGCGTGTGTATGTGGGCGGTTTAGCGTGTGACAGACCCCCTCCCTTTCTCCACCCCTTAAGCTACCAGCACAAACATCAGTCTGATATTTACATTAGAAACGACATTTACTTCATCTTCATCCATCTAAGTCACAATATCCATTTGCTTTTTGAGAAGCATCTGAGAAATAAGACTGTTTGTTTTTAATTCTGGCGAGGACCAAAGCAAGGAATCGTTCATCATCCTCTCGCTTGTGACATCGGGAATCGCAGGATTTGGCTATGATGTTTTCTTGTGGTGTATCGTGGGAGATTTAGGGATCTATGAGGCCATTTGGAAGCTGAAGACCCACTTTGAAAACAGCCTTTGTATTGTTTTGATCAATATTTTAGAAAACTGGGTAAAAAAAAGAAGCATTTAGGCTATCTTCTTGTAGGATATAACGTTACAGATATAGATCTATTGAAATAGACCTGATTTGGAGATCAACTCCAGCCCGCAGTGATGCTTCAGTGTCAGGTCTGACTTTTAATACGCGCACTCAGACGGAAATGGAAACCTGGATATTAAATCATTGATAGCCTAACTTGAAACAGCAGATTTATAAACATAGACTAACAAACATATACAGCTTAAGCTGACTCCCAGATGTGAAAGTGACCGAGGTTCCATGGGCTTCCCTGATCTAAGGGATTAGTTGTATTCCTTATAACAGAAGAACAGTCTTCGGAGAGTCCATCATGCCCACATCTCGGTCTGGCGCATGCACGGTGGAATATTGGGTCGATGGATCGCGCCGAGATGCGACAGTGGAGGATTTCTATAACATGGGCCAAGAATTAGGCAGGTGAGTACATTACTTCATCCAATTAACATCGGTTTTGATATTATATTGAAAATACATAGGCCTATACGGTCACACTGGGTAGGCTACACATGATTTATTACTTAATTACTTGTCGACCTATTTTGTTTTTATGACTATAGTGATACAAATTAACTGATATGCAGAACCAATTATTTTTGCTTTGTACCACAATAAGTAATCATTAGATTGCAACAATAAAAAAAGCATAACATAAATATCATTGTTAGATGTTGTTACCAATAGTTGGTCCAATCAACTGGTAACAACATCTAACAATGATATTTGTTATGCTTTTTTATTGTTGCAGCCTGATGATTACTTATTGTGGTACAAATAAGTAATGAGTACATTAGTTATCATTGTGAAATAAAACTAACTTGAAAATCTGAATAAAGAATACATTTGAATAAATAATATCGGTCAAGCCAATTATTGGTCTGTCGTTATACTTAATGTGCATTTACTGTGTGGAGCTGTTATAATAGTGTTATGCAGTTGGTTATATTATGTAAAATATAAGTGTTAACATTTGTGTTGGCTGTGTCTATATGCGAGCAGGTGTTCAGGTTTTTGTACTTTTGTTTTTGTAATTAAGGTTTTTGTACTGCTATATGTATTGTGATAGGTGGTTTCTAAACTAATTGAGCTACAATTTGATCTCCCTGTAATAAACTAATTATAATGCACGTTAAGGAAACACCAAACCTTTCCAAATGTCACCAAGTATTTTAAAATGTTATCATTACCTCCCAGGATGTGGGATGCAAAATTGTGAGCAATTGATGCTGTCACCTGATTTTAGTCTGTCATTATAGCCGTGTGACCTGGCATGAAATTCAGCTCAGAGACGGACTTCTATTGGGCTCGTTTTCACAGAATTAAATGTTTTTAATGTACACGCATATTCCTGCACATTGTATGACTGTGAGTAGTTTGATGTCTATTGCTGATTATAATGAAGACTGTTTGTCAGACACTGATGTGTTAGTGTTCGATTAACAACAAGGCAGCAGATGGAGAAATGATGGCCTTCTCTTTGAGTGCTCATCTGATTGAGTCATTCAATGACCATGAAAAGCAAAGAAAGGATCTGAGAGACAACATGAGGACCATATGGTTAGATATAACACACGTATTGTATAACATAACACAGCCATGTAAAAGGGCTTATGCACTAGAGAGGGAAGGTGATTTTGTAATACATGGCATATGTTCAGTACATCAAGCTAAATCCAGTGTGTTAAGCATTTGTATATGTGAGCATTTTAAGAGCCTTGTCTGAAGTTTAATAGGCCCATTTCATTTTTGGTCCAGTTTAATTTAGTATGTGTCATTAAATGTGTATTCCCTTTAAGATTTCATGTCCTCATGGAGACTGATTGTTTATACCAGGTGTGCCGCACAAGCCCTGAAAAGTGAAGCCAAAGTGTCTCGATCGCCCCCTGGTGACTGGTCCTAGTATAGGTCATAAACTCCCTCCTCCCCATGTTATTTAACAGCACGTGAGACCAACTAAACAATTAAATTACACTTCAAATATCTTTTTTTCCAAATATGGTTTCTGTCATTTACTGTAGTTTATATTACGCTGATGTAAGTTCAAGTGTTTGTTTTTAAAATAAGTTTGCTTTTAGTTAGTTATTTGATGCGGTGGTGTGATATCATGATTGACAGCTGTGATTGACTGGTTCTCTGAGCGAAGTAGTCCCAAACCTTGACTTGACTTGACTTTTTTTCGGGATCTTCAGAGGACTGAGGTGATTGGAGCTTTAAATTTAATATCTAAATTTCTATAATTAATAAAAAAAGTGCAGAACCGTGTGCTTGCTCTTGATTCTGCGAGAGTGAGGGCGGGTGTCAGGGTTCTGTCACTTCGGTCTGGGTTATATTCTGGTTGGTGACAGAGATCTGACATTCCTAGTTTGTCCTTATGTTTAGTCTGGTTTATTGTGAGCACATGGCTTGTCTTGTATTCCGTGTGCCATGTGCTCTCCTGCCAATTGTCTAGCCCCTCCCATCTCGTTACCTGCTAATTGATTAATCTTCCCCACCTGCTTTGTTCGTTACCCTCTTTTGTTTGCTCCCTTATGCCTAGTTCACACTACAGGATTTTGAGCTCGCCGACAGGTCGGGGTGTTATCGCGTGCAAATCGCGGGGGATTAGCGGCCGATGAACGCTCGCCAATCTGTTAGTATGAAAGAGCCAACAACGCATCAAAGATGCTCGCAGACGCCTCGCAGACGCGACGCAGAGCCCAGAAAAATATCTAGCATGCTAGATATCCGGAGCTGTCGCACAACTCAACCACATGTGATGTCATGAGCTACAGCCAATCAGAGCAAGGCATGGGTTGAGGTCACTGGGAAAATACGCGTTTTTATTTTTTTTCAGAGCAAATCATCGCGCAAACAGTTTGCAGCACTAATTTCTGTCTGACGTCCATATTCAAAAAAAGACTCGCGTGTTGTGTACTTGTGTTCTTCTTCGCTGGGTAGTGGCGCGCATGCTGTATTGCGTCATTTCCGGTTCGCAGTTTGCAGTCCTGTGCTGGTTCGTTATCCATGTTTCCATCGTGTTTCCTGTTCCCGCCTTATACCTCTCTTGTTTCTTGTTGCTTAAAGGTACAATATGTATCTGATACCTCTCTTGTTTCCCCCCACGGGGTAGTTTTTGTTTGTAGTTTTGGGTATTTACTTAATAAACATCCTTATTTTCCGCACTTGTATCCTCGCTTCACTTTTGACCATTCCGTGACAGCGGAGCCTTGATTTTGCGTCTTTACTTCCTGCTCACTACTGCACAGACTCAGGTGCCGAGATCGCTACTGCGCAGACTCGGGTCCCAAGATGTCAGCACCATATCGGGACACTGGCGGGTTCACTTCTGACCAATGGAAAAGAGCGAAGGGGCGTCGTCCATCTTTTTTTACAGTCTATGGTTAATACTCAGTTGTCATAGAAATGCATGGACATAATAGTGGTGATGGGGAAGGTAGAATGTTGGTAGGAACCTCCAAGATTAGGTGAGCGGTGGAGGTCACAGTCGTGAAATGCCAACATTTTTATTTCATCAAACTTCTTGGTTTTATTAGCATCTTCCTATATGTCACGACACTTTGTGATATGTGTTTGCGTATGGTACTTTCTATGATGCAAGTTTATAAAATTTAAGATCCTTATTTAATTATGAGTATATTACAACTGCTTTGTTTTAACCACCAGGGGTGCCACATCTGTTGTGTTTCGCTGTGAAGAGAAGCAGACTGAGAAACCTTATGCTGTGAAGGTCTTGAAGAAAACTGTAAGTTGATTGGTGATTTTATAGGAGCATATTTAAATTTTTCCTGAAATCCCAGAATGACTGTTTGAGGTTATTTTGATTGTCTCATCAACTCAGATTGACAAGAAAATTGTGAGGACAGAGATTGGAGTCCTGCTGCGTTTGTCTCATCCAAATATTGTAAGATATTATGTTCCCTGCAACGAATTGTGAAATTCTCTTCACATTGGGAATATGGATGGGCTTGCTCTGATGTGACTGTTTTTCTTTGTTTTCATTTAGATTCGTTTGAAGGAAATTTTTGAGACAGAGACCGAGATCTTTCTCATCCTTGAGCTGGTCACAGGTGGAGAGCTCTTTGACAGGTATTATGTCCTCCATTAATTAGAGGCAATTCAAATGTGATTTCGAATTCAAATCAAAAACTATGACGGAAAATGTTTGTTGACAACCTTTTGTTCCCCTGACTAAGACAAGACGATGAGAGACGACACCCACGTCATAAAACGATAACTGTGACTATATCAACACATGCAATATTGTTGACGAAAAAAGACGAGACTGAAACGTGTTTACAATTTTTTTAAACGGTTTTTGTCAAATAAAGGAGACGATAACACATTGACTGGTTTTACGAGCGTTCATGCTTACGGTTGCCAGATTTCAATAATTTAACCCCTCAGTCAAAGCTTTTCTGCAAAGAAAACGATTTTACCCAGTCTTTTCAATAGTGTCTGGCAACCATGAACTGCAGCACACAGCAATGATTCGCGAACAAATATGTGGCTTTGAAGGGATCGTGAGATTCAATGACCCGTTCATAAATAGAGCTACTTGCTTCATTACTGAATAAATGAATAACTCGATGACTTACTCATAAAGACAGTGACTTATCGCCACCCACTGGCAATTTTAATTTAATATGAATCACTTTGTGATTCTACCATCATTGGATATTTATTGAACATTGTTTTATTTGAAGCATTATTTATTTTATAAAGGTATTTATAAAGGTAAACAATTAACTGGAAAAATCGATTAAAGGGGGAAAATATTGTCCCTTAATGGAAAAGGTGTGACTGCATAAGTGGAAGAGAGGGGGTACGGCACTTTAAAACATTGGAGAACCATTGAACTAAGGAAAAGGGATATGTAGAATTGCACAAGAGCTACTGCTAAAGAGTGAAATGTCAATACAGCCTGTTACTGTTTAAAGACTACATATAAATAGCTACCAAAATGAATGTCGGTAACTGCAGTTTGACTAAAAGTTGACAAAAAATGCAATGACATTTTTTCAACTAAAACTAGACTAAAACTATGAAAGACAAAATGACTAATATGAGTCTAAGACCAATAAGCATTTTCTTCTGAAGATTAAAACTAAATAAGAAATGGCTGCCAAAATTAACACTGCGAGCCAGAGACTGTTCGCGTCGTGCCTGCCGAGCCAGACACTGTTCACGTCATGTCCGCCTCACCCGAGTGTAACCCGTCTTGTCTTTCTGCGTTGTGTTCTGGGTTGTTCTCAAGTAGACACAGAGGCACGGGCTGCCACAATGCAGTTTATTATCTGCGGTCATAAACAATATGGCAATGAGTTTTGCATGACATCAGGTTAGCATCTCAGTCAAATCCAGCATTGCTCTGACTGTATTCACATTAATCACATTTAACCTATTTTCATAAAGAAAAACTACATACATAATGTAATCAAAACAAATACAAAAAAAATATCACAGATATTCCCAATAGAAAAACACATTGTAAATTCCCCTTAGTCATACATTAATTCCATTATATAAACTACACATATATTCATTGAGTCATCTCGAACAAATATGCACAAACACCCAAAAAAAAAACATACCTGCGGTCATAAACAATATGTCAATGAGTGTTGCGTGACATCAGGTTAGCATCTAAAAAAAATAGCATCACGTCAATACAATGTTAATGGTCTGCCGAACAGCTAGCTCACCACGTGCTGCAGCAGCTACTGAACTGCATTTAACATATAAAAAACACAATATCGCGGCTCGTAGTTCATTAAGACTACTGCAAGATTCACTCATCATCATAGACACTTTTACACGGTGATGAGTCAACAAATAAGTGATAATAGCAACTTATATATCTGTTTTATTATCGGAGAGACCTGACGTGAACTCACCTCGGTCAAATCCAGCATTGCTCTGACTGAGGTCAAACTTGCGCGGCGCAAGTTCCCGGTCTGATGACGTCACACGCACGCACTGCACTAACCCGACGCGCAGGCAGAATGAACCCAAAACGAAACTCCCAGTAATACAAAAATAAATATTTTTTGGTGGAATTCATAAGTATACAAATAAATCTGCTACACGAGCCCTCGTCTCCAGCCAAGATGGCCGCCGTCTCACCCGAACCCTGTGTTTATCAGTGTTTGTATTTAATTCCTTTCAGTTCAGACAGTCTACTTAGACCGCACTAAAAAAAGGCCTCTTAAAGCCGCGATATACTCACAGCGAAGTTCTTTTTTGTTCTTTGCTTAAAGGAGAACTCCGGTCAATTTTAACATTGAGCATTTACATCCTGTTTTCGGTCGAAGTCCAAAGTAGTCGATTGTCGAGTTCACGCGCGTGATCATAGGTAACTAAACCTATGCGCGTGAACTCGGCAATCGAGTTTATACTTATACGCCACGTTTATACTTATACATATACAATATATTGCTTAAATCAAGCAGCTTTGCCGTATTAAACATGAAAAACAAAGCAGCTCTCCAGTGTGTTCATGTTCTTACTCACGGACGTCTGACTTCGACGGACTGAACAGGAGAAATGAACGGGAAAAGATTTTCACATGAAAGAAGGTCGAGCCTCAGCGCACATCTACCTATTACATAATCGCCACGGACCAATGGGAGTTCAAAGGTGTTTTACCAACCATGGCAAACTTTTCTGGAAAGTTCGTACTCCCAAAACAAACTCCAAATTAAGTTTGTTCTCCGATTTCGCTTGAAGGATATTGAGGCCTTTATGGTGGTGTCCAGCACATGAATCTCATTCAGGGCCCTATCTTGCACCCAGCGCAATTGACTTTGTACGCCGACGCATGTATCATTCCTATTTTGCGCCCGCGCACAGCGGACTTTTCCCACCACAGGCGCACATCGGTAAATTAGGGAATGAACTTGCGCTCGCGGGGGTGGTTCGGCGAAAAGAGGAGGCGTGTTCCGGCAAAAAGTTCCCTGGTGCTATTTTCCAGGTTTAGAAAGCAATTCCGCCACTGACCAGGAAAAACCCAGTCTAAAGACAGTGGCGCGTTGCGCGTTAGTCATATGGTATTTTAAGGGCGCGTGCTTGGCCATAATGTAGCGTGTTAACGCGCATACACTTTGATTCTCTAATATAAACATACGCAGCAGTTTTCATTTTTGCAAATCCTACATTATTACAAGGAAAAATATTAACACATGAGGGAAATCATTGTTGTGTCCATGAAGATGTGAATTTTTTTTTATCTAAATCTAGATTAGGCTACACATATACCCAAATTATACGCCTGTTTAACTGAAGCTAATTTGGGTGGGTTTCTCCCATCCCCATACATTGTCACTTCTCTGTGTTTTACGGTCCTGACGAGAACGTCTGTCTCCTCGGCTGTGAACCGCTCCTGGCGTGCGCTGGTAAATCCGCCGTTATAATAGCAATCCGCCATGGAACAAGCGTGCCTGCTCTTAAAGGGAATGTGAGAGGACGCTCTGATTGGTTTATTTCACGAAAATAGCAACAGCGCCGGGATCTGCCCACAAAGTTACTTGCGCTTTGCGCTTTGACACTTGCGTTTCACGTTAAAATAGGGCCCTCAGTCTTTATCATCAACAACTTTCGGCTCAGGTTCTTACAGCTCAGTGGGCTGCTCTTCTACCTATCAGTGAAACGAAATTGAATAAAACAAGGTTTCCAGTAATGGGTTTAGGGTTAGGTTTGATGCAGAGCTGGAACAGGATGTGTTTGCCTAGCCTACACACATCTACACACTGCTAAACAGAGCACTAAATGCTGCCAGACACACACACATCAGCTGTTCATATTTTAAATCATTAAAAAGTCTATAGCCTATATGTGCTATGTTTTTTTAAATGTTGTTTTTGCTGAATTTGTCTTTAAGATGGTCCTACATGAGCTGTGTGTTGTTTCAGGATTGTGGAGAGGGGCTACTACAGCGAGCGAGATGCAGCTCACGTTATCAAACAGATTCTGGAGGCTGTGGCGGTAAGAGATAGGATATAAAAATATGGTTTTCACAGACGCAGACATTTTCCATTCATGTGTGAAAGACAATAATGGTAATGTAGATGTTTTGCCTTCTAATGTTTACAATGCAAAACTGCAAAAATGGCGCATTCAGAAATCTCCATGGTTTTGATGTTATAACGAGGATCTCATTAACATATTACCGCCCAAACTTACAGGTTAATGCCTGTTTATTGTTCATCTACTTAGCACACACTAAAAAAAAATATTGTAAGGATTATGCTGACATGCAGAAGTTAGCCATTTGTAATAAAGATAATTTACATACAGATGCATTAAAGGAATATTATTGGTTCAATACAATCTTAATTGTAAATGCGTGCACTAAAAACATATTTAGTAATTTACAAATGCTTGTAATGCTGAACTTTTAATGATATTTTATTGCGTGTAGTATTCTTGTTTGTTAAATGTGTATTTGTACATCTGGGCCGCCTATCTTGGCATACAATTATATGCAATTTTACCACTTAAGGTAAGGGTTTACGCCATAAACCTTAGAATGACCGAAAATTACAAGAACCACGTTATGGCACGAATAATACTCAGAGAAGATAATGTAAGTGCTTTTATAAAATTATAAGTTTCACCATTCTGCTTTTACATTTCATTGAAAGTGCCTCATGTACCCTTGATTTCTGCTTTTCTTTGAAGATAAAAAGTGATGCATCAAAATGATATTTGTGACAATCAACATTATGCTTCATATGCTGTCGATTGCCTAAAACTAACTTTTTGCTACACTTGCCAATGGCTGGTAACTTAAGAAAATGTACAGGCCATGAAACAGTGAAGATTCACAATTCTCTACTCCAATTTCAAGACCACAGCTAAAACTACTAGCCCAACTAATATAAACTTAAAACATGATTAAAGACAAGTTGAAAAAGTCAGTAATAAAATAAGAACAGATAATCAAATAACAAGCAAAAGCACAAATAAATACAATATAACAAAAATAAAAATGAGTGCTTTTCAGGTAGGTCTAACAGTAGTTTTCAGGTACAGAAATGTAATAAAGTAAGCAAATGTAAAATAACACTGCATAGTCTTCACTGTAAATTAAACATCAACACTTATTAATTAACCTATTAATTAATAATAATTGTAAAAGTTATTCAGTCAAGTGCGTGAGTGAATTTTTCTTTGTCCTTTGTTGCTTGATTAACATTTAAAACAGACAACTGCAGGATTATTAGGCTGAGCTAATGCATGGATCTAATATACATGTTTACTTTCTCAACGGTTTACGTCCACTTAAGACATAAGCCACCATGTTTACTAGGATTCTCTGTATTTTTTTTTTTACATAATTTTGTGTGAACTTGTCTGTTTAAGCCCAAGAAGACGTGAAAGAGAGCTCAGCGGCTTTCTTTTCTGGGCGCGCTTCGGATGTTTGCGCACACAAAACTTTACACTGAGTGTGTTAAATGGAGCTCGCTTTCACGTCTTCTTGCGCTTGAAAATTTCCATTGTCAAGGCTTAAACTTTCGTGAAGATACAGCACTGGCCCGTCAACTGTCCTGAGCGTCATGCACATTTGTTCACGTTCATGTATTGTAAGAATTCATAAAAATGTTACTGGCCAACTGGTGAGCGACACCGTTTCATATACTCGCCAACGCTGATTTTGCTCACATTTTTTGTAGTAGCAGTTTTAACATTAATTGACATGGCATCTGACACACAGAAGCTAATAGGACATGTTGCTATGCTTATTGGCACATCCGGTCTTTATTGGCATGTGTCAGTGGAAAGTTGCATGTGTCACTTAAACTTGTGACATGTGCCACTGACATTATCGCGGAACACTGACACTAGCGCGATTTTCCACCATCTGACTGAACAGTTCTAAAAACAGTAAGGAACAGTTTCAGTTATGTTTCCACTTAAGCCTCGTACGGCACTGCACAATTACAAACCATTCTCTGCCCAGAATTCGCTGTACGGTTGTCTAACTGTGACGAACCGTGCTGGTAGAATGCAGGAAGTGACGTCGCAAGTCAGAATTGGTCACTTGTCTGTAGCCTGGCTACTAGGGATGGTAAAATTCATCGATTCGCATCGGTGCATCGGCATAAAAGTTAATGATGTGATGCATCGATATTGGATACATTTGTATCGCATTACATAGTTTCTAACATATTTGCATTGGTAAAAAAATTTTTTTTATACAGTATATAATTATTAGTAGATGCTCTGTACTTTTATTATTTAGAAAGTGACCAATAATTTGTGTCCAATATTTTATATGTAGATTGATTCCTACTCTTTAAAGTGTTTCTCAAGCGTGTTCTCTCATCACCGCTGCTGCCACGTGAATATTATGTTTCACAACATTACAGAGTCCTTAGAGAATAGGGGTGTGCGATATTTAGTCTGTGATAATATCGTAATTGTCAGGGTTTTGTCACTTCTGTCTAGTCTCTTTCTTGGTTCGGTGACAGAGCCCTGACACTCCTGTTTTGTCTTGTCTGTGTGCCTTGTTGCAATCGCTGCACAGACAGCAGCGATTGCATTATTGAACGGTAAATATAAAATAAAACACACACCCAAGGACTTTTTCAGCTGTTATTGCATTTTGTTAATGTCAGTTTTGCATTTGGAGAGGCAGGGTGACAAAGAAATCGTCTCAGGTTACGTATGTAACCCTGGTTCCCTGAGAGGGAACGAGACGCTGCGTTGAGACGCGGTGGGAACGCCTTGCGTGATTGCGTCGTGAAGCACATCTTAAATCAGTCCAATGGAAACGGGAGACGTCATGGGCGGGTGACGTCACCGACCAGGAAGCTATAAAGCACTCCCGCGATCAGAGAACACTAGCTTTGAAAAAGCCTGAAGCAAGATGATCACAGGTATGCAGGGAGTATGGCAAAGCAACGCAGCGTCTCGTTCCCTCTCAGGGAACCAGGGTTACATACGTAACCTGAGACGTTCCCTTTCAAGGGAACTCGAGCTGCGTTGAGACGCGGTGGGAACCCTATACCCACGACGCCATATGACAAATGCCTGTACTGTATGAAGACCATGCGCACACTAGAAACAAGCCCCCTAGACCCTGGAGTGGAGTCTAGGTCCAAGTCATAAAAAATAGACAACTGTATGCGGTAAGGACATCCTGCCGCATTACAGATGTCGTGGAGAGAAACTCCTGAATTTAAAGCCATACTCCTAGTAGAGTGGGCCCGGACAGCCAAAGGTGAAGGCTGTCCAGCCGCTACATAAGCAAGTGAGATAGCCTCAACTACTCGCTTGCTCAATATCTGTCTTTAGCTTTTCCTGATTAAGGTGGAGGACAGAAGGCCTGCAGCACAAATGACCCGCAAATTGAGTAGGGACCTAGGAATACAACCCGGCCTGGGGTGAAGAAAGACTACCACCATACCAGGTGCAAATCCAAGTACGTGCAGGCCTCAGCCTCATGTACCACGGAGAAGATGAAATAAGGATCTCTCCTCAGAGATAACCCAGCAAAGAAACATACATTGCAGAAATCAAGTACTGTACCATAGGGCAGATAGCAAGATTCAGAAGGTGTTCTGCACACCAGGCAGAGAACAGTTTACATTTCAATTTTCAGTCTTCTCGTGGAGGGAGCTCTAGACTGGAGTAAGGTCTCCACGACCTCAGTCGAGAGACCTGAATCTATGAGCTGGGCCCCCTCAGAGGCCGAGCCCACAGTATCCATGACTCCAGATGAGGGTAACTCCCGGGAGCAGAGATATCGGGAAATGCGTACAGGTGTAGCCTCGACCACACCTAATACATCGCATCCAGTCCAAGCGGAGCTGGATGCGTCAGGGATAACCGCAAAGGCAAAGTTTTAACCGAAGTTCTCCCAAAGAAGCTCCACCACCTCGGGGTGAAGTCTCCATTCCCCGGGCCTCAGCCCCTGCCTCAACAGGATATCTGCTCTGATATACGAGACCATCAGTGTGTTGTCCGGGAGGACAGGCACATGGTGACCTCTCGGTTCTGACAGGAAGTATTGAGATTCTCGGAATACCGCCATCACTTCTAGCCAATTATGTGCCAAAAGGAGATGGTCCTGCCAAAGACCCTTCGCCGAATGACCACTCATGATCACCCCCCACTTGTGAGGGAAGCATCCGTCGATAGCATAAGCGTCAACAAGAAGCCCCCAACACTGGGCCTGGGCGAGAAACCAAGGTTCTTTCACATGACCGAGGCACGTAGGCATAGCCGCGTGACCTTGATCATGCGAAAACGGATTTCCCCTCGGAGAAAACCCCTTGGTCCTGAGCCACCACTGCAGGGGTCTCATGTACAGAAGGCCAAAAGTAATTACGTTGGACGCAGCTGCCACAAGACCCAACAGTCTGAAACTGTTCCACAGTGAGTGACTGGCCTAGTTTTACCCCATTTACGGCGAATCATTTATAACACCTGGAAAAGTGGTCCTCTGAGTTGGGAGGAGCACACTCTTCTTGGCGTTGAGTCGCAACCCCAACATCTTAAATGAGACAGAACGACATCTCGATGCCGAACTGCTATCTGCTCAAATTGAGCTAGGATCAACCAATCGTCGATAGTATAATACGCAAATGCGCTGGAGTCTCAGAGGAGCCAGAGCTGCATCCACGCATATTGTAAAGGTGTGGGGTGATAAACCTAGGCCGAACGGAAGAACCCGATATTGGTATGCTTCGCCCCCGAAAGCAAACCTCAGGAACCTCCAGTGATGAGGATGGATAGATAAGCGTCCTTCACGTCTACTGTGACAGACCAGTCCTCGGGCTGAATCTGTGACACAATCATATTAGCGTAAGCATACTATGAACATGAGATTCTGAAACCTGCCGTTTAATTGACGCAGGTCTAGAATAGGACGCAACCCCTCATCCTCATTCGGAACAATGAAGAAGCGGCTGTAAAACCGTGACTGTCTGCTGGGAGGAGGAACCCCTTCTATAGCTCCTTTTTGCAAAAGTGTCAGCACTTCCTGCTCCATAACCAGAGCCTGCTCGAGGTCCAACACTGTGGGGAGGACCCCTAGAAATCTGGGCGGACGAGAACCGAACTGAATTCTGAACCCTTTTCTATAGTGTGCAGGACCCACTGAGAAATATGTGGCAGTAGTTTCCACGCTGCCAGAAATTCTGCTAAGGGCACCAGTCTCTCGAGACTGGCCTCTGGATTTGGTTGAACAGTCACTTCAGTGCCCTGAAGCGGCGAACCGGCAGGGAACAACCGAACTGACCGTTCTACGACCCTCCTCGGAGGATCGTTTGGGGACGCTGACACCTCGGTGCCCTGAACGGAGGACCGGCAGGGAACAACCGAACTGGCAGCGCTGCGACCCACCTCAAAGAGTCGCACCCCAGAGGTCGCCGAGGAGAAGCGATTTCTCAAAACCGTCCCTGCCCCGGAGGAACCTTCAGAAGCCTGATAGCCTCAGCGTCAGGACTTCTTGTCTAAGTTTTATTAGAGATAACTACAGTCCTCAGATCTTGCCTACCTCTAACTATCTTAGCTCCAACGACCCTCCTCGGAGGATCGTTGGAAAGAGCAGGCACCTCGGTGCCCTGAAACGGCGAACCGGCAGGGAAACCGAACTGACTGCTCTACGACCCTCCTCGGAGGATCGTTTGGGGACGCTGACACCTCGGTGCCCTGAACGGAGGACCGGCAGGGAACAACCGAACTGGCAGCGCTGCGACCCTCCTCAGAGAGTCGCACCCCAGAGGGCGCCGGGGAGAAGCGATTTCTCAAAACCGTTCCTGCCCCGGAGGAACCCTCAGAAGCCTGATAGCCTCAGCGTCAGGACTTCTCTTCTAAGTTTCATTAGAGATAACGACAGTCCTCAGATCTTGCCTACCTCTAACTATCTTAGCTCCAACGACCCTCCTCGGAGGATCGTTGGAAAGAGCAGGCACCTCGGTGCCCTGAAACGGCGAAACGGCCGGGAAACCGAACTGACTGCTCTACGACCCTCCTCGGAGGATCGTTTGGGGACGCTGACACCTCGGTGTCCTGAAACGGTGAACCGGCAGGAGAACCGAACTGGCAGCGTTGCGACCCTCCTCAGAGAGTCGCACCCCAGAGGGCGCCGAGGAGAAACGATTTCTCAAAACCGTCCCTACCCCGGAGGGGACCACCCTCAGAAGCCTGCAGCCTCAGCGTCAGGGCTTCTTCTTCCAAGCTATATTAGAGATAAAACAGTTCTCAGATCTTGCATATCTCTAACTGGCTAGACAGCGACCGCCACCCAGGTCCCTCTCGATTGTGGATGAGCCCGAATGGCGACGCTCTAATTTGCAGCACTTTAAGCTGCGAGGAGCTTTAGTAGGCTGAGACTGCTCCCGCCCAGCAGTCTCAGGAACATTAGATCGGTGAGGAAGACACCTCTGGAACGCCGCTGGATAGAATATATCTTCATTTTGTTGAAAGCGAAGCGTTCAGAGAACAGACATATATATATTATTATTATTTTATTTTTCCTTTATTTTTCTTAACATCAGAAAAACTTATATATATATATATCACTCCGTGGCCACCAGCAGGAAAACAACCGAACTGGCAGCGCTGCGACCCTCCTCAGAGAGTCGCCCCTCACATGCATCCATGTCCTTATATAGTTTACCCACCAATGCTGCCTAATAATATTTATCTATTATTTATGATGGCTGGTGGATAACGTCGGGGAAATGATGACGCCGACTCGGGAGAGAGATAGCTAGTAAGCGTCTCTTTAACCCGAGGCACTGTCATACTATGACATTTAATACTCAAAACATTACTTTAGTAGAAGTTTTGGGGATAAACACATAAAATAGAAACCGGTTTATTCCACGATCTCAACTCCTCAGTGTAGAGATAGGAAAAAACGGCAATCCCCGACGAGGAGGCTGAGATATAGAGATTTAATTATATTCTCACACTCATAATGTTCAGTTGGCCAGAAAACATTTAACTTGGCAATCAGCACAAAATAAAACCTCCTTTTATAAGCTCCTCTTTATACAACAGAGTTATGAGCTGACTTATTTATTTATTCATTGAAAACTCACACACATCTGCTTTATTCATATATATATATATATAGATAGGCTATAGCCTACACATATATTGTTTTTAAACACTAACGATCACCAATTCCTCGGAACTGGAGATCGCAGCACGAGAGTCTCATCGCGGGGAAAAGAAAACGCAGCGCGTGCTTCTCCCCGAGATAAGCCACTGGATTTAACACGTGAAGGCAGAGATAGGGCGCGCCCGTCTCAAACCTCGCTGTTAGATCCATTTGCGCTCCCCAAGATGCGCGTCACCGTTGTGCCTCGGCAGCAGCGGGACTCGCGCCTCGGGAAGCGCGCACCGAATCGTCCTCCTCGAAGAACGCCCGGCGGGAGCGAGGTGATTAACAGACAACCTCTCGCAACTCAGTCAGCCCCCTCGAGAACTGACTGGGTATGCTCTACTCCCAAACAAGCAACGCAAAGCTGATGCGCGTCCCCAACCGAGATAACACGAGGGTAGGGAACAACACAACGTTTTGAATTCTTGTTTCTTCATAATATATATCTAGATACTGAGACAGACAACAATAAATAGACATGGACAGACAGAGAGCGCTTGCTGAAGGCAACAAAGCTAGTGTTCTCTGATCGCGGGAGTGCTTTATAGCTTCCTGGTCGGTGACGTCACCCGCCCATGACGTCTCCCGTTTCCATTGGACTGATTTAAGATGTGCTTCACGACGCAATCACGCAAGGCGTTCCCACCGCGTCTCAACGCAGCTCGAGTTCCCTTGAAAGGGAAACTGTATATTACTTAGATTACTTAGAAGTTTTAGGCTATATTTTTAGAGGGAAAAGCTTAGTGTTCATGTTCGCATGGGTAGTAGCACTGGCTTTAGCGGCTCTAACTTAACTTTTCCAGATTAGTCATATGCCGTGGTTCATGGTTATGAAATACCAGTGTTGAACACCGGGAACAAATTGGCTGTCAATAATTTAGAAAAGGCAGACCTTCTTGCACAAACATTTGAAAGGGTTCTAGTTCATGTAATCTCACAGATGAGGCTAGGCAGTGTAGAGATAGAATCATAATGGCGAATCCCAATATAACAGAGAAAAGGGAGATGACAGGAGATCCGTTAGATCTACCGTTTAATGTTTGAGTTAAGAAGAGCAATTACGAGTGCTCGTCAGACCACTCGAGGGAAAGATGGTGTATGCTATGGAATGTTGGCACACATGGCAGATAGTGCACTGGACATGGTGTTGGGATTGTTTAATAAAGTTTGGGATATTGGCCAACTTCCTTTACCTTGGAAACAAGCAATCATAGTGCCCATTTATAAAACCTGGAAAAGATTAGTCAGACCCTTCTAGTTACAGACTTATTGCATTAACTTCACATTTATGCAAAATTATGGAACGAATGGTCACCGAGCGTTTAACATATTTTCTAGAGAGTAAAGCTCTTCTGTACCCATACCAAAGTGGGTTCCGTAGGGGTCGGAATACAATGGACTCAGTATTGTGCTTAGAATCAGACATCGGGAAAGCACAGACCAACAAAGAAATATTGATAGCTGTATTTTTTGACGTTGAAAAAGCATATGCTATGCTCTGGAATGAAGGGTTACTTATTAAGTTGAAGTCATTGGGTATTGGTGGAAGAACATATATTTGGGTTATGAACTTTTTATTTGACAGGGAAATACAAGTAAGAGTAGGCGCAGAATACTCCAGAGTATATAAGGTTGAGAATGGGATTCCGCAAGGTAGTGTGTGTAGCCCGCTGTTATTCAACATAATGATGAATGACATCTCTCAGCTTGAACAAAGCATAGGGAAATCTTTGTACGCAGATGATGGGGCTCTGTGGGTAAGAGGCTGCAATGTTTTGTACGTCAGTAAGAAAATGCAAACTGCAATTGTCATGATTCTGCCTTAGTGTCCTTGATTTTCCCTGGTCGTAAGGCAGGATCATGACAGAATCATGTTTTGTGTGCA
Source organism: Phoxinus phoxinus (assembly GCF_949152265.1). Classification (NCBI taxonomy): domain Eukaryota; kingdom Metazoa; phylum Chordata; class Actinopteri; order Cypriniformes; family Leuciscidae; genus Phoxinus; species Phoxinus phoxinus. The sequence continues at coordinate 10,193,794 of NC_136897.1, forward strand.
AGCACATGGCCTTGTGTTTGGGCTGTGTGCTTGCGTTGTCTCGTTACGTAACCCCGCCCCCTTGTTATCCTCGTCTTGTCATTATTACCTAGTCAGTGTCACCTGTTCCCCTCATTAGTTTCTCCCTTTTTAATCCCCTTGTGTTTGCTGTCCTGTGCCGGTTCATTGTCATACATGGTGTGAATCTACCCGTGAGTAATGTGTTTAAAGTCCTGTCTTGAAAGAGGTATTTGATCCTGTCTAAGTTGTTAGTACATCGTCTGAGTCTTAGTCTAGTGTTGTCTATAGTGATGGCAAAATGAGGCTTCCTGAACCACTGAGACCTCGCAGCCCATTGCTTCACCAAAAGGTTCATTACTCGAAGCTTCATTCATTATTGCTCACTAGTGACACCTAGCTACTGTGCAAAGAAATAGCAGACCAATAAATGAATACTTAATCAATGACCTGAGCAGACATTTTTCCATTGCCTGTGTATCAAATAAAATATGTTTTCTCTGTCTGAATTTACATGTGCAGAGACAACTGTCACACACAGTTCATTAATTATTCATAAATTGTTTGGATAGTGACAGTAGGAACAACAAAAGTGAGACTGAGTGCAGTGCTAACGGTGGAGGGAGTGTAATAATGCAAATTGCAACAGAAAAGTGTGGGGTGGGAAATGTTAAGAATTGTTTCTGGTATGTTTTGTGCATTGACGTGTTACTAGTTTTAGTGCAGTGTTGTGCTTATGGGACTATGGATTTAGAGGAACAAACTGCAGTTTGGGGTGGGTGAAGGAAGGATCACACATTATTTTTATTGAGGAACAGAATTTTTTCAAGTGTGTTGGGGCTTAGACGATTCCTCTTCTTGGACAGAACCTCTCCAGCCTTGGAAAAGATCCTTTCGCATGGAACAGAGGATGCGGGGGAACATAAAAATGTCAGTGCCAGCTGGTATAAATGAGGATACAGATGTTTATGTTGAGCCCAATATACTAGTGGATTCTCGGATCTTGTGAGATTCACTTCGGATAAATACCGATCCACTTCTACAGTAGCATCTGCTGTTGCACTTGAGCTCATTCTACAGTGATCCACCGTGCTATCCAGCAGATGCCAAAGGTCACCTAATAATGGAGGTACAAAGAAAAAAACTCCCAGACAGGGGAGGATTTCCTCTTTCTTGCTGGCTCCATTACAAGGAAAAAGGAAGAGGTCACAAAAAGCAAACAAATCAAAAAGGGCAATCCAAATCAAAAAGCAGTCCAGTCCAAATCCAAAAACCAAAGCAATCCAAATAATCTTATCTAATTAATTTAACAATAATATAACTACTATAATTAATAATAACAATATACTATAACTAATCTAACCTGATATAATCTAATAATATACAGCCCTAACACATATATGACACAATAATGACGACGACACAACTATGTAACTGTAACTCTAACTCTCTGACTCTACTACAACTGATTCAACTACTCCTGACAACACCCACAAGGTGGCGCGAGTTTCGAACCCCCTTTATCCGGAAACGACACTCAGAACGAACCGGTGACGTATCCACACAAACCGAGGCCTCGTTTGTCATTAGTCACCGATCTAATGTTCCTGAAACTGCTGGGTGGGAGCAGTCTCAGCCTACTAAAGCTCCTCGCAGCATAAAGTGCTGCAAAACAGAGCATCGCCATTCGGGCTCATCCACAATCGAGAAGGACCTGGGTGGCGGTCGCAGTCTAGCCAGTTAGAGATATGCAAGATCTGAGGACTGTTTTATCTCTAAAATAGCTTGGAAGAAGAAGCCCTTCTGAGGGTGGTCCCCTCCTGGGTAGGGACGGTTTTTGAGAAATCGTTTCTCCTCTGCGCCGTCTGTGGTGCAACTCTCTGAGGAGGGTCGCAACGCTGCCAGTTCGGTTTTCCTGCCGGTTCGCCGTTTCAGGACACCGAGGTGTCAGCGTCCCCAAACGTAGTCAGTTCGTTTTCACTTGGTTTTCAACCGGTTCACGGTTTCAGGGCGCCGAGGTGCCTGCTTTTTCCAACGATCCTCCGAGGAGGGTCGTAGGAACTAAGCAAGTTAGAAGTAGGCAAGATCTGAGGACTGTCGTTATCTCTAATAAAACTTAGACAAGAAGTCCTGATGCTGAGGCTATCAGGTTTCTGAAGGTTCCTCTGGGGCAGGGGCGGTTTTGAGAAATCGTTTCTCCACGGCGGCCTCTGGGGTGCGACCCTTTGAGGAGGGTCACAGCGCTGCCAGTTCAGTTGTTTCCTGCCGGTTCGCCGCTTCATGGCACTGAAGTGACTGTTCAACCAAATCCAGAGGCCAGTCTCGAGAGACTGGTGTCCTTAGTAGAATTTCTGGCAGCGTGGAAACTACTGCCACATATTTCTTAGTGGGTCCTGCACACCATAGAAAAGGCTTTCAGAATTCATTTCGGTTCTCGTCCGCCCAGATTTCTAGGGGTCCTCCCCACAGTTGTGGACCCATGAGCAGGCTCTGGTTATTGAGCAGGAAGTACTGACACTTCTGCAAAAGAAGCTATAGAAGGGGTTCCTCCTCCCAGCAGACAGTCAGGGATTTTCAGCCGTTACTTCATTGTTCCGAAAGAGGATGAAGGGTTGCGTCCTATTCTAGATCTGCGTCAATTAAACAGCAGGTTTCAGAATCTCAAGTTCAAAGTATGCTTGCGCTAATATGATGGCGTCACAGATTCAGTCCGAGGACCGGTTTGTCACAATAGACTTGAAGGACGCTTACTTATCTATCCATCCTCATCACCGGAGGTTCCTGAAGTTTGCTTTCTGGGGTGAAGCATACCAGTATCGGGTTCTTCCATTCGGCCTAGGTTTATCACCCCGCACCTTTACAATATGCGTGGATGCAGCTCTGGCTCCTCTGAGACTCCTGGGCATTCGCGTATTATACTATATCGATGATTGGTTGATCCTAGCTCAATCTGAGCAGATGGCAGTTCGGCATTGAGATGTCATTCTGTCTCATTTAAAGATGTTGGGGTTGCAACTCAAGGCCAAGAAGAGTGTGCTCCTCCCAGCTCAGAGGACAACTTTTCTAGGTGTATTATGGGATTCACAACGATTCACCGTAAATGGGGTAAAACTAGGCTAGTCACTCACTGTGGAACAGTTTCAGACTGTTGGGTCTCATGGCAGCTGCGTCCAACATATTACTTTTGGCCTACTGTACATGAGACCCCTGCAGTGGGGGCTCAGGACCAAGGGGTTTTCTCCGAGGGGAAATCCTTTTTCGCATGATCAAGGTCACATGGCTATGCCTACTTAACTCTGTCATGTGGAAGAACCTTGGTTCTTCACCCAGGCCCAGTGTTGGGGGGCTTCTTGTCGACGCATAATTAGGGGTGTGAGATGTATATCGTCTGCGATAATATTGCAATTGTGGTTTTAACGATGTGCGATTTGACATTATCGAGGATAGCCTATCCCTCACACACACGCAGAGAGTGCATGCATACTCTACCAGGGGTCTCCAACAAGTCGCTCGCGAGCTACCAGTAAGCCGTGGCCTGATTTGAGGTAGCTCGCTCGCCAAGGGGGCCTTTCACATATCATTTTTTCCAGGCGCAGCGAGAACTTTTCAGAATGCCGCAAACGCACTGGAGGTCATGCGACAAGAACCAACCTATTAGCTTCACCCTTTCCGTAACAACATTGAAAGCTCAGTCAACATGAAGGAACCAAACACTACAGGTGTTTTTCTCTTCTCTGTAAATAAATCTTGTAGCAGAGCTACAGTAAGCGTTTTTCGGTGGTGGAAAACCATTAGCTACTAAAACCTCTTTATCGTTGGGGAGAGCACAGTGCATGGTTGCATAGTAACGACAGACGCCACGGGAAAATCGGACCGAATTTTACTATTAATAAAATATAAATGTGCATTGTAAATGTCAGTAATTTATCTTTTTTTGAATAATTATTTTAATAAAAAACGATTCAAATGTGAGGTTTATCGTTTTATAAAACCTATTTTTAAAACTTTATTTGAACTTGTACATGTTAGTAGATAACATGTTGCAAGACACTCTTTTAAAATCTGGCCATCATTTTTAATGTTATTATTTTAATGTTTATGTAAACAAAAGGTGCATATTGATGCTAATTTTATTTGTTATTTGCTGGTTTTCGACATAAAACTTTGTGAATTGATTTCATTGTGTAGTACTTTTTGAACAGGATTCTGTGATAAACGTGATCATTTTTGTAACTATAATCATAATGTTCGTGCCATTTCATCTCTAGTTATGATCAACTAAAATCAACTATAATTGTGTTTTTTTACAGTATAATATGCAAAACACAATTATTTTTATAATATAATTTGATAAATGCCACAACAGATGATGCATGCATATAATATGGTTTAAAAAATAGCTTTATAAAGGTAAAAATGCCCATATTAGGTAAAAATCAATTGAAACATATTAGAAAAAATATTTTCTGCCACTGCCGTGAACTGACCACCACACAGAGTATGAAGAATATCCAAAACTTAGGGAGTCGGCTGTCCACGACAGTCCTAAACCTGCCAAAGTACCAGCACAATAAACTCAGCAAAATATCGACTAATAATCGTTATCGAGAAAATCCCAGAAAATATTGAGATATAATTTTTTGTCAATATCGCACACCCCTACGCATAATGCTATCGACGGATGCTTCCCTCACAAGTGGCGGGTGATCATGAGTGGTCACTCGGCGAAGGGTCTTTGGCAGGACCATCTTCCTTTTTGCACATAATTGGCTAGAAGTAATGGTGGTATTCCGAGAATCTCAATACTTCCTGTCAGACCCGAGAGGTTTCACCCTCTTCCGGAGTTATGGATATTGTGGGTTCGGCCTCTGAGGGGGCCCAGCTCATAGATTCAGGTCTCTCGACTGAGGTCGTGGAGACCATACTCCAGTCTAGAACTCCCTCCACGAGAATACTGAATATGCATTGAAATAGAAACTGTTCTCTGCCTGGTGTGGAGAATGCCTTCTGAATCTTATCTGCCCTGATGGTACAGTACTTGATTTCTGCAATGAATGTTTTTTTGCTGGGTTATCTCTGAGGAGAGATCCTTAATTTCGTTCCTAGGTCCCTACTAAATTTGCGGGTCATTTGTGCTGCAGGCCTTCTGTCCTCCACCTAATACGACAGATCAGGAAAAACTTAAGCATCCAAAGCCCGGTCAGGGCATAACAGATTATGTCCACAGAGCTGCCCTGTGACGTATATAAGAGCACTTATTTGTCTGCTTTGGGTTACCTAAGATAGGTTGCCCTGCATCTAAACCGATAATGAGCAAGTGAGTAGTTGAGGCCATCTCACTTGCTTATGAAGCGGCCGGACAGCCTTCACCTTTGGCTGTCCGGGGCCCATTTTACAAGGACTACGGCTGCCTCTATGGCTCTAATTTTGGGAGTTTCCCTTCATGACGTTTGTAATGCGGCAGGCTGGTCCTCGCCGTGTGCGCAAGGACTTTACACAGAATGGGCATTTGTCATTATGGCGTAGTGGGTATGGGGTTCCCATAGCGTAAATGCAGTGGGAGTTCCCTTGATAGGGAACGTCTCTGGTTACGTATGTAACCTTAGTACATACGTAACCAGCCATACTTCCTGCATGCCCTGATCGACTTGCTTCAGGCTTATCAGAAGCTGACACGCTCTGCGTTCAGGGGTGCTTTATAGCTTCCTGGTCTATGATGTCACCCGCCTATGACGTCTTTCATTGGACTGATTATACACGTGCTTCATGACGCAATCACCAGGGGTGTTCTCACAGCGTAAACGCAGCGTTTCGTTCCCTCTCAGGGAACTAAGGTTACATACGTAACCAGAGACGTTTTTTACAACCATGACAAACGACTTAACCTCTGCTTTTTCATCTTACACATCACACTCCACTGTTATGGTGAACATTTCAGTAGTTTCAGCGCGTTGTGGCAGAAAGCACGCGTCTACATGAGTTAAGCCGTCATAACACATACAGTCAAGTTTTCTTGAGCATTCGCAACATTTTGTGCCATTGTAAGTTGTAATATGTTTATTTTGTGTGTGTATATATATATACATTAATCTAATATAGCATGCGTTTGGTTGAGTTAATGAACGATGCATAGCTAAAGCTCTTAATTGTACCGGTATTCATCTTTATCCTTTAGCGTGCGCAGCTCAAACAGCAATACATTTATAACTATAATTGGGACTATCATATACATGCCATTATAATGAGAACACTATTGTAATAAGTTGTGAATTATCTGGGCTTTGTTGCCGTTTCAGCACGTTGTTGTGGGAATAGCGCGTCCAGAACAGTATTACACATTCGGACCAGCACAGTCAAGTGCGCTTGTGAATTTAAATCAAACGATTTTTGTTGGGTCAGACCCATCTGCTAGAGATGGGGGGCCGAGACTGAGAGAGCTACTGTACATGGCGCTACATGGAAAAATATGCACCAAACAAGCCACCCTCCCCCTAGACTAAAAAAAGTTGGTTGACCATCCCCTCAACAAAGAATAAAAAGACATGACCCTCCCCTATTTTCCTCCAGTGGTCCATTCCATAAATTCCGAACGGTCCCTTACTATTATTATTATTATTATTTCCTGCTTAATCTCTCGTTCCACACTCCAGTCCAGTTGGTGGTGGTAATGCACTGTTAAACTGGTTTGCCAACCGGCATTATAACCTAAAAAATAAGAAGTCCTCCTGTGCTGGTTCGTCGTCATTTGTACATTGAATGTATAAGCTAAGCTTATCCGGGATGCTGAGATGATGAAACTGATTAGGAAGATTATTGATAAAGCAATCTTTAGTGGCAGAAGTGATAGGTCTAACATATTTATAACACGGAGTTGGCTTTGCAGCCTTAATACCTAGAATATCAAAATCGACTGCTGGCGGTAGATCCTTTTCCTATTTAGCACCAAAACTTTGGAACAGTCTTCCTACCATTGTCCGGGAAGCAGACACACTCTGTCAGTTCAAAGCTAGATTAAAGACACATCTCTTTGACCTAGCATTCACATAATACATTATAGACTTCTATAACTCAATGTTAGGCTGCATAGATTAGGTCAGCCGGAACTGGGAACACTTCCCTTAAATCCTGATGTACTCGTTACATCATAAGAAGAATGGCATCTACGCTAATTTTAGTGTCTTTGTTTATCCCGAGGTTTTCCCACAGCCTGCCGGATCCAGGCCAAATCCAGATCTGACGAAGGACCTTCGCCTGGACCCGATGTTAACGCAGTGCTGAAGTGCCAACTAGCCTCTCCCTATGGAGGATCCCTTTACCACTCTACAGATAAAGCATTGTGGAAAATTTGCGTATCTACCCCATAGTGATAAAATAAAATAAAATTCTGTATCAAATTTATAGGCAGGACAAGTAGTTTGTTTAGGCTTGGTTCGTAGAGAATTACAAACATGCGCACATATATTTAAACGCACATAACACGTGAACGCCATCAGCGTTTCTCACAGGTTCGCGTTTAAAGTCTGTTTAGAGAGAACGGTGTCGTCTTAGCGGCCCCTAATTTAATAACAAATTATCCTTTCGACGGAAGTGAATCAATCAAAACTAACTTTAGCTGGAAAATAACATTATTTAAGAACCGCTATAAAGCCAAAACAATCTGTTACCTTAAATTATACGTGTATCTCTGTAAAGCAGCTTTGAAACAATCTACATTGTTAAAAGCGCTATATAAATGAAGATGACGACTATTATCATTAAAAACCCATTGTTTATTATATTTTTTTTTTTAAATCAATATCAGACTCTGATTACTTTAAAATATATATATATAAGTTATACAAGATCAAACTCATTTTTTAAAAGTCAGTTTAATGTAATTTATTTTGAAATGACTTTAACAGCCAAGTTGACTGTACTTAAAAATGTAAGGCTTTCTTTTTTACAGTATACGTTTAATTGTTTAATTTAAATATCTCTAATATTGACTATTTATTTAGGATTTTGTGTCATATTTAATCAGTATAGCTGTTTAGATCATCTGTCAGTCATTACTGGAGGTGTCACAATATATGTTGACATGTTCCGTGACCTTTTCAGTGTTCCACGATAATGTCAGTGGCACATGCCATTATCCACTGGCACATCACAATTTTTAAGGAACACATGCCACTGTCCACTGACACATGCCATTGAAAACCAGATTTGCCACTGGATGTGCCAATAAGCATAGCGACATTGGTGGCATTGGCTTCTGTGCGTCAGATGTCATGTCACTTAGTGTTAATACTGCCTCTTATTTGGCGCTTGGCGAGTGTTCATTTTGGGCCCTAAGTAGGAGTCTTAAAGGTACAGTATGAAAAAAAGTTTATGTCTGAGTATCAGAGAGTAGTTGTGTAAATGTTGTGTAAAACATAATCATGACTGTTTTTGAAGCAACATTACAAGATTCGGATAAACAATAAAATATTACAAAAGGTGTATAATATGGTGCCTTTGATGTGATGTGATAATGCAAATATTATAATGGCATGATAAAATGATACGTGTCATGTGGGACAGCAGTTGCTTTAATGCATTCTCAGCCGGAGGATTATTGTGAATGTGTTGGTGTGGCTGAAAACATGTCCAGCGATGGGCTGACACTGGATAGATGTGGGTCAGTCAAAAGCGGACGGTAGAGTAAGCGGATGTATGTGTAGAGCTGCTAGTGAAAAATAATCTTCTCAGAAAAAAAAAAACATTGAAATTTTTCCCCCTCAGCTTTTAATCTCCCTGAGCAAGAGCAATGTGGAGTGGTGTTACATAACAGCTCAGCAATCTGACAATGAGGCAACAATGTGGAGGCCACATGCGCTGATTTATGTGTAGAATATGTGTGTGTGTGCAGGTCGTATCTGTTTAATACACATTGTCTATGGCATAATCTCTAGTGCTTGATTTACCTTTATAAGATACTATTTATGTTTATTTTTTATTTTATTTACCTTTATTTTACCAGGAAATAATCCCATTGAGATTCAGGATCTCTTTTTCATTGTCTCCTGGCCAAGACAGCAGAATAGTAGTTCCATATTAAAAAATAAAATAATAATAAAAAAACAATATACAAACATTTGACAGAAAAAGACATTTAGCAATTTAACATAATCTCAACATAATCACCAGCAGCACTCAGTAACAGCACATGTGCATTTAGTACTCAAATAGTCCTTTATCCTAATTTTAAACTGTCATTGTTGGTAAATAGTAACATTTTAGCTGATTCTGCAATTTATACCAGGAAAAAGGTGCAAACACTTTAAAGGCACTTTTATCGAAGACAGTACGCGTTCGTGGGATATCATGTATGATTTTCCCATATGATCGAAGATTACATTTCCTGGTAGTGACTTTAGGAGTCAGAAGAGAACATAAGTAAGAAGGCAGTTTACAAAGTAGGCCTTACAAAATGTCTTACTTTCTCATCTAGTGACAATTTGACAATCATCTTCTGTTTTCCTTGATTTAGAAAAACACATCATTTTAGTTTGATCTGAGTTTTAGTACAAGTCTCAATTTATGAAGATTCTTCTGAATAATTTAAAAAGCAGATTGCAGATCTTCTGTGGCACTTGTCAAGGATGGGGCACAAGTCAAGTCATCTTCATTTATATAGCGCTTTTAACAATGTAGATTGTTTCAAAGCTGCTTTACAGAGATAAACGTATAGTTTAAGGTAACAGATTGTTTTGGCTTTATAGCGGTTCTTGAATAATGTTATTTTCCAGCTAAAGTTAATTTTGATTGATTCACTTCCGTCAAAAGGATAATTTGTTATTAAATTTGGCGGCCGCTAAGACGACACCGCTCTCTCTAAGCAGACTTTAAACGCGAACCTTTGAGAAACGCTGATGGCGCTCACGTGCGCATCAAGAATTAATTATATAGTTATGTGCGTTTGAATATATGTGCGCATGTTTGTAATTCCCTACAAACCAAGCCTAAACGAACTACTTGTCCTGCCTATAAATTTGATACAGAATTGTATTTTATTACTACGGGGTAGATACGCAAATTTTCCACAATGCTTTATCTGTAGAGTGGTAAAGGGATCCTCCATAGGGAGAGGCTAGTTGGCACTTCAGCACTGCGTTGTCATCGGGTCCAGGCGAAGGTCCTTCGTCAGATCTGGATACGGCCTGGATCCGGCAGGCTGCGGGAAATCCTCGGGATACACAAAGACACTAAAATTAACGTAGATGCCATTCTTCTTATGATGTAGTTGTCACGGGTCTGGTGCGGGTGAAGAAAGGCAGAGGCACAAAGCTCCAATTCAAACTTTTACTATAATAAACTTATACAAAACTGGTACAGGCAGAAGGGTAACATATACAAGGACTGACCAGGACAGACTGAACAGAAGCAAACAATACAGATACAAACGAACACTAACAAGGTGAAGACAGGTGACACAGATGATGAGGACGATGAACAGGTGGATGATTGAGGAAGTGAGTTCAGGTGTGGAGACAAGAAGGATTCTGGGGAGTGTAGTGCAGACTAAGACAGACAGGTGCAGACGAAGACTGTGACAGAACGCCCCCTTCAACTCGCGCCGTAGAACATCAAAGGGGTGGGGGGTTGGGCACCCTGGAGGCTGATGAAGGGGTGGCTGATCGGGAGCAGGAAGCCTCCAGGGCGGAGCAGGACGTGCAGGCGGCCAGGGCGGAGCAGGACGTGCAGGCGGCCAGGGCGGAGCAGGACGTGCAGGCGGCCAGGGCAGAGCAGGACGTGCAGGCGGCCAGGGCGGAGCAGGACGTGCAGGCGGCCAGGGCGGGCAAGCGGCCAGGGCGGAGCAGGACGGACAGGCGGCCAGGGCGGAGCAGGCTGCCAGGGCGGAGCAGGAAGGGCAGGCGGCCAGGGCGGTGTGGACCCCTCGGGCGGCCATGGCGGTGTGGACCCTTCGGGCGGCCATGGCGGTGAGGACCCTTCGGACGGCCACGGCGGAGACCTCCCCTCGGTGGTCCAGGCGGAGGCCTATAGCCCCCCCCAAAAAAATACTTGGGTAGAGTGACAGGATTAGGAACCGGCTCAGGAACAGACACCGGCTCAGGAACAGACACCGGCTCAGGAACAGACACCAGCTCAGGAACAGACACCGGCTCAGGAACAGACACCGGCTCTGGAACAGACACCGGCTCAGGAACAGACACCGGCTCAAGTGTGTGCGCAGCCCACACACATCACATGGCTGTGGCCATAATGGCCAGTGTTGCGGTCACTGAGGGCTCAGGCGGCGCATACTTGGCGTGAACAGTCTCTGTACTGGACGGGACCAGCGGTGCAGGAAGCTCTGGGCTGGACGGGACCAGCGGCGAAGGAAGCTCTGGGGTGGATCAGGATCAGCGGGCTCTGCAGGACTGACCAGATGCATTGGCTCGGCATAGGCCATGACAGGACGAGACTCTGGAAGAGTAGGTACAGCGTGGCCCTCGTGTTCTTCTTCCACAGTAAAAGCAGAGCCACTCAGTTGCAATGCAAGTTCGATGTAAAACCCAAGGCTCCAATTAGGATCGTGCAATGGCATGACTGAACTGAGTGGCTCAGATAGCCCCCCTCTAAAAAAAATCATGAGGCATACCTCGTCCATGCCTTTCAAGTGAGACAGATCAAGAAAGTCCAGGACATAGTCCTCTATACTGCGGTCTTCTTATCGGAGAACCAGAAGTCTTACAGCTGGATCCATATTTTTATGGTCGGTCCTTCTGTCACGGGTCTGGTGCGGGTGAAGAAAGGCAGAGGCACAAAGCTCCAATTCAAACTTTTACTATAATAAACTTATACAAAACTGGTACAGGCAGAAGGGTAACATATACAAGGACCGACCAGGACAGACTGAACAGAAGCAAACTAAATACAGATACAAACGAACACTAACAAGGTGAAGAAAGGTGACACAGATGATGAGGATGATGAACAGGTGGATGATTGAGGAAGTGAGTTCAGGTGTGGAGACAAGAAGGATTCTGGGGAGTGTAGTGCAGACTAAGACAGACAGGTGCAGACGAAGACTGTGACAGTAACGAGTACATCAGGTTTTAAGGGAAGTGTTCCCAGTTCCGGCTGACCTAATCTATGCAGCCTAACATTGAGTTATAGAAGTCTATAATGTATTATGTGAATGCTAGGTCAAAGATATGTGTCTTTAATCTAGCTTTGAACTGACAGAGTGTGTCTGCTTCCCGGACAATGGTAGGAAGACTGTTCCAAAGTTTTGGTGCTAAATAGGAAAAGGATCTACCGCCAGCAGTAGATTTTGATATTCTAGGTATTATTAACTGGCCGGAATTTTGAGATCGCAATAGACGCGAAGGACTATAATGCGTTAAGAGCTCGCTCAAGTACTGCGGAGCTAAACCATTTAGTGCTTTGTAAGTAACCAGCAATATTTAAAAATGTATACGATGTTTAATAGGCAGCCAATGTGTTGACAGAACGGGGCTAATATGGTCGTACTTCCTGGTTCTGGTAAGAACTCGAGCTGCTGCGTTTTGAACTAGCTGTAGTTTGTTTGTTAAGCGTGCAGGGCAACCACCCAGTAGAGCATTACAATAATCTAGCCTTGAGGTCATGAACGCATGAACTAATTGTTCTGCATTTGTCAATGAGAGCATATGACGGAATTTAGATATATTTTTAAGATGGAAAAATGCGGTTTTACAGATACTAGACACATGACTTTCAAATGAAAGATTGGTATCAAAGAGCACACCCAGGTTCCTAACCGACGACGAAGACTTAACAGAGCAGCCATCAAGTGTTGGACAGTATTCTAGGTTATTACGTGTGGAAGTTTTTTGTCCAATAATTAGAATCTCTGTTTTTTTCTGAATTTAGTAGTAGGAAATTACTAGTCATCCAATTTTTTATATCTGCTATGCATTCCGTTAATTTTGTGAATTGGTAAGTTTCGTTAGGTTTTGAAGAAATATACAGCTGAGTATCGTTGGCATAACAGTGAAAGCTAATTCCATGTTTCCTAATGATATCTCCTAATTGTAATGTATTGACTGACTATTGCAATAGTGAGGTTCCTTTAAGAGGCTAAGAGCCTGGGGAGGGCGTGGCTGTTCCGGGGAGATATGTGTTTAGTTTTGACGGGTGTTTGCCGAACGAGATGTATGTTCTATGTTGCCTTGTTCAGTAAAGGTTCACAAGGTTACGAACGTCTCCTCCTGTTATTTGAGTATATTACACTAATGGTAGCATGTACAGAGTGAACAGCAGCGGTCCTAGTACTGAGCCTTGTGGTACGCCATACTAAACTTGTGATCGATAAGACATCTCTTAATTTACTGCTACAAACTGATAATGGTCAGATAAGTATGATTTAAACCATGCTAGTGCAATTCCACTAATGCCAACATAATGTTCGAGTCTATTTAAAACGATGTTGTGGTCAATGGTGTCGAATGCAGCACTAAGATCAAGTAATACTAATAAAGAGATACAACCACGATCGGATGATAAGAGCAAATCATTTGTGACTCTAACGAGAGCTGTCTCGGTACTATGGTACGGTCTAAATCCGGATTGAAAATCCTCGCAGATATCATTTATTTCAAGAAAGGAACACAGTTGTGAGGATACTGCTTTTTCTAATATCTTTGACAGAAAAGGGCCTGTAATTGACTAATTTTGTAGGACCAAGTTGCGTTTTTTTAACGAGCGGTTTAATCATAGCTAGCTTAAAGGTTTTGGGTACGTATCCTAGAGACAAAGATGAATTAATGATATTAAGAAGAGGATCTATGACATCTGGAAGCATCTCTTTCAGCAGCTTAGTCGGCATAGGGTCTAACATACAAGTTGTCGATTTAGATGATTTGACGAGTTTGCTAAATTCTTCCTCTCCTATAGCAATGAATGAATCAAATTTTCCCTCAGGGAGACTACAATGCACTTCCTGATGCGATACTGTATTAGACGGTTGCATAGTTATAATTTTGTCCCTGATATTATTGATCTTATAAGTGAAGAAGTTCATAAAGTCATTACTGCTGTGTTTCTTGGAAACTTCTGGGCTTGAAGCTTTCTTTTTCGTTAGTTTAGCCACTGTTTCAAATAAATACCTAGGATTATGTTTATTTTCTTCTAATAGGGTTGAAAAATAAGCAGCTTTTAAAGCCTCTCTGTAAGCAATCGAGCTCTCTTCCCATGAAATCCAAAATACCTCTAGTTCTTCTAAGTTATCCGGGATGCTGAGATGATGAAACTGATTAGGAAGATTATTGATAAAGCAATCTTTAGTAGCAGAAGTGATAGGTCTAACATATTTATAACACTGAGTCGGCTTTGCAGCCTTGGCTAAATGTAATTTACATGAGACTAGATAATGATCTGAGATGTCATCGCTCTGCTGCAGTATTTCAACGGTATCAACATCTATTCCATGTGATAGTATTAGATCTAGAGTATGATTACGGCAATGAGTAGGTCCTGACACGTTTTGTCTAACTCCAATTGAGTTTACAATGTCTTTTAATGCCAATCCCAATGCATCTTTTTCATTATCTATGTGTATATTAAAATCACCAACAATTAGCACTTTATCTGCAGCCAATACTAATTCTGATAGAAATTCTGCAAATTCTTTGATAAAGTCTATATGGTACCCTGGTGGCCTGTATACAGTAGCCAGCAGAATTTTCAAACGTGATTTATCGTTTACACTATATATTTTTACATTAAGCACCAAGGGCCCTATTTTAACGATCTGAAACGCAAGTGTCAAAGCGCAAAGCGCAAGTGTTCCAGCGGATTGCTATTATAACGGCGGGTTTGCCGGCGCACGCCAGGAGCGGTTCACAGCCGAGGAGACCGGCGTTCTCGTCAGGGCCATAAAACACAGAGTGACAATGGGGATGATGGGAGAAACCCACCCAAATTAGCTTCGGTTAAACAGGCGTATAATTTGGGTAAATTGGTAGCCTAATCTAGATTTTTTTTTTTTTTAAATCTAGATAGATCTTTTTCACATCTTCACGGACACAACAAAGATTTCCCTCGTGTGTTAATATTTTTCCTTGTAATAATGTATGATTTGCAAAAATGAAAACTGCTGCGTCTGTTTATATTAGAGAATCAAAGTGGATGCGCGTTAACACACTACATTATGGCCAAGCACGCGCCCTTAAAATACCATATCACTAACGCGCAACGCGCCACTGACTTTAGACTGTTTTTTTCCTGGTCAGTGGCGCAATTGCTTTCTAAAACTGGAAAATAGCACCAGGGAACTTTTGCGCCGGAACACGCCTCCTCTTTGCGCTGAACCGCCCCCGCGAGCGCAAGTTCATTCCCTAATTTACCGACGTGCGTCTGTGGAGGGAAAAGTCTGCTGTGCGCGGGTGCAAGGTAGGAATGATACATGCGTCTGTGTACAAAGTCAATTGCGCTGGGTGCAAGATAGGGCCCCAACACTTCAAAATAATTATATTTACAACTAGATTTCTTAGTGGTTTTGAAAATATTACTATAAATTACAGCAACACCTCCTCCTTTGCGTTTCAGATGAGGTTCATGTTTATAACCGTAGTCTTATGGGGTTGACTCATTTAAAGCAATGTAATCGTTTGGTTTTAGCCAGGTTTCTGTCAAACACAGCAGATCTAGGTTATAATCTGAAATCATATCATTAACTATTAGCGCTTTTGAAGTAAGAGATTGAATATTCAGCAACCCAAGCTTTATCATTTGCTCATCTCTATTATATCTGTTTTTTATTTGTTGAACATCAATTACATTTTTAACCTTAGATGGGTTTGAACGTTTTTTTGGATTTCCATATTCGGGGAACAGACATAGACCGGGGCTATATATGCCCCTGGTAGGGTCTCCCAAGGCAAACAGGTCCTAGGCGACGGGTCAGACTAAGAGCGGTTCAAAAATCCCTTTATGATGTACACTACAACGAGGACCGTGACGTCGCCCGGTATGGCGCAGCCGGGGCCCTACCCTGGAGCCAGGCCCGGGGTTGGGGCTCGTATGCGAGCGCCTGGTGGCCGGGCCTCCCCCCACGGGGTCCGGCCGGGCTCGGCCCGAAGGAGCGACGTGGGGCTGCCTTCCCGTGGGCTCACCACCTGCAGGAGGGGCCGTAAGGGGCCGGTGCTTAGAGGATCGGGCGGCAGTCGAAGGCGGGGGCCTCGACAACCTGATCCCTGGACACGGAAACTAGCTCTGGGGACGTGGAACGTCACCTCGCTGACAGGGAAGGAGCCTGAGATTGTGCGAGAGGTTGAGAGGTTCCGACTAGAGATAGTCGGGATCACCTCTACGCACAGCTTGGGCTCTGGAACCACCCTCCTTGAGAGAGGATGGACTCTTCACCACTCTGGAGTTGCCCATGGTGAGAGGCGGCGGGCTGGTGTGGGTTTGCTTATAGCCCCCCAGCTCAGCCGCCATGTGTTGGAGTTTACCCCGGTGAACGAGAGGGTCGTAGGCTGCGCCTACGGGTCGGGGATAGGTCTCTCACTGTCGTGTGTGCCTACGGGCCAAACGGCAGTGTAGAGTACCCGGCCTTCATGGGGTCTCTGGGAGGGGTGCTGGAAAGTGCTCCGACTGGGGACTCTGTCGTTCTACTGGGGGACTTCAACGCCAACGTGGGCAGCGACAGTGACACCTGGAGGGGCGTGATTGGGAGGAACAGCCCCCCTGATCTGAACCCGAGCGGTGTTCAGTTATTGGACTCCTGTGCCAGTTACAGTTTGTCCATAACGAACACCATGTTCAAGCATAAGGGTGTCCATCAGTACACGTGGCATCAGGACACCCTAGGCCGTAGGTCGATGATCGACTAGAGGTCGTTTCATCTGACCTCCGGCCGTATGTCTTGGACACTCGGGTGAAGAAAGGGGTGGAGCTGTCAACTGATCACCACCTGGTGGTGAGTTGGATCCGATGGCGGGGGAGGAAGCTGGACAGACTCGGCAGACCCAAGCGTACTGTAAGGGTCTGCTGGGAACGTTTGGCCGAGTCTCCTGTCAGAGAGATCTTCAACTCCCACCTCCGGCAGAGCTTCGACCAGATCCCGAGGGAGGCTGGAGATATTGAGTCCGAGTGGACCATGTTCTCCACCTCCATTGTCGACGCAGCCTCTCGGTGCTGTGGCCGTAAGGTCTCCGGTGCCTGTCGAGGCGGCAATCCCCGAAGAAGGAGTCCTATCGGGCCTGGTTGGCTTGTGGGACTCCTGAGGCAGCTGATGGTTACCGGCAGGCCAAGCGGAGTGCAGCCCGGCTGGTTGTGGAGGCAAAAACTCGGGCCTGGGAGGAGTTTGGTGAGGCCATGGAGAAGGACTATCGGCTGGCCTCGAAGAGATTCTGGCAAACCGTCCGGCGCCTCAGGAGAGGGAAGCAGTGCCCCACCAACGCTGTTTACAGTGGAGGTGGGCAGCTGTTGACCTCAACTGGGGATGTCGTCGGATGGTGGAAGGAATACTTCGAGGATCTCCTCAATCCCACCGTCACGTCTTCCATTGAGGAAGCAGAGGCCGAGGGCTCGGAGGTGGACTCGTCCATCACCCAAGCTGAAGTCACCGAGGTAGTCAAAAAACTCCTCGGTGGCAAGGCACCGGGGGTGGACGAGATCCGCCCTGAGTACCTCAAGTCTCTGGATGTTGTGGGGCTGTCTTGGCTGACACGTCTCTGCAGCATCGCGTGGCGGTTGGGACAGTACCTCTGGGATGGCAGACTGGGGTGGTGGTCCCTCTTTTTAAGAAGGGGGACCGGAGGGTGTGTTCCAACTACAGGGGGATCACACTTCTCAGCCTCCCCGGGAAAGTCTATGCCAGGGTACTGAATAAAAATAGTACAAAATAGTATCTAAAGCTCTAGCACTCTTCTTACTATTCTCGATTAAAGTTTGGATGCGTGTCTCTAGTTCTGGAATCTTCTCCGTCAGCCTGACTGTCTCCTTGCATTTATCACATATAAATCCTATATTGCCGACAGAGAAGGCTATGGTAAACGTAGTCTTAGCCTCAGACGTCACGCCCACGGAACGTTGGCTAAATGTCTGATGCATATGGTACACTTAACTGGAAACACTTCAGGAATGTCGAAGTCGCCATCTGATTGGTTGAATTTTATCGGATTTTTGGGGTGTGCGAGTGTTGCGTTTATTTTCGGTCCGCCGGGAAACAAAGCGCAGACGTGTGATTGCGGAAGAAAAACTGTTGTGTTTACATGAGTGACAATGAGCATTTATCAAGATCAGCTAAACGTAGGATTCTCAAAAGTGTGCGAGGTTCACGGCATAGACTCTTTAAGAGATGTCCAGGAGTTTTGTTTGAGGCACTTAGTGGAGACTTGTTGCACGCCGGTCTGTTGTTGTGGGGACATTTCCACGCCCCGAAACGTGACGCTGAACGAAACAAACTGTAATTGGTTGTTTGACATGTTGGTCAAACAAACGGCCTTATGGGCGGGCCTTGGCCAAAGAAGTTGTTCAGAAGCGACACCGAGGAAGAATTCAATGGATTCAGTGTTGTGGAATGAGATCGCGTGAGCTTGGTGAACTTGCTTAATGGTAACTTGCTTGTTGGACTCGCTGGCTTATGTTTATTTAGCCTATTCAGCCTCCCAGGTATATTTTCTTTATGCTATTGTGTAGCTGAATAACTGTTAATGTGTTACGTTAACATAACGGACACCTATTCAGCCTGTTGTTCTGTGTGATATTGTGTAGTTGAATAACTTGCCTTTCCAGATTAAATGTCTGTTCTTGGTCTTGGATTTTGTGAAATAAATTTCTAAATAAATGCGACTTATAGTCCAGTGCGACTTATAGTCCGGAAAATACGGTACTAAAAGTTTACCAAAGTTTGACCACTAGAAAGGTGTAATTTTAAAGATGGAGTCCAAGATGGGCAGGAAGCCCTTAAAATATCAATTTCTCCTTCGTTATTTGACCTAGATAAGTAATCTTGGTGTCTAACCCCATGTTTTCTCTGTCTAAATTGCACTGAAATGATTACCTACTTATGGAATACATGATTTTGTGAGATTTAGACTAGTCCAATGGATTCATAGAACCAGAAAATGTGGGGTTAGACACCAAGATGGAATACATGATTTTGTGAGATTACTGTAAGGTTTTATCTTTGTTTGGGGTGAACCAGAGATGTAAACGATTTAGCCTATGTCATGTAACTCCTACTCAGTACGTGTTTTTGGACACATACCCTTTTTTTTTGCTAAAACACAGACTTGACATTCAATGTAAAAGTTATTTCTAGAGATGTTCCGATTCCGATACTAGTAAAAATATAAATATATTTTATATTTATATGGTCCGATACCAATAAATATTCTGGCATCGGTATCGGCGAGTACTTGTACCCATGTACCGATCCGATACCATTTTCATAAACAATACCTAGTTATTGCACGCTAGCTTTGCTTAACGCTGAATATCGGAGATCAAGTCTTCTTCGCTGCTCTAAACAGTGGTTGCCCGCGGCAACACAGGAAGTTGTGCTGTGTCGCCAACAAGGTGGTAATCCATCCGCCGGAAACTGAAGCCTCCGCGGGCGCCGCCATTGTAGCAGAACTTCACCTGCTGTTAGCATTCCATTGACTCCCATTCATTTTTGCGTCACTTTGACAGCGAATAACTTTACATCTGAGGCGTCCAAAGACTCCATTTGTCCATTATTTATTTCTAAAGAAACTCGACAATGTATAAAAGGCTCCATTACCTTGTACCTTACGTTATGGCCCCGTAGAAGCCGTTTTTGTAAAAATAGGCTAACGATTGCGTCATAACTCACGCGACTCTCTGTCGCACTGTAGAGAAATTACCGTATAGACCGGCGGAGAAGCTCGCAGGCAATCGGGGGGACGTGGAGGCATTAAGTCCGATAAAGTGAAGGGAGTAGCCCACAGAGAGTGATAAAGTTGATCCTACTGCTAGCTCATGGACAGCTAATGCTCACGCTCTCCGTCTCTGCAAAATTCGGAAGGGAATGATTCAGATTTCTCTCCGCACAGCTACTAGAAGACTGACAGCTGTCAGACACGTTGCTCACGTGTTCAAGCTCAGTTTGAGCCTGCGCAGTTTGCCTGGCGATCAGGAAGTGAGTGCTTCAAATGGGCTTCACTTTTCTCCGTTGAAGTCTATGGGGTCGCTGTGTCCATCTTATATACTGTCTATGGTCGCCAACCACAAGCAACCACCGTTTAGAGCAGCGAAGAAGAAATTATAATGCACGCGCTAGCAGTATGTCCGCTCTTTGGCAATATAACCGACAAAATTATCGAGTTTATTGTTCTGGAGGACCAGCCACTGTCAGTCGTCAAAAACGTTGGATTTTGCCGCTTCATTGAACATTTGGACCCCCGGTACAGTTTGCCTGGTCGCAAATACATCTCTGAAGCAGCGCTCCCTAAGCTATTCGAGACAGTGCGTGAACACGGTCATGTAACGTTAAACTAAAAGATGTGCAAACAATCAGCTTTACTATCGACATATGGAGCTGTGACACGACCCCACTGTCTTTACTGAGTTTGACAAGCACAATGGGTGTGGGCACAGTGACGCCGTCATCTTTAAGTTTTAAAGAGATTATTTTCTTAAATTATTCATATATAATTTTTTTGATTCCTAGATTTATTTGTTGTACTGTTTTTTATACAGTTATATTGTAAAACTAAAATACCTTTTTCCGTTTACAGTATTAGATTTGTGGCTGCATTTGAAGTTATTTTTCACTTAAAAATAAATAATATACTTCTGTGAAATATATGTCAGATAATAAAAAATATTCTAGTTCACTGTGTGTATTTGTTCGTGTTTTATTAAGGGATCATTCTGAAGCACACCATAAAATAATTCTATAAATTCATACAGGGCTAGTATGCATTGCAGCAGTATAGATACTGTAGTATAAATGCCTCGGACTCTAGGTCCGTATGAATTAGCTCAAATTATCTATAGGGAATGTTAATAACTAATCATGAATATGATTCATATATTGCATATTACAGTTACATTAAATTATCGAAAGTGAAAGTGGATTATATGAATATATGAATAATCAATCACAACTAATTATAATTCCTCATTCATATATCAATAATCTTATTTCAGATCGATCATGAGATAATCCTTAAGGGAAATTAATGTAATTATCAAATCGGTGTTCGTCCAGCGACCAACCGTCAGATTAAATGATCAATTTCTCAATAAAGCTATCCTTTCTTACAAACTCCAAGAAATATTAACTTTCTGGCCGTGAACATTAACTTTCCTGTGTTTATAAGATTAAAACTACTTAATGTAGTAAATAATGAGCACTGGTAGCTCGGGTCGTGAATCTCATTGACTTTTGTGTTTTTACAAGCATTTTTCAGAGACACAGTCTTGAATATATGTTTTAATAAATGTAAAACTATAGAATATAAGTACTGATTATACGTCTATGTACATAACTTACAGTTAAACAATAAGACAAACGGATAACAAATGAGAGAAGGAGAGTTGGAGAGAGAGAGAGAGTGAGAGAGTGCTCTGGGGCACGCGCTCGATTTGAGTGCGGGAGAGAGAGAAATAGATCACGAATGATCATAGAATAGCAAAATCACAGACCTTTGGAGAGCCAACAAATCAAAACAAACCTTAAAACATTAAACTCGTTTGAGTTAATACTTGCAAAGTTGTTTGTGTGTATGTCTGAGAGGAGCGCGCGTTCTCGTGCTGAGGCGCGTTCTCTCGTGGAGCCTCGGACAGGGCGCGTGCTCTCGTGTCTCTGGGGCGACTTCTTGAAAGTGAAGTTGCTGAAGGAATAATTCACGCTAAATTCGTTCACTCTTAGGTGAAGGCGAACCAAGGAGAATTTGAAAATGAAACAAAAGAAACTTAGATAAAGAAAATAAAAGAAGACGGAGACTCCCAAAGGAGTTCGGAGACTTTTCACATGACGAAGCAGTGATGAAGGCAGGAAGCAGAGAGAGAGAGAGAGGAGGAGCTTTGGCTCTCTTTTTAAAGACTGTATGGGTCACGCCTTCGTTTGGCGCAAGTAGCCAATAACCTTCAGTGTTTCGAAAGCGGGAAACTTTCTTTGTCTTGTCGAGAAGACCCCCGGCTGTGTAGATTTATGACAGAGCTTTGGGCTTAGTCATTTCTACGACTGAAAAGGATTCATATAGTAATAATCATATCATTGCAGTCTATTATCGAGATTCAACTCCGTTAGGTCTCTAGATTTAAAATGATATCCAACACATCAGGTTACGGTTATAGGAATACAACGTTTGATTATTATGCATTAGTATAGACATTTAAAGTTCGATTAATGTTACACTAGGACAGTGGTTTTCAAACTGTGGGTCGCGACCCATTTGTGGGTCGCAGATTGGGGAGAGGTGGGTCGCGCAGTCACTATTGGCTGCAGCTAAATTTACGTTTCATGAATGACACACACACACACAAACATTTTGCACGATGTACCAATGTTAAATAGAAATCACTAAATTGCTTAGTAGTAGATTTTGAAGCGTGCGCGTGTAGGGCTGGGTACCGAGTGCGATACTTTTTAGGTACCGACCGAATTGCCTCGATACTATCGAGTGTCGAAAAATGACAGGTTGTTCGGTTCCAGATTTCGATACCTAAGGAGTTAACTCGTCAACGTTAGTGCTCAAACAAATACATATGAAATGCACAACAACACACAAAGTCGCTCACGCACATACACGCAAACTCTACACACACGAGACGTGCGGAACTCTCCGCGCACAAACTCGTGCGGAACTCTCCACGCGCATACTAGAGACGCGAGCACACACACACAAACTCTACGCGCACATATTCATATGAGACGCGAGCACACACATAATACCTTAAAGATTTGGAAAAGTGTGGGTACATTTCTCCAGGCTCGATGCCAACAGCGCGCGATGCAGTATTTGCGGTAAAATAATTGCTGCAAAGACCGTTACCACGACAAATATGATGAAGACCTTGACAGTGCACGGAGTAATCATAAGAGCAGAAAGTTGCTTTGTCTTCGAATGGTAAATAAAGAGATACCTTGTTGATGACCCTGACAGTGTTTATATTGCAATAAATAATAACCTAATGAAAGTACACTGTTCAAAAATGTGTAGGTTAGTCAGAATTTTTTTTCAGTAAGGATGCATTAGTTATCAAAGGTGACATTAAAACGTGTAATGTTACAAAATATTTCGTTTTTAAATAAATGCTGTTCTTTTTGATTTTTTTATTAATCAAAGAATCATGAAAAAATGTATCATAGTTTCCAAAATATTATGCAGCAAACTTTTTTTTATATTTCTGAAGGGTCATGTGACACTGAAGTAATGATTTTGAAAATTCAGCTTTGACATCACAGGAATAAATTACATTTTGAAATATATTCAAATAATATTTTAAATTGTAATACTATTTCACAATATTACTTAAGTTTTACTGTATTTTTTATTAAAACAAAAACAGCTTTGGTTAGCTGTGAGCTCTTTATAAAAAAATTGTTGTTCCTTTGTGCTTTTTTTGTTCCTTTGTGCACTGGCTAAGGAGCATGAGTCAAACTGAAAAAATAAAGCCAACGTTTTTCTGAGGTAATGTGTTATGTAATCTTGTTAAAATGGATTTCATAAAATTGGTATCGAAAAAAGTATCGTTAGGAACCGGTATCGAAAATGAGGTATCGGAATTGGCACCGGATCGAAAGATTTTGAACAATACCCAGACCCAGCCCTATGGGCGTGCGACATGTTGTGATAACAATTTTCAGCGTCTCAGAGCGGCTCGGTTCGTTAAGCAGTTCGCTGCGCATTGTCATCAAGAAGAAACACGTTTACTCCAATCACTGCTCTGAATTGGGCATGAAATCACATGAATTCTAGGTCATGGGCCTACTGTCAAATACAATTATTAGTCTATTATTTTTTTATATTCTGATTTTTTGTCATATCAAACCTTTGGCTAAGATTAGGCTTACTTAATCTTTTTCCATTTCTTTATATTTGTTCTGCCATATCTGGGTAAATCAGTTGAGGCAGCAGACAAAAACTACTTAGTATTCTTCACATTATTTCAACAGCCATTAGGCTGTTAACTCTCAAAAAAATGTATAATGTACCAAACGTTTGTATTGCAATTAAACTTATGTCATTCAAACTATGACAAGGAAAAAAACTGCTTTAAAGAGAACTAACGCCTAACATTCATGCTTTAAGATTATTTGGGTGGGTCTTGAGATAGATTATTCTTGTCTAGATGGGTCCTGGAATGGAAAAGTTTGGGAACCCCTGCACTAGGACATATATATGCTTTCCTATGGTTTATAAACACATCTTAACACAAAAAAGGGATATATTTATTACATTTAAGAGTGACTATGGTAGCAGTCCTTTTCTTTGTGTGAAGACATGTGGGTGTCTTGGTGTGAGGAATGTGGGTGTCACGTTACGTGTCTCTTTGTGTGTGTGTGTGTGTGTGTGTTGGAATGGACGAAAGAGACAACGCTCTCGTCTGGTCACACAACGAATGAAGTGTTTGCGAGAATCACGATTCACTAATTTGACAAGCAGCTGGCCGGATGTCAATGTCGCTACAATGCACATCCAGGTATCGGATCAGTACTCGGTATCGGCCGATACCCTGAGTCCAGGTATCGGAATCGGTATCGGGAAGGGAAAAAGAATATCGGAACATCTCTAAAAGTAACTTAAATTGGACTTGTATAACTCTGATCATAAATAACTCTGAATTAGCCTGAATAGAGGTGTGTGAACCCTTTAAAATGGTCACTCATTTCATTTTAAATAAGGTAATGCATATGTAATGTATCCTCTATAGATGTTTTTGAGTATAAAGGTGGCATTATACTAAAGCTCAGGTTAAATGCGCCTGTGGGGGAAAGGCGTATCAGTACCGGGTCCTTCCATTTGGTCTAGCTCTGGCTCCGCGGACGTTCTCCAAGTGCATGGATGCAGATCTGGCCCCCTTGAGGCTCCAGGGCATCCGTGTGCTAAATTATCTAGGCGACTGGCTCATTCTTGCTCATTCCACAGAGTTGGTGTGTCATCACAGGGACGTCCTTCTCCACCACTTCCGGTCTCAGGTTGAATGCTCAGAAGAGTGTCTTAACCCCTTCTCAGCAGACCACTTTCCTGGGTGTCCAACTTGATTCTCTCTCTATGCATGCCCGTCTGGCCCCTGCTTGAATTTCCAGTCATCGTGCGTGCTTGGCCCGCTTCAGGCTCGGCCAT
Source organism: Phoxinus phoxinus (assembly GCF_949152265.1). Classification (NCBI taxonomy): domain Eukaryota; kingdom Metazoa; phylum Chordata; class Actinopteri; order Cypriniformes; family Leuciscidae; genus Phoxinus; species Phoxinus phoxinus. Next base: position 10,219,062 of record NC_136897.1, read on the forward strand.
CATGTAGCGGTGGGCATATGTCGCAGGCTTCTGGGGCCCATGGCAGCAGCCTCTCTTGTGCTGCCCTTGGGTCTCCTTCATATGAGACCATTCCTGTGGTGAATGAAACTAAGGGGCATCCGCACTTCTTGGTCTGCCTTCCGCCTGCTGAGAGTGTCGCGCTGTTGCCTTCGCTCTTTGGAGGTGGAAAGTTTTGTCTGCTTCGACAGGCATGCGCACTGCCTCCTCCTTTGGGCTCAAGACAGGTTTCTTTCGCTGAGAACAGTTTACGTTCCAGGGGACCTGAACATCGCAGTGGACTTTGTCAAGACAGAAGCTCAAGTCGGGGGAATAGATGTCTAAACAGTGGCTCAAATTTAGAGCATGTTCGGTAAGGCGAACCTCTTTGCGTCGCAGAGCTCGACACAGTGCCCCCTGTGGTTTTCCCTGTCTCATCCGACGCCTCTGTGGATAGATGCCTTCGCTCATCCGTGGCTGGAGTTGAAACTGTATGCATTCCCTCCGGTCAAGCTAATCCCTGCAGTCCTTTGCAGAGTGAGGGGGTGTGGAATCCGCCTCCTTCTGGTAGCCCCATTCTGGCCATCCCAGACGTGGTTCTCGGAACGGAGCTCCCGGGTGGAGGGGTCACCTTGGCAGATATTTCTCTAAGTGGAAGGTTTTTTAGTCTTGGTGTTCGGCTCATGCAGTGGACCCAGTCAGCTGCCCGGTCAGTTCAGTGCTGGAATTCCTGCAGGATAAATGTGTGGCTGGAACATCTGCTACCACCTTGAGAGTTTATGTTTCGGCTATCGCTGCCTATCGGGAGTCAGACGAGGTCCCCTTATGGCGCTTTTCCACTACACAGTAGGCCTACCAGCTCGCCTCGGCTCACCTCGACTCGACTTTGTTTGGTTTTCCACTGTGTAAAAGTTGTACCGGTACCTGCTTGCAGGTACTTTTTTTCGTATCACCTTCAGCGAGGTTCTAAGCGAGCTGAGGCGATACTAAAATGTCACGTGACACCGGCAGACTGCTGATTGGTCAGAGAGAATCGTCACTATTCACTGTATCATCATTGCACGCGCCAGACGGAGTATCCTGAATAACCCCGACATTTTTAAATAGTTTTGCCAGAGACTGCGTGATATAGGCTACCCATCACTAATATTATGTAAAACAGCATACACTCGATTTCCTCCATTGTTCTGTGTGTGTGGGTAGCGGGTGTGTGTCGCGTCACTACGACGACCAGGTACTATTGTGGAGGTAAGCCTACTGTCTGCAATGGAAAACGGAGCGAAACGCGAGCCGAGACTAGCCGAGTTGAGTCGAGTTGAGTTGAGCTGGTACTGGTAGGCTAATGGAAAAGCGCCATTAGGTAGACACCGTCTGGTCTCCTCGTTTAAGCGTGGAGTTAGACGCTTGAGGCCTGCACGTCCCCACCTGGGATTTATCAGTTCTTCTGGAGGGGCTATTAGAACCTTCCTTTGAACCCTTGGAGTCCGCTTCGGACCGGATTCTGACTCTCAAGGTGGTACTTTTGTTAGCGTTGGCCTCTCTCAAGCGTGTGGGGGATCTGCAGGCTCTTTCTGTGAGTGAGCCTTGTAGGGAGCTTTCCCCAGGTCTTGTGAAGGTGTTTCTACGGGCCTAGACCAGGTTATGTCCCCAAAGTTTTGTCCACGTCATTCCGCTCTCAAGCAGCGCCGCTGAGGAGGCGCCCGTGCCATCAGCCAATGAATTGGCGTGATTCGATATGGGTTCAGACAATCAGCACATGCCTTCACGTGGCAGCCCTGTTTTGACTAATTTTACAGTACCACACAGTTCTAATGAATTTATTCTTTTTTGGAATGGTTATAAACCACAGAAACCACCAACACTAGGCAAAACGATGTGAGAAAGGAGAAATATACAATTACTTAAGGGAAATTTTACTTGTTTTTCACATAAATATGCTTGTAAACAATTGCTTTAATATATAATTGTAATCACTTATCTATAATGCAAATATGCTAATTAGAATATCACATGGCCAAAACATGTATCAGGCACCAGTATTCCTGGTCTAGAAGGACTACAAAGGTGTAATGGTCATTTTAAGGACCTGACGGCCGCCATTTTGAAAATGGGGCCTTTCTTGGAGTCAAACTTTGGTAAACTTTTAGTATGTTTTTAAGTACATCTGATACTACTGTAAACCACTGAGAAACCTTTTGTTAAAATTGTTTTGGGGTCAAGCCATATTTGCAGCTGACTATTAAAAAAAGCTCTACCACTTGACCATTAGGGTACCACAAGCAAATTTCATAAATCTATGAATTTATTCACTTGAAAAATCTCTGCACTAATGATATCTAATGATATATTGTATTAAAGGTAGATGTAATGATGAAACTATCTCATTAAACATGTTCCTTTGCTGATTAATTAAACCCAAATTACTATTGAAATTGTTTTCTAGACATCATCAGTGGTAAAGGTGTTTTGCCTCGTATCTCATTATCGCATAATGACATTTGTCTTTCCCATACATTACATTTTTCGTCCCTTCATTAAAAACCACAACTCGCCCCTGCGGTAAAAACTGGTCTAGACTAGATAAAGTCTTGTTTCCATTTTGTATCTTTCCGTTGAACTTGTGCCCATTCTAATGAACTACTGTATATGATATATTATGATGAAATTTCTCTTTTCTGTTTGGGACCTGTCATGTTCCGTTGGGTATATGGCGACTATACTATATAGTGACTTAAGAGCTTAACTGTGAGCCCAAGTATATTTACACCCACCAAACTTATATGACTGACTAAGAGATTTTTTATGTCAACAAAAATCAATGGAGTCAAATATTGTTTTGGACTCTGTTGACTTTCATCTATATCTATCTATGTACAAAAGACCCAGATAATGAATCACTTACAATTATTATTATATGTACACAAGTGATCTGCTACCTCTTTTATATCTCTGTTGCAGTACTTACATGAGAATGGAGTTGTTCACAGAGACCTCAAACCAGAAAATCTCCTCTATGCTGACTTGTCAATAGACGCACCTCTTAAGATAGGTAACGAACTGTATACTCATACATTTAATCCATTATGTCTTTGATGTGTGAAAAATGAGACGGAACAGTGTACTCTGTCAATAATGAATGGGCTTTTATTGATCCAATCTTTTCTGTAATGTCCACAGCGGACTTTGGCCTTTCTAAAATAATTGATGATCAAGTGACAATGAAGACAGTATGTGGGACCCCTGGCTACTGCGGTGAGTCAGAATTTAAGATAGCACATTATTTCTGTTATGATTTATTTTGTTATTTTTTAGATAAACAGATACCTCTAAAATAAACAATTTAGATGTCCACAAGTAAGCAAATTCCAGTAAATTACTTATAAAGTATTATAAGCCAGTTTATTTGCAATAATTTGCCTCTATTTTCACATCCACTCAGCTCCTGAGATCCTCAGAGGAAACGCTTATGGCCCTGAGGTTGACATGTGGTCAGTGGGAGTCATCCTTTATATTTTGTGAGTAATACATTTACATTAATGTTTATTCATTGTGACTCTTTTATCTAACTTAAGTATATGTAAAATGTTTTAAACACAAGTGCTTAATCATATGAAGTTTTTTTTAACACTTTAGTGGCATATTAAAAGTGACAATGTCAATTATATAATATAATATTTTTTAGTTATTGGATAAAAAAAACAAAAAAAAAAACTGTCATAATTATTCAACCCCTATTCAACATTGCTGTTTTTAAATTACTTAATTGTAGGGTATAAAATAGTTTTAAACACAATTAAACCTTTGGAAACACTATAACAGCACTTTAGTTGTGATGCATGCATATACAGTGCTATGCATAAGTTTAGACACCCATGCTAAAGTTGACTAAAAAGAGGAATAAAAAATTATCTTTCGGAAATTGAACTTAATGCCTTAATTAAAAAAAATAGGAAAAATCCAACCTTCAAGGACACCAATTTTCTTTGTGAATGAATAATGTATCGCAAATAAATAAATATTCTTCCTTAAAATACAGGGTGCATAAGTTTGGACACCCCTATGTTAAATTCCCATAGAGGCAGGCAGATTTTTTTTTTTAAAGGCCAGTTACTTCATGGTTTCAGGATACTATGCATCCTGATAAAGTTCCCTTGGCCTTTGGAATTAAAATAGCCCCACATCATCACACACCCTTCACCATACCTAGAGATTGGCATGGAGTACTTTCTATAAGATCATCTCTCAATGCAAATCAAACCAGCTATTAGGCTAACTGAAATAAAACCATGCCAATCTCTAGGTATGGTGAAGACTATGTGATGATGTGGGGCTATTTTAATTCCAAAGGCCAAGGGAACTTTATCAGGATGCATAGTATCCTGGATCCATGAAGTAACTGGCCTTTAAAAATAAAAATCTGCCTACCTCTATGGGGATTTAACATAGGGGTGTCCAAACTTATGCACCCTGTATTTTAAGGAAGAACATTTATGTATTTACGATACATTATTCATTCAGTCCCTTGTTTTTTTGTTAAATTATATGACTAAAGCTGTTACCTGTAAATTTAAATCATGTTTTTTTTATTAAGTACTCGGTATCGGTATCGGCGAGTACTTAATTGCAAGTAAAATTTGTATTTTAGTTACAAAAATATAATATAATATTTCAGATGGAAATTAATTAATCTTACATTTAGTACTGTAGTTTATCATTGAATACCTATAGCACACAGACTTTACCTTGGGTCAAGTATGGTGGAGATGAAGTACAGTGGGTTGGTCTCGACGTCACTGAAGCGCTTCTTGACAGTTGCCAGTAAGGTTGCTTTCATTGTCTTGACGCCATGGTCCTCGTCTGTTTCTCTGTTTAGAAGTCTCACTAGCACAGTCACAGCTGGGATGACATCAGAGGCTAGTGCTTCGTAGCTGCTCACTTTGTTAGTTAGTTCCTCAAAGGGGGAGAGGATGGCAACAGTCTTCTCCATAAGAACCCATTGGTGAGCGGTGAGATAGTCAGGGAGTTCATGCTCGGACACATACACCCCCAGCACTCGCTTTTGCTCAATGAGGGACTGGAGCATGTAATATGTGCTGTTCCAGCGCATCTGTACGTCCTGCTGCAGTCTCTTTATTGGCTGGTTGAGCTGTCCCTGAATGTCCTCGAGGCGGGAGTAGGCTAAGGCGGAATGTTTAAAATGCCCAACTATTTTCCGCCCCACTGCTATAGCATCAGCTATGCTCCTCTGTGCTAATAAGCCCTCGTGAACAGCCAGTTGGAGTGTGTGCGCGACACACGGCAGACTTGGGAGCCCTGCGTCATTCATGGCTTTAATCATGTTTTTGGCATTGTCTCGAAGCACAACATGTACTGATTCTTTAGGTATACCCCATGTCTGGAGCATTTCCTCAAACACATGCGCTATAGCCTGGCTGGTGTGCGAGCCGCGGAATTGTTTCGCATGTAATATGACTCGTTGCGGCGTGAAACTCTCGTCTATCCACTGGCAGGTTAAGCTAATTAGCGACACGGGGCTAACACTGCTTGTCCAAATATCCGTGGTGAAACTAAACGCAGAGGAGGCTTGCTGTAGGCTGTGGATATGTTTTTTCACGGAGTCGTGTAGTTTAGACAGCTCCGTGTCAGTCATGTAGCGGCGGCTTGGGACATCATATCTGGGCTCCAGAACATGGAGGAGACGCAGGAATCCCACATTTTCTACCTCCGAGAGTGGCTGGTCACTCAATGCAATGTACTCGATAATTGCCTGTGTTATTTTCACAGCACGTGGATTGTCTCTGGACATTTTCTCTCGCCTTGCAAGTGTTTGCTGCAGCGTGGATTGTGTTTGTTTAACATGGGTAAACTCTTTGTACTCGTTGTCGTGTTGGGATTTTAGGTGCTTGATTAAATTACTTGTGTTAAGTGCGCTACCTTTTGAGCCTCCTCTGGACAATTTCGCTGAGCACAATTTGCAGTCCGCCTTTGTTTTGTCGTCTTCATTCACTTTGAAATAGTTCCACACGGCTGACATGTTGTCTCGTCTCGCCTCGCCTCGCCTTCTCCCCGCTCTGAGCTGCAGCCGGGGACTGGGGGCGGGCACTCGGCGCCTGTGATTAACCCCTTACACGCCGCTCAAACATATACATTTCTCAGACCGTGGTATCAGTCCCCGGTATCGGGGGACTTTTAACGAGTACGAGTACTTTAGAAAATGTGGTATCGAGGTCGATACCAGATACCGGTATCGGTATCCGTGCATCCCCATAAATTAACTTATAGGGCCCTATCTTGCCCCCAGCGCAATTGACTTTGTACACCGATGCATGTATCATTCCTATTTTGCACCCGCGCACAGCAGAGTTTTCCCTCCACAGACGCACGTCGTTAAATTAGGGAATGAACTTGCGCTCGCGGAGGCGGTTCAGCGGCAGCGCAAAGAGGAGGCGTGTTCCGGCGCAAAAGTTCCCTGGTGCTATTTTCCAGTTTTAGAAAGCAATTGCGCCACTGACCAGGGAAAAAACAGTCTAAAGACAGTGGCGCATTGCACGTTAGTGATATGGTATTTTAAGGGCGCGTGCTTGGCCATAATGTAGCGTGTTAACTTTGATTCTCTAATATAAACAGACGCAGCAGTTTTCATTTTTGCAAATCATACATTATTACAAAGAAAAATATTAACACACGAGGGAAATCATTGTTGTGTCCGTGAAGATGTGGAAAAGAAAAAATCTAGGTTAGGCTACACATTTACCCAAATTATACGCCTGTTTAACCGAAGCTAATTTGGGTGGGTTTCTCCCATCATCCCCAATGTCACTTCTCTGTGTTTTACGGTCCTGACGAGAACATCGGTCTCCTCGGCTGTGAACCGCTCCTGGCGTGCGCTGGTAAATCCGCCGTTATATTAGCGATCCGCCATGGAACAAGCGCGCCTGCTCTTAAAGGGAATTTGAGAGGACGCTCTGATTGGTTTATTTCACGTTACACCCAAACCACACCTATGAATAATGAAGCTACTTCAGACCAACCCCTTTTAGATTTGCGGCAGGCGCAAGAGGCATTTATCCCGCCGGGAAAATAGCAACAGCGCCGGGATCCGCCCACAAAGTTACTTGCGCTTTGCGCTTTGACACTTGCGTTTCAGATCGTTAAAATAGGGCCCATAATGTATAATTTGGTGAGCCGGATTTTTTGAGGTAGAAAAACAATTCCCCCAGACAACGTCCCAGTCAATCACGGTGTTAAGTTGTCTCTCCCAGAAGTCCTCAGTCGGAATGTTCGAGTACTGTCATACCACAAGTGATTTATAAATGATGCTAACAATACCCCTTGAAGCCATACTGGAATCTATCCAGTCTATCATAGGATGAGAAGATATTTTAGTCGACCAGGGTACTCCATAAGCTTTTAGCGCAGATCTCAATCTTAGATACAAAAAGAAGGAAAATCCTGGAAGGGAGAATTCATCGTTTAGAATCTGAAAGGACTTAAGTCCATAATCACTGTACAGATCTTTCAAGGTATAAACCCCACATTTAACCCAGCATTTGGAAACAAAAGGTTTGTTACCCGTACAGAGATTACTATTATGCCAAAGGGGGGTAGAATCACAGTAGGAATCTAAAGCTCCCATGATCTTTTCTGCCATTCTCCAGGTTTTGATAGAATGGCATATAATTGAACCAAACCATTTTCTTAGGTACTCCAGTAAAAGGTAAATCCTGTAGACGCAATGGGTAAATAATATAAGCTTCTAAGGCCCACCATGGCACAGGGGAGTCAACATCCATCCAAGTCCTAAGTGGTCTCATTTGGTATGCTAAATAATATGACCAAAAATCTGGTAGCGATAAGCCTCCATGAGGTTTTAGCCTGTGCATAGATTTGAGACGAATTCTAGGTCGTTTATAATTCCATAAGAATTAATGTTACTGCAAAATTTTGTTACCCGAACAATCAAAATAGATAGTTTTGACAGCTTGCACGAAAAAAGAACCAAACCCAAAACGCTCCAGGACAGACCACAAAAAATTCCACTCAATTCTGTCGAACGCTTTCTCTGCATCCCATCTAACCCAGGGGCTTTATTACTGCTCATGGAGTCCAGGGCAGATTTCAATTCTTCAATTGTCACAGGACTGTCCAGTATATCGCGCTGAGAATCATTTAATTTGGGAAGATTTAAGTGTGTAAGGAATAAATCAAAATGTGTTGGGTCAGTGCTGGATTCTGAAGTATACAAATGTTAATAATAGGATTCAAATACTCTATTTACATCTTTAGGCTGAGTATATACTGAACCCTCATGCCTAATAGCAGATATGCTGGCCTTAGATTCACCGTCCTTCAACCTCAAAGCCAAAAGCTTTGTATGAAAAATTCAGCTCTATGCAAATATATAGATTTTAATTCGGATTTAAGGACGTTAACTTCTTTGGCTTTGATCTCAGAAAATGTAACTTTTAATTCCTTCTCTAGTAAATCAATTTGTTTTTCTCATTTGATTTTACGGCTCTCTTTACACTTTTTACTGAAGGATGAAACACGTATACATTTACCCCTTACAAAACATTTAACATTGGTTTCCACAATACTTGAGGGTTAGAAGCTGAATCCCTGTTAATCTGCAAAAACTCATTCAAAGAGCTGCGTAATTAAGCCACCTGTAGCAAGGAAGTATTAACCCTCTGGGGTCCTGGAGGTGTTCTGACATGCTCTAACATTTGCGCTTATTTCTGTTACTTGTGACATTTTCATGGCTAAAGTCTTATTACACTGCATTCAGCACAAACTCTGCTAAAATAATATGTCAGCAGCATGTATGTAAAAGTTTGTAGTTTTGAGATAATAACATTTATGCGTGGTTTGTGAAAATGACAATAAAAAATGTCTGAAACCCACTGAAACCCAAACTGATTATTGCTGCAAAACTATGTGAAAATCATCCTGAGCTCAGGTAAAGGACTAGATGTTACAATCCCGGAATCCACGTATCCCAAGATGGATATACTATAAGCAGGAAATAGGAGAGATATTGAGACAAGTGCTGAGGATCACTGGCTTCACTGGGGTCATCAGGTGGGCACCCTCCTTCACCTGGGTGGTCCCAGGTGAGCCCCCCTCGGCTTGTGATCCCCCCTTGCACAACTACGGTTACTGTCTACAGGCCTAGATACTATCCTTTCTCTTCAACCACAGCCATCGGCTGGCCTCCTCTGCTGCATTGGAAAGGGATTTCACAATCTGTTGCAGAGCCTGACCTCGCATTCCTAGGTCCTTCAAAAACCGGACTGAGGAGCGGCCGACAAACCCTCTACAGCCGACCTCCACTGGTTAGATCCTTACTTTCCACCCACGCTGCTCAGCATCAGCTGCCAGCTCTGAGTATTTTAGTCACTTACGTTCATACGCCTCCTCCACTGAGTCCTCCCATGACACTGTCAGTTCCACTAGGAAGGCCGTGCGAAGGGTGGAGGACCAAAAGACGATGTCAGGTCTAAGGTTTGTTACTGCAATCTCAATGGGGAAGTTCAACCGCTGGTTTAGATCCGCTAATAACTTCCAGTCTCGTGCTTTGTGCAGCAGGCCCGGATATGAGCTGGATCCCTGCGATCTACTTAGTGTTGTACCTGCACGAACAAAGGCCATTGATGGATACTGCTTGGCTGGCAGAGGAGGGAGGGTATTTGTGGCTGTTCGCTTGGCCTCAAGGCTGGCCGCCAAGCACCTTAGCACCTGGTTATGCCGCCATGTATAACGACCTTGTGCCAAGCTTGTTTTACAGCCAACCAAGATGTGCTTTAGGTTTGCTGAAGAGGGACACAGGGAGCAGGTGGCATCTTCCCCATACCACTGCTGAAGATTAGTTGGTGATGGTAAGACATCATAAACTGCTCGAATGAGGAAGCTGACTCGGTATGCCTCCATCCCCCACAGCTCCCTCCAGGAGAGTTTCCTCTTTTCTACGTCCTTCCAATGTGTCCATTGGCCTTGTTTCACATGTGAAACTGCCTTTGTAAGCCTCATCACCTGCTCCTGTTTGCGTACCTCTTCCACGACTAAACCTCGCCGTCGTAAAGGAGTTGCTTTGTGCCAGAATGGTACATTTTCCCCAACTCCTAGACCTTGTCTCCCCAACTGCACGCGCCCAACAATTTCTTGGTGCCTGAGAGCAGATTTTGCTTGCTCTAACGCCACAGCTGAGGACCACTTTCTTCCAGTCGATCGGGTAAGGACAGTTCTGGCAACTACAGTGTCTCGGGACTCTTTCAGAGTCATCTCAAGCCTCACCTTGGCACAATTAAACTCCTCAGTAAGGCAGGACACAGGTAGCTCTAAAACACCTTTTCCATACAGTGCTGTGTTGGTAATGCACCTGGGAAGACCAAGCCACTTCTTGGCAAAAGAGCTAACTAGCCGCTCCAGCTTTTCGACCTTGGAAAGAGGAATATCGTAGACAGTCAGTGGCCATATTAGGCGTGGGAGGAGGCCAAACTGCAGGCACCAGATTTTTAAACTGCCAGGCAAAAAGGTGCTGTCGATGCTCTTCAAGCCATTTTTGGTGACCTCTTTGAGTTGGACAACCTGCTCTGTGTCCTTCAATGAAGCGTCATACCATCGTCCGAGGCTCTTAACAGGTTTCTCTGCCACTGTTGGTATTGGTTCTCCATCAATAAAGAAACGATGCTCTGCCAACTTTCCTTTCACAATAGATACACTCCTGGACTTACAAGGCTTTATTTTCATTCGAGCCCACTTGATGGTGTTCTGAAGCTTGCCTAAGAGTCGCCGGGTACAAGCTTTGGTGGTCGTAAGAGTGGCTAGGTCATCCATGTATGCCCTGATTGGAGGGAGCCTGAGTCCGGCTGCTGAGCGCTCCCCCCCCCAACCACCCAACGTGACGCACGAATGATAACCTCCATGGCCATTGTAAAAGTCAGAGGAGAGATGGTGCATCCAGCCATTATCCCTACTTCCAAGTGCTGCCATGCAGTAGTATACTGCTCTGTTATGAGGCATAGCTGTATATCCTGAAAGTAGGACTGGACTATATTAAGGATCGGTTTTGGCACACCAAAGTAGCAAAATGCCATCCAGAGAAGATTGTGTGGGACAGATCCAAAAGCATTTGCAAGATCTAGAAAAACAACATGCAGGAACAACATGAATACTCATTCAGATAAGACAATATATTTATTTAAAATGTGTATGACATGTCTTGTGTAAGAAAGCTTTATGCGAATAAGCGTTAACCACCATGAATATTGAGTGTTTCACACCTGAGAAAGACAAGGACCCTCCCATAATGGCCCTATTAGGAGCTCTCAGGCACTATCATTACATTACCTTGAACAAAGAATGAGGAGTTTAAAAAAATAATGGCTTTTTGATTGTTTGGATTTATTTACAACACAACATAATCCAAAGATACACAACAAATGGCAAACAAAGCACATTATTTAACACACTGAACTAAAGACAGAGACTTAACCAGTCACACACCTTTGTGCCATTCCTGAAACATAGTACATACCTGTCATTTCCAAGGTGTTTGATTTTTCACTTTACCTCCTCATGCTCATGTTGAAGTCAGCAGGATGGGTACCTAAACAAAAAAATATATAAAAAACCTGTGAACATGCTGATATCAAGAGAAACTAGGGCTGCATGATTTTAGGAATACAGTTTAGAATTGTTCTGGTTAAAATTCCTTTTTAAAATTTACAAAATACACACACACACACACACACACACACACATATATATACTCTCAAACTCTCACAGCACGTGCAGGGAACATTCACTGAAGCATCGAGCAACAGTTCAATGGCAATGTGAAGTTTATGCAATAATAACACTAACTAATATAATTCAGAATTATTTCTTACCTTAAAATCGTTCTTGTCTTCAAATCGCGTTCTTCTTCTTCTGATGTAAATCCAATAATCTCACAGCGTGTCTTCCAAACTCGACGACAGCAGAGGACTGATAAAGTTTGGTGGCGCTTTGTTGTTGAGGTAATGGGCGCTTTCGCGCATGGACAAATTGCATGTATATATCTTTTGCGCGTGTGGTTGTGGTCACATTAAAACTAATGAGCAAGGCTTAGAGAAAATTGATATCTTGTTGGTTTTATACAAATTACTTAAACAGAGAATATTTGTTTTCGTTTTGAATCAGATCATTTAAAACTACACACTTAAATGTTTATAAATATCTAGAGCTCACAAATGTGTGACAAGTATTCGCTGAGTTTTGTTTATGTTTAGAGATGTGCTCAAGAAAAAAAAGTTCACGAGACGGAGAGGCAGAAAGCACACCCTGTTTAATTTCTTTATTTTACAAAAGCACGTTTTGTTTTGATTGTAAGTGGACACATACAAAAGTAGACATCTCACAGATTATTTTTTCATATTTATTAAGTCAGTCTATTATAACTGACGGAGTATTTTAAGTCTATTCAGCTGCTATGTGAAAAAAACCGCGCAAATCACACCGGTGTGATTGCCGAACCCAGAGGGTTAAATCTCCAGCGATTTTGTCTGGATCCCAACGATACAGAAGCTAAAGTAGTAATTATTGGGGAATGATCAGATAAAAGAAGTGTCAGAATATCCACTTTACTAATATAGGGAATTAGAGAAGGAGACATAAGTAAATAGTCAATCCTTGAATAGCTCTTGTGGCGAGATGTGTTAGACTGTCGTTAGAATGAGTTAAAACAACCAGAAATCCTTGCATCAGCCTTAGAAGCATGAGATCTGTCCAGCTGAGGATCCAACACATCATTAAAATCGCCCCCTAACACCATGAGACAGTCATCCAAACTCACAACTAAATGTAGTAATTCTTGAAAAAATAAGGGATCACCCTCGTTGGGTGCATATATAGACACAAAAGCGTATTTAGTATTATTTAAAGAGCCAACAGCATAGGTGATTCGGCCTTCTTTATCCCCACCAGAACGTATAATTGAAAAATTAGTAGAACGCCTAGACAATATCAGCACCCCTTTAGATTTATTGACGGCTGAAGAGGAGGAAATAATTTTAAAATTATCTATTTTGAAAGTGATGCACGTCAGCTGACTTCAAATGAGACTCTTGTATAAGGGCAAAGGAAACATTTTTACATCTTAGATAATCTAAGCATTATTGATTTCTAAAGAAACACGACAATGTATAAAAGGCTCCATTACCTTGTATCTTACATCATGGCCCCATAGAAGCAGTTATTGTAAAAATAGGCTAACGATTGCGTCATAACCACTCGACTCTCTGTCGCACAGTCGAGAAATTACCGTATAGACAGGCGGAGAAGCTCGCAAGCAATCGGGTGGACGTGGAGACGTAAAGTCCGATAAAGTCAAGGGAGAAGCCAATAGAGAGTCATAAATTTGATCTTGCTGCTAGCTCATGGACAGCTCCTACTCGCGCTCTTCGTCTCTGCGAGATTCGGAAGGGAATGATTCAGATTTCTCTTAGCACAGCTACTAGAAGACTTACAACTGTTAGACAGGTTGCTCACGTCACATCTACGTCGTCAAGTTTGAGCCTGCGCAGTACGCACAGCCATTAGGAAGTGAGTGCTTCTAATTGACTTCACTTTTCTCCGTTGAAACCTATGGGGTTGCTGTGTCCATCTTTTATATTGTCTATGGTCGTTTGTGCATTACGTTGCTCGAAGTATTGCCAGTTTACCCTGTCTTTACCGAGCGTTTCTGATACCTTGTTTGTTTGCCACGTTAATGTTTCTCTGCCTGTTCTTGACAACGGTTTTTGGATTATGGACTTGGATTAGTTTGCTGTTTGGACTGCCGCTACTTTTACCGACCCTGTGTACGTTTGTTGGATCATACTTGGTTGGTGTTACTGTGCTTAATAAAACACCACATATGAATTCAACTACTCTACTGAGTCAGTCATCATTACTATTAAGCAGCACAGCTGTTTTCAACTTTGATAATAATAATGTTAATGATAATATTTTCACCAAATCAGCATTTAAATAGAATAATAGAATAATTTATTGAGGATAATGTGACTCTGAAGACTGAAGTAATGGCTGCTGAAAATTCAACTTTGCATCACAGAAATGAATCACATTATGAATTACATTACTAAAATGGAAAACAGTTGTTTTTCATTATAATAAAAATGTCACCATATTACTGTTTTTACTGTGATCAAATAAATACAGCCTTAAATACAGAAGGTGAGCTTCTTTTAAAAACAGTAAAGAAATCTTACTCACCCAAACTGACATGTGTGTGTGAAGACTGCCACTGAATATATATATATATATATATATATATATATATATATATATATATATATATATATATATATATATATATATATATATATATATATATGTATTCATATCAGCCGATATATACATATATATATTCTGGGGCATTATGTGGATATAATTAGTGTGTTTCCCCATGCAGTTCATTGTACAAATTATAAATTGCAATTTCTCTGCCATCTGCTTCTGTTCTGTCTGTCTCCACCCTCAGGCTGTGTGGGTTTGAACCATTTTTCGATCCAAGGGGGGACCAGTACATGTACAGTCGCATTCTGAATTGTGATTATGAGTTTGTCTCCCCCTGGTGGGATGAAGTCTCTCTCAATGCAAAGGATCTGGTGAGTAATTCATGCTGCTTACATATCATTATTGTCCTTTTTGTATTGTATTGTATTTTATTGCACTGCAGATATGTTTCAAATGAGATGGGAGAGAAGAGTGTCAAAATATCAAAGGCAGATGCTAATTTGCTCTTAATAATTGTATCTAATAAGCTCTTTTTGTTTATTCATTATTAGCTGTTAGTTATCTTTTTTATGTTGTCTGTAGGTAAGTAAGCTCATTGTGCTGGACCCTCATAAACGTCTCACGGTTAAACAGGCTCTGGAACACCCATGGGTGCTTGGAAAAGCACCACGATTCTCCCACATGGACACAACACAAAGAAAACTACAGGAATTTAATGCTCGGCGCAAATTAAAGGTCAGTCATCATTAAAGGTCTGCCCTGCTATGTTTTAGTGTTCAATGAAAAAGAAAGAAAGAAAGAAAATCTTTACAAAATCTAGTCAACACACATGTGCCGAGTTCTTATAAATGTCCTTGTCCTCTTTGTATTTACATTGGTCTCATATAGTTAAAAAAAACTTTTTTACCATTAAGAAAATGTAAATGACTTGGACCTTGCATACAGAGTGTACATCATACTCTTTAAATATATATTTCAAGGTCAAAAATATTTTTAGCTGTAATTATTAATTAATAAAAAAAAGATATATATATATATATATATATATATATATATATATATATATATATATATATATATATATATATATATATATATATATATTTAAATATATAAAATTAAAGTCGCACCCATGACATGACACCACATCAGAATTGCGAGATATAAACTCACAATTGCATGATATAAAGTCATAATTGCGAGATATAAACTCACAATTGCGAGATATAAACTGATTTCCAATTCTGAATAAACTCGCAGAGTCTTGTTAGGGCCCAAAGGCCCTAAAAGGGTGAAGGCCCTATTGTTTTCCTATGGGTTATTAGGGCCCAACCCCTGAGAGGACACAGAGCCCTATTGTTTTCCTTAGGATTATTTTTTATTATTATTAGGGCCCAAGCCCTGAAAGGGCGCAGAGCCTTATTGTTTCCCTTAGGATTATTTGTTATTATTAGGGCCCAAGCCCTTAAATGGCGAAGGCCCTATTGTTTTCTTTAGGATATAAAATGTATATGTATATATATATGTCACAAATTCTCTCTCTCTCTCTCTCTCTCTCTCTCTCTCTCTCTCTCTCTCTCTCTCTCTATCGCTCTCTCTCTCTCTCTCTCTCTCTCTCTCTCTCATATATTTTGTGTGTGTGTGTGCACTGACTAACAACATAGTATTATATAATTAGATTAATAAAAACCCTTTAAAATAAATATTGTACTTATGGACAAAATACTTTTTGAGCGGCAAAAGATAACTTTGCACTAATTTCAAAGTGACCTATGACATTCCATGAAATAAAATCCATCTAAATTTAAATTATCTCATGGATCTCAGCATGATGCATTAGATGTGGCATATTCCGACAACTTAGATATGGTTCTTTATAATTTACCGGGTTTAACTTCATATTGCCCGTCGTACACAGTTATCCTAAAGGCACCGGGGTGGCGGTGCAACCGGCTTGGGCCCGTCATCGCTGCTTGCAGCTATATTTGTTATATTTATTTTATGACTTGTCTGGCACTTTTGGGGCTCTTAACATGCTCAAACTCTTGACATTTTACACACAGGTCAGCATGAAGTTAAGACATTGAGGATGATAAATTGCCAGCGGACTTTTGATATCTCAAACGGTTTGGTTGTGGCGAGGAAATTAATTTATGGTGGATAAGGGAAACAGGAAGTGTGTTATAACTTCTGCATACATTAACTGATCTTGATTAAACTTAAGCTGTGTGTTCATTGTAAGAGGCCAAACATGGATGTGACTATTGTGAGTCAAAGTTATAGCATCATCAACTGGCAGCAGGAAGTGTGTCACTTTCAAAATGCTTTGAAATCACCCTCTTATTTTTATCCGAATTGCTTAAAACTTTATCTGTATCATACGCGTAGGAGCCATATGTTTCAAAATCTAAGTTTTGTCCCACCCAACTATTTCCCAATGTAAGATTTTTTTTGCATTGCCTGCCTATCTCTGCCGATTTCGGAGTCTCCAAATGAGAGAACTAACGATAACTTGAATTTTCTGTGACCATCCTTGACCTTGTAAAAAGAAAAAGAAAAACTCGGACGACGGTTGACGTGACAACAAAACAACGACAGCATTCAGAGACTCACTTTGTCAAATGTTAGCTAATTAGCTAACTAGCTATATGCTATCAAAGCTAATGAACAGCCAAGCGTGTGTGAATGTGCCATTGATACGCGTCCATAACGTGTCCATACGTGTCCATAAACTATGTAGAAGTAACATTAGTCAAAATGTTCACATAGAGATGAGCATCCTACGGTACTTTAAGAGGAAGAGGACAGAGGAGAACGAGCTTTTAAGTTGTATGGATAGCTACATACAGTATATTCCAAAATTCACATAGTAAAAGCACTTTAGATCAGTAAAATTAGGCCAACGGCATGTCATCAGAGTTTGCATTGAAACCAGTTCTGTGTCCTGTCCTCAAACATTTGTTACTTTCCTAGACCGGAGATGAAGAGACCACAGAACAGGGAGAGTTAGGGCCAAGTGAGACACAGGTAATGGGAATATGGCAGAATGCTCATTTGTGTAGGATAACAGAATACATTGGTACTGTGTCCAGCTAATTTAACTAGTTGTTCTTATGATTATATATATTTGAATGTAAAATGAGTTCCCTTTCGTTGTCACTTCGAGTTACGTCGAATGACGACGAATGGGGTTCGCTTAGAAGCCTATCCTCTTCGAATATTAATAAAACGAGCCAATGGCAAGCAAATGCCATGGGTCTGCTGAATTTGCATAGCGTAACTCCGCCCCACTGTGTGGGTATATAAGGAAGTGAGCCGGCAACATGCAGATATGTTTTCGCTTTCGGAGCCAAGGTTATTCTTCACTCCACAAGCCATCCTGAGTTTCATCTCTGCATTCCTCTTCAAAACGAGCTTCCCTCCAGGTGTTGGTGTGACAGCGAGTTCCAGCGAGTGCACATTCCCTGCGATCTGAGCAGTGATCTGCCAGTGTGTGTGTGTTCTCTCCCTGGTCGCTTCAGCATCTGCAGGGATTTCTCCTTCTCTCTAAAAGAGCAAAGCGCGTGGCACGTCTTTTTAAAGATGCATCGCCCGTGCCCTTCTGGTTGTGGTCACTGGCTGTCTGATTTAGATTGGCACAATCGCTGTTTTGCGTGTTTGGGCTTAGAGCACGCTAAAGCAGCGCTTGTGGATGACTCATGTTTTCATTGCGGAAACATGACCATCTACGGTCGAGACTCAGTGATCTCGAAAGAGTGAGAGTCCCCTCATCCACACCCCGATCTACCAGCTCTAGTGCAAATAGAGCTGGTACTTCGGCTGGTGGCCAGGGTGACCTGAGGGTGACGGTGTGGCAACAACAACCGACGATTCGTCCTCGGGCCACATCCCCCTCTCAAGTGCCGCAACCCGCGAGCCGACCAGATGATGCGCTCGATCAGTCCCGGCCAACGGTCGGCGGCGGACCGGGCGCGCCGTCTGGCGCTCCTAATGACGATGCTATGTCGATCACAGCATCACAAGGTGGGCAGGAGTCCTCGGGAGATGAGGGGTCGGCTGTGCTGCCGCCTTCGGGCGCGTCAGCATTGCCCGATCCTGATCCTGAGCTGACGGCCATGCTTTCCCGGGCGGCCGCGAGCATCGGGTTAGAGTGCAATCCGCCACCCTGCCCCGAGCGCTCGCGTCTGGACGATTGGTTTTTGGGGGCGGCCGCCGATTCACGTCGGCGTCCAACCCCAATGCCTTTCTTCCCGGATGTGCATGAGGAGGTCTCGAGGTCCTGGAAGGCACCCTTGTCTTCCCGTGATCTCTCGGCGACCTCCTCCGCCTTTCCTCCTCTCGATCAGGCGGCTGTTTACGGGTACACTGGGGTACCTCTTGTTGAACGCTCTGTTGCGATGCAACTGTGTCCACAGAGTGCTTCTTCCCGTGGTGATCCTAAGCACCCCTCCAAGGCCTGTAGGTTTTCGTCGACCCTGGTGGCGAAGACCTATAGAGCTGCGGGGCAGGCAGCCGCCTCTTTGCATGCCATGGCCACTCTGCAGGTCTACCAGGCCCAGATGCTCAGGGACATGCACGAGGGGAGAACTGACCCAGGGCTCTTCAATGAGCTGCGTGCCGCCACTGACCTCGCTCTCCGGGCGACGAAAGTGACCGCACGCTCGCTGGGCCAGGTGATGTCCACTAGTGTGGTCCAGGAGAGACACCTCTGGCTCAACCTGGCCGATATGAGGGACGCTGAGCGGACTCGTCTGCTCGACGCCCCCATATCCCAGGCTGGCCTCTTCGGCGGAGCGGTTGAAGATTTTGCCCAACAGTTTTCAACCGCCCAGAAGCAGACTGAGGCTATCAAACACATTCTGCCCCGACGGCCCGCTGCTGCCTCCACCCAGCCGTCGGTTCAGACGCCTCAGCCTGCTCGCCGCCGAGGGCGCCCTCCCGCGGCTCCCGCCCCTCCCGCACGGCCCCAGCAGCAGCCTTCACCCGGGCCGCGTCGTGGAGGACGCCGCAGGCAGGCGCCACAGCCCTCTCCAGCCCCGCTAAACGCCAGGCCAAGCGGCGCTCCTGAGACGGGCTGCTCAGAGATGGCAATCAGTTTTTCACAGGAGATGGTAGCAGGACCACTCCATCCCCCGGTGGAGGGCCGGGGGAGAATCTTTTGTTCTCCACTCCCCGCTGCTCACCCACGGGTGGGCAGCACCCTAATGTGGTTAAAGAAAGAACTGATATCCCCATCTCTGAGCCCCCAGAAGGGAATGACAGTGCGCGCCGCCCACGGGCCCCGCCGCTCTCATCCCCTTCTGTCGCCAGACCCCTGCCAGAGCACGCCCCCGTGGAACGCTGGTCCTTCCCTGGCCTCCTCTGGCAGGACGCGGCTAATGACCGTGCCCCCACACCGGGCCGCTATGCCACCCACGTCCGGGCCGGTCATTCCGCTTCGCTGCACCCCCGCGGGGACGTCTGTCGTCCGCATGACCCCGCTGGCACAGTCCTTGGGAGCCTGGTTAGAGCTTCCCAACCTGTCCCGCTGGCTCGCGCGGACCATCAGGCTCGGCTATGCGATTCAGTTCGCGCGGTCTCCTCCCCGCTTCAGGGGAGTCCGCTTCACTATGGTCGGTGGCAATGCCCCTGTCATGAGAGCGGAGGTCGCCACCCTGCTGGCGAAGGGTGCGATCGAGACTGTCCCTCCAGCCGCAATGAGGTCCGGCTTCTACAGCCCCTACTTCATTGTCCCCAAGAAAACCGGTGGGTTACGACCAATCCTGGATCTGCGCGTCTTGAACCGTTCCCTTCACAGGCATCCGTTCAAGATGCTCACGGCCAAGCGCATTTTCGAATGTGTGCAGCCACAGGATTGGTTTGCAGCGATCGACCTGAAGGACGCCTACTTTCATGTCTCCATTCTTCCTCGACACAGACTGTTTCTATGGTTTGCTTTCGAGGGGCAGGCATACCAGTACGCGGTCCTCCCATTCGGGCTGTCCCTGTCTCCTCGCGTCTTCACGAAGGTCGTCGAGGCAGCCCTTGTGCCGCTACGGCAACACGGGGTTCGCATCCTGAATTATCTCGACGACTGGCTAATCCTAGCTCACTCTCGGGACCAGGTTTGCGAACACAGGGACCTAGTGCTCCGGCACCTAGCCCGTCTGGGCCTTCGGGTCAACTGGGAGAAGAGCAAACTTTGCCCCGTGCAGAGGATCTCTTTTCTCGGTATGGAAATCGACTCGGTCGCCATGTGCGCGCAGCTTACGAGCGAGCGCGCGCAGTCACTGCTGACTTGCCTGAGACAAATCCAGAGCAAGAGTGCGGTTCCACTGAAACTTTTTCAGAGGCTCCTGGGGCATATGGCATCTGCAGCCGCGGTAACACCGCTCGGATTGCTTCATATGAGACCGCTTCAGCACTGGCTTCACGATCGAGTCCCGAGGTGGGCATGGCACCAGGGCAAGCTCCGAGTACCAGTTACTCCGACCTGCCGTCAGACCTTCTCCCCGTGGACGAACCTCAGCTTTCTACGGGCCGGAGTGCCCTTAGAACAAGTTTCCAGGCATGTTGTTGTGTCAACGGATGCCTCCTCCACGGGCTGGGGTGCCATGTGCAATGGACATGCTGCCGCGGGCTCCTGGACAGGACCCCACCGCCTATGGCATGTCAATTGCCTCGAGTTGCTGGCAGTACGTCTCGCTCTGCACCGCTTCCGGGCGCTGCTCAAGAACCAGCACGTACTAGTCCGATCAGACAATACCGCGACAGTAGCGTACATCAACCGACAAGGTGGTCTACGCTCCCGCCGTATGTCGCAACTCGCCCGCCACCTCCTCTTATGGAGTCAGAAGCATCTGAGGTCGCTTCGAGCCATTTATATTCCGGGAGACCTGAACTGTGCAGCCGACGAGCTCTCACGGCTTCAGCCTCTTCCTGGAGAATGGAGACTCCATCCCCAGGCGGTCCAGCTGATTTGGGATCAGTTCGGGGACGCACAGGTAGACCTGTTTGCCTCCCACGACTCGTCCCACTGCGCCCAGTTTTTCTCCCTGACCGAGGGCACGCTCGGCACGGACGCTCTGGCGCACAGCTGGCCCCGGGGCCTCCGCAAGTATGCGTTTCCCCCAGTGAGCCTTCTTGCACAGACCCTGTGCAAGATCAGGGAGGACGAGGAGCAGGTCATATTGGTTGCGCCGCACTGGCCCACCCGAACCTGGTTCTCCGAAATTGTACTCCTCGCGACAGCACCTCCCTGGCCAATTCCTCTGAGGAAGGACCTCCTTTCTCAGGGACGGGGCACCCTTTGGCACCCTCGTCCCGATCTCTGGAACCTCCACGTGTGGCTCCTGGACGGGACGAGGCAGGTTTGAGTACCCTACCACCAGCGGTGGTGGCTACCATCACTTCCGCTAGAGCGTCGTCCACTAGACATGCCTACGCGTTGAAGTGGAACCTCTTCGTCTCTTGGTGCTCTTCTCACTCAGAAGACCCCAGATCATGCCCGATCAGTGTCGTGCTTTCCTTCCTGCAGGATGGGTTGGAGCGAAGGCTGTCTCCCTCCACCCTGAAAGTATATGTTGCCGCTATCGCCGCACATCACAGCGCAGTTGATGGTAAGTCCGTGGGAAAGCACGACCTGGTCATCAGGTTCCTGAGAGGAGCGAGGAGACTACAGCCTCCTCGCCCTCCTCTCGTTCTCTCTTGGGACCTCTCAGTGGTACTAACTGCCCTGCAGAGTGCTCCCTTTGAGCCTCTGCAATCAGTGGAGCTTAAGTTCCTGTCAATTAAGACAGCCCTCCTGGTTGCTCTGGCCTCCATCAAGAGGGTAGGGGACCTGCACGCATTTTCTGTAGACGAAGCGTGCCTGGAATTCGGGCCGGCCTTTTCTCACGTGATCCTGAGACCCCGGCCTGGATATGTGCCCAAGGTTCCCACCACTCCCTTCCGGGACCAGGTGGTGAACCTGCAAGCGCTGCCCCTGGAGGAGGCAGACCCAGCCTTGGCATTGCTCTGTCCAGTACGCGCCTCCGTGCTTACGTAGACAGAACGCAATGTTTCAGGACCTCAGACCAGCTCTTTGTCTGTTATGGTGGGAAGCTGAAGGGAAAGGCTCTCTCCAAGCAAAGGTTGTCTCACTGGATAGTGGACGCCATTGCTTTGGCTTACCAGCAGCAAGGTCGACCGTGCCCCCTTGGTGTGACGGCCCACTCCACCCGGAGTGTGGCCTCCTCTTGGGCTCTAGCGCATGGCGCCTCGCTAACAGACATCTGCAGAGCTGCAGGCTGGGCGACACCCAACACATTCGCCAGATTCTATAATCTCAGAGTGGAGCCAGTGTCCTCCCGAGTACTCGCTTCAACCAGCCGGTGCTAGGACCCGCTCAGGTGTCTTCGCTTGCTCGCCATTCCACTCCACGGACTGGATACGTGCGATATTCTCCTCAGGTGAGCCTGATAAGCCCTGAGTTCCTCCAGCGCTGTTGACGTCAACGCCAGAGTTATGCCTCCGGCAGCTTTCGCGTTGGCTAGGTGCCACCATGTGCATGGTTCCCCCGCTGGGCGACCCCCACGTGTGTATTCCACTGTAAGCCTCCTTCGAGCATGTGTCTTTCCCTTGGCAAGCCAGTCTGCCACCCCTGGGGTTGAAATACTCCACCCTACGGGCTGGACACCCCAGTGTTCTCCGTATGCACCCCCCTCCGGGTTATATGTGTTTTCTTAAGTCCCCCCCCTTCGGGCGGGCACTGATTGCATATTTCCACTGTGATATGCTTCCCAGTGTACCTTGGTATTCCTGTGATAAGTAGGAGTCCTTCGTCCGTGCTAGTCTCACGACAGGGAGCTCAGACTTACGCAGGGCACTGGAAGACAGCCGAGGTGGCGTGATTGGACTGGGAACCCCATTCGTCGTCATTCGACGTAACTCGAAGTGACAACGAAAGGGAACGTCTCAGTTACGGATGTAACCCTCGTTCCCTGAGTAGGGAACGGAGACGTTACGTCTTCGTGCCACTTCCGCTGTACCGCTGGAACAGCCTGAGTTCAGCTTGGCTCCTTCAGCGAAGAAACATATCTGCATGTTGCCGGCTCACTTCCTTATATACCCACACAGTGGGGCGGAGTTACGCTATGCAAATTCAGCAGACCCATGGCATTTGCTTGCCATTGGCTCGTTTTATTAATATTCGAAGAGGATAGGCTTCTAAGCGAACCCCATTCGTCGTCATTCGACGTAACGTCTCCGTTCCCTACTCAGGGAACGAGGGTTACATCCGTAACCGAGACGTTCTGTGTCCTCAAAGATTTGTTACTTTCCTAGACAGGAGATGAAGAGACCACAGAACAGGGAGAGTTAGGGCCAAGTGAGACACCGGTAATGGGAATATGACATAATGCTAATTTGCACTGCAAACCCTAACGCTTAAAATAGTTAATTGTTTTGAGTAGGACAAACTTAAATTAAACTAATTAGTTCAGTCAAATTCACTTTTATGAGTATTTTGCACTTTTTCTTTCAAGTTCACAGAACTGATATATTTTAAGTAAACTTAACTGTTTCATTGTTTTGAGTTTTATGAAATTATTTATTTTAATTTAGACGAATTTAAGTTTAACTGAAATGGCTGGGATGTCTATTTCCCAGCATGCTTTGCCGATGGCACTCGAAATGCTAAAATTAAGTGTAATATAATATTTTTGTGCAAGATTAATGTTAAGTGGGAGATTTAGTAGTGATGAATGTTTTGTTATGCTAATTTGAAAGAATTTCTGTTAATGTTGGTTTTAGGATAGTTACCATCATGGTGACAAGTGGTGCATGAGATTGAGGCCTCATCCACACTACTGCTTTTCAGTTTTGAAACGGAGAATTAAAATGAATACGATCTCCGTCCACACCAGTGTTTTAGCTGCGTATTAGAATTGATCTCCGTCCACATTAAAACGACTGAAAATGCAGATCACGTGACCATTCACCAACACTGGGCATGCGCGTGCCGGTGTTAACAAGCACATGTAGTTCAGTTATAGCATTGTAAAATGCAGAATTTACTTGCACAACAGCTGCTAGCAAAGACATCAACGTCAGTAACACTTGTAATTCGTTATACATGTTGCAGTCACTAGCGTTACGTAGTCCAGGCTGTTTTTGTATGTTTTCTTCACATTGAGATTACATGAAAGTTGTAAGTTAATTGTAGGAATTAGTGTACTCATAAATTTTAATTTTTCTCAACTTGAAATGTTTAAGTACAAAATAAAAATCTGCTAGTTCTGCTTACTTAAACTTTGAATTTCAAAACTTAAAAAATTTGAGGCAATTGATTGCCTTAAATGTTTTGAGTTCTGCCAGCTTATTCGGGTTTACAGTGGGATAAGTCAAGTCAAGTCGCCTTTATTTACATAGCGCTTTAATATTGTCTCAAAGCAGCTTCACAGTGATAACATGAAAATAATACAAAAAACAATTTCATCATTGTCCACCTTTAAGGCAGATCTATAATATTGTTGAATATTAAATGTCCCCAACTAAGCAAGCCAGAAGGCAAGGCAACAGCGGCAAGAAATCAAAACTCCATCAGGTGACAGAATGGAGAAAAAAACCTTGGGAGAACCCAGGCTCAGTCAGGGGCCAGTTCTCCTCTGGCCAATGAGTGAACAGTGTATGATTATGATTCAGGAGCATTTGTTGTGGAAAATTACTCAATATTAAAACCTGGATGAAGGAGACAAAGTCGATTCTCAAGAGATTAAACAAAGTATTTTATTTCATGCATGAAATAAGACGTTCAACATACAGACAGTGTCTAAGTATGAGAAGGCCCATGGCATTCTCACGCAGAGAGCATCTGACATGAGAAGGCGAAGGCTAGTCCCTTTCGCCAAGGTTATATACCCTAACACACCCTGTGTAAAAATCCTTTGTTACCTTAAATGGAGATGTCTTAGCTCATTATCTCATGTCCAACCCAAATTCTAACTGGTCTGAGCAACGTCATGTCTGCAAAAGTTTCCTGTTCTTTGCTGCTGCTCTCTTTCACACATCTTGTCTATCTTTAGTTCGATCAAAGCTGCGCACATATTTTTCACACATAGTCTTTCACATGACATAGTGAACATTTTGTTCCTTCAAGCTTGTTCTAACTTACATTTATAAAAACTTAGTTTTATATCTTTAATAATGTGCTTTTGATTATATTCTTTTAAATGCTTATGAGTAAAAATGAATCTTCATCGTTAATAAAAGTTGTACCCATCTAAAAGTAAAAGAAACACATCTAAATGTAAAATTTCCATAACAATCCCCCATATGTTCATTCAAAGAACATACACACATTTTTACATTTACTCTTCCATAATCATAGTAATTCACAACAGGTAAATTTTTCCATGGTTACTTAATTTCCTAGTCAAACTCATGTTCGCTCTTGTTCTCATAATCCTCATCATCATCAGCCACTAACACCTTAACTTCGTCCTCTGGTGCTCTACTTATCACTGTTGTGTATTCCCCTGGACTCATTCTCACCATTGTGGCAGTCACTGCCTTAGCAGTGATTCTAGAAATACAATTCATTAAACATGGAATCATTAAAAGAAAAATCAAAATGAAACATCCGATTGGCATAATGGTACTTATTAACAATTTCGTCCACCCCTGCAGGCCCAAGAACCAATTATCTAGTGAAGATTACATTTCATCTGGAGTGGCTACGGCCATTTTCATGTGTTCTATTATGTCTGATACTTTTTGAAAGACGTCAGTCAAATTAAAACAACAAGAGGTTACTAACATTTTGCATATTTTCAAATAAACCTCCTACATCTAAAAGTCCTGGATAACAGCACCCCATCCATTTCTTAGGAAGGGTGTGCACATACTGTTCAAGCTGTTGTCTCTCCGAGGTCATCGTCGTCACCTGGACATGTGATATTTGTACCATTAGATGTTATACATTTGTTATTATTCATGATTATCGTGGTTTTACAGTGTGCTGTACCAGCCATTATTGCCCCTTGTTGGGTCCCTAATTTACATAAACATACGTCGCCTAATTGCGGTTTCACTGCCCATACCCTGTCAAAGTCTCTAGTACTGTGTTCTGATGGGTTCTGACTTTTGACTTTCTTTGGAGATAATTTGATTTCTATAGAATTTTCACATTCAGTAATTTCTACATAGTACATGGAATTAACCCTATTAATTCTCCTAAATTTTCAGTGATTTCTTCTAATTCCAAAAACTCTGATTACCTCCGTACACATATTGCCCTTGACATGGATCCTTACAAAAATACATGGTCTTACCCCATTTTCCCTTTGTCATTTTCACCTCTATATGCTATCATCTCGTGCTAGGCTTACAGCCACACTAATTAAGAGGATAAGATTTAGTGACCTATTGCCACACATTACAACCTTGTCAGGCGAGAAAATGTTCTTGTTTGGACGATATCAGTCCCGTTTCTCGATGTATTTTTGGTCTCAGGGCAGGTCTAGTTGATATGATCAGACAGGTTATTTCAATGCCCACGCCGTTAAAGTTCCACAAAGTCCTTGATACAGTCCTGACCACTCCTGAAATTGCACAATCGTCTCTTACTATTGATTCGTCTGCTCTCCAGTGACGGTGGTTTTCAAATTGGTAACCTACGGGATGACACGCCTCTGGTTAGTCTGATCTCTGTTTGGCACTCGTTAGATTTGAGTGGGATTCTTCTTCCGTTGCAGCTACCGCATGAGCTAGATCCTCGACTTTCACCGCATTGTGAGTTGTCAGCAAAACCTGGAATGGTCCCTGTCACCTTTTCGCCTTCCAATGCTTTCGTCTCAGATCCTTTATCAACACGAACTCTCCTCGGAAGCTGTGCAGGGCCGTCTCAGCTGGCTCTGGAACTGCTGCCTGGACCTGTTTTGAGATATCACAGAACACCTTATCCAGCTCAACACAATATTGCAACATGTCATGCTCACAAATAGTGGTGTCAGGCAATGTTCGAGGATTTCGTGCCTCCCAGTCCATCTGAGGTGGGCGAGCAAACAGAATCTCAAATGATGAGAGCTGTGCGCGTCCCCTCTTTCTCATTCTCATGTAAGTTAGCTCCTCCCGCTTCCGGATGTACCCAGGAATGCTTCAACTGCTGAAATTGCACTGTTTACAAAATGTGAACCATTGTCACTTAATAATTTTTCAGGATTTGAAATTCCCATGGTGGGACAATTTCTTGTAGGAATAGTTTTGCCATTCCTTTTGAATCTGCCTTTGTTGTTGGCATGGCTTCTACCCATTCTGAAAACATGTCGACTGCCACTACGCAGTATTTCTTTTTGTCAGATTTTGATAATTCAATATAATCGAGCATTACATTTGAGAATGGTCTCTGCGGCCTGGGATGCCCCCCTGTCTCATTGCCTGACCCCTGCCCACATTGTTAATACCACAAATCAAAACATCTGCTGCAAAAATCTGCTGCCACTGTGGAAAAAAACTTTGGTAAATCAGTTATTTTGCATAATAGTAAACATCTCCATTTGTTTCTGGGGCCCCATTGTCCATTTTTATATTCACGGCCTGCCTTCTTCCATTTCTCTTTATCATAGGCAGAAGCGTTTTGTTACATCGCTTCTGTCACCTAGTTCCTCATTCAGCCGTATTGCTATGGTTATCTGAACAGGAAGTTGAGCTACAGCCTTCGCTGCTAAACTCTGACACCCTGTTTTCCTTAGAAACGTCATCACTACCCGAAGTATGAGCCTGGCACTTACAAACTGCCACTTCCTTTTTAGTGGATACTGCATTTTATTTTGCCTATTTTCAGATTTAGGCTTTATTTGAATCGGCTCACAATCTGCAATCAGACCTACATCATTTTTTATCAGTAGCCCATAAACATTTTGGAAACTCTCTCCAACCCGTCTGTTATGACAGGGAGTTGTGTTAAACTCAGTCTGTTTAGTTTCACTTCCTCATCCAACACTGTGACTGCTCCCAAACTTCTGTGTTTCATGACATGGCTATTTGGTGCCTTCACTTTGGCAGATCATTCTTTTATGATCTATTATGACCCAGTCGGTCAGTTCATGGCACCTGGCCATGAAGGGACCCGCGTCACGCCATTCAGCCTTCACTGGTTTGGCCAGCGATATGAGGCTTGTGCATTTTCCATGTCATAAAACACTGTCTGTTTGTCAGTCAATTTCACATTCAAAACACACCATTGGTCAGTCCCATACACATAGTCAGTCGTCCCAATTTCTATGTCAACATTAAATCATTGCTGCGCATATTCATCATCATGATCAGTGCTTACATGAGAAGTGCAATGTAAATCTGAGTCTCTCATAGATTCAGAAGATGGCAACACTCTATCATGAGCCGCTTTGTGGTCAGACATGTGTCAGAAATTTGCCATTCATATACAAACAGAGAAAAATCCTCTGTGCTTTCAGTTTCATGCGTCATTCTCATGTCAGCTGATAAGCCCTGATCGACACAGTAAACAAAAACACCCTACTTACAAAGTAAATCCCTTCGCATTAAATTCACTGGGCATAACTTAGTAATTTAAAAAACAATGCACATTATTATTTTATTTTTCCCCTTCAATTAAACACTCAAGTGTTTTCGAATATTGTTCTATGACCACATGACCAGTTGCACTTCTGGAAGAAGTCGTCTTCCCAGATAGTGGAACTGGTTTTTCAAACTTTGTCGCTTTAATTACCAAATTGGAAGCTCCCGTGTCAAGCAGAAATAGTAAAGATACGTCATTAACAGTCATTTCTATCAAGGGTAAAGAAAAATTAGCCTTATAGAAAACCCTAGCAAGCAAGTCTTCATTGCATAGAGCATAATCAGAAAATAAAGGTAAATTATACTCATCTGCTGGAGAGACAGGAACCCCGTCGCTCACCCCCTCCTCCTCCTTTCAATCCGCCTGATTCCTGCCTTTGCCGTGTGGGCAATCATTATACCAATGTCCTTTAAGTCCACATTTGAAACATTTGTCTGGATCATAGGGCTCTTTGCGTTGTTTTTGAAATGGTTGACAGTTTCGTCCTTTTCCACGACCACGACCTCTGCCTCTTCCTCTGCCATTGTCTCTCTGGTTCTGTTGGTGATGGTTGGAGTTGTTGTTGCCCATATACACACCTTGCATTGTCACCAGGGCCAACATGAGGTCTTTGTCTTGCTTGGCTGCGTTGATTTTTCCGCTGCGCTTTCATGATGTCTTGCGTGTTGTCTCATTTCTACTGTGGAGGCCAGTTGCCATCCGACACAGCTCTTTTGAATTGCTTTTGAACTATCACTGTCCAATCCATCCAAGAACAAAGTCTTTACTTTCATTTTCTGGAGGGCTGCAGAGTGGTGGCATGGTTCTTTGTGTGGTGCGTTAGGAACTGCGTGATCCCGTCCTTCTGCGGCTGCTGGAATCTGGTTAGGATTGCGAGGAGGTGGAAGATGAGCCGGATGAGTCCTGTCCTCCTCTCTTATTCTCACAAAACAAAAACAAACAAAAAAACAATGCCATTATAGGGAGAAGAAGAAACAATGTCAGACGTCATTTTTCAAAGATACGTCATTTTTAAGATTGCATAATGCGTTTCTCTATGTGTCTTGTCTTTCCTCTTGACAACGTGAGTAGACCAATTTTGCTTTTGTTTTTGTCAAATGTGACACGCTTAAACCCCCATTGAACCCATATTGCTCTTTTAAATACGGCACATATTCATGATACCAAATTCCTATTGCTTTGTCCATTATTTTTTATGAACCCTTCGAGAAATCAACCTGTTCTCCATCCTTCTTTTTTGAATTTTCGTTACCCATTTTTACTTAGACAATTTTGTTTGTTCAATTTCCCTATATTAATTAATTTTATTAATCCATATTTGCGTATTTTATTAATTATTTTATTACTTTATATTTACCTATACATTTTCCTCTTTCCTTCTTCTTAATCAACAGTATTTATATTTGCGTATTTAAATATCTTCCCCCGCGTGGTCACCACGCACTATATTTACTGTGTTAATTCTCCTCTCAGCGTGGCCACCACGACATGCCTAAATTCGTCAATCTAGGACTTTCAAAATTGCCTGCCTCCGTCGATGCAGGTCTTTCCCAAACAAGTGCCTCCTCTAATGTCCGAACCTTACTATCAGCTTATTTCGAACGAGCACCTTGTCTGGTGTTTGAGAAATTTTCTATCAGACCTATTCTCAAAACTCTGGCCCTTTTAGAGAAGAATTAACACATGGCATTTGAGAACTTACTTTTAGGCTTATTCTCAAACCCTGTTTGGAAACGCTTATTCCAAAACTCTGACCCTTTTAGAAAAAATATTCAATACGCAAATCATTTTCTTATCCACCATGTGAATAATTTAAATTTTCTCTCACCGTCTTGTGAGTCTCACTGTCTGTGAGTTCTTTAATTGCGTCCACCTAGGTCGTCGTGAGGAGTTGAACAATTCTCTTTCCTCAAGCTTGAGGATATCGAGCCGTAGAGTGTTCTCTCGGGATGGCCAGTCAACTGTTCCCCTCACGACGATCATCGGTTTTGCAATCGCATCCTCGTCGCCATTTGTTGTGGAAAATTACTCAATATTAAAACCTGGATGAAGGAGACAAAGTCGATTCTCAAGAGATTAAACAAAGTATTTTATTTCATGCATGAAATAAGACGTTCAACATACAGACAGTGTCTAAGTATGAGAAGGCCCATGGCATTCTCACGCAGAGAGCATCTGACATGAGAAGGCGAAGGCTAGTCCCTTTCGCCAAGGTTATATACCCTAACACACCCTGTGTAAAAATCCTTTGTTACCTTAAATGGAGATGTCTTAGCTCATTATCTCATGTCCAACCCAAATTCTAACTGGTCTGAGCAACGTCATGTCTGCAAAAGTTTCCTGTTCTTTGCTGCTGCTCTCTTTCACACATCTTGTCTATCTTTAGTTCGATCAAAGCTGCGCACATATTTTTCACACATAGTCTTCACATGACATAGTGAACATTTTGTTCCTTCAAGCTTGTTCTAACTTACATTTATAAAAACTTAGTTTTATATCTTTAATAATGTGCTTTTGATTATATTCTTTTAAATGCTTATGAGTAAAAATGAATCTTCATCGTTAATAAAAGTTGTACCCATCTAAAAGTAAAAGAAACACATCTAAATGTAAAATTTCCATAACACATTACAGGTCAGAAGTTCAGAATGAATCAGAGTATTTGTCCAGTTCCGGTTGGTTGAAGTCGGAGTGGAGAGGAAGAGAGACTGGTTGACACTTCAGGTCAGCGGTGTCGTCGTGTCCTGGCACTGGTCCTTCATCAGATCTGGATACGGCCTGGTTCCGGTGGACAGCGGTAAACCTCGGGATAGACAGAGAGACTAATATTAGCGTAGACGCCATCCTTCTTATGATGTACCAAGTACATCAGGATTTACGGGAAGTGTTCCCGGTCCCGGCTGTTCTAAACTATGCAGCCTAACATTGAATTATAGAAGTCTATAATGTGTTATGTGTATGCTAGGCCGAAGAGATGTGTTTTTAGTCTAGATTTGAACTGACAGAGTGTGTCTGCTTCCCGGACTGTTCCAAAGTTTTGGTGCTAAATAGGAAAAGGATCTACCGCCTGCAGTCGATTTTGATATTCTAGGTATTATTAACTGGCCGGAATTTTGAGATTGCAGTAGACGTGAAGGACTATAATGCGTTAAGAGCTTGCTCAAGTACTGCGGAGCTAAACCATTTAGTGCTTTGTAAGTGATCAGCAAATTTATTTTTTTAGGGCCCCAAATTCATTTATTTTAAAATTTATACGATGTTTAATAGGCAGCCAATGCAGTGTTGACAGAACGGGGCTAATATGGTCATACTTCCTGGTTCTGGTAAGAACTCGAGCTGCTGCGTTTTGGACCAGCTGTAGTTTGTTAATTAAGCGTGCAGGGCAACCACCCAGTAGAGCATTACAATAATCTAGCCTTGAGGTCATAAACGCATTAACTAATTGTTCTGCATTATTCATTGAGAGCATATGACGTAATTTAGATATATTTTTAAGATGGAAGAAAGCGGTTTTACAGATACTAGACACATGACTTTCAAATGAAAGCTTGGTATCAAAGAGCACACCCAGGTTCCTAACCGACGACGAAGACTTAACATAGCAGCCATCAAGTGTTAGACAGTACTCTAGGTTATTACGTGTGGAAGTTTTTTGTACAATAATTAGAATCTCTGTTTTTTCTGAATTTAGTAGTAGGAAATTACTAGTCATCCAATTTTTTTTATATCAGCTATGCATTCCGTTAATTTTGTGAATTGGTAGGTTTCGTTAGGTTTTGAAGATATATTCAGCTGAGTATCGTCGGTATAACAGTGAAAGCTAATTCCATGTTTCCTAATAATATCTCCTAATGGTAGCATGTACAGAGTGAACAGCAGCGGTCCTAGTACTGAGCCTTGTGATAACAGAATACATTGGTACTGTGTCCAGCTAATTTAACTAGTTGTTCTTATGATTATATATATTTGAATGTAAAATTAGTTTATCGGTGAAGCTTTATAATGATAAGCTACATGAGGCACTTTGAAATCAAGCCTAAACAAACTACTTGTCCTGCCTATAAATTTGATACAGAAATTTATTTTATTTTATCACTACGGGGTAGATACGCAAATTTTCCACAATACTTTATCTGTAGAGTGATGCCTGGGGCTAAAGCGTGCTGAGACTGTGTTTGTGGGTGGTTTGAGAAAGGTGAGACAAACAACATGCCGACGTGGTCATGCTCTCATGAGAGAACATGACCACGTCGGAATGTTGTTCATCTCACCTTTCTCGTAAAGGCTTGAGCTGCTCAGCGTGCCAAATGCTGTCGAGCTGCCGGTTGAAGCGAGGGTTGTCACGGCAACCCAGCACACGTCGTTCGGAGCTCTAGATGCACGGCTAGACTCAAGTGCCTCAAACGAGTTGGAGTCCCCTGATCTATACCCCAATCTAGTTCCTCTTCTGGTGCACCAGAAAAGGACTACTTCGTCGAATAGACAGGGTGACCTGAGGATTACAGTGAGGGCTTCCTCGCCCGGTAACCAATCCCTGTGGGCCCCTCACTCGCATTGCAAATATGCTGAGACTGCGTTCGTGGATGGTTTATGTTCTCTCATGAGAGCATGACCACATCGGCACGTTGTTCGTCTTGGCTTTCTCATAAGGGCTTGAGAATTCACGTGCTGTGTGCTGTCGAGTTTGATGGCCACGTTCATTGTCTCACATGCCTGGAAGCTTCTCGAGGGCATTGGAGGCTCATGCTGAATTTGATTCAGACTTTGACAGCCATGCTTTGCCGGGCTACTCTGGGGGACGCAATGCGTAATCGTATTTGCCCGCCCCCATGCCTTCCCGGATGTGTGTGAAATTTTTTGGCTGTATGGAATAGACTTGTAGTCAAGACCACCTAAACCGAGACCAAGACACTACCAAGACCAGAGGGCACACAAGACCAAGACCAAGACAGACCAAGTCGAGACCAAGACCGAGACCAAGTCGAGACCGGAGGGGGAAAAACAGACTAGTGTTGAAGCTAAGCAATAACTTGTATGAATTCAAGAACAGCAGCATACTAGGGTTAAGCCGCAGTTTACATTCAATACATATTAGACGGTATTACTTCAACTACATAGGCAGAACAATACAGAGACAGACCATGTCGTGTGTGTGACTGTGAGCTCACTGTAAATGTTTTTGCAGACTGGGTGAGATCAACTATGTAGCAATTGCATGACGCCTTTTACTGCACTATTGGACTCCCTTAACTTTTGTGTACTGTTGAGGACTGACATGACTGGAACTGACTGGTTCATCTGAAAAAACATCAAACATCATCTTGCTCCTCCAACAACTGTCTAAAGAATGAGAAATATGTAACCAATTGAAATTATACTTAATGTGTAATCAAATTAGGCCGAGCCCACGTAAAATTGGTCTCACATCACTAGTATGGAAGCATATTGGTGCCAATATGGCAAGCCTAACATGCCTAAATCTGCAGAAAAAGTTTCTCCTCTCTCACTACCCTCAATGATGGATCAGCTGTGCTACTGCAGACCCTAATTGTGATTGTGTGCTCACATGTTTTTCTATTAAAGGGGAAATGAAGCAGTCGATCAAGTTTACATGATTTACAAGATGGATTTCCACTATAATCAACAATTCTATAAGAAACATGACAAATGTAAACATATAAAAGAAAAAAGAAAAAACGTTATATCTTTCACGGCCAGGGTGCCACCATTGTGCAGTATTCTAACCTGTTACGTCACGGGATTGGTTGGCTTTAAAGGCTCAGTCTACACCACTGTGTTTTGACCGCAAACAACTAACGTTAGGTACAGTCATTATTAGCTAACAGCTGTAAGCATGAACTAGCTAACACTAACTTAGTGTAGTTTATTAGTACCAGACAAAAAGACGACGTCAAACATTATATATGTTAACAAACTGCACATGGAAACATTGTTCGCGATGTCTGCCATCATATCCCTTACGAAAAAGAAGTTTATTCAAGTTTGCAATTAGTATGCTTCTTTTAAACTAAAAATAAGAAAGTATACTTTCAGTCTACTTTTTATGTACTTCTCAGAAATATACTTCAAATTGCACTTAAGTATACTTGACTTATACTGACAGAAAAGTCTAAGTATATTTAGCCTATACTTGTTGATCGAGATATACTTAAAAATATAATTAAGTATTCTAAGTATTCTTGGCTTGTACATGTGTTTACTATTATGATTGAGTAGCTTATTTAAAAAAAAACATATTACACACTGTCTTATAAACTAACATGTTCAAGTTTATATAGTAACAAGCTTTCATGGTGGAATAGCTTATAGAGTAAATACAATAAGCATGGAACTGAACCTGATCTTGTACACATCGATAATAATTAATCTTACAAAGAATATGTTTATTCAAGTGTTCTATTAGTATACTTTGTTCTTTTCAACTAAAAATAGGAAAGCATACTTTCAGTCTACATTTTATATACTTCTCAGAAATATACTTAAAATTACACTTAAAGGGTTAGTTCACCCAAAAATGAAAATAATGTCATTAATGACTAACCCTCATGTCGTTCTAAGCCCGTAAGACCTCCGTTCATCTTCGGAACATCTTACAGAGCTTTCTGTCCATCCATTGAAAATGTATATACGGTATACTGTCCATGTCCAGAAAGGTAATAAAAACATCATCACAGTAGTCCATGTGACATCAGTGGGTTAGTTAGAAGTTTTTGAAGCATCTAAAATACTTTTTGGTCCAAAAATAACACAAAATAAGACTTTATTCAGCATTGTATTCTCTCCCGGGTCTGTTGTCAATCCTTCACAGTTACGCTGATGGCGTAAGACGCTGATGACGTGTTATCTGATGCGCCCGAGCTTCATTTATAGACTGAGGGAAACGCATGCTGTAAAAGTGTCTCATCCGCGACATGCACATTTACGCACCATTAAAAAAATGATATCCACGCAAACAATGTAGAATAGCTTGAATATAGCGTGCGTCTCCCTCAGACTGTAAATGAAGCTCGGGCGCACCAGAAAACACATCATCAGCGTCTTACGTCAGCAGCGTCACTGTGGAGTCCTGAACGCAGATTCACAACAGACCCGGGAGAGAATACAATGCTGAATAAAGTCTTATCTTTTGATCGAGATATACGTTGAAGGATAATTAAGTATTCAAAGTATACTTGGTGTGCAGTTGTTTTAACTCTTTTGATCGAGTAGCATATTAAATATACTTTTTTTTTTACATAGTTTTTCATATACAGTCTTATGAAACTTACCTTGTTTGAAAATATTGATATTTTTTTTTACATAAAACAGATATGTTTCTAATTCCGCGTATCTGCTTTTTTGTGTAGGCTAGTCCACTGGTAGTGTACATAGGAATTTACTTTAATTCTACTTTACTCTTTCCCTACTATTGACTGAAATTTTCAGCTATCCATTTTTTCACTGTTATACGGTAGGGGGCGCTATGACACATCTTAGTACAGAATATCCGGATCAAAACAGGAGAAGAAGAAGCTGAAACAAGTGATAGAAGATTGCTCACGCAAATGTAAAATAGCGTGATCATCAAACATTAAACAGCGTGTAAATCAAAACTGCTTAATGTTTCCAAATGAAATGAAGCGTAACACATGAAGAGAAAACGACTGTGAAGCTTTGGGGTTGTTGGACTCGATCTACTCCATCTGTGTTTTGATCATCATTCTGAATCGGATCAAGGCGTAAATTTTTTCAATATTTTTGTTTAAAATGTTGCCTTTCTTTATGAAACTTACCAACATTCAAGTGTTGATAAAAAAAGGATGCATGAAGCTAATAAAATGTTTTTAAAAGTAAAGAACAGTTAAAGGTATTTTTCAAGTATAAAACATTACATTTGAACTAGTAGTTATAGACCTACTGCAAGTGCAAAAATAATATATAAATAGTAAACTATAAGTATAATGTTATGTTCACTTGTAGTATAAAACTACTAAACTAGTAGTTTACTGAGATTTACTGAGTTTACTGATTTTTTTTATTTATTGAGCTTTTTTTTTGTCTTGCCTTTTTACATATACAAGTGATTTTACACCATTCCAGATTTTACACCAATAGGCAAAAGAAAACTAAATTTAGTACTCACGCATTGTTTTCTGTCACACACACACACACACACACACACACACACACACACACACACACACACACACACACACACACACACCACACACACACACAAAGGTAGTAGCGTTCAGACGTAGCGTTCAGACCACGGGTAATTGTGGCCCAAATCTGATATTTTTGACTCATATGTGACTCATATGTTTTCTCCTGACAGTGTGAACGGCACAAACCACTTCAGTCTGAACAGTCAAATTGGAATTAATGACTTTTACGTCACTCTAGATTAACATTCATTACAATTCTGCACTCATGTGAGTCCGATTTTACATACCAAAAGGTTTCAAGACAGTTGCAAAGTGTAGTCAGTGGAAGGACAGTGATGTGTCAGAACTCATAAGTATTACAGTGACAGCTCTTTATAGGCTACAAGAAACATAAATGTTTTAAAAAAAAATTTTTTAAAGGGGTCATGACATGTTTTTTTTTATTTTATTATTATGTTCCCTTAGGTGCAATTATAGTATTACTATAGTTTTTTTTACAAAAAACTTTTAAAATGTAGTGATTTATGACCTTTTCCCACCCTGTTTCTCATCCTCTGATTCAAACAGTCTGGTTTGGGGGTGTTTCCCCTTTAAGAGTTCAGTGTTAACGCCCACTGTTATGATTGGCTAACGTCAGTGCCTATGCATCAATTATCAACGCCCCCAGCCAGAACATTTGCAGATTCAGCGTATTTAAAAAGTAGTTTAAAGTTTTAAATACATTACTTACAGTTTGCGTCGTCGTTGTTGAGCCCAGAATAGTCGGCACGGACTTATCTTTGAGCAACAGTTTTCTGGCAAAGCCAGCATCATTTTGGGATTTGTTCTCAAAACAGTCATCCTTCAAATGTATAGAACAAACGCTTAAACTAACACTGCCGTGACTGAGACGTCCGCAAAAAATAAAGTGCATCCATTTTTCCCTGGCGACTGGATCTTTCGCAGTGTATTCAAAGATGTTGTTTGTCCACAGCCAGGAACAGCACATCTGCGGCATCGTAATTTCCCTGTACACAGACCCACTTGCTGTCCGTCGACTGAACACTTGTGAGGCGCGCAGCGCGACAAAGATACGAAATGAGCGTAGTTGTCTTGCGCTTTAAGCGTAGTTGTCTTGTGCTGGAGGCGGTCTATATGCAAACGCTGGTACGTCACTTCGTACCGTGACGTCACTTCTTACCGTGACGTCACTTCTTACCATGGATCCAGAACGAGCTGTATTTAGAGCTTGATTAAATAAATGATTCGTTTATAATGGGGAGGAAGTCTTAAGCTATGAAACTTGCAGGACGTTTTAATGGTACAAAGACCTCTTATATACCAAAAGATCAAGGCAAATTTGGTTTCTCATGTCATGACCCCTTTAATTGTTTCGCATCCTCAACTTAAAAAAAAAAAAAAAATCCTGTGCAAAAATTCACTGGCTTCCGTAGAAGATTATAAATAAATGCATAATCACTTACTTTAAAGGGGTCTTATTATGCCCTTTTACAAAGTCTTGCTTTTGTTTTTTCAGTGTACTAGAATATGTTCTCTTTCGAACGGTCAGTCGTATTGCGTCTGCTAGACGCGAGGGGGAAACTCATTTTCTCTGCTTACTGAAGCCTTTTATAAAATCACGCAGTGCTACTGCACAGCCATAACAGTGCAGTGATCTGCACACACGCTTATTGGCTGGTCAGTGGGAACTGCACGAACCTATGGCGGAGCGCCATTACTGCGCGAGCCCACCGATCCAAGTGCAGAGCCCGTGAGAAGGGACGGGGCATATGCCAATAAAAGCAGCTCATTTTGCCATAGGATTCAGATTTAATCTCCTTCAGCGACAAACACACTTCGTTGATTTTTCGAAGAAGCCTTCGAAAACAGCTGGGCCAGACAGCAGAACGAGTGTCTCCTGCAATCAGCTGAACATCGATCAGCGCACGCTCTGTCCAGCTGACTCAGCCCACTGCAGCTGATTTCACCGTCACAAAAGTAAAAAAAAGAGAAGCATAATAGAACCCCTTTAATGTCCTTCATGTTCCCTTTCGAGAAGAGTTCACTCGTATTGAGTGGCTAGACGCTATGGGAAAACTCCTTTTCTCAAGAAAATTGAAGCCTTAATTTTAAAACGCAGTGCAGCTGCACAGCGTTCTGATTGGCTGGACTGAAACCCGGCAAAATGGGCGTGACTGTGACGTCCCCGCGTGCCTCACTCTCTCCAAAAAGGTAAGTCCGAAGGCGTGGATTGGTCGGGCTCAACCGCTGACCCCCTTCTCAGTCCAGCAGAAGTTGCGCCAGGGCGAGCACAGACGCCGTCGAGGAGCTCTGCCTCGATTGGTCTTCAACAGAAGGCGGTTCGGCCACCTACGCATTAGGAGTGTCTTCGGGAGGGCAGAGGTTCTTCGCCTCAGAATACAACTGAGACAACATTCTTTTCAAAGAACAGGGATGCGCTGGCCCACGAATGGCCCAGCCGTCCTCTTTACGCATTCCCTCTGGTCTCGATGCTCCCTCAGGTCATCTAACGGATCAGGGAGAACAAGTGTGTTGTCCGCCTAATAGCCCCTCTCTGGCGGACTCAAACATGGTTCCCCGAGTTGATGCAGCTGCTAGAGACAGCTCCCTGGCCTATAACGCTGAGGAAGGACATCCTCATGCAGGCGAACAGGACAGTCTGGCACCCCCGTCCCGACTTGTGGAGTATGGCCCCTCAGCGGCTTTCCGGGGACCTCCTGGAAAGAGTCCTAAGCACTATCACCGAGGCTAGGGCTCTGTCAATGAGACGTCTCTACGCCCTTAAGTGGTCAGTGTTCACTGGCTGGTGTGCAGCTCGGAACCTACACCCCTACTCGTGTGAAGTACCACTGGTACTTTAATTTCTTCAAGAGCTGCTGGACGCGGGTTGTACCACCTCCACGCTCAAAGTATGTGTGGCGGCCATAGCAGCCTTCCATGCTCCTGTGGCCGGCCAATCCTTGGGAAGGAACGAACTGATTGTGCTCTTCCTCAAAAGGGCCAAGGGGCTTAACCAGCCTCGACCTCCCTCTATCCCCACCTGGGAGCTATCTACAGTCCTCAGGGCCCTTAAGGGGACCCCCTGTCAAGCCTCTTCCACTCAAGACCACACTCTTGCTAGCCCTAGCATTGGTCAAGCAAGTGGGAGATTTACATCCCCTAGAAGACGATAGAGAATTGAGTCTACTCTGCCCTGTTAGTGCTCTCAGAGTCTATTTAGAGCCTTCTGCCCCGTTCAGACAGTCGAAACAGCTCTTTGTATGCTTCGGCGGCCGCACCAAAGGGTCACGAAGCACAGATTGTCCCGATGGATACTGGACACTATCTCTTTAGCCTACGCCTCAATGGGCTTTCAAAACCCCATAGGCGTCAGGGCCCATTCCACAAGGGACATGGCCTCTTCATAGGCATGGTCCAGTGGCATACCAATTGAAGACATTTGTGAGGTGGCCGGCTGGTCTTCGCCGTCCACATTTGTAAGATTTTATAACTTGGAAGTGCCAGCTCTGCAGGTACGAGTCCTTTCTATATAGGAGGTGTTGGCCCCTGAAGGGTCCAAACCTCTAGGTATCCCTTCGTGGGCTCTGACATTATTTTGCTGTTTGAACAATTTATTGCTTTTTGTTAGTTTTTATTAGTTGTAATTTTTTGTTTTATTAGTTGTAATTTTGATATAAACGGGGGTCCCCGAATCCCCGAATTATATATTCGGGGGTCCCCCGAATCCTCTAGCTGCGGCACTGATCGCGCCCTGCTTCATACCACAGTCATGTTAAAAAACATGAAGGTTTCACTTAGGGGTGTGCGATATTACGATTTTTGATCGTGGACGATTAAAATGTCTCCACGATCTGCTTTTGAAGAAATATCGTAGGATCGTCCATTTTATCAGTTTGCATTTCT
Source organism: Phoxinus phoxinus (assembly GCF_949152265.1). Lineage (NCBI taxonomy): Eukaryota > Metazoa > Chordata > Actinopteri > Cypriniformes > Leuciscidae > Phoxinus > Phoxinus phoxinus. Next base: position 10,259,967 of record NC_136897.1, read on the forward strand.
GGCGCCTCCGTCTCAACATACTGTACAGCGCGACGTATATCCACATGAAATGCAGAGGAACGGGACACTGTACTTCATAAAAATGAATTATTTGCATGTGCTTTAAAGCCTTGCCGGTTAAACATGTCATTCGATCGCTGCTGATGCGCTGTTCTAACGGGCGCTTTTCTGAGCGCAATAGACCCGACGCGCGCACATGCACTAAAAGCCTGTCTAACAGCACCCGTTACTGAACTAAGTTATCTTATTGCGCTAATACTGTCAAATACACACAAGGTTTACATAAACAAAGTTGGTTATGTCTAAAGTGAAAGAACAATAGAAAAAAATGTAGAAAAAATCTGCCTTGTCAAAAGCGTGTAGACTTGTTGCGCGCAGATCTTAAAGTGACAGTAGCCCTAATAGTAAACATGCTGCCGCTTGTCCTTAAAGGGACAGTAACCCAAAAATAAAAATTCTGTCATTATTTACTCACTCTCTAATGTTGTTCCAAATCTGTATTAATTTATTTCTTGTGCTGAACACAAAAGAAGATATTTTGAGGAGTGTGGCTAACGGTTGCTGGTCCCCATTGATTACCATAGTAGGAAAAAACTATTATGGAAGTCACTGGGGTACATCAACTGTTTGTTTACCCACATTCCTCCAAATAACTTTTATTTTCAACAGAAGAGGGAGACTTATTCGGGTTTAAAGCGGCTTGAGAGAATTTAAATTTTTGGGAGAACTATCCCTGTTAATAAAACAAAATACAAAGAGCATCTCACTCACTCTTGACTAAGAACTTTAATAGTAGCTTTAATAAGAATCAATGTAAAATTTAATATAGTGGATTATATAGTTTAAAAGTCGATGTTGTGTTTTATTTTCATATTTGTTCATTTAATTACTTTCTTCAATGCTGTTAAATACACCTACTATAGCTGAAAAAATAAAGCACAGTTTTTTTTATTTGTATATTAAGTTGTGTATGTGTATCTTTGTTCTTAATTTTTAATAACAAAGACAATGACAAATATTTTTTATCTTCGCCACTTTGGCCTAAATGTCTGCCATTCTTTTTTATTTTATATGTTGTTACCTAAGGCTTTGTTTTTAAAATAGGAACATTAGTTTGGCTGTGATGCTCAGTCACTTGCAAAATAGTAAAACCAACATGAAAAGGAATCGTGATAAAATCGTGAATCGTGATTTTCCTGAAAAAAATCGTGATATGATATTTTTGCCATATCGCCCACCCCTAGTTTCACTCATCCATAAACATTATTAGATTCATCGGCATGACGACAAGTTCCGTAATTCTGCTTATGTGTTATCAACCTACACCTTTGTTATTGTAAGAGGTTAGCGACCCCTAGCGGTGGAAAAAAATTACATATTGTAGCTTTAACTCTTTCCCTGGCAGTGTTTTTTTTTAAAGTTTGCCAGCCACGTCACCTTTTTTGATTAAATTTTTTTTTCAATATTTATTTAGTTGTATGAATACCTGACCATGCAATATATCAAAATAAAGAACAACAGCAAAAAAAAAAAAAAAAAAAACGTTGACTGTGGGTAAGTTTCGTAAAAAAGCTATATTTTAATCAAAAAGCGGAGGGAATAAAAGCTTTCTGGAGAGCTGGAAAATTCCATCAAAGGAGGGGGCAGAGTTGAGTTAAATGTTGCTCAATTTAGGATATTGTGCTGTTCGAGAATATTATTTATGTGCTTTTTATGAGCAAGCATTTTACTGTGCATGAGATACTCATATCTCTAAGTCAAGTCTAGTCAAGTTAAGTCTAGTCAAGTCAAGTCACAATTATTTATATAGCGCTTTTTACAATACAGATGGTTTCAAAGCAGCTTTACAGAGATAACAGGAAAATAATGCAACAAAGTTTGTTTCCAGAAGAAAATAGCATCACAGTCCAGTCCAGTAAGTTCAGTGATATTTAATTTTTGTTGTAAAAAAAGTTCTCATATAACGGTGTCAATGCAGGCAGATCAATAATTATTGTTGAATATTAAATTAAATGTTACATTTTCTATAGGCTGCAATGAAAGCGGTGGTTGCCACAAGCCGCATGCACGAGGGCTCACGGCGGCGGACGGACAGCTGCGAGATGCCCAACACAGAAAATACCTCGTGCCAGAGCAGCATACAGAAGGAAAACACTTTGGATTCTCAAAGGGAGCCCATTCCCATTAAAGAGGGATTTAAGCAGGTTGAGGATGGAGCTCAGAGTTCAAGTACCCCACTCCACCCTACCCATAAATCTAAATCTTCTGCCCTATCTGGGCCCATGCCCACTCGCCCACCCCTGATAGCAGACGGGCACAGGCAGACTTCTGTTGTACCGAAGGCTCCGGTGGTGCGGCCCAGGATGCCTAAGAAGAGCTGCTCAGTGGATCCTGGAGGCAAATATGAGCCTTTGCCAGTAAGCACCACACCACCCAGTCCCAAGAACCTCAGTAATGGTTTCTCCATGGGTGTTGAGACAGGTGGCAGTACGGCAGAATGTCCGTAGACTGGATGATCTAAATATTAGGATTCTTACAGAAGACGGAGGGCCTTGTGCAAGGAAGAGAGCAGGAGAGATGATGCTTTTAAAAAAAACACTGATAATTCCTTCTTCCCCTCTTCCATTTTTTGCCATGAGACATTTTGATACAGGACTGACACTTGATGAGCTATCTGTTTCTTAAAGCTCTTTATATTGAGGCAAGTGGCTTTCATGTCAACTTTAGGTTAGCGACGAGGCAAACATTGTTGTTTTTTCTTATTTGCACAAGCATTGTGAATAAGATTGTCTCTCCTCTGAGCTGAAATTATTTTTTCTCTTCTTTTGCTTTCATATGCAAATGTTCATGCAATCTTATTATATCTCTAAAGTGAGGATCATGTATCTGTGATGTTGTGATATTTGTTTAGGAATGACTGATAAATGACTGACCCCAGTATATGTATTTTGCCACATTTTAATTCACAGATGTTGTATTAGCAAACTGCAAACATGCTTGAAATGATTTCTAAAAGCTCAGACTAAAGGAAGGATATGACATCATGCCACAATCAAGGATAATGTTCTCCCCAGCTCTTCTTTGGCAGTTTATCTCCCATCAAATCTAATTGATGTCATTGAGGGTTACCGAACTGATGTCAAATTTCCTACGTTTCTGTTGTCATGACAAAATAAAACATCTTGCTTCACATCTGGGAAAGTTTTAGGGAAAAACACACCTAAACTGCTACACTGTACTACAAATCTTCTCTATGAGGTGGAATTAACACAACTACTATGCTTCAACCAGACTGTCTACCTCTTCTACTGTACAGGCACTTCCAGCTTCTCAAATAGTAGCTACATTTCTACTCTTATCATGGAAGAAGATAAATTTAACATGGAAGCTTAAATTGATCTGCCTCTATGAACATGCATCTCAAAATATTTCAGTATATAATATCTGCCTCTGCCTGTCATTCTACTTTATTTTGATCTTTGCAAAAAAAAAGAAAGAATGTTTTGTACATGCTGCTGACATAAACAGTAGCCCGATTAGACATCACTGGAACATTATGGCTATGTATGAATAGTACTACTTTGCATTTAAGATTAATCAGTTAATAATGTGTGTTCAATTGCAAGATAGTGTAGATGCTCTATATTTGAGCAGGAGTTTCCATGTTTCCAAAGTTAATAAATTGAAGTGAGTTTATGCTTTTTTTGGTATAGCTCATTTATGCTGACATTGACAGTTATCAGTACACATTGACCAATTGCTGAAGTGCAGGGAAATATTATATCAGTTGTCTACTTTATAAGGAGTCTAAGAAAGAGTATTGTCCTCCGTATTGTACAGTTACATTAGTAGCCTAATAATATTATAATATATAATAGCCTATCATATTAGTAAGAGAGAAATGTAAAGACGATCCTGATGTTACTAATGATTGTCACATTTATTTTAAATATTAGCCCAATTTATGTCAGATTCTGATAGTCAAATTGATTACAACAACAATCGAACAACTGTTGAAACACAAAAACAATTACAACATAAAAAATAATAATACATAGTCTAAGTAAATATCTACGTAAATTAAGTAAGAAAAATAAATCATAAAACGTACTTAAATTACAGTTAGGCTTATATATCGATACAGTGTCTGAAATGTATTACACTGTTGCATGATTTTAATTGTTTATAGGGTCGTTGTAAAGGGGGTGGGATACATACAGTTGTGTTTAAAACTACAATTCATGCTAAATTAATTTATAAAACGCGTGTTATAATACTTTGACAAACATAATCGATTGTTGCAACAACAAAAAAATAACAACAACATGGCAATGCATTAGGTCGTGTGATGTTTTGAGCTTACAGGGGTGACTCCGCAGCATCTCTTCCTCCCGGCAGGAGGAGTGGCTTCACTTCCGCTTGAATGCGACACATCCGAGCGAACCCCCGTCTTCGGTTGAGATCCGCGCGTTCGAAGTAGGTAGAGCAGATCTCCGCTTTGTTACCTAAACATTTTGTGACTCGCTCTGCCACAACGACGGTCGAAGACGAAGGACACCAAGGTATTTTTTTTTGTGCTGAAAATGATGCCATTCCTGTTATAATCTGTGAACATTATTTTCTTTAAATATGCGGACAACACGCTCTCACAAACGCACATGAGCGTTCGCTGATAGCTTTGATGGTAGCAGGCCTAAAATGAGTGGCCTGAAGCGATAAAAGTACAATTATAACTTACTAAACGAATTTAGGCAATCAAGTAACAAATATATGTGTGGATAATGGTATTATTAGAATGTTGTTACTCATGTATTTATTTATAACGATCCGTGCTGTCCATGCAGTTTAGCTTAGTTTGCAGCTTAGCTTAGCATGCATGCAAATTAGCTCCTCTTCATTGTTTTGTGTTTGTCAGGGAAAGAAGTCGACGAATAGACATTTAATTCAGTAACGTTATACATGGTGGACTTGAGTGATTTTTGTCCGTAAGCCAGTGCAAACATTGTGATTTTTTAAAATATGGTCTGTGTATAACTTTTAGTGATGTGCGGTTTGTTATAAAGCAATGTTTGTCATGGCGCTCTAGTAACGCTAGAGATGTAGCAGTATTTACGGTTTCTTATTTCTCTTTCAGACTAAAATTTTGAAGCTGTAAAGTGTCTACATGGCCGTCAGAAGAGGACACATAAGGTATTTAAAAGTGAGTATTTATTTATAAACTAACTTATTCCACACCAAATACTATCAATCTATGCAGATTATTTATGTTGCCCATTGATTTTGTTAATTACTTATTTTATTGTTAAAAATATTTGGCTGAAAAAAAGCAAAAAATGAATATAGTTTGGAGGGCCGACATCATAACAGAAACTGTGATTGTTAAAAACATCAGAGATGCTCCAATTAAACGTGCACGCAACTTGGATAAGCTACCACGGTTAAAAATGTCAGCTGTATGAATGCACTTCACCATGACCAAAAGAACTTTGCTGGGACTGGTCTAATTTATCACTTGCTAACACAATCCCCTGAACGGCATACCAAGTATAATTACGGAAATGTTATTTTTAGTTGAATTAATTTTTTTTTAAAGGTAAAATCATTTTTTGCATCAATAAATGTCTTGGGTCCTATTATTAGATTAAACTTTATTGGTATTTTACATGCAAGTATAAAGCCCAGGAATTGCAGTTAGCATCTAACCAAAACGTGCAAATAGCAGTATATTACAGTGTTGTTAGGTCCATATTTATAATGTTGCAACTGATTTGTTGCTGCAGGTTTGTGAGGTTCAGAACCAGGGTAATGACAGAGACTCACACAAGGGTGCCAGCTCAGTAAAGGTAAAATTGGCCATTATTTCTGTCTGTAGACAAATGCTGGATATTATTGATAATTGTACTTGCATTGTTTCCAAATCATCAAATTTACATTGGCACACTTAAACTTAAAAACAGCATGTTCTTCTGTGAAGCAGGAAGTATACGATATGCCGAACGGTTACGAGGACCACATGGGCGATGAGCCAAGTGATGCTAAAACCAACCTGATTGTCAACTACCTGCCCCAGAACATGAGTCAGGAGGAGCTCCGCAGTCTCTTCAGCAGCATTGGCGAGGTGGAGTCGGCCAAACTCATAAGAGACAAGATGGCAGGTATGTCTCACTGAGCTCAACACAAAGAGCCTGTGGCTTTCTCTTCTGTGATATCTGTATGTGTAGACAAAGGCAGTTTTTTTTTTTTTTTTTTTTGCATACGTTCTTGTTTATTTCCAGCTTAGTTTTTTTTTTTTTGAGGAATAGTTTATTTTCATAGTTAAGTTCTATAGGGAATGATTTTAAATATTTAAGAACTGTTGATATTAAAACAGATCTTTGAGCAGTTTATTGAAGCTTGGGTCATGGTTTGTGGCAGAATTTCACTGTCTACTGTGGTATCTTTTATGCTCTAAAACATTTTGCTCAAATTTGAATTTGTTTTGTTTTTTCCTTTATTTGAAAAGGATTTACTCAATTTTCATTGTGGTACTAGCTTGATTCAATTTCATTTAGCTTCTGATTAGACTTGGTGTCACCCCAATGTGTTGAGTCAAGCACATTTGTTTTTTTTTTCCTGTAAAGTTTTTATTTAATTTAAATTTTTTTTTAGTGTGAGACTGCAAAAAGCTCAACTCATTTGACATTTTGAAAACTTCTCAGTTTTTTAATGCTGTGGGCATCCTGTCTTGCGTGCATAGTGTACATATTTTCTTTGGTTGTTTGTTTTCCTATTGTTTGAGGACAATTATCAATTTCCAGTTGAAGTGTGGATAACCTGGAGTAGCCAAATGATGTTGGTGTGGTGCCATCTTCATGCAGCTTTGCCATTAGCTTTTATTTTTATTTCGTGCCCACAGCATCTCACTATCTGTGGATTTTATTATACTTAGAAACGTGATGTATAGTTGATGTGTTGAATGTATACATTCTGTATTTTATTTACTTGAAAATGTTTATAAATGCCTACTAATTTTTTTTTTTTTTTTTTTTTTTTAAGGAGGTGTGAAGGAAGGTATTTGTTTATTCTTAGAAACTATTCTATAAAGAGTTTTTAATGTTTGACTTTTATTTCTGTATCCTAACCATTTCCTTGTCTGATGTCAAATTTTAATTGTTTTTGATGAACATGTTACTTTTTCTTTCACAATTGTCATTCACAAGATTAGCTTGTATTATGTTTCTTTTGTCCAGAAAGAATAGTCTGCAGGATGTGGACGAACGTTTGTTATTTTTATTTTGTTTTTTTCCCCTTTTGTTTTCTCTAGGCCACAGTTTAGGGTACGGATTTGTTAACTATGTTAACCCTAGTGATGCAGAAAGGGCAATCAATACACTCAATGGCCTGAGACTACAGTCTAAAACTATCAAGGTAACGTGCTAAGAGGTGTTTTTGTATCATGTTACATTATAGATGCCATGTTAAACTAGACTAAAAGCAGTAAAGGACAACGGTCGAGTCCTGCTTGCTTTCTGTAAGGAATGATTTTTTTTTTTTTCACTTCAACTATTGTTCTTTTTCCCAAAATTTTTCTTTGTTTCATTTTTTTCTTTGTCTTGACATTTGAAAGTCTCTCGACTTTGGCCCTTATAATCTGTATGATTGGCTGTCTAAGCATGGTTTAAATTCGGTACAGAATTATACTGAAGTCAGTGACCTTTTTCATTTTAAAGTTAATTTAAAAGTTAAGTTAATTCTGTTTTATTGTGAGGTTGTGGTGTAGAAATGGAGGGGTAAAATTAAGTCAATTTCTTGAGTATGAGATTGTGCCGAACAGAAGCCCTGCGTTGAAGTCCCAGAGTTTTATTTTATTTTACTTTGAGCATTGTAGTTTAATTCAAATTGAAAGTTGTCTTTTTTGTGTGTGTGTTGGAAGCATAGACTACAACAACTGTTTAATATCTGAACTACAGAATTTTGTCTTTTTTTTTTTGTCTTTTTTTTTTTTACATTTGTCAAAGTCTAATGTGAGGTTCCGATTTGGCTGTACAATGGAACTACATTGTTCCATTAGTAATTGGGGCAAATATGATGGCTTATTTATTTTATTTTATATAATGTATCCAAGAAGAAGGGGTCTTTGATGTGATTTCTCCATTAAATCAGGTCTCGTATGCCCGGCCGAGCTCTGACAGCATCAAAGATGCCAACCTTTACATCAGTGGTTTACCCAAGACCATGACACAGAAGGATGTAGAGGACATGTTTACCCAGTATGGGCGAATCATAAACTCCCGTGTACTGGTCGATCAGGCCTCAGGTAATGATTTCTGTCCTGCATTCTGCAATTTATTATCTTGAATGTAGTCTGGGTCTCAACTAATTTTTTTTTTTTTTACCTGCATCAGGTCTGTCACGTGGAGTGGCATTCATTCGTTTTGATAAGAGGTCTGAAGCGGAGGAAGCCATCAAAGATCTTAATGGATCCAAACCAGCTGGTGCCTCTGAACCAATCACAGTGAAATTTGCTGCAAATCCAAACCAGACCAAGAATTCCCAGCTGCTTTCTCAGCTCTACAACACTCAGTCCCGTCGGTTCGGAGGACCTGTTCACCACCAGGCACAGCGCTTCAGGTGAGAAAGCGGAATACTTTAGGAAATAATTGAATATTGTCCTTCATTCTGAAGATTATCCTTTAATATTGTCCTTCATTCTATGTTGTAATTTTTGCATCGTTTTGCATGATGTTTTTTTGATACTTGGCTTTTTGGTGAGAAAAGCTTTTACCTGTCCTACTAGAGTTGCTCTCCTGATTAATCTCTTGTTTTCACAGGTTTTCACCCATGAGTGTTGATCATATGAGTGGCGTCTCCGGTATGAATGTGGCAGGCAGCTCTTCCTCTGGATGGTGTATCTTCATCTATAACTTGGGTCAAGATGCAGACGAAGGCATCCTGTGGCAAATGTTTGGTCCGTTCGGTGCGGTCACCAACGTCAAGGTCATCCGTGACTTTAACACCAACAAATGCAAAGGGTTTGGGTTTGTTACCATGCCAAATTACGAAGAGGCAGCAATGGCCATTGCCAGCCTGAATGGATACCGCCTGGGAGACAAAGTTCTACAAGTGTCGTTCAAATCCAGCAAGTCTCACAAGTAAAGGGACTTTTTTTTTTGGTCACAAGAATCTGAAAGTTAATTTATGTTTCAGTTATTGTTGACTCTCTACATAAACATACTCGTACATCTATGTTTGGGGTGAAATCGATTTGTGTTAGTGTTTTACTGTGGGGTTAAGCAAAAGCTAGAATTTTGAAAAAGTGATTTGTCCCTGATGCCTGGCATTTGTGAAACCCTGGACAGTTTAAGTCACAGATATATCGGAGGATCCTTTTTTGTTTGTGTACACTTTTGGGATACCTTAAAGATGTCATGGCATTATTGCTCTTTCCTTCTAACACCTTCCCTTAATCACAATGGACTTGTTGGTCCCATTTTCTTTATATTATAATGTGAAGGCTTTTAGCTTTTTTTGTCATTACAAACTACACATTCTCACCTCTTCTAGATCTTTGTAAATAGGCCCACCTATTCAGTGCTCCAGCTCACCCATCTGTAAGGTAAAAGAACATTGGAAGGACCAAAGAACTTGGAGTGTAAAGCATATGCCTTTAAATGTTTTAGTTTTCATGGTTGGAAGTTAAAAATTGAAACCGCAAGTATTGTCATCTATGATGTCGTGTTTTTTTTTCTCTTCGTTGCAGTTTGCTTTTTTTTAATCGCAGTTTTTTTTTTTTTTTTTCATATTAAAATTTGTTTTGCATTTAACAGCGCATTTCTTTTTATTTTTTATTTGGAAGGTGGTTAGCAGTTTTAAAATTTGGTTTTACATCTTTTTTCTTTTTCTTTTTTTAACCAGCATTGAATTCACTCCTCACTTTGTATAGTCTTGGAAGTTTCTGGATAAATGGATTAAGTCTGGTAGGAGCAGAGTTGTTAGGCACATGGCTGCAGGTTGTTAATATAGAGTTGGTTAGATCAATGTTCACTTACACATTTGCTTGCAGAATTAACAATCCATTTTAATGTAGTGTTTTACTCTGTATTTAGTCAATCTCTAAATGCAGCTTTGTACATTTTAATGTGAAATTTGGATGTGCTTGGAGACCTTGTCAAAAGTCATGTAAAGGCCACACAAAAGTGAAGAATTGTATTTAATTGTTCTCAAGATATCAGTACTAGTACACATCCGATTGCAGACCAGCACTATATTTGTGTGCATGTTCATTTATGACAATAGGTTTGACATCAGTAATTGTACACATCATGCTTTGGGTCATTATTGATAATGTGACCTAAAGTCCTGTAGCATGATGTTCCATGTATATCATTCGAATAAATACAATTGTTTTGTCATAAAAATGTATTAATTTCACTATGGTTTTACTTTTAGAGCTGAGAGTGGTTTTAATTTTACTTCTAGAGCTGAGAGTGAAAAGACCAAGTTAATTTTAACTTAATTTTCATTTTTTCTCCATGGTTATTTTGTAGAAGATGCATTTCATATTTCAGTTGTACATAGACTGAATTTTTTTTTTTTTTGATTGACATGAACTTGTGGAGTATATGAGTTTCTTTTTATGAATCTAGTCCTATGAACGTTTGCGATACTTTTTAGTAGTTTGTGGATGGAATTATTTTTCCTCATACTCAAAGAATTTTTGATTATAAAGTGTTAAAATAGGCTTGTGTTTTTAGGTGAAGCTGAGGAATTTGCGAAAGCATTGGTGGTCTTTGCAATTTGGGGGCCCCCCAATGAGAAAATAAGAAAATGCAATACGACTGCAATTACTTTATCTCGGTTATATATTTAATGTTATCTCTTTAACCAGGTAGGTTTCATTTTAGTTTGCACCAACCCTGAGTTTAATTAACATTATTGTGGTTTGGAATTGGTAAAATGTGCTTGAAAAAAATAGGTAACTATACTGATGAGAAAAAGCCAAACACATTCATGGTGCAAAACTACGGTTTATTTTGTATTAACCCTTTGATGCAAAGAGGTCACTACAGTGGACCGCTATTTAAAATTTATACTTAAATTTGCATGGGTTTTGATGGCATAGTTGCACATCAACCTCTATCAAGCCGTTGTGTGTCGATATTTTTCCCCTCCAAACCAAGATGGCCAGTCAGAAATGCCAAGTTGCTCTGAAATATCCACCCATTCCTTCTGTCCTAGGAGACTCTTGGAGGTAAAAACAACAACAAAAAAAAAACATTGTAGCATCAAGCAAGCAATATCTAATGAGTCATATCACAGTTAAATTTTCTAAGTTTTGATTTTAGATTGGGAGAAATCATCTGTCCACTATAGTGGACCTCATGCATCAATTGCTATATTTCAGCTACAATTCATACTTATGTTGTTTTTGAAAATACATAATCTGGAGTAACTTTTTTTTTACTGTAAATAAATGTATTTGTGTTAGCATGTAATGTGCATTAACATCAAAAAAGTAATGTGATTACATAATGGCTTTTAATGCATTACTTGTAACATCAAAAAGTAATCTGATTACGTAATGCACGTTACTTGTAATTAGAGGTCGACCGATAGTGAATTTTACCTATACCGATAACTAGGTTTGATAAAGATAACTTGCCGATAAAGATTAATCAGCCTATAGTTTTTAAAGTGGATACTGGATAAAAAAACAAACATAAGTTAAACAGTTATTAACTTTATTACAAAAATAAAAAGAACAGCACATGATCATGAGCATGCATTCACACTGAAACTGTGAAGAATGTGACACTAAATAAAAACAGTTCCATCCGATTTTTAAATAAAAAAGGCACTTAAAAAAACAACAAATTTGAACTGGTGAAACTAGTTCTGTTATAGACAGTGTTGGGAGTAATGCATTACAAAAGTAATGCATTAAGTCAAGTCATCATTTATATAGCGCTTTTAACAATGTAGATTGTTTCAAAGTGGTTTTACAGTAATAAACAGATAATTTAAGGTAACAAGATTGTTTTGGCTTTATAGCGGTTCTTGAATAAAGATATTTTCCAGCTAAAGTTAGTTTTTATTGATTCACTTCAGTTGCAAGGATCATTAGTTATTAAATTAAGGGCCGCTAAGACGACATTGTTCTCTCTACACAGACTATAAACGCGAACCTGTGAGAAATGCTGATGGTGCTCACGTGCGCATTAAGAATGAATTCTATAGTTATGCGCATTTGAATATACAGTGGGGAGAACAAGTATTTGATACACTGCTGATTTTGCAGGTTTTCCTACTTACAAAGCATGTAGAGGTCTGTCATTTTTTATCATAGGTACACTTCAACTGTGAGAGACGGAATCTAAAACAAAAATCCAGAAAATCACATTGTAGGATTTTTAAATAATTAATTTGCATTTTATTACATGACATTAGTATTTGATCACCTACCAACCAGTAAGAATTCCGGCTCTCACAGATGATCTGTTTGTTCTTTATTAAATAAAGTATGTTTTTGTACAGTTCATGGCATGTAGTCATTTGGTTGTAGTTATATTATATTGCTTCTCTCTGTTTTTATAATCTACCCAGTCTGTCACTGTATATTACCCTCTTACAACCAAACTAGTACAGTCTGTTCCCAAAAGTCATTAGAAATTAGCATTTAAGTGCTTTATATATAAAAAAAAAATGGGGAATTTCCCCTGAACCCCCCTAGCATTTACTGTCCCCACCAGGTTCAAAATTGCTTGTACGCCCCTGCACAGACCTGTTAGTTTTTCTTTAAGAAGCCCTCCTGTTCTCCACTCATTACCTGTATTACAACTGTCACACACAGACAACTGTCCACACACTCAATCAAACAGACTCCAACCTCTCCACAATGGTCAAGACCAGAGAGCTGTGTAAGGACATCAGGGATAAAATTGTAGATCTGCACAAGGCTGGGATGGGCTACAGGACGAAAGGCAAGCAGCTTGGTGAGAAGGCAACAACTGTTAGTGCAATTATTAGAAAATGGTAGAGAAGTTTAAGATGGTGGTCAATCTCCCTCGGTCTGGAGCACCATGCAAGATCTCACCTCGTGGGGCATCAATGATCATGAGGAAGGTGAGGGATCAGCCCAGAACTACACGGCAGGACTTGGTCAATGACCTGAAGAGAGCTGGGACCAGTCTCAAAGAAAACCATTAGTAACACACTATGCCGTCATGGATAAAAATCCTGCAGCGCACGCAAGGTCCCCCTGCTCAAGCCAGCGCATGTCCAGGCCCGTCTAAAGTTTGCCAATGACCATCTGGATGATCCAGAGGAGGAATGGGAGAAGGTCATGTGGTCTGATGAGACAAAAATAGAGCTTTTTGGTCTAAACTCCACTCACCGTGTTTGCAGGAAGAAGTAGTCAAGTCAAGTCATCTTCATTTATATAGCGCTTTTAACAATGTAGATTGTTTCAAAGCTGCTTTACAGAGATAATAAGAAGGATGAGTACAACCCCAAGAACACCATCCCAACCGTGAAGCATGGAGGTGAAAACATCATTCTTTGGGGATGCTTTTCTGCAAAGGGGACATGTGACTGCACCATATTGAGGGGAGGATGAATCTTTGGAGGGAGCTGAAAGTCTGTATTGCCCAGCGACAGCCCTGAGACCTGAAGGATCTGGAGAAGGTCTTTATGGAGGAGTGGGCCAAAATCCCTGCTGCAGTGTGTGCAAACCTGGTTAAGAACTACAGGAAACGTATGATCTATGTAATTGCAAACAAAGGTTTCTGTACCAAATATTAAATACTGCTTTTCTGATGTATCAAATAATTATGTCATGCAATAATTGCAAATTAATTGCTTAAAAATCATACAATGTGATTTTCTGGATTTTTGTTTTGGATTCTGTCACTCACAGTTGAAGTGATATGATAAAAATTACAGACTTCTACATGCTTTGTAAGTGGGAAACCTGCAAAATCGGCAGTGTATCAAATACTTGTTCTCCCCACTGCATGTGCGCAGGTTTATAATTCCCTACAAACCAAGCCTTGAACTACTTGTCTGGCCTTAAAATTTTGATACATAATTTTATCACTTCTGGGTAGATACGCGAAACCAAAATTATCCCGACAACGCTTTATCTGTAGAGTGGTAAAGGGATCCTTGACAGGGGAGAGACTAGTTGGCACTTCAGCACTGCGTTGTCATCGGGTCCAGGCGAAGGTCCTTCGTCAGATCTGGATACGGCAGACTGCGGCAAATCTTGGGATAAACAAAGATACTAAAATTAGCGTAGATGCCATTCTTCTTATGATGTAACGAGTACATCAGGATTCATGGGAAGTGTTCCCAGTTCCGGCTGACCTAATCTATGCAGCCTAACATTGAGTTATAGAAGTCTATAATGCATTATGTGAATGCTAGGTCAAAGAGATATGTCTTTAATCTAGCTGACAGAGTGTGTCTCCTTCCTGGACAATGGTAGGAAGACTGCTCCTGTAAATCAGGGCTCCAGACTAACTTTTCCACTGGTTGCACTGGTGCTATCAACTTTCTCAGTTGGTCGCACCAACACATGATTTGGTCGCACCTTTTTTTTTTTTTTTTTTGCTTCAACATAGATTAATCAATGCATGCTGATGAATAGTTGTCTCAATCTTTTCAATTTAATATGACTTATTGAAAACCAGGAAGTAACTGTGCATAATTCCTAAATTTCCTGAATTCCTAATGGACTATAAGCCAGCTCGAGCATTTCCGGTGAACATTCTGTTCACTGTACATCCACACAAAACCATCAATTATGGTTGACTTTTTAATGTTGTATTTATATTTTAATGCCGTTATCACACTTACCTAATTTGCCAATAAAGCAGTTTTATTGATTGCAATAAAGACTAATTTTGAATATTGAAGCTAATGTGAATGTTGGAATAAGAGACGGAAACTCAATGCCGTAATTGGACACACGCAAAAAATGTTCAGCACTTCAAATGTTATTTTTAATGTGATAACCAAAAACTATAAATATATCAATAAATATTATAAAATCACTAGGTTTAAAAATAAACTGTCAAAGTGAAGTATCAGGTATTCACAAAATAAATGTAACTATACTCACTAAATCTTTTTCGTTTTCAAACGAAAGTGTGAATGATGATCAAATTTAGCTGAGGAACACGTCTTTTTGTCGTCTTACATTTAAATAACTAAATGAATGCTAGATCTGACTATTTAAGTGACTATATTGTGATTATAAACTAAGTATTAAAATATTTATGCTGTTAAATCTACCTCAGGACATTGAAAATACCCACACAGCAACGGACAGACCCGTATCGGCGTCCACTTGCGCGCAACGAAGGCGGATCGCGGACCCGCCGTGGCTCCGCGCTGCATCCGCGATTAAAACCTTACCTCGGACCCGCAACGGACTCATAAAAATACTGGCTCATCTGGCTCATGTCCATCTCATTTTCAAAATCCCTTCTGTAGGATAAACTAAACTATAGGATAAAACCAAAACTATAGGCCTAGCCTAGGCTACTACAGCAATATAGAACTAAGCTTAAATCTGCACTGTAGTTTTAACCTAACAATATTGTAAATACAGAAAAGCTCCAATACAAGACATACATTTACTGTACAAAAGTAATCACTACTCAATAGAAATTTACATTTACATTTATGGAAAGTTATAGGTTATAGCCTATTCAGTTTTTGTTAAGTAGCCTATATTGGCTAGGCTAATCTACATTCATTTTGTGGTCAAAACCTAATTTAGTGCTTTATAGGCCTAGGTCGGTGCAAACATAAAATATTGTATCTATTAGGCTACAACTTCAATGAAATGCTGCACTATGCATAGCTAAAATATCTGAAAATGGATAACTGGTGAACGACAAGAGGTTTAATAAAAAGATGGTTTAATGTTCAATCATTTCTCCTATTACTCTGTTTGTGTGGATGGAGGCGGGACACGTCTCCTCGTTGCCCGATCTGCCGCCAGGTTGAACCACCTGATTGCGTGCTTGGTGACCTCCGCATCTGTGGCTGATCGTGTCACTGTGTTTTTCCTCAGAACACCTGTAATCAAACAGACAGATACAGTCATGGCCAAAATTGTTGGCACCCCTGGTAAATATGATCAAAGCTGGCTGTAAAAAATAAATCTGCATTGTTTATCCTTTTGATCTTTCATTCAAAAAATTGCCAAAATTCTAACCTTTCATTAAAGCAAGAGAATTGAAAGTGGGGCTAAATCACATTATGAAATAACTGTTTTTCTCCAAAACACGTTGGCCACAATTATTGGCACCCTTTTATTAAATACTTTTTGCAACCTCCTTTTGCCAAGATAACAGCTCTGAGTTTTCTCCTATAATGCCTGATGAGTTTGGAGAACACCTGACAAGAGATCAGAGACCATTCCTCCGTACAGAATCTCTCCAGATCCTGCAGATTCCCAGATCCATGTTGGTGCTTCTTCTCTTCAGTTCAGCCCACTCATTTTCTATAGGGTTCAGGCCAGGGACTGGGATGGCCATTGCAGATCTTGGTTTTGTGCTCAGTGACCCATTTTTGTTTTGATTTTGATATTTGTTTTTGGATCACTGTCCTGTTGGAAGATCCAAACATGGCCCGTTATAAGATTTCTAGCCCCGGCTGTTAGGTTTCGATTTTTTATCTGTTGGTATTTGATCCAATCCATGATGCCATGTATCTGAACAAGATGTCCAGGACCTCTGGCAGAAAATTAGGCCCACAGCAGTAAAGATACAGCAGAGTATTTCATTTTACACATGGGGTACTTTTTTATCCATGTGTGCACCAAACCCATCTTAAGTGTTTGCTGCCAAAAAAGCTATTTTTTTGTTTCATCTGACCATAGAACCCGTCCCGTTTGAAGTGCCAGTAGTGTCAGGTACTTTTCAAATGTTCTATGGACAGAGGAACCAAAAAAATAGCTTTTTTAGCAGCAAACACTTAAGATGGGTTTGGTGCACACAGGGATAAAAAAGTACCCCATGTGTAAAATGAAATACTCTGCTGTATCTTTACTGCTGTGGGCCTAATTTTCTGCCAGAGGTCCTGGACATCTTGTTCAGATACATGGCATCATGGATAGGATCAAATACCAACAGATAAAAAATCGAAACCTAACAGCCGGGGCTAGAAATCTTATAACGGGGCATGTTTGGATCTTCCAACAGGACAGTGATCCAAAAACAAATATCAAAATCAAAACAAAAATGGGTCACTGAGCACAAAACCAAGATCTGCAATGGCCATCCCAGTCCCTGGCCTGAACCCTAGAAAATGAGTGGGCTGAACTGAAGAGAAGAAGCACCAACATGGATCTGGGAATCTGCAGGATCTGGAGAGATTCTGTATGGAGGAATGGTCTCTAATCTCTTGTCAGGTGTTCTCCAAACTCATCAGGCATTATAGGAGAAAACTCAGAGCTGTTATCTTGGCAAAAGGAGGTTGCAAAAAGTATTTAATAAAAGGGTGTCAATAATTGTGGCCAACGTGTTTTGGAGAAAAACATTTATTTCATAATGTGATTTAGCCCCACTTTCAATTCTCTTGCTTCAATGAAAGGTTAGAATTTTGACAATTTTTTGAATGAAAGATCAAAATGATAAACAATGCAGATTTATTTTTTACAGCCAGTTTTGATCATATTTACCAGGGGTGCCAACAATTTTGGCCATGACTGTATGTTTATGTTTATGGTATGTAGCGTCCAAAGACAAGTATGCTTACACAATACAATATATGAGATGGGTATTAAGGAGATTAAATTAAAAAAGAAACACGACTTACAAAGTTAAAAACAGGGTGGTGGTTAAAATAAGAGGTGGGTAAACTATAAATTCATGATCAGGGTAAGGTGTGCAGAGCCTTTCGCTATCGGATGTTTAAAAAATCCATAATGTTCAAACAATATCAGTGGTATTAAATGGTTCCTTGATCAGAGCACATATTGTACGTGGATAAATCAGTGTGGTTTTGTAATGTTTTAAGTTTGTTAGGGTCCTATAACATTATTTGGAGGTAAACTCTTAACATTACATTACATTTACAGGTGGATAAACTATTTCTGACATTTGAGCGGTGGGTAAACTGCATTTACTTGCGTTTAGTCCTGGTTAACATTACATTACACTACATTTAGTCATTTAGCTGACACTTTTATCCAAAGCGACTTAACATTCAAGCTATATGTTGCAGCAGAGACCTTAGTGTTTAGTTAACCATTCCAAAATGAACACTAACTTAAAATACAACTCGCATGGTAATTTACAACCCAAACAAAACTGCATTCCATCAGTGTGTATTATTATTATGGAGATCCAAGACTGCTAATGTAAAAAGTTTTTTACATTAAAAACTTTGCTGTACATGAGCAAAGCTATTACAACCACCAGGCAGCCAATACGTTTGCATGCATTTACTTTGATAACATGATGGGTCTGTTGCCCACACCTGGGGTGCGTTTCTCTTGTCATGACAATCCACTGTGATTCCAATCCCTACATTTCGACCGTAGTAGCATTTTTACGCACAAGTGCAGGTATGCCACTGTTTGTGCCGGAAGTGGGCATCTCCACTTTCTAGAAGTGCACCTATGGTCAACACCGTTTACAGTGCCAGCGACAAACTGAAGGAATCAGAAGGAGGGAGTCTCACAGCAGAGGGGATCCCATTGCAATTTTTAAGATTTGCATGTCAGAAAGGTAGGCTTTTTATTATTATCATTATTGCACTGCCTGATAGTTAACAGGAATATTTTTTGTAGCCTATTTTCCCTACTAAATAAGTGACCGTGTCAGGTTTTCACTGACGTGCTAACTATTGCATTGTGTTAAACATAACATCAGGCATAGGCCTACCTGATTGAAAATTTGTGTATGCAAACATAAAGTAGCCATCAGCTGCTCAGGGAGTCATGGTCACGCTATGTTTGATTTTGAGTTACCAAAAAGGGTAACACTTTATAATAATGTTCAGTTGTAAGTCATTTATAAGTCAGTGGTTAGGTAATGATGAACTAATAATTTACAAAACATTCATAAATGATTAGCAAGTACTCTGGGGGAGTACTCTGGGTTCGGGCCGAGCTCGGAGCCCTCCCCCCGGACAGCACGCCACTCATGAAACATGTACTTGGATCACACCCTCATGGACCTGTGCCACCTTTACACACAATGTCAAACCAGTGAGATTGTCGCTCACATACAGAATCTTACCACTGCTTCAATAGAATATTTGCAATACATGGACAATCAATAAACCTAATGGCACCATTCATATTAAATAAGAAAACTCACCACTCTCTGTTGAGCTGGGCCATTTGACGGTTCCTTATTTTTTTTTTCAAATGCCTCCACTGGCTCCAATTGTTCCAGGGGAAACTGGATATTGTCAGGCATCTCAACATCTGGCCCCGGGGTGCTGTTCAGCCTGCTGCTGAGGTAGTTCACCTTTGCCACAAGCTGGTCTTGTTGCTGCTTAATGGTTTCCAGCAGGCTAAGGAGACCTCAGCCGCTGTTGACAAACATGAAATATTGCTAAAATGTAGTGTATAAAATATATCACGTTTCAGTGTTTATCCTAATTACTCATAATACTGACATTAGTTCATGACAAAAGTTATTGTCAAAGTTTGAAGAAAATATGTGATGGTTGTGGGAATTTTGTCCAAAATCTGTGGCACAGAATGTGTAAGTGTAAGTGCTTAGTGGAGAGAAGGAAAAGGGGTGGTGGAGGGATGCTGCTAAACTTTCAATGGATTGAGATGAGACTGCTGAATATATACACCTCTCCAGTATTTGTGAGTTATTGCTCACCAGAGCAGGGAATGGTATCGGCCATTCTTCCCCTCTCCATGTTGGTCTGTAGGTCAGGCTTGAACAGGGTTCCTCTGTTCGCCGCATGTTGAGGGCTGGTGCGGGGGGTGGAGGGGCTGCCGTTCCTGGCCCATAGTGAGGTGTGCGGTGTGTGAGAGGGGGACATTTTTTTATTAAATGGTAGTCATCTGTTTTTTTTTATTTTTATTTTATTTTTTTTTATTACCGAGTAAAATGACAAGACAAGCTTCAAATCCCCCACCTACCTCTCCATGCATTCATACCACAATCATCCACACATTCATAGTGTTATCACAAAAAAAATAAAAATAGAAGGAAGCACAAGGCAAATCGAATAACATAAGAAAAAAATAAACAATTAGGCTAAATAAATCAATAATACCAATCAAAACCAATAAACAAAATACCACAGAATTAGCAAAACATGTATGCCATGACACATGGCGCATCTTTAAGAAAGTACACATAATATTTATATCTCTAACTCAAGTAAGCAGACATTCCATTTATTTTCATGCTCAGTTATTCTGTTGTTATTTCCTGCTATAATTGTTTCCAGCATATACTGATGAAATACTCTATTCCTAAAATATTTTATACATAAATTTGATAAAGTTTTAGCTTTAAAAATAAAAATTTTACCCATCAAAAAAATCATGTTCAAACAGTGTATGCATTTCCCCTCAAAGACACATAACAAAACATTCTGAGGTGTGATTTGCAAAACAATATCCATAGACCTTAACCATAATTGTATACTGACCCAAAACTTAGCCACATGTGGGCAAAAATAAAATAAATGCATCAGGTCTTCCTCCTCATCCCCACAGAACCTGCAACAGGGATCCTTTTCTATTTGCCATTTGTACAGATATTTTTTTGTTGCAATCATTTTATAAAAGATTTTAAGTCGAAATATTCTGGAATATGAATCAATTGTAGTTTTATAAATTGTTCTAAAATAATCTTTCCACAAAATTGGATCATTAAATTCATCTTCCCAAAACAGGCAGGTTCTGTGTGGAAAAAGTGCAGTGCCTGTGATATTTAAATTCCAAATATATATTATTTTATTTATCTTTACACCAGACAACCATTTAAGGCATCTTATTGGTGGAAGACAAACCTTTAATTTATTTTTCTTTTCATTTTGCAGTTTCATTTCCCAAGTTTTAGGAATTGCAGAAATCAGCTGGTTGAATTGTAACTGTTTCGAGAGAAATGCTAAAAACATTTCTCAAGTTTTCATAAGAAATAAATTATCCAGATAAATCTAAAAGGTCATTGACAAAAATTTACCCATTTTTGACACATTCCTCCCACAGCAATGGCTTGTCTCCAACCGTAATGTTTGAATTCATCCATAACAACTGTGTCTGAATGTCTTGAATTGTATCTGGAGGGTGGTACTGGAAGTTCAACCAAGCTTTCAATGGATCCTTGAAGAATGGTGATAACTCTTTTAAACTTTTTTGAAATATTTTATCAATATGTATAAAGAGACAATTACGAAAATTGACCTAAAAAGACCTATAGAAGAGAGAGGAAAAAAAGAGAGAGAGAAAAAAGAAGGAACTTAACCTATACCAATATCAAAAATACCAATAAAGTATGCAGGTCAAAATGCGCCAAACTCTATTGTATACATAACTTTTTTATATAAATCAAATTACATAAATAATTTATAAGTCATACAATGCACAGCGCAAAAAAACACAACAAAAAACACAACAATATCATAAATACCAATAAAGTATGCAAGTAAAAATGCACCAAGCACTATTGTAAACATGACATAGCTTCTTTTTTATAAATCAAAATACATAAGTCAAAAATCATACAGTGTGTAAATCATATATACACAGCGCAACCCACAAAAAAAACACTATACCAATATCATACCAATAAAGTATGCAAGTCAAAATGCACAAAACACTATTGTAAACCTAACATACCTTCTTTTTTATAAATCAAAATACATATGTCAAAATTCAAAAATCATACAATGTTTTTTCCTCTGTCCTCTATAGGTCTTTTTAGGTCAATTTTCTTAATGGTCTCTTTACACAGAGTGACCAGGTGTTTGCAATTTGATTAATTAACTGTTGTTAAAAATGAACCTGAGATGTTGTTGGTTACACACACCCTGACGAAGGCATGTAAAGCCGCAACGCGTAGGTGGATCTGTCACCAATTTTAATGTTTAAGCCATCAATGAAATAAAGGCTTTTTAACTTTTTTCAACTTATTTCGAGTGCCTTGGAGTTCCTAAGTTATTATATGGGATGCTAGTTTGATAAACTTATTTTCTAAACCATCAAGTCCAGCACCACTGTTCACTTTTAATTCATTAATGACGTTACGAACTTCATCTGGTTGAATTTTCCTAAAATGAAAAGAACTGTGACTGGGCAAAGTATTTTAAAAAAAACATTACACGGATCAGATTCAGGTATTAAGGTAGAACAAACAGTAGAGAAATGGTGATTGAATGCTTGAGCAATAGATAGAGAGTCATGTAGAATTGTATTAGCAACTCGTATTTGATTAATACGATGTTTATCTGATGTATTGGCAATATTTGTAATTTTTTTCCAGAATTGTTTTGGATTCTTAAAATCTTTACTGAGGCTATCCTTATAGTAGTTGGATTTTGCATTACGGGTTTTAGTCTTGGTCATATTTCTCAGCTGTCTGTATACTTCCCAATCTACATTAGCCCTTGTACGGCGGAATATTGACCATGCTTTATCCCTCTGCCTGAAGAACCTAATAAGTTCCGAGTCAATCCAAGGGAGATGTTTACCCTTGACCCTAACTGTTTTCCAAGGAGCATGTTTGTCCAGAACATCCATAAACTCGTTATAAAAGAAATCCCAAGCGTCTTGTACATTAGGTATAAGTTGGTATCTGTCCCAATTTATAGCGATCAAATCATTGGTAAATAAATCTGAATTCAGTTTCTTATATTGTCTGATTTTGATAAGTCTTGGTGGTGATTTAGATAATTTGATTTTCCATACACAATAGACTATCAACTGATCACTAAGGCAGTCAGACATAACACCTACCCTTAGGAATCTATCTGGGTGTGAAACGAGTATCCAGTCAAGCAGGGATTGAGATGTAGGAGTGATACGTGTAGGCTCCTTAATTAGCTGTGTGATATTTAAGCTGCTAAGTAGATTTTTTACTTTATCAGATGACTTATCTAACCAGTTTTTGTTGAAATCCCCAAGCAAGATAATTTTTTTTTTTACAGGAGATGGAGTTAATAGTGGATATCAGATGATCAAAGGTTTTAGCTGGCGAAGAGGGTGGTCTATATATGCTCCCGATAATTAAACTTTTATTTTCGTGAAAAATTACCTTAACAAAAACACATTCAAAATGTAGAGGCTCGACTGTGGGTATAGTTAACTCAGATATGAACTCAGAGGAAACATATATAGCCACACCTCCACCCCTGGAAGTCAAGTCAAGTCAAGTCAAGTCACCTTTATTTATATAGCGCTTTTTACAATACAGATTGTATCAAAGCAGCTTCACAGTGATTACATGAAAATAACACAAAAAACAATTTCATCATCGTCCACCTTTAAGGCAGATCTATAATATTGTTGAATATTAAATGTCCCCAACTAAGCAAGCCAGAAGGTAAGGCAACAGCGGCAAGGAACCAAAACTCCATCAGGTGACAGAATGGAGAAAAAACCTTGGGAGAACCCAGGCTCAGTCGGGGGCCAGTTCTCCTCTGGCCAATGAGTGAACAGTGTATGAAGTTCCGAATGAATCAGAGTATTTGTCCAGTTCCGGTTGGTTGAAGTCGGAGTGGAGAGGAGAGACTGGTTGACACTTCAGGACACGTCATGTCCTGGCGCTGGTCCTTCATCAGATCTGGATACGGCCTGGTTCCGGTGGACAGCGGTAAACCTCGGGATAGACAGAGAGACTAATATTAGCGTAGACGCCATCCTTCTTATGATGTACCAAGTACATCAGGATTTACGGGAAGTGTTCCCGGTCCCGGCTGTTCTAAACTATGCAGCCTAATTATAGAAGTCTATAATGTGTTATGTGTATGCTAGGCCGAAGAGATGTGTTTTTAGTCTAGATTTGAACTGACAGAGTGTGTCTGCTTCCCGGACAATGTTAGGAAGACTGTTCCAAAGTTTTGGTGCTAAATAGGAAAAGGATCTACCGCCAGCAGTCGATTTTGATATTCTAGGTATTATTAATTGGCCGGAATTTTGAGATCGCAGTAGACGTGAAGGACTATAATGCGTTAAGAGCTCGCTCAAGTACTGCGGAGCTAAACCATTTAGTGCTTTGTAAGTGATCAGCAATATTTTAAAATTTATACGATGTTGACAGAACGGGGCTAATATGGTCATACTTCCTGGTTCTAGTAAGAACTCGAGCTGCTGCGTTTTGAACTAGCTGTAGTTTGTTTATTAAGCGTGCAGGGCAACCACCCAGTAAAGCATTACAATAATCTAGCCTTGAGGTCATAAACGCATGAACTAATTGTTCTGCATTATTCATTGAGAGCATATGACGTAATTTAGATATATTTTTAAGATGGAAGAAAGCGGTTTTACAGATACTAGACACATGATTTTCAAATGAAAGATTGGTATCAAAGAGCACACCCAGGTTCCTAACCGACGACGAAGACAGAGTAGCCATCAAGTGTTAGACAGTACTCTAGGTTATTACGTGTGGAAGTTTTTTGTCCAATAATTAGAATTTCTGTTTTTTCTGAATTTAGTAGTAGAAAATTACAAGTCATCCAATTTTTTATATCAGCTATGCATTCCGTTAATTTTGTGAATTGGTAGGTTTCGTTAGGTTTTGAAGAAATATACAGCTGAGTATCGTCGGCATAACAGTGAAAGCTAATTCCATGTTTCCTAATGATATCTCCTAATGGTAGCATATACAGAGTGAACAGCAGCGGTCCTAGTACTGAGCCTTGTGGTACGCCATACTGAACTTGTGATTGATAAGACATCTCTTCATTTACTGCTACAAACTGATAACGGTCAGATAAGTATGATTTAAACCATGCTAGTGCAATTGTCACGAGGTGACGAAAGCGAAGCGGAACTGAGTTCCCGCTGGAATTGTGTTCCGCCCGGAACGGTGTTACTGTAACACCGGCCCACTTCCGGGTTGCGCGGTATGTCGCCATAACAACACTGATTGACCGATTGACGTCTGGTGCGGAGGGTTTGATGTGGCGATCTGCGAGAGGATTATGGAGGCGGGGCAGCCCTATAAAAAGGAAGTACAGAGGCCATGGCAAGGTTG
This sequence comes from Phoxinus phoxinus, assembly GCF_949152265.1. Lineage (NCBI taxonomy): Eukaryota > Metazoa > Chordata > Actinopteri > Cypriniformes > Leuciscidae > Phoxinus > Phoxinus phoxinus. Next base: position 10,285,136 of record NC_136897.1, read on the forward strand.
TCGATTCTTCCTGTGTGTTCTTCCCTCGGAGTGTGGTGGACTCCTCTTGTGCGTTCTTCCCTCGGATGTGGTTCTTCTTCGGGTGCTGTTCTACCCCTCGGATGTTTTGTCTTCTTCGGATGTGCTTTCCTTTGGACGTGTCCCTTGAGAGAAGTGGATTTTCCCTTGCTACTGAACTGATGTGTGAAGGTAACTGAGGATTATTGTGGGGTTGGCTGTTCGGCTGTGGAATGGATCTAGACACGATTAAATAGCCCTGAATAGAGATGTGGGAGAAGGAATGAGATGTTGTTGTGAGAGAGTCAGTGAAGACCAAGCTGCGCTTTATCCTTGGAGGATCGATAAGTACCAAGATCTGAATATTGTTTGCATATATGCACCTGCACTGAGACTGAACATTAACTGTAAAGCGAACGAAGCACGAGTGTCGCGCCTCTTGGGAGAGCGTGTATTGTGTGATTCATTGAGCTCCTGTCTTTCTCCTTGGAGTGTGGGTGAAGAAGTGCTGATTCCCCGTGCTAGTGACAGAGTACCCTGACCACCTCGCTACTGGGTGTGACCGGATCCAGCTCGACATTGGAGCTGGCGATCGTGGGGTGAGTGTTGGCCTTAATTCACCGAGTGTGGTTATGCAGTGTCTGAAGTGGAGAGTTTACACGACGATTGCTTGAAGTGGGGTGATAGAGTGGATTGAAAGTATTCATTGTCTTAATTCGCCGTACACTCACCATTCTGAAAGCCTACCACTGTCTAAATAACAACCCGGAGCCCAGTAAGAAGAAGTTTTTATTGTTATAACTTGGAGAGCTGTGCATGTTGTGTTGAATCCTGTGGTACAGAAGACGGATCCTTCTGCGAGATTTCCTTTAACTCCTGTGGAGGACAAAGAGGACATTAGCAGCATCTTTCATCGGTTTTGCCGGAGCACCCCTCTCAGCCGTAAGCCCCCACCAACGAATAAAGAGTACGTACCTGTCTTGATCCTTCCTTTTGTCTTATAGACGACTGATCTCTCTGCCGAGACATCCTGGGATGTCTACGGAGGAAAAAGGGGACGTTAGCAGCATCTTGCATCGGGTGCGCCGAAGCTTCCCTCTCAGTCGTAAGCCCCTCTTACCTGATTGGAATATACCTACCTTCGGGGTAGAAGGCCCCGTCCGGGCAAAACGGCCGCCTGCACAGTGCTACGTCCCTCCGGCCCTTCGACAGAATCCAGTTCTGCTGGAACCTCGGGAAAGGAAGACTGACCGGAATACGCGCCCACCTAGGAGGACTGTTGATCGGCTCCGCATCGTGCGACGAGGCCTGTGCGGCCCGAAGAGTGCTCCACGCCTTCCTGGGTGTCCAGGGCCCGTTCCCGTCCTGGTGTGGGGAACACGGAAGAAACTCTTGAGACTTTCCTTTTAGACTGATTTTACTTAATAAAACTTGTTCTATTTTTATCCTCTTGTCGGTCTGGTTCCTTCTGGCACGCTCCCCGGGGTGGTCCTTGGTCTCAGCAGGGGAGGGCGCAGCCTGGTTACGGAAAATCCTCGCAGATATCATTTCTTTCAAGAAAGGAACACAGTTGTGAGGATACTGCTTTTTCTAATATCTTTGACAGAAATGGCAGATTAGAGATCGGCCTGTAATTGACTAGTTTTGTAGGATCAAGTTGCTGTTTTTTAACAAGCGGTTTAATCATAGCTAGCTTAAAGGTTTTTGGTACGTATCCTAGAGACAAAGATGAATTAATGATATTAAGAAGAGGATCTATGACATCTGGAAGCATCTCTTTCAGCAGCTTAGTTGGTATAGGGTCTAACATACACGTTGTCGATTTAGATGATTTGACGAGTTTGCAAAATTCTTCCTCTCCTATAGCAATGAATGAATCAAATTTTCCCTCAGGGAGACTACAATGCACTTCCTGATGCGATACTGTATTAGACGGTTGCATAGTTATAATTTTGTCCCTGATATTATCGATCTTATAAGTGAAGAAGTTCAGAAAGTCATTACTGCTGTGTTGCTTGGAAACTTCTGGGCTTGAAGCTTTCTTTTTCGTTAGTTTAGCCACTGTTTAAAATAAATACCTAGGATTGTTTATTTTCTTCTAATAGGGTTGAAAAATAAGCAGATCTAGCAGCTTTTAAAGCCTCTCTGTAAGCAATCGAGCTCTCCTTCCATGAAATCCGAAACACCTCTAGTTTTGTTTTCTTCCAGTTGCGCTCCATTTTTCTGGCTGCTCTCTTAAGGGCCTGAGTGTGCTCGTTGTGCCACGGCGTTGGACTATGTTCTTTAATCTTCTTTAAGCGCAGCGGAGCAACGGTGTTTAAAGTGCTGAAAAAGAGAGAGTTAAAAGTTTCAGTTGCAATATCAAGTTCTTCTAAGCTATCCGGGATGCTGAGATGATGAAACTGATTAGGAAGATTATTGATAAAGCAATCTTTAGTGGCAGAAGTGATCGGTCTAACATATTTATAACACGGAGTCGGCTTTGCAGCCTTGGCTAAGTGTAATTTACACGAGACTAGATAGTGATCTGAGATGTCATCACTCTGTTGCAGTATTTCAACGGCATCAACATCTATTCCATGTGATAGTATTAGATCTAGAGTATGACTACGACAGTGAGTCGGTCCTGACACGTGTTGTCTAACTCCAATTGAGTTTATAATGTCTTTAAATGCCAATCCCAATGCATCTTTTTCATTATCTATGTGTATAATAAAGTCACCAACAATTAGTACTTTATCTGCAGCCAATACTAATTCTGATAGAAAGTCCGCAAATTCTTTGATAAAGTCTGTATGGTACACTGGTGGCCTGTATACAGTAGCCAGCAGAATTTTCAAACGTGATTTATCGTTTACACTATATATTTTTACATTAAGCACCAACACTTCAAAAGAATTATATTTACAACTAGATTTCTTAGTGGTTTTGAAAATATTACTATAAATTACAGCAACACCTCCTCCTTTGCGTTTCAGACGAGGTTCATGTTTATAACTGTAATCTTGTGGGGTTGACTCATTTAAAGCAATGTAATCGTTTGGTTTTAGCCAGGTTTCTGTTAAACACAGCACATCTAGGTTATAATCTGTAATCATATCATTAACTATTAGCGCTTTTGAAGTAAGAGATCGAATATTCAGCAACCCAAGCTTTATCATTTGCTCATCCGTATATCTGTTTTTTATTTGTTGAACATCAATAACATTTTTAACCTTAGATGGGTTTGAACGTTTTTTGGATTTCCAAGTTCGGGGAACAGACACAGTCTCTATATGATGATATCTAGGTGAAAGAGGCTCTATGTGATGGGATTTATCTGACCTTGGTGACGTGAGGCCGCTAGCAGACGGTCGGTTAAGCCAGTCTGTCTGCTCCCTGACCTGAGGCCCAGATTGTCATGTTTTATCTCTAAGACTATGAGCCAAATTACTAGAGAGAAGAGCAGCACCATCCCAGGAGGGATGAATACCATCTCTTTTCAACAGGTCAGGTTTGCCCCAAAAACTTTTCCAATTGTCTATGAATTCTATATTATTTCGTGGACACCACCCAGACAGCGAGCCATTGAGTGAACACAATCTACTAACTATCTCATCACTCCGGCGAACAGGAAGGGGGCCAGAGCAAATTACAGTGCTTGACATCGTACTTGCAAGTTCACACACCTCTTTAATATTAATTTTGGTGATCTCCGACTGGCGGAGTCGAACATCATTAGTGCCGACGTGAATAATAATCTTAGAGAATTTACGTTTAGCATTAGCCAGCACTTTCAAATTTGCTTTGATATCAGGTGCTTTAAAATAAATTTAAAAGTAGTTGGGTCCAAAAAGGTAATACACAATTATAGTGGTTGCAAGATTAATTTGATACAATAAAACAAAAACACACAACACATAAACCCACATACAAAAATAAACACAAAAAAAACACAACACCCTTCAAGAAAGACCCAGCAACCCCAGACACCATGTTCCGGAGTATTTGTGAATAAAGAACATCTATTAAACTCAAGGCTCAGTCTGCATTAATATGAAATAATGGAAAGTATAGCTCAGGAGAGAAGAAAAAAAAATCAATAATAAAAAAAAAAATCAATAATAATAAAAATAAAATAAAAAATAATAAGGAAATCAATAAAAAGGGTACTTCACAGGCAGCATTCTTACTCAAAGTTGGTAAGGGGCAATAGTAATCATACGCTAGGCTATACCAAACGGAAAAAAAAGAAGAACCATGTCAACTTGCGACAGCAGGATGTAAACAAAAACAACTGAAAGCGATCACCTATTGCATCAAACTATAACACAAGAAGATTGCCAATAACACCTCAAGAAACTATACAGTCGTGTTGTCTCATATTGTGATAAAAAAAACAAAAAATCTTGCATCAGGATGTAAACAAACAACAACTGAAAGCAATCACCTATTCTGAGATGGTAATGCAGATGCAATCTATTGATTTGAAACAGAGTGACCATTGCTGTGTTAATATGCCCCATATATGTAATGAAACACTGTATTCAATATTATTTCGGAGAACAGTGTTTACCTAGACAGTTTTCTCCAGGTTGAGGAGTAGTTACTCTGCTGCCTGGCAATCTGCGAGATGTAGCTGAAGGAATGGATACAAGGAGAGTGGAATATCTTTTGCACTAAGAATGTTAACCATATCTCTAATAATAATATTAGGATTTGTTATTTCAATGTTAAGAGATTATTCCTTACTCTGCCAGTGCAATTGGCTTGGGCTTGAGGCTTCAACTAATACACCAGGCAAGTTGGAAGGTCGTGGCATCCTCAGAGATGCAAAGTCACCATTTTCTGTCTCTTCTTTACTCTCATCAGAGTCCCCAAAACAATGACTATGTTAAGTAACCATTATGGTTATTGCAATCCCAAAATTGCCAAATATACATATAACAAGCATCTCTGGTCTATATTTGAATGGTTATGGGAAATAACCTTCCTATTACTGTAGAAACATGACAAAAACAAGACAGAACACACTTACACTGGCTTCCTGAATCTTTTCTCTGGCAGCTCACCCTCCTGCTCTGCCTCAGACTGTAGCTCAGAGGTGTTGCAGCCGTTCTGATATTGGGTCATAAGCCTATTTGCGTCTTTGTAGTTGTCTAAAATTGTATATGTTAAAATGAACATGAGTTTCAAATTAGCTGTAGAACAGCACAGAATATTATTATTATTGATGATGATGATCTATTATAATTATTATCATCATTATTTAACCAGGCTGGTCTCATTGAGAACACAAAATATCTCTTACAAGAGAGACCTGGCCAAGAATAGCATCAGTAGATATAAATGGAATATTTTAAACAATGCAAGGCAAAGACAATTTCATGTGCATTTTCAGAACATAGAAATAATACATTATTCCAAGCAGAAGGAGAAGCAACCATGAAATTATTTTTAAACAATAATTTTATGAATTGGCATACCACAAGTTCTGACGACCTTTACGTCATATCTTGGCCAGTTTGGCTCATGCTTCTCCTTGTTAGCAGCTGCCCTTTTCACGTGTTCAGTGCTCTTAAAGCTGGGCCAGTACACCATCCCGTCATCATACCAGTCAATTGGCACAACAGCAATGTCCTCGCTCGCTTGAAATTCAATTAGATGAAAAGGCATCCTTAATGTAGAAAGAAAGAAAAGGAGTATTTATTAATCATCAAAAAAAGAATAACATGGACTAAAGCATGCACAAGTGTACAGTGTACACAAATAAGCAAGTAAGATGGGCTGAAAGTTAACTTGAATGGTGCCCCAGGGTGGGAAGAAGTATAAGGAAGGAAAATGTACAGGTCATAATAGTTAGGTAGAACTTCAGCACAGCCGTGAAGTAGTACTATTGCTATTTTATTGGCAGAATGTGTTGGGGTGTTGTTTCATAATCTCAAAAAAATCATTGCATAATGCTAATAATTTAGTGGACTATGTAAAGTCCATGGTATTGAGAAAGGTGGGACATGTATCAAATTGCATGTTAAATTCAGCATAAAATATAATTTCCCCTGGCATTTTGAGGGATAATATGTCATCTCATATTTTGAAAATGTTAAATTATAGGTGTAGTGTATGGAAAAATACCAACTTTGTGAAATACTTACAGCAAATTTTCCTCCAGAGTAATGGACGTCATAGTCAGAAGTCAGTAGTCAAATATATTATTAGAGTTTTTAACTTGAACTGATTGTTTGAACTGATTGTTTGAACTGATTGATTGATTGATTGATTGATTGATTGAACTCATTATTTTTTTTTTCAATTAGTGGAGGAGGGGTATGGCCACGAAACCATCCCTGTATGGCAAGGCTACACATTTCTGTCGCAGCGCTGACACCTCAACCGACTTCAGCTCGTCAGATGCATCATTTACAACAAATATGTTAATTCTGTCTGAGTTGAAGGGGTAGATATAGAATGGAGACTGCCGGGAAAATTCAGTGTAAATAGCGTACACACCATTATCATTTTGGATAATGTTTTTGATAAGGCAGACTTTATCCCCCACCAGAAACATGTTGTCCCATGTTGGTAATTTGATGGTCCACCTTTCACCTCACATTTCCCCATTATTAACTCCCAGCATTAACTCCCATGCCAACAACAATTGGGCCCACAAAATGCTCCCTTTTCAGTGTAATGTCTGCATCAGCATCCAATTTGATAGCTGTAACCTCCGAAAGGCGCCGAATGAGTTGAGCTAAAGGGAACTCAGGTTTTCGAATGAGTTTTTTTATTTTACCGAGGTGGTTCTCATATGGGAACGCTGAAAAAGAGTACAGACAGCCATGCCTCTTCACCTCATCTGCCAGGTGGACCAGACAGTGGACATTGTACACAATCTGGTCTATCCCATATAGCTCACCAAAATGGTTTACAAAAGATTTTAGCATTTGTCCAGCATAGTCAGCAAGGTTGAGATGTTCAGGGCTTACCAAAATGGATATAGCAGTTGACAGGAGCATGAAATTGTAGTAGATGTTCCGGTCCAGGAATCCCACCAGCACCACAGGGCCAGTGTACAGTAAGAACTGTCGGAATTCAGTCACCTTCCAACGGTCCAACTCCCTAAGCGACCGTGGTCTCCTGGCAAACTCAATTGGCATGTAGGGCCTCATTGACTGGAGTTTGCCTGACATCCTGTCTACTATTAATGCCGGCAGTCTTACTGTTAACGGACCCCGGAGCCAGGTCTGGAGCAGTTTCCTTACGACGCCCAAACACACTAGATGCATATAATCCAAGGGAAACTGCGATACCATGCCAACCTTCACATTTGTAAATGTATGTGGCCCCTCGTGGTGGTGTAGTTCATCAACCATTAGGTTGAATGAGATGTCAGTTCTCTGGGGGTGCTCTGATCCAGGGAACGTCATACGCCGGTTCTGGTATTGCCCTGGGTGTAGGCACTTATCGCACCCATGGTAAGAATTATGGGCCTTTGTTTTTTTTCACAAAGGCCTGTGCAGGGGCATCACAGATTACCGTGTGAAGCTTAATTTTAAGGTTCTTATCTCCAAAGCAAAACCCAGCCACTAGTTCCTGTAGTTCATTGACAAAATCAGATAGGAACTCTGTGGCCAAACTAGGTTTTTTTGGTCCACAGTAGGCCCCAATGACAACAGGTTCCTTCATGTGGACGGTAACCAGTAAGCCAAGGATGGGCCATAGCTGTACAGTGGAACTTTTAAATAAAGGTAGACATCTATATTAATCTGCAGCCCCAATGCCATGCCCTCTGCCAGTGTTTTGGCATATTTGCTTATAGTGGCCTTCAAGGAGGAAAGTATGCCAAAGTGATGGTAGTTCCCCCCAGCCTTCCCCTGAATAGCATAATGCATTTTTGTCTTGAAAAGGGTCCTGAGGTAAGCGAGCCCTCTCAGCAATTGTCCCTCCAGATAAACGCGATTATGCGATCGCATGATTCAATGCAAAATCAGCCAAAGTCCGCATATTTATGCGGGGGGCGCATTTTTTCAAATACGGCGCACTTTCGCCGCATAAATTGCAGATTTCCGCGCTCAAAATATTATATAAATAACATTCTCTTTTTCATCAAACCGAAGTTTTTGCAAGTTCCCGCAATTTTTGCAAGTTCCCGCAATTTCATTGCATAAAATTGCATAAATATCCCGCATATTCCATCGCATTTTTTAAGAAAACGTGCCGCATAATCAAGGATTTTTGCCCGCAACAATCACAAAAAAACTTTTTCTGGAGGGACTTAATTATTAAGTTATCATGTCAGCTGTGTGGAATATATGGTATTGTATCGGTATCGATCGGTATCGACAGATACTCAAGTGTGTGGTATCGGTATCGGACATGAAAAAGTGGTATCGAGCCACCCCTACTCAACAGTGCAGTCAGGGCAACGAGGGAAATGCCAAAACTCACTGCCCAGTTGGCAATGTTATCGGAAAGTGATGTTAGGTCATCATCATTTTCAGAATCCGAAACTGATGTCCCATCCCCATCACAATACACATCATCAAAATCTGCCTCGAATCCATGTCCTCTTCAGTAAAAACTTGCACCTCTGGCATTGTATGTGCAGCTGAAGAGGGTGGGGCAGTGTTCTCAGAAAGAACTCTGTCATCTGCCCCTATTCCTGTCATGTCCATATCAGTCCCTATTCCTGTCATGTCCATATCAGTCATGCCAGTCCTAATTTGATGAAGCCTTTTTTGAACGTCTACACGTGTCCTTCGCCTTAAAGGAGAACTCCGGGCAATTTTTAAGTTAATCTTGATCGTTATACCTTTGTTACCCCTTTTCCACCAAATGCTGGTTCAGAGCTAGAGCTAGAGCCAGTTCGGAGTTGGTTCTACAACCAACTGACGGGTCTTCTAAGAACCGGTTTGCCTTTCCACAGGCTAGAGAGCCAAAACAGAGCCAGATCTTACGTCACTGTGTATACATCTCATGTTGCCCAGCAACGCTAGCGCGGCAGCGCCAAACAAAAACACACCAGGCTTGTTCGAGATGGTTCGGCTTCTCGCAGACCGATCGCCGCATGACATCAAAGCACTGCGAAAGCGATCCAAAAGCACAAGGAGTCGTATGCTCTCCACACACTCCCGGAGCTCTGATCGGTCCGCGCCGCTCCGATGCATCTCGAACAAGTCTTACATCAACAATGGCGATGTTGCGTTACTATTCATGCTCATGGCTTTGCGAACCTAACGTTACATTGGCATCCAAACACGGCGAATCAAACGTGTTCGTGCAGCTCGCCGTAACTTGCATAGACGGAGATTACAATCGAGCAGCTATTAGCTCGATTAGCAAATATTTCAAAAAATGGCGGTCACATGTTTCTTTTCGTCTTGTTGGTCACAGTAACCCCGCCCCCAGCCCCTGACGCAAGCGGTTCTTACTTCTAGCCCAGCAATGTTTTGGTGCTACTTAAGAACCACTTTTACTGGTTCAGAGCTGGTGCTTTGGTGGTCGAAAAACAAAGAACCGATTTGAAACTAGGCTCTGGCTCCGAACCAGCACCAGCTCTGCCTTGGTGGAAAAGGGGTATGTGAGTACGGTCTATAGAAAAAAAAATGAACCGGATTGGTGCTTGCAAAACGGAGCTGCTACCGCTAATGCCCAGAGCTCCCACTCAGCTAAAACGGCAGTTATGGGGGCATATTCATAAAGAGTGTTTTTGTGCCTCTTAACAGATACAAAATGCAATTAAAATGTCTGTCCAACATGAACAGGGTCCTTACATGACAACAAGATGCGTTTAGCAACTTAACCATTGTTTAAATTCACCTAAATAGTGTTTTAGACGGCTAGCTGTAGTCTCGCGCTGAACTCCCGTGGGAACTCCCGTTGTAGCCGGAAAAAGGTAAATAGAAGCGTGCAGGTGTGAGGAGCGTCGTGTGTGTGAAGAGTGTGAGGCTAGTTCTTCGTCTGTATACTCGGGTTCGAATAAATAAGGACGACCATCAAACTCAAAAGCCACTTCCATGTGTTCAAAATCTTCTATATTCTCCATAGTTACGTTACGAACGATTTCTTCTTTATTTGTGAGCATCTCCGATCATCACTCTTCACACACACGACGCTCCTATTACTATAGCACTCCGAGTACAACAGCACATGTACAAGTGACTTAAGCACTAGAAAACAAAGTCCACTAGTGTGGCAAGCCCAAAGGTTCAGAATTGTTATAGAAAAATGTTATAACTGAATCATGTTTACATCCAAAACAATCTATTTGACGGGATTTAAGGAGGTTTTAACCCTGTCAAATATGTAATTCTCATTTCAAACGCCATAAATAACGTGCGCAAGTCGACAAAAGCACAGTATTTAATAATTCGTAACATTTTTTCCATTACATTTATATAGCGCTTTTCTGGGCACTCAAAGCGCTTCATTTGATCAAATACGCCGTTTTAGTGTTAATGAAAAGCATGCGTTATTTACAATGTTTTACTTGTAGCACGGCCACGCTCACTGATTTCCACAACCAGTACAATTAAACTGTTCTCACCCAATCAAACCTTTTTACAGGACAGGATTGATGAGACTCTCGTGAACATGATTTTCCAAGAATCACAGCCTTTTATTGAACTGAGTTGGACGATGACATCACAGTTTACTCCAGAGCGGCTATATATATAGAAAAATGTTACACAAGCAGGTGAATTCAACAAAGAACTAGCACCTGGTTCAAACACTCATGCATCTAGCTGGCAGTGTCAAAACTGTGCCGGCGCCTTCAGCACCGCCCTGAACACGGTCGAGGCAACGCGGGACTAATAACAGGAAGTGATAATAATGTGCATACAACATAATGAAGCAACAAGTGTACTCGTGCATACAATATCAAATCCGTTGTTACAAGCGGGTTATACAGACAATCGGCATAAATCCGAGGGATGAGTTAAGTTCACAATAATAGGGCAGACAGCTGAAACCCCCGCATACTGAAAAGACGCAGAACACAGAAGTATGGGGTTCCATTTGTGCCAAAAATAAGTCGACTGCTTTGTGCTTTGTACTACACATTTGTCCTTGTCAACAGTCATTGTCTAGTTGTTCGAAAAAATTAGTATATGTTGATGTGTGTGTTCTCTGTTTATGTCGATCTGTTATGTCGTCCTTACTGTATTGATCCTCCTTTTTCAGAAAAAATGTTTATGTTGATGTGTATGTTCTTTGTTTATGTCGATTTGTTCTGTTGTCCTGTCATCTTGTTCTGTCTTCCGTACTGTAGTCAGCCGTCCTGTTCAGTCATCTTAACTGTCGTCCTGTTCAGTCGTCTTAACTGTCGTCCTGTTCAGTCGTCTTAACTGTCGTCCTGTTCAGTCATCTTAACTGTCGTCCTGTATAGTCGTCTTAAATGTCGTCCTAAATGTCGTCCTGTTCAGTCGTCTTAACTGTCGTCCTGTTCAGTCGTCTTAAATGTCGTCCTGTATAGTCGTCTTAAATGTCGTCCTGTATAGTCGTTTTACGAGGCTGAATCCAGCTTCTTATTCGCAGCTTCTTATTGACGCAATCCGTTCCACCTTAAATGACGCGAACTTCCGCGTTTGCTGGCTTCTTATTGACGCTCAACTTAGGGACCGTGCGGTTTAATGCAAATAACACTGATATATCAGCGAAAAATGACTGTAAAAATATAAAGGCAAATAATTAGGCTACAGTATTCTTTAATAATGTCATCAGCTCAATTTAGGGACCATGTGGTTTTTCTCTTATTTACACTTTTTAGGGACCCTGTTTATATTGTAGGCCTATCTATAGTATTTTCAGAAAATAATAATACATTATTTTGAAAAGTAAATAACAAATAATAATAACATAAAATGACTGTAAAAAATATAATGAGGCCTATACATCAATCTTTAATTATTGCATAATTAGAATGTATTTAAAAATAAATATATTGAATAGGCCTACTTTTATTTTTTTATTTTTTTATTATTATTACAAATGAAAATGTGACCAGAGATTATGCTCCAGCTTGGATCCAGCCCCTTATGAAGACTTCACAGACACATTTGAAGAGATGAAACCTACTCCTGCAAGGACTCCAGAACATCAAACATGGATGATTATAAATAAATTATAATTTTATCATTGCTTTAAACTGCACATTAATGTTGCTTAAAATGCATACGTTTGTAAATACTAATTTGTTCTATCTAATAACTGTTCTGATATCTCATTAAATCCTACTGTGGTTTTGTAACAGAAATCTGCATTTATCCTGCATCTGTGCTTGAATATAATCATGCACAATTTCAGATATTTATACTGTAGAATTTTGAAATTATGGACCCATGAAATGGGCCAAAATTACCCATTACCCATTGGGGGGATCTATCTAGACATTTTGACTGTAGCATTGTGAAGTTAGTAGAGCTACTACTCTAACGAAATCCAAATGTTAAGCATTTTTTACTGTAGAATTATTATTGTATGAATTTTTAAACACATTTCACAATGTAAAATAATCCGCCTATTGCATTTTCTGCACAATTGGCGACGCTGTTTCTCGGCAACCTCATAGGGTGCGTTAAACTGGACATTATCCCATTATAGTAGTGCTACTACTATAACGAAATCCAAATTTACAGCTGTTTTTACTTTAGAATTATTTTTGTATGAATTTTTAAACTTGGCACTTTACACAATGTACAATAATCCGCCTAATGTATTTTCTGCCCATTTCGCGGCGCTGTTTCTCAGCCGCCTCAGAGGGTGCGTTAAATTGGACATGATCCCATTATATTAGTACTACTACTCTAACTAAACCCAAATTAACTAAACTGTATAATTATTTTTGTATGAATTTTCTTTACTTGACACATTACACAATGTACAATCAGCCTATTGCATTTTCTGCACAATTCGCGGCACTGTTTCTCGGCAACCTCAGAGGGTGCGTTAAATTGGACACCGTCCCATTATAGTAGAGCTATTACTCTAACGAAATCCAAATTTTAAGCAGTTTTTACTGTGGAATAATTTTTTTATGAAGCTTTAAACTTGGCCCTTTACACAATGTACAATAATCCGCCTATTGCATTTTCTGCACAATTGAATCATTGAATGATGACTGAACAGGACGACATTTCAGACGACTGAACAGGACGACAGTTATGATGACTGAACAGGACGACAGTTAAGACGACTGAACAGGACGACAGTTATGATGACTGAACAGGACGACATTTAAGACGACTGAACAGGACGACATTTCAGACGACTGAACAGGACGACATTTCAGACGACTGAACAGGACGACAGTTATGATGACTGAACAGGACGACAGTTAAGACGACTGAACAGGACGACATTTAAGATGACTGAACAGGACGACAGTTAAGACGACTGAACAGGACGACATTTAAGATGACTGAACAGGACAACAGTTATGATGACTGAACAGGACGACAGTTATGATGACTGAACAGGACGACAGTTAAGATGACTGAACAGGACGACAGTTAAGATGACTGAACAGGACGACAGTTAAGACGACTGAACAGGACGACAGTTAAGACGACTGAACAGGACAACAGTTATGATGACTGAACAGGACGACAGTTAAGATGACTGAACAGGACGACAGTTAAGATGACTGAACAGGACGACATTTAAGAGGACTGAACAGGACAACATTTAAGAGGACTGAACAGGACAACATTTAAGAGGACTGAACAAGACGACATTTAGGATTACAAAATAAGAAGACAGTTAAGACGACTGAACAGGACGGCTGACTACAGTACGGAAGACAGAACAAGATGACAGGACAACAGAACAAATCGACATAAACAAAGAACATACACATCAACATAAACATTTTTTCTGAAAAAGGAGGATCAATACAGTAAGGACGACAGAACAGATCGACATAAACAGAGAACACACACATCAACATATACTAATTTTTTCGAACAACTAGACAATGACTGTTGACAAGGACAAATGTGTAGTACAAAGCACAAAGCAGTCGACTTATTTTTGGCACAAATGGAACCCCATACAGAAGGGAGTGAATGCATTCGTCGAGGTAGTGCAGAACGCGCTCCCCACTGAGTCTCAAAGGGGAAAGCACTGCGTTCATACTTTTAGTTAACATACAAGCAGCGCAACACCTTCGAACACGAATCTCAGGAAGCGCCTGTGATGAGGGGCTGTCTGAATGTGAAAGTGTATGCATCTTTCAGGTCCACCGCTATAAACCAATCCCTGGTTCAAATGTGCACCAGGTCTGTTTTATCATGATCACTTTGAACGCGTTTATGCCACTCACATTTTCACACCACTGTGTACCAATTGAAGATACTCTATACCGCTAGGAGGTATTGTGTCATGTCTAATGTATGAAATGATTTGCTCTTATCATCCGATCGTGGTTTTATCTTCTTTGTATCTCTAGTGTTACTCGACCTTAGTACTGAATTTGATACCAATTTACCACAACATTCTTTTAAACAGATTATGTTGGTATTAGTGGAATTGCATTAGCTTGTTTTAAATCATACTTATCTGATGTGTGTGCTGCCCATACACAAAAGTGTGGGCTTAAATACACAAGGACTAATGACTAGACAAGGAACACCTGTGAACAATGTGTAACCCTGGGATTTTCCCCTCAAAGTTAAACGGGAGTATTTAAGACCCTTACTAATAATGTTTCTTGGGTACTGAGTTAATATTTCTTTACAATGATTATACTGTATGGGTATCTACCCCTTTAAGAGCGTCATTCTGTGGTAGAGTTTGGTTGAAATTTACATGTGCAAAACGTGGGTTTTATAAGCAAGTTAGTGTTTGTCCTTTATTCATTGGTGTATAATTTAAACTCTGAAACAACTGACCGGGAGCATGAATTGTCGCGTCAGCATCAGCAAACTCAAACATGTGCAGGTAATCTTTTTTACAGTGAGTATAAGGACATGATTGGATAGATCTAATACTATCTAGATCTAATACTATCACATGGAATAGATGTTGATGCCGTTGAAATACTGCAGCAGAGCGATGACATCTCAGATCATTATCTAGTCTTGTGTAAATTACATTTAGCCAAGGCTGCAAAGCCGACTCCGTGTTATAAATATGTTAGACCTATCACTTCTGCCACTAAAGATTGCTTTATCAATAATCTTCCTAATCAGTTTCATCATCTCAGCATCCCAGGTAACTTAGAAGAACTAGAGGTATTTCGGATTTCATGGAAGGAGAGCTCGATTGCTTACAGAGAGGCTTTAAAAGCTGCTAGATCTGCTTATTTTTCAACCCTATTAGAAGAAAATAAACATAATCCTAGGTATTTATTTGAAACAGTGGCTAAACTAACGAAAAAGAAAGCTTCAAGCCCAGAAGTTTTCAAGCAACACAGCAGTAATGACTTTCTGAACTTCTTCACTTATAAGATCGATAATATCAGGGACAAAATTATAACTATGCAACCGTCTACTACAGTATCGCATCAGGAAGTGCATTGTAGTCTCCCTGAGGAAAAATTTAATTCATTCGTTGCTATAGGAGAGGAAGAATTTTGCAAACTCGTCAAATCATCTAAATCGACAACGTGTATGTTAGACCCTATACCGACTAAGCTGCTGAAAGAGATGCTTCCAGATGTCATAGATCCTCTTCTTAATATCATTAATTCATCTTTGTCTCTAGGATACGTACCAAAAACCTTAAAGCTAGCTATGATTAAACCGCTTGTTAAAAAACAGCAACTTGACCCTGCAAAACTAGTAAATTACATGGCCGATCTCTAATCTAATAAATTTTAAAATATTGCTGATCACTTACAAAGCACTAAATGGTTTAGCTCCGCAGTACTTGAGCGAGCTCTTAACGCATTATAGTCCTTCACGTCTACTGCGATCTCTATATTCCGGCCAGTTAATAATACCTAGAATATCAAAATCGACTGCTGGCGGTAGATCCTTTTCCTATTTAGCACCAAAACTTTGGAACAGTCTTCCTAACATTGTCCGGGAAGCAGACACACTCTGTCAGTTCAAATCTAGACTAAAAACACATCTCTTCGGCCTAGCATACACATAACACATTATAGACTTCTATAATTAGGCGGCATAGTTTAGAACAGCCGGGACCGGGAACACTTCCCGTAAATCCTGATGTACTTGGTACATCATAAGAAGGATGGCGTCTACGCTAATATTAGTCTCTCTGTCTATCCCGAGGTTTACCGCTGTCCACCAGTCTCTCATCCTCTCCACTCCGACTTCACCCAACCGGAACTGGACAAATACTCTGATTCATTCTGACTTCTGACCTGTAATGCTCCTGAATCATAATCATACACTGTTCGCTCGTTGGCCAGAGGAGAACTGGCCCCCGACTTAGCCTGGGTTCTCCCAAGGTTTTTTTCTCCATTCTGTCACCCAGGGCCGGATTAAGAGTTCAGAGGCCCCTGGGCACAATGACTTGTAGGACCCCCCCCCCCCCTAACTTAATATACAAATGAAATAAACGGTGCTTTATTTTTTCAGCTACAGTATGTGTATTTAACAGCATTGAAGAAAGTCATTAAATTATATGAAATATGAAAATAAAACACAACATAGACTTCACTGTATAAATTGTACATTGATTCTTATTAAAGCTACTATTACATTTCTCAGTCAAGAGTGAGGGATTTGCTCTTTGTATTTTGTTGTTTTATTAACAGGGAAATTTTTAATTGTCATCATTTAGCCTACTCTCTCAAGCCGTTTCAAACCCAAATAAGTCTCCCTCTTCTGTTGAAAATAAAAGTTATTTGGAAGAATGTGGGTAACCAAACAGTTGATGTACCCCAGAGACTTCCATAATAGTTTTTTTCCTACTATGGTAGTCAATGGGGACCAGCAACCGCCCGGTTAGCCACACTCCTCAAAATATCTTCTTTTGTGTTCAGCACAAGAAAGAAATTAATACATGTATGGAACAACATTAGAGTGAGTGAGTAAATAATGACATTTTTATTTTTGGGTAACTATCCCTTTAAGGACAAGCGGATGCAAGTTTACTATTAGGGCTACTGTCTCTTTAAGATCTGCCCGCGACGAGTCTAATATACACGCATTTGACAAGCAGATTTGTTTCTTATTTTTTTCTACTGTTCTTTCACTTTAGACATAACCAACTTTGTTTATGTAAACCTTGTGTGTATTTGACAGTATTAGAGCAATAAGACTCGAAAGATAACTTAGTCCAGTAACAGGCGCTGTTATACAGGCTTTAGTGCATGTGCGCGTCGGCGGGTGTAACGTTATTGCGCTCAGAAAAGCCTCCGTTAGAACAGCACATCAGCGCAGCGAATGACATGTTTAACCGGCAAGGCTTTAAAGCACATGGAAATAATTAATTTTTATAAACTACAGTGTCCCGTTCCTCTGCATTTCATGTGAATATACGTCGCGCTGTACAGTAGCCTATGTTGAGACGGAGGCGCCAGAACTGCAAACTGATAGAATGCACGATCCTACGATATTTCTTCAAAAGCAGATCGTGGAGACATTTTAATCATAATATTTGACGGTGCCCAGGGCCCCTTAGATGTCCTGGGCCCCTGGGCAATTGCCCAGTTGCCCTAATGGTTAATCCGGCCCTGCTGTCACCTGATGGAGTTTTGGTTCCTTGCCGCTGTTGCCTTACCTTCTGGCTTGCTTAGTTGGGGACATTTAATATTCAACAATATTATAGATCTGCCTTAAAGGTGGACGATGATGAAATTGTCGTTTTGATGAAATTTTGTATTATTTTCATGTTATCACTGTGAAGCTGCTTTGATACAATCTGTATTGTAAAAAGCGCTGTATAAATAAAGGTGACTTGACTTGACTTGACTAGATGTAAGGTAATAAGTGATGTAGTAATTAAGTCTTCCTGGCAGAACTTTATGCTAAAGCTTTAATTTCTCATAAAATGGTGTCAATATGTCTGCATTAAAGGAACACTCCACCGTTTTTTGAAATAGGGCTTATTCACCGTCTTTCCTACATTTAGATAGGTGGGCAAACGCATTTTTGTCTTAGTGCATGCATTGTTTTAGTTTGGCAGGGTCACCGCCAGCTTAGCTTAGCATAATGAATGGAATCCTTTGTTGCCAGCAGCATGTTCTGAGGAAAAGTGATAAAAATTAATACATTTTTACTTAATTACCCCTAATTACATCTTGTGGCCTGCGTATTCACAACGAGTACAAATAGCGATGCAGATTAAGGCTAGGTGATTTCCTAGGCAGATATTGATTGGGACTATATTAGGGTGAAGCACAGGCGAAGCACTGCTACTTGGGCGCAGAGATATCATGCAACATCTCTGAGTAAAGGTAATTAAATTAAGTTTAATTGGGGGAAGAGTGAAATTGAACCATATTGGCTGAGAACTGTTTTCTGTGGTACGTAATCTGAAATTAATTGAGATCTACGTACAGATCAAGATATTTCAAACAGATACGAGGAAAATAATCTGAAATTTATTGAGAACCGTGACAGACCAAGACATTTCACACAGAAAGGTACCTGAAAATTAATTGTTCCACCACGGAGCAAACTATTTTTGGGTGCTGAAGCTAATTAGGGGGAACCAAGACAATCGTAACAGATTTTTTGGTGAACCATAATTAGGAGGGCACTAATAGTGCAACCCGACCGGTTTGGGTTAAAAGAAAAATCGGGTTTGTTTCAGAGATGTCTGACAAATAAAGAGAACGTGCGTGAAGGAGAAATCCACAGAGAACAGAGAAGCAGCCATTATGCTCAAAAGCAAGCTTGCGAAATTTGGTATACCAGTGTTTTGTCAAATGAGATAAAAATTAAGGGCAGAAATGTATGATATTGAGCACCACAAGATTAAAGATGGTGCGGGAATCAGTTGAACAGGGCAGTGAGAAACAGAAAGGTTGTTGTGTCTGCGTTCAAAAGTGTGAAAAGACAATGAGTTGTTGGCTAGAATGTATTGCCATATAGTAAGATTGAATATAACTGATAAAAGGGTTTTTATTTTTCATCCATTAGATGGATACATGACATTAGATGTCAGAAGATTTTTTGTAACAAAAGTTGATCCTCTTTGTGAAGGATTGAGATTTGAGTAATATGATATTTTGGTTTCTGTAAAAACAGTAAGTAGGATAAGTGGGACAGAGACAGTAATGATAATACTTGTTGAATCTGCAGACTAACCATTTTGAGAAGAAAACAACTGTAGAAAAGGTATGTTATGAAAATAACATTTCTGATAAAATTTATGGAACTATATATGAACGGCTGTTAAGTCAGATTAAGAAATGGTATGAAAAGTGGGGTTCAGATTAAAAATAATAATAATAAGGTATTGAGTATGATTAACAGGGATTAACATGATATAAAGATAATGAATGTTTCATTAAGCAAAATGGGGAACAATTCTATATTTTAGTGGTAAAATAATGATTGAAATTATGTTTATTTTTGGTTTGACCATTGTCTTTTGAACCTAAAGACTCCAGCTATGCTGGGAGTACAGCAACAGCGTGTGCTTATTCAGCCCGGCTTCCGGATGTTAAATGTGTACTTGCTATTGTAATCAGTGTTGTTGATGATAATACCGAATTAGAGAGATGTAAAGACAGATTTTGGAATTCAATAATGTAAAATGTCAGATATTTGGTTGATATTAAGTCATTGAAGGAAAAAGACATTGTCTGTTTTATAAAGGAAATTATGGGTCGGGGATAATTTTCCCTGGACAAGTGTTAAAGTTAAACAGAAACTTTGTGAAAACTTTGTTAAAACAATTTATGCATTTCCGTGCAGAAAATTAATGTTCTGCCAAAAATAATGATAAAAATAATGATTTGGCTAGTGTGATAGAATCCACCACTGGTGGACTGTCAAAGAATAGAGAGAATTGCTTATCAGCTCTGTTTACATTCCTGATTGGGACACTTCAAGGGTGTGCAGTAAGTGGGAGCTGCTAGAAAGCTCAAGGTAATCGACCTATAGGCAAGGGGACAGAGAGTGTTTTAATTGTGGTCAGCTACGCAGCAGTTAGCAGTAACTGAAAATGACCTCAGAAAGGTGTAAAAGAAAGTTGATGGAATGTGAAAGTGACGTGTATTAATGTGGGTTTGAAAGTAGAACAGTATTTGAATGACGATATTAAAGTTTTCGTCTGAGAAAGAACCAAGAATGTGAATGCAGGGCTAAGGGAAGTGGAAAGAATGTGCAAGTAAATGAAAAGAGAAAGGAAAGTTGATAGATGGAAGTCGTAAGTAGATTGAAAGAGAAAAGAAAGTTGATAGATGGAAGTCGTAAGTAGATTGAAAGAGAAAAGAAAGTTGAAAGATTTAAGTCGGAAGGAAATCCTTTTTAAAAAAGGAACAGGAACTAAAGTACCAGTAGATGTAAATTGCAGATAAGCAAAATATTTGTAAAATAGTGGTAACTAAAAAGATGATTGTCTTTTAATGAAACGCTTAAAAAAGGTTTTGGAAGATCCTAATTGCAGATTGGTAAACCCCTAGAGAAAATATGGTAAGATATGGTAATTAATTGAGAAAGACAACTAAAATTTAGATGTGATAAGGGACCGTTCGGTATTTATGGAATGGGCCACCGGAGGAAAATAGGGGAGGGTCATGCCTTTTTATTCTTTGTTGAGGGGAGGGTCATCCAACTTTTTTTTAGTCTAGGGGGAGGGTCACCCAACTTTTGTATTCATGAAAACAACAAACTTTCAAAGTGGCTTGTTTTGTGCATATTTTTCCATGTAGCTCTCTCAGTCTCAGTCCCCCCATAGCTAGCAGATGGGTCTGACCCAACAAAAAACAGACGCGAAAGATGGAAAGAACAAAAAGTCCAGTTTGGCGCTGTTTGACAGTGGGCGCTCAGAAAAAGTGCATCATGTCAGAACAGAACGCCAATGAAATGTTTACCACGAGCAAATAATAAACTTTTGTGATTGCGAATCACAAGCAGTGTCCTGTGAGTGTAACTCTACCGCTGCATGTGATATGTAGCCTACGTCGAGTTTGGGACTGAGGCGCCAGAACTGCAGTTGATAGATGTGCGCTGTAGCACGATAGGCTACCATATTTCTTCAAAAGCAGATCGTGGAGATATTACATCATCCACGATCAAAAATTGTGATATCGCATAAGCACAAGTATAAAACGACTGTTAGGCTATCATGTCTGAAAACAAACACAAATGACGCGTGCTACATTGGGGCTGTTTACACCTGGCCACTTCATGCGTTTTCTCAGATCGGATAGCTATCTGATTTATCAAAACGATTCCATTTACACCTGGTGTGGTCGCATAAATGCGTTTTTGCAAAACGGATTTTAAATCCTATCTTCAATTCTTCAAATAGTTTGCACGTTGGCTCATCTGCAGTGATGCGTGTTGCAATAGCGTCGTCATGTCTGGCTATAACATGACATATAGTCTATAACACGCTCTCAGGTTTATTTTTTATTTTATTGCATTTTTTGGGAGGAGTACAATTTACATATGTGGTTTCCACAACCAGATGCATTTACACATGTCCAGTTTTGTCGGGAATGTGGCCCAGACCTCCCCTGAAGTGGTTTGAGCGATCGGATTCAAATCCGTCTCGAATGCGTTTCGGAGGGCATTTATACCTGGTCTTTTCACGATCGGATAGCTATCCCATCACAGAACACGCATGAAGTGGCCAGGTGTAAACAGCCCCTTATTAATCGCAAGACAGAGGCGAACCAACACTGAGTGGGGCCCCAGGCAAAATTAACCAATGAGGACCTTTATTTTATTTTATATAGCCTAGGCTATGTTTTATATATAATATATGATTTGTTTGTTAATATATCTTCATTAGATATATTATTATACACAATTCAAAAAGTAGTAAACACAGAACATCTAACAGAACATTTTAACAACCTTATGTGCTCATTTTTTAATTAACGAAATGTCAATCTTTATAACAGAAGATACAACACAATACAACAATCTTCAAGATACAGTAAATCTTCAAATGTGAAGATGTGAAAACAGATTGTCACCTTAAAAACAGTCATTTGCGTGGTGGAACAAGTCATGCTAAATAGAATTATAGTTAGCATCTTAACTTGTTCTATTATTTTATTAGTTCATTAACTAGCCTAATTGTTAACTCAAAAAAATGTAATGTAAAGAGCTGGATACTTACTAATTAAATAATGTCAAATATAGTAAATGTATTGTTGCCATATACATATTTGTCGCTCGCACGTTAATTTCTGCTTAAATACTGCATGGGATATAGCCCATTCTGCGCTCAAGCGCATGTATAATCTTGATGCAAAAGCAGGCTAATAATAATAAATATATATTTAAAAATAACGATGCATTTTAATTGTTTATTAATAAACTCTTTTTTTTCTAAATCAGTGTCCGCTGCAAACATGTCTCCATACATCTCCGCTGTAAAGTGCGCCTTTAAGAGAAATGCATCTTATACTATACGGATTACATAATCAAATGATATTTGCTTTCGATTTGATTTTTTTCGTTTAAAATTGGACATATCAAGCTTTATATAGATATTTTTTTCATATATTTGAGGCTAGTATGCTATATAGCCTACGATATGTTTCTGCTTTTTTTTTTTTTTTTTTTTTTTTGACGCGCTACAGTTCACGGAGACCATGAAAGCGCTCCCTGATTGTTTTATTTTATTTTACGAAAGCAAAATGTTTTCTTGTTATTGTGAGTTTACACAAATAAAAGTATTGCGACTGATGCATTATTCTTTTCTGTATGGCCAGAAATATAGTATGTTAAGTTGTTTCCACTGTTGATAGGAAAATGCAAATCGCATCGGCGCCTCCATGTCATGCAGTCATGCTACACACTCTGCACACACACTTGGTTATGCGCCTAAGAACAGCGAACAATTGTCTAGGTTAACGTTAGAGTGGATAATCCTCATGTTTAACAAATCAAATCATGCAGTTTCTACCTATCGCGAGTCAGCGCTGCGCCAGTTAAAAAAAAAAAAAGGCGGAGTCTTTTAATGAACGTTTGGTGTAGAGGCATAGAGATATCTGAACATCTTTGCCAAGCGCAAACCAGTACAGAAGTAATCAATAAATGATCGGGGAGGGTCATGCCTTTTTTCACAATCATTTTGGAGGGTCATAGAAAAATGTATTGCTGGCGAAGGGAGGGTCAAGTCTTTTTTGACTATAGATCTCAAAACTCCTCCGGTGGCCCCTTAAATAAATAACGAACAGTCCCTAATGAAACGTTATTGAGAAATAGAATAACTATTTGTATTTAAGATCAAATAAGCAGAAGCAGTAGCACTGGGTTTAACAGTGCTAAATGTAAAAATGTGTAGAAAGGGATCTGATTAAACAAACAGCTTGGTTGACCATGAAGGAGCTAGGAGCTGATGTTTTGGTTTCAAAAGATAAGCTTGGGACTTGACTGAAACTGCCAGTGTGACAGTCCCAATATGAGTGGAATTTGTAATGTCTAAATTCCCTGATGTAGAGCAAAAGACAACTATAAAATTATTTTAATATTGAAAACGTATATGTAATTTCTGGCAAAGGTGCCTTAAGCTGGGCTAGAGTTAAAAGATAAAGTAGATAAAGTTGAGAATGTTTAGTATGAGAGACAGTGTACCACTCCTGGAGGCCTCAGAGTCTCTCTCTCTCATTCAATGTCAGAAGGCTGTTATCTTAGCCTGTCATGACGATAAGCTATTTATACTAAAGCACAGTGTTTCAGTTGAAAATTATAGACACAGATGTTAAAAGAAATCATTGCCATACAGATGGCAATTTGTACTTAAATGTTTTAGATTGTAAAACTGAATGACTTGAAAGAAGTCTTTAAAATAATAATGTAGACCTGAATTGAGAAGTGACATTTTTGTACTTGTTATTTTAGGACCAGTAACGTCTTTGTCTGATCTTAGCCTTCACCATGACACAGGACCTATGACCATGGCTATAGATGTACACTGAATAGACAATGTGAATTTTGTTGATTCGGAAAGGTCTAACATATTTGAATGATTAAATACAGTTGTTATTAACCTGTCTCCCTTAACACTATTAGGCAGTTCAGATGGAGGTGACTCTTGAATGTGCCTTTCCTAAGCTCCAGAAAAACAGCTGAGTTCTGTTGAAGAAAACTGATTGTGGAAAGAGCGGGTCATCAGTGGGTACGAGTGACCTGCCCAACGACGGGGCAGATCTTCCTGGCCAGGGGACTATACCTAAGGCAGGGAGGTCACGCAATAACACTGGACACCTCCGGATGGAGGTGTTAATATGTGAGAAAGGTATGAGAGTTGAGCGCTGATTACTGGAGGCAAACTGGGGTCAGCAGAGCATTTAGAGGTCAGATGCTTTGTGAGGAATCGCGACGGTCTGACCCGAGAAAATGTGAGTTCCTCTATATCACTCACCAGAGAAAAACCCCCGCAATTCACTGTATGGCTTGTTTTCAATTGTGACAAGTCTGATGGAAATTATAGATAAAAAGCTAATGGAAAATGTGCTTCCAAGAGCCAGCTGAGACCATGAGGTGATTGTCATTATTTGTTGGGGAGACAGTAACAAAACTTATTAATTTATATCAGGAACACGATGTTGGTTGCCTTATGGGCAAGGAAAATTAAAGAAGTGTTGATTTTGAACTAATATGTCTATAAGATGGTTTTAACTCCTGAAGGTTAGACATGGTGGTGACTAAAGATTAAGACAGTTTTGTAGAGTTTGGATAACAAAGGTTCTAATTTGAGTTAAACATTTGTATATTAACATTTGTGAACTATTAAGGGTTCTATGATTAATTAAGTTCCAGTCTTAGGAGGCTGTTGAAAATATTATTTGTGTATAGTGAGGGAGAGACTGCTGAGTGGAGGAAGGGATTGACTCTGTCTGTCTTTCTGTTATCAGGCCTGGTAAGGCAAGCTTAAACAAAATAATGATAATGAACCAAAACAAACCAGCTGACTTTTCTAAAGACAAAATAATGAACATGTGAAACGGTTTGAAAGGCCATGTAAAATTATATAAAAGCTATAGGAAAATGTGAAGTTTAAATCTTATTTAAACCTTAAATATTATAATTTTAGAGTTAATATAAAAAAAAAGCGAACATTGTAAATGAGCAGTTAACATGCTGTATGTGTCTAGCATGAGTGTGTGTGATGGTGACAGCACTTTATGTCTTGTAGGTGTTAAGTGTAGGGCAGCTATTCCGCCTGAATAGTGTGTATATTGTGTCTTTAACTTCTGGATCAGTTTAGGTATTTATGTAAATTGGAATTGTGGAGTTGTAGATCGTCATCCATCGGGTTATAGATTTGACGGCAACAACAAAGTGAGACATTGGCTAAGTAGATATCAAATTATGCAGAGAGCCATTTAGGATTATTGTAAACAGGAGGAGAATGTTTTTTTGACTGGCATTGACCAAGGCTGTACAGCACGAGCACCTGACAGAAACTATTGATGACTTTAAAAATGGTTGAAGAGGACTGAGTTGCGAGACCAAAAAACAGACCTGAAAAAAAAGCAGGATAAGCGGTTAGACTGAGGGCCGTTGCCCTTCAAGTACTTCGATAAGAAAATGAAATTGTGGCTTTAAGTGAAGAATGTAATATTTTTGTTTCAGAGGGAGAGAAGGATGTCTGGAGGAAATTTGTCTGAAGGACAACGTTTGGGTTAGTGTTGATGGCAAACTTTATCGAAGACACTATGTTAAATGTTATGTTAAATTGATGATCGAGTTGTGTCGACCATCAAAAGGGGGATGGTATAACAATTGCCAAATATGGTTTATTAAGGGGTTCACATTTGCTGAATAAATATTGGGAAAACACTAGGGGTAATTGGGTAAAAGCCCTGAAAGAAGCCATTTTTCTGCCTAACAAAATTGCTGTCTGGATTGTTTCAACAGGAAAGCCAGGGCATCGAAGGCCGTGGCAGCACAGACTTTACTATCTGACAATAACCTCGAAATTTGTGTTTCTTTACAGAGCAGGATTGGGAGACAGGGCAAAATGAATTTGGCTAACTGTCCTGGCCTGGGTTATTATTGTGGCAGAAAGGTGCTACACCTTGTACAGAGCATAACTAAAAATTTTCCTTTTACAGAATGTCAGGATGGATTGCATCAAAGCTGAACTGATTCTGTTTCCAAATGTATGAATATTGACTTGTTAATGTAAGCAAAGTGGATATGTGTTTTTCAGGGGAAAAGGACTCTGACTTTATTAAGCAAGAAATGTCTAATGATAATATGTTTCAGTTTGTAAACAGATGGTGAAAATTCCACAGGTCACACCAAAAGGAACGAGGGAAAGACAAGCGGTCACTAACAATTCACAGGTGACAGCAAGCAGGAAATGGTTCATTTCAGTGGGGGTGCGGTGGTGATCTCATTAGTCCATGGGGCAAACGAGGTGATCAACACGCCTGGAGGAGGATGTCGACCAACTAATCGTTTAAGAATGTGTTTTTGTGATGATTTTGAGGATTTTATCTGATTATATTGAAATAGAGCTTAGTATTGATATTGGTATATGACAAATGATTTGATTGGTTACTGATTAATTAGAAAATATTTAAGGCAAATGTTTTCAGGAAGAGAAGATCCATTAATTAATTTAAATTATAGGGATTATTATTGAAGCTTATCAAGTAGAACCACTGCCTGATTGAATTAAAAGTAAAAGAACAAAATATGGTTAGGGAAATGGATATGGGGAAAATGTTGAATGTGTAGTGTATGAGTTATGATTGTATGTGTTATTCTGATCATTTTTATTCAGGGGTGAATATGAGAAAACTGGAATGTCTGTTCAATTGAAAATGACAGTCTATCCGAATGATGATGGGGATGAACAAAATTATGCAGATGATTCAAGTAGAGATTACAGTTAAATGTGTTGATGTTTTCTTTTCTTTCTGAGAACGATTGATATGTGGAGGGTTAAAAGCAGCAGTCATCCGTGTTACGAGATGGCGTACAAGGACAGGGTTTTGAAACTGAGGGATTTTTTTTATTAATTTTTTATTATGCTTTTATGATTTGAATTTTATATGTATGTTTCCTACTGTGCTATAACTACTTTTTCCTTACTAGTGTGACTGCGGTTTAGCCCGGCATTAGTAAACATGTTTACTTGCTTGCTAAATAATTATGGGGCTTTCCCCAACAAAAACAGCCTTATGCTTTTCATTCTAAACTTTTTCTTCACAGGTTCAAGGAGAGTGATCTTTTATGTGATATGTAATGACTTGAACTTGAATTATTATTATTGTTATTATTATTATGTTTGATTAATAATGATAAAAAGTGAGGAGTTGTGGTGGAAGTTTTATGATATTCATTGATCTTTAGTAAAATATAGATGATTCAAAGAATGTCACATGTGTGTCTCTCACTTGTAGTGAGAGAAGATGATGTTTATGTACCTGGGGAGGCAGAAGGGAGAGACACTCCAGAGAACAGACGAACAAGGACCTCTGACCTAGAATGTCAGAAGGCCGTTTGGTGAAGGAGGGCTTATGGGCCAACTAGTGACGAATCTAAACTAGTGTTATGGCTTCTTTGTCTATGGAAAACTACTGGATGGAAATCTACTGGGAGGAAGGCTCTGGGGGGGGAAGAAGACCTTGGAGATTAGGATAAAAAGGTGGTTCAGTCTGTCTGGGGGTGTGTCACTCTTCTGCACAGGGTAACAACTGTGTATTAGACTGCTCCTATTCTTGCAAGAATAAATACTTTTATTTTATAATTTGACTCTGAGTGTCTCTTACGCATGTTTGATGTTTGTGATGTTTGTTTGATGAATTTTTGCCACAACACCTGCTAACGTTAAGCTTTTGAATGCTTTTAATGAAGCTCCGGTGTAGCGTGATGGGAAGTGAATAATGTAGCTGTAAATGTCACCGAACTCAATGTCAGGAAGTTTTTCTACACATTTAATGCCTGTAAAAAGAACTTGTGGTGCTTCATATTGATCTATGATTCCTAATTCCTTTATCTTCCTCTTGTATCTTTTTGTGATGCTTATAAGTGCGATGACATGACGTGAAGAGTTAGCTGACGGCCGCTGCGCTAATAATAGTGGTGGGGGAAAAATAGATTCTGTTCAATATCGAGATATTTTGCGCACGCAATTATATCAATACTGTAGTGCAAAGTATTGCAATATTTAGGCTAATTATAAAATAATTATGTTATTAGTATAATACTAATAATATATTAATAATATATATTACACACCCCTATTAATAGATCCATTGCCACTGAGTAGCTGACGGATGTATTCAGTCAAAATGGCTGACACGCGGCTAGGGGTCACGTGACTGGAAGATCCCTATATATATAATGCAAACCATTTATTCCCTCTTACTTATTTGTAAGTTTGAACTTGTGAATGGACTATCATAGTAAATTGCCTGAAGTTGAGTTCTTGTCTTCAGTGAGTGCAAAGCAAGTGATTAATTTCCTCACCTCCGTGTTTAGTCGTCATGGGAAACCGGAGTGCATAGTGACGGATAACAGAACTCAATTTACATGGATGATGCATTCCTCAGGCAGCCTTTTATACTCACGGTCGCACTGGTAGTGATGTCATAGACTGTCGCCGGCCAATACGATTGTCACATTGTATACATGCTTCAGACGCAGTGCCTCGTTCCCCTTCTCAGTGAACTTAGGTTACATTTGTAATATTTTTTTACAGCATCTCGTGGCAAGCCAAATGGCGTAAATGCGTCGCTCTTCAGGCCAAAGGAGTATACTTTGAAAGGTAAGCATACCTGGTTCAAAGCAAATAGATCCCTGGCTGTAATAATTGGGTTCTATTAATCCACATATCTGCTTTGGAACACAGTCAGGCCTCTTGTTTGTCCCTGCTGACTTAGTTTCTGTGGTCATAACCTCTGAATGGCTCATTTGTCATTAATGTTCTTTGTGATCATCATCCTGAGCTTTTAACCCAGAGGCAAGCAGCTCCACTAATTAGACATAAGCTCTGCTTGTTTGTTGGTTTTCTCTGAAACCAAATCCGATGTTAACACTCTAACCATCTGTTCTCATGTGCATGCAATCTCTTATAACAGTATTGCACAACACTGCACCGAACAACACATTACAATTATTATTATTTATCTCAATATTTTAATTACAAACATGTTGCAAGTTCATTACACAAAAATACAATGAGGATGTACAAAAAAAAGAAACGACATTTGCAAATCAGTCACCCATGTCGTTGCACGTGATGCTAGATAATTGGCTTTTAACTGTGCAATTAAAAATGTTTCCTCCCCATCACCTTTAAGATTTATTGTTAGAGGTGCAGTGTGTGATTTTTAGCGGCATCTAGTGATGAGTTTACGAATTGCAACCAACAGAAGTTATGGTGGCCGACAGGAAAAGATGTCGTCGTCTGAGACAGCAGAGAGTAGCCAGTTAAGCAATCAGGTTTCTATACAAAGATAAATTAGGAAATTACGTTTACTTAATTATTCAGTATAACGATATGTTATTGCGAATATTATTGCTACTTGTTCATCATTGTGTCAGTGTTTTATTTGCTGACATTAGCTAGCTTCTTTGGATGAAGAACAACATTGTGACAAAAAACGTAGTAGTAGTTATGTAGTAGTTTGTCCGTTTAGGGCTACTGTAGAAACATGTCGGTGCAAAATGGGTATTTCAATGTAAGGGGACCCACGGTGTATGTAGATCGAAACGCCTAGTTTCTAAGGTAATAAAAACATAACGGTTCATTATGTAAGGTACCGTTTCAATGGTTCATACACCACTGTAAACATAGTTATGTATATGATATTGCATTTCTGTCCACAGATCCTTCTAAATATTACACAATGCACCTTTAAATGATAATGTCATTGTAGTTCTGGTTTGTTTTGACATATCAGCCTAAATGACACAATTTCTGAATGTGTGTCATGCAATATTTTCGTACCTCCAGCTTTAAAGGAGACAAAAGTGGAGAAATTTGTTGTGGTTGTCCTTGTAAATACAAGTATTTCCTTAAATAGGGAAAGGAACACTGTCTAAATGTATTTAGCTGTGAATAAAAATAAAACAACAGCCAATATTATTTTTTTTTTTTACAATCGCTATTACACATTTCTCAATACTTATAGGTCACTTTTTTTAAACTCTTCACTCAGTTCTCCTTACCAATTTTCAGCTTGGCATAGCAGTTAATTTCACATTCAAAATGACCAAAATATGTCTCAAATCAAGTCATTCTTCCATAACACTTGCAAAGGCTGTCAACCAACAAACGCACTTTGTCACTCATAAAACAATTACCTAAAAATGCTAACAACAGGCTGCATAATACAATGTTTGCTTTTGTAAAATGTATTTACATGTGACACTCAGAATTCACTGCAGTTTGTTACATAGTCCATGTTTACATTACAGTACCAAATTATTCCTAAGTCTTCCTCTTTTGTATAGATGGTAATGAAAGACTGAAAGATCTGTGTAGGTGTTTAGCTACAACCAGTTTTTATAGTTTTTAAAAAAGATATATATTTCAAAATTATATTACTGTATAAATTTAGCAAATTGCTGTCTTATTCAATTATGTATTGTATTAGGTTTTGAACTTAAGTTTTGAAAAGAGTATAAACGTACAATTTGGCCTGTATAGGCTATATAGAGATTTGGTGGTGGTTGTGTCTAATTGAAAGATGTATTCATGTAATTTAAAAGATGTAGACATTGAATACATTTTGTTCCAAGCAATGTTAAATAATCTTCAGTTTAGCCCACATAAAGCCACTGTGTGAGGAGTTTTGAAAAAGTGACCTGAGAAATGTGCCCTAGCAATTGTAAAAAAATAATGTTTTTATTAACAAAGTTCGGTAGGAACACATTCAAATGATCAATCCAATCAACATGAGATTAGGGCTTATATATATATATACATACATTCATGGTCAGAATTAATTTAAAAAAAATTGCCAAAAATCTAACCTTTCATTGAAGTAAAAGAATTAAAAGTGGGGGGAAATCACATTTTTTGTTTTTCTCCAAAACACGTTGGCCACAATTATTGGTACCCCTAGAATTTTTATGAGTAAAATATCTCTGAAGTATATTCCCATTAATATTTACCTTTTTTTTTAGCACACCAGGGTGACTAGGAACATGAAATTGTCCAGCCATGACTTCTTGTTTCACAGGATTTTAAATATTAGGAAACACAAAGGCCAAATTCCCTTAATCATCCATCACAATGAGTAAAACCAAAGAATATAGTTCTGATGTGTATCAAAAGATTGTTGAGCATCACAAAATAGAAAGTGGCTGTAAAAAAATAGCTTAAGAATTGAAAATCCCCATTTTGACCATCAGGGCAATAATTAAGAAGTTTCAATCAACTAAAGATGTCACGAATCTGCCAGGAAGAGAACGTGTGTCTATATTGCCTTAATGGACGGTGAGGATGAAAGTTTGAGTGGCCAAAGAGTCTTCAAGGATCACAGATGGAGATGGAGATTAGTTGAGTCTTGGGGTCAGAAAGGCTATATAAAAAAAATAATAAAAAAAACATACATGTGCAACTAGATCAGGACAAGGATCCAAAACAAATATAAAAATCAACACAAAAATTTGTTACGGAGCACAAAATGGCAAGCTTCTGCCATGACCGTCCCACTTCCCTGACCTGAGTGAACTGAAGAGAAGAAGCACCAACATGGATCTGGGAATCTGATGGATCTGGAGAGATTCTGTATGGAGGAATGGTCTCTGATCTCTTGTCAGTTGTTCTCCAAACTCATCAGGCATTATATGAGAAGACTCAGAGCTGTTATCTTGTCAAAAGGAGATTGCAAAAAGTGTTTAAAAGGGTGCAAATAATTGTGGCCAACGTGTTTTGGAGAAAAAAAATGTCATAATGTGACCAATTTTTTTAATGAAAGATCAAAAGGATAAACAATGCAGATTTATTTTTTACAGCCAGTTTTGATCATATTTACCAGGGGTGACATTAATTCTGACCATGACTGTATATATAGACTCAACTATGTTCCTCGACAGTTTTCTTGCATCCCTCCACCAACCCCGACTCCTCACTATTGGCTGGTCCCACTATCCCAGCCAGGGTTACGGGGTGAGTACTCTTGGTTCGGACCATATTCAGAGCCCTCCCATCAAAACAGCACACCAAATGCGCATACTGATTAATTATAAGTGTGAACTCGTGAAACTGTAGTCAATAACAAAAGCCTGGACGTGGAAGAACCAGAGAAAGTGTTCGTTTAGTACTTCTTGGCACAGTGATAGAAACATAGCTCCAAAAGAGATTTTTGGGTAGATCTGTAAGGCAACCATCTGGTGATTCAGACTTGACAAATATTGTAGTAGACTGTGGGTCGTTCAAAAACAGTGTCCCCAACCACCTCAAATATACAGTCTTTGCCGGCCAGCAGTGGTACTTCAGTCAAAGGCACATTCTCCATGTTACGAGCAGTCTGGGTGTCCTGTTTAGCTTCATTTGCTTTTGCCTGACAAAAAGAAGGTCACATGCCATAAATAATCTTGTGGTATTTTAAGATAACAAACTAAAGTTTAATCATGATGCTCCAAAAAGCCTTTGACATAACATGGGCTTGTCAGTGACTTGTAAGAGTGTCCACAATAAAATGTTTAAAACACACTACCAATATATTAGAAATGTACTCTTTGCATTCATGTTTCATGTGTTTTTTTTTAAAAACTTAAGTTTACACATCTTAATCATTATTTTCAAAATGGAAAGAAACGAAAACCATTTGTAAACATGTTTTTAAGGGTTCTTACAAACATCATGAATAATAAATAAATGCTTTGCGCCCTTCCGCGTCACGTCCCGCCGAAACGGGCGTGGCTTAGGTCTATAAAATACGCTCGCAGGCTTATCATCTCTGATTTTTAAAAGCGAAACAACCAGAGCGCATACACGGCAAGATACGCAGTACTCGTTCCTCTCTCTAGAGAGAACCGAGGTTACGTTAGTAACCGAGTACGTTCTCTTACGAGAGATACTCTCGTATTGCGTTGTCTAGCAACGCATTGGGGAACACCATGTAAAACGCCGTGTATCAGGGATCCGACACCATAGACCCAGAGCCCTGAGCTGGGGTTCATATAGTGCATAATCACCTACAGGACTCACAGGGAATCCAGAAAGAAGTGGGCTCCAACCACCATATTCCAAATATTGGCTGCACAGAGCAGTCCAGCTATTTAACATAGCCATGTATCAGTGACTGAGATTTCAGTCTAATCAAATTCGGTCAGTTTAAACCGATAATATCCTGGGCTGTAAGGCGGGAACCTCAAGGTTATAAAACCTGATAAATGTAGACGGGGAGGCCCAGCCTGCTGCCATACAAATATCCTGTAAGGCAATCCCACTTGACCAAGCCCACGAGGAAGCCATGCTTCTCGTGGAGTGCGCTCTAACACCCAAAGGACATTGGATGCCTTTGGATGCATACGCCAGAGCTATAGCGTCCAGTATCCATCTGGATAGGCTCTGCTTCGAAGTGGCTAGTCCCTTAGAACGCCCACTGAATGAAACAAAAAGCTGCTCCGTCTGTCTAAAAACAGACGAGCGCGACACATAAGCTCTCAACACCCTCACCGGGCAGAGAAAACTCTCATCCACATTCTCCCCAGTGATCGGAAGGTCAGACAGGGAAATGACCTGTGCCCTAAATGGTGTATTTAGGGATTTTGGAACATAACCGTGCTTAGGTTTGAGTATGACCCTCGAGTCATTAGGCCCAAATTCCATGCACGACGCACTCGCTGAGAGCGCGTGTAAGTCCCCAATGCGCTTCACTGAAGCGAGAGCCAGGAGAAACACCGTCTTGAACGACAGGTGTTTCATATCAATCTCCTGAAGAGGCTCAAAAGGATGACCCTTCATGGCGTCCAGCACCGTGGAAAGGTCCCAAATGGGAACTGCGGGAGGTCTGGGGGGATTAAGTCTCTTAGCTCCTCTAAGGAACCGAATGACTAGATCATTCCTCCCTATGGACTGGCCATGCGCAGTTTCAGAGAACGCCGCTATGGCTGCCACATATACTTTGAGCGTGGAAGGGGACCTCCCTCTGTCCAACAGCTCTTGTAAGAAGGATAGAACCTCCGCCACTCCGCAGTCTGGGGGTGACACGCCACGAGACGTGCACCAACCAGAAAATACTGACCACTTAGACGCATAGAGACGTCGCGTAGACGGAGCTCTAGCTTGCGTGATCGTGTTTAGCACTCCCTGTGGGAGGTCAGCGGATACCCGTTGATGGCCCACACGTGAAGGGACCATAGCTCCGGGTGAGGATGCCAAATCGAACCATTTGCTTGAGAAAGGAGATCCCTCCTCAGAGGCACTGGCCACGGGGGGGTGCTGGCTAACTGCATCACAGCTGGGAACCAGGGTTGATTCAACCAGAGCGGCGCTACTAGCAGCACTGAGCATCCCTCCTCCCTGATCCGCTCCACCACTTGGGTCAGGAGGGAGACAGGGGGAAAAGCATAAAGAGGATGGCGAGGCCACTGGTGGGCCAGGGTGTCCTTGCTTTTTGTGAAAAATTCTGGACAGTGTTCTCTGGAGACGCAAACAGGTCTACCTCCGCTCTGCCGAACTTCTTCCACAACAGTTTTACTGTGTGTGGGTGCAGCGACCATTCTCCTGTCGGAACATGGTTCCTGGACAGTACGTCTGGTCCAACGTTCAGGTGCCCTGGCACGTGCGCAGCTTTCAGCGAAAGGAGGCTGCTGCGTGCCCATATCAGGAGGCGTTTGGTCAGTCTGTATAACAGCAGGGACCTGAGGCCGCCTTGGTGATTTATGTAGGATACCACTGATATGTTGTCTGAACGTATCAGAACGTGGCAACCCACAATTAGGGGACGAAAGCGCGTGAGTGCTTTGCTCACTGCTAACATCTCGAGGCAGTTTATATGAAAGAGCTTCTCCCGCTCTGACCATAGGCCAAACAGCGGTCTGCCCTCGAGCAGCGCTCCCCATCCTGCGTTGGATGCGTCCGTAGACACCACCCTCAGTCTCGAGGAAGTCCCCAGGTTTACACCTGAAAGGTACCAGTCTTTCGACTTCCAAGGTTTCAGAGCTGCGACGCAAGCTTGATTGACCTTGAGGCGAAGCCGACCGGTGGCCCACGCGTTGCGGGGCACCCTCACTTTGAGCCAAAACTGCAGTGGGCGCATGCGCAGCAGGCCCATCTGGAGGACTGATGATGCTGAGGCCATCAGACCCAGCATCCTTTGAAAGCTCTTTAGAGGGAGTACAGCGCCGCAGCGGAACGAGCTGACTGTGCGCTGAATATGTAGTGCGCGCTGTTATTGACAGCGAGTTCAGTTCGATTCCCAGAAAAGAAATAATCTGTCTGGGGAATAGCGAACTCTTTTCCCAGTTTACTGTGGGACCGAGATTCTCGAGGTGGCTCAGTAACAGGGCTCTGTGCGCCATGATCTCTGAGTGAGATTGGGCTAAAATGAGCCAGTCGTCCAAATAATTCAGCACTCGAACGCCCTGAAGTTTGAGGGGAACGAGTGCTGCGTCCATGCACTTCGTAAATGTACGGGGTGCTAGAGACAAGACGAACGGCAGGACTGAAAAATTCGTCTGTGACGTGACGCAATCTGTATTTGAAAATACGCGTCTTTTCGATCTATTGACACAAACCAGTCTCCCTGGCGAACATGCGCGAGGATTTTTCTGGTCGTTAGCATCTTGAACTGGCGCTTCATAAGCGCTTTGTTCAGTTGCCTCAGATCTAATATAGGTCTCAGACCCCCGTCTTTCTTGGGTACCAGGAAGTATCTGCTGTACAGCCCACCTTCGCTCTGATCCTGAGATAAAGGTTCGATAGCCCCTTTTCTCAGAAGTTTCTGAATTTCGGCTCGAAGTAGGTGTGCTACATTCTAATCTACCGACGTCTCGCCGCGCGCCGCGTGGCGGCGAGGGCGTCGGAGAAACTGCAGCGAATAGCCTTCTTTTATGATGTTTAGCACCCATTTTGAGACCCCGGGAAGCTTCGCCCATGCATCTGCACGGGCAGCTAGGGGCTGAGTGAAAAGCGCGCTCTGATCGACTCGCGATATAGCGGCTTTTGTGAGCTGTGACAGAAATGTAGCGTTCGCAACATCCGAGGCCGGGGCCGCGCTGATGACAGCGGGCAGAATGTCCGCGCTCGACCCCTCGACAGTAATTAACCGGGAGAGGGAGGGCTGGACGGGGTCCGTAGGAACCGTGGTGTTTGTGTGGGAACGTGGGCGCGGGGGAGCGGGCACGTTTACCACCTTTATAGCATCGCTCGCCGGAGCAGAGCGCCTGCACGCAGGTTTCGTTTTTACAGAAACCGCACGATAAGTAGGAGGTAGCATTAGTGGGCACTGGGTAGTGGGCACGTGTGCTACTTTTAACGCGCAATCGAACTGGGTCGATTTTATGTGCGCGGGCCCTGTGTGTGGGGCTGTGTTTGTGTGTAGGGATGGGCACATTACAGTGGGCAGTCTTACTACACATGAAACACCATCGGCCGTGGCCGGGACACCAGAAAATACGCTCTTTAAAGGATTTATCTGGGTAGCCGTGAAAACGGCTGTTGTGTGCAGGCAAGCGGGCAATGAGACAGGCTTGTTGGCTGCTATATACACTGGACCAGTCACTTCTCTTGGGACTGGACGAGCGGCAAACTTCGGTGAAGGTCCGGCCGCAGCGGGACTTGAACACCGTCGTTTTCCTAGGAGTGCTAGGATGTCTTCGGGGCCTCAGGTTTCAACGCGATCTTCGTTCGCGGGCCACGCGGCGCGGGGCGGCGGCTGGAAGATCGAGAGCGCGGTCTCGAGCTCTGCGTCTGTCGGCGTTGAGATGAGGCGCTGGGCGGAGGCTTAGGCTGAGCACTCTGAGCAGACGGTTTCGCATGGCCTGCTGCAGAGT
Organism: Phoxinus phoxinus; assembly: GCF_949152265.1. NCBI lineage: Eukaryota > Metazoa > Chordata > Actinopteri > Cypriniformes > Leuciscidae > Phoxinus > Phoxinus phoxinus. The sequence goes on from NC_136897.1 coordinate 10,322,134, forward strand.
TTTAGCGCTTCGGAAGGAAGTGCTTCATCGCCTGAGTCGCCTTCTGTACCTCAGCGTACCTGTCGGTGAAATCCTTGACCGAGGTTCCGAAGAGGCCAGCAGGGGAAAGCGGCGCGACGAGGAACGCGGTTCGCTCCGCATCCGGCATGTCTGAGAGCGTGAGCCAGAGGTGCCTCTCAGACACGGTGAGCGCCGCCATACTCCATCCAATGGCCTGCGCCGCAGACTTCGAAGCGCAAGGTCCGTAGCACTTCTCAGGTCCGCCACACAGATCGCTTCGGGTCCGTTCTCGTCCATTTTCCGGAGGAGATCGGCCTGGACAATCTGTAGCGTCGCCATTGTGTGTAGCGCTGACGCAGCCTGTCCGTTAGCGGTGAAAGCGCGGTGGAGCAGGGATGACGTCATGCGGCAAGCCTTTGAGGGCAGCGCCATCTTAGCACGCCGTCCAGCGGAGGGCGGGCATAAGTGCGCTGCAATAGGCTCTTCGACCGGCGGGAGGGAAAGGTAGCCTCTGTTTTTAGCATCATCGACCTCGGAGAATGCCATGGAAACAGAAGACCTCGTCCTCGTCGAAAACGGGGAGTTCCAAGCCCTCGCGACCTCTTCATGAAGCTCAGGAAGGAAGGGCGCGGGCTTAGAAGCAGGTGAAGACCGCTCCCCGGGCAGAAAATAGCCGTCCAGTCGGTTGTGGGCGGGCTGCTCGGGCGAAACCCACTTAAGGCCAAGGCTCGCCGTGGCTTGAGTGAGCACGCGGACAAGCTCCGCCTCGATGCTAGCCTTCTTTCCCGTCGAAGCACGGGCGCGAGGTCCACGGAGCTCGCCCAATCCTCGCTGCCGGACGCCAGGATGGAGCAGGAATCCCCGTCTCGCAGCATAGCGTCGACTTCATCCGCGTCAGCGACGGAAGCGGCGGCAGGCTGCGGTCGCTGTCCGTCCGGAATCGACGACGAAGAAGCCGGAGAGGAAGCTCGCGGGCGCACCTGCGAGCTTTGACGGCTGGGAGATGGTTCGGGGTTCCGCTGAGCACGGCGCTTCTTACGGCGCGGCACTACAGCGGAAAACACGGGCTCCTGGAACGATGCCAAGCGAGTCCTCAGAGTCGCTAAGGGCAAAAGTTCGCAGTGATGGCAGCCGCCATCAGAGAGAGCGAGAGTTGTTGTTGGAGTGTTGTTCACCCAGGCAGGAAGCGCAGATGACATGGCGGTCCCCGTCGCTGAGTGTGGCTCGACACAAGCCGCAGGAAGGCATCTTTAAAAAGACGCTACTCTTTTAGAACAAAGCGTGAGTCGCGCCGGCGAACTCACACACACAAAGAGCAGTTTAGAAGAAAAGGATATAGGCGCCGGATAGCGCAGCTTGAAGGCGATGAAGGCGGCGAGGCCAGCAGCTTCTCGACTCTTTCCGCTGAGTTGCTTCTTCGACGGCGCAGCTTCTTCTCGGATCAGCGATGTGATGTCTTCGCTTGAAGGATTAAAAATCAGAGATGATAAGCCTGTGAGCGCATTTTATAGACCTAAGCCACGCCCGTTTCGGCGGGACGTGACGCATTGGGTGTGACGTCACTCAAGGTCTCGCTCGATAGGCTTAAGCAGTTGCCCGCATAGCAGCCAATCGGCGCGCGAGCTGTCTCGCCTAGGTCTGTATGCTGCGGCAATGCGTTTTAAATTTATACAAAATTAAGGATCATTTTTGGCTTCAGTATTCTCGTGGAAAAGGATTTCCCCCCCAATGCGTTGCTAGACAACGCAGTACGAGAGTGTCTCTCGTAAGAGAACTCAAAAACATGTTCATCATTAAGAGGTATGTTCAAGTCTGTATGAAGTTTATTTTCAATATTTTTGAATAAATTAACAGATCTGCATAAAAATGAGTATCATGACTCAAATGCTATGAAAATAAAATAAAATAAATGTTAATTTACCTCTCTGTCAGGTGGAAAGTCTTTTCGACACAAGTGGGCAATGATTCCAGCTGCCAAAGCATCTCCTAGTACGTTGATCATTGTTCGAAAGCGATCTCTTTAAACCAGAAGGGGTGGAAGACTTTATTGATCCTATCATCATTATTTTTTCCTCATGCATTGGGTTTTAATCAAAAAAAAAAATATGGTATTTATACTCTGTATAAATATTTACTTTTATTAATTTTTACTTTTATAACAGTTACTATTTATATTTATGAACCATTGAATTATATTAATCATGACACTGATTACAGCTTTTTTCCCCAACAAATAAATGGCAGTTATCTCAACTTACAAGATCCAATCAATGGCCACAATCAGCGTGATGTCATCTGGTGGCAATCCAACAGATGTCAACACTATCACCATGGTTACAAGGCCTGCCTGAGGGATTCCAGCAGCACCTATACTGGCAGCGGTCGCAGTTATACTGGAGAAAATCAGAATAGGATGATTATTATGATTGAACTCCGATTCCTGATAGAACTGAAATGAGTCTGATCAGATGAGTCTGTCTAGTTTCCATTAACTATTAAAACTAAGTTTGCACAAAACCTTTGTCTGTCTGTAGGGCAGTAACCATAATACATCTTTGGGATGCGTCCCTGGTCAATCACAATAGGATTTGAAATGGCTGATTCTTACATTTTAATTTTGTTTTCCCAATGCTGACTATATTTATTTAATCTCTGCCGGTCTGCAAGTACCTGATGGTGACAAGCTGTCCGAAATCCAGTTCATACTCATTAACCTGAGCAATGAAAATAGCAGCAACTGCTTCATAAAGCGCTGTTCCATCCATGTTAATAGTGGCTCCTACTGGCAGCACAAACCGGGCAATCTGCCTGTCCACTTGGCAGTTCTCCAGCAAACATTTCATTGTAATGGGCAGTGTTGCTGAGCTGTGAAAAAGAGTAGGATGCCTCAATCTTACTAGGCCAACTTATGTTTCTACTTCATTAAATGGAGTTGGGACGAGCTATTTACAATTTTTTTTAGCAATTCATCTTACCTGGATGACGTGGCCAGAGCAATGACCATGGCTTGCAGAAGTCCTCTGATGTATGTGAAAGGATTTTTCCGTGTCAGAATAAAATAGAAGAATGGAAGCAAGATGAGGCCGTGTACAAACAGGCCTGCCAGGACCGTCACCCCATACCAGCCCAGTTTCTTCCCAAGTGTGGAGGGATCGCTCATGTCCAGGATTTTGCCAGCCACGAGGAAGATGATGCCAAAAGGAAAATACCTGTTAAAAAAATGCAGAGAAGAAGTTAAACAGTCTGGTAGGAATTAGTCAAATGATTCTCAAGAATGTGATTCTTTAAATGCCCAATCATGTTGATGACTATGAAAACACCATTCGCAAACCCTTCACTTCTGTAATGTGATATATTAAGAAAAACTGAATATTCAATTCAGAGGGTACTTTTTTTTGTCAATTAAAAATTAACGTTTTTGTATTTTTTTAATGTACTGATGATTTTGGTTTTGATATGCACTGATTCGGTCTCATTAAACTGTATATGTATTAAGGAAAGAAATAGGGTCAATTTTGTTGACATTTCCCAGCTATGCATGTGCTGATGGCATTGTTAGCCCTACACTACCCCAGCAGCATGTGTGACAGCTCTTAAGTTCAGGTGATCCATAATCCCTGCATGTGCCAAATGACAGCATCGCTTTAACACACCTCCATGCTGGCAGTCGGCACGTGCCAGCTGTATGCTGGAAACTTCCTCTCAGATTCTCAGCTTATGGTATCTCAGCCCTCAAGCAAAGTATTCTGTAAAAACTTTTGTATTTTTAATTTTAAAAGGTGTCATGAACTGCATTGTTTTATAATGTTTCCTGGGGTGCACTTATAATGTTAGTATAATCTTTAAATAAATAATTTAAAAAATTTAGAAATAAAAGGCATTATTCCTCCCCTGATTTTAGCCCTATTATTTGAACGCTCTGTTTTAAGGCAGTGTAAACACCTAGTGCTGTGATTGGCTAACAACTTTTTAAATGAAATGGTTAAGTATTACATTAGGAAGCATGGCATTAGTTTTCACTGTTATGCTGATGATACTCAGCTCTATATTTCCTCACGCCCTGATAAAACTTATCAATTCACAAAATTAACGGAATGCATAGCAGATATAAAAACCGGGTTTGACTAGCAATTTCCTATTATTTAATTCAGAAAAAAACTGATTCTAATTATTGGGCAAAAGATTTCCTCACATAATAACCTAGAATACTGTCTAAGACTTGATGGCTGCTCTGTCAAGTCCTCGTCGTCGGTTAGGAACCTGGGTGTGCTGTTTGATACCAATCTTTCATTTGAAAGTCACGTGTCTAGTATCTGTAAAACCACATTTTTCCATCTTAAAAATATATCTAAATTACGCCATATGCTCTCATTGACAAATGCGGAACAATTAGTTCATGCGTTCATGACCTCAAGGCTAGATTATTGTAATGCTCTACTGGGTGGGTCCGGGTATCATTCGTTCATTTGTTTTTGCTTTCACAAATAAAAACGGAAAAACGAGAAAACAGCTCCTTTTTCCGTTTTTTCGTTTTTTTAGAAAAACGAAAAAATGAAATTATGACTTGATTTTTGGTTTACCCGTTCTTGCACGGAACTCAGAAAAAACACTTGATATTCCGATTTTCCCCTGTGGGTGGTGCTAAATCTGATTGGCAGGAAATGCATTAATTATTTTTCAAATTAAGAGTTTACCCACATAAAATTAATAGTCTATATGCATGCTATTTATTACCCAATTATTTGCCTGAAAAAATCTATTGAAATAGCCTAAATGTAAAACATGGTTATCAGACAAAAGGCAGAATGGAAAGGCCATTCTTAGTGCATTCCTCGCAATATAGGTTTCTTTTGCATTCCCTTGCCAATAGATTTTGTTATCCCTTTATATCTTCCGGATGTACTCTTGCTCAGGCCATCCTTAAAAATATTTTGATTTGCCTTAACAGCAAAAAAAAAAAAAAAATTGTCGGTAGGTAGGTCTATTTTTTTTTTTCAAGATTCAGTGTGAAAAATTAAGTACAACTTTGGTCAAGGTGATTATATGTATGAATGTAAACAAATGTGCATATCGGGACTTCACTGACAGTTTTCCAGAAATGGTGCCAGTTAAAGAGTTTAAAAAAGTAAAAATAAATAAATAGAGATTTTGATAAAAAAAAATTATAATAATAAAAGTAGCCTACTCATTTTAAACTTTTTTATAGATATATTTCTCAGGTCTGTGACTGTGAGGCAAGTAGCTTATATTCTGAGTTTCGGTTTAAGAGATGAGCTCCAGTTCCGGCGCCTCCGTGTCCTGATTATATTGCTTGCTTACCTCTTATTTAGGCTATTAAACCCAGGAAATTGGTTGATGAAACATTGATTTAAATTAAGATACAATTAATACAAAACGAAATTAACTTTAAAGACAGGCTTTCTACAAAAGCAAACTTAATGAAGTGGTCAAAATCATGTCTGCCCACTACATTTGTCTCCCGACATTTTCGGAATCATCTTATCTTATTCATGCTTTTCACTTTTCATATAATCAACATAGATGAAATTTAAAAATATATATTATTTTATTAAAACATGAATATGAAACTAAATCGTTTTTAACGACTAGGCTACAACACAGGGTTATATTACTCTACAGTCGTTAAAACTACATATTTTCTTGGCCTTATGGACCATAGATAGACAGTAAAAGAAAGTGTACACTCTAAAAAATGCTGGGTCAAATATGGACAAACCCCAGCCGTTGGGTTACATTTTTTAATTACATTTTTAACCCAACGTTTGGGTTTGTCCATATTTGACCCAAAATTGGGTTGAAACAACCCAGCATTTTTTAGAGTGTAGGTGTAGTCATGTACAAAATATGCCTTTATCCATTAAAATGATAGCCAATCATGTCTTTATCACACTTCTACGTTCAAAAAGCTGAAGCAGCCCCCCAATGGACATTCATGTTAAAATATCAAATTCTGTACACATACAGATTAGCAGATGAGCCCGATACGAACATTGTTTTTAATTGCACAATAGCGTTTCCTCCCATAGAAAACCCTTATAATAAAGACAAAGCTTAATGTGGCTTAGGCTACTTCAGTGATAAAGATCAAATGCTGTACACACCTTATTAATAAACTATCCTACAGAGAAGCAGATGAACCAAAAATATGAACGCAACGCATTTAATCACACGTTAAGCGTTTTCTTCCCATAGAAACCCTTTATTATAAGGCAAATAAAGGTGGCTCTTAACGTGGCTTTCTATGAGGATGACATTGCGGTGCACAGCAAATCCTTTAAATGGTAGCCTATTCAATGCAAAACAAAAATGAAAAATATAAGTAGCCAATAAAATAAATAATTAGCCCACAAACAATATTTATTTTAAAGCCTAGACGAAAGTATTTAAAGAAAAACACCAGCGTTGGGCATTTATAGGCTTAATGTTTCAGCCGCCCTTTTCAAACTGGCGCAAGAAAATGCAACAGAATTTGATTTGTTAAACATGAAGAGGACTTATCTGTCTGGCATGGCCGATCGCTCTAACGTTACCTGGATAAATATTTGCTGTTATTAAGCGCATATCCGAGTGTTTGTGTGGAGCGCGCACTGCATGACATGGAGGCGCCGGTGCCTTCACTCTCATTTTCCTATCAACGGTGGAAACAACTTAAAATACTACATAAAAGAATAATACATCAGTCGCAACTACTTTTATTTGTGTAAGCTCACAACAAGAAAACGTTGTGCTTTTGTAAAATAAAAGAAAACGAACAGGGCGCGCTTTCATGATCTCTGTGAATTGGAGCGCGTCTCAAAAATTAACTGAAAAACTGCCTAGACAAGCCTCACAGACATGATAAATATAGCTAGGGCCTATCTATATAGCTTATAAAAAATGTCCACCAACGGAAAAAATGCATTCGAAAGCAAATACGTACGGTACCATCTGATTATGTAATCCTGTCCGTATAAGGCGCATCTAGGCTACATTACAGCGGAGATGTATGGAGATATGTTTGCAGGCAGCCTACACTGATTTAGAAAAAAATGGTTTATTAATAAACAATTAAAACGCTTCGGGTTTTTTTTCAGACACATTTATTATCATTAGGCTACTGCACCCACACACCGGACGCGAATAGCGCGTCAGGCGCGAGTGATTTCAATGTTAAGTCAATGCAAAGACGCGTTACACGCGTTTTACGCGCGTAACGCGTCTTTGCATTGACTTAACATTGAAATGACTCGCGCCTGACGCGCTATTCGCGTCCGGTGTGAACGCACCATTAGTCTACTTTTCCTGGTGCTTTGCGGCAAGTTTTATGCATGCGCTTGAGCGCGGAGCCCAGGATTGAATATAAACGTGCGATTAGTCCTCATTGCTTAAATGAATGACTGCTATCTAGAAAAATCTTTAGTCTATGGCAACTGTAATCAATAGACTACATTTAATATTTAACATTAACTAATTAGTATCCAGCTCAGTTAATTAGTTAAAATAATAAAATAAAGTTTAAATTAATATACTAACCATATATTTCTATATAGCATTGCTTATTCCACTACACAAAGGACTGTTTATAAGATGACAATCCGTTATACATGTGAAGATTGTCTGTATCTTGAAGATTTTTGAATTGTATTTGTATTGTATCTTCTGTTATAAAGACGAAGATTGACATTATAAAATAGACCACAAAATACACCACGAAACTAGTTGAGGATAAAAAAAAAAATGGTATTATAATTGGTACAATTCCAGCATTATGGACGTGACATTTCAATTGCATTGAATACCAATATATTCAAACTGTTTATATATCCATAGGCCTACTCTCTTTATAAAGGCGTCGAAACATTTTAAAAATTTAAGTCTACACGTGCGTTTTATATTTAATATAAGGGACATACACATGCTACATGGGTGACAAATGTGACCTGACAAAAAAAATCTAAATATTTTTAGTAGCCTATAGGCTAATTCAGTGAATTATGAAGAAGGGTACTCCCGGATGAAGAAGGGGCGGCTCTCCACAGAACATAAAATATTAATTTTACTACGCGAACATTTTCTCAAAATCTCTCTTTCTCCAAAGTGACAGATAAAATCTGCTTATTTATTATAGTAAAAATTATCCAGCAATTACGTTTTTTAGTACTCGATCGAATTCAAGATGTATAGCCTAAGCTTAGATCAAATGAGGCTACGGGTCATAAATAACAAATAGCCTTTTGTCTGACAACTGTCAATGCGTGAACATGTTTATATTTAGGCTATTTCAATAGATTTTTGAAAATAGACAGTTAAGCCAAATAATTGGGTAATAAATAGCATGCATATAGACTATTAATTGTATGTGGGTAAACTCTTAATTTGAAAAATAATTAATGCATTTCCTGCCAATCAGATTTAGCACCACCCACAGGGGAAAATCGGAATATCAAGTGTTTTTTCTGAGTTCCGTGCAAGAACGGGTAAACCAAAAATCAAGTCATAATTTCGTTTTTTCGTTTTTCAAAAAAAACGGAAAAACGGAAAAAGGAGCTGTTTTCTCGTTTTTCCGTTTTTATTTGTGAAAGCAAAAACAAATGAACGAATGATACCCGGACCTGGGGTGCGTTTCCCGTACAACTATATAGCTCACTGCTTAACTACCATAGTACGATGCATCGTTGGAGAAATCAACTAGCTCGTCACGACTGTTTCCCGAAACCATATGTCGCAAAGTATCGTTCAACCACGCTGGTTTATGACGTCTCGCACGTGGTGGACTTATAAATTATTTTAATTAATCTGTTTGAGATCGAATTAACGCTAGATTTTGTCATATAAGTTACAGACATGGCATCTGAAGACCATTTCTAATTTTTCTCAGTTATTTTGCTTTATTACCAGACTCAATATTTGGCTCGTTCTTACATAGTAGAGCGCGTTCGCACATGCGCAGTCTTCAAAAACGGTGTTTTAAATCTCTTGACAAACTAAAAGACGTAAATTACATTTGTATGTATTCTAAATAAATAACACGGGTTGTACTGAATGTCAGCTTGCTTATTTTGCTAAAGATAAGGATTTATTCAGTCTACATCTCATGTAAACTAGAAACTATGCTTCTAACCACAGCTCGAGAGCAGTCGTTCCAACCACACAAGTTTGCGATGCTGTTTGCGAACGTTCGTTGGAACGATGGTTTCGGGAAACACCAAATCGTTGAACTATGCTGATAACGACGGAACTTGCGACCATAGTTGGCTAACGATGCTTTCGGGAAACGCACCCCTGGGTGGTTGCCCTGCACGTTTAACAAACAAACTACAGCTAGTTCAAAACGCAGCAGCTCGAGTTCTTACCAGAACCAGGAAGTATGACAATGTTAGCCCAGTTCTGTCAACACTGCATTGGCTCCCTATTAAACAACCTATACATTTTAAAATATTGCTGATTACTTACAAAGCACTAAATGGTTAAGCTCTCCAGTACTTGAGCGAGCTCTTAACGCAATATAGTCCTTCACGTCTATTGCGATCTCAAAATTCCGTCCAGTTGAAAATACCAAGAATATCAAAATCAACTGCTGGTGGTAAATCCTTTTCCTATTTAGCACCAAAACTTTGGAACAATCTTTCTAACATTGTCCGGGAAGCAGACACACTCTGTCAGTTCAAATCTAGACTAAAAACACATAAATAACACATTATAGACTTCTATAACTCAATGTTAGGCTGCATAGTTTAGATCAGCCGGGACCGGGAACACTTCCCATAAATCCTGATGTACTTGGTACATCATAAGAAGGATGACGTCTACGCTAATATTAGTCTCTCTGTTTATCCCGAGGTTTACCGCTGTCTGCCGGATCCAGGCCATATCCAGATCTGATAAAGGACCAGCGCCAGGACACGACGACAACGCAAGTGTCAGCTAGTCTCTCCCCTGTGAAGACGTCCTTCCCTTTACCTCTATACAGATAAAATGTTGTCGGGATAATTCCGGTTCGCGTGGCTACGCAGACGCGACACAATTTCTGAATTATAAATTTTTAAGGCCTAACAAGTAGTTTGTTGAGGGTTGATTTGTGAAGGACTACACGCCTGCGCACATATGTATTCAAACGCGCATTAATAATAATGATAATAATAATAATAATACATTTTATTTATAATATGCTTTTCTAAAACCCAAAGCGCTACAGGCAGTAAAAACAAATAAAATAAAATACATAAATACAAGAGTAATACAAAAATAATAATTACAGTACAACACAGTAAAACACTAATCATGTCTATAGCAATTTTAAAAAGATGAGTTTTAACAACTTCTTGAGACTGGCTAATGTGGGAGCATCTCTTACAATAAGAGGAAGTGCATTCCATAACCTGGGTGCAGCAACAGAGAAAGTTCTCTCCCCATAGATTTTAATATACAGGGAGGCTGCTGAAGAGTAAGCGAATCAGTCGCCCGAAGGGAACGGGAAGGCGCGTACAGGCTGACTAAGTCACAGATATAAGAAGGGGCTATTTCGTGCATAGCTTTGCATGTGAGTGTGAGAGTTTTAAAAGCAATACGCGACTGGACAGGAAGCCAATGCAAGCTATAAAAGCACACCTGTAATGTGCTGACGGGGTGAAGTGTATGTAAGCACACGTGCTGCTGAATTCTGGATGTACTGCAGCCGTTTTATAGATTTAGTAGGTAAACCAACAAATACTGCATTAGAATAATCAATCCTGGAAGTAACAAATGCATGAATAAGCCTTTTAGCATCAGGTAGATAGGGCCTAATTCTTGCAATGTTCCTGAGATGATGGAATGCAGATTTTGCAATACTCTTAATATGTGAGTCTAGTGTTAGGCGAGCGTCAAAGATCACACCAAGATTACGAGCATAAGAAGATGGAAGTAAAACACTATCATCCATAATCAAAAGTAAAATTTCTCCCTTTCTGAGTAGCCGCAGGTGTGCCAATGAGAAGAATTTCTGTCTTGGAAGAATTCAGTTGTAAAAAATGATGGTGCATCCACGTTTTTATTTCTTGCACACACTCCAAGGGAATTTGAGTAGGATCAGATTTGTAGCTGATGTAAATTTGAGTATCATCAGAATAAAAGTGATACCCCAAACCATATTTCCTAATTATTTGCCCCAAAGGAAGCATATAAACACTAAACAATATGGGACCCAAGACAGATCCCTTGGGAACACCATGGCGGTCTTGTCCAATTTCATATTTGTTGTTTCCCAAGACAACAAACTAGAAACGATCAGTGAGGTAAGATTTTAACCAGTTTAGCACAGTACCAGTGATACCAAGCCAGCTCTCCAGCCTATTTAGCAGGATAGAATGGCACACTGTGTCAAAAGCTGCACTGAGATCTAACAAGACCAAGATGGCAAAGGCTCCAGAGTCAGCTGAGACAAGCAAGTCATTCATAACACGAACCAAGGCTGTCTCTGTACTGTGTCCCTTTCTAAACCCAGACTGAAAAGGTTCGAAAAGCTTGTTGGATGACAAGTGTGAGTGGAGTTGTGCCACAACAACACGTTCCAAAACCTTGGCAAAAAAGGGCAGATTTGAGATAGGCCTGTAATTTGATAGGTCTGACTTATTACATCCAGGCTTTTTAAGGACTGTAATAGCTGCAACCTTTAGGGCTTTTGGAACAATACCAGTTGTAAGAGAGGTGTTTACAATGCTACAAATGAGGGGACTAATTGAAGAGAGACACTCATTAAGAATAGATGTTTGGATTGGGTCGAGGGTACTTGTAGGTGTGTTCATTGCCATCACTAATTTTGAAATACAATCAGTAGTGACTGTTGAAACTGGAGAATGCAGTTTCAGGAAAAGTAACTGGATAGATCTCAGGAATTGCAGAGCAACTGATAGACTTATAGATGCTTAAAATTTTATCCATAAAAAATCTAAGAAATGTATTACACTCCTGCACAGAAAAACAAATTGATGGCTTAATTGGTGCAAGAGTTCTGTTGATCGTCATAAAAAATCTTGTTTGGATTTGCAGCACCATCACTAATGATAGACGAGTAGTACTCTGTTCTTGCTGTTTGCATTCACATTTACATTTATGCATTTGGTAGACAAAGCATTGTGGAAAATTTGCATATCTACTCCGTAGTGATAAAATAAATAAAATTCTGTATCAAATTTATAGGCAGGACAAGTAGTTTATTTAGGCTTGGTTTGTAGAGAATTACAAACATGCGCACATATATTCAAACGCACATAACTATAGAATTAATTCTTGATGCGCACGTGAGTGCTTATCACATCAGTGTTTATCACAGGTTCGCGTTTAAAGTCTGTGTAGAGAGAACGGTGTCGTCTTAGTGGCCCCTAATTTAATAACAAATTATCCTTTCGACGGAAGTGAATCAATCAAAACTAACTTTAGCTGGAAAATAACATTATTCAAGAACCCGCTATAAAGCCAAAACATCTGTTACCTTAAATTATACGTTTATCTCTGAAAAGCAGCTTTGAAACAATCTACATTGTTAAAAGCGCTATATAAATGAAGATGACTTGACTTGACTAGATGCTTTTGTCCAGAGCGACCTACATTGCATTTCAGGGTGCACATTTGCTTTCTTGTCGGTTCTTGCTTTCCCTGGGAGTCGAGCCCATGACCTTGGTGTTGCAACTCGATTTCTGCACACTAACGAATGCTTTCATCATAACTAACAGTGCAAATACAATGTAAATAAGAGATTCATTGACTATACCAGGAGTTTTGGCAATAAACTTGTGCTGTTTTATTGACAGCTCCAGCCATTGTAGAGGGAGCGTTCTTTGGTCACTTTCAATACATAATTTAATAACAGTTTACATAACAGATTATTTTCATCCTACTATGAGAAACAATGTGAAGTTGATTTAGTCACTGGTTTGATTTACTGACACATAGACAAGACCATCTGACTGTACACAAATCATTAAATATAAAAAAAAATCACTGGTCACAGATCAGGTATTAGAATCAGCACGGTTACTTGCACTGTTGAGTCCATATTGTAAAAGTCTGTTTGCAAAGCCTGTGCCGAAATTGCGACTGATTTACCAAAGAATCCACAGTAAAAGGTAAAGAATACAAATAAATAATGCTCAACTGAGACATTCACATTGTTAAAAATAAATAACCACATTCCTAGCTTTAGGATATTTTTGAAGGTAATGTTATTATTTTAAATTTTATTTATATTTTTAGTCCTATATCGTCCTTCTCTACTCTTCAACATGCCAATGGGCGGGGGCCGCGGGGCCAACGTTACGACGATGAGGTAGGCGTTCATTTTCTTTTGCAGCGACGGTCTTTTACCCATCTATAAAAGACACATTCCACAAAGAGTCGTTCACTGGGTTTGGTCACAATAAAAGCTGTTTATGGACTAACTAACTAAAATTTGATTTCTCAGTTCATGACCCCTTAAACAACAGTTTTGTATGGAATTGGCTTAAAGAACCTTTAAAAAACCTCTGCTTTCTTTCTTACCATACAGCAGCATTAATGATCTTCATCACACATTCATTGATGCACTGGCAAACGTTCACCAGAGGAGCTCCCCGTTCGCCCATTTTACCAAGTAAGAGACCTAAATAAAAAAAGTATTTTGTTATATTTATGCTTTTAATCATGATTTTACTAAATGAAGATACTGTATTAGGTGAAGGCATATGTTTTACCCATTGTGGCTGAGAAAATAACAATGCCGAGTACATTCATCTGCTGACTGCTGCCTGGACGGGTCTTATACTGGATGTCTGGAGCTGGCGTAAGTTCCAATAGCACCGTTCGACCCTTTGGATTGTCGTCATCTGGCATCAAGTAAACAAAATTTGGGCGTCCAGTGTTCACTGGTGTTTTTAAGATGGGAATAAGGTCTGTCTTATACTGAAACAACAAAAATAGGTTTTACATTTTCATATGAAAATGTGAGTGATGTTAATTGTACAATCCTTGGTATAACAATTTTGTAAATATTCTAGGTGTTATATAATGTAGCCACATGTAAATATTTTAGGATTTTGTCAATATATTTTTTTAACACCTTGCAATGCGGTTGCTAGGGAGTTGCTAGGCAATTGCATACTGGCTCAAGTAAAAAAAATAAAAATAACCCCCCCCCCCAAAAAAACCCAATAAGCCACATGATTTGAGGTCAAAGTCTGTATATATACCAAAACAGTTCACTCATTACTATGAATGAGAGAAAGTGGTACGCAATTTGGTAGAGAACTTTAAAATAAAAAAGCCAGTCATCAGTTTGTAAAGTAATTGCATCACCGCAGCTGAATCTCTGGGTAGGACTAGGCACTTAGGACTGCACAGGCGCATTGGCTGGAAAAACCTTGAATGCACACTTTAATAAAGCTATTTTAAAATAAGAAATAACATTTATGGAACTGTTCATGTAGTAGGTATTTTTTGACAAAATAGCTGTTTGGAGACATTGCAAATATGGCCACCTCTCGGTCTTTGAAGGAGGGAACGGACATGTATGTGAATGTACCGACGTATTGGGATCGTGTCAGAGATCCCCAATTATCTTCGAGTATAAACAGAACGAGCAAATGCACATTGGCTTGCGAGATTTGAATCTCTCGCTCCGGCCCGCAGCGCAGGTATAAATAGGAAGCGGATGCAAGCACCAGTTGTTTTTCACTGAGGAGCTGAGCAGGGGCCTGGAATCAGTGGTGGTCCAGCAATTGTGCCGACGGGGCATATGTCTCCTTTCCCTCCTTCAGGGAAAGAGGGTTACATACAACGAGACGTTCCTTTTTAGTCAGTACGTTCGCCGTACATAGACGTACCGACATATTAGGATCTCATAAAATTGCTGCTCCCATCCAGTACCCAGCTGGCCGGAGTTACCTCAGTGACATTTCATATGTTGTACTGGCCGGAACAGTCGGTAACAGAAGAGAATATATGTAACTTTCACGTGATACCCTCAGTGACATTTCATGTCACTGGCTATGCTCCGCTATACGTCCGACTGCCGGAGGGTGTGGAGTAAGTTTGAGTATCAAGAACCGGTTCCATTTTAGAACCGGTAACAAAAGCGATTCCGCTTATCGATTCCTGACTTTGGGGCCATTCACATATCGCGTTTTTTGCTCGTGCAAATTAGTTATTTCAAATGTAGGCGCGACACAATCGCGCTCATAAAAGAAGCGCGGCTTCTTTTAAAAGGTTGCGACACCCAAGTGCAGCACGCTTGTTTGTCACATACATCAAACAACTACACAGAAACATGTTCCAGTCTATATAAAAAAAAAAAACTCATTTGAATCATTAATTCAAACAGGTTTAAGCGGGTGGTAAAATGCCCTTTAACCCCCTTTAAAAACAAAATTAATTTAGTCTCATTCATAAATACCTGTTTAATTAATGGATGATTCACCATTCTTTAATCAATCTATTGAGTATTCTTGAATAAATAATTAAATGAAAAAGAAATTAACAGTCGATTTTTGCCACCTACTGGAGTAATAATGTAATCAACACAATCTTTATTTGAAGAGACTCCATTCACTTTAGCCATTTTATTGGTTATTGATTAAAATTGGCAAGATTAAAAGGAAGAGATATTTATTCTTCAAGTATTTGCCCTTTTAAAAAATTTTTTTTCGGAAATACGGAAACAAGAATAATCTGCATTCGATAAGCAGAATCGGAATTGCTAAAATTTAAATGATACCCAACCCTAGTGTGGAGGAACTCAACAGGGTTTCGCCTAGACAGGGAACTCACCTGAAGCAGAAATCCGGTCCATAGGAGGGCAAAGGCGCAGCAAGCCGACACTTTGAGCAGGGTCTCCGGTGTTTACTGGCTATGGGATGCAAGTACACGGGAGGATACCAGCTCGACACGAAGGCTATAAAACCTAGCAAACGTGTTAGATGTCGCCAAGCCCGCAGCTCTACAAATATCTGTCAGCGAGGCACCCAGTGCCAGCAGCAAGGAAGAAGCAACACTCCTAGTGAAAGAGTAGGGGTGTAACCCTGGTATCCTGGCCAAATTTGCCCAATGGCCTCTGTCCACCATAGCCTCCTAATTATCCCAATATACTCATTGGCTTCATAACTCTGTCTCCTCTCCACCAATAAGCTGGTATGTGGTGGGCGTTCTGGCGTAATATGGCTGCCGTCGCATCACCCAGGTGGATGCTGCACATTGGTGGTGGTTGAGGAGATCCCCCCTTCTATGTAAAGCACTTTGAGTGCAGAGAAAAGCACAATATAAATGTAATAAATCATTATTATTATTAATGTTATTCTTTCTGTTTATTCCGAGGTTTACTGTAGTCAGACCACAACGCATGATGTAGTCAGCCGGATCCGGGCCGTTTCCAGATCAGATGGTAGACCTGCACTTCAACATGACCACAATGCATCCCTGAAGTGTCAGCAGAGATTGTGTCAACTAGATTCTCCCCTGTGAAAGCCTCATCGACACGACAGCCATTGGCAATGATCCTTAAAGAGATACTTCACCGCTGGAAAGATGAATGTATATTTAAATTGGGTCATTTATGTAGTAGAAATGTGAAATTATTTTAGAAGTTGATACCTTCTAGACTGATAACATTTATTTTTGGCTCATGTGGATGAAAGACAACAACTCCCAGAATACACTTGCTTCGCTGCCCTACGAGGCCACGCCTACCGGTTACAGAGGGCAGTATCGAAAGAATTGATACAAATAGGCTACTAGTTGACTCAAAACTGAAAATACGCTGTTTTATCGTAATTCTCCGTGACGAGTCTTCCCGGGTGCGGGTCTCGCTCCTCTGCTGCAGCGGCTGCTCCGGCCGCCTCTGGTTCCTCCATCGTCCGCGGCTATTCGCCGTGTTGTGGCTCTTGCGGCTGGCCACGAATGTCAGATTCGCGCACCGGATTTCGGGATGTCCGGGATTCGGCTTTTGGTTTCTATGGTCGCCATTCATTATGTTTACATGCACGCCTTTTGTTTCAATCTTCAATTCCTAAAAATGTTTAACGAGAGTTTATCATTAACACATATTATTAATAGATCCATCAATGAAGGAATTTATCCAAAAGCATGGAAGACTGCTGTAATAACACCGATCCACAAAACAGGTGATACATCAAAGGTCTATAACTACAGGCCAATCAGCATAGTACCTATCGTGTCAAAGGTAATTGAAAAATATGTAGTAGAACAACTAACTAGTCATCTCAACAACAGCCCCTTCAGATTGCATCCTATGCAGTTTGGTTTTAGATCTAATCATTCAACGGAAACAGCAAATTGCTTTTTCCTGGAGAATGTGAAATCTAAATTAGATAAAGGAGGAGTTGTTGGGGCCATATTTTTAGACCTAAAGAAAGCTTTTGACACGGTGGATCATGGTGTCTTACTCAAAAAGCTCTCAAGGTTTAATGTCGCCCCAAATGTTATTAAATGGATGCAGTCTTATCTGGAAAACCGAGATCAAAGGGTCAGGATAAATTATGAGGTGTCGTCGGCCATCGGTTGTGATATTGGTGTACCTCAGGGATCAATTTTAGGGCCCCTGTTGTTTAGTCTGTACATAAATGATCTTCCCACTGTATGCAATGAGTCTGAGATTCAGATGTATGCAGACGATACTGTCATATATGTGCATGCACTGACCAAGCAGCAAGCAGCATCAAAGCTCACGGCAATGATGGACGATGTCATGCAATGGCTTAATAATTCCGGTCTTCATTTAAATATAAAAAAAAAAAACGCTTGTATGTTTTTTACGAAGAGGTCAACAGATAATTCCACACCCAATATTTATATTGCAGGGGAACAGTTGTTAACTGTATCTGTTTTAAAATATTTAGGTATAATAATTGACTCTAATATAACATTTAAAAAAACAAATTAAAAAAGTTATAAATACAGTAAAATTCAATTTGTCAAATTTTCGTCATATTAGAAATTGTCTAACTACAAAGGCAGCCACAATATATTTTAATGCCACATCTGTTATACTGTTTGACCAGCTGGGCACAAGCGGCCAGTACAACACTTAAACCTGTGCAGCTACTTTATTATCAAGCTTGTAAGGTGCTTGACAGAAAGCCAAATACCTATCACCACTGTTACTCCCTAAAAAAACATATTTAATGACCTGGGACAATCTTATCATTTTTACAGATGTTTGTCTTGTCTATAAAATTTTACATGGTTTGGCTCCGCCCCCACTTAATGCTTTTATAAAACAAAAAACAACTGTGGCTAGACACACCAGGGGCCTGTTTCAATAAGGAGGTTCAACCAACTCTGAGTTAAAACTTGAACTCTGAGTTGACTTACCCTGAGATGGGAAACTCTGAGTTTTCGGTTACAGATCAGCTGGAATTAGTTAGTTCAATCAACTCTAAGTTGACTGACTCTGAGTTGAGCGCGTGCACCACAACTATAAAAAGCCATTATCAATGGAGCGCAGATATTATGAGTCACCATGGCAACAGCGCCAGACACGAAGAGGAAATACTGTTATACTGTGTTGGGTGTAATTAATTACCAAGTAATCTAAATATTGTAATTTAATTAAAGGGATTACTCTTAATTCTTCTGTAATTTAAAATAAAATATGATGTAATTACATTAAATAGGCTACTGCATAGACTATATAACAATTCTGTATAAAACAACAGTGGATTTAACATACATTTTTAAAAGGTATATTTTGAATGTAACCTTCTCCCTCTACACACTTTGGTCAATTCAAGAATAATTCATGCAATTGTATATTGTTCATTTTGAAAGCATTAAAAGTGCAGTTTCTTGTCACTCCTCATTGTATTGTTCAAGTGGTTGAGGTTGATATGGGACTTAGTAATTAATAATAAGTAGACTAATACTTTCTAAAGATAGTAATTATTACATTAATCTAATTACGCTGTTGAAAATGTCATTTGTAGTTAGTAATAAATAACTATTTTAGAGTAACTGTTATAATATCAGGTGAAACTGGAAGAACAGTTATTCAACCTAGTTTTAATTTGCATGTAGGCTAGGTGCAATCCTGCAGGCATTAAAAGAATGTGGCAGCAGCTGAAAATAAAAAAATATATAAAAACATAATTCAATCAGGTAAGGCTTGAGCATATCATGGGTGTAGGCTATCTGACTTTACAAACATTTGACATATTACATAACTAAATCGCATCCAGTGTCTAGCAGTGCAGCAGCATTTTTGGCTGAGGAAATTCCTTCATCAGAGCCGGTCACTCCCGGAGATCCAAGGGCCTTCATAAAATGTAAGAGGTATGTGTTATTTTTTATAGGGTATTTTTGATATTTCCATTTATTTTACTTTGGGTTGGGTTTTTCGTTGGTCCCACTCCCAATAGATTCTGATATCTATTGGGACTAATATCTATCTAGAGACTAATATCTGTCTTTTGGAGCCTCATGTCCCAACAGAACCCCAGACAGTTGTAAGTTGCCTACTCAATACACCAGAAATTATGACAAATAGTGTTATAAAGTGTACACATGCTCATCTTCACAGGATGATGGGTATGAAGAAACAGTTTCTGCGCCACAGAGAGGCCTACAGGGTAATGTTAATATTATGTGTCTACACATCAGACAATCTACACATTCACATTTGTATGTGGCATAGCCTATAGAATCGAAGTTTATATCTAAGTATAAAAGGACATTCTTATCCCCCAAGTGATTTTCAGTAAATGCCACAGTTTAATTCTGTAGAATTTGTTTAGAACTACATGATGTAACTCTAATGTACTGTATTTTCAGTTGCCAGTTAAGGAGTTAACGTTAAATACTTCATCTTATTAATTTCTTTTTTTAAACAGCGGAAAAAACAGCAATAAATAAATGTAGGCTACAGAAAGAATGAATGAAGTGTTTAAACACCGCTTCCTCTTTAAAAAAGGGGAGGAGACCGCAAGAAACTCTGGGTTTACCGAAGAAAACCTGCTCCCGACCAGGTTAGGTTCACAGAGTAAGTTGCCATGGTAACTGACTCTGAGTATAAGTTACCTCTCTTTCAGAAACAGGCTTGACTTACTCTGCTTTCTCGGGTTTGATATACCTCCCATTCTGAAACGGAAAACCCAGAGTTTCCCTCATTTCAGGGTTAAAATACTCAGAGTTTTCACTTAACCTCCTTTCTGAAACAGGCCCCTGGTCTGTGGCAAGAGGTGATTGTGTCATACAAATGAGGAAAACTGCCTTTGGTCAGTCAGCTTTTTCTGTGAGAGCATCTCACACATGGAATAGTTTACCTACGTCTATCAGAGACTGTGACTCATATTAGTCATTCAAAATTAACTTAAAATCATGGCTAAAAGACAATCAAGTGTGTGCCCATACTTTATAGCTCCTCAAATCACCTGAAACGTGCCTTGTCCTGTCGTATGTTTTTTATTTTTTTGTACTTGTTTTAATGAAACTGTGTTTTTTGATGAAATGTGTTTTAATGTATGTTAAGTATTGTTGAATGTTTTTATGTATTTTACCTGACATCACACCTGCCCAGGGACTACAGTTGAAAATTAGTCAAGTAGACTAAACTGGCACATTTACATTTTCATAAATGTTATTAATGTGCACTGTCCCTGTAAATTTAAACTTTCTAAATAAATCGGACTGAATTCATTCCGATTGGTGAATCTGAATGTAGTGTTTACATGAACGCTAAACAAGTGATCGGTTCATGTGCGTTCTAGCATTGTGAAGCAGAATGCATGACCTGCAAAGCTGGCATGTACGTGTCAGTGTCAAATAATGTAATAATATAGGCATAGTGAATGGCGACTGTGAGCTGATCAGGAGCTGAGTCCTGGACATTTTGGGCGATCTCGAGGTCTGGTCTGGTGCACGGGTCCGATGCCTGTGCGGCCCGGAGTGCAGCTGGGAGCAGTTGCGGATGGTGGGGGAGTGGGAGGCGGCCGGAGCATAGTAATTCGAAAATACTACAGGTTTTCTACTGATACAAAGCTTAATGCTAATCTAATCTGTGAAGTATCCCTTTTAACAAACCCGTCACCATACCAGCATGATGACTCCGATCTTCAACAAATGGAACTGGATAAATATTCAGAATGTTCTGATCCAATCTGACTTCTGACCTGTAATGTTGCCTGAATCCTAATCATACACTGTTCGTTCATTGGCCAAAGGAGAACTGGCCCCCCGGCTGAGCCTGGTTTCTTCCAAGGTCTTTTTTCTCCATTCAGTCACCTGATTTTGGTTCCTTGCCACTGTCGCCTTTGGCTTTTGGCTTGCTTAGTTGGAGACATTTAATATTCATCAATATTATTGATCTGCCTGCATTGACACCATGATATGAGAACTGAACTGAGCTGGACGATGACATCACGGTTTTCTCCGGCTATATATATAAATTATAATTTTTAAATTAATAAATTTTTTTACAACAAAAATGACTGCCTGGGAAAAAATAGCCATCAATTCTGGATCAGGCTCAGGCAATGCTGCTCTCCCAGAAGGAGGAAGCGCAGCCGAGTCTTCAACTCCAGATTCAAGCCCGCCCTCCGATGCTGCAATCAACATCTGGTCAGCAGGGGGAGCTCCGGATAAAACGACTGGCCAGTCATGAGAGGAGCCAGTACGATCAACCGGAGACTCCATGGCTTGTGGTGTTTGAGAGGAGTGAGGAGCCCACAGGGATTGGGTACCGGCTGGGGAAACCCTCACTGTGATCCTCAAGTCACCCTGGCTATTCGTCGAAGTAGCACTCTTTTGGGGTAGGCCAAAAGAGGAACTAAATCGAGGCATAGGTAAAGGGACCCCCCTTTGTTTGAAATATAGTCAAGTCAAGTCACCTTTATTTATATAGCGCTTTTTACAATACAGATTGTATCAAAGCAGCTTCACAGTGATAACATGAAAATAATACAACAAAGTTTGTTTCTAGAAGAAAATTGCATCATCAGTAATATTGTTGAATAATAAATGTCCCCAACTAAGCAAGCCAAAATTCAAGGCAAACAGTGGCAAGGAACCAAAACAGAATGGAGAAAAAAACCTTGGGAGAAACCAGGCTCAGTCGGGGGCCAGTTCTCCTCTGGCCAACAAGTGAACAGTGTATGATTATGAATCAGGCAGCATTACAAGTCAGATTTGGGAATGTTTTGTAATTCCTTGTTCGGGGAACAGACACAGTCTCTATATGATGATATCTAGGTGAAAGAATCTCTATGTGATGGGATTTATCTGACCTCAGTGACGTGAGACAGCTAGCAGACGGTCGGTTAAGCTAGTCTGTCTGCTTCTTGACCTGAGCCCCAGATTGTCATGTTTGAGCTCTAAGACTATTTGCCAAATTACTAGAGAGAAGAGCAGCACCATCCCAGGAGGGATGAATACCGTCTCTTTTCAACAGGTCAGGTCTGCCCTAAAAACTTTTCCAATTGTCTATGAATTCTATATTATTTTGCGGACACCACTTAGACAACCAGCCATTGAGTGATGACAATCTGCTAACTATCTCATCACTCCTGCGAACAGGAAGGGGGCCAGAGCAAATTACAGTGTCTGACATCGTACTTGCGAGTACACAGCTCTTTAACGTTAATTTTAATGATCTCCCACTGGCAAAGTCGAACATCATTAGTGCCGACGTGACTAATAATCGTATAGAATTTACGATTACCATTATCAAACACTTTAAAATTTGCTTTGATCTAAGGCGCACTGGCTCCCGGCAAACATGTGACTATGGTGGGTGGTGTCTCTATTTTCACGTTCCATTTAATAGAATTGCCAATACCTAGGGCATATTCAGGATTCTCAGAGGGTGTTTCACTGAGTGAGGAGAATCGGTTTAATGTTGTATTCGGAACGGAAGAGCGGTGTTTTGTCCCGCGACTACACGGTCTCACAGTCACCCAATTGACCCTTCACAGGGAGCTTGATTGACAGGTTATCTGACCAATCATACTTCACCATCCGCCGTTTTGTCCGACAAAGCAGTCAGGAGAGTTAGTAGATTAACATGGGAGGATTTGAACTTGAGAAACAGTGTACTGACGCCTTTCCGCGGTTAAAACAACATTCCTTCTTATGTTCATTCATGTTTATTTGATGCTATAAATTAACTAGAAGGAAGGGATGATCGGTTCTCGAGCAGCTTTAACTGGGCTCTACAGTGATCTGTCACGACACATTAAAGAGCCACAAAACGTTTTTTATTGTTTAAATTTCCTTAAAAAAATTACCAAAATTTGAAAGGTGAGACTTTGTTTAATATGTTTAATATCAAAAGTAACCAAAAAGTAACCGAAAAGTAACCTGGTCTGTCCTGTCTGTCAGCGCGTTGTCAGTATCCTCTCTGCTCCGCAATGTATTTTTCACTGCATGAGAACATGGTGTGGCATGAGAGCGGCGTAGCTTCTTGGACATAGCGACAGTAACTAAGGGGGGCGGGTCTTTGCGAACGGTCAATTGACCTGCTGCACAGACTCTACTTCAGCTGGAACTGAACAATGTACAGAGTTCACTAAGCTAGTTGCATCCAAAGCAGTATCTAAAGCCCTTGCACTCTTACTATCCTCAATTAAAGTTTGGATGTGTGTCTCTAGTTCTGAAATCTTCTCCGTCAGCCTGACTGTCTCCCTGCATTTATCACATCTAAATCCTATATTGCTGACAGAGAATGCTATACTATAAATGAGACATGAAGTGCAAGTGACAATAACAGGAGAAGACATTACTCACCGTGTTTGTTGACTGATCCTATACTTACCACAGTTATTTAATGGATTGTTAAAAGGCGCAAGCGCGCGCGAGAAAAAATAAATAAATAAAGACAGCAGGCACGGATGGCGCGAGCGTGCAAGAGAATAAATAAATAAAGATGACAGGCACGGATGGCGCGTTTACAGGCTAGTGAGTTACTAGCGTATTGTGCAGGCTAGCGAAATTACCAGCGTGTTGTGCTAGTTATAACGATTTAGATAGAAGCTAGCGATGTCAGATTAATGTGTGGTGATGAGTAAGATATAATTAGCAATATAAACAACACAGAATTGATAGTAAATAAAGATTCAAAACAGAAAGCAGTACGGAGCTAACAGATGCAAAGCACTCAGCAGCAGGCAGACAGGAGCAATCGGTCCAAGATCAAGGAAGATATAGAAGTCTCGACCTCAGAATATCCAAACCGCTGAATGCCCAAACACGTCATACAGTGTTCGTGACCAGGGAACAGGGAACTCCCTGCTTGCGCCAGAGAACGACCACATCCAGTGACACACGGTAATATGACATCTTAAAAAATACGCATTCACACCTGTGTTTGCTCTTTCAGGAATTAGCTCTCTCAGTGGTGAAGCACACATGGCCGCGGCGACACTGGGGATGGTGCAGCCCACATAGTGAAGCACTCACTCAACTGATATTAAAACAGTGACCTCATAGAAAATGCCCTCAAACCAACCAATGCTGTGAAAACAGAAGTTGAGAGCTGTGAGCTCGTGACCAGCCCTGCACACGCCGTAAAACCAACACTGCTGGAGAGGCTTCTTCACAAAGAACACTCGACACACTCGTTGACTGTATTCACCACTTTCAGAGAATGTATACAAAATTATTTGTTCGGCTCCGAAGCGAAAGACAACTGGTGCTTGCATCGGCTTCCTATTTATACCCGCGCTGCTGGGCGGAGCGCGAGATACAAATCTTGCATTGGCTCGTTCTGTTTGATGATTGGGGCTCTCTGACGCGATCCCAATACCGATTGTGACAGACTGAAAGGGAACTGGCTTTTCCTGAAAGGGACATTGGTATTGTTCATGTTTGCAGTACACACGGGACTTGTCAAATAAGTGGCATTCAAAGTGTTAAAGTGTTTCTCACCTGCTGGAATGTGGCTTCAATGAGATTGGAGGGGATCATATTCCTGAGGATACAAAATATGATGCCAATTAATTCATTCATTCACATTATGAATATTTAGGACATTGATCCCCTATGATATGTCATACACACTGCAGATTTAAAAAACAGCTATTATTAAGTGTGGCAGCCAAGACTAACAGCAGCTCACTGTGTCCATGGGCAGAAACGGGTGGGGGATGGGAGGGTCCTCCTCCTCTTACTTTGTGCAGATTACTAAAAATATCCTAATCACCCCGCTGCTTTAATAGGATTGCACTGTATAGGATGGCCTAGACTCCCCAGACATGGACAATTCTTTCCAATGAATGAAAATAGCAGTGACTCGTCAAAATGAGGAGCAATTTACCCCAAAAGCTTATAATTTTAGCAATTAAAAAGCTAATATGAAAGGGATAGTTCACCCCAAAATGAAAATACTGTCATCATTTAAACTCATGCCATTCCAAACCTGTGTGACTATTTTCTTCCGTGTAAAAACACCATAACAGTGGTACATGTGATTTGTGTGTTATATAAAGTGATTTTATATGTATATTATAATATATTATTCTGAAGCCATACAATAGATTTTGTGAAGAAAAGACTATCATAGTTGAATTTCAATACAATTCCCATTTGTAATTGCATGGAAAAACTTTCTCTTTCTGTGTCACATAGGAGAAAAAATAAGCTACACAGGTTTGAAACGATATGTTTGGGTGATATCCCTTTAAGCTATTTTCCATTCCTGAAACAGAACACTATCGAACCCACCAATAAGTCCAAACACTAACTATAAATTACCCCTAAAATCAGATGGAAATAGATTGAAAAGTTTGTCCAAGCCTCTAACCCCATTTCTGTCAGGACCACTATCGTCAAATACAATTGACAATTAGCATACAGTTAGGATTGGCGGTATGGTTCTGTTCTGGGCAAGAACTCCCTGCGCATCCATGCAGCCTAGCTTGGATAAGGAGAGCAGGAATAATCCCCCTTAGGGTAAACAGAACAGAACCGACATATATATATATATTGCAGATATCATTAATAATTTTTTTGATTCAATTTGTGAAAACATAATGATAAAACATAATTTGTGAATTTTAGGCCACATTTACACAGTGTTACACATTTACAAACGAATATTTCCCCCCCCTCCGTTTTCAATAATAACATCGTGCACACAACCCGCATAAATACGCCGTCGAGCGCCATCATAACTATGCCAAACCTATGGGCGGCAGTGTAGGGAGAAGGATAAAGCCATGCAAGCCAATCAGAATCCTCAGAATCGACAAGAGAGAACCTAAAACCCCGTTTCTCCCAGTTGACACGACAACATATAACCGGCGTTTTCAGAAATCTCCACTTTGGCCCGAGTTTTTAGAAATAATCGTTTTCTGGGATAAAAACGGCGTTTTCGTGTAAATGACAGGCCAAAACGCAGAGAAATATCTGCGTTTTCCCATCGTGTAAACGGGGCCTTAGTCTGATTCAGGGGTAATCAGAATGCCAAATCCTGACTGATGAGAGGAGGAGCTTGGGATGGAGGAGGGTAATAAGCTCCTTAAAAAGGCGATAGGTGCTGATATACTGAAGGAGCTTATATATGTATACAGTGATAGGCGTCGTATTGTTATAGGTAGACGTGGATGTGCTGAGAGTCAGCTGATGCGAGCTTGACTAAGGTGACCTGCCAGAAATGACACTACGCTTGATATCCAAGCCTACTCCTAAAATCTGCTCGGCTGATAGGAACATTGGTCCAAGACCAACAAAGATGTTGTTGCTACCTGACAAAATTTGTCATAGTCCATTCTGACTATACCTGACCAGATCCAGCAGGGCATCTGCAGATGTAATGACCTGTCCACCTCCCAGTCTGTTGCCCTCCACATCTGTGCCACAGCCAGGTTTGATAATTAGAACAAGTACAATGCCAACCACTACAGCGATGAATGTGGTCCAAAGGTAGTAGGTGACTGTTAGCACCCCCATCTTGCAGCAGGCCTTTGACTCCATTGATGACAGTCCAGACATTAAACTACAGAGAGTAAGAGCTGATATGAGGAGATGTTCACACATTCTTAATGTGTGACATTAAGAATTTTTGTCTGATAGCCAAAAAATGTATTATGCAGATGTGAATAAATCAAACTCCACCTGGAAGTGATTAGGGGGAGAATCAACATTTTAAGTATCCGCATGAGCAGCTCACCAGGGAAGGAGAAATAGATTTTTGCCTGATTACAAAAACAGAGAAAGAGTTGTTCAGATGATATTCAGACTTTTCAGACTATATTTTTTACTAAGTCAAAGTTTATTTATAAAGCACTTTTTAAAAACAGCAAGTGTTTATCAAAGTGCTGTACACACATATCCCATATTGATGATACAAACAGTCAACAGCACATAATAAAACAACAAGGCAGCTCTCACATAGCATCAAATGCCAAACTATAAAAATAAGTTTTTAAGGTAGTTTTAAAAACAGCAAGTGTTTGAGCATGTCTAATGTACAGGGACAAACTATTCTGGAGCTAGTGGCTGCAGGACACTATAGTTCATTTATGTAAGTGATGATAGCAAAATAAAGTAAACTGTGACATATTATACCCCAAAATTATTCATAATACAGTGGACTACCAGTAAAATGTATGCAAATTTGGGACCAAAAATTTCAGATTCAGACACTTTGACCTGATCACGTTTTGCTTAAGTTTTTTTTTTTTTTCTTTAATTGCCAATGCAACCTTTTTACACCACAGACTGAACAAAATTAAGCATTGCTTGGTAATTGGTTGACCTAAATTGGTAATATCTAATTGTGTACTTAGGTTGACTAGCTGTCAGCTGTTACATTTAATTCATTTGTGAGACAGTCTAACCCCGGATTTCCACCGGCTGCGGATCGGCTACGCT
This sequence comes from Phoxinus phoxinus, assembly GCF_949152265.1. Lineage (NCBI taxonomy): Eukaryota > Metazoa > Chordata > Actinopteri > Cypriniformes > Leuciscidae > Phoxinus > Phoxinus phoxinus. The sequence continues at coordinate 10,349,959 of NC_136897.1, forward strand.
GCGTGTCGGCTCCGTGCTCCGCTGTCCTTCAATACCCGCCACCAGGTCCGGATTTGTTGCGGAACGGCTGCGGCCGAGGACCAACGAGATCTCGCTAATTCACTTGTGATCGTGCGATATGTAGTTTCGATACACAGAACCACCAAACCAGGAACAGTTTCCGCCATGATCATCATATTTTTCCGCCAAATATTATCCCCCATGATCACGGTGTATTTTATTTTGAAAATTAAACGGATCTTTTATTTTGTTTTGGTTTGTTCTGTTTTTTTGCTCGACTTCCTGTCCTGCGCACTCTGCCCTGTAGTGCTGATCACCGGAGTCGGAACGCAGCCTTTCCGCAGTCAGTGAAAATACACACATTGACTTTAATGGAAACCTATTGACTCCGCCACCGTTCCGGACGGGATCCGCAGCCGCTCCGCAGTTGGTGGAAATTAGGGGTAACTGTGCGTTCACACCGGACGCGAATAGTGCGTCAAATTCGTGCCTGCTGCGTCTAGTTTGACGCTTGAACATTTTGAATGCATTCGCCAAAGCGAAATGGACGCACGTAAAAAGCAAGCGTTTGGAGCGACATTCCGCTTCTTCTGGGAGAGGCAAGTGCTAAGCGGTTAAAAATACTACTGTTATTGTGTCACGAAATGTAGTTTTAGTTGTTCAGTCGAGAATGTAATTGTTTAAAGCTCAAATTTGTGGTTTATTTATAAAGATAGCGCCTATTTAAAAAGTTTGATCTGACGATTCGGAGTTGTGAGATCCAGGCGATCACCGGGCGCTTAGCGCTCATGTAACCCGCCTGGAACAGCCTTACCTTGGCTAGTCCTCTGACGTTTGCCGCTGGTAAACGAGAAATGTTGAAATTCACAATCTATAGCTTTGGTTCTGTAAGTTATACATTAATACATTATCATATAATGACTCGTTATAACGTAGGTCAAACGACTTCTTTAATTATGTGAGTATTTCTTCATCTCATTGAGAAATGTATATGACTGCAAGTGTTCAGTGTCACATTCATAGTTAACATCTGAACAATGTCATTCCTTCTTTCACGCAGGCATTTAGTCATTACAAAATAACTTATTGAGGCCAAACATATAATAAGTTATTGAGGCCAAACATTTAAAATTACATTATAATCTGAAAAACGGGCCTGCCCCCGTTTATCACGTCACTTCACCACGTGACAGCAGCAAGCAGGCTCCGATTGGTTAACACGGTGCGAATTGAAGCAGAAGTTCAGATTTTTCAACTCAGATGGCAGACGCGAATTCGCATCAAGCTCGTGGATGCAAAAATAGCACTGCGTGAAATCATTCGCGCGTAATGGGCCTTTCACACAGGACGCGGTATGCGCGGCGCTGCATTATTATATATTTATATATATAGATTATATATTTGGTCCACTGCTCCACAGCTCAGGAAATTCTGACACACACAGTACTAGCCGTTCATCCATTTTGATTTCCGTGCATACGATGTCTTAATATAATTTACTTTCATCCATTTTGATTTCCGTGCTTGTCTGGATCCCCCGATTCTATTGGCCGCGCTGGTAATCGTCACAGAGTGCAGCGGCAAAAGTTGAACTATTTTGAACTTTGACCATGGCGTGCGCGTGAGCACGCCAATGATGCGCACCGCTGCTCTTGCACTTTGCTCGAAGCAGAAACAAAACGTCCTTGCGCGGCGCAAGCAATTGAAATTAATGGGTTTTATAGCGCAGCGGCGCGCATACCGCGTCCTGTGTGAAAGGCCCATAACGCTCCAGACGCTTGAGACGAATGAGGTGTATTCGTGTCTACCGCGCCGCACTCTACGCCTCATTCGCGCCGCAGGAATTTTTACGCACGTAACGCGTCTTTGCATTTACTTTGCAAGTCCGCGTGAACCGGAAGTTGCAAACGACTTTTCTCAAGTGTTGTGACGCATTTCCGAGTGAAACGGAATATTGAACCGAGGGCAGGGTTTTACTTTAGCGCTCCTCCTCTCCATCTCTCGCCCATAGCAGAGTAACGGTTTGAGGGGAGTAGTCAAGCGTTTAAGCAACCCAAGCCGTCAACCCTACGTCATCAGAAAAAGAACCATTCCAGATCGGAAGTAACTTTTCAGACTTTGATTAAAGATAACCACAGCAAATTATTTGTTTCTGTGTTCTTGCACGGATTAATTGTTCACCACAAGACTAGTAATATCCACTAACAAAGTTAATAGGGTCAATTATGATTTCATGCCGACTTTAACATTGAAATCACTCGCGCCTGATGCGTTCCGGTGTGAACGCACCATTAGAGAAAGATAAAACCGGTGAAATATCTCTAGTTCTTGTCATATTTTATTACCATTTTCTAAACTAGTGATACTATAGTAAAATGTGATAATGTGAGAAATGTTGAAGGTACACACCTCTATATATATACACACCTCTCCTCAACCTGCTGTTTGATTTGAAGTTGCTTTTATGGGGCGAGTTAATTGCCACACTATAATACTTCTTATTGGAAGTATGAGTATGTTGTTGTCTCTCTGTCTGGGATTAGATCACTAAGCACAGATGTTCTTAAGAGCCTAGTAATTCCTAACCTTTAAACCTACATGCCTCCACCCATCACAACAAAAATAAAAAAAACAATTATATATTGACAATATTATTCAATATTTTTATCTGTGGAATAATAGCAACAACTGAATGAAAATAGACATAGATCTAATTGTGTCGTTTATGGACACGTGACCTAGATTTTACATCCAATCGATTTATTTAAAAAACTCAGGAAATTTATTTAAGTTAAAACACATTTACTCCATGTTGACAAAAAACAATACAATATATGAAGAAAAAAAAATGTGTATATATTTGACACCATTATTTTTGCTACAGACAATTGTATGTTTTGTTCTGTAACAAGACAATATGGAAACATATGTTTCCAAGATGAGCCTTAATCTGACAAGCTTGTCAAACATACTGTAAGTTGTACATACATTCTAAATCGTAAACATTAAAGACATTTTCTAAAACCATGACATTAAAGCAAGAATAAATAACTTAATAATGAAGGATGGAGAGACCAATTAAAAACACGGAATGTTTTCAGCATTTCATAAATCTGATCAAAAGATAATAAATTATAGAAAAATGAATGTGTTGGAAGGATGTTTGATGTGTACCCAGGAGATTATGCATCACTAACAACTTTACAACAACTGCCATTCTTTTTTATAATTCTACCCTTCCATTTTCAGTGACATGTCCACAGTCATTCATTTCTCTAAAATCCTTGTTTAATAATCCTACCTGTGTGGAGAGGGCTAGGCCCCTCAGCATGAAGCCCAGGACGCATCCTGTGATTACAGCTAGTACCGAGAGCGTCAGCAACCCGTTTCGCCTGATGTAGTTCTTCAGATACTTCCTGACACTGACTGAGAACACGCTGGACATGCAGCCCTTTATTCTCTCCAGCGGGGTTTTAGCAGGTCCCGCCGGAGAGAAGAAGGTTGCAGGCTCGGGAGGCACTTCCTCGACATCTGCGGGTATCAGTAGCTCCTCCATGGCGAGACGCTATGAGTAACGCAAGAGGGAAAAGCAAAGGTAACCTTTTCTAACTAGGGATTAAGCCATCATGTATCCATCCAGCATCTCAAGACCACGGTTGAGAGGAATTAGGAGGCTAAGAGGATTAGGATGTAGTAATAAAATGTAACACTTCCCTGTTGACAGTGGCTCTGTGCCATTTAGATTTTTGTCATGAAGTGATGTCAAATAACCCCCACTTTGTGTTTATTTATACTGTAGTAGAAGAGGGATCAGAAAGTAGGGCATTGTGTTGTTCACAAACCTAATCCATAGTGAGGCAAGGTAAATGATCTCTCTCTCTCTAAAGCCACAGGGAAAGTCAGCACGTGCCTTCACCTGATCTCGTTACAGATGAGTGTCCATTACGAAAATAAATTAGTTTTTCCCTGAAAATAGACTGACATATGTAAATCAAGTTCCAAAGTCTTGAAGTTCAGTAGCCTACTCTTGATATAGTCTGTCTTGTTGTGGTTTAACAGGATTTAAGGTAACTCGACAGACCTGACCAATGGCCATCAATGCTGTGATTTATTGATAAAGCTGGATCTCAGTTCCTAGTCTTTTTTGAAAAAAATCTCAAAATTTACAAAAACACATATTCTCACAATTGTGATTTGAATTTTTGAATCATTTCACAAAAAAAGGTTATTCAAATTAATTCAATGATTTGTTCAGTGACCTTTTCTGCAGGTTACACCGTCAACTTGTGAGTGTCTTTTTGAGTGAGTCATTTGAATGAATCGATTAGTTGAACACAAAGATTTATAATGCTTTATTAATACTTGTGTGCCTAATACCGTGGCTCTGAAGTGCAAATAAATTTAACAAATCATAAAACACAACAGTCAAAAAATCAAAAATCCACATTCAAAAACAAACAAACAGATAACACAACAGCCATTTATAAAATGGAAAGAGCAGTACTTATGTTTTGTAGAGGCTAGCAATAGCACGCTATAGATTTGAAAGCATTAGATCCTACCCTCCCTTCAGAGTAGAGTCTGCAGTGCCAACCCAGTCTCACGGCAGTTCGTGATATGGTCACGTAATTTAATCTATTGATTCGTGGCACGGGCACGTTTATTTCGTTATTTTCGTAATTCCAGCACGTTTTTTAAAACTAATGTATTTCAATGGGAAGCATCTTTCGTGATCAAAGCACGATTCTATCTGCCTATCGGGCTGCAGTAGAGAAGCTGTTTAATCAACATTTATTCACGAGATCTTATCATGGTTTATGTATTTATTTTAATTATATTATGTCGTTCTTATTGCCAGGGAAGCTGGATTGCTTTGCTGTTTATTGATATTTAAAAAAAATATTTTATTAGTAGGAAATCGCGCTGAAGAAGTCTCATTCCGAACACCTCGCGATATTTGGTATCAGTTCACGTGTGCCAGATGTTGGTAAGTAGTCGTAAATACGCTGTCCTAATAATGTTTGATATAATGTATTTTCTGTGTGTCGAAATTAATCAGATTAGCTCAAGTTCAGTCACTGCATTATATCTGTCATCTCAACGGAGGCTTTGCGTTTCATTGCTTTCTATGAAAATGGTTTCTATGGTGATTAAACACTGTCTGTCACGTGATGTGCTATACAGTAGGCCTAGAGTAGACCTTCAATCAGTTAATCATATTCATATCAGGTTTTTAAGTTGTACAATTAGTTCCAAAGTTGTATGTGTAGTAGAAGCACAGTAAAACCAACACCATGCTTTTACCACAGTAACATTAGTTTTACTGTGATAAGTGTAGTAAAAAGACAGTAATCACACAACTTACCATGCTTTTACCACACTATTGGTAGTTTTAATGTGGTACTTATTGTAAATGCACAGTAACCACAACACTAACCATGCTTTTACCTCAGTAACCTTAGTTTTACTGTGATGGGTAGTAAAGGACAGCAATCACAAAACTTACCATGCTTTTACCTCAGTATTGGTAGTTTTAAAGTGATAATTGTTGTAAATTATGCATATTAACCACAACACCTACCATGCTTTTAATGCTTAATAATGTAACATCCAATATTTGTAAGGAAAATCAGTACTTTTTCCTTTAAATAATCCTATATATTATACATAATGATATTTTATTTTCTCTGTTTTCAGCTGAAAAGACCAAAAGGGCCTTTCGAACTCAGTCAGCCCATTATTGTTTGAGGACAAGTAAACGGAGGAGACGGACCGCTGCAAAGACAAATATTCGCAATGGTACGTATGTGTTGGTTTTAACCCTAAATCAAACATTTTATCAAGCATTTGTTGTTTCTTAAACCTGTTCTTACAAATCCCATAGCCCAATCAGTATGAAGAGTCTCAAAGTCTTAATAATTCATAAGATTTAACAAGTTGTCAAATTCGTACGATACTAGTACATATTTGTATACTCGTACATAATCCTGCAGCTTTTACTCCTAGTGCTCATTGGCTACTGCCTCAATTCCTGTACATATATATCGCGATATTTGTAAATCAGTTGCGCCCCTTCTTGGATAGTAGTCTGATGTCCCACACACTGTCAGAAAGTTTATATTAATTGCATTGTGTATTCATTAAAATTATTACAAATTAGTCCCTGTCTGTTGTGTTCATGTTCCAATGTCCAATGATACATGATGTCTCTCCACACCTCATAACCTACCTCTGTTTGCAAGAGTGGAAAAGCTAATCTGACTTGTCACATGACATCAGATACGTGATTATTTTGTCGTGATCAGATCAGTTACACTGCTGATAACTGTCCCGTTTGCATATAAATCATGTTATTTTTAAACGAGTTAATATGATTATTGCTTGCTATTAAAGACATACTTTTATTCATAGAAATGCCCACATATCAGTGAACGTATAACATAAAAATGCTTTTAAAATTTAATTATGCAACACTCTTTACAGAAATATATCCTATAGTTGTATAACTGACTGCTTGCATGTAATGTAATAAAATTACATTCCTTTCTGTATTGCAGGATTACTTTGTCCTTTTTTTTAGATCTCTACAACATCAAACTCAACAGCTCTTTTAAGAGCCAACCCTCACAAGAGCTACTAGTGAGTCGCAGCGGATCTTGCCGAGATCAGCCCTTCCCAGGTAAAGTTTCTAGAACATTTCAATCAGTATTTACTCATCAAATGCTCTCTCCTGAATCGTAAGGTAAATTATAACTGTCTTAATTTATGTTTCAAGAACAATAGTAATTGCACGAGTAAGTAGATACTTTCTTGTTTTACAACAGAGAAGGAAGACCAGTCCTTATATCAACACAAGCTAATCGAATAAGTCCTTTGTTTCGGGTGAGGAAGGAACATCTGGTGCCTAAAGAAGACAGAAAGGTGCGCAAATCCATTGGTATGTCTTGTATTGAAACAATGCTGTAATATGTAGTACATAATTTGATGTTGACAATTTTACATTGTACAGGTTATCACTTGGTTTTTGACCAAGTGAAGCTCTTGAAACAAGTGACAGAAGAGTATGTTGTCTTGAAAAAAATCACTTGCAAAGGCAAAAGAGACCATGCCTTTCTTAAATATATTTTAAAATAGGTTGCTGTTGATATGGGTAAAACATTTTTTGTTCAGTACTTAGCTTATATAATGTGCTGAAATATTATATATATATATATATATATATATATATATATATGTATAAAATAAATCAATGTGTATATTATATAATGTACTGACTGCTGCTTTGTAAATTTAAATCAGGAACGGGCAACTCTACCTCCAACCCTAATCGAGCACATATGAAAGTCTTCAGCTTTACTTATAGACAATAGGCAGGAGGGTTTGAGGTTGGAGCTAAATCTGCAGGACAGTGGACGCTAAGGGCCAGAGTAGCCCATCACTGCTTAATATATCACAGAACATAGGCCCCGTTTACACGAAGTGAAGACACCGATATTTCCCTGCGGTTTTGGCCTCTCATTTACACGAAAACACAGTTTTTATCACAGAAAACGATTATTTCTAAAAACTCCGGCCAAAGTGGAGATTTTGGAAAACTTTGTTTGCACGTTTGCATGTAAACTGAGAAAAACTGAGTTTTAGGCAGCGACGTCACAATATGAGACTATTTTCAGGATTCTGATTGGCTAACGTGGGCTTGAGCTTCTCGTTACACTGCCACCTACAGGTTTGGCATGCTCTGGACGGCATATACACGGGTTCGTGTGCACGATGTTATTTTTGAAAACGAAGAGGGGTGAAATGTCCGTTTATGAAAATAGCCATCCACGTGTAAACGTAGCCATAAGCTGACCTGACTGTCCATTAAACAACTTAATTTGTATTGTTTGTGTTTTTTGCTTTACTTTCAGACCAGGACTGGAGAACGCCTGACAATGGGATGTTGAGACTTCTTCCTCTGGTTGAGAAAAAGCTACACCACATCAGTGATCACATCTTCTGTTCTTCTGTTGTACTGTAGGGTACACCTGAACAAACTGTTTAGACGAGGAAGAAGAACATGAACATGATCGAGACATGTACAGGGAAGAGCAAGAAACCAGTTTAGTGATAATGAATCATTATTTTCCAACACAATATCAAATCTGTTTTCTGTATCATAGGTGACTGAATATGATTCTCTGGCACTCATTTTGTGGCTCAGCAGCTGTGAATGGATTAATATGATGTTAATGTATTTTTGAAGACACATTTTTATTTATCTTGAATCTCATTGTCTTTATGCTACTTTATCAACTTTATGCTGTGTCCTCCAATAAAGTGTTGTGTAATAAAGTATGGTGAATATTGTTTATTGAAAGTGGTGTTTGGTACAGTAAATAAAATCAATATTTGAGAAATTTTAATTTCTTATTTCTTTAGTTTAGTTCATAATTTAAAAACAACTACATATAATTAATTACCATGATTCCTTTTCTTAGGACATACACATTTAGATCTGGTTAATGATATTTGGGACAAAAGTTGCACATACTTGCATGTATAAGCTGCAACTGCAATGTTTGCAGTGAAATAAAGGGAAGCTATGTGAATAACAAGAGGCTGCAGTGGCTATCTTGCTATAAACACTTCAAGCATAATTGAAGATGATCCATGTTGATCATTCTAGTACATCTACTAGCCTACTGCATTTAAAATGAAAGCATAGACGTTACTGATGTCAGGCATATAAGCAGCAATCAGAGGGGGTGAAAAGGAAATGTAGGCACTGTTTTGTTTTGTTTGTTTTACTGAATGGTGCATTATCCCTGTGTAATAGTGTGTGTAGATCTGTGTAGATTGTACTGCACTTCCACCCCAAGGGCCCCCCAGAAGAGCAAAAAACTGCACATTTCAAATGGCTGTAACTCACAGTCCGGTTAGTGTATCAAAGAGAAAATCGGCAGGACAACTGCTTATGCTATGTTTACTAAATAATGTTGGGCCCAGTTTTCTGACATATACGGAAAGCTGGCATAAAGGTTATTTTTAAAGTGTTTACAGTAAATTATCAAATTTCAGCCTGTCCCTCATATATGTCATAAAGGTTTGCACAATGAACAAATTTAGATATCCAGTTGTCCATTAAAGATATTATGTATTTAACATTTATTGTTTCATTACTAAACGTTTTAAACTACATTACCCACATATCTCTGTCATGCTATCAATGGAACAGGAAACATTGTCCTGTAGTTCATTGAAATGTGCAGCCATGCTTAGGGTTAGGGTGGGGATCTCAGTAAAGGAGCAATTTCTCACAAAACAGAGACACTTTATCATTAACTTTATGTATAACTAACGCAATAATATCACCAAAACATACTTTGTAACATGAAGCGCCGTTTTATATGAGTTAAACGATAGTCCAATCACAGCGAGTTCTGCGATAAAGTCACAGCCAATAACAATCCAGCTGTACAGATGAGTCACACTTACTTGCCCATTTATGGTAAATGATGACAGATCTCTTCTGGTTCCGGCTACAGGGATAGATACCTTAAATATTTCATATTTAAACCCAAACAATATTTGGGCTGTAATGTATTAATTCTAATTAAATTATAAAACTCACATTTAAAAACAAAAGACTCCTTTGTGTGGTTACCATCCAAAAACGAGATCACATGATCAATGACACAAATGTTTTTATTTGATTAGACTAATTAATACATACATTTGAAAGATAAACTTTTTTCTAAGCAATGGCCTACAGCAGGGGTAGTTTTGCAGTATTTTAATTAAAGATAATTACATATACTAAAGTGCTTCTAACATTTACAGTGTATGTATAGTATATCAAAGGTATATCAATTATATTCAAATAAATGTAACAAAATCACAATGAATGCACACAATTTTGAAAGCATATTCCAATATTTAATGTCAAACTGTTTAAAGACAAATGTAGTGCCAAACCTACTGCACAACAGTATAAAAATAAGTTAATTATATAAAAAAACAGGTATAAGATACAGGGGCAATCTATTATAGGGACATATACAGTAACGTTAAAACAAATCGCTATGATGAAGTTATATTTTTACAAACCAAGAGATGAGATTCAACTTTGTTATGTGAAAATATATTTGTTTCTTCGCTTTAAAGAACAAATAGGGAAAAACGTAAGCTCAACGTTTTACATTCTCACCTTTAATTCTATATCCTTGTGATCATTAATCACTTTTATTGTCACTAAATGAAAGGCAACTTAAAATAGTTAATGATTATAAACGTCAGTAAGAAAATGCTTCAATAAAATACATTCACGGGTATATTACATTTACATTAACCAGGTAGTGATGTAATGATGATACCATAGATGTAGTTATGGTGGACATTTACTATAGTGACCACTGTAATAAAAGGTTTAATGAAGCTAAATGTAAGACATTAAGTCCATCTAAATGTAAAGGTAACAAACTCAGAATAATGTCCATTATGTCAAGTGTCTCATTTCTGTAATATTCTTTCAGCACCAATAAGATTTCCATAAATATGGATTGTTTTCTAAAGGTTTTCCTGAACACTCTCACTATCTTCAATTGTTCGGACAAACACCTGCTATACACTTGCAGAAATATACATGTGTCTATTGCATCATGAAGTCACTGCATGACTAGAACTAATGAATGGCAATGAATATGTCCTTTAGGAAAACACCTGATGCGCACTGACACTTCTTTGATGAAGGCATTAGGCAGACATCAAGCACAGTTTATGAAGCTGAAAAGAGAAATCACTATTTTCAATATTGGTTCTGCATATATCAAAGAGATCCTGAGGAGGAGTGGGACTTCACATGAAGACTTTCAGAAACTGTGACAGAGCAAAGGGTGCACCTCGCTGGACACATCCGACGCATGCCCAAACAACACCACCCAAAGACAGTGATGAAGTGGACACCACCAGGAGGATGCAGGAGACAGGGAAGACCTGGGAAGACATGGAGACAGATGTTTCACGAAGACCTGAACGATGTCAGTGTCCCATGGGAAGATGCGGAGAACTTGGCCACGGATCGAATACGTTGGAGGACACTTGTTGCCCAATGTGCCCAGCACAGGACTTGGTGATGATGTTGGGAGTTTATCCATAACTGTGGGATATATTTCTGTAAAGAGTGTTGCATAATTAAATGTTAAAAGCATTTTTATGTTATACGTTCACTGATATGTGGGCATTTCTATGAATAAAAGTATGTCTTTAATAGCAAGCAATAATCATATGAACTCGTTTAAAAATAACATGATTTATATGCAAACGGGACAGTTATCAGCAGTGTAACTGATCTGATCACGACAAAATAATCACGTATCTGATGTCATGTGACAATTAATATAAACTTTCTGACAGTGTGTGGGACATCAGACTACTATCCAAGAAGGGGCGCAACTGATTTACAAATATCGCGATATATATGAGGCAGTAGCCAATGAGCACTAGGAGTAAAAGCTGCAGGATTATGTACGAGTATACAAATATGTACTAGTATTGTACGAATTTGACAACTTGTTAAATCTTATGAATTATTAAGACTTTGAGACTCTTCATACTGATTGGGCTATGGGTTTTGTAAGAACAGGTTTAAGAAACAACAAATGCTTGATAAAATGTTTGATTTAGGGTTAAAACCAACACATACGTACCATTGCGAATATTTGTCTTTGCAGCGGTCCGTCTCCTCCGTTTACTTGTCCTCAAACAATAATGGGCTGACTGAGTTCGAAAGGCCCTTTTGGTCTTTTCAGCTGAAAACAGAGAAAATAAAATATCATTATGTATAATATTTAGGATTATTTAAAGGAAAAAGTACTGATTTTCCTTACAAATATTGGATGTTACATTATTAAGCATTAAAAGCATGGTAGGTGTTGTGGTTAATATGCATAATTTACAACAATTATCACTTTAAAACTACCAATACTGAGGTAAAAGCATGGTAAGTTTTGTGATTGCTGTCCTTTACTACACATCACAGTAAAACTAAGGTTACTGAGATAAAAGCATGGTTAGTGTTGTGGTTACTGTGCATTTACAATAAGTACCACATTAAAACTACCAATAGTGTGGTAAAAGCATGGTAAGTTGTGTGATTACTGTCTTTTTACTACACTTATCACAGTAAAACTAATGTTACTGTGGTAAAAGCATGGTGTTGGTTTTACTGTGCTTCTACTACACATACAACTTTGGAACTAATTGTACAACTTAAAAACCTGATATGAATATGATTAACTGATTGAAGGTCTACTCTAGGCCTACTGTATAGCACATCACGTGACAGACAGTGTTTAATCACCATAGAAACCATTTTCATAGAAAGCAATGAAACGCAAAGCCTCCGTTGAGATGACAGATATAATGCAGTGACTGAACTTGAGCTAATCTGATTAATTTCGACACACAGAAAATACATTATATCAAACATTATTAGGACAGCGTATTTACGACTACTTACCAACATCTGGCACACGTGAACTGATGCCAAATATCGCGAGGTGTTCGGAATGAGACTTCTTCAGCGCGATTTCCTACTAATAAAATATTTTTTTTAAATATCAATAAACAGCAAAGCAATCCAGCTTCCCTGGCAATAAGAACGAAATAATATAATTAAAATAAATACATAAACCATGATAAGATCTCGTGAATAAATGTTGATTAAACAGCTTCTCTACTGCAGCCCGATAGGCAGATAGAATCGTGCTTTGATCACGAAAGATGCTTCCCATTGAAATACATTAGTTTTAAAAAACGTGCTGGAATTACGAAAATAACGAAATAAACGTGCCCGTGCCACGAATCAATAGATTAAATTACGTGACCATATCACGAACTGCCGTGAGACTGGGTTGGCAGTGCCATGAGACAGCATTAAATTACCTTGAGACAGCATACACACACACACACACACGGTCTAGTCTCAGACAGACTACCTCCTGTTGGTTTATCTCTTACCTACTTACCTCCTTCGTTCCTCTCCTCGTTCCTGTTTTAGCAAATTAGCTATATGAAATATTAATAACCAAACATAACCTGTTATAAATGTATTCAGTTAATCGGATTAACTTGATGTAGCTACATTAACATTACAACCAATTACTCAGTTCATCCTGTGAACCCTCAATATTGGTTATTAATTGATTACAGTTTTTCTCGATTGCTTAAACACACGCAAATGCGTCTCTATAGCACGCAGTGTGTTTATCTATGGCAAGCCAAGAGGGTTAGAAATACACCATAGATTAATAGCGTTTAACAATTTATACGCGAAAATGAGTTTTTACGTGCATATGATACGCACTTTATTGCGTGATATACACACGCACCCCACACCACTAATCCTACCCAAGCGTATGATACACACGCACCCCACCCCACCCCACCCCACCCTAAACCTACCCATGTGCTATCCATGCGTATACTATGCACGTAAAAACTAATTTTCGCGTATATATTACACGATAAACACACTGTGTGCTATATAGACCCATTTGGTGTGATCGGGTTGCATGCTTAAACACATTTGCCCACTCTGACATCACATTTTCAAAACAGTTAACACATAGGATAAAACTGAAGCTCAAAGGCCAAAATGACTCATTTTGTTAGCAAAATGCTCTAACACTCACAAAATATTAAAAACATGCAAATATTTCCATCAAACACCACAACTTGTGGTCAAATAAATGTATTCTTTCAATCAATCATCACACAATGGACAACAAAATACAAAATACAGCCATAAATATGAAATATAATACTTTACAAACTCAAATGGATACTGGAAAAAAAAAAGCTACCAAAGGAAACTTATGGGTGGAAATGCCATATATATATATTATCTTTCACATTTAGTCCATTCGTTCTTGACGATTATGCCACAGGTTCTCATCAACATCGCATTGAATGTTTTCCCTTGCAATGCACCGACGGAAATACCTCCTTGCATGGCGTATCCATCAGTCCTCTGCACCTATTGCCAGGCAACCAGCATTCATTGCCTCCAGGAGGGGCATCTGCTCATGGCCGGTGTTCATACACCTTCCACCTCCAAGCAGAGCAGAACTCCTCGATTGGGTTCAGAAAAGGAGAGTGTGCAGGGAGGAATTGCATCATAATACGAGGCTGTCCTGCAAACCATTCATTCACAAGGCGAGAGTGGTGGAAAGCCACATTGTCCCAAATTATGACATACAGAGTGATGCCAGGCCTCAATAGCCCTCTCTCTTCAGGTGGAATCAGTATTTCTTTCAATGCATCAAGAAATTTGATGAGGCGTTCTGTATTGAATGAGCTGTATTGAATTACCAATAGTTGGTAATCCATCTAAATCAAAGGACCCCATCATTGGAGATGGCAGCACACATGGTGATATTGGCAACCCTCTGACCTGGCACTGTGACAGTGGCCCTCTGTCCAATGATGTTCCTCCTGCATCTCCTCACTTTACAGAGGTTGAAGCCGGCCTTATCCACAAAAATGAATTTGTGATGTGCCCCTTCAGCTTCAAGCTCCATTATTCTCTAAGAAAAAGAGCAAATTCATAAAGCAAATTATTCCAGTCGCATGTAACTATGGTAAACAAGGTATTACAATAAAAAATCTGTACCTGCACATACTGGAATCGTGCCTCCTTTACGATATCAGAGTTACTTTGAAATGGAACTCTGTACAGCTGCTTCATTCTGACATGGTTTCGTTTAAGGACTCGATCTAAAGTTGCCAAACTCACACTGTTTATATTTCTAAATGCTCCCTGATCTGCAATTACTGCTGCCTGGATCTGATTGCATTGTTTGCCACTACCATATCTACAATGGCAGACTCCTGTTCAATACTAAATATCTTTCCTCTGCCACCAGTGTGTGGTGATGTGTGGATTCTATAAAGTAAAAGCAAAAAGCATGTCAAAATTGACATTACTGTACGACAGTCACATAAATGGGATTGATAAAACATCTGCATTACTGTAGACACAGTTTGTTCTGCTAACAGGGCAATACAGTAAAGCTGAAATACACAGTGGTATACATTACACTAACACTGAATTACCTGTTCTCATTCCGAAAAAGCCTGGCAATAGATGCCACAGTGCTCCGACTCAGAATGAAGGACAAGCCATGATTGATGACATGGTCAATAATTGTTGCCCGAATTTCATTTGAAACTTAAGCTCGATTTCGTCCTCCACCACGCATACAAACTCCTCTTCCTCGGGCCCCTCTGCCATGGCCTCTTGCTCTCCTTCCGTGCCTATGGCCTCTTTGATCCATGCTTGCAAATGGAGGTGGCATCTTTTATAGATGGATGAGGACTGATTGCTGATTGAAGAGTTGTGCAAATGAGTTTCACACAGGTGCATAGAGATTTATAATTATGCAAGTACTTTTTATCAGCTGTGAATAGATTTTTTCCTTTTGTTCAACACAGTGAATTCAATAGAGTTCAGGGTCTTTCAATGAGATCTATGGTAACAGTTTTGACAAAGGGTGTGAAAAATGAAAAAGTGTTAAAACATTTGCAAGAGAAGACTTCTGCTGTGCTAATAATGTGATGATGAAGATCAAGCGGATCCCAGTTTCATTTAGTGTGTCTTAGCAAATGAGAAAAACTGTAATAGAAATGTACATTTCCTTACTTAGTACTACTAAGAGCAAGTAGCCAAAATTAAGAAGCAGAATATAGGAAAGAAGTTATAGCATTGTTTGAAATTCATTCTTTAAAAGGGGTAAGGCTACTTAATGTATCAAATACATGTCTCGCCCATTTGAATTAAACTGTCCTGGTGCAATTTGTTGAGGCTCCAGTTGATCTTTGCTGATGTTGTCTTGTCAGAGGATCTTTGGTGAATGGAAAGACAAGGCCGCAGCTTGGCACAAGCTTGGGGGTCCTTGGGGGACTTCTAGTTCAGCATCATCTTCACATTAGGGTTTCACAGGAAGGACCAAAAGAGTAAGAGAGCAAGAGAGAGCCAAGAGGCTAAGAGAGGGCTGATCTTGTGATCAGTTGTTTTTAAAGCGTGAAGATGTCACACGAAGAGGGTCGTCAAAAAAATTGGATATAAATCAGTAAATCGGAATGGGGCATCAAGACCTGCAGTGTAAATGCAGCCAAAATACCCCTTGCGGCATTGGTCACGCATTCCGGGACTGATCCCAATGTTACTAGGTCCCCATCCTGGGACGTGTTTGCGTTAGAGTGCAAGGCACTCTAGCAATTTTACGGCAATTTCCCGGGATCAACGCGCTGTGTGAAAGGGGCTTTTGTTCCTTTCTGAAATGCTGATGTGAAGATGATGCTGAACTAGACGTTTTGGTAACACTTTACAATAAGGTTAGTTAACATTAGTTAAATACCTTAGAACATTTTAATAATGAACAATACTTCTATAGCATTTAATATTAATTTCAACAATTACAAATCCGTTATTAAAATCAAAGGTTATTTGTTAGTTAATACAAACAATGAACAGCTGTATTTTTTTTTTAAACTAATATTAACAAAGATGAACTAATACAGTAACAAATGTTTTGCTCATTGTTCATGTTAGTTAATACATTAACTAATGTTAACTAATGAACCTTATTGTAAAGTGTTACCGAAGTTTTCTAATGACCCCCAAGCTTGTGCCAGGCTGTGACCTCGCTGTGGCCTGACTCACACCGGTTTTCTCTCATCAAGACAACATCAGCAAAGATCAACTGGAGCCTCAACAAATTGCTCCAGGACAGTTTAATTCAAATGGGCGAGACATGCCAAATAATGAGACTAAGTAACCTTCCTTACCTTACTTTTAAAGAAGGGTTTGTTAGAACAAAACTGATGGTTTGCTCAAGGCTGCTGATCTGAATTTCAAAAAATGTCCTGTTCAACTTTGTTTTCCTGTATTCTGCTTCAGCTCTCTTTCCCTTGGTAAACTGTGTGCATGTATGTATGTATGTATGTGTGTATTAGAGTAGTTTAAGTGTTTAATAGTTAATAAAGTCATGTTCATGTCACACGTAAAGTTGTCCGTGTCTCAAGCTCATATACTGGAGTCACATGCACATTTTGACTACAGGCTCTGAATAGTACTGTACAGTAATAAAGACATTTCCCATACCCCGGAAATGTACATTTCTATTATTCAATTAATAACCAATATTGAGGGTTCACAGGATGAACTGAGTAATTGGTTGTGATGTTAATGTAGCTACATCAAGTTAATCGGAATTAACTGATCCAAATATTCATAATCAGTTATAACAAGTTATGATTGATTATTAATATTTCTTAGAGATAATTTCCTACACCTATTTGAGAGAAAATAGGGGGCCTTTTTTACCGTCCCTGCTGATGCATAAAAAGGGAAATGATTATGAAGGAGGCATTATTTAATTAAATGATTTAACACTATACTTCCCCCAAACATGAATTATATATATATTTAAAAAAAACAGAACCTACAATATTTTAAGTGTAAAATACCGAACTTGTCCTTTAACCCCTTAAGCGACACCCCCCTTTTTTTAATAGACATGAAAATGCATATTCCGAACTTAAATGGTTGTAATTCATGAATGCTTTGGAATATAGATGTAAGATCGGTCTTGTCTTAAAGAAGACATTTGGCAGATTTTTTGTAGAAGTGAAATAAATTAAGTAGTCGATTATCGAGTTCACGCTCATAGGTTTAGTCACCTATATGATCACCTATGAACTCAACAATTGACTACTTTGGACTTTGACCGAAAACAGGATGTAAATACAGGTATTTACGCTGGCTGAAATAACATCATTTTTATTCATATCTTTCACATCTACTGCAGTCAAATTCACCCGTGTTAACTCTAAAAGAAACACTCACATGGCTGGGCACTTGTAATGACACATTAAGGATTTTAAGAGGCTAAAAGCAGGTTTAAAACTTGCCCCATTGAAGTCAACAGGGTGCAAATTTTAAAAAGAGGACAACACCGATTTTTGTCGTTGTTCTCTGTATTGACAGCACTCCAAATTTACAAAAAAATTAGCTCAATGTTAAAATTGACCAGAGTTCTCCTTTAACTCAGTGCTAATGATAGCCTTTGTGTGTCAGATTGTGGCTTTGTAACAATTAAAAAATAACTGACTGGTTACACAGTGATCAAAGAACACTTTCAACTAGGCAATAACAAAGCAACTAAGGCAGTAAATAAGAGACTCAAAAATGAGTTTGATTTAAAAATGAATACACAACTAGGATAATTATTTTCTTTTATCACAAAGTAATAATAGATACAATTCCGTATGCATTTCAAAAAGGAGTTTGCAAAACTGAAATACAAAATATCATTGATAAAAAGAGCACAGAAAGGGAAAGGCTACAGACTTTTTTCTGCATGTTCTTAATGTTGTACCTCAGATTTGCAACAGATGTAAATATGTTGCTTGACTTGTGGAAACTGACCAGACATACTTGACCATTGAAAAGGCTATTGAGAACTCAATGGATATATTTAAGTCATCATATCCAAGATTCATATACAGTAGCTAAAAGGACATAAAATGTGAAAGTAAAATAAAGATATACAGTACAAAATAAAGATGGTTCAAACACACATGTAATGAAAAAATTAAAAGAAAATATATTAAAAATTTCCTTAAGTCTCACTCTGGACAATATCAATACCCAATTTCCATTTTCATAATGCACCACATAATAAGCTTATAAATGGAATTCATAAATTTAACAATTCTCTGCATTTACTTGTGAACATTAGCATGACGCTTATTATTAGGCAAAATACTCAGGCAAATAAATAAATAAAAAGACCCTAAATCAAATATAGCCTTAATGAACCAAATTAACTGAATTAAACCTATAATTGGCCAGCAGCCATATCACCCTGTAGCCCAAGACTGGTTACCCACTGAAGCTAAGCAGGGTTGAGTCTGGTCAGTACGGTAGACCTCCTGGGAAAACCTGGGTGCTGCTGGAAGAGGTGTTAGTGAGGCCAGTAGAGATTCCCTCCTCAACCCATGTTGAGCATACCTTTCATACCTTTCCTCCAATTCCCATGTAAAGCACTTTGAATACCCAGAAAAGCGCTATATAAATTTAACAAGTTATAATTATATAACCTTAAAATTATAAGAGAATATTACATCAAATGGTGACCCACCAATCACAGGCTGCTCAAATACATTCACCTAAAATCTTCCCTAAGAATCTACTTCAAAACACCATCTATGTCTTACAGCCCCTGCAGTCAGTCTGCCTTGATCGTGAGTGTTTTCCCCCAGTAAGCTGTTCTGACAAGTGACTCAGACTTTTGGCAATTTCACTGTATTATGTGCAGTCAGCTACACAGAATTTGTTGTAAACAAATCTGACGAACTTCAACAAAGTTTTTGCTATTTTTTTTTTTTTTTTACTGGACTCCAGTCTCTTCACTGTCATTGTGATTATCCCATTACATTTTCATTCAGCTAATAGTATCTGAAAGCAAATCCTTCAACAAATCTATAATATTCATTCAGTCATTGTAATATTGGTAAATATTGAAGGAACAAAACATAGGCCTACACTATGTTAATGGATGGGTAAAAAATTACATGAGTTGCATTGGGTATTCTCTCTTGACATGAATTTCGTCAAACAGAAGATTATACAGTAGTCATTCAGAATCAACGTGCAAAAATTCCATTAAATAATAGAATGTTTATCAAAAGGCATTTTAATCTCATAAAATAATATCAATTATATAGCGGATTTAAATTATAATAAAGAGGCTCTAAAGCAGTTTTTCCAAAATATGTTTTTAGAAAAAAACATACGAGATTAATCAATTATTCTTTTCTATTGGCAGCTGTTTTGAACATTAAGAAATGAACAATAAACCTAGTTTTATTTGAAAGGTTGACAATATTAAAGCAAATTATTTAATTTCAGGAAATAAGATTATAATATGAAACATAATATTTGATCACACAGTAAATATAGCAGCTATAAAGGTGCCTTTATCTGTTTGGAAGGGGGTCCCTCACAAAGGAATCATCCAATTTTGGAGTCGTTGGCATCAAAAATGTTGCAAACCCTTGCTCTATAGAATATCCATTTTTACAGATTACGGAAAACTGTTTGTTATGATGTTTAACAGTGCTAAAAAATAGCAGTTCACAATTACCTTTACCATTTGATAAAGAAAAGTCCTGCTAGTACAACATAGCCCAGCGTAAGAAACAGCACCTTCAGTAGCCTGTCGTGTTGATCCGCCAGCTCTTGTGAGAGGATCTCAAAGAACGTAATGAAGAGGAATGTGCCGGCTGCCATGCTCTGGAGCACTACAGATATAATACTTTCTGCTAAGTGCTGGACCGTCTCAATACCCATGCCAATCCCGATGCCCAGAGGAATCATTAGGCTTACTGTTATGCCCAGTTTACAGGCATCTCGTAAGGGGACTCCTGCCTTGGCTACACTAACCCCCAGTGCCACAGATGCTAGCGTCTCGTGGATGGCCACACCAATGAAAAGGTTTCCAAGCTTAGCCCCATCTTCCTGAAGACCCAAAGCAAGACCCTCAAAGATAGAGTGGGCAGACAGTGCTAGCACCAGGCTAGCTAATCTCAACGGCCCAGCGCGTTTTAGCTCAGAAGGGTTGAAGTGTCCATGGTGATGGGAATGGTGCTGCTGGGTTCTGGCTGCAACTCGAGCGGGAGCAATGAATGGAGCATCATACTCTGAGTCGCTCCCCACTTCTGAGCCACCAGCATTAAATGTCTCCAGGTCGATAAACGAGGGCTTCTCCTTGCGGAAAGTAAGCACAGTCTGTTCCACAAATACTGTGAGGAGAAATCCAAGTATCATCATGGTCTCTGCCAGCGGGTACTGACTGGTGGACTTTACCTCTTTCTCTTTCAAAATGTCCTCAACCTAAAATAAAAAAAGCAAGGTAACATGCACAAACAGTAATTTGATTCCTTATATTTCAGTGATGATAATTCTGTTTTTATAATTAACTTTGGTAACATAACAGATAAATACAATCCTTAAGGGTCTTGAAGAGATAGTTTACCCAAAAAACATACAATTCAGTCATCATTTACTCACCCTCGTGTTGTTTCAAACCCATGATTTAATTTCTTTGTGGAACATGAAAGGAAAATTGTTCAAATGTATCTGCTCATTTACAATTAATGGGGACTGAAGCTTAAAAGCTTTTCACAAAGGCACCATATTGTGTAATACGTTCTCAAACACATTGTCAGGGTTGCCAACTCTCATGCATCTGGCGTGACACTCACGCTTTCAGCATCAAGCTTACGCTCTCGTGCAATAAATGTCACGCCAAAATCCATTTTCTCCCCTCTCAATCCATTCATTTTCTGTTGATGACTAGACCACAGCGTATTAATGACAGGAGAGGAGCCCACAGCTGTAACATCTGCCTACAACGTTCTCACTGCAGTATTCTCTGATCGTTGATTCGCTGAAAACCTTACACCTGATACATCAGTTGCATGTGAGAAGTTCAGAGAGAGTTCAGAGCATAGGTTCGGAGTAGGAGAACACTGATGCGCGTTTGAAAGTTTGGATGACAATCAAGGTAAGCAGATAATAAAATGGTGTGCATTGTCACTACAGACGTAGCCTTGCCTAATCAGTCTGTGTGCTGAGAGTACCGACTTCAACTATAGTTGCAAACGTTGTCTGACGTCCGTTATGTGGGATAGCTAATTGCTAAAAAAATAGGCTTATGGTACAAATTACATTTTGGCAAATTGGGCAAGTGGCATTTTAAAATTCCCCAAATTATCAAAGGTTCCCCAGATTGTGTTGAGCCAATGCGGATGCTGAGCGAACCTTTTCAGTTATTGGCCTAAACAAGACTGACATCAAGAACAGACTGTCACTTCATGGCACCCTGTCAGTGATGAGAAGTTCGGATCATTTTACTGACTCCCTTGTTTGATCTCGTTCATTAAAATGAACGAATCTTTTTTCGAGTCATTTCGTTCATTTAAGGGGCTTTAAATGTTATACTTTTAACAGCCAAATTCCCCAAACACATACGCATTCTTTATCATATTCTTAATTAAGAAATCATTATGCAGTCAAAAATAAATAATTACTTTACCTTCCGAGTCTTTCGTTCATTTGTCACGTGACAATGAACGCCAAACTGCCACTGTGGCACAACAGGCCTAATTTGTGAAACTTGTGTGTTGTGGTTTTCTGGGGAGGTGGAGAAACTATTATGTGTCCCTTTTGTTTAGAGATTTCTTATTGTTTTGATTTTGTTGTTTTACATGTTTGTTATTTAAATCACCTCTATCTTTATTTATTTTTTTATAGTGCAATCAATAAATTAATTGTACATTTTGAAAAAGCGTTTCCAATCTATTACTATTTTTACTTATTTATTCACATAAATCAGGGTTTTGACTAAGTAAACAATATTTTTGACATTTTAAAAATGAGGGTTACCAAAAATTCTCTGTACACATGCGCACTGAAATTTTACAGACTCACTCCAGCCAAAGTCGGCAACCCTGCATTGTCATATAAACTGCTTTTATGTCACTTTTGCATCCTTTCAAACTTGAAGCCCCATAAATTGTAAATACATGGAAACGAGCGACCAGTGCACTCTTGAAAATGCTTCCTTTTGTGTTCCCCTGAAAAAAACTAGAATGTCTTTGAAAACAACCTGAGGGTGATTGATTTTTAATGAAATAAATAAAATGAGAGTTAACTGTTACTTTAAGAACTAAAATCACCCTCGATAACATACCTTTTCTCTAACTGCTGGTAGAAGGGCATTGAAACAGGTGGCCAGAAAAACACCTCCTCCAAAAGAGTTGCTTAAAGCAACTACTCTTCTGTATCTCGTGGCTTTATCATAGTCCATCTGCATCACCCTCACAGGAATAAGGATGCCCCCCAACATGAGGGCAAACACCCCAAGCAGGCAGAGGATTTTAGCTACAGCTAACTCCATGCTAAGGAGGTGGACTGCGATCCCACTACAGCAAGCTATGTACCTAAAATAAACACCGAAGAACCCAATCCACTCTTCTTTCTAGGCACCCCGAAGTCAGATTATGGACAACATCCCTAAAGAAAATTTTACAAACGTCAGTCCATAGTTTCACAATCTTAATTAATGGGAAACATAATTTAAGCAATTTCAAACCAGTATTAGTGCGACTGTGCGACAAGAGTTATCAGGCATGTATAGATTAATTTACACCTGACAACCTAACGATGTCATGTACATTAGCATGCTAACTCCGATTAGCTACTAGCTATCAAAGTCGAAAAATAAGCCCTTTATGTGGTGCATGTATGTTGGTGAGCAAAAATGTTTACATTAAGATGTGCCAGCCTTTTGTTTTACGAATTTATATGAATAAACCGAGGTCGTTTAAAGCAGTTACTTAGTTCAAATGCTTAGTGCAAGTTTAGCACTGCGCGCACATAACGTTACATCAATATTCTGTATTACTAAAGCGCCTTCAACGAACAGTGAAAAGCAAGCGAATAGTACGTCACGTATGCATGAAACGAAACGTTTTACCAGTTTTTGTTCCGATACTTCCTGCTGCTGAACGCTGAAGCGCCTGTTCAGAGGCTGCGTCTCAAAACCTATTTGAACTGCTAGCTAGTACTCGTTGCAAACATAGACAGGGGTTGCAACGCAGTGTTGCCAGATTTGGACGGTGATTTCCAGCCCAAAACCCGCCCACTCCAAGAAAAAAACGCCCAAAATTGTAGCAACTACCAAAATAATGTGATGATATAATTTTATGGCCATATGTCATTCAAGGTCGATAAGCAAGTTGTATCTCCTTAAAACAAAATAACGTTGATAAAATAAAATAAAAAATAAATACATTTCCAAGGAAAAACGGATCAAAACAGGGCAATAATTCAGGAAAATTAGCAAATATCAGCAATCAAGTAACTAACCGATGACTTTAACCCTCGGAACTACGTGTACACATTGCAGAACACAACGCAGAATTTAGCAGCTGTCAGGGACAAGTAGAGTGCATAAAAGTTAACGTTACAGATACTGGTTAGGTTATGCACATGACCATGGAGAGGAGTCATCCCATATTCTTTTTCAATTAATTCAAGTGCTCTCCTCATCAGTTATATTCACCAGAGTCATCAACCCCCACCCACATGTGTACGTTTTTTTGAGTTGCTCACTATCTCACTCTTTACTGCAACTGTACGTCACTTTGGCATTAGCATCACTTGAATATACAGCTACAAGTTATAGCGCTAAATCGCGTCTTCCTGCTGATCGCTCGTTGATTGGCTAAAAGTGCGTGCTCGTCGGTGACGTCAACACCAACGCCAACTGACTGTTCTGCATGGGCGTATGTGTTGTAATGTCATGATGACTGATTTTATGGACTACTAAATGCACACTTTAGTTTAGTTTTTTAACCATTTAGACTTTAAAATGTGAATGTTTGAAAACCGCCGAACTGACGCCAAACTAGCCCAAATTTTGTCCACCCGCCAAAACCCTTTTTTACCCACACAATCAAATTCAAAACTGCCCAATTTTTTAACCAATTACACTAAAATGTGGATGTTTGAAAACCGCCAAACTGACCTCAAACCAGCCCAAATGTTGTCCACCCGCCCAAACCCTTTTTTACCCACACAATCAAATTCAAAACCACCCAATTTTTTTACCAATTAGACTTTAAAATGTGGATGTTTGAAAACCGCCGAACTGACCCCTAACCAGCCCAAATTTTGTCCACCCACCCAAACCCCTTTTTTACCCGCACAATCAAATTCATCAAGATGGCAACATAAGCGCGTTTAAAACGCCCGCCTTTTTAAATGCGAATTGTAAATATTTTGCTACCGCTAAGGGTGCAAAGACTGCTTGAATATTCTAAACGTTTCTACGAAGGCACAAAATGGGGTCTATAAGCAGCTCGCTAGGTTTTTGAGACAGTGATCATACAAACGGAAAGTTCTTCCAATTACACGGTCATATCTAAGCTCTCCAAAATGGACAAAAACATTAATTTTTCTTTAATTCAAAACAGACCAGAACAAATGAGTCATGTATATGTTAAGTAAAGTAATGGTATAATTTTGACAAATCTCATTGGTTGCAAAAATGACAAGCAGTTATGAAACAATGCTTCAGCTGCAAAAACAAGTCTTATTTTAAATCTGACATTTAATTGTCCATGTTGAAATTGCACATGTTCCTTGCCAACCCCTTTCAGTTCATACAGAGACTTGTCAAAGGACAGATGAATCACTGAGGTGTTAACACAGCAAAACTGCATAATGTCCATGTAGCAGCAATTCATTACAATCACAAAAAGAATTATTACTTGGGAATATAGTGTTAACCCAGTGTGATATTTCATTTGATCAGACATTTCTTTGAGTCCAGTGCCCAAATACGATGAGCACATTGTGCACTGATGACCGCTCCCAACAGGTAGGGCAATGTGGGGCAGTGGGAACACATGCAGTATTTATAGATGAATAAACTTGGTCTTGTCCCTGGAATTGTAGGAACAAGGTATATCTTAAAAAATAAAAGTAGCAGTCTATCTTCCACAGGTCCACCAGGTCAAGAGTTGAATTCTGCGCAAAATAAAAGGAGAAGTGATGTTAAGTTCTGAACAGATATACTGTATAATAAGCTGTCGTTTGAATATTAAGTTATGTGTGGTACCATGGAGTGTGTCAGGGTTCATCATTGCCAGCACTACTGGGAGGTCGACTGCGCATTTGACTCCTCAGCTGCTCGATAAGCTCAGGGTTCTGCTGCTGCATTTGCTGTGCAAATTGCTGACCACTATCACATGACAGAAAATCACTAGGTCAGCCCCACTGAATATAACCATGGTAAACTATGAAATAGAGCTGCACGATTCTGGATAAATTGAGATTTCAAAAAAAAAAAAAAAAAAAAAAAAAAAAAGATCACAATTCTGAATAGGCAACGAAACACAATAAGACGTAATTTACTAGAGGTTCTGAAAAAATGCTAATTGTTAGTCGGTTTAAAAAATTATTATTTATATATTCAAATTAATTACAAATTAATAATTGTATAGTTTATATACAATTTTATATTATATAATTGTATAGTTTTATAAGTTTATATATATATATATATATATATATATATGTAAAAATCTATTTTAATTAATTATTCAATGACTCGTTTATAAAGACTTTACTTATTCCAGTACTGGATGAATCAGTGCTTTTGAACAAATCTCTTGAATGAATGATTCAATGACAAACACATTTTTTAACAGTCACTTGTCATCACTTACTGGTGTAAAGATGTAATGAAACCATATTTATTTGAAGCCTCTAATTTCTTTCAAAAGGTGATTTTAGCTATTTTAGACATCAGTGTTCATATCCAAACTATAAACTTTTATCCCAGTATTTCTGTGATCATTTGAATTATTGTAACAGAGAGAGAGTAGTCGTCAATGTATAGGTATGAGACAGCTTCACAAAGTCTTTTCAATCATACGGTATCGTTGTTTCCGAGTGAACGGCAGCGACCAACACAGATTTGAAAGCTCCCATTGATCGATAGACAGCCAAAATCGCTGTCATTTAGGAATAAGATTGCACGAGTCTTTGAATTGAGATTGCAATCTTTTAACGATTAATCGTGCAGCTCTACTATGAAAATAGCAAGATAGTGGTGTTAAAACTTACGCCTGTATGAGGCTGGAGAGGTCACCACCACCAGCTCCAGTTGTTGTTGCTGTTGTTGTAGTTGTTGTTGTTGTTGCTGTTGCCGCTGCCGCCGCTGCCGCTGCTGCTCCTCCTGGCGAGGTGGCACCACCCATAGGACCGTAAGACCCAGACATCATACCTGACATCCTACGCAGGCAAGGAAACAGCTGATAAATTGTTGCTAATGACACAAATTAATGTCAATGTTAGGTTGGTACAACTGTCCAGACATTATAAAGAAGAAAAAGGTAATTCTTAAAAAGAAAAGCTTGTTAAATTGCTTGACATATACACTCTAATATCTGAAAAGTCGTGGTGTGACCAACAAAGTTGCGCGGTCCAATTAAAAATCAGAAAAAAATATTCTAGTTAAAAACTCAAAATAATGATCATTTATTCAAGGGGTAAAGGACCATTCACACCAAGGACAATGACTATAACTATAAATTTAACCCATTTAATCCCACCGGTCACAATAGTGACCGTAAAAAAATGTTTCATTTCTAAGGCTATAAAAATGATACTGAATGTTCAATCAATGCATTTCCAGCAGATATTGAAATAATAAAGGGTCTCAATTAAATATGTGCAGTGTCGCATGTTTACTGTAAATTGTCACATGACCAGGGGCCTCATTTATAAAACTGTGCGTAGGATCCTTACTAAAAGTGTACGTGCGCCCGAAAGCCAAAAATGGCGTGCGAAAAAAAAAATCAGACTTATAAAACTGTGCGTACGCCAGAACCTGCGCAGAATTCACTTTATAAATCCCACTCAGCGGAAGATTGTGCGCACATGCGTCTCCTCCCCGAAATAACCATATATGGAGCTTACAACGCCTAGTTTTACTATGCATAACCTCATCAGCATATCATTTGCATATTATTATTCATCCACGTGATAACATGTATAACGGTAGCTATACAAGACATTAGGAAAATATGAAATACGGATGTGCCGTCACATTACATTTATAAAAATCATTTAGTAGCCTATCCTTGCCTTGTTTTTTAATAAATAAATCAAATAGTGTAAAATACATTTCAGAGAAAGTTTTTTTCAATCTTTTCCACTGACCAAATAGTATTTTTTAATTGATTTATATTTTTAATGGAAACATAGATAGACCTTGTTGTGCATTATTTGTTTTAACTATCTCTGTAGTTAAAACATTAAAACACAGCATGTCAAAGGAAAAGTGTTCAAAAGCATTGCATCCACAACAAATATTTATAGGCTATTTATATATATATATATACATATTAACTTTTCAGTAAATGTCATGTAGTTTAAGTGTTTAACTCCATTAATGAGAATGGCAAATTTAATCTAGCCTAAATGTTTATATCAGAAGTAAAACATAGTTTAAATCATTGTTTTATATAAACTGTAATTGTGAACATGCACTGTAGCCTATTATGATTAGGACTCATAATGAAGATTTACAGTTTTACTTCATCTGCCGTTAGATATGCGTCAGTTTCACTAAACTGCCCAACGCGCTAGCTGGTGCGGACATTTAAGATGTGGATATTTGCTTTAAGTAATAGGCTTGGTAAGTGAAATTATATTTGAATTATCTTTCTGTGTATATGTATAATTTAATTTCGATTTTCTGTCTAAAAGTGACCGAAAAGACATTTAACTCCAGCTCACCATCGGTGTCGCCAAACTGCTCCGTCTCCAAAATGTTCGTACGCATGGGTCAGAGTTTGCGTGCAGGTGCGCACATTTTCCCGTCAAGTTTGTTTTTATAAATCACAACTTATGCGTCGGAAGTCACGTACGCCTCTTTCAGGGCCTGTTTTGTGCGTACGCACCGGTTATAAATGAGGCCCCAGAGCAGTTTACTTCCTCTTTGCGCCAAGAGAAGAGGATGGCAGCAAGAAAGCTCCCAAAGAAAAGGTTATTAAAGTATGTTAACAAAGATAGGACATAGATTTTTGGTACACATCATGTTTAAGGTGTCTAGTATTGATATATGCATTTGCAATTACTCAACTTTGTTTAATGTGGTCATAGAACTCACAAACATGTCACCGGTAACAATAGTGACCGGTGGGATAACCCATTGTATCTACATGCTAATACACATAGGCTAACTGTTCTACCTTACTTTCTGCTGCTACCTAACTTTCTACCTAATTTTACACACAGACACACACACAGAAACACACACACACACGGACCCAAGAAAGACTAGCTAGCTAGCTAATTCTGCTGCTACCTAACTTCCTACCAACTGCAACTTTCCACACACACACACAAGATGCCATCCCATCCCGTGGCCTCAAGATGCCATCCCATCCCGTGGCCTCAAGATGCCATCCCATCCCGTGGCCTCAAGATGCCATCCCATCCCGTGGCCTCAAGATGCCATCCCATCCCGTGGCCTCAAGATGCCATCCCATCCCGTGGCCTCAAGATGCCATCCCATCCCGTGGCCTCAAGATGCCATCCCATCCCGTGGCCTCAAGATGCCATCCCATCCCGTGGCCTCAAGATGCCATCCCATCCCGTGGCCTCAAGATGCCATCCCGTGGCCACGAGATAGTTATAATTATTTTTTTTTGACAAAGTGGGACTAGGGGGGCTCCGTACACACATGCACGCACGAAAAAAAAAATACTATGGCAGTCAATGGTAACAGTTAACTGTCTGGTTACCGACATTCTTCAAAATATCTTCCTTTGTGTTCAGCAGAAGAAAGAAACTCATACAGGTTTGAAACAACTTGAGGGTGAGTATATGATGACATAATTTTCATTTTAAAGGGCACCTATTATGGAATTTTGAAATTTACCTTTCATGTAGTGTGTAACATAGATCTAAGTGAACAAAAACATCCTGCAAAGTTTGAAATATGAAAGTGCACCGTATATAAAGTTATTGTCTTTCAAAAGTGAGAGTCGACTCTGAGTCATTTTTATGAATCGTTAGAAGACCGAAGCTTTTTCTCTGACTAGATGACGTCAACTTGTCAAGTTATTTGAATACGATACGCCCACTTATTGCGCTCCAAGGCCAGCAGGAAAATATCATGGCGACGAGACGCTGTGTTCTGAAGTGCGGCTCAAAAGTAAACTTTTTTCATCTGCCCAAGGAGGAGCATTTGAAGACTAAGTGGCTACAATTCATATAACTATACCACAGAAGTATAGTCCGAGCCTTGTGCTTTGCTCGCGCCATTTTGAAGACGATTGCTTTTTAAATGCAATCAAACTGGGATTCGCGAGCCGCTGATATTGAAGGAAGGTTCAGTTCCAAGTGTATTTGCATCAGCTTCCTCCTCCGTATCACAACCTGTAAGTGTTATTAATAATTGTTGCTTTTATGTTTTATGTAGCATGCTTAATAATTATTTAGTTTGTTGTGTAAGCACCGTTTAGCTTCTAGGTCTTCAATGACAATTGTATTGAGATATGTGAAGTGTTTGTCGTTGTTTTCGGAGTTGTCTAAAGAATAGAGTAATACCTCGTAGTAACGTAACTGCATTTTTTTTTTGTAAAAACGTTATGTTTATGCATCGGGCTAATGCAAACAAAGACTGATTGTGCTTTTACAATATGAACTCTGGGCTATGCTCGCTAACATAACATTAAATTCTTTATCTTATTTTTCGTTTTTTACTACAAACTATAAAGCAGTGGACTATAATCATTATTATAATACAATTTAATTGATAAAAGCATCATTGCACTCCGTGTTAAAAATAAGTATTATCTCTGTAAACACTGCTGGGTCATCTGACCAATCAACGCAGATTAGCGTCGCGCAAAGGAGGGGTTTGGAAAAATGAGTCGTTGAACGAATCATTTGGGAGTCGGTGAGCAAATCAGGTAAAAATAAATGCATATTATACGAAAACAAAAGTGTTTTTTGTCATTGCATGCATGTAAAACTGTTGTTGGGGACTCCCACAACAACATTAGGAACATTTTAAATGTCATAATAGGTGCCCTTTAAAGTGAACTATCCCTTTAAGTACTAAATGGTTTAGCTCCCCAGTACTTAAGCGAGCTCTTAACGTACTATAATCCTTCACGTCTATTGCAATCTCAACATCCAATGTACTTGTTACATCATAAGTAGTATGTAGGGCTGTAACGATTAATAGCGATTAATCGAAATCCAAAATAAAAGTTTGTGTTTACATAACAAATGTGTGTATTGTGTATAATTATTTTGTATATATAAATACACACACATGCATGTATATATTTAATAAAACTATGTTATTTATATATAAAATAGTTCTATTTATATATAATATAAATAATTTAAAAATATATATGCAGTATATAAATGCAAATATTTCTCAAATATATACATGCATGTGTGTGTATTTATATATACAAAATAATTATACACAATACACACACATTTGTTATGTAAACACAAACTTTTATTTTGGATTTCGATTAATCGCGATTAATCGTTACAGCCCTAGAAGAATGGCATCTACGCTACTGTTAGTCTTTATGCTTATTCCGAGGTTTACTGTAATCAGATGGATCCGGACCGTATTCAGATCAGATGGAGGACCTGCCTCTAAACACGACAACAACGCATCCCTGGAGTGTCAGCAGAGATTGTGTCAACTAGACTCTCCCCAGTGAAGGCCTCATCGACATGACAGCCATCAGCACTGATCCTCAACAAACCCCTCTCCATACCGGCGTGACTCAGATCTTTAACCAGATGGAACTGGATAA
Organism: Phoxinus phoxinus; assembly: GCF_949152265.1. NCBI lineage: Eukaryota > Metazoa > Chordata > Actinopteri > Cypriniformes > Leuciscidae > Phoxinus > Phoxinus phoxinus. The sequence goes on from NC_136897.1 coordinate 10,381,441, forward strand.
TATTCTGATTGTTCCAAACCAATCTGACTTCTGACCTATAATGCTGCCTGAATCATGATCATACACCGTTCGATCATTGGCCAGAGGAGAACTGGCCCCTGACTGAGCCTGGGTTCTCCCAAGGTTTTTTTCTGCATTCTGTCATCTGATGGAGTTTTGGTTCCTTGCCACTGTCTGCTTTTTCAACATTTGTTGCCATTGGCTTGCTTAGTTGGGGACATTAAACTTAACATTTAATTTAATATTCAACATTAATATTGATCTGCCTGCATTAACACTATTATACAAGAACTGAACTGAGCTGGACGATGACATAACGATTTACTCCAGAGCGGCTCATATATATATATATATATATATAGATAACCGTGATCATTTTGGTCACTATAATCATGACAATTTTCATAAAATATCATATCTACAGTATTTTCCGGACTATAAGTCGCACTTTGTTTTTCATAGTTTTGCTGGTCCTGCGACTTATAGTCAGGTGCGACTTATATATCAAAATGAATTACTGACTGAGATGAACCAAGAGAAAACATTACCGTCTACAGCCGCGAGAGGGCGCTCTAGTTAGCTGTGTTGTTCAGAAGGGACACCGAGGAAAAAATGAAATGGATTCAGTGTTGTGGAATGAGATCGCGGGAGCTTGGTGAACTTGCTTACCGGTAACTAGTTGGATTCGCTGGCTTATGTTAATTTAGCCTATTCAGCCTCCCAGGTATATGTTCTTTGTGCTATTGTGTAGGGTTTCCCACAGAAAATGTGTTAGTTAAGGTGTAACTTAACTTTGTGTTAGCCTATGTGTCGCCACAAAACACATCAGCATAAATGCTTCTGATAAATTATTTGTTATTAAAGCATTAACATTCACAAACCTCTGGTAATTCAACATAAAAGCAAGCAGGCTGCGTGCATGGTTTGCCATGACTGAATGCGCGCAAAGTGCGCTCCTTCCTAAAAATCTGACATCAGTTCATCATGATCTCATAAATCTTTCTTATTATCAATGAAGCTGACTGCATAATGAATCTTTCATAATATCTTTTATAATCAGAGGATTTGCCAGCATGCCGAATTCAGCACTGAACAAAAAGTCGTTTTGAGCGGTGAGGGGATACTATCTTAAATGCTTCTGATTGGCCATTGTGTTCAAGAAATCAACATATGTCTGTGATTGGCTACATCGCTCAACGCTGCAAACATGTTAAAAATATAAACTCTGGCCTGTAAATCCATCCATCCATCCATCCATCCATCCATCTTCTTCCGCTTATCCGGGGCCGGGTCGCGGGGGCAGCAGTCTAAGCAGAGACACCCAGACTTCCCTCTCCCTAGACACTTCCTTCAGCTCTTCCGGGGGGACACCGAGGCGTTCCCAGGCCAGCCGGGAGACATAGTCTCTCCAGCGTGTCCTAGGTCTTCCTCTGGGTCTCCTCCCGGTGGGACGTGCCCGGAACACCTTCCCAGGAAGGCGTTCAGGAGGCATCCGGAACAGATGCCCGAGCCACCTCAGCTGACCCCTCTCGATGTGGAGGAGCAGCGACTCTACTCTGAGCTCCTCCCGAGTGACTGAGCTCCTCACCCTATCTCTAAGGGATCGCCCAGCCACTCTGCGGAGAAAGCTCATTTCGGCCGCCTGTATCCGGGATCTTGTTCTTTCGGTCATGACCCAAAGCTCATGACCATAGGTGAGAGTAGGAACGTAGATTGACCGGTAAATCGAGAGCTTCGCCTTGCGGCTCAGCTCTTTCTTCACCACGACAGACCGGTACAACGACCGCATTACTGCAGCAGCTGCACCGATCCGTCTGTCAATCTCCCGTTCCATCCTTCCCTCACTCGTGAACAAGACCCCAAGATACTTGAACTCCTCCACTTGAGGCAGGAACTCTCCACCAACCTGAAGTGAGCAAGCCACCCTTTTCCGACTGAGGACCATGGCCTCGGATTTGGAGGTGCTGATTCTCATCCCAGCCGCTTCACACTCGGCTGCAAACCGTCCCAGTGCATGCTGAAGGTACTGGTCTGAAGGGGCCAACACGACAACATCATCCGCAAAGAGCAGAGACGAAATCGTGTGGTCCCCGAACCTGACACCCTCCGGCCCCTGGCTGCGCCTAGAAATTCTGTCCATAAATATTATGAACAGAACCGGCGACAAAGGGCAGCCCTGCCGAAGTCCAACATGCACCGGGAACAAGGCCTGTAAATCGTTTCTATTTTGTTTTAGTTGTTCTTGTTGCTTTTCTGCAACAGATGAATAATTTATTAGTTTTTATATGTTTTATTCATAGATATTTCTATTTAATCGTTGTATTCTCCTGCAGCCCGCACACACAGAGTGAGTGCATTACCGCCCGCGCTCGCACTCGGCCATCAAATCTAGTCCCGCGCCGCACGTCTCTAGGTCAAGGGCCCGGCCCGAGTATAGCCGCGGGAAATATCGGGCTCGGGCAGATAATCTAAACTCTAAACAGGACAGAGTAACGCGGCGGATATCGCTCGTATACATTTTTTGACGACGTGGTTAAGACGGCAGGCGTGTTGCTTAGGCGGCCGCTCAGTTCCAACGTGCTGCGGGAAACCTGTTACGTTAACATGCTAGACACCTATTCAGCCTGTTGTTCTGTGTGCTATTGTGTAGTTGAATAATTCGCCTTTCCAGATTAAATGTATGTTCTTGGTCTTGGATTTTGTGAAATAAATTCCTAAATAAATGCAACTTATAGTCCAGTGCGACTGATATATGTTTTTTTCCTCTTCATGGCGCATTTTTTGACTGATGTGACTTATACTACGGAGCGACTTATAGTCCGGAAAATACGGTAGTTATGATCAACTAAAATCAACTATAATGATGTGTTTTACAGTATAATATGCTAAGTACAATTTTCTATTAAAAAAAAATACAAAAAAAATCTCTGATTCTGTTCTTTTTCTCTAACATTTAAAGGTGACGTATATAGGCCAACAAAAACTCTTAGGTCTAAAACAGTTTGGATAGTTGTTTATGTGGGAGTTATGAGACATTATTTAGTATTGTATTAAATGAGTAGCTTTCGGCCACTTTTGTTTTTAAAAAGTAGCTCTCAAATGCAAAAAGGTTGGAGACCCCCGATATAGAGTCTCAGCCTACATTAGGGCTGTCACTTTTTATTCGATATTCGAATATGCATTCGAATATGACATGAAATATTCGTAATCGAACTATAAATAAACTATCAGGTTTTTAAAGTGCCCTGTTTTGAAAATGGAAGATAACGCACAGAACGGCCAGCCTGAGCGGACAATTACGACCCCAACTCATCTAAAAGGTAGTGTCTGGAAATATTTTGGGTTCTACACCGTAGATGGTAAAGTAACCGTTAAAGATAAGGTTCTTCTCTCAACATTGTCACACAAATACTTGTGTGTGCCAGGCACGTCTGTGCGCTCCGAACGCGTGTTCTCCACCGCGGGGTGTTTCTAGCAATCCTGCTGCTGTTTAAGTTGTCACATTATTGTTTGTGCCGTGCTGTTCCGATTCAGTTTTTTTTTTTTGGGTGGGGGAGGGGGGTGGGGCTCGTAGATATTCAAATATATTTGAATACATTTCTTGATATTTGATATCCGTTCGAATTAGCTTTTTCTCAAAAGTGACAGCCCTAGTCTACATTACATTATCACTGGTGTTTTAGGATGCCAAACAATTATTATAATAATATAATGATTTATATAATTATTCCTATGACGTAAAAATCCATTTAGACTATAAATGTAGTGTATAAATGAAAATTAATATTTCAAAAGTATATTTTGCATTACACTATAGTATAGAATAAATTACAATACTTTTGTCCTAATTTATTCACTTGCCAGAAATAAACCCTTGAACTTATTTTGGAGAAACCAGATCACCATGCTGATCGCCTGAGCAAAGTGCGCACTTTTCTTTAAGTGTTATGTTGCGGGTAAATTTGACCCGTTTCGATTTTCTAGTTGTTGGAAATACTGGTTTTTCTTGATATTTTGTGACTTTCTCATTTATCATAATGAACATGCATGCAACGTTTCAACATGCTGATGTGTTTTGACATATACAAACAAAATTACTATTACGTTCGTGATGTTCACGGGTCAATTTGACCCACATATTTTAACGCTCTATGGCAACTGTACCGACCCAAAATAAAAACATTTATTGGTTATATTTTGTTATTGTGGCTTTTTACTACTTTATGAGGCTAAAAAAATTGCTTTTCCATACATTTCAATACAGAAAAATATTTTGTCAGTCACAGATTGTAAAAATTAGCTATCATTTATTTTTTCAAGCTACCTGAAATAAAATGAAACCTTTTTTCCTTAAAATATTTGGTGACTCTCTCATTTATCATCATGAAAATGCTTGCAAAGTTTCAACATGCTGATGTGTTTTGACATATACAAACAAAATTACTATACGTTCGTACTATTAATAATAGTGTCAGTTTGACCCTCATAGGCAGCTATTCAAAAGAAACTGTACAGACACAAAATAAAAACATTTATTTTATGTATGGCAGGGCACTTGTGATGTGAGGTGTGCCCATCCAAGTGCGAGAGCAAAACCAGCACCGTGTGTGAAGTGCAAGAAATTCATATGCAGAAAACACACACTTGCTGTGTGCTCATCATGTCAGAAGTAACTTCTTGACTTTATGAAATGAGTCTACAAAACAAAAGTTGAGCCAACTTAGGAAAAGTAAACATTATTTTCATTATACAGCTAAATTTAATTGTTCAGTTATGATGTTCTAAGCATAAAATGTAAAAAAAATTAAAATTAAAACGTAAAAAAAAAACAGTATACTGGTAATCAATAATAATCAAATTTTGTCAAAACAAAACGGTTTTAAAAAATGGTTACAAAACATTTTCATAAATCATGTTCATATATTTTTTTAATGTTTGACAAATGTTGATATTAAAAGTTCACAATTTGTACCTGAATCTTTGTTGTTTTTCATAGTGTCATTTTTGAGGAATTGTATTGAATCCAATTAGGGTCAATTTTACCCGCTCTATAAAGGGTGTACACAGAAATCGAACAGTGCACAGGGGTTAAATCACGCAGCACAAATAGAATGCCTATATTATATAGGCTATTAGGTTTTATTGTGAACTTATGTAAATTTGTTGTGATTTGTATTTAGACTACTTATATTCCGGTTCACTTGGCTATGCGGAAGCGATAAAAAATTCTGTATTATAAAATTTAAGGCTTGTACCTTGGAACCTATTTCATGGTTTGTGTTATCGAGCCACCAGGCACTGTTTTGTGCAAATGAGCAGCCGGATCGCATTAGGGGATTTCTGACAAAAACTTTATTCTAGAGCTGCGATAAAGCCAAAACAATCACTGTTACTTTAATTTCCTATTATCACTGTAAAGCTGCTTTGAAAATCTATATTGTTAAAAGCGCCATATAAATGAAGGTGACTTGACTTCATCACTGAATTCAAGTGCTAGTAAGCTGTGTTGCCTTTTGAACTTTGATCCGAGCGAATAAATGGTCTGTGGGGTGCGGTTTAAATGAGTAGCCTTGTTTCGTTCCACTTTTGCTGCATAAACATTATATTGAACTCTTGTTATTGTTTTATCGAGGAAAATTATATCGTGATTGTTTTATTGCCCAGCCTGATTGCCCAGATTGTTTTAATTACCGTATTTTCCAGACTATAAGGCGCTCTGTAGTATAAGTTGCATCAGTCAAAAAATGCGCCATGAAGAGGAAAAAAACATAAGTCGCATTTATTTAGAAATTTATTTCACAAAATCCAAGACCAAGAACAGACATTTAATCTGGAAAGGCAAGTTATTCAACTACACAATAGCACACAGAACAACAGGCTGAATAGGTGTCTGGCATGTTAACGTAACACAGGGATTTCCGCAGCACGTTGGAACTATGCGGCCGCCTAAGCAACACGCCTGCCGTCTTAACTACGTCGTCAAAAAAATGTATATGAGCGATATCCGCCGCGTTACTCTGTCCTGTTTAGAGTTTAGATTCTCTGCCCGAGCCAGACATTTCCCGCCGCTATACTCGGGATGGGCCCTTGATCTAGAGACGTGCGGCGCGGGACTAGATTTGATGGCCGAGTGCGAGCGGTAATGCACTCACTCTGTGTGTGCGGGCTGCAGGAGAATAAAACGATTGATCGTTAAATAGAAATATCTATGAATAAAACATATAAAAACAAATAAATTGTTATTGTTATTCAACTAAAACAAAATACAAACGATTTACAGGCCAGAGTTTCTATTTGTAACATGTTTGCAGCATTGAGCAATGTAGCCAATCACAGACATATGTGTTGATTTCTTGAACGCAATGGCCAATCAGAAGCATTTAAGATAGAATCCCCTCACCGCTCAAAACTGACTTTTTGTCTGGTGCTGAATTCTGCATGCTGGCAAATCCTCTATTTATAACAAACAAAGTAGATAATGAAAGATTCTGCAGTCACCTTCATTGGTAATAACAGAGATTTATGAGATTGCGATGAACTGGTGTCAGCTTTTTAGGAATTATTAAAGGGGTGGTTGATTGCGATTTTTACTTTTTTCATTTTAAATAGTGTGTAATGTTGCTGTTGGTGCATGAACAGTATCTGCAAAGTTGCTGCGCTGAAAGTTCAACGTTAGCAGAGATATCGTCTTTTAAAAATCAGGAAGTTGAATGCCTACAAAAACGACTCGAATGGGACTACAACGAGATACTTCCCGGGTTTTATACGTAACTAACCCATACATTTACATCAACCCTCCCTCCTGAATATGCAAAAAAAGGGGCATGGCCATATTTCTGCGGCTTTGTGGAAAGAGTTATAGTGGAGAGCTGTAGCCATGCCGTCTAAAGTGTGGTATTTTCACCCAGCTGTCAGGTCTTCTGTGTTCGGGCTTCCTACGGACGCTGTAGTTCGTCAACAATGGCTAAAATTTCTGTTTGATTATGTTCCTGAAAATTACAATCGTAATTTAGCTCTCTTTGCTGCGCATTTTACGGAAGACAGCTTCCAGAATCTCCACGAATTCAATGCCGGATTAAACAAGAAACTGTGACTAAAACATGAAGCAGTTCCAACTTTAAACCCAGAGGCAGCAGTTGTTGGGCCACAACCTGTAAGTAAGACTTAACAATTTTAAATGTATTTGCATGAATAATTTCAGACGTAATGTTTTTGTTTTATCAAGGACGTAAACAAATGCCAGCGCTGGCGTTATAGCCACTTAGTTATGCTATTTTGTGTGTCTGACAAACGCGTACAAACATTTTGAATCTGAATTTGTAATTATGTACTCATTTTGTAAATGTATTTTCCATGTATACTTTATGACGTAATTTTTCGATTTGATCAAGAACGTAAACCAATGCCAACGCTGTTTGTTTATAGTAGCCAGTTAAGTTCGATGCTATTTTGTGTATAAAGTTCAAAAAATTATATGTAATCGCAACAGCAAACTTCAGCTGTGGTATTACTCAGTCATTTATTCTGTTATATTAAATGTTTAATCAGGAGGAAACCGTATCTCAAAAGCTAACAAGTGGCAGCAGTGGCATTTTCAAGTAACAGCGTATCGAAATTATTAAATAATAATAGTAGAATAGAATAATAATAATACAAAAATGTACCATTCAGAAACGTTTTGTAAGAGCCGTGTTTGGGGAGGTTCTGCTTGACTCTCTTCATTGCCGCTTTCTGGGTCTGATTCTGGCTCAAACTGATACGGCAGTATTGACACCATTATTTACATTTGACCGGAGCACATGCAACTTTCGCCCGTAAAGGTAATGGGCGTGAAGTTTCCGGACAACGTGCACTACGCAATTTAGCCAATTACAACACACCGGCCCAACTAACCAATCTGAGCCCATTGCCTGTTTCTGAGGGAGTGGTTTCATAGAATCAGGAAGTCAACCGGTCGTTCAAATGACAGAGGAGAAAGCGTCTTACAATAAAGGTGAAATTTATAAAAAGGCTTAAAAAAAAAAAAAAGACGAAGACATGTTATATTGCACCCCATAAACACAATCATGCAAAGAAAAAAAGCAGTAAATCACCCCTTTAAGGGAGCGCAGCTCACGCACTTTGCGCGCATTCAGTCATGGCAAACCATGCACGCAGCCTGCTTGCTTTTATGTTGAATTAACAGTGGTTTGTGAATGTTAAAGGTTGTATCAGCGATTTCAGGCCCAAAAATAAATGATCAAATTCATCTAATCTTTCCTAAGGATCCGCTAGCTGCCCGCCCCATAAGCAAGCCGTCAAAAAAACGCGTCTCTGTAGGCAGCCTAGGCTCTGAGATCTGCACACAAAAACAAATGGTTTCACCAACCACTCAAAACCAAAATAAACAGTGTTCCAACCAATCACCGACAGGGGCTGGGTGTTGTGAGGTTTTGCGCTTGTGCACGGCTGCACGCGAAGTCGGAGCTGAAGAAGAAGCCGTCTCGATCAATGAACAAGAGAAATTGAACATGGCTGAGTCAATCCCCAAGAGGAGGAGGATTAGGGCGAGGGAATACCATTGTGTTATTCCAAGACACGGCTTCTTCTTCAGTAGATCTCAGAGCCTAGGCTGCCTAGACAGACACGTTTTTTTGACGGCCTGCTTATGAGGCGGGCAGCTAGGGGATCGTTAGGAAATATTAGATGAATGTGATCATTTATTTTTGGGCCTGAAATCACTGATACAACCTTTAATGCTTTAATAACAAATAATTTATCAGGAGCATTTATGCTGATGTGTATGGTGGCGACACGCAAGCTAACACAAAGTTAAGTTACACCGTAAATAACAAATTTTCTGTGGGAAACCCTACACAATAGCATAAAGAACATATACCTGGGAGGCTGAAAAGGCTAAATTAACATAAGCCAGCGAGTCCAACTAGTTACCGGTAAGCACGTTCACCAAGCTCCCGCGATCTCATTCCACAACACTGAATCCATATAATTCTTCCTCGGTGTCGCTTCTGAACAACTCCGCAAACTAGAGCGCCGTCTCGCGGCTGTAGACGGTAATGTTTTCTCTTGGTTCATCTCAGTCAGAAATTCATTTTGATATATAAGTCGCACCTGACTATAAGTCGCAGGACCAGCAAAACTATGAAAAAAAGTGCGTCTTATAGTCCGGAAAATACGGTAATTGGAATCACTTTCAGAACATTTCTTCCAGCTAATGAACGATAAAATCACTGATAGCCAAATCAGAATCCACCTGAACTTTAAAGACATCTAGCATATAAAGCTGCAGATGACATGTCTGCAGTGTGTAGATACACTTAGATGTATAATAAATGATGTGCTTTAAGTCATCTACTCACAATTGTTGCACTTGTGGGTTGTTCATTAAATTAGATGCCTAAAGAGAGTGACAGTGAGTTAGTGAAGAGCATAAGTAAGCAATAAGCATTAATGATGAGCATTTTAGAGCATTTTCTACTCGCCATGTTCATGAAGCCAGGGTTACTCAGCAAACCAGCCAGGTCGACTCCACCCAAACCCCCTGCCTATAAAAGATAAACACATGACCTTAAGATTCTCTATATTACACAATGTGACAAAAACTGCCTGTTATCTGGGGGGTTCTGTGGACTCACTGGGCTGGACTGCGTTTCCTTCATCTTCTGTTCTGCTATTTGCAGGTTGACTTTGTAGGTGTCATTGTCAGGGTCCAGCTCCAGTGCTTTCTTGTAGTAGCACACAGCCTCTGAGTATTTGTTCAAACTTGCAAGAGCAAGCCTTGTTTTTAGGAAAAACATCAAAGAAAAATAAATGCCACATTTACATCCCTTAAAATCAGAGTAATTTAAATCAGGGGATCTTCAGGTTTTTTAATTTAAGTATTTTTAAGACCTTTTTTAAAACCTGCCCACATAAAATCAATACCTTTCAGAACAAACCAATTTAATCACAAACTGCAAGTTTTAAATACCCTCAAGCCACGTTTTATACAATATGTATTAAAATGGGTATATTACTACATCCGAATTAGAGGTTGAGCGATATTAGATTTCACTGATACAATAATGATGTATTTATAGAAAGACAGATGACATACTATTGCGCCAAGAGTATTAAAAAGTAATAACAGAATGTATTTAATAAATGTTTTTAGTCTTTCCATTCTGTGATGGTGTGGCCCAGAGAGAAGTCGCACTGAATTTAAATGCAGATACAGTTTGTTTTGTACCCAAAATACCAATTATAACAAGAACAATATTTTATGCAGGATGTTGTAAACTAGCCTGAAATACACTGGGACTCTTATTTTGACATGCATATGCTTTACTACCAGGTGCTGATTCAAAGAGATAAAATATGCACTCTAAAAATGGGCACATGAATTAAAAAATAATAATATTGATGTGGATGAATAAATCATATATAATAAATACTGCAATACTCCATAAACTTAAAATTTTAATATTATGGTGACTTACAAATGTGCAGTGTTCACATTTAATTAAAACATAACTTTCTGAAGTTTAATAATCACATTAGACCATATCATGATTACTGTTCTTATACCATTTAAAATATTTTTATGACCTTACTTTTTTTTTTTTTAAATGTTTAAGGTTCGAAGAAATAAATTTCCATTGATGTGACCTTAACAAAAAACTAAATCAATTGGCCTTAAATAATTTATCTGAAAGTGTAAAAACTGTGCTTTACATTTTAACAGGATTTTTTTTTTAATTACCCCATCCGTCCATATGCTTTACTGTAGTTTGGATCGATTCCAATGGCACGTTCACAGTCTTGAACAGCTCCAGCATAGTTCCCCAGTTTGCTATAAGCCGCAGCTCTAGAAAGTAATAAAAAATAAATCCAACAAAAAAGTTAAATACTATCAAATATTAATTTAGCAGCAAATATGGTAAACTCAAAAGGTCACACATTTGAATTTCCATTTTTTGTAATTATTACTATTAATTAAAATTAATAAAACCAATATTTAAAACTTTTTAAAATGTACTGCATGTAGTAATGTGCAAGCATATGTTTCTAACAATTCTCTTTCCTGCTAAACCATGTATCATGGTTTAGAAGTAATTTAAATGAATAATTTAAAAAATAATCTTTTAAGTATTGTGAGAATACTGTATTGTGAGATCAGTATTGTGTAATGAACAAACAAATCATGACGTGTATCGTTACACCCCTATAAAATAATGAAAATACTACAGCATTAAAAAATATTTTTTGGATGAAATTGTGCAAGTACCTGTTGCAATAGTAGACAGCATTTTGAGGATTAAGCTGGATGGCTTTAGAATAGAACTCAATGGCTGCACTGAAGTTCTCTACCTTCATCTGATCGTTGCCTGAAGGAACATACATGCACACTTTGAGTGAGAAGACCATATGAATCACCCTGAAATGGTAAAGGTGTGATGTTCTTACCGTCTGTTTTAAGATGCTCTGCCTCTGCTAACTGCTCCTCTGAAGGTGAATCACTGGATGAACTGGTCTTATCTTGTGTTGCACCAGTCTGCTATATATAACAATTAAAGGGGTCATGACATGAGAAACCAAATTTGCCTTGATCTTTTGGTATATAAGAGGTCTTTGTACCATTAAAACGTCCTGCAAGTTTCATAGCTTAAGACTTCCTCCCCATTATAAACGAATCATTTATTTAATCAAGCTCTAAATACAGCTCGTTCTGGATCCATGGTAAGAAGTGACGTCACGGTACAAAGTGACGTACCAGCGTTTGCATACGACCGCCTCCGGCACAAGACAACTACGCTTAAAGTGCAAGGCAACTACGCTCATTTCGTATCATTGTCGCGCCCGCGCGCTGCGCCTCACAAGTGTTCAGTCGACGGACAGTGGATCAGTTCAGTCTGTGTACAGGGAAATTACGATGCCACGCAGATGTGCTGTTCCTGGCTGTGGACAAACAACATCTTTGAATACGCTGCGAAAGATCCAGTCGTCAGGGAAAAATGGATGCACTTTATTTTTTGCGGACGTCTCAGTCACGGCAGTGTTAGTTTAAGCGTTTGTTCTATACATTTGAAGGATGACTATTTTGAGAACAAATCCCAAAATGATGCTGGCTTTGCCAGAAAACTGTTGCTCAAAGATAAGTCCGTGCCGACTATTCTGGGCTCAACAACGACGACGCAAACTGTAAGTAATTTATTAAAAAACTTTAAACTACTTTTTAAATACGCTGAATCCGCAAATGTTCTGGCTGGGGGCGTTAATAATTGATGCATAGGCACTGACGTTAGCCAATCATAACAGTGGGCGTTAACACTGAACTCTTAAAGGGGAAACACCCCCAAAACAGACTGTTTGAATCAGAGGATGAGAAACAGGGTGGGAAAAGGTCATAAATCACTACATTTTAAAAGTTTTTTTGTAAAAAAAACTATAGTAATACGTATTTGCACCTAAGGGAACATAATAATAAAATAAAAAAAACCATGTCATGACCCCTTTAAGGAGAGTGCATTCAGCACTATAAATAAACATTTCAAAACAACATGGTTTAGATGACATCCAAGAACAGATTTTACCTGTTTAGTTGCTGAGGCAAATACCTCTGGCAGAGACTGACTGACTGCTAAGCTCTGGTCCTCTACAGAGATGCCAAATGCTGTCTCCAGGCACTGGATGGCAACTAGATAAACGGACAAATTAGGACCTGTTAATTATGAACCAATAACATTACAGTGTCCACTGTCCATCGCTGATTCTAGCATTGAGGTTTTACCTTCTAAGCTTTCTTGAGCATCTGATGACAGTCCCCCAGAGGACAGCTGATCATGGAGAAATTGGATAATGGAAAACGCAAGACGCTTTGTGTCTGCCATTCTGTCTTGAGGCTTGAACCTCACCAAATAAATTTAAGCAAACCTAAGAGACAAAGTGAAGTGTTATAATTACTGAATACAACATTATAGACAAAGTATGATATTTGCAAATCAGTTTGACAAGAATGATGGAGGTTTAGTTGATTGTGAGATAATTCTAATGTTGCAAGGTATACATTAAAGTTTCAAGTTAACATTTCATTTTCAAGGTTTAATCCTTTGACCAAACGTCCTCAGTTATCAACTCTGTAACGTTACACTTGATTCAAATGATACATATTAGCCAATGTATGACACTTACAAACTAAATAGTTTCAGATCTGTAACCATTGATGTGAACGTGCAAAACCTTGGATATGCTCACTGAATCAAAACAAAGTTATAATAATACGGAATATTCTAGCACACAATAGCTATTAGCTCATGCTAACAGTTTATGTTGGTTTACAACGTGTGTGCTAATTCTGTTAGCATTAGCTTCAGTTCGCTCATGTGATTTAAAATCAAATCAAGAGGATTGAGGATTGAAAGCGAGCTAGATGCCCGTGAGTTTTACTCTACTGTTATTCAAGATATTATTTGTTTGTGCATAAATTTGAATGCGTCTTTAACTCGGACTCACCAGTTGTCTCTTCTCAAGGATCTCTAACCAGACCCAGTAGTGTGACGATTCGTGTGTGTGAGCCCGCAAGGCTTCCGTAACGCTCGTGACGTCGCATGTTAAATGATCTTGGTTCAACCCTCTAGTAGTTCAACCCTTGCAAACTATGGGGTGTATTTCCTTATAGCAAACCGACTGATAAGGGAAAATGTACTTGTGTAGGGTAACGTTAGGCTACACTCTGAAAACAGTATTCGACAAGCTGACTAGAATCACCTTTATGTGAGCAGCTAAAAGCTCTAACCGTATTACAGCAAAAGGCCCGTTCACACCAAAGACGAACTATAACGATATAATACAGTTCTAAGAATAGTTCTAAATATAAAATAAAAATAATAGTCCACAGTCCACACCACAACTATAATGATAACGGCACAGATTAACAAAATCGTTGGAATCGTTTTAAGGATTAAATCTGTTATTATGAATGAAGCTGACTGCACATTGATTCATTCATAATGTATTTTAACGTTATACACTTTGTTATAAACAGAGCAGAGTTTTGCCCGCATCTCGAATTCAGCACAGAACAAACCCTTCCGTTTTGCGCGGTGAGTGGATTCTATCTTAAATGCATCTGATTGGCCATTGCGTTCAAGAAATCAACATAAATATCTGTGATTGGCTACATTGCACACATAGATTGTAAAAAGGTAGATGGCACAACGCTGCAAAACATATTATAAATAGAAACTCTGCCTATACTCGTTTTTATTTTGTTTTAGTTGTTCTTGTTTTTTTGTGTAACAGATGAATAACAATTTATTTGTTTTGAAGTTTTATTATTTAGACATTTTGCGGAAGTCCTGCACCCACTCAGCCATCAAATCTAGTCTGCGCTGCACGCTGTGTAATGACGCCTACATTTTCTGTCCGATTGGATTTTTTCAGGTAAGGGTTTAAATGCATAAAAAAGATATTGTATATTTGTAGTACCTCTCCCATGTATGTACTCACTTTAACTTTTCAAAAACCTTTAGTCATTTGTATTTTTGTTTTGTTATTAGTGTCCTAATATCATGTAGTGCGACTGTCAGGCCATAACGTCTTTAAAATTACTCTAAATTTATTCAAATTTATTTTCTTCGGTATTTGGCATGATTTCCAAATTGTTATGTAATCCTGTAAAAAAAATCAAAGCATTTCTAGTTATATTTCCATCAAAATATACAAACAAACTTTGTCCGATGATGTCCGTTTTATGAAATATCATGTGGTGCGACCATCAAGGAACTACCATTTTGGGACTTTTATGTTGAAAACTATTCAAACACATAAAGTTACATAATATCCTACCAATTAACCAAGGACCCATAGATAAGAAGCAGAAAGCATGTTTATAATTCTCTAAAAAAAAAATAAAAAATAAAAAAAAACGTTGTAATGGTTGGTATGTAGTAACCACATTTGGATGTGATTTTTGTATGTGACATTTTGGATGTGACATTTTGAGTTTTTGTGCTTTTATATTAAATTAACGGTTTATGTACAAAAAGTACTTTAATTTAGTATCATTTGGAATAGATTTTTATGCAATTTGGATTTTGTTTACTTTTTGTACAATTTGAGAAAAATGCAAAAATAAAATTGAGCATGTAATTTCAGTTTAGTAACTATGCATTTATTAGTAATGTATTAGCCTATTTACATTTAGAATCATTCATTTAGCTGGCACTTTTATCCAAAGGGACTTACAAATAAGAACAATAGAAGCAGTGAAACTAACAGTAGGACAACAATATGCAAGTTGTGAAGAATCAGACAGATCCATTTGCAACAATTTAATAAGAAGTCTCAAGCAAACATAAAGCGTTTCAGTAGAAGGATAACACAAATGCAGAAATGCTTGAACGGTCCAGGCAGGATTCCAGGACAGTGGCTAAACTCAGGGTCAGAGACAGGCTTGGATCGGGACAGGCAGCAGACAACAGGAAAACCGGAGACATGCAAGGTTCAGGGGCTGGCGAGAATCAGAGTCCAGGTACAGGCGAAGGTCACTTGGCAGGCTGCAGACAGTCAGAGAGGTTAGAAACAGGCTAGGGTCACTAACAAGGACAATCAGGAAAAACCAGAGAGCACTCGAACATGAAACACGGGGTGAGACAATACTTTGTATTGTCTCAGAGCCCCTCCTGGTGCGAGGGAACTGACAACGGCGGGGTCTGCCACGAAGTCGAGGAGCAGGTCTATCAGGGTGATTGCGGTGAAACGTTCCTCTGGACCAAAGCCCTCCCAACCTACCAGATACTGAAGATGCCCAACGCGACATCTAGAGTCCAATAGATGACGCACTCGGTAAGCCTCCTCACCCTCTACCAGGATAGGCTGGGTAGTAGTAGTAACATGCTCCGATTCCTCTCTTCTCTCCTCAGAACGGACAGAGGCTGGTTTGAGCAGGGAGACATGAAACGTTGGCGAGATGCGCATGTGTCTGGGCAGATCAAGGCGAAACGACACAGGGGTGATTTGACTGATGATCTTGTATGGACCCAAGAATTTCGGACTGAGTTTTTTGCAGGGTAGTCTGAGGCGTAGATCTCGTGTGGATAGCCATACCCATTGGCCGGGTTGGTACTCTGGACTTGGCCTGCGACGACGGTCAGCCTGTTCCTTGCCACACCTTACATCACGCTGGAGATGAGTATGGGCCAGGTTCCAGGTCTCCTCACTGCACCCGAGTCAGTCATTCACAGCAGGGACACTGGTGGGTTCACCAGACCAGGGGAACAGAGG
The DNA here is from genome assembly GCF_949152265.1 of Phoxinus phoxinus. NCBI lineage: Eukaryota > Metazoa > Chordata > Actinopteri > Cypriniformes > Leuciscidae > Phoxinus > Phoxinus phoxinus. Next base: position 10,397,704 of record NC_136897.1, read on the forward strand.
TGGCTGAAAACCGAGGACGCATTGAAAAGGAGTCATCCCTGTAGAGTGCCTGAGTATGGAATTTTGTGCATATTCGGCCCACATGAGATATCGGTACAAATCCTCCTGATGACTGTGGCAGTAGGAACGAAGGAAGCGGGAAATCTCCTGGTTGAGACGTTCAACTTGCCCGTTGGCCTGGGGTTGATACCCTGAAGTGAGACTCACATTGATCTGAATTTTCTCAAAGAAGGCAGTCCAGACGCGAGAAGTAAATTGAGGAAGAACCGCTCCTAGTCCGGTGTTCGAGGCATCCACCTCTACCACGAAGGGCAACTCGGGGTTAGGATGATGCAAGATGGGAGCAGACGTGAAACTGACTTTGAGCTGCTTGAAAGTGTTGTGGCAAAAACAATATTTAACAAACACAGCATTCCCAGGCAAAAGAGATGCCAAGATCCAAATTGTATTTAAAAGAAAAAAATATATTTATTCTTGCAAGAATAGTTCCCATTCTAGCCACACAGGCTAGCTGCAGGCAGGGGTGAAACCTCAGCCTTCACAGACCAGTTTGCAGGCAGAAGTGAGACCCAGATGTTTTTCTGGTAGTTTTATAATGTCCTTATCAAAGCACCCATCCCAAACAAAAGGAACTAAGGACCCCCATGGTTGCCTTAGCCCCTCCCTAGCCTGGGGATCTCCTCATCTCTGTCTCAGTGTCACACCCACAGCTGTATCAACGTTACAACATAAATCTCAAAATACAGAACACATGGCATTCATTTGTTATCATTGAGAAAACAAAATAAGAAATAAAAGATTAAAATTGCTACTACAAAAGCCTGGGAAGCATCCCTGTTCCAAGGAAGTCGATTCGTGCCCTTCGGAACCAGAGCTGTCAAAGGGCCTGCCACGGAGCTGAATCCCCTGATGAAATGACGGTAGAAATTAGCGAAGCCCAGGAAACGCTGCAATTCCTTCAAAGTGGAGGGTTGGCGCCAGTCTACCACTGCTCTAATCTTATTCTCATCCATAGCCACGCCCTCTGAACTGATGACGTACCCCAGGAAGGTTGTGGAAGTCTAATGGAAGTCACATTTCTCTATCTTGGCGTAGAGTTGGAACTGGATGAGTCTTTGAAGTACAGCTCGGACATGCTGGATGTGGGCTTCGAGGGTGTCTGAATAGATCAGAATATCGTCTATGTAGACGATTATACTTCGTTGGAGCAGATCACGGAAAACATCCTTGACGAAGGATTGAAAGACAGCTGGACTATTTGACAGCCCGAAAGGCATAACGAGATATTCATAGTGCCCAGTGCTTGTGGAGAATGCAGTCTTCCATTCATCCCCCTCTCGGATTCGAACCAGGTTATAGGCAGAGCGTAGGTCCAGCTTGGTATAGAAGTTGGCCGTGCGAAGGAGCTCTAGAGAGGCAGGTACCAGAGGCAGCGGGTAACGGAACTTAAGTGTGCATTCGTTTAGTAATCTGTAATCGATACAAGGTCGCAGTCCCCCATCTTTCTTTTTAACGAAGAAGAAACCAGATGACACTGGAGAAGTTGAATGACGAATGAACCCCTTTGCGAGCTCCTCTTCTATGTACTTTTGCATGGCTTCGGTCTCAGGCTGGACAGTGGGAAGATGCGGCCTTCTGGGTGGTGTGGTACCAGGTAAGAGATCAATGGCACAATCATATTCACTAGGGGTGTGCATTGGCACTGCCCTCACAATTCGATTCGATTACGATTCACCAGGTAACGATTCGATTCAATTCGATTCTACGATGCATTGCGATGCATCAAAATTCTACTGCACACAACAAGGCAAATTTTTCATCAGTCATGAGGCAATACAAGCAGTCATATATTGAACAACAGATTTTATTGGCTGCTATGTGTGTATTATCACTACCATTATCACTGCTGTATCTTTGACATAACGTTAAATGTCATTAAACAAAATAAAATTGAATGGTACAGGGTATATTGTATATGGCATTTTCAAACCTGAAAAAGAAAACATAAATCACTGCTTTCTAGTGCTGTAATCTCCCAGTCGATTAGTCGATTGTTGGTCGATACGTTCTGGCTTGACCAAAATTCTGATTGGTCGATTTTTTGCCGCGTTCATTTCATCAGTTTTGCCGCGTTCATTTCATTCATTTTGCGCGTTCATTTCATCAGTTTTGCCGCGTTCATTTCATTCATTTTGCGCGTTCATTTCATCAGTTTTGCCGCGTTCATTTCATTCATTTTGCGCGTTCATTTCATCAGTTTTGCCGCGTTCATTTCATTCATTTTGCGCGTTCATTTCATCAGTTTTGCCGCGTTCATTTCATTCATTTTGCGCGTTCATTTCATCAGGTGGAAAGCACTAATTGCTAATGGGGGTGTTTTCAGAGCACCCCTGTTTCACAGGTAACAGTCTGTCTTCAGAACACCCCCCTTGTTTTCACTTCTTTTGGATTATCCCAACCCACTGGAGAAGAGAGACAGTCAGATTGAAGAAAGTAGGCTACTAAGGTTTGCTGAATATTATTTATTTAATTGAGAGCCCGTTTAATTCATAGTCAGTCCTCTTCTACCATGTCAACAAAGACATCGGCAGCATTTTTTTTTAGAAGACGGGAACATATTATTGGAGCCCAATGCGCGCACTCGCGCAGTGCCGCTGTTTGTATTAGTTTTGAGCCTATGCTTTATTTTTCAGTTATGCACTTTATTTCGTTTTTGCTCTTGATCTGGTTTGTTTAATAAATATATTTTTTTTTATTAAAATGGACGTGCCTTTTGTGTTTAAGAGTAAAGATTTAAGTTAATAATAGTCTATTCGTGTCTCAGCCGCGAAGCTGCGCTCCTGTGTTCAGCCTCGTCTTGTTAAGTTTCCCATTAACTTCGTAGAATCGAAATGTGCCCAGATGTCCGCTTTTCCAAGCTTTGGGTGCGTTTTTAATTACCCGTCTATCGCGGTCATCTCCCTCCGCCTCAGCCGTCTTGATTGTTGTTGTTGTTATGCCCACGGAAGTAATAAACTTCACAACTTTATTGTCCAACTCAAGGCCAGAAAATAAACAGTGACATAATCGATTATGGCACTTTGCCGCATCGATGCTGAATCGTGCATATCCCGCATTGCGATGCATCGCCGAATCGATTATTGTTGACACCACTAATATTCACGATAAGGTGGTAACTTGGTAGCTTTGACTACTGAAGGCTTTGGCTAGATCGTGGTACACGGCTGGCAGATGGGGTAGGATGGATTCATCTTGGGGCTCGGAGATACTTTGGACCGGCAAGGCTTTTTACGGTAGTCAGACACCTGGAAAAACAGCTCTCTCCCCAGCTGACTATCTGTCCAGTCATCCACTGCAAATGAGGGTTGTGGTTCCTTAGCCAGGGTAAGCCTAGAATTACCGGAGTGTGAGGAGCTTGGAGAAAGTAGAAATGGATTTTCTCATGATGAAGCAGACCAGTACGCATGTGAAGTTCTTGTGTCATATGTGTGATGCAGCCTTTGCCGAGTGGGCGTCCGTCGACAGCTTCAACTGAAAGCGGAGATGGGCAGGGAATTAGAGCCGTCTCGTGGACCTGGGCAAAATCTTTAGACATAAAATTCCCGGCTGCCCCTGAGTCGACTAAGGCTAAAGTATTAACAGTTTGTCCATTTACAGAGAATTCAAGTGGCACAGAGATACAGGAAAGGGGATTTAAACAGTCAAGGGTCAGACTCACCGAGGTTCTTTCTTTGAGTGTTGGTCGTAGAGGGCAGTGCAGACGATAGTTACCAGAGCCTCCGCAGTACATGCATAATTTCAGAGTCCTGCGGCGCTCCCTCTCCTCCTCGGATATGTGAGAGGCGTTGATTTGCATGGGTTCGTAGACTTCAGCAGAGGAATGTGAAGCACGTGGTGCGGGGATGACATGCGAAGCGCTCGTTGAGCGGTGGCTGGAGCGACGTTAGCGCTTCAAACTGTCAATCTGGATAGTGAGATGAACGAACTGATCAAAGCCTTTTCCCTCGTCGCGACAGGCCAGCTCGGCTTGTAATTCGTGGCTGAGACCCCTCCGAAAAACCACCTTGAGAGCGTTCTCCGTCCAGTTAGTTTGAGCCGCCAGGGTTTGGAATGTGAGTGCGTACTCCGAAGCGGGTGACTTTCCCTGCGTGAGCTCCAAGAGATAATCCTCAGCCCCTTTCCCCTCCTTGGCATGTTCAAAGATGGCTTGGAAACGTTCCAGAAATTCTCAGTAAGATGAGAAGGAGGACCCGTCCGATCTGCGCTCCCGTCCGATCTGCGCGCCCGTCCGTCCGCGCGTCCAGTGAGTAATGAGCATACAAAGGCGATTTTGCTTGCGTCTGTGGCGTGTTGAGAGGTCTGCTGGGCGAGATACAGAGAACATTGTAATATAAAACCCCTGCATTTACCTGGGTCTCCCTCGTATTTCTTGTGAAGCGCGAGGCGTGGGTTTGCGCTCGCAGCATTTAGTGAGTCTGGAAGACGAGCAGGCGCGGTGGGCATAGAAGCATAGAAGCCAGCTGAGAGGCTTAGGCGGTGAAGGTGGCCAACAGAGCAGTCATTGTCGCTGGATCCTCGTTCTGCAAAGTATTCTGTGATGAATCAGACATGCGGGGCAGATCCATTTGCAACAATTTAATAAGAAGTCTCAAGCAAACATAAAGCGTTTCAGTAGAAGGATAACACAAGTGCAGAAATGCTTGAGCGGTCCAGGCAGGATTCCAGGACAGTGGCTAAACTCAGGGTCAGAGACAGGCTCGGATCGGGACAGGCAGCAGACAACAGGAAAACCGGAGACAGGCAAGGTTCAGGGGCTGACAGAAGGAATATTCTGAGTTAAGGTTCCTAGGGGGAGCGCTTTCAAGAGTTTAAAAGGACATCACATCGAGTCAGAAGGGTGTGGTTGCTCGGTGAGGTTGTTGCTCAGCGAAGGAGGTTGGTTCCGAGTGGCAAACGCGGCAGATGAATAGGAGCTGTGAGCGGGGTCTAGAAAGGAGAGAGAGAGATAAGTGATATTTTGAGTCGGATTATGACATTATTGACATTCTTGTAACTGTTTCAAAAAACCTATGATGTGAAGCTGACTGTTTAAGGGAAGTTGTCATTGCAATGAGTGACCTATACTTCCCCATTGCCGCGATCAGGATTTATCTTGATGAGTAATGGTTGAGACGCTGCGATGAAGCTTTACCTTTGTGAGTGAAGTGATTCACAGTATCTGATAGTATTTATTCACGTGTGTTTACCTGTGTGGATTGTAGTGACCACGAGTGTGGAGAATGCACTGCTGAAGCAGCGGTGGTTTCAACCTATTTTCATTCTCTCTGCCTGAGCCCCGAAGAAAACAGTACGCTGGGGAGCAACCTACCTCCATTCTCTCAGTCTGAGCCCCGAAGAGAACAGTTGCGCTGGTGAGCAACCTACCTCCATTCTCTCTGTCTGAGCCCCGAAGAGAGCAGTTACGCTGGTGAGCAACCTACCTCCATTCTCTCTGTCTGAACCCCGAAGAGAACAGTTACGCTGGTGAGCAACCTATCTCCATTCTCTCTGTCTGAGCCCCGAAGAGAACAGTTACGCTGGTGAGCAACCTACCTCCATTCTCTCTGTCTGAGCCCCGAAGAGAACAGTTACGCTGGTGACTAACCTACCTCCATTCTCTCTGTCTGAGCCCTGAAGAGAACAGTTACGCTGGTGAGCAACCTACCTCCATTTACTCTGTCTGAGCCCCGAAGAGAACAGTTACGCTGGTGAGCAACCTACCTTCATTCCGTCTGTCTGAGCTCCGAAGAGAACAGTTACGCTGGTGAGCAACCTACCTCCATTGCCTCTGTGTGAGCCCCGAAGAGAACAGTTATGCTGGTGACTAACCTACCTCCATTCTCTCTGTCTGAGCCCCGAAGAGAACAGTTACGCTGGTGAGCAACCTACCTCCATTCTCTCTGTCTGAGCCCCGAAGAGAACAGTTACGCTGGTGAGCAACCTACCTCCATTCTCTCTGTCTGAGCCCCGAAGAGAACAGTTATGCTGGTGAGCAACCTACCTCCATTCCCTCTGTCTGAGCCCCGAAGAGCAAGGCGATTCTGGCCGTCCTCCTGATTGATCCGAAGAAACGCCACGGAGAGTCGTTCTAAAATGATTAAAAGTTTTAATCAATAAAGAACTTTTTACTGTACTCCACTGTTTCTGCCTGTCTGTTGTGCACCTGCGGTGTCGGCTCCTCACGGTGGGGTGTAAGTTAGGGGTGTGACCGGTCATCCGGCGCTCGCCCCGGCCTGCACCGGTGACACAATACTTTGCACAGGACGCCGAGTTAACAAGGCAGATATAGCTTAGGGACCAGAGTTCATACAGAACAGGTGTAATGCAATCAGAGCGTAACAATTCATACCAAGCTGAAGTATGAGACACTTAGTATTCAGGAGAGAGAGCACGGGGCTGAGAACGCAGGGGATCACCAGGGCTAGACGCCGTAACACAAGTGCTATGACCCTTCTCAGTTTAATCTAACGCAGTACATGTAGTTTTTTTTATTTATTTTTTTATAAATAGAATAGAAGAGAAGGTGTTAGTTTTACTGGATCAAGTGCTGGCGAAAAAGATGCATTTTCAGTTGTTTCTTTAAAAAAATGGGCATGGTCTCATCAGCTCTGGTTGAGTTATGCAGATCATTCCTCCAGCAGGGAACAGACCAGGAGAAGGTCCGAGAGAGAGATTTTTTGTGCTTCTTTGAGATGGCACCACAAGAAGACGTTCTCTTGCAGAACACAAGTTTCTGGATGGCACATAAGTCTGAAATAATGAGTTTAGGTAAATATATAGTGTAAACGATAAATCACGTTTGAAAATTCTGCTGGCTACTGTATACAGGCCACCAGGGTACCATACAGACTTTATCAAAGAATTTGCGGACTTTCTATCAGAATTAGTATTGGCTGCAGATAAAGTACTAATTGTTGGTGACTTTAATATACACATAGATAATGAAAAAGATGCATTGGGATTGGCATTTAAAGACATTATAAACTCAATTGGAGTTAGACAACACGTGTCAGGACCGACTCATTGTCGTAATCATACTCTAGACCTAATACTATCACATGGAATAGATGTTGATGCCGTTGAAATACTGCAACAGAGCGATGACATCTCAGATCACTATCTAGTCTCGTGTAAATTACATTTAGCCAAGGCTGCAAAGCCGACTCCGTGTTATAAATATGTTAGACCGATCACTTCTGCTACTAAAGATTGCTTTATCAATAATCTTCCTAATCAGTTTCATCGTCTCAGCATCCCGGATAGCTTAGAAGAACTTGATATTGCAACAGAAACTTTTAACTCTCTCTTTTCCAGCACTTTAGACACAGTTGCTCCGCTGCGCTTAAAGAAGATTAAAGAACATAGTCCAACGCCGTGGCACAACGAGCACACTCAGGCCCTTAAGAGAGCAGCCAGAAAAATGGAGCGCAACTGGAAGAAAACAAAACTAGAGGTGTTTCGGATTTCATGGAAGGAGAGCTCGATTGCTTACAGAGAGGCTTTAAAAGCTGCTAGATCTGCTTATTTTTCAACCCTATTTGAAGAAAATAAACATAATCCTAGGTATTTATTTGAAACAGTGGCTAAACTAACGAAAAAGAAAGCTTCAAGCCCAGAAGTTTCCAAGCAACACAGCAGTAATGACTTTATGAACTTCTTCACTTATAAGATCGATAATATCAGGGACAAAATTATAACTATGCAACCGTCTAATACAGTATCGCATCAGGAAGTGCATTGTAGTCTCCCTGAGGGAAAATTTGATTCATTCATTGCTATAGGAGAGGAAGAATTTTGCAAACTCGTCAAATCATCTAAATCCACAACGTGCATGTTAGACCCTATACCGACTAAGCTGCTGAAAGAGATGCTTCCAGATGTCATAGATCCTCTTCTTAATATCATTAATTCATCTTTGTCTCTAGGATACGTACCAAAAACCTTTAAGCTAGCTATGATTAAACCGCTTGTTAAAAAACAGCAACTTGATCCTACAAAACTAGTCAATTACAGGCCGATCTCTAATCTGCCATTTCTGTCAAAGATATTAGAAAAAGCAGTATCCTCACAACTGTGTTCCTTTCTTGAAAGTAATGATATCTGCGAGGATTTTCAGTCCGGATTTAGACCGTACCATAGTACCGAGACAGCTCTCGTTAGAGTCACAAATGATTTGCTCTTATCATCCGATCGTGGTTGTATCTCTCTATTAGTATTACTGGATCTTAGTGCTGCATTTGACACCATTGACCACAACATCCTTTTAAATAGACTCGAACATTATGTTGGCATTAGTGGAATTGCACTAGCATGGTGTAAATCATACTTATCTGACCGTTATCACTTTGTAGCAGTAAATGAAGAGATGTCTTATCAATCACAAGTTCAGTATGGCGTACCACAAGGCTCAGTACTAGGACCGCTGCTGTTCACTCTGTATATGCTACCATTAGGAGATATCATTAGGAAACATGGAATTAGCTTTCACTGTTATGCCGACGATACTCAGCTGTATATTTCTTCAAAACCTAACGAAACCTACCAATTCACAAAATTAACGGAATGCATAGCTGATATAAAAAATTGGATGACTAGTAATTTCCTACTACTAAATTCAGAAAAAACAGAGATTCTAATTATTGGACAAAAAACTTCCACACGTAATAACCTAGAGTACTGTCTAACACTTGATGGCTGCTCTGTTAAGTCTTCGTCGTCGGTTAGGAACCTGGGTGTGCTCTTTGATACCAGTCTTTCATTTGAAAGTCATGTGTCTAGTATCTGTAAAACCGCTTTCTTCCATCTTAAAAATATATCTAAATTACGTCATATGCTCTCAATGAATAATGCAGAACAATTAGTTCATGCGTTTATGACCTCAAGGCTAGATTATTGTAATGCTCTACTGGGTGGTTGCCCTGCACGCTTAATAAACAAACTACAGCTAGTTCAAAACGCAGCAGCTCAAGTTCTTACTAGAACCAGGAAGTATGACCATATTAGCCCTGTTCTGTCAACACTGCATTGGCTGCCTGTTAAACATCGTATAAATTTTAAAATATTGCTGATCACTTACAAAGCACTAAATGGTTTAGCTCCGCAGTACTTGAGCGAGCTCTTAACGCATTTTAGTCCTTCACGTCTACTGCGATCTCAAAATTCCGGCCAGTTAATAATACCTAGAATATCAAAATCGACTGCTGGCGGTAGATCCTTTTCCTACTTAGCACCAAAACTTTGGAACAGTCTTCCTACCATTGTCCGGGAAGCAGACACACTCTGTCAGTTCAAATCTAGAGTAAAAACACATCTCTTCGGCCTAGCATACACATAACACATTATAGACTTATAATTAGGCTGCATAGTTTAGAACAGCCGGGACCGGGAACACTTCCCGTAATCCTGATGTACTTGGTACATCATAAGAAGGATGGCGTCTACGCTAATATTAGTCTCTCTGTCTATCCCGAGGTTTACTGCTGTCCACCGGAACCAGGCCGTATCCAGATCTGATGAAGGACCAGCGCCAGGACACGACGACGACGCCGCTGACCTGAAGTGTCAACCAGTCTCTCCTCCTCTCCACTCCGACTTCAACCAACCGGAACTGGACAAATACTCTGATTCATTCTGAACTTCATACACTGTTCACTCATTGGCCAGAGGAGAACTGGCCTGGGTTCTCCCAAGGTTTTTTTCTCCCTTCTGTCAACTGATGGAGTTTTGGTTCCTTGCCGCTGTTGCCTTACCTTCTGGCTTGCTTAGTTGGGGACATTTAATATTCAACAATATTATAGATCTGCCTTAAAGGTGGACGATGATGAAATTATTTTTTGTATTATTTTCATGTTATCACTGTGAAGCTGCTTTGATACAATCTGTATTGTAAAAAGTGCTATATAAATAAAGATGACTTGACTTGACTAGGTAAAAGGGAGCAGAGCCAGTGGTTGTTCTCAAAAGTCAGTGACTTGAATTTAAAGGGCACCTATTATGGAATTTTGAAATTTACCTTTCATGTAGTGTGTAACATAGATCTAAGTGAACAAAAACATCCTGCAAAGTTTGAAATATGAAAGTGCACCGTATATAAAGTTATTGTCTTTCAAAAGTAAGAGTCGACTCTGAGTCATTTTTATGAATCGTTAGAAGACCGAAGCTTTTTCTCTGACTAGATGACGTCAACTTGTCAAGTTATTTGAATACGATACGCCCACTTATTGCGCTCCAAGGCCAGCAGGGAAAACATCATGGCGACGAGATGCTGTGTTCTGAAGTGCGACTCAAAAGCCAACTTTTTTCATCTGCCCAAGGAGGAGCATTTGAAGACTAAGTGGCTACAATTCATATATACAACTATACCACAGAAGTATAGTCCGAGCCTTGTGCTTTGTTCGCGCCATTTTGAAGACGATTGCTTTACCAACTTAAATGCAATCAAACTTGGATTCGCGAGCCGGCTGATATTGAAGGAAGGTTCAGTTCCAAGTGTATTTGCGTCAGCTTCCTCCTCCGTATCACAAACTGTAAGTGTTATTAATAATTGTTGCTTTTATGTAGCATGCTTAATAATTATTTTGTTTGTTGTGTAAGCACCGTTTAGCTTCTAGGTCTTCAATGGCGGCAATTGTATTGAGATATGTGAAGTGTTTGTCGTTGTTTTCGGAGTTGTCTAAAGAATTGAGTAGCTAATACCTCGTAGTAACGTAACTACATTTTTTTTTGTGTAAAAACGTTAGGTTTATGCATCGGGCTAACGCAAACAAAGACTGATTGTGCTTTTACAATATGAACTCTGGGCTATGCTCGCTAACATAACATTAAATTATTTATCTTATTTTTCGTTTTTTACTACAAACTATAAAGCAGTGGACTATAATCATTATTATAACACAATTTAATTGATAAAAGCATCATTGTACTCCGTGTTAAAAATAAGTATTATCTCTGTAAACACTGCTGGGTCATCTGACCAATCAACGCAGATTAGCGTCGCGCAAAGGAGGGGTTTGGAAAAACGAGTCGTTGAACGAATCATTTGGGAGTCGGTGAGCAAATCAGGTAAAAATAAATGCATATTATACGACAACAAAAGTGTTTTTTGTCATTGCATGCATGTAAAACTGTTGTTGGGGACTCCCACAACAACATTAGGAACATTTTAAATGTCATAATAGGTGCCCTTTAATGCGAGCGGCAACTGTAATAAAAATGTATTTAAAACGATTTAATCTATTTTACCACTGCCACTGCCAAGCAAAGTCAAATTTCTGACCCTGCAAGAGCGGAGTACCTTGCTAAGAGAAGAGTGAAATATTATTAGTGTTTAAAATAGCTGTTTTCTATGTGAATATAGTAAACCGTATTGTATTCCTGTGATCTAAGCTGAATTTTCAGCATCATTACTCCAGTCTTCAGTGTCACATGATCCTTCAAAAATCATTTAATATAATGTAATATAATGTTTAATGTAACCACTCTGATTCCTGGATCTCCCTTGCCTGTTCCTAGTCTGCCTTGTCTCTTTGCTGCAATAATGCTTTCTTTCCATGAAATGCGAAATACCTCTAGTTTTGTTTTCTTCCAGTTGCGCTCCATTTTTCTGGTTGCTCTCTTAAGGGCCTGAGTGTGGTCATTGTATCACGGCGTTGGACTATTTTATTTAATCTTCTTTAAGCGCAAAGGAGCAATTGTGTCTAAAGTGCTGGAAAAGAGAGAGTTAAAGTTTCTGTCGCAATATCGAGTTCTTCTATGCTATTGTAGGAAACTTTTCCTTCTTCTAAGCAAAGACCAGGAGACGTTGGAATCACGTTCAAGCAGAAGTTATTCTTTAGTCTGCAGTTTCGTCCAAACTGTCTGAACTGTAACAGTTTACATCGCAATTTTACAGGCATTTTAGGAGGAGGGACTTCTGGGGGTGGAGACATTCAAACAAAGCATACAAAAGTAGGGAGGAGTTGATTCTATCAAGCAAAAAACTCTTTGGCAGTTTATCTAGATTGCTCAAGAGAAACAGAGCCAATCTTGTACAACACTCTAACACTCTATTGTATTGCTAATCCAATCATCCTGACTTGATTGCTCAAACCTTAACATTTTCATAGAAACAAAGGCACCGCTGTATCTTGAGCTTATTGGTCAGGAAGTGCATAAAGACAAAAGCTAATGTTAGACACCTGAATCGCTTGACTTAATCTTCATCTATGCCTCAAATGCTAAAATCAGTATTCTTCGCCGTGATGTTTATGTAAGGAAGCATATCTGAAATAGATTCTTAAAATTTGTTATTCTACAGTCCCCCTGTCATGTGTCGATGCTTTAAATTAAAAGAGGAACCGGGTCGTCTTACAGGGAATTAACTGTTTTATTAACCAACATGTATTGCTACAGCTAAGCTACCTGAGCATAACATAGTCACATGCCAAAACGCGCTGGCCGAGGCGACCCCTCACGTCACCGTTGCGCGACTCCCACAACCTGTAGTTACATATCACAACATCTCCCCCTTTTCAAAGGTTAAAGCTCTAAAAGTTAAACAAGATGTACAACACATCAAATAAAGATCAACATGAACATAACAGTCTCTGGGCGGTTGATGAATTACATCAGCATTACTTATTGTGATCTCAATTCCTATGGAACATAACTTGGGAACATAATGTAGCTTTAGTAACTGTACTTATCACTCAAAACAGAAATACTGAGGAAACAGTGTGAAGATAAGTATCAATAAGTGTTCAAGTGTCTCTATATCTGAGAGGTACTCTGACCTCACGACCTCTGGATGTCACTTGAACAGTTCTCTGAGGGGACGGCTGGTGTGGTGAACACACCGCAGGTGAATCTTTCAGTCTCTGGACAGAAGCAGGGTCACCATGACTTGGTCTAGCCACAGAAGGAGGGCTGCTGGGCAGCTGCAGCGGAGATCCCTCAGGCTGCTGCTGCTGGTCTGGAGAGTCAGCAAGCTCCGGGACTGCCTGCAGATGTCTTCTATTGCGTCGCAGCACTGCACCGTTGTCTGTCTTCACAATGTAAGACCGGGGCTCACTGCACTTGCTAATGACTTTAGCAGACGTTTTCCACCCCTTCTCCCCATCTAATTTCACTCTAACGGCCTGCCCAGATTGGAGTTCAGGAAGTGGCAGAGCAGAGTGACGGCGATCGTGGAAGAACCGGTAGGCTGATTTAGTCTGAGCATCCTTCTGTTGGATTTGATGTCTGTCCACAGGAGAAGCTTGTAGTTTTCCTTCCAACATAGGAAGTGTGGTCCTAATGTCTCTTCCAGCCATAAGTAAAGCTGGGCTCACCCCCGTAACAGCACTAGGGGTGGCTCTGTAACACATTAGAGCAAGATATGGATCAGGCTGCTTTAGGATGCGCTTAGCAGTCTGCACCGCTCTCTCGACAGCACCATTTGCTTGGGGGTAATGAGGGCTGGTAGTCGTATGCACAAACCCATAGCTTTGGCAGAAGTCTTGAAACTCACCCGAGGTGAATTGTGTGGCATTGTCGCTTACCAGCTCCAGCGGTATCCCCCATCTTGCGAACATGCCTTTGAGCCTGGTAATGACCTGGTGGCTGGATGTTGAAGACAGGTGGGAAATTTCAATGTCCCTGGAATAATAATCAGTCATAATGAGGTAATTATGTCTTTCTAGCTCGCACAAATCAGCAGCAATGCGCTGCCAGGGTCCCCCAGGTAAAGGTGTGGTGAGGAGCGGTTCACGTCTTTGAGTGCGTCTATTTTCAATGCAGAACTTACATGTTGACACTGTCGTTGTGATCTCTGCACTGATACGAGGCCACCATACTGACATCCTAGCTCAAACACGACACCTTGTCAGACCTTGGTGTCCCTCGTGTAGCTGTTTGAGCACTTCTGACCTAAGTGCAGTTGGGATAACCAGTCTATCTTGATACAACACTAGTCCATCAGTCTCAGAGAGGTGAGCTCTGGCAGAATAATATTCATGCAGGGATGGAAACAGCGATGTCCTTGGTGGCCATCCGTTCCTAATGAACTGCACAATCTTTTGTAGCTCTTCATCCACTAGCGTAGCGGAGCGGATTTTGCCAAGTTTTTGCGATGAAACAGGCGCATTTTCTACCACTGACTCCACATATGCTTGAACGTCCTGGTCAGTGTGTTCATCACCACTGTCAGTCAGTGGACTCCTAGAGAGAGCATCGGCTATGAAAAGCTGCTTCCCCGGGACGTGCTCAGCCACAACATTGAATCTCAGTAGGCGCATTAGGAGTCTTTGGCACCTTGGAGGGACTTTATCCAGGTCGTATGTATTTATGAGGGGTACCAGTGGTTTGTGGTCTGTTTGTAGAAGGAAGCTTTCCATGCCCTGCACATAGCGAGCGAAGCGCTCACATGCCCATACCCGTGCAAGACACTCCTTTTTGATTTGGGAGTATCTCTTCTCTGCATCTGACAATGTGCGGGATCAGAATGCAACTGGCTTTAACACACCCTCCTGTTCCTGCAATAATGCCGCTCCTAATCCGTAGCTGCTCGCATCGGCGCTGATGACAGTCTTGCGGTTAACATCGTAATATGCAAGTGCTGGTGCTGACACAACCATAGCTTTCACTTTCTCAAACGCCGCTTCTTGAACATCACTCCACACCCACTCACTTTCCTTCCTGAGCAGGGCAGTCATGGGATGCAGCTGTGAGGAGAGGCCAGGCAGGAACTTTCCAACATAGTTGACAAGACCCAGAACCTGTTTAAGCTCCGTAACATTGGTTGGGCTTGGCATCCGTGTGATGGCTTTAACTTTGTCGGTGTCAGGTCTCATGCCTTCTGCACTTATGGAGGTGGCCAAAGTACTTTATTTCTGTTTTGCCAAAATGACACGTGGCCTTGTTCAACCACTATCCTTTATGGTCATCAGCACCGCATCAAGACGGGTGTCGTGTTCTTTCCTTGTTGCTCCATAAACAAGTATGTTGTCCATTACTACGACAACTCCATCATGACCCTTTAACAGTGTCGACATCTGTCGTTGGAAGATTTCTGGAGCCGATGTGATACCGAATGGCAGCCGTCGGAAACAGAATCTCCCCATCGGTGTGATGAAGGTTGTCAGCTTTTGGCTCGCAGCATCCAAGGGGATCTGCCAAAATCCGCAGGAGGCGTCAAGGGTAGAGAACACTTTAGCTCCGGCTAACTTGGGAGCAATATCCTCCAATGTTGGCATGATGTATCTCTCTCGCTTGACCGCCTTATTTAAGCGTTTTAGATCGTCACACACTCGCACTTGCTCTTTGTTCTTCTTCACTACTGGAACCATCGGTGAGTAGGGCTCACAGTCAGTTTTAAGTTCGATTTTTACAGGGTCGCACTTGAGCAACCCAATATCCCCAAACACCTGACTTAACATTGCGGTGTCCATCCCGTCTACTCTTATGACCAGTCCCATTCTTGTGGCAACACTCCGTCCCAGGAGGTTGTGAGAGTATGGCCCTTTAATTACAGTTATCCAGAATCTGTACTTTTCTCCTTTGTACTCACTTGTTGCCAGGAACTTGCCAATACTCTTAACTTCGCCGCAGGGACTGGTGATGGGTCCTTTTGTTGCAGTGACCAGACGGGAGTGCTGTGGCAGTCTCTTGAATGCAGCCTGTGACATTACACTGATGTCTGCCCCAGTGTCTATTTTGAATTTCACAGTGCTGCCATTAACAGGTAAGTCAACGAGCCACTTTTTTTCTGATTCAGGTTGATCCATTATGTCTGACACATGTTCAGTAACTTCTCCAAGGAAAAACATCTCGTCTGTGTTAGTGGTGCTGCTAGGCATTGTAACCACCTCTTTCAGCATCTTCGTCTGACAAGCTGCCTCAAAATGTCCAATTTTATTACACCTTCTGCACTTTTTATTCTTGGCCGGGCAAGGATGTATTTTACCATGTTGTCTGTTACAGCGGGGACAGGTAGGATGCTGTTTTGACTCACTGTGTTCCTGTTTTCTCTGCCATTGTCCATCGTTGCTGCTCCTTCTGCCATGGAACTGCTGTCTCCCCAGTCTCATGGCGTCTACTGCACACTCCGAGCGCAGGCTCACATTCTGTTGCTTTATTTGCTCACTCTGGCGCGCTATTTGAATAGCTCGTTCAAGAGAGAGTTCCGGCTCGAGCTGTAACTTCTGTGATACATCGTTGTCAGATATACCAATAACTATTCTGTCCCTGATTTGCTCATCTTTAGTGTGCCCAAACTCACAGTACTGTGCCAGTTCAAATAAACTTCTCACGAAAGCCTCGACTGTCTCACCGGGCTTTTGTGCTCTCTTGTGAAAACATGCTCTTTCGTGGATCACGTTTCTCTTGGGCACAAAATGATCGGAGAATTTGGCTATCCCCGTGTTATAATCCAACTCTGGTCTACTTCTTTCCTCTTCCTCGTCAACCTCTCCGCTGTCATCGTACACAAAAGAATCATAAATCGCTTCCGCCTCTCTCCCCATGGCGTAGAGAAGCGTGTTTACCTGCACTTCACCGCTATCTTTGTCCAACTTTGACGCCACCCGAAAGCGGTTGAAACGTAAAATTACTTATTTTCAATATAAAATGTGATTGTGGATTGGATTTTTTTAAACCTTTTATCACAGTCTTGGACATGTCAAAGATTAGAAACAACATTGGTTTTGATGCATTGTTAGTTTTTGTGCAGCATCAGATTTTAACTTTTTCTCCCTCATTTACTGTTCGTGGCTGTTTTTGCCCCATTGACTTCCATTATAACCACATTTTTTGATTGCAAAGCCATGACACCATATAATCATGCATTTTTGATTGTTGGTGGTTTTCCCTGTTGGGAAGAGGTACAATTTGTAATTTTTACTGTTGATAACCAGATGGCACCATTAACCCTTTATATAGGCCTGTGCAAAAAAAAAGCTTAGTTTCTGGCTTTTACATGGAGTTATATGGAGTATAATAGCATAATAAAGTGTGTGTGTGTGTGTGTGTGTGTGTGTGTGTGTGTGTGTGTGTGTGTGTGTGTGTGAGAAAATCAAAATATGCACCTCAGCTGCAGGATGTATTGTCTTCTCCCTCTGACACCACAGACTCAGGAGAGGGTGTTCCCTGTGACACATGAGTCCAAGTTTTCCTTCCCTGGCACACCACTGCACTTGTCGCTGTGTATGTAAGCGTAACACAATCATGAGTCATTTCGGCTTCATCCTCTAACAGAACTTCAGTCATGGCAGACGTCATACATGAGGATGGGTCCGTGACGGGTGCACGCTGTAATACAATATTCGGGGCTCTGAGGGTCCTTAACCAATTTCCCCAACGGAAGGAGGTGACAGAAGTGACTTGCTTGATTCATTAGTCACTGCATGAGGGTATTTTACATTTACAGTCTGACCTACCACCATTACTGATGAAGCCTGTGCTGTAGGATAACATTTAAGGCTGTGAGTTTACTTTACCAGTGTCCCCCAAAGAAAATCTGAGACCTTTTGTTTTATTAAACAAAAACAAGTCTTTCATCTTTGTTGTAATTTACTGGGGAAATTAAGCACTCACAGCCCAAATGGTTAACACCTCAACAAGCTGCCCCACGAGTTTAATGACGAGGAGAGGGGCTGTTTCAGAGTAGCAAACAGACTGAGTAGAAGCTGAGTAACATTGTTAACGTCTCTAAAGTTCTTTTTGTTTTTCCTACACTCTTTTCTCCAATGTCCGTGCTTACCACAGCAATAACAACTGCCCTCTCTCTTAGGACATTTGCGTTTCTGTTGATTCTCTGAGTTGACCTTAAAGGATGCTGCTGCAATTTGTACACTTGCCTTGACATCAGAATCTTTTTAGATAACCTTCAGAATTTTAGATAAATTCAGAATGGGTGCTGAATACTGTAAAGCAGGGCTATTCACTACAGTTTGCTCGCCGTCCCTCGCACTTTCGTGCGCAGACCGAGACGAGAGTGAACTCAGAAGTAGCACACCTACTTCGTGCAGAAATAGCAAAGCTGCTGTGCAAAGGGGCAATAGAGCCGGTACACATCCTTCTCTGAGTGAGTCAGGCTTTTTCTTAGATCTGAGATATTTGAACAAAGCTCTCATGAGGCGACCGTTCAAAATGCACACAACCAGTCCTCGCACAAATTCGCCCGAGGGACTGGTTTATTTCTTTCGATCTGAAAGACGCATACTTTCAGATCCAGATCATACCCCGTCACAGGCCATTCTTGAGATTCGCCTTCGACGGTCAGGTATATCAATACACCGTCCTGCCATTCGGCCTGTCTTTAGCACCCCGTACATTTACAAAGTGCATGGGACCTTCCTGCATGGAAGGCCGCGTGGCCGTCGCTTTCCTGAGAAGTCAGGGCATGCGAATTTTGAACTATTTGGACGATTGGCTGATTTTAGCACAGTCGAAGATAGAACTCATATCTCACAGACCAGTGCTTCTCAGTCATCTGGAAAGCTTGGGTCTCATGGTCAATAGGAACAAGGGCTCATTGCTGGCCCCGTCAGTCAGCCTCTTTTCTGGGAATAGAGCTGGACTCGGTGGCCATGACGGCCCGTGTTTGCCGTGTTTGGCATCTGGCCGCGTTTTTCCAGAAGGGCAGCTGTCCAGAGTCAAGGTTCCCCCGGGGGAATGGTCCTTGCACCCGCAGACAGTCCAGTCGCTGTGGCGTCTTTTTGGCAAAGCGAAAGTCGACCTGTTTGTGTCAAAAGACAACGCTCATTGCCTAAGGTTCCTTTCGAAGAACGAGGATGCGCTGGCCCAAGCTTGGCCCAGCCGCCCGCTGTACGCGTTCCCTCCGGTCTCACTGCTGCCTCAGGTCATCAGGAGAATCAGGGAGGTTCGCCCCTCAGTGCTTCTCATAGCCCCGCGATGGGAGAACCAGATGTGGTTCCCAGAGCTAATGCGGCTGTCAGGCTTAGCCCCATGGCCGATACCGGCGAGGAGAGATCTCCTCTCTCAAGCCAGCGGTTCGATTTGGCATCCTCATCTAGAGCGCTGGTCTCTGCATGGACGGATAATCAACGGATACCCATTGCTCTGCCAGAAGGGGTTATGAACACGATTACGCAGTCTAGAGCTCCCTCTACGAGACGGCTCTACGCGTCCAAATAGTCTGTGTTTACTAAATTGTGCACAAAGGTTTGGACCCACAGACTTGTGGGGTTTCGTGGGTGCTTTGCTTCCTTCAACAGCTGCTGGACATAGGCAGGTCCCCCTCCACACTCAAAGTATATGTTGCGGCCATTGCGGCGTTCACATAGTCGACGCGCGGCCAGGCAATAGGAAGGAACGAGCTCATCATCCGCTTCCTTAAAGGAACACTTCACCCATTTGCATTAGACTTTGTATCTTTAGAAACCCAGTCACATTTTCGAATGGTCATGGTTTATTCCCTTATTTTCCCCTGAGATGGGAGAAATAAGGATTTAAGTGTTCCACTTCCTGCTTTTTATGACGCAAAAATCGTCATTTTGTGTCATAAAAAGCAGGAAGTCCAATTTCTTTGAATAAGGGTAAGACTACAAACACTAGCTCATCATTTATCCAGGGGGTGGGACCACCTCACGCTACAGACCTATTACAGATCAGTGGGTGGGACTTCACTTGCAGATACAGAAAGCAATATCCGCCATCTTGTTTGGAAGCTAAGCTAACAAGCGCTGTGGAACTAGGAGGTTATGACGGAAGAGACAAAACAGGTCATGGATGAAGAGGATTTTGAAAATCTGCTGCTCGAATCCGATGTTCGTGGTTATCTGTACGAGCCAAAATATAGTGAAGAGCCAACCCGATCTCACGGCAATTCGTACAAATTTTACGAGGTGGCTAATTCGTACCAATTCATACGACCTCACTCGTACGAATTTGTACGTTTTTTGCTAAATCGTAGATATTTTACGATTTGCCAAAATCGTATGAATTCATACGAATGACCTACCCCTGACCCCGCCCCTAAACCCAAACGTCACGTGGTGTACGAGTGAGGTTGTACAAATTCGTACGAATTAGCCACCTTTTAATCACTCGTACAAATTCGTACGAATTGGTCGTGAGATAGCTTTGGAAGAGCAGCTGAGGCTGATGGAGGAACAGGAGGTGGCTTCTGCAGCCGAGGCAGAAGACCTGTCTGTCGTGGACGAGGAGCCCGGACTAACGTTAGTTCGAGCTGGGGCAGACTGGTGGTGCCTGTGCTTTCACTGTACACCTACGGACACAGAGATATAGTCCGTATGTTGCAAAGAATTTCAAAGATGCCAATTTCTATTGGACGAAATCTCCAAAGCGGGCAAGGAGGTTTGTGTTGTGGACCATCCTAGTTTCGGACAGCATATGGACAGCGGCATCCTGGAGACATACTTCAGAATCCCAAAGGTGAACTGGAAACAACAGCCGAAGCCTGCAGGGACAAACGGACGTCTGACAGTAAAGTGAGTGTGTATATTCTATTATATACTTATACAAACGTGGCACGCTAAGCACAAATACCATGCATCGCTAACTGTGTGCTCAATGTCTTGCAGACAATATTGCCTAACAGCCTACCGACACTTTCTCGAGTGGGTCCTGCAAGGCGAGAGATTGGGCAGAGGCTGTTGTGTCGTTCTACCCGCTTGTGTCGTGCAGGCAATCCGACAGAAATACCCAGCTCCAGATGGCCAGTACTGCGGGCACCAAGAAGTTGAGGACGCTCAGGAGGAACTATAATTTTTATTGTTTACATAATTATTTTTGTTGTTGTTGATTTAATTATTTAAATAAATGGTTCTCATTCAGGTTGTTGTTTCCTTTATTAGTGTTACTCCAAGTGCATGTTAGATAAACAGTTACTGGACGACCAATATTTCAACAGTGTTACTACTAACCTACTGTTACCTTACATGACAAAATATAGCAAAATAATGGTCATGCCTAAATTTTTTTATTATTCTTTTGCAAATCTAAGTTACATTATAAGTTATTTCTAAAATAATTTCCTTCACAACTCTATAATGTTGAACTTTGGTGTAGACAGAAAGGAGTGCAGAATTAAAAAAAATGTGTATTCTCAAATGCAAGAATTGTTTCATGGGTATTCAAATTAAAATAACAATGTCATGAAACAAACAAGCTAATAACAATAGCAAAATAACAATGACAAAACAATAAAAATGACTAACTTTAAAAATGACAAAACAATAACAAATAACAATGGCAAAAAATAAACAAGCTGATAATTTACATATACATCCAATATTTACAGAATATAAAAAGGCACAGCTGGTGTTGTCCCAGAAAAGTAGTAAGAGAGATGGAGATTGAGTTTGGTGCTATGTGAAGAGGTCTCAGAAGCGGCTTTTAAACAATGCTTTGGGGATATAATAATAATAATTACAAGGAATATAATAACACAGAAAATATGAATGAAGATTTGATTGTAGTACACTTCTCTCCCCAATTAATATATTACACCTTTCAGCAAAGTATGCCAATTTAGTTAGCTGTTAACATTCTAATTTAGGTTATTATACTATTTGAAGAGCGTACATGGTAACAAACCTGTCACAGTGGTGGCTTGTTTCTTTTCACTATATTTTCGTAATGGTCGAGGATGGCGAGGTAGGGACCTCTCCCTCATTCCGTGGTATGAGAAGCCCTGCCGCTTGGGGAGGTATTTCAGCATAGCACTATGGAAGTTCTCCAGTGGCCCTGTGTGCAATTACAAATAGGAAAAGAGGATGGATAGGACTAATTAAAACATGTTGAATTGGATAGAGAAAAAAATGCAAGAGTAAAAATACTTCTATTCTCACCAGTATGTTTGAAGAGTGCCATATGGTCGAGGTCATTCAAGAGCCTTTTGTCTAAGACCAGCGACGACAGGGCCTGAAATGCCACTGAGTCCTTCTCAGTCCACATACGAATCCTCTGGTCCTGGGCGGTAAGAGGAGGATGGTCACACCAAAGCCGTTTTCCGTCATCATCTTTCCACTCGTGTTCGTTGCAAACATGGTGTGTAATGCATTTCCACCGCTTTTTCAGTGCCTGTGTGAATGAATTTTTTGTTATTTAATACTAATGCAAAAAAGAAACACATTATACTTTATTGCAGTTTATGATCCCTTACCTCTATGTTCCCCTTACTTGTGGCACATGCATACCACGTGTGGTTTACGACAGACCTGTGAAAGATATTGAATTTAGTAATTTCAAACCTTTTAAACCATTTGAACTTCTGCAAGATAACAAACCAACACTAACCTGGACCATGCGAGAAGTATTGCATTGTCCTTTTTTTCCCCTTTCTTCAGCATTTTATTCCGGAAACCTGTGGTTTTAGGGTTCTGTCACTTCTGTCTAGTCTATTTCTTGGTTTTGTGACAGAGCCCTGACACTCCTATGTTGTCTTGTCTTTGTGCCTTGTTTCATGTGCTTTCATGTCTTGTCCTGTACTGTGTATCACGCAGCTTGTGTTTTATACTAGCTGTGTACTTTCATGTTGTCTCGTTTTGTGTGAGCACATAGCTTGTGATTTGTTTTACTGGCCATGTGCTTGTGTTCTAGTCGTGTTTGGTGTTAGCACATGGCTTGTCATGTATGTTTCTTTTGTGCCATGTGCTCTCCAGTTAATTGTCTAGCCCCTCCCCTCTTGTTACCTGATTATTGATTTATTTGCCCCCACCTGTCCTCCCTCGTTACCTGATTGATTAATTTGCCCCACCTGTCCTCCCTCGTTACCTCCTTTGTTTGTTCTCCCTATTTAATCTCCTTGTGTTTTCAGTCATGTGCTGTTTCATCGTCGAATGTACCCCTTGTGTGTCCTGCCTAGTTCCTGTTGCCAAGTCCAAGTCGAGTTTGTCTTGTTTTCCCCCACGGGGTAGTAGTGATGGGCAGATCGAGGCTTCGTGAAGCAATGAAACAGTTGAACCAAATGGTTCATATGGTTTCGAGGCTTCGAATCAATCCGACACCCGTCTCCACGGTGACACCTAGTGGTCAATTGCAGGTGTTGATCTGAAACAACCTTGAGGAGCCATTACAATTGTTGTTGTTTTTTTATTATTGTACTTTTCTAATATGTGAATCTTGTAACCTATAGGCTCCTCACTGTGCATAATGTTATTTTGGTCCTGCAAAATGAATATTAATAAAATAAATCAAGCCACAATGTCTCGCTTTTTTAGATATTTTTATTCAAAAATATTAATTTCTCTGCTGTGGAAGGACCTAGCCTACTTCTTTTTTTACAGATAATTTCTCCAGCCTTTGAAAAAATCCTCCCACAAGGGACACTTGTTGCTGGAATACAAAGATATTTTTTAGCCATGACATACTATGAGGAAAGATTACTGCTCTCTCTTTCCAGTAAGTTAGTGGATCATGAGTTCTGGGCAAATACGCATCGTTGATGTATTTTTTCACTTCCACTGTGGCATCTGTAGCATTGTTGTGTATCATCTGGGTTTGATGGATACGACGAGTATCAAAAAGTTCCCATAAACTGTCCTGTGTTTCTACTGGTGTTGATGTTGATGGGTCTGATGTTGACATTTCTATCCCTATCTTTAATCTATCTATGTATCTATCTATCTATTAATCTAGCTGTCTATATATATTTATATCTATGTATCTATTAATGTGTCACTATACTCTGTGTCTCTAGGTCAATGTGTTGTGTAAATTTAAATGTAAGCCTAAATATAACTAAACAAATCGCACTATAAATTCACCAAAAATTCGCTATCTCAAAATCAAACTCCTCTCACAAAAACCCACGAGGTCAATATGCGTTGATTTCACTTTTATACAGATGTGCGATCGTGTGGTCTGTTCCCGACCGTGTCAATCAAACGCTGATTCGGCGGATCACACCTGATGAAACATTTAGTGAAACACTTCGAGGCTTCATTTGGTCATAGTCACGTGACATGGGTGTTTTGAATCACGCTTCGGATCAGTGTTTCGAAACATCTGCGCTTCGGGATCTCGCAAAGCTTCGGAACGACTGTTTCGCGTCAGCCATCCCTACGGGGTAGTTTTTGTTTGTATTTGTTTTATTATCATTAAAAGCCCATTTTTCTCTGCACTTGAGTCCTCACTACTTCCACCTACCCAAACCCTGACAGAACGAAACAGCCATCAGAGGACTCAGTAGAGAATGGGCATCTTCCTTTTTCCATCTCCTTGCCCCTCCGCTCGTCAGATGATGGAACGCTTTGGCAAGCTCTTCTCTCTTCGCCAAGGGGAGAACAGTGTGAAGGAGCTTGCTTACCAGTTCCTGTATTTAGCGGAGGGGCTCAACATCAACAACGCAGCGCTCAAGGACATATTTAACAACAGCCTTAATGAGCCTGTCCGTGCCTGGGAGATGGGAATGCTGGGGATACTGTCATTCTGGCAGTTTGTGGGGTTTGTATACAACCGTGGAGAGGAGGGTGGTCTTCCACCTCTTGGCCCACCTCCCATTCATCTCACAAACTGCCACGTCCCCAGTCCTCCGATGACCCCTTCGGGGAGAGGGAGGAGGAAGAGCGGGTCCACCTCATCTGCCACCGATCCTGAGGTGGTTGTTCCCACACCATCTCACCCTCGCAAGCGCAGGAGGAGGAAGGCTCCTGTTGCTTCCTCCAGTTCGGCAGTCCAGGAGGACCCGACTTCAGGGTTTTCAAGTCCGGTGGCCTGGGAGGATTCGATTTCAGGAGAAGGAAGGCTTCTGGTTTACCACAGGACCCGGAGGTCATTCCAAAGCCTGCCGTCGGCCCAGTGGCCATCCCAAGGCTCATTTCCCTGCCGCCCGAGCGCCTCGCCCTGCCTGCGCCGCCCGAGCGCCTCGCCCTGCCTGCGCCGCCCGAGCGCCTCGCCCTGCCTGCGCCGCCCGAGCGCCTCGCCCTGCCTGCGCCGCCCGAGCGCCTCGCCCTGCCTGCGCCGCCCGAGCGCCTCGCCCTGCCTGCGCCGCCCGAGCGCCTCGCCCTGCCTGCGCCGCCCGAGCGCCTCGCCCTGCCTGCGCCGCCCGAGCGCCTCGCCCTGCCTGCGCCGCCCGAGCGCCTCGCCCTGCCTGCGCCGCCCGAGCGCCTCGCCCTGCCTGCGCCGCCCGAGCGCCTCGCCCTGCCTGCGCCGCCCGAGCGCCTCGCCCTGCCTGCGCCGCCCGAGCGCCTCGCCCTGCCTGCGTTCCTTTAGAGGAGGGGTACTGTCAGGGTTCTGTCACTTCTGTCTAGTCTATTTCTTGGTTTTGTGACAGAGCCCTGACACTCCTATGTTGTCTTGTCTTTGTGCCTTGTTTCATGTGCTTTCATGTCTTGTCCTGTACGGTGTATCACGCAGCTTGTGTTTTACACTAGCTGTGTGCTTTCATGTTGTCTCGTTTTGTGTGAGCACATGGCTTGTGATTTGTTTTATTGGCCATGTGCTTGTGTTCTAGTCGTGTTTGGTGTTAGCACATGGCTTGTCATGTATGTTTCTTTTGTGCCATGTGCTCTCCAGTTAATGGTCTAGCCCCTCCCCTCTTGTTACCTGATTATTGATTTATTTGCCCCCACCTGTCCTCCCTCGTTACCTGATTGATTAATTTGCCCCACCTGTCCTCCCTCGTTACCTCCTTTGTTTGTTCTCCCTATTTAATCTCCTTGTGTTTTCAGTCATGTGCGGTTTCGTCGTTGAATGTACCCCTTGTGTGTCCTGCCTAGTTCCTGTTGCCAAGTCCAAGTCGAGTTTGTCTTGTTTTCCCCCACGGGGTAGTTTTTGTTTGTATTTGTTTTATTATCATTAAAAGCCCATTTTTCTCTGCAATTGAGTCCTCACTATTTCCACCTACCCAAACCCTGACATGTGGTTGTAAATGCAGCACAATTTTGGTCAAACACAGACATTTTCCATTTATTTCTATATTGTCCACATTCACCCTGTCAAAAGGCATATTTATTCACCTTTTAGTTTGTTTATTTAGCTTTTATTTATTTACTTTGTTAAACTATTTATATTATAATTGAGTTAATCTCACACCATTCACACCTCACCTAGCGCCAAAGGTTTGCTACCTTTAGCCAGTGTGGATTGTTTGTTGTTTTGGTAGAATACAAAACAAATCACACCTCTACAATGGCTGAGTTCAGCAAGGTTGCACAGATCTGGGAGGGGGTGAGTAGTGACACTACTGTATGTGGTGTCAATGGTGGTAGGTCCTGAGAAGTGTGGAGAATTTGGTGCGTGTGTTTACAAGGTTGGAAAAAAATACATACCTTTGGCTGTGTGCCAGATGTCAAATTGGTGTTGAATATTAGGATATTGTTCCTTCATTGTCTTCCTTATGGATGAGGAGCGGTCCGTAGTCATCACCTCCACGTCAAGGCCAAAGTCCAGAAGCTCTGTCATTCCCCTTCTAAAACCCAGTGGCTCCATGGCTCCAGAGCTAGTGGCCTCTGTAGACTAAAGATTATAGTTTGAGAAGTTTACAACATATTAGCAGTAATTTTCCATTTTTGTTATTCTGTATCCATGTATATGTATCTTACCTGCACCAGTTCTGTGTGTAGTATCTCCTTTGTATCGTCCAACATGAACGTGTAGTGACAGTATTTTGCATTGAAACCTGGCGAGTCGGCCATCACCCGACAAGTGTGGCCTCTTCCCATCCTCCTGTTCCAAATAAACTCTTGCCAAGATTTATTTTGTTCTGTCTTCATACAAGTTCTCAATAGCAGGGTGCAAATGCGTGTTCTGTATGGCGTAAAATGTAGTCTGTCCAATCATTTGGACACCCATGGTCTTGCACCAGTCTGACAGTGTGTATGTTCCACCTATGAACAGAATAGCTGCCGCAGAAAGGAGATTTACCTCCGGCAATCCAACGCATTCTCATCCTTGGGCGTCATATACTGACGCTTTTGACAAATCGTCTACATCCAACGCACATGGCACCCTTTAGCGTCAATATGACACGCACAGAGCTTTGTTCGGTTATGGTTGGGTTTAGGTCTGGGGTAGGGTTAGGGTTAGACCGCTAGGAGGCGCCTTCTGGCCCATATCTATCTGCGTCTCATATTGACGCTAAAGGGTGCCATTTGCGTTGGATGTAGACGATTTGTCAAAAGCGTCAGTATATGACGCCTTGGGATGAGATCGGGCTGGGCATTCCTCTAAGATCAGGTGAAGATGTCCAAGTCCCCGAATGGCCACCAAAACAAATCCATTTCACCTTCCTCTGTGCCCCAGAATCAAAGATGACCTTTGAAGATATTGTTTTCCCGCACATCTGGCAGAATCTGAAAAGTGACATGAGGCTGGATTCATTGACAATTATCTTCTTTTCACGCCAGTCCTTTACACCTTCTTCTTCTGATGATGACGATGATGTGGGGGGGATGGTTGACTCAAGCTGATAGCTTTCGTCGGTCGGACAAACTCCAATGCTGCTGGCACTTGTATTGAGGCCTCCAGGTGTACTTGGGCATGGTGACTGCAAAAACAAAAAAAGTTTTATTTTCAATGTTAAATTACACTAATTTCAATTATACATTAGTTTCAGAATTCGGTTAAAGTATGCTATCCAAACTTACAACCAATGCTGTTTGTATAGGGGTAGGTTTCTTGACTGGTGTTGAGGTTAGAAGACATTGTTCATCATCTTCCGACGACGTCAACACCAAGGCAGCAGCAGACACTGTTCGAGTCTGAAATGCCATACGTTCCATAACGTTAAAAACATTAGAACGTCAAACAAGGTTAATTTACATCGATACAAGCAAAATTATATAGAACATTTCTGAAGCGTCTTTCTAACGTTACATTGCTAATTTGCTTCTTCACTGTTGACGATTGGATTTTTAGTGATGACGACACATTCCCCTTAGCAAGAAAAACATGCGGAAGACGGCAGATTTACATTGTAAACAGCCAACGTATATACAACTAACTCATTTGTGATGCCCTACTTTACTGCAGACGACTGTATTTGTGTGATCAGAAATAGAGTCAGGCAACTCTTACCTCCAAGCGAATGCGTTTAGCACTGCTAGTGCCAGATGTTCCAGGCTGTTCATCATCATCTTGAAACGTAAACACAGACGGAATTGCGGTATCCAAAAGAACGACTTTCTTCATTCCCATGACATTTATTTGGAAGTCTTCATTTTTGAAATGTAGACTGCAAATCTTCTTGTTTTTTAGGTCTTCCATGGCTGTGTCTTGCAAATACATCGGGTGGTTAATCGCTCTTAGCCACTATTTGCATCGCTCAGCATCTCTCGGTAGGAAATGAAAACTTACTTTTTTCCCTTTCCTTGTTCGGACTGAACATCCCGGTACCATGCAGTAATTAACCATTTCTAAATAAAAGAGTAATTCGGCAACTTCAAACTCTGGCGGTAGCTATCCCTGTAGACGGAATAGTGCTTTCTCTGAATCTGATAGACGGATACCTCAATAGGCGTTGTTCTGGATTAGTGGGAGTGGCTTGCGGAGCTGTGCAAAATGGTGCATTGTGGGAGTTGTGGTTTTCCATACAAATTCACCCTAAAATTACTTTGTCTTTACTCGGTCCAGAAGGCTCCAAATTCGAAATTTTTGGTACAGTTCGACTACATATATGACCCACTTTCAATAAAGATTAATGTTCCCACGGGTGAAGTGTCCCTTTAAAGGAGCCAGGAGGATGAATCCCCCACGGCCCCCATCGGTTCCTATTTGGGATCTTTCTTTGGATCTTTTCTTGGAGGCCCTGAAAGCTCATCCCTTTGAACCCTTACATACTGTGGATCTGAAATACCTCACGCTAATCAGTTAAACGCGTGGGTGACTTACACGCGTTATCTGTTAACGCCGCATGTCTCGAGTTCGGGCCCAATGACTCTAAAGTCATCCTCAAACCGAGACAAGGTTATGTCCCCAAGGTGATCGGCACCCCATTCAGAGCGCAGATAATTACTCTCTCTGCTTTGCCGGCATCCGGCAGCGAGGTTGGTATTAACCTTCTCTGCCCTGTCAGAGCGCTGAGAATTTACATCACGCGCTCCGCCACCTTCAGGCGCTCGGAGCAGCTTTTTGTTTCGTTTGGTGGGCGCACAAAGGGTCTCGCCGCCTCGAAACACAGTCTGTCCAGATGGATAGTGGACGCTATTGCGACAGCTTATGCGCCTAAAGACCTGCAATGCACTCTGGGCATCAGGGCTCATTCCACCAGAGGCATGGCCTCCTCGTGGGCTTGGTCCAGCGAGATTTCTATTCATGACATTTGTACGGCGGCAGGCTGGACCTCCCCCTCTACATTTGTTAGGTTCTATAACCTGGAAGTTCTATCAGTCTAAGAAGACTTCTATCAGTCTAAGTCTTGATTCGACTCCCCTGATTGAGCTGCACTATAAGGGTCGATAAAATCCAGTATAGACCGGCTATGCCGCTCTTTATATATCCCCTACTGTGTGCTTATGTACATGTGCGAACCCACTCTGTTGGCCGCCTTTTTCCCACTTATCTGTGTCCCCTGGGTTTTCCCCCCTGGGACTTATGTAGTGGATGCTTGGCGCGCACGGCGTTGACAAGGGGTTCCCGTTGCGTAATGCAATTACGCAGTATGAGAGAAACTCTCGTAAGAGAACGTACTCGGTTACCTAACGTAACCTCGGTTCTCTCTAGATGAGGGAACGAGTACTGCGCAACCTGCCGTGATCGCGCCTCACAGCCTGCTCTAGGTCTGCCTGCTGCTGCATTTCGTTGACAATATATACAAAATTTAGGATACATTTTTGGCTTCATATCTCGAGCAAAGATGACTTTACCCGTTGGGTAATGCAAAAACGGCCCTAATAAACGATATCATTGCGGACAAAAAATGTGACTTGTTTTGTCTCTCAGAGACCTGGCAACAACCTGGTGACTGCATTAATTTAAACATGCTGACCCCCCCTGGCTACTGCTACTTATCCAAACCCAGATCTGTAGGGAGAGGGGGTGGGTTGGCTGTAGTGTACCGCTCAGATCTGACTGTTAAAGAACTTAGGCCATTTGAAGTGACATCATTTGAATATATTGCTGTGAAAGTTGTTTCTACTCCATCCCTCTTACTATTGCTAATCTACCGCCCCCCTAAACCATCTGTAAACTTTCTGTCTGAACTGAATGAACTTCTCACTGTCATTTCATCTCTTTGTTCTGCTGTGATTATGTTAGGGGATTTTAACATTCATGTGGATACTAATTGCTCATACACCTCTGAGTTTAACTCTGTATTGGACTGTTTTAGTTTGACACAGCATGTTGACTTTCCTACTCACACTCATGGCCACACTTTGGATCTGCTCTGCTCTTCTGGTCTGAATGACATCTCTGTCTCTGGTTCCATCTCTGGTGTCTCTGACCATAAGCTCATTGAATGCCATTTCCATATGATTACCCCTCCTCCCTCCTCAGAGAAAACAAATATTACATGTCGTAACATCAGGTCAATAGACCACAGCATGTTTTCTGCCTCTATACAGGCCTCGCCACTTTTCGACCTTGACGAGCTCTTGTCCGCGGATGACTTGGTTGCTATGTACAATGGCACCCTGACCAGCCTGCTTGATAGCTTAGCCCCTGTCAGGACTAGGCTTGTACCAGCAAACCGTACATGTCCCTGGTTCACCCCTGAGCTCAGGCAACTTAAGGCCGCTGGCCGGCGTCTTGAACGGCTATATAAGAAAACTGGTTTTACAATTCACTCCATGCTTTACACCGAACATACTCAGGCATATAGGGATGCCCTCAATGCTGCCCGCTCAAACTATTACTCATCACTCATAACCTCCTCCATGTCCAGGCCTAAAACCCTGTTCAGGACCCTGGACAAACTCCTCAAACCCCCTGTCACTGCCTGTCCTAAGACCCCTGAGCAGTGCCAGGCCTTCTTACACTTCTTTGATGACAAAATTAGCCAAATCTACCACTGTTTCAACCCAAATGCTATCTCTCTCTCTGCTTCTCCTTCCTCTCTGGGCCCTCAGCTCTCCCATTTTACCACTATAGACTCCCTCACTATCACTGACATTATTAATAAGTCCAACTCTACATCATGTCAGCTTGACCCTGCCCCCACCCCTCTACTTAAAGCCTGCATCACATCCTTATCTGAACCCATTGCATTGATTGTAAACACCTGCCTCAACTCTGCCTGCTGCCCTCAAAACTGCTGCAGTGACACCCATCCTCAAAAAACCGAACTGCGACCCTACATCACTAGTAAACTACCGCCCTATCTCCAACCTCCCCTTCCTGGCCAACGTATTAGAAAGAGTGGTGGCCTCACAACTACACACCTTTCTTAATCACCATGACCTATATGAGCCTTTTCAATCTGGCTTCCGTTCATGTCACAGCACAGAGACTGCCCTTCTATGTATAACTAATGACCTCCTTCTGTCTGCTGATTCTGGTTCACTTAACATTCTCATCCTCCTTGACCTTAGTGCTGCTTTCGATACCATCAACCACAATGTTCTAATAGCCCGTCTGTCTGCTATTGGTGTTTCTGGCACAGCCCTCAACTGGTTTCAGTCATACCTCTCCAACAGAAAGCAGTTTGTAACACTTGGTCCACATCAGTCTTCCATGTCCCCTGTCACTCGTGGTGTCCCCCAGGGTTCTGTACTTGGGCCCCTCCTCTTTCTCATATACATCCTCCCTATTGGCCAGATTATACGCAGACACGGTCTTAACTTCCACTGTTATGCAGATGACATCCAACTCTATTTAACCACTCCCTCTGCCCCTGACCTTCCACCACGCTCCCTCACTGACTGCCTTTCTGACTTAAAACTATGGATGCAAAACAATTTTCTCAAACTCAATACAGATAAAACCGAAATTCTGCTGATTGGCCCTAAAAGCATCCTCTCCAAATCTCCCAGTTTCACTCTTAACATTGATGGTTCACCTGTCCATCCTACCCCGTTGTTAAAAACCTTGGCATTCTACTTGACTCCACCCTAAGCTTTGATCCTCATATCAAATCACTCACTAAGACTGCCTTCTTTCACCTCCGTAACATTGCTCGCCTCAAACCCTTCCTCTCTGTTAGTGATGCACAGACTTTGATTAACTCGTTCATTATGTCCCGTCTAGACTACTGCAACTCACTTTTCCTTGGTCTCCCTGCTAAATCCCTTCAAAGGCTACAATATATTCAAAACTCGGCTGCCAGGCTCCTCACCCACACCAGACGATCAGCACACATCACCCCCATTCTCCACCAACTCCACTGGTTACCAGTTTCATCCCGGATCAAATACAAAGTCCTACTACTCACCTTCAAAGCCCTCCACAACCTTGCTCCCCCCTACATCCGCGACCTCCTGACCCCTTACACTCCTTACCGCTCACTAAGATC
Source organism: Phoxinus phoxinus (assembly GCF_949152265.1). Classification (NCBI taxonomy): domain Eukaryota; kingdom Metazoa; phylum Chordata; class Actinopteri; order Cypriniformes; family Leuciscidae; genus Phoxinus; species Phoxinus phoxinus. Next base: position 10,430,072 of record NC_136897.1, read on the forward strand.
CTCTGACCAAAATATCTTGACCATCCCCCGCTTCAGACTTTCCACCCTGGGTGGAAGGTCCTTCAGTGCCTTGGGCCCCAAACTCTGGAACCGCCTCCCACAACCTCTTCGTGACTGTCCTTCTCTTCCCATCTTTAAAGCACATCTTAAGACCTTTTTGTTTACTGAACATTTCTCCACACCAAACTCATAGCTTCATCTGGATAACCTGTCTTTGTAGTATTGTTTTGGTTGTTTGTTGTTGTGTTTCCTTGCCTTCCAACTATGTAAAGCGACCTTGGGTTTGAGAAAGGCGCTATATAAAATAAACGTATTATTATTATTATTATTATTATTATTACGTAGGGGTGTAACGGTATATGTATTCGTACCGGACCGTTTCGGTACATGACTTTCGGTACGGTGCACATGTGCACCGAATGCAATCTTTCACGTAAATTAGGCTAGTTTTGTGTGCGGAACATACGTCAATTCTGAGTTTCCACACGAACATATTAAGTGTCGGAAGTCTCCGCGTTGCACTGATTAAATCTGATTCATCGTTTTTGTGATTCAAATACATGTAAAATATTACCATAACATCTGTCTTCCTGTGTGCGGAAATGTGTTTATGTTGCTGTGACAACGAAACACGTGCAAGCGCGCCTGTGTTAAGAACGCTGATGCGCCCATCTGTGGACATTTCCGAATGCCTTTCTGTTAAAAGCGGGCTTTCCACAGAAACAAACGTACACGTGTCATTAGTATGAGAAAAAAAAATTGGACTTTAACTCTCGGGTCGGGCTCGGACATAAATAAAGATCACCACATACACGGCACACTCGCTTTAGCCCAGCCTCTAACAGTTAGCTAGCTAGCATCACGGCCAATATTGGTTTGAGAGTATTTTATTTAGTGGAGAACTTTGCAGCAGTATTTTATTTCTTATTCTTTTTTTATTTTATATCTTTTTTATTTATTAGCCTAACGTTATATTTTATTAAAAAGTGTGTTTAAAAAAGTGTAAACAAATTGTAAAAAAAAAAGTTTATAGTAAACAACCAGCAGTTTAATGTTTTGCATTTCTTTCCCTTACTGTACCGAAAATGAACCGAACCGTGACATTAAAACCGAGGTACGTACCGAACCGTGATTTTTGAGTACCGTTACACCCCTAGTGTGTTCTGACAGTGGTCTTACTGCATTGACGTTAAGCTTTTTCGTAATAATAGGCTCTATGGGAGAAAAACTATATAGCCTACAGACAAGAGCCTATATGAACGCGCCGTGCAACGTTTCACGGTAATGGCATTTTATTCCAACTGCTGTGACATCATCAGGTCATATGACCAGCAATTAAATAGATTTCAGGATTTTTTTTTTTAACAAAATCAACGTGTAAGATATGTTTGTTATTATTCTAACTCATTCTTCCCACTGGTCGCACTGGTGTGACTAACTTTCTCTGTTGGCCGCACCAGAACATGATTTGACACCTTTTTTTTCTTTTCTTTTTCTTTTTTAATCAATGCATGCATGCTGATGAACAGTTGTCTTAATTTGCATACCCTAGTTTTGCACTGATGTAAAAAACAGTGACATGAGACCTCATTTTGCAAAATGTTTTAATCTTATTACTATCAAATGAAGACCATGAAAAAACTAAAAAATATAATAAAAAAACACCATGTATGTTTTTATACATGTGTCTACATAATGCCTTTTCTTTTTCCTTTGCTCACTCAGTTCCTCCCTATCCACACCTGTGCTCTCGTCATTAGTTGACAAGACGTCTTCTATCTGGTAGGGTCAGCAAGGACAGTTGATGGTACATTTCACAATGGTGTGTTCTAGGGGTGTAACGGTATATGTATTCGTACCGAACCGTTTCGGTACATGACTTTCGGTACGGTGCACATGTGCACCGAATGCAATCTTTCACGTAAATTAGGCTAGTTTTGTGTGCGGAACATACGTCAATTCTGAGTTTCCACACGAACATATTAAGTGTCGGAAGTCTCCGCGTTGCACTGATTAAATCTGATTCATCGTTTTTGTGATTCAAATACATGTAAAATATTACCATAACATCTGTCTTCCTGTGTGCGGAAATGTGTTTATGTTGCTGTGACAACGAAACACGTGCAAGCGCGCCTGTGTTAAGAACGCTGATGCGCCCATCTGTGGACATTTCCGAATGCCTTTCTGTTAAAAGCGGGCTTTCCACAGAAACAAACGTACACGTGTCATTAGTATGAGAAAAAAAAATTGGACTTTAACTCTCGGGTCGGGCTCGGACATAAATAAAGATCACCACATACACGGCACACTCGCTTTAGCCCAGCCTCTAACAGTTAGCTAGCTAGCATCACGGCCAATATTGGTTTGAGAGTATTTTATTTAGTGGAGAGCTTTGCAGCAGTATTTTATTTCTTATTCTTTTTTTATTTTATATCTTTTTTATTTATTAGCCTAACGTTATATTTTATTAAAAAGTGTGTTTAAAAAAGTGTAAACAAATTGTAAAAAAAAAAGTTTATAGTAAACAACCAGCAGTTTAATGTTTTGCATTTCTTTCCCTTACTGTACCGAAAATGAACCGAACCGTGACTTTAAAACCGAGGTACGTACCTGTAATATTCAGAGTATAGTAGACTTGCACGTACTGTTTACGTCATTACGTTTGTATGGATATCAGGCGGGGGGATATCAACAGGTTGTTGGAAGCGAGGGCGAGGTTAGAGAGCCCGTGAATAAACGCACTGTATGCAACAGTCGGTCTGATTATTTGTAGACTAACCACAAAACACTACAGTACCGAACCGTGATTTTTGCGTACCGTTACACCCCTATTATTACGCAGTACTCGTTCCCTCATCTAGAGAGAACCGAGGTTACGTTAGGTAACCGAGTACGTTGTAGACCTTATATGCCTTATGCTTCGGACTCTGGGTCCGTATGAATTAGCTCAAATGATCCATAGGGAATTTTAATAACTAATCATGAATATGATTAATATTTTGCATATTACAGTTACATTGAATTGTCGAAAGTGAAAGTGGATTATATGAATATATGAATAATCAATCACGACGAATTATGATTTCATTCATATATCAATAATCTTACTTAACTTCGATTATGAGATAATCTTTAAGGGAAATTAATGTAATTATCAAATCGTTGTTCGTCCAGCGACCAACCGTCAGATTAAGTGATTAATTTCTCAATAAAGCTATCCTTTCTTATAAACTCCAAGAAATATTAACCTTCTGGCCTTGAACATTAATTTCCTTGTGTTTATACAATTAAAGCTACTTAATGTAGTAAATATTGAGCGCGGTAGCTCGGATCGTGAACCTCATTGACGTTTGTATTTTTACAAGCCTTTCACAGAAACAGTTGAATATATTGTTTTAATAAATGCAAACTACAGAATATAACGGACTACACACAGTGATTATAGGTTTGTACATATCTTACATGTGGACAAACAAGACGAATAACAGATGAGAGAGAGAAAGTGAGAGATAAAGTTTTCTGAGGAGGGGCACGCCGTGCCGAAGCACGCGCTGAGTTTGTAGAGAGAGAATGAGAGAAAGAGAGAATAAATCACGAATGATCATAGGAATAGCAACATCACAGAAACCTGGAGAGACATCAATGCATCGAACCTTAAAACATTAAAACTCGTTAGAGTTTGATACTTGCAAAGGATCGTGTGTGAGTGTGGAGCGCAGAGCGCGCGTTCTCGTGCTGAGGCGCGTTCTCCCGTGAAGCTTCGAAGCAGGGCGCGTGCTCGTTGCCAGAGCACGTTTTCGCGGGAGCTTTGAAGGCTGGTTGAAAGTGAAGTTGCTGAAGGAATTCAGGCTTCGTTCGTTCGACTCGTAGGTGGAAACGAATAAAGGAGAATTTGAAAATGAAACAAAAGAAACTTAGATAAAGCAAATAAAAGAAGACGGACTCCAGAGGAGTCGGTATCGCAGACTGTTCACATGACTGGCAGACGAGAGAAGAGCAGGGGACGAGAGAGCAGGAAGAGCGTTTTGGGTCTTAAGGAATGTGTGGCTCACGCCTTCTTCTGGGACAAGAGCGAATCGGATCCTCTGATCTAGAGCGCGAAAATGTTCCTTTGTTTGTAAAGACACGCCCACTTTGACTGTCATGTGAGAGATCGAATTTAACATTCATATTTAGAAGTATGGTATTTCCTAGAATAAATGCATATTATTGTACCTTGCAGTCAAGATTCAACTCCGTTAGATTTAGAGAATTACAGAGGCATCAAACACTTCCGATTTAGATTATTAGATACAAAGTTATATAAAATATACAGATTAGAAGCATTTAGAGTTTGATTAGTACACATTAAAACTTACATTAAATCCCAAAACCTGTCGCGACATATAAATGGCAACACAGAATGCATTTGGTAATGTTTTAAATATGATTCGTTCAATGAAAAGTCTCTTGTGTGTGTGTGCTCCTAATGCAACGGAATGTTTGGGTGTCAAGTTACATGTTGGTGTGAGCAATGTTGGTGTGTGTGTGTGTGTGTGCTTATCTTGCTGTGAGGAATGTTGGGGCTGGGTTCTATGGGGAGCCACCAAAATGTCTTTTGAGACATTTCAGACAAAGAAGTATGTGTTCTTAATTCATTAATTGGCAGACCAGATGTCAATAGTCAATGTTGCTACAACGTTTTTTAGATGCTTTTTGAACTGAGTATATGTGGTGAGTTCTCTGATGTTCTGAGGGACAGAGTTCCACTGCTGTGCTGCTGTGACTGAAAAGGCGTGTAAACTGTGTAAAGTTATGTTCCATGATAATGAAAGTGAGAGAGAGAGAGAGAGTTTATGGATAAATGCGCACTTTCTTATACTGTGTTTATTCTTACAGTGATTTTCTGCAGTAAAACTAACGCTTCATCTTTTGTGTGATGTACAATAAACTCATCAGTATATTTTGGTTATCATTCAGACGGGGTCTACTACAGCAGGCTTGTATTTAGAGTGGAGCAGATGGCATATAAGTTATAAACGTAATTAAAATAAACATACCTGTTCTATCTCTATTCAGAATATATTCTCTAGCTCTGTGGGCAATATTATTAGACTCGAACACCGTTATTGTGAGTTTCTGTTTTTTATATTATCATCTTTCTGAGTGCGAGCTGGTAAGGCTCCAGCCCATGTGCGAGGATCCGCATCTCATTAACTTTGAAAGGAGACATACTAAAACGGTACGTTTTCCTCAGCCCCCCAAAAATGACAATTTAAATATGCTGTAAAAAATTATCTGTGGGGTATTTTGAGCTAAAACTTCACATACACACTCTGGGGATATCAGAGACTTATTTTACATCTTGTGAAAAGGGGCATAATAGGTGCCCTTTATGGTGGAGGACAGAAGGCCTGCAGCACAAATAACCCGCAAATTTAGTAGGGACCTAGGAATACAACCCGGCCTGGGGTGAAAAAAGACTATCACCATACCAGGTGCAAATCCAAGTACGTGCAGGCCTCAGCCTCATGTACCACGGAGAAGATGAAATAAGGATCTCTCCTCAGAGATAACCCAGCAAAGAAACATTCATTGCAGAAATCAAGTACTGTACCATAGGGCACATAGCAAGATTCAGAAGGCGTTCTCAGCACCAGGCAGATAACAGTTTACATCTAAATGCATATTCAGTCTTCTCGTGGAGGGAGTTCTAGACTGGAGTATGGTCTCCACAACCTCAGTCAAGAGACCTGAATCTATGAGCTGTGCCACCACAGAGGCCGAGCCCATAGTATCCATAACTCCAGATGAGGGTAACTCCCGGGAGCAAAGATATCGGGAATTGAGTACAGATCTAGCCTCGAGATCAAGCCTAATACATTGCATTCAGTCCAAGCGGAGCTGGATGCGTCAGGGAGAACCTCAAGGGCAAAGTCTTGACCAAAGTTCTCCCAAAGAAGCTCCACCACCTCGGGGTGAAGTCTCCATTCCCCGGGCCTCAGCCCCTGCCTCAACAGGGTATCTGCTCTGATATACGAGACTATCAGTGTGTTGTCCAGAAGGTTTGATTCTCGGATACCGCCATCACTTCTATCCAATTATGTGTAAAAAGGAAGATGGTCCTGCCAAAGACCCTTCGCTGAGCGACCACTCATGATCACCCCCCACTTGTGAGGGAAGTATCCGTCGATAGCATTATGCGTCGACAACAAGCCCCCAACACTGGGCCTGGGTGAGGAACCAAGGTTCTTCCACATGACCGAGGCACGTAGGCATAGCTGCATGACCTTGATCATGCGAAAACAGATTTCCCCTCGGAGAAAACCCCTTGGTCCTGAGCCACCACTGCAGGGGTCTCATGTACAGAAGGCCAAAAGCAATAACGATGGACGCAGCTGCCATGAGACCCAACAGTCTGAACTGTTCCATAGTGAGTGACTGGCCTAGTTTTACCCCATTTACGGTGAATTGTTTGTAATACACCTAGAAAAGTGATCCTCTGAGCTGGGAGGAGCACACTCTTCTTGGTGTTGAGTCGCAACCCCAACATCTTTAAATGAGACAGAACGACATCTCTATGCCGAACTGCCATCTGCCCATTCTTCGATATAGTATAATACGGGAATGCCCTGGAGTCTCAGAGGAGCCAGAGCTGCATCCACGCATATTGTAAAGATGAGGGGTGATAAACCTAGGCCCGATAGAAGAACCCGATACTGGTATGCTTCGCCCCCGAAAGCAAACCTCAGGAACCTCCTGTGATGAGGATGGATAGATAAGGAAGCGTTCGTCAAGTCTATTGTGACAGACCAGTCCTCAGGGGTGAATCTGTGACACAATCATATTAGAGTAAGCATACTTTGAACATGAGATTCTGAAACCTGCTGTTTAATTGATACAGGTCTAGAAAAGGACGCAACCCTTCATCCTCTTTCGGAACAATGAAGTAACGGGTATAAAACCCTGACTGTCTGCTGGGAGGTGGAACCCCTTATAGCTCCTTTTTGCAGAAGTGTCAGTACTTCCTGCTCCATAACCAGAGCCTGCTCGGGGTCCACCACTGTGGGGAGGACCCCTAGAAATCTGTGCGGACGAGAACCGAACTGAATTCTGAAACCCTTTTCTATAATGCGCGTTGTTTGTGTTTGGAGCTCCGTCGAATTGATTCATAAATCCTTGATTTTCTTCTTTACACTCATTTATAAACGAGCATTTTCTATTTTCCAGCGTGTGAACATATCTCCGATACTACCCTTTATAAAAAACAATCGGATTGCTTTGATATCGCTAGTTATATCCACCTTTCCGAACTTCCATTACTATCCTTAACGTTAGCCCGCTAGCATTGCACGCGTGATCTCGCCTATCGATCGTCTTATTTACACTCGTATCACTGAAAGGATACGGGTTCTATCCATGATTTCAGTCCTAAATTAGTAGTGATATTGGTAGTATCACTGCTAATTTATTGTTTATCTGTTATAATGGCGAATATATCGGATGTGTGTCTACCTCTAAGTGCAGGTGAGGACACGTTTGAGCTGCATTCTGTGCGGTTGGAGCTGGAGTCCGTGGAGAAGCAGATCCGTGATCTGCTGGGGAGGCAGGCCGAGCTGCGAGACCGACGATCAGCACTTGAAGCATCACGCGCCGATCCTCACAAGTCAGTGGTTAGTAACTTTTCGACACCGTCCTCTTCTACTCCGCGTGTTTCTCTGCACAGGACGCGACCTACCCTGGTTTCATTCACTCCGGCACCGACACAGCACCATGGACCCTGGATGATTCCACAGCGGAAGACACGAGCCAGGACCAGAGCAAGGACCTCTCCGCCCCTCCCGGTCTTCGAGATCTCCACCCGGAACCGCTTCTCCCCTCTTCGCGAGACGGATCGCGACGCCGCTGTGATCATCGGCAGTTCCATCGTCCGGCATGTCCGCGCTACCTCAGGTAAAGGTATGGTGCGCACTCACTGCTTTCCTGGTGCTGGTGTTCTCGATGTCGCTGCGCAGGTCCCCGAGATCCTGAACGGTGACGAGCGCGTCGGAGCTGTCGTGCTGCACGCAGGGGTGAACGACATCAGGCTGCGGCAGACGGAGGTTCTGAAGAGGGACTACAGGAGCCTGATCGAGACGGTACGCAGAACATCGCCTGAAGCAAAGATCGTCGTGTCTGGACCGCTTCCCACGTACCGACAAGGACAAGAAAGGTTCAGTAGATTGTTTGCACTAAATGAATGGTTAATGTCATGGTGTAATAAACAGAGACTGCTCTTTGTAAATAATTGGAATCTGTTTTGGGAGCGACCTAGGCTCTACCGTGCTGATGGCCTGCACCCCAGCAGAATCGGTCCGGCTGTTCTGTCGGACAACATCTCCAAGACGTTACACACCATATGACTAGTAAGTCACAGTCCAAATCACATTCTTTGCTGTCCCAAATTAATTTATATAAGTACCAGTGTAGAACACTATATAGAAACTGAGTCTATTCCTCTTTTAGTGAGGCCAAACAATAAATCTACTGTAGGATCTAAGAAAAATCTAATTGTGATTAAACCAGAAAATCTCAATATTAGTGAACAAAAACTATTTCTAAAGCTAGGTCTTCTAAACATTAGATCGCTTACACCTAAGGTGGTTATTGTAAATGAAATGGTCACAAATAATAGCTTTGATGTACTTTGCCTTACTGAAAACTGGCTTAAATCGAATGATTATTTCGGTCTTAATGAGTCCACTCCACCAGGATACTGTTATAAGCATGAGCCCCGTCTGATTGGTCGTGGCGGTGGTGTTGCAACAATCTACAGAGATATTCTTAATGTTACTCAGAAAACAGGTTACAGGTTTGATTCATTTGAAGTACTTGTGCTAAATGTTACGCTCCTAGATGTAAGAAAGAAATCCCTATTATCTCTAGCCTTGGCTACTGTATATAGAACTCCAGGGCCTTTGCAGATTTTCTCTCAGATCTATTGGTCAATGTCGATAAGGCAATAATTGTTGGAGATTTCAACATACACGTTGATAACACAAATGATGCGTTAGCGGCTGCGTTTACAGATTTATTAAACTCTTTTGGGGTCAAGCAAAACGTTAGTGGTCCCCTTAATCATACTCTAGATTTAATTATATCATATGGAACTGATCCAACCGATATAGATATTATACCGCAAAGTGATGATGTCACTGATCATTACATGGTAACTTGCATACTACGCACTGCTGAAATGTGTCATGTTGCGCCGCGTTATCGACCAGGCAGAACAATCCTTCCAACCACTGTAGATAGATTCTTGAATAGCTTACCTGATCTATCTCAGCTCCTCAGTGAACCCAAACAAACAGATGAACTAGAGGAAATGACTAGCAGTATGAGCACCATTTTCTCTAGTACATTAGAAATTGTTGCACCAATTAGATTAAAAAAGGTCAGAGAGAAAACTAAAGCACCATGGTACAACAGTGCTACGCATGTTATCAAGAGAGAAACTCGTAACTTAGAGCGCAAATGGAAACAAACTAATTTAGAGGTCTTTAGAATCGCGTGGAAAGACAGTATGTCACGTTATAAAAAGGCTCTAAAAGCAGCCATGGCTGATCATCTCTGCAAACTAATAGAAACCAACCAAAATAATCTAAGGTTTTTTTTTAACACCGTGGCTAGATTAACAAATAAACAGACATCACCTGACCAAAATATTCCATTACATTTTAATAGTAATGATTTCATGAATTTCTTCACTGAGAAAATAGAAAGCATCAGATACACAATTATAAATGTACAATCTTTGACAGCGTCTTATGATTCATCCTCAATTATCGCCCCTCAAGAACAACTACAGCGCTTTACAACTATAGGACAGGAAGAGCTAAATAAACTTATCACTGCATCTAAACCAACAACATGTTTATTAGATCCAATACCCACTAAACTACTGAAAGAAGTGTTACCTGTAGTGGAAGAGCCTCTTCTCAATATTATTATTAATTTAATTAAACCTTTATTTTTTTTTACAGGCAAGTCATTAAGAACAAGTTCTTATTTACAATGGCGGCCTGACAAGTGGAATAACCACTTAGGGAAAGGGAAGGACGGCTAAATAAATAAATACATTAAATACATACAAGATACAGTTTAAAACACAACACAGTAGACAACAGACACTTATAACCAGCTAAGTGTATAGGTACATAGAAGTGATAATGGATGATAAAAAAAATAAAAAAATAATAATAACTATGTAGAGAAGCAGCTGCATATATCCGTGAACAAGGATGATATAATAGTTTTGAATGATGCAATTGAAATGAATGTCTCCAGTTTGATAATATTTTGCAGCGTGTTCCAATCGCGAGCGGCAGCAGATTGAAAAGATGCTAGACCAAAGGCAGAGTTGGTTTTGGGAACGCTTAATTGAAAATGAATTGAGGATCGAGTATTATAAGTGACAGTCTTTGGCTGCAGCAGGTGACCTAAGGAAGGAGGTGAACGGCCGAGAAGGGTCTTGTAAATGAAGGTGAACCAATGAATTTTTCGGCGATTGTGAAGGGAGGGCCAGTTAACAGAAGAATATAGTGCGCAGTGGTGTGTATTGAAAGGAGCATTTGTAGCCTAATAGCAGAATGGTAAAGAGTGTCAAGTTTTGATAGAGTGGACTTGCAAGCAACCCTATATATAGTGTCTCCGTAGTCTAGCATGGGTAGAATGGTCATTTGAATTAGAGTAAGTTTGGCCGAAGTAGTGAAAGAAGAGCGGTTTCTATAAAGGAAACCAAGCTTGGCTTTGACCTTAGATTGCAGATTTGATATGTGGATGGAGAAAGAAAGTGAAGTTTCCAACCAGATGCCCAAGTACTTATATGCAGTGACTTGTTCTAAAGTAGTCCCATTGCAGGTGGTGATGTTAAGGGCAGGAGGTGGCGTAGCACCCTTACGGTAAAACCACATGATTTTTGTTTTCGAGGTATTAAGAGTGAGTTTGAGTTGTGTAAAGGACTGCTGTAGTTGGGAAAAGCTATCTTGCAGGATAGCCTGAACAGCATCTGGAGAGGAACCTTTGGCATAAAGGATTGTATCATCAGCATATAAGTGAATGAAGGAATTACCAACTGCCTGGGCAATGTTATTAATGTAAATTGAGAAAAGTGTAGGCCCAAGGATGGAGCCTTGGGGGACACCCCTGGTAACCGGAAGGGAGTGGGAGAAGAGGTTTTCAAATTTGACACGTTGAACCCGGTGAGAGAGATAATTTGAAAACCAAACCAGTGAGTGATCAGTGACACCAATGCTGCTAAGTCTGTGGATAAGTGTGTTGTGATCCACAGAATCAAAAGCCTTTGCAAGGTCAATGAATATAGCAGCGCAGTGTTGTTTGGTATCTAACGCGGATGTAATGTCATTAAGCACTTTAGTGGTAGCTGTAACACAACCATACCCTAATCGGAAACCAGACTGTGCCCCAGAGATGATACCGTTAACATTGAGATGACTGATTAGTTGTTTATTGACAAGTTTTTCCAAAATTTTAGACACACACGGCAAGATGGAGATTGGCCTGTAATTGTTTAGGTCAGCCTGATCACCGCCCTTATACAGAGGAAGCACAACAGCTTCTTTCCAAGCAGGTGGAATCTCGGCTATATGAAGGGAGAGATTAATGATGGCTGTTAGAGGAGCCGCAATGACAGGGGCAGCAATTTTAATGAAGAAAGCGGCAAGATCATCTGACCCAGCTGCTTTATTGGGGTCCAGAGCAGTCAATTCCTTCAGGACTTCCCCCACTAAAACAGGCCGGATGGAAAAACTGTGAGGAGGTGCCGCAAGGCTGCAGGTATTAGAGGCTGCAGAGGCTAAAGCAATATGGCTTGACGCCTTGGAAACAAGGCCAGAATTTATGAAGTGGTGATTGAAAGCTTCAGCCATTGAATTTTTATTAGTAACAATTATGTCATCTATTTTTATGGACAATGGTATGGTCCGGGGTTTGTTTTCAAGTTTTTTTTACTGTATTCCAAAATGCTTTTGGGTTTGCACCACAGAGTGTGAACTGCTCTTTAAAGAAGCCAGCTTTAGCCTCCCTCACCGCTTGTGTGGCCTTGTTCCTGATTTGACGAAATAAAAGATTGTCTTTAGCAGAATGTGACTTGCGTGCTTTGCGCCAGGCTGTATTTTTTTGCTGAAGCAGAATGGCTAGATCACGATTAATCCATGGGCTGTTACGGTTTTTTATGCGTATCTTTTTGTTTGGGGCATGTTTGTTGATCACAGCAGTAAAAAGATCTTTAAACAACAACCATGCATCATTAACAGAGGGAATCAGGTTGACTCTATACCAGTTTACATGGGCCAAATCACGTAAGAAAGCTTGAGCATCAAAATGTTTCAAACTACGTTTAGTAGTGATTACGACAGGCTGTTTAACAGAAAGGTGTTTTCTAACACAAGCAATGAAACAGTGGTCGCTGAGGTCATTGCAAAAAACACCCGATAGGTACATGAGTGGTGCGTTTGTAAACACAACATCTATCAATGTGGCCTTGTCACAACTTTTTGGGTTGTATCTGGTAGGTAGATTTACGATTTGATGAAGGTTTAGGCAGTCAAATTGTTGTACAACTTTCTCAGGGGGCTTAAGCATGTCCCAGTTTAGGTCACCAAGTATGATCAACTCAGACCTGGTGAAAGGGGCAAGAGCATTGCTTAAGGCCTCTAGGGTACATGCTGGTGCAGATGGAGGGCGATAGCAGCCAGCCACAGATAAAGAAAAGCTGTTTGATAGTTTCATGTTAAGAACAAGAAGATCATACTGTTTGGGTATAGACTTTGCCAGGGCTATACTACATTGAAGATGTTCTTTGGTGAAAATTGCCACCCCCCCACCCTTAGATGACCTATCCTGGCGAAACAAGTTGTAACCAGATAAATACAGATCAGGGTAGGGAATAGAGTTACGCAACCATGTCTCAGTGATCACCAAAACGTCAGGATTAGAACTCTCAACCCAAACTCTAAGCTGGTCCAGTTTAGGTAATATGCTTCTTGCATTTACATGTAAAAACCCAAGGTTATTGCGGTTACAAAAATCATCAAAACAAATGTTATTTGAGGCCACACAATCCGTAGGAAAAACAACACCAGAAAGGACATCAGAAGAAGGGCCAGGGTGGACATGAACATTACCAGAGATCATAAGCAGTAATATAATCAAGGCACGACAGAGCACATCTGAGGCACTACAGTTATGTTGTTTTAACAATACAGTTGTATGCAGTTTGTTAGGTAATGCAATAATTTTAATGAGCGTTCTCATAATAAAACATGACAATAGAGCCAGAGTGACAGAAAATCTGTCCGGCATTAACCCAAAAGTCCGTAGTATCATTAAAGAGGCAGAGTCTCTATCAAATGAATATACTTTGTCTGTTTTACTGCCTAACTGAGCATAGTCATGTTGTTTGATTGCACATAGAGTAACACAAGGTACTGAGAAATATGAGAAAAGTGCAGAAAAAATGAAAAATAGTCGGAATGTATCCATGGTTCAGCAGAAAACAGAAAAAGTCAAAAAGTCAGCAACAAGACCTTGTTCTAGAGAGGCTTGCACTTACTTCAATGCAATGTACTGTCAATTATCCAGACACCAGGTAGTGGCTGGCAAATGGGGCCAGCAACAAGGTATCCGGAAAGTGGCTAGCAAGTTGAGCTAGCAGCAGGATCCAGGTGGTAGCTAGCAAGGGCAGCTAGCAGCAGGGCATCCAGGTGGTAGCTAGCAAGGGCAGCTAGCAGCAGGGCATCCAGGTGGTAGCTACCAGCAACAGGCTAGCAACAGAGCATCCAGGTGATGGCTAGCAGGCAAAGCTACCAGCAGCAGGCTATGAAGCAAGGCTACCAACAGCAGGCTAGCAGCAGAGCTACCAGAAGCAGGGTAGCAACAGGGCATCCAAGAGGCAGCTAGCAAGCAGGATACTGACAACAGGCTAGCAGCAGTAATTCCAACAGCAGGCTAGCAATAGATCATGCAGGTGGTGACTAGCTGTGGGGCAATCTGCAGCAGGTTAACAAGCAAGGCTACCTGTAGCAGGCTGCTAGCAGGGCATCCAGGTGGTCAATGTCCAGGTTTTAAGTTCGAAATTCAGCCTTATCCGCTATTAGAATAATCCCAGTATGGAAGAGAATGTCCTGTTTCTCAAGAGTATACTCATTGAAGTTTAAAAGACATAAAACATCACACAAAAAAACTAAAATCTTGAGATCTCAAACACTGAGATCCACACATAGGTGTGGCTCGGCTGCCATCTTGGATTGATCATATATTAACTCGTCTCTATCTTTAGGTCACGTTCCAAAAACGTTCAAGCTGGCAGTTATTAAACCTCTTATTAAGAAACCACAATTGGATCCAAATAACCTAGCAAACTACAGACCCATTTCAAATCTTCCATTTATGTCTAAAATACTAGAAAAAGTTGTGTCCGCTCAATTGTGCTCTTTCTTGCAAGAAAACGATATCTATGAAAAATTTCAGTCAGGATTCAGGCCACATCATAGCACAGAAACTGCGCTCGTTAAAATTACAAATGATTTACTTTTAGCTTCTGACCAAGGGTGTATCTCAATACTAGTTTTACTCGATCTTAGTGCTGCGTTCGACACTATAGATCATAAAATACTCTTAGATCGACTTCAAAACTACACTGGTGTACAGGGACAGGCATTAAGCTGGTTTAGATCGTACCTATCAGACCGTTACCATTTTGTCCATTTAAATGGGGAAAAATCAAAGATAACGTCAGTAAACTATGGATTGCCGCAAGGATCTGTGTTAGGCCCTCTGCTATTCTCAATTTATATGCTGCCACTTGGTAATATTATAAGAAAACATGGAATAAGTTTCCACTGTTATGCTGATGACACTCAATTATATATTTCATCACGACCAGATGATAACACTAAATTATCTAAAATGACAGAGTGTGTTTAAGATATAAAATATTGGATGACGTGTAATTTTCTTCTATTAAATTCAGGTATTACTGATTGGGACAAAAAACTGCCCACAAAACCTCTGTTACACCCCGTCTAGGGGGAAAGGGGCAACATGAAAGAGACAGAGATTTGCAAGGATTTAAAACAAAAAGTTATTTTCTTAATTTGGGACTTATGATTCAGGAGCTGACCAAGCCAAAATAACAAATAAAAACAACCTTGTCTTTAAACCTCTTTCCTAAACCCTAACCCAAAAGAAAAGAAAATGAAAATACAATTTGTAAACCTAACTCCCTTACCAAAAACAGAGTTCAAACAGTTTACAATAAAAAAAAGAATGGCGTCAAACTCCCTACTTTCCCAAAAATCAATATTTACAATATATTTACAATAAGGCAAACAAACTGAAAAGGGCCGTCCAAATCAGTGTCAGTAACCAGGCAAAGGGTCAAATACCAATGGGGTAGTTAGATACAAACAGTTCACAAATCAAACAAACAAACAAACAAACAAACGGTACTCACAGTCTCAAATACTCTTAACAGTCTCAAATCACTTAGCACTCAAATACTCTTAACAGTCTCAAATCACTTAGCACTCAAATACTCTTAACAGTCTCAAATCACTTAGCACTCAAATACTCTTAACAGTCTCAAATCACAAGCTCTCTGTCTGTTCAAACACAAAACCCACTCTGTCTGTAGAGGAAATGATGACGTGTCTTTTAAAACACTCTGCACCAACCAGGATAGAGCATCAATTACGGTGCAGGAACCAATCAGATGACGTTCCTAGACAGACATACAGAGAGACTCACAAAACAACAGAGAAATAACAAAATACAAACAATAGGGTCGTAACACCCCCACACATATGAGTAAACATGGTTACAAGTTTACAAATAACATCTGGACAAAGAGTCTGCAATAACATTGTCAACACCTTTCTTGTACTTAATGTGCAAATTAAAACTCTGACAAATGAGTGCCCAACGCATAAGTCTTTGGTTTTTGTTACACATACGCTGCAAAAAGACTAGTGGATTATGATCCGTGTATACATCAACGGGTTGCGAACTAGAACCAACATAAACTTCGAAATGTTGTAGAGCTAACAAAAGAGCTAATGCTTCTTTTTCTATGGTACTGTAATTGAGTTGATGGCGATTGAATTTCTTTGAATAGAAACATATCGGATGGTCAATTCTTCGGTCATCTTCCTGCAGAAGAACAGCACCGGCACCCGTACCACTAGCATCTACTTCCAGTTTAAAAGGTTTAGAGAAGTCTGGGGCAGCCAAAACAGGAGCATTGCACAACAAATTTTTCAAAGACTCAAAGGCAAGTTTACAATTAGAATTCCAGTTAAAAGACACAGCTTTACGAAGGTTGTCTGTGAGCGGTTTTACAACGTCAGAAAAGTTTTTACAGAAATTTCTGTAGTAGCCAGCCATTCCGAGGAACCGTCTGAGCTCTCTCTTAGATTTGGGCACAGGAAACTCAACAATGGACTGAACTTTAGCTTCTAAAGGACGGACGGAACCATGACCAACCTTTTTTCCTAGGTATGTGACAGTGGCATGACAGAACTCACATTTTGCCAAATTAAGTGTAAGATTAGCAGCTTGCAACCTTAAGAACACTTCTTCTAAGGTTTGTAAATGACTACTCCATGTATCGGAGTAACACACTACATCATCAAGGTAAGCCTCACAATTGTTCACATTGGCTAAAACTTTATGCATTAAACGTTGGAAGGTAGCTGGAGCGTTTTTGAGGCCGAAAGCTAAAACGTTATATTGCAGAAAGGCGTCTGGGGTGGCAAAGGCTGAGATCTCAGAAGCACGCTCGGTAAGCGGCACCTGCCAATACCCTTTAAGCAAGTCCAACTTAGTTACAAACTTAGCGCGTCCAATGCGATCAATACAATCCTCCATTCTGGGAAGAGGGTAAGAATCTGACTTCGTTAACTGATTAATTTTCCGGTAATCAGTACAAAAACGTGATGTCCCATCAGGTTTTGGAACTAATAAACAAGGAGAACACCATGGACTGGAGCTTGGCGCAGCTAGACCATTTTCAATGAGATAGTGGGTTTCTTGTTTCATTATTTCACGCTTTACAGGATTGACACGATAAGCGTTTTGCTTAACTGGACGATGATCACCAACATCGATGTCATGTTTCAACACATTAGTCACAGTAGGCACATCTGAGAAAAGTGTTGAGTATCTATCAATTAACTGTATCAGTTCACTTTGGGAAGATCTGGATAAATGTGAAAGTTTAGAACTGAGACTTACAAGAGATTCCGAATTCTGTAAACGAGCACCAGAAAGGCAAGCACTTCCTAAAAGTGAAGGTCGTCCATAGAAGGAGAATATTCAGAAGGAACCACATCCACAGAAGTTACAACAGCAGGAGTAGACAATGGAGGATCGGCAGAATATTTAGAGTTAAGTCGAGAGACATACAGTTTAAGCATGTTTATGTGGCACACGAGAGTCTTTCGCTTTCTTTCGGGAGTTCGTACTACATAGTCAGTATTACTTAACTTTTCTTCAATCACATACGGCCCCGCAAACTTTGCTTGTAGAGCTGAGCGAGGCAAAGGCAGTAATACAAGAACTTGGTCACCAACCTTGAATGAGCGTTGAACAGACTTTTTGTCATATCTGCCCTTCATACGAGACTGGGAGGTTGCTAGTGACTGTTGTGCTAGTTGCCACACTGAATGTAAACGTTCACGAAATGAACTCACATGATCTAGCACATTTTTAGAAGGGGTAACCGACTGATTTTCAGAGAGTAACTGTTCTTGTAACACCTTTAATGGTCCCCGCAGACAATGTCCAAAAACTAATTCGGCTGGACTGAATCCAAGTGATTCTTGTACCGTATTGCGAACAGCAAACAACAGAAGAGGAATCTCCTCATCCCACTCCTTCCTATGCTGGAGACAGTAAGTTCTAATCATGGTCTTAAGAGTCTGATGACATCTTTCGAGCACGCCTTGAGACTGGGGGTGATAGGCACTGGATACGCAATGTTGAATGTTCAGCTCTTTCATTACCTTACGGAATACTCTAGACATAAAATTAGATCCTTGATCAGACTGAATAAACTTGGGTAGACCAAAGGTTGCACAGAATTTTACAATTGCTTTTACAATTGTAGGGGTCTTCAACGAACGAAGTGGGATGGCTTCTGGAAACCTAGTAGCAGAACACATCAAAGTTAATAAGTACGAGTGACCAGACTTAGTTTTTGGTAAAGGACCAACACAATCAATAACAAGCTTCTCGAACGGTTCACTCATCACTGGAATAGGCTTTAAGGGGGCTGGTGAAATAACCTGATTTGGTTTTCCAGCAACTTGACAATCATGGCAAGAACGACAATACTGTGACACAGTGGACTTCATTCCGGGCCAGAAAAAATGTTTCAAGAGATTAGTGTAGGTTTTCTTAATACCTAGATGTCCAGAAAGTTCATGATCATGAGCCACACTCAGCACATAGTCTCTGTAAGACTTTGGAAGGACTACCTGAAAAACAGCACTCCAGTCGTGCTTCAAGTTCTCAGGGCTCCATTTACGCATGAGCACACCATCATCTAAAAAATAAGCAACAGCGTGATCTTGTAGTTCGGATTTATCAATCACAGCAGAGATAAGTGAAGTCAAAGTATCATCAGCATTTTGTGCCTCTACTAACTGTTTTCTGTCAAAAGGAAAGTCAAATCTAGGTCCAAAGCTCAAATTCTCTGAACGAACCTTTACAGAATCTTCAACATCTGGGAAATCGGAACTCATGAACGAGTTAGAGAGATCAACTTCATTTTCAAATCTGCGAGCTTGCGCTCGAGTCACAACACAAGAGTGGAATACATTGGGAAATTCCTGAGTCAACACATCATTTTCTGATGCAGAAGGTACATCAGTGACCTCTGGGAGACAAGAAACTTTACTTCCGGCTAAATCATTCCCAAGAATGAGAGAGATTCCTTTTAGTGGTAACTGAGTACGTATGGCCACTTTAACTAATCCAGTCACAATCTTAGAACTTAAATACACAGAATGCAAGGGAACTCTGACTACACCAAGTTCAATTCCCTGAACTAAAACATCCGAGTTACAGCTGGAGTATGAAGAAAACGGGAGCACATTTGCCAGGATAAATGACTGTGCGGCACCCGTATCTCGCAAAATACGTACTGGCTTGGGTTCTGAGTCCAATTCAGAAAATGACACTGTTCCTTCACACACAAAAGGTTCAAACGAGGGATCAATAGATAGCAAAGAATCGGAAGAGTGAGTACACACAAAAGCTACGCCTTTTCTCTGATTTTTCCGCTGCAGCACAGGACAAGCAGCAATCAAATGACCCTTCTCATGACAATAAAAACATTCCCGCAACATCATTGAAGAATCAGAAGTCTGATCTTTTTGAGCAGCCACTGCATTTTTAGAACTGTGATGGCGATCTACAGTAGTGTGATGTGAAGAACGTGGGGGCGGAAAATAAACTTTGTGCGTGAGCACAAACTCATCAGCAAAGACGGCAGCCTCTGATAGTGACAACTTTCTGTTCATTCAAATAAACGACTATCTTTTCCGAAATGCAGTTTTTGAATTCTTCCATTAAAATTAGCTCTTTCAATTGCTCAAAAGTTATAATTTTACAGGCAGTACACCATTTTTCAAAAAGTGTGGTTTTCTCACGTGCAAATTCAACAAATGTTTGACTGGGGGTTTTCACATGTTTTCTAAACTTCTGTCGATAAGCCTCCGGAACTAGTTCATACGCTCTTAACACGGCCGATTTAACTGCGCCATAGTCCAAGCTTTGCTCAAGCGTCAATGCCGAACACACTTCTTGTGCTTTACCAACAAGTTTGCATTGTAACAATAAAGGCCAAATATTTCTAGGCCACTTTAATGTGGCTGCGATGCGCTCAAAAACAGTGAAATATGTATCAACTTCACTTTCTCTAAATATAGGAACTAGTGAAATTTGCCTACTAACATCGAATTCAGGACTTACCGGCGACGCATGCGACGCTGTAGGGAGAGGAGAGGAGATGCCTGCTGGACTCTGCACAGGAGTATTTCCCCGAAACTCAGAAGGTGGATGCCATGCCAGCTCGAACTTTAGTTCAAGCT
This sequence comes from Phoxinus phoxinus, assembly GCF_949152265.1. NCBI lineage: Eukaryota > Metazoa > Chordata > Actinopteri > Cypriniformes > Leuciscidae > Phoxinus > Phoxinus phoxinus. The sequence goes on from NC_136897.1 coordinate 10,450,207, forward strand.
CCAGCTCTTTCAGCCGGATGTCTCGTTTTGTCTCGAGCTCAACAGCTCGGACATGTAACAACTGACTTTGATATTGCTGTTTGCTTAATTCCACTTCCAGTTCTTTCAACCGGATTTCCAACAATCGATCCTTCGGTGCAGGAGGATTAATGGGATCCATGCGAGCCTTATCGTCAAATTTGAACTCCGCCTCGACAGTATCCAAATCCTCAGACAGTGCGGGAGCTGCAACACCCGTAACCTCACTTTCAACACCAGGCAAGATCTTTTGCTTTACAAGCTCCATGTGCAGTACGTCCTTAATCTTTCTCTTAAGTGCACTTCGCGGTACAACTATATCAAAGAAATCCGCAATCAACAACAAATCATCTTTACGACATTTTTCAAACTCCTCCTCCGTAGGAGCGATCGTGAAATTATCACGTTCGAATTTTGATGCCATGCCAATCTCTATATTTCCTCCCACACAAAAAGAAAACCCCCAGGCAAACACTAGCAAAACAAATTCGGCTAATATAACATATCTAGCCAAGGGACGAGCCCCCAATTTCATGTTACACCCCGTCTAGGGGGAAAGGGGCAACATGAAAGAGACAGAGATTTGCAAGGATTTAAAACAAAAAGTTATTTATTTTCTTAATTTGGGACTTATGATTCAGGAGCTGACCAAGCCAAAATAACAAACAAAAACAACCTTGTCTTTAAACCTCTTTCCTAAACCCTAACCCAAAAGAAAAGAAAATGAAAATACAATTTGTAAACCTAACTCCCTTACCAAAAACAGAGTTCAAACAGTTTACAATAAAAAAAAGAATGGCGTCAAACTCCCTACTTTCCCAAAAATCAATATTTACAATATATTTACAATAAGGCAAACAAACTGAAAAGGGCAGTCCAAATCAGTGTCAGTAACCAGGCAAAGGGTCAAATACCAATGGGGTAGTTAGGTACAAACAGTTCACAAATCAAACAAACAAACAAACAAACAAACAAACAAACGGTACTCACAGTCTCAAATACTCTTAACAGTCTCAAATCACTTAGCACTCAAATACTCTTAACAGTCTCAAATCACTTAGCACTCAAATACTCTCAACAGTCTCAAATCACTTAGCACTCAAATACTCTTAACAGTCTCAAATCACAAACTCTCTGTCTGTTCAAACCAAAAACCCACTCTGTCTGTAGAGGAAATGATGACGTGTCTTTTAAAACACTCTGCACCAACCAGGATAGAGCATCAATTACGGTGCAGGAACCAATCAGATGACGTTCCTAGACAGACATACAGAGAGACTCACAAAACAACAGAGAAATAACAAAATACAAACAATAGGGTCGTAACACCTCTTACAATACAACCTTAATCTAGAAGGATGTCCTGTTACTCTATCCTCTACAGTAAAAGACCTGGGTGTTATACTAGACCGCAACTTGTCTTTTGAAAATCATATTTCAAATGTCACAAGAACAGCCTTTTTCCACCTTAGAAACATTGCTAAGCTACGTAACATGCTATCAGTTTCTGATGCAGAAAAGTTAGTTCATGCATTCATGACTTCGAGACTAGATTACTGTAATGCTCTATTAGCTGGTTGTCCTGCATCCTCCGTAAACAAGCTACAGTTAGTCCAAAATGCAGCTGCTAGAGTTCTTACTAGGTCAAGAAAATATGATCATATAACGCCAATAATTTTATCATCTCTACACTGGTTACCTATTAAGTTCCGTATCAATTACAAAGTATTGTTACTGACTTATAAAGCCCTAAATGGTTTAGCTCCTGTGTATTTAAGGGATCTTCTATCGCCCTATAATCCATCGCGCTCTTTAAGATCGCTAAATTCGAGGCTTCTGGTCGTACCTAGGATAACTAAGTCCACTAAAGGAGGGAGGGCGTTTTCACATCTAGCTCCTAAACTCTGGAATAGCCTTCCTGATATTGTCCGAGGCTCAGACTCGCTCTCCCAGTTTAAAACTAGTCTAAAGACGCATCTCTTTAGCCAAGCATTCACATAATGCATCGTACCTTTTATACTACAGTTAAATCAGATCAAATGCATTCATATTATGAACAGCAGCTAAGCTAATTATTTCCCATCTGCCTTTTTAACTCAAATAGAATTCGTCAGCTCCAGTTATGTATCCAGCCTCTCATGGAGACTTCAGATGCCCCAACGCCTGTGATGAGACGACTCAACGCCTGTGAAGAGACGACCCAACGCCGGCGATATGTTATGCCCTAAATTTATGATTAACTAACTGTATTTTTGTTTGTACATTTTTGAAATGCATTTTTCTGTAAAGCTGCTTTGAAACAATATGTATTGTGAAAAGCGCTTTACAAATAAACTTGAATTGAATAATGTGTAGGACCCACTGAGAAATATTTGGCAGTAGTTTCAACGCTGCCAGAAATTCTACTAAGTAAATGGACTGCATTTATATAGTGCTTTCACAGACCCAATGGCCACCAAAGCGCTTTACATTTTGCCTCACATTCACCCATTCATACACCGACGGCGTGTCAGCCATGCAAGGCGCCATCCAGCTCGTCGGGAGAAGCTGGGGTTACGTGTCTTGCTCATGGACTCCTTGACACTTGGTCAGGTAGAACCGGGGATTGAACCACCAAACTTCTGGTTTGAAGACAACCTACATGAACCACTGAGCCACTGCCGCCCATCGAGGCTGGTCTCTGGATTTAGTTGAACAGTCACTTCAGTGCTCCTCGGAGGATCGTATGGGGACGCTGACACCTCGGTGCCCTGAACGGGGAACCGGCAGGGAGCAACCGAACTGGCAGCGCTGCAACCCTCCTCAGAGTCGCACCCCAGAGGGCGCCGAGGAGAAACGATTTCTTAAAACCGTCTGGAGGAACCCTCAGAAGCCTGATAGCCTCAGCGCCAGGACTTCTTGTCTAAGTTTCATTAGAGATAACGACAATCCTCAGATCTTGCCTACCTCAAACTAGCTTAGTTCCTACGACCCTCCTTGGAGGATCGTTGGAAAAAGCAGGCACCTCGGCGCCCTGAAATGGCGAACCGGCAGGGAAACCGAACTGACTGCTCTACGACCCTCCTCGGAGGATCGTTTGGGGACACTGACACCTCGGTGTCCTGAAATGGCAAACCGGCAGGAAAACCGAACTGCCAGCGTTGCCACCCTCCTCAGAGAGTCACACCCCAGAGGACGCAGAGGAGAAACGATTTCTCAAAACTGTCCCTACCCCTACCCCAGTAGGGGACTACCCTCAGAAGCCTGCAGCCTCGGCGTCATGGCTTCTTCTTCCAAGCTATTTTAGAGATAAAACAGTCCTCAGATCTTGCATATCTCTAACTGGCTAGACTGCGACCGCCACCCAGGTCCCCCTCAATTGTGGATGAGCCTGAATGGAGCCTATCCTCTTCGAACAGTAATAAAATGAGCAAACAAGCGAATGCCATGGGTCTGCTGAATTTGTGTAGCGTAACTCCGCCCCACCTCGTGGGTATAAAGGAAGTGCGCCGCAACATGCAGATATGTTTCTTCGCTGAAGGATCCAAGGCTGAACTCAGGCTGTGCCAGCGGTACAGCGGAAGTGGCAGGGAGACGTAACGTCTCGAGACGAGAACGAGACGTTCTCATGTGCTTTATATATAAGTCCTTACGTGAAAAAGCTTTACGTGGTTTAATGTACCTAAACAACGATCACCAAATTTCTCTCTCATATTGCTCCTCATAACCACTGAAAACGGTCAAAAAATCTAACCCAAAGTCCAATTATAATGGACGTTATCTGACATTAAGCGTTTCTGCTCCATTGAGGCTATTGTAGGAAAAAGCTTAACGGTTTAATGTACCTAACAACAACATCACCCAATCATGTGCGATTCCCACACGGAAACCAGTCAGTTTCTGGTGTGACCCCCATTTGCCTCACGCAGTGCAACACATCTCCTTTGCATAGAGTTGATCAGGTTGTTGTCAATGGTGACATCAGCAAACCGCTCACCTACACGATGCCATACTCGCTGTCAGCCATCTGCCCTGTACAGTGAAAACCGGGATACAACCGTGAAGAGAACACCTCTCCAAAGTGCCAGACGGCATCAAATGTGAACATTTGCCCACTCAAGTCGGTTACGACGACGAACTCTAGTCAGGTCGAGACCCCGATGAGGATGACGAGCATGCAGATGAGCTTCCTTGAGACGGTTTCTGACAGTTTGTGCAGAAATAGTTTGGTTATGCAAACCGATTGTTGCAGCAGCTGTCCGGATGGCTGGTCTCAGACAATCTTGGAGGTGAAGATGCTGAATTTGGAGGTCCTGGGCTGGTGTGGTTACACGTGGTCTGTGGTTGTTAGGCCGGTTCGATGTACTGACAAATTCTCTGAAACGCCTTTGGAGACGACTTATGGTAGAGAAATGAACATTCAATTCACGGGCAACAGCTCTGGTGGACATTCCTGCAGTCAGCATGCCAATTGCACGCTCCCTCAAAACTTGCGACATCTGTGGCATTGTGCTGTGTGATAAAACTGCTATCAAAACTGCTCTAACATTTTTTAGAGTGGCCTTTTATTGTGGCCAGCCTATATCCTTCTGAATGATTACATTAATCCTATAAAAATGTATAATCAATTTTAAGCAATTCATTCATAGACTGTCTGCACTCAATTTCAGAAATATCTGAGCAACTATCACATTCCTTCATCTTGTCCCCGTCGCCATCTTCATTCTTGAAAAGCAAACCACTTACACAATACCTAATCATCAGTACCATGTTCACTATCATTTACAGACTGATGTAATTCAACTCCTTCAAAATGTTTGGGGCTATTTTGTTTTCATCATCTTGTTTAGATGAATTAAAAGCACTCACCTCTGATTTTGAACTCTGTTCTGAAACGCTCAACTGAAGATTTAACCTTGGTAGTGTCATTGGACTGAGAAATTTTACAGGTAGAATCAGATGCCTCCTTATCTTCACCTTGAGTTTCATCCTTCTATTGTTTTTTTTTTTTTTGATGGCATTGTCCATATTTTACAGTTTTAGGTATTTTTTCTTTATATTGGTTCGATCTACGTGCTCTTCATTATATACTGATCCACTATTTAAACTTTTTCTTCTGAGCCAAAATTTAAACAGTATCTCCACCTAGAGCTTCCAAGCTACAACCACCAAGACACATTAACGACATCAGACCTTCAAACTTTTCTGACCTGGGTCTTAAAAATCTAAACAATCTTGTGATTTAGCGCACTTGTTTATTTATTAATTTACTTGATTTTATCACAGGAAATGATGTGTCCAAAATCGAAATCTCTGACCATCATTTTGCGAGCAATTGTTGATAAAGGAGATTTTCGCACAATATTAGAAATATTTACATTTTAAACCATAAAGGCGAGCCAGTGGATATCACACAAGCAATGTGCAAACTTTGCTATAGAGTTATGCCGAGGAAGAAGTCTCAAACCCTTCTCAAACCCATTGGCTCAAAAGAGCCAATAGAGAACACTGTATCCGCACCACTGATAACAGTGGCAACGGACACTCAGCATGATTTAAAACTAACAATAGCAACACATTCCAGCGCAACCAGATACTTTAAAAAAAAGTGTTGGGGACAATATCGACCCTGGCAAAAAGTGGTGGAGACATGTCCCACCCGTCCCAGCCGAAAATTACACCCATGACCTTAACCATATTACACCTCAATAGAAGCAAAAAGCAAAACCTAACTATTTTTTCACGTAAGTATAGTATTTAAATAAACCTAATAGAAAGTGGGACCAGTCATTCTTATATTGTGCAATTCTCTGTTGAACATCAGGTTCACTCATAGCTACCAAACATAATGTGACTATGTATGACAAGTCAAGTCACCTTTATTTATATAGCGCTTTTTACAATACAGATTGTATCAAAGCAGCTTCACAGTGATAACATGAAAATAATACAAAAAAACTATTTCATCATCGTCCACCTTTAAGGCAGATCTATAATATTGTTGAATATTAAATGTCCCCAACTAAGCAAGCCAGAAGGCAAGGCAACAGCGGCAAGGAACCAAAACTCCATCAGTGACAGAATGGAGAAAAAAACCTTGGGAGAACCCAGGCTCAGTCGGGGGCCAGTTCTCCTCTGACCAACGAGCGAACAGTGGATGATTATGATTCAGGAGCATTACAGGTCAGAAGTCAGAATGAATCAACTGAATTGACTTGTTATTAAAGGTATAGCGGAGGATTTTCTTTTTCCGGGTGGGTAGCCTATACTATTGGTCCACCTAAGTGTCAATCATTCTGGTGATATGTTTATAAGGCCGTTCACACGCTAGCGTGCGCTAAAAGCACAGGTTGGGCTTCCCACTGATGCCGCAGTCGTGAAGATTCTACTAGACAGGTAAAGTTTGTCATGCTATTTGGAGAAATCCATTTAAAATCACTGCTAGTAGGCGTTCCCTCTCGGGAGCAAATAGAGTATTGCGCATGTGCATTTTTTTAAAAATTGAAGAGGGCGGGTCTTTTCTAAAATTAGGAAAGATCCTCCACTATACCTTTAAGTAATATCATGCTTTCTTTTTCTGATTTCAGAGAACCCAAAGTAAAACAGGCAGTAGTCTGATGCAAGCTGGATTTTTTAAAACCTGGACAGTTGGACCACTTGAAGTTATAAGGACATCAGACTTATGAAACTAATTTTATTTTTATTTTATTGCTTTTGTGCATTTTGTCCCATTTTTTTCAAAGAATGATCTTTTTACTATATATTTACATTTATGCATTTGGCAGACGCTATTATCCAAAGCGACTTAAATTGCATTTCAAGGTACACAATTATGTTCTTGGCGTTGCAAGCACCAATGCTCTACTGTTTAGGCTACAGGAAAGCCACTGTCTTTTTCATTTTTGTCATTGATTGTTTTAAACTGTTTAATAAAATACATTGACTCAATTGAAAGGACTCATTTATATATTTAAAAGGTTTTCCCCACACTTTGAAGTGGTCAGGAATGTTGAAATAATAATGTTGTTTCAACATTATTTTGGTATCAGATGGCAACATTTTATATTGACTACATTTCAGTTGTTTTTTCAATGTTTCAACAAAAGTGATTTAGAATCAATATCATATTGTAACATTGATCGAACAATACTACCAATGATTGTTTTTGTTAATTTCAACGTTGATTCACAGCAGTAAAATATATAAACAACATCATAGTGTAACGTTGATTCAATGACATTGATTATTTCCGTTAATTTAAATTTTGTTACAATCAATTATAGTGTAATGTTGATTAAACAACATTGATTGTTTTTGTTAATTTCAATGTGAACTCATCAGCAGTGATATGAGTCATAGTGTAATATTGAATTAATGGCATTATTGATTATTTGTTGAAATTTTACCATTGTTTCAACATTAATTGCGGGTGCAAACGTGATGTTGAATCAACATCACTTCACGTTGATTCAATGACATTATATCCCACTAAACATTGTGGATAGACGTGCAGATCATGTCTATATTGGGTCCGTTGGTCCATGACCAATTCTGGACATCTATTCAACGTCCAAACTAGGTCCACAATTTGGACGTCCAACCATGACCTAACTTGGACGTCATATTGACATTCAACATTTGACCTTTGAAATTTTTTGGACGTCATTTTGACGTCTATGACAGGTGCAGGAAATTTACATGATTAATATGTAATATTTTTTATTTACAAATATCAACATTGTTGTTATCAACGTGATTAATACAAATGACTACAGATTATTAATAATTATTTAAGATCGTTTTCCAAAAACTCCACTTGATTGTCTCTCAGCAAAACTGGAGACACAGTTTAATATAGTTTTCCTGTAGCTCAAACAGTAGAGCATTGGTGCTTGCAACGCAAGATCATGGATTCAATTCCCAGCGAAAGCAAAAACTGATAGGAATTTAAATGTGCAATGTAAGTCACTTTGGATAAAAAGCATCTGCTAAATGTAAAATCAATGGTACAGAAATCACCTCCTCCACCCTTTTGAAACATGGGACTACGTTATAGAAGTTGTATAAAAACAACGTAAAATTTGTCTAAATTTCATGTTGAAAAGACGTCCACAAACGACCACATTTGGACTACAAATAACCCTTACACGGAGGTCCCACGGATGTCAACATTAGACGTGCGGTAGATGTCGAAAAAATACGTTGTCTGGCGTCACAGTCTAGTGATGGGCGATACCACTTATTTTGTTTTCGATACGATTCCGATACTTTCAAGGCCAGTATCGCCGATACCGATACGATACCTCTAAACTGAATTTTTAAATATAAAAATTTCTTAAATTATTGAATTACTAAGAGTAAAATGAGTAATGATGCATACTTAACATTATATTTGAAAGGCATTTTAACATTCAATATGCCTTAATTGGAACTTATTAGAATATATACATTTTTTTTTTACACATGGTTAAAATATTTACTTGTAGTGGTAACCATGGAAATCTATTAATTTAATCTATTCTATTCATTTTCACAAGGGACTGCCAGTGACAGGCTGTTGCACCTATAAAATGCATTTTATTCTGACAGTGTATGTTATATATTAAAATTAGTTACAAAATAGAACATTAGTATGAACTTTTAACATTAAATTTAAAACATGTTTTTCTGTCTTCTGTTAAGCATTGTTCTGTACGTTTCTCAAAAGCATCAATGGTTTCTTATGATACTTTTGGGAAACGCAGCCCTGAATGCCGGCAGTGTATGAACGCGCTCAGTGATTGATTGGTTCTGACTTGCAGCATTTGCGTGTGTTCAGATGAGCAGGAAAATAGTTCTAAGGTATTTAGCTTGTCGGGCTTTTCTATTTACAACGCAGTAAGCCTACACAGAATATGATAGCATTATAAAATAACAATGAACTAGCCTACATACGATAAAGTTTGCAGTGGCTTCATAAATTAACTGAAAACATAAAAAACCAAAGCACACTCATCTTTTTTCTTCATTTTCTAGAATTAGAGTTTAAGAACCTCGCTGTATTTTTGTGTAATTCATTAAGAGAAAATAGCTACTCCGCCATCTTACTCCGACGAAAGTGACTTGAACGCACCAGCCGTCGTAAACACGACTTCCCACATTGTGCGTACGAACTTCCCAGGAGGACTTAACGCACTACGGTTCTATACAATACGTACTACACAATTATTCACTAACATAGGTTATTCATCCAATTCAATGCATATTGTACGCATTATATTTCTTGTCAAATAAACAAAACAACGGATAAAAAAAAACACTGTAGTATCGATATTTTTATATAAGTATCGATACTTTCGATACTCGACGTCAGTATCGATATATCGATACTTCGTATCGATTCGCCCATCACTATCACAGTCTACACCCTCCTGATACAGACATAGGACGGACAAGCACACCGTTGAAACTACGTCATCTGGAGGTAACTTTGCGCAGGGGGATCATTGATTATTTTTTGTGATCTTACCATTGTTTCAACATTCCTTGTGGGTTCAAAAGTGATATTCAACAAACATCACTGTAATATTAATTCAATGCAAAGTATTGACCAACATTGACTGAATATTGTTTTAATGATTGCTTGCGGGTGTACATTTAGCATCAAGTATTTAGGACAATCTGAGAAGCAACCTAATTAAAATATAAAAGAGTGATGATATGCTCTGCAACTTATTAAGTTAATCTTGTGCTGTTGCTCAAGTCTTCTGCGCCCCCATAGTAGGCTGGTGAAACTTGTATCGGTCGCGTGCACGGGGAGCCCTTCTGTGGAGCCGATGTGCGAGTACAGTTTCAAAGTTAAGGTGACCATCAGTCCTCACAGGACCTTTCGACATCGACATACATATTTATCTGCTTAATTTTACACCATATGGAAGCTGCCTCGTTTGACTCTCATGCACAAGTGGCGGGTATCGCGTAGATCGCTTTTGATGAAGTGTGACTGAATGTAATGGCGGGGTATGTGCTCTTGGAGGGTCTGAAGTGACTCATGCTGTTTCACTGTGGAACTGGACTACACACCCGGACATGATGGTGATCATAATACCGCGCATTTCGATAAGGAAGCACAACGTCTGTTTTCATCCTGTGCCATGTAACTTTGCCAACGACATGTAGGCATTAAAACGTCCACTTAGTCTCGTTTGATTTACCGGGATTCTTTTCATTTTTTTTTTATAAATCTGGGGAATCGTTTATCCTCTTCAACAGAAGCACTAGTAGCAAGGATGCCTGATGTCCTGGGTCTGTACATTGGGATGGAGGTGTTCATTGCCCTTTCCTCTTTCATTGGGAATGTTATGGTTGTCTGGGCTGTGAGAATCAACCGATCTCTACGAGACACGACTATTTACTTCATCGTCAGCCTGGCTTTAGCGGACATTGCGATCGGGGCACTTGTCATTCCCCTGGCTATAACCATAAGCATCGGACTAAAGACTAATTTTTACAGCTGCCTGCTCTTTGCATGTACTGTACTGGTACTAACGCAAAGTTCAATCCTCGCTCTCCTGGCTATTGCTATTGACCGCTATCTGAGGGTCAAGATACCAATGAGGTAATACAATTTTGGTGGCTTGTTAATTGCACGGGGAATTATTTCACATTTCCAGTTCTGTTTTATTTTTCAGGGGTTCCGTGGATCTTAAAAAGTCTTAATTCGCCCTTACACAGTACATCTTAATTAATTGTTGCAATTTAATGAGTTGCATTGTAAAAACTTGAATATATTCCTCAGTATTTTTGTTCAGTTTTCCAAAACAAATATCTAAACATACTTAAATCAAAAATAAATATCTGTCAATGAGTTAAGAAAATTTCCTTTTGAATTAGGTTTTTTTTTCTGAGCCCATTATATTTGTTCTCGTTTTGACCATACACTCAAAACAATAATCTTTAGACATTTGCACTGAAAGACTACAGAATATATATAATATATTTCCACATTCTAGTGAAGGAGAGCATCTCATATTCAACCTACTTATTTGTAAAAAGATGGGCCCTATCTGTTGGAAGCTATATTTTCAAACTCTGATGTGTTGCAAATACAACTTGTATTTTCCCCTAGACATTACATTTAGAGAACATGCTGACATGTTGTTTTCTAAATTGTTTTTACTTAAATGTTCTCTATTCGGTCTGTCTTAAAAAAAATCTTAAATAATGTACCTTCAGAAAATCTGCTGAAAACCTTGGGTTTTGCGGATTGGATCAACCGAATCATTTAAAAGATCCAAATTCGAAAATGCGTGCTACTCTAATCATAACTCTATATGGCAGAAACAGTAAGATGATTCCAAATTCAGAAAATCTTTTGTTAACAAACCACAAATTGTTTCACTCATAAACTCTTATGAACACACCAATGAGAGGTTGTGATAAGGTTGTGGTGTAGGCCTACGTGCAAAAACGTATGACTTCATAAAACTTTGAAATATTGCATACAAGTTGTAATCACCACTTGTATGATGCTATTTGGTATAATCTTTTAGGCCTGACATTTTTAATCACAATTCATTGCCATCACATGGAAAATACATTCTTCAAAATGTCTCTTTTGTATTCCATGGAAGAAAGAAAGTCATGTGTTGAAACAACAAAAGTTACATTTGAACAAACAAACAATTATATTACTCTCATTAATATGTACACAAAATTGTTCAAGTTTCAAGTTTATTTATTTGTCATATATATATACAAATGTCAAATTTAACTTATTGTACTTGAAAATTAAACTTTATTGTCCTTAAAGGCAATTCTACTGCTGTCTACACAAAGAATTGCCTTTAAGGACAATAAAGTTTAACTAACTAACTAACTAAAAAAAAAAGACATTGAAATGCATTTGGTTGAGGCTCAGGCATCAGGACATGCATTTGGTTGATGTCCTGAACATCATATGACAATATTAATTTAAAGAAATATGAGAAACAATGTGACAATGGTGACATTTCCTCCTTCCATTTAATGTGAAGTTGGAGTTACTGAGTTTAAACATTATGAGTAAAAACAATTAGGTACAAAGACCATTATGCAGCATTTCTTCTTGATGTCCCAGTAGAACAGCTAAAATTACATCCTCTTCCTTTATTTTAATGATTACATATGATTATTACATTCTAGTCTGAGTTTTTGTGAGGGTAATTTCACTAGACAAGTGCACAGTCAAACAAGCAACTAGTGCCAATTTGCCAGCTTAGTGGTTGGCATGCTTCACTTGCCTCAATTGTGTTGTCTGAAAAGACCTTCCACTCTTCACAGAGAAGGGATTGTAACTAAATCCAAACGTAATCCTTCCCAACATAGTTGGATCATCACTTTGAAATTTTGATTTCCATGCTATTAATCACAGGGATTTCAGGTATTTGCTCCAGATAAACAGCACTTAATTTCTTAAGTAATCATAGTTATTTTCATGGTAAAATATGTAAAGGTATTCTTTACATAAGCTTCCTATATCCACTGTGTTTCCAATTTAGTGGACATATATATTTTTGTGAATTTCTCTGACACTATATGATGTTTTATTAACAAAGTTTGGGGGGAGCACGTCCCCTGGACAGCACGCCAAATATGCATTAAACCTTACTCCCTGTAATTGTATGTAAGTGTGAACTCGTTAAACCTGTAAAGAACACATTCAAGGCTTTTCATGTTTGGAGGTTTCACTATGACAACAACTTCTCCTTGGTCTTTAAAAATGACTGACATTAATTTGGTGATCATATAAAAAAACAGGGCATTGATTTCAAACATAACCTCTTTAGATGACTCCAAGACTTAAATCACGTTTATCAGGCATTTTGGGATACACCACAAGTGAATAGGGTAAGAAATTATATATCAATATTCCTATGAAATATTAGATATTATTAGGAAAATGTTGCCAAACTATTACTTACATGATCTTTTTCCATTACTTCAAGAGTTCACACTTACATAATTAAATAGAGTAAAGGTAATGGGTATTTGTCATGCTGTCCGAGGGGAGGGCACCTAGCTCGGAATTTGGCCCGAACCCAGTTAGAAGTGAGGAGACGGGGTGGTGGAGGGATGCTGGAAAACAGTTATAGAACTGAGGTAAGTCTGCTATACCTCTTATCTCCTTAATTGAGTTGATTAACTGAATGTGATCTTCCTGTGTAAATTAGGTTAATTATCTGAATGTGCTCCTCCCGAACTTTGTTAATAAAACATTATATGTTGCCCCAAGAACACATTAAAATGCAAATTAAATACAGTGTATACATTGTATTGAATGGGACTACCCATTTGTGGCAATTTACCTACATATTGCATTAAGTAAAATGGTGTATCAATTCATTCCGTTACCATTCTTTCGTAACATAGTTGAGAATCATATTTATACAAAGTTTGGTTAAAGAAATCCTTTCATACAAGTCCTGCGGCCTGTTACATGAGGCCAGTTTCAGTAGCTACCCAAGTAAGTTTGAGATTAGTTTGAGCAAACTGTTTTTTTCAGGCTCATGAAGTTGGATTGGTTTTCAGTGGGTTTTATCACCATGGTAACTTACGCTACATGGCTAACATGCTCTGGAGCAGGTTTTATTCTGGGTTAGAGATTGCAAACCAAAACTGAACCAATCAGCTGAGTAAAGTGGTATTGGATGCAATAAAGCCACGCCTCTGTATCTCGCTCCAAAGCAGTTTGAGTGAAAGTGCCCATCTTTTGCTGCTAATCATTTTTTTTTTTTTTTAATCCTTTTATTTTCATTTTCTTAAAGACAATAAACATGCACAATGACACCAAAATAGTAACTATACATGTAAAATACCTAAATATACTTTCAAGCAGTACCTTGTACATGTTACATTGAACTAAGTACTTGAATTGCTTGAATTAGAACACCCCCCTCCCCATATTGCAATGATTGTAGAAGGTTTCTTCAAATGCTCTACAAACAAATACCTTTTGTACATGAGCAAAGAGTGAACATATACAATCTTTTATCTTAGTTAGCGGCAACAACAGAAATTAAAATAATGTATAATGAGACAGCTTTTTTAAATTAAAGTAGATGTATAACCAAAATAATAAAAACAAAATAATAGTAATACACATAAAGCTTGTTCAGTCCACCTTTAAGACATTTCTTATTGGTTTCCAAATCTTAATGAAAATGAATAGTTTGTCTTTTAATATAAATCTCAGTTCTTCCAAGTGCAACATATTTCCCAACTCCCTAGCCCACATCTCAAAAGTGGGTACATAATCTGCTTTCCACATCTGCAAAATAAGTCTTTTTGCAAGCATCATACACAGCGAAATGGCCTGTGTCTGATATTTATTGCAAGAAGCATTCTCTGCTCCTAAAAGTCCAATGCAAGGCTCAGGCTCCAAATCAATAGAGTTTGCTTCAGAAAGAAATTTAAATATACATTCCCAAAATGGCTGAATTTTACAACATGACCATAAAGAATGAAACAGAGTGCCCTCTGACATGTTACACTTGTTACAGAGTGGAGAAATCGTGGGATAAATTTTATGAAGTTTTGACTTAGAATAATGAAGCCTATGAATTATCTTGAACTGAATCAAATTGTGTCTAGCATTCAAAGAACAAGTATGAATGCTTCTCAAGCACTCATCCCACATGCTTTCGTGAATGCTCAGACCAATTTCCTCCTCCCAGTCTTGTTTTATTTTCTCTGTGTTATTGTCCACATTTTCTAGCAGTAATTTGTAAAAGTTTGACACACTACCACTCATACCAGGGTTAACATTAACAATTCTCTCTAAAGTGGGATTTAAATTCAAAATTTCAAAGTTTGGAATATGCTTTCTAACAAAATCTCTAACTTGCAAGTAACGAAAAAAATGTGCAGAAACAATAGCATAGTTTTGTTTTAGCTGTTCAAAGGAGCTGAATGTACCTTCCCTATAAAAATCTTGAATTGTTACTATACCCATGTGTTTCCATTGAAAAAAAAGTTTATCGTGTAATCCCGGAGGAAAAGCATGATTATTACAAATAGGAGTGTCCAGATATATATCTGGAATTTTCAAATATACTTTAATTTGTTTCCAAACCTTGATTAGATTAGAAATAACTATGTTTCCGTTGATACTCTTGACATCAATTTTAATGGGACTATTAAGCAGAGCCGGTAATGAAGTATTATTACAACAGGCTTCTTCAATTGCTAACCATTCTGGCTTGTCACCTAACTCCGCCAACCCAGGTTTCCTCCACCATGCTAAAGTATTTAAATTGGCTGTCCAATAATAATATTTAAAATTGGGAAGCCCAAACCCTCCCTGATCCTTAAGTTTGTTTAGATGTTTCATGCTGATCCTGGCTGTCTTGTTGGCCCAAATGAAGCTGGTTATAATAGATTCTAGCTTTTTAAAATGATAAAGGGGGATAAAGAAAGGAATGCATTGAAATACATACACAAATCTTGGAAGTACAACCATTTTTATAGCATTTATCCTGCCTACCATGGACATGGGGAGAGTCTTCCAAAAAATTATATTATCTTTAAGCTGATCCATTTTCTTTTTCCAATTCAATTTAATAACATTTCAGGATTTTTAGTGATCATCAGACCCAAATATTTAAAGGAGTTGTTTGCAATTTTAAATTTGGTGCTGGCTAAAAAATTTGTATCTAGATCGTTAGAAACTGGCATTAATTCGCTTTTTTCCCAATTTATCGTGAATCCAGAGAAACGGCCAAATTTTTCAATAAGCTCAAGTAATGGGGAAATAGACATTTCAGGTTTAGAAATGTACAATAGAACATCGTCCGCATACAGTGAAAGATGTTGGGGTCTGCCCTCAATCATTATAGGTGCTATGTTAGGATGTTGCCTGATCCTTGCTGCCAATGGTTCCATCGATATGGCAAACAAAAAAGGAGATAGGGGGCATCCCTGTCGTGTGCCACGAGATAACTGAAATGAGTTTGAAATGTCTTGGTTAGTAATAACAGAAGCTACTGGATGCGCATAGATAGTTTCAATCCATTTAATAAATTCTGAACAGAATCCAAATTTCTTTAAAACAGCAATCATATATTTCCACTCTAATTGGTCAAATGCTCGTTGAGCGTCTAGTGAAATTACACAAGTCTTTAAGTTTTTCTTGTTATAAATTATGCTAAACAGCCGTCTCAAATTGAAATATATATGCCTATTGGGACATCTGCAATTTATCCCGTCCTGGTTTTGGAATTAATACTATGTTCGCTCTGTACATTGTTGGTGGAAATTTACAATCCGTTGTTGCATTTTTAATCAATCTTTGGATTAAGGGTACAAGATTATTCCTGAATTTTTTAAAGAATTCAGCACTAAAGCCATCAGGTCCTGCAGATTTATTATTGGGTAACTGAGAAATTACTTCATTTATTTCTTCCAGCGTGATCTCTTTGTCTAAAAATTGTTTTGCTTCAGTGCTAAGAATGGGAAGGTCCAAATCAGAAAAAAATTATTCTATTGCTTCCAGGCTCGTATCACATTTTGATTCATAAACTTCTCTATAAAAATCAGCGAAGCAACGATTAATTTCCAAAGGATCAACAATTATCTTCCCATTATCAGATTTTATTTTATATATTGCACGAGTTGCCTGAGAGTGTTTTAATTGTCGTGCCAGTAGTTTTTGGGGTTTATCACCTATTTCAAACTGCCTTTGTCTGATATACATGAGTTGTCTTGAAATATTCTTAGAAAGAAAAGAGTTATATTCACTTCGCAGTGCAACTATTTTCTTAAGAATAGTCTCGCAACTGGTTGATCTGTATTCCATCTCTAAATGTGTTATTTGTGTGTCAATATCATTCAATTTGGCCCTATTCTCTCTATTCTTTGCAGATTGATATGCTATAATATCACCTCTAATAACTGCCTTCATTGCCTCCCATAGGACAGAATCAGATACATCTCCTTTATCGTTGTTTTCTAAAAATAATGTAAACTTGTCCGAAATATATTCACAAAATTTGACATCATTTAATAACATATTATCAAATTTCCAGGCATAATTTCCTCTACTAAATTGTATTTTTAAATTAAGAGAAACAGGGGCATGGTCTGATAATAATCTATTATGATATTGTGTTGAAACTACACTTTGCAACAAACTTGAATCTATTAGGAAAAAGTCAATTCTTGAGTATGTTTTATGGACTGATGAGTAAAATGAAAAGTCATTATCCGTGGGATGCAAAGCTCTCCAGCAATCTATTAAATGTAACTTTTGCATGTAGTTGCTTAATACACCAGCCGATTTACTTGTTATGGTTCGACGGGGATGCGTGTCTAACCTAGCATTTAACACGCAATTGTAATCACCTGCTATGATGACTCGTGAATGCGTAAAGTCTGGTATGATCTTAAAGACTTTTTCAAAAAATGAAGGGTCGTCGAAGTTAGGACCATAAACATTCACTAAAGTGAAGGATAATGAAGTTAGGACCATAAACATTCACTAAAGTGAAGGATAATGAATTTATTTCCCCACACACGACCAAGTACCTGCCATTCACATCCTTAATTGTTTGTTTATGTATAAATGGGACAGATTTCTTAATGATAATTGCTACTCTAGTTTTGGTAGAAAAATTTGACTGGTAGACCTGAGACATCCATGGAGCCTTAACGCTAAACTTCGCTGTACTTTTAATATGCGTGCGTTTCTTGTAGAAAAACTATCTCTGCACCCAATTTTTTAAGATGCGCATAAACCTTTCCTCTCTTAACTGGACTATTAATTCCTCGCACATTCCAACTTAATAATTTCAGTGTCCCGCCACCGCGAGTGTTCACCCCATTACTCATTAAATTAAACAACATGTTTTGCCTGACCCGCTTAAATAAATAAAAAAGTGCATGAAACCTTCCAGCTTAAATTCAAAAAATCTAACCTTCCCATAAAATAGAACATTACGAACCTTGTAAATTAGAGCAAAACCTCCCTCCCAACCCCCCCACCCACTACTGCATCCCATGAGAACATTATGGATGCCCATCCCGAAATTAACATTTGCATCTGTCAACTCACCCTCGATGCCACCTGGCATTCCTCCGTTAATATAGCCCTCCACACATCTTACAAAATACAACAAAAACAATACCTTGTAGACTTTCAAATATGTCAAATGGAATTATATAAACACGACCTAATCATTTATTATATTTATATTATATGAATTGTAATTAAATATAAATCATATAATATATTTGTATAATTATTTTTATTAATCTACACTTAATAAATACATAAATATATACACATGCAAGCTTTAATATACAGTTTAAGCTTTTAAACAGAGTAAGCTTTGTGTTTTCATTTTAGCTCTTTGTAAAACTATATAAATTATAGGGTCTATTTGTTTGATTCACAGATATTTTCTTTCAGCTGCCTTCTCAAACTTTCACTGCAGCAGTGTTTATTTCTGCCTTGTAAATGCATTTAATTTCATGATATTTTTTTCATAATTATCTCTTAATCTGCAGCAGAGAAGTGAATTATGTCGGCTCTCTTGCAAGAAGTGAATCAAACTCCATGTTCGGTGATTAGCTGCTTGCTGCATGTGTCACACTTTCAGGTGCACGTGCTTCAGAGTTTATCACAAACTCTGGATTAAACCTGAGTAGACAGAGAACATTTATACCGAGCTATGTGAACCCGCGGAACCTGATTTAAACCAGGTTGGATTTAAATGGATTTGTCAACTCTACACCTACTCTGAAACTCAGAGTTTGTTTAACTAGCTTCATGCAACAGGCCTCTGGTAGAGGACATTTAACATATCAATAAAACATATTTTTGCAAATATTATTTTTCCATTTGCTAAACAACAATGTTGTTTGGAAAATGAACAATGAAATGGAAAAAATATTAAATTCAAAAAACTTTTTTGTCTGGGTCTCAGTAGGTTATAGACTACAATAGCTGGGTTCCAGATGTAAACATCCCAATATTTTTCTCCATAGGGGTATTTTGAACGAATACTTAAAAACTTTTCAAGATAGACCTACTTCACAGTAGACTTCACAGTATATGAGGTTGTTAATCCATGGTAAATTGTTTTGTTGAAGCCATTGCCCTGCACTATTTTTTATATATATTTTTTTTAATAATCTTGTTCAACAGGAAAATAATTTTTTTTTACCCATGATCCTGCAAAAAATATCCACCAATCAGACAATGGAAACAAGTGAACTGCACCAAGAGAACTCTTTAGTTCCCGGCCCACACACTATAAAGTACTGTGAATGACAAGTCTCTCAATTCAGTCTCTCAAACTATGAAAACTATTCTCTCAAATTACTTGACTATTTGTATCTATACATTATTTTTTGCATATTTGTCACATTTAAATGATTCAGATCATCAAACTAATTTTAATATTACACAAAGATAACCGAGTAAATATAAAATGCAGTTTTTAAATTATGATTTCATTTTTTAAGGAAAAAAAGTTGTCCAAACCTTCCTGGCCCTATGTGAAAAAGTAATTGCCCCCTAAACCTAATAACTGGTTGTGCCACCCTTGGCGGCAACAACTGTAATCAAGTGTTTGCTATAGCTGGCAATGAGTCTTTCACATCGCTGTCAAGGAATGTTGGCCCACTCTTCTTTGCAGAATTGTTTAAATTCAGCCACATTGGATGGTTTACGAGTATTAACAGCCTGGAAAAGGGATACTTCAGGATTTAGCATTAAGCTTTGTATCAGTAGAAAGCCAGTATTATTTTCGAATTACCGTGCTCCCCCCTGCCTCATGTCCCCCTGAGATGAGATTTATGTATTTTTAGTCTGGAAAAAATCCTTATATGACGCAAAAATCATCATATTGCGTCATATGAGGATTTTTTGGCCAGAGGCTTAAAACTACAGCCAGTAGAAGGCGCTAAATCCGCATGTTTTCAGCCCGCCAATAGAGGGTGGATCTCACTCACAGAATGTACAAATAGTGTCAGCCATCTTTTATTTGGGAGCTAAACTAACAGCCTCTTGTTCTGTGGAGAAAGCTGAGTAGTAGCGGTTACCATCCTTTTTTTCCCCCGACATGTCCAGCCGTCGAGATCGTCCAAAATGTCTGGGATTCGGCTTTTGCTTTCTGCGGTCGCCATTCATTGTTTACATGCACACCTTTTGTTTCAATCTAACAGAATTCTTTCCGATTGGTGAATCTGAATGTTGTGTTTTCATGAACGCTAAACAAGTGATCGGTTAATGTGCGTTTCAACACTGCTAAGGAAATTCCCGCTCCTCTGTGAGAGACACGAGACCGGTGCGTCTCACAGATGTCGCTCATCAGTAATCACGCCACCGGCCTCGCGTCGTTCTCCCGCGGCCGTTCTCCTGCTCGCCACAGTAAACATGATGAATGGCGACTGTAGAACGCAAAAGCCGAATCCCGGACATTTTGGGCGATCTCAAAATACCGGCCAGACTCACGGAGACTCAGACTCTGTTACCGGTAGGCGTGGCTTGGGAGTGGCCTCGTAGGGCAGCGAAGCAAGTGCATTCTGGGAGTTGTCGTCTTTCATCATAAGCTAAAAATACATTTTCTGGCTTTTCTCAGTCTAGAAGGCTCCAAATTCAAAAATAATTTCACATTTCTTCAATATAAATGACCCATTTTAAATACACATTCATCTTTCCAGAGGTGAAGTATCCCTTTAAGGTCATGCCACAGCATCTCATTTAAACTTTGACTAGGCCACTCCAAAACCTTAATTCGTTTTCTTTTTTAGCCATTCAGAGATGGACTTGGGTGGACTTGCTCGTGTGTTTCGGATCATTGTCCTGCTACATAACCCAATGTGCGCTTGAGCTTGAGGTGACTAACAGATGGCCGGACATTCTCCTACAGGATTTTCCACAAGGTCCTCGCTGCAGCCTGTAGCACGATGATGTAGCTGGATGGTCCAATACGTATTGGATGCTGTTAAAGTCATAATTGCATGAACAGGGTATATGCAGGAATCCTGAAGTTAATTTAAATACCTTTTTAAGACTTTTTGAAGACCTTCTCAAAATATTTTAAGACCTCATCACCACTTCAGTTCTAATTAGCAACAAACCTTTAATTTAATAAACAATTTTAGTTTGTGCCATGTAGAGGACGACGACACATCACCTAATAGTTTTAGTTTTTTTATTTAACATCACCTAACCGCGCGTTTCGCAAAATACGTGACGTCACCTGTATGCGGCGATCTGATCTCACTGACCGACTACGCCATTATTTTTTATTAGTAATAGGGAGGAAAATAAATATATTAATGCATACTTTTTGAAGTCAAACTCTTTGGACAAAACTTGAACAAAATGTAATACCTCATAAAATCGGGATTAAAGGGCACCTATTATGACATTTAAAATGTTCCTAATGTTGTTTTGGGAGTCCCCAACAAGAGTTTTACATGCATGCAATGACAAAAAACACTTTTGTTGTCGTATAATATGCATTTATTTTTACCTGATTTGCTCACCGACTCCCAAATGATTCGTTCAACGACTCGTTTTTCCAAACCCCTCCTTTGCGCGACGCTAATCTGCGTTGATTGGTCAGATGACCCAGCAATGTTTACAGAGATAATACTTATTTTTAACACGGAGTACAATGATGCTTTTATCGATTAAATTGTATTATAATAATGATTATAGTCCACTGCTTTGTAGTTTGAAGTAAAAAACTAAAAATAAGATAAAGAATTTAATGTTATGTTAGCGAGCATAGCCCAGAGTTCATATTGTAAAAGCACAATCAGTCTTTGTTTGCGTTAGCCCGATGCATAAACCTAACGTTTTTACACAAAAAAAAATGCAGTTACGTTACTACGAGGTATTAGCTACTCAATTCTTTAGACAACTCCGAAAACAACGACAAACACTTCACATATCTCAATACAATTGTCATTGAAGACCTAGAAGCTAAACGGTGCGTACACAACAAACAAAATAATTATTAAGCATACTACATAAAACATGAAAGCAACAATTATTAATAACACTTACAGGTTGTGATACGGAGGAGGAAGCTGATGAAAATACACTTGGAACTGAACCTTCCTTCAATATCAGCCGGCTCGCGAATCCAAGTTTGATTGCATTTAAGTTGGTAAAGCAATCGTCTTCAAAATGGCGCGAACAAGGCTCGGACTATACTTCTGTGGTATAGTTGTATATATGAATTGTAGCCACTTAGTCTTCAAATGCTCCTCCTTGGGCAGATGAAAAAAGTTGGCTTTTGAGTCGCACTTCAGAACACAGCGTCTCGTCGCCATGATGTTTTCCCTGCTGGCCTTGGAGCGCAATAAGTGGGCGTATCGTATTCAAATAACTTGACAAGTTGACGTCATCTAGTCAGAGAAAAAGCTTCGGTCTTCTAACGATTCATAAAAATGACTCCGAGTCGACTCCTACTTTTGAAAGACAATAACTTTATATACGGTGCACTTTCATATTTCAAACTTTGCAGGATGTTTTTGTTCACTTAGATCTATGTTACACACTACATGAAAGGTAAATTTCAAAATTCCATAAAAGGAGCCCTTTAAGACTTTTTAATACCTTTTAAGGGCCTTAAAGGATAATTCCGGTATTTAACACCTTGAGTCTATATTGTAGTTTGTTTTGGATGAACAAGAGTGGTGGACAACATTTTTTTGACAATGGTTCCTCTCTCTCGAGTTTTTGACTATAAAAGAATTGGCCATGGACCCATTTAACATTGGAGTCAATGGGCATGTCCGAAAATGTCATTAAAACAACCTTTAACATTAGTTTTCAAAACTGTGCAACTCACCGAGTGATTAGTGATGTTAGTTGATGTTCCAGAAACAAAAAGTGTTGCGAAATACAGTTTCTGTCGTGTTTTATTCGTCATTTTGTAAGTTACACGGTTGTGAAGTGTCTAAAAAAATAGTTCCACTATAGCAAAATAAACGGATTGGAATCATATATTGCGACGATATATTGTTTATAATCATCAACGAACACCACTAACCACTCGGTGAGTTTAACAGTTTTGTAAACGAACATTATTGGCTGTTTTAATGACATTTTCGGACATGCCCATTGACTCCAATGTTAAATGGGTCCATGGCCAATTCTATTATAGTCAAAAACTCGAGAGAGGAACCATTGTCAAAAAAATGTTGTCCACCACTCTTGTTCATCCAAAACAAACTACAATATAGACTCAAGGTGTTAAATACCGGAATTATCCTTTAATTTTCCCAAAATGGATTTATCAACTTTTAATACTTTTTAAGACCCCGCGGACACCCTGATGGAATAAAGTCACAATTGCGTGCTATAAAGTCAGAATTCTGACTTTTTTTCTCAGAGTTCTGAATTTATAACACATAATTTACATATTTTCTCAGAATTGTGAGCTATAAACTCGCAATTGCGAGTTATAAAGTAAAATTCTAATTGTAATTTTTTTTTTTTACCTCAGAATAGTTTATATCTCACAATTCTGACTTTATAACACACAATTGCGATTTTATATCATGCAATTCTGACTTTCTATCTCCCAATTGCGTATTATAAAGTCAGAATTGCGAGATATAAACATGCAATTCTGAGAAAAAAAGTTAGAATTTCAAGTATATTTCTCGTAATTGCGACTTTATATCACGCAATTCTGACTTAATAACACACAATTGTGACGCAATTCTGACTTAATAACCTGCAATTGCGACTTTATATCACACAATTCTGAGATAAAAAGTCGCAATTACCTTTTTTATTTCTCACTCTGTGGCAAAAACAAGCTTCCATACCATAGCCATGTCTTGCAGACACTGAACAGCAAAATAAGAGGAACCTTATGTACAGGTCACTGTGGAAAAATGAGTATAGCCATTAAAGAAGGAACTCTTACCAGGCAAAATATCATCTGACAAGATTTATTTTCTTGATGCTGTTATTATTTTTGCATTTTCCCTTGAATGTGTACTGGTATTTTAAGATGTTTAAAGACCTTATTGTATTGTACCTTTAAAATTACAGAGACAATTAGGCTACTTGACTAATTTTTGCTTCCACTCAACAGCAAATATGACCTGAATAAAATAAAATGGCTTTATTTTAAAATGTTCTATATATATGCATTAAAAAAATACTTGCGGTGGGTGAGGGCATGCTATTAATCTATCAAATTTAGGTTTAAAATCATGTGATTTAAAATGTTGTAAAATTAACTATTTTGTATGTAGAGAGAAACTCAGATAACTTAAGCATCCTATTTATGTAAATAATTACTTATTCATCAATAATTACTTATTACTATTTAACAATACTTCTACTACACAGGTTAGAACATCATCTCAATACAATATTGAGCATACATGTCACTTAAGACCAGCGCATGTGAATTATAACCCAGAGATTGGTACTGCGCATGACGTCGCCAAAACACACCTACATCCACTTCGTATTGGACCATCCAGCTACGTCATCGTGCTACAGGCTGTGTCATGATTCTGCCCTCGTGTCCTTGATTTTCTCTAGTCTTGAGGCAGGATCATGACAGAGCCATGTTTTGTGTGCAAGCACATGGCCTTTTGTTTGGGCCATGTGCTTGCGTTGTCTCGTCACTTAACCCCGCCCCCTTGTTCTCCTCGTTAGTCATTATTGTTTCATCTGTGTCACCTGTTGTCATTTTTAGTTTCTCCCTATTTAATCCCCTTGTGTTTGCTGTCCTGTGCTGGTTCATTATTTGACGTTGTGAAATTCTGTCTCACAGTCGTGAGTACCTTGTCCGTGATTATCTTGTTTAGAACAAGTGTTCTGACCCTGTATATACTATTTGTTTAGTCTAGTTATCTACCAAGTCTTAGTTTAGTGTTGTCAGTCTTATTTTCCTTACCTGTCTTGTTTTCCCCCATCGTGGGTTTTGTTTTCCCTTTTCTGTTATTAATAAACTTCCTATATAGTATACGGTCTGCATTTTGGGTTCATCCTCCACACAATCATAACAGGCTGCAGCGAGGGGTGTCTCGGATTTTCTGGTACAGCGCAGAATTCATGGTTCCATCAATTATGGCGAGTCGTCCAGGGGCCTCATTTATAAAACTTTGCGTAGGATTTTCGTCAGAAGTGGCGTACGGATGAAACATAGGATGTGCGTACGCACAAAAATATTCGGATTTATAAAACCATGAGCACGCACATCCTACGCAGCTTTCCCTTAATAAATCACAATCAATTCTAAATGTAGCGCAGCTTTTGCGGCTTCATGTCACGCCCATAGTTGCCCATAAATAGTCTGTGAAACGCCCACAAGTCAATATTCATCGATTGCGAAATCATGGCAAACACAGAGAGGAAATAAAAAAAACATAACTTCACTCAATGTGAAGTAGAAGTTATCGTTGGCGAGGTGGAAAATAGGAGAAACATGTTGTTTGGAGGGCACAGTGTGGGCATTACTAATGCCAAAAAGGCACTTGAGTGGCAAAAGGTTGCAGACGCCGTAAATGCTGTAGCCTCACAACCTCGGACCGTGGCCGAAATAAGAAAGAAATGGTCGGACAAGATCAGCCATTGTGCGTCATTACGCATTGTGATTGGGCATTTTATTTCCATCCATTTAATTGCATCTGACAAGTTACAGATGTCGGTTATAATCTACGTGAAAATGTGAAATAGTTCAGTGCAAATGTAATTTCTTGCAGCTTTCTGAATGGTTGAGACATACGTCATATGTTTATCAAAAATAAAACAAACTAAAGGCATATGCATGAATACCATGATTCCGTAGCTGATGAAGACATTTTTACTATGAAAACAACTTTCCCCAGTGGACAATTAATACATCAATCTATCTATCTATCTATCTATCTATCTATCTATCTATCTATCTATCTATCTATCTATCTATCTATCTATCTATCTATCTATCTATCTATCTATCTCCCTAATTATCTATCTATCTATCTATCTATCTATAATTGCATCTATATCTGCTCCGCCGCCAGACGGACACATTGACGAGAATATCAGTTTTGTACATTATTTCGTTCTGTTTACCATATTATTTATGAGGAGGAATTGCATAACATTCCAATATTATTGCAGAACATATTTCACTTTTCTTTTTGCAAATATGTGTTAATTTGCATTTCTGTTGTAATTTTCGTTGATTTTGTTTGTTACTCTACAGATCGATCGAACGGGTTCGTGTAGGCTGTTAATTGTAAGACTTGCTTTGTGAAGTCTTTATGTTATTTATGAGAGGCAGTATTCCCATTTCTTTTACACAACGGTCTACAGTTTCACACACTTTCACGTGTTTCTTCCATCGGCCGGCGGTGTCGCCATTTCTCATTTCACCCGTTTGTGTGCGTACGCCTGGGTCAGAGCTTGCTTGAAGGACCGCACATTTTCCCGTGAAGTTTGCTTTTTATAAATACCAATTATTGCGTAGAGAGCGGCGTACGCCTTCTTTTGTGCGTACGCAACGTTTATAAATGAGGCCCCAGGTCCTCAAGTCAAGTCATCTTAATTTATATAGTGCTTTTAACAATGTAAATTGTTTCAAAGCAGCTTTACAGAGATAAATGTAAAATCTAAGGTAACAGATCGTTTTGGCTTTATAGCGGTTCTTGAATAAATATATTTTCCAGCTAAAGTTAGTTTTGATTAATTCACTTCTGTTGAAGTGATCATTTGTTATTAAATTAGGGGCCGCTAAGACAACACCGTTATTCTCTAAACAGACTTTAAACGCGAACCTGTGATAAAGACTGATGGCGCTCACGTGCGCATCAATAATTAATTCTATAGTTATATGCGTTTGAATATATATGCGCAGGTTTGTAATTCCCTGCAAACCATGCTTAAACAAACTACTTGTCTTAAATGTTGATACAGAATTTTATTTTATCACTTCGGGGTAGGTACCCAAGCCGTATTTCCCCACAACACTTTATCTGTAGAGTGGTAAAGGGATCCTCCATAGGGAGAGACTAGTTGGCACTTCAGCCTTGCGTTGTCATCGGGTCCAGGCGAAGGTTCTTCGTCAGATCTGGATATGGCCTGGATCCGGCAGGCTGCGGGAAAACCTCGGGATAAACAAAGACACTAAAATTAGCGTAGATGCCATTCTTCTTATGATGTAACGAGTACATCAGGATATAAGGGAAGTGTTCCCAGTTCCGGCTGACCTAATCTATGCAGCCTAACATTGAATTATAGAAGTCTGTAATGTATTATGTGAATGCTAGGTCAAAGAGATGTGTCTTTAATCTAGTTCTACCAGAAAGACTAGGGAGATAAAATGATGTAACAAAGCTTACATTTATTGACAGCTCAGCAAGCATTATTTATGAAGTTCTTTGGCGTAGGCCCCGTCCATAGTTTGTAATCCGAGGGTAGCGGATCTGCATCTCCTGCCTGAAGACGAAGGCAGGGGCGCAGCCGACCCCCCTGGGAGGTATGGACAGGACCCTCCTGGTGGTGGTGGGGAGGGTGGAGGTTGTTGTCGCGTCGACATCTGCGAACTCAAACATGTGTAAGTACCGATCTTTTATACAGAAAGTATAAAGACGTGATTGGATAGAAATGAAGGTAATAAGTGACGTAGTAATTAAGTCTTCCTGGCAGAGCTTAAGCTAAAGCTTTCATCTTTGAACTGACAGATTGTGTCTGTTTTCCGGACAATGTTAGGAAGACTGTTCCAAAATTTTGGTCCTAAATAGGAAAATGATCTACCGCCAGCAGTCGATTTTGATATTCTAGGTATTATTAACTGGCTGGAATTTTTAGATCGCAATAGACGTGAAGGACTATAATGCGTTAAGAGCTCGCTCAAGTACTGCGGAGCTAAACCATTTAGTGCTTTGTAAGTAATCAGCAATATTTTAAAATGTATACTTTGTTTAATAGGCAGCCAATGCAGTGTTGACAGAACGGGGCTAATATGGTCATACTTCCTGGTTCTGGTAAGAACTCGAGCTGCTGCGTTTTGAACTAGCTGTAGTTTGTTTATTAAGCGTGCAGGGCAACCACCTAGTAGAGCATTACAATAATCTAGCCTTGAGGTCATCAACGCATGAACTAATTGTTCCGCATTTGTCAATGAGAGCATATGGCATAATTTAGATATATTTTTAAGATGGAAAAATGCGGTTTTACATATACTAAACACATGACTTTCAAATGAAAGATTGGTATCAAAGAGTACACCCAGGTTCCTAACCGACGACAAAGACTTAACAGAGCAGCCATCAAGTGTTAGACAGTATTCTAGGTTATTACGTGTGGAAGTTTTTTGTCCAATAATTAGAATCTCTGTTTTTTCAGAATTCAGTAGTAGGAAATTACTTTTCATCCAATTTTTTATATCAGCTATGCATTCCGTTAATTTTGTGAATTGGTAGGTTTCGTTAGAAGTATTAATTATACAGCTGAGTATCATCGGCATAACAGTGAAAGCTAATTCCATGTTTCCTAATGATATCTCCTAATGGTAGCATGTACAGAGTGAACAGCAGCGGTCCTAGTACTGAGCCTTGTGGTACGCCATACTGAACTTGTGATCGATAAGACATCTCGTCATTTACTGCTACAAACTGATAACCGTCAGATAAGTATGATTTAAACCATTCTAGTGCAATTCCACTAATGCCAACATAGTTTTCTAGTCTATATAAAAGGATGTTGTGGTCAATGGTGTCAAATGCAGCACTAAGATCAAGTAACACTAATAGAGAGATACAACCATGATCGGATGATAAGAGCAAATCATTTGTGACTCTAACGAGATCTGTCTCGGTACGGTCTAAATCCGGTCTGAAAATTCTCGCAGATATAATTTCTTTCTAGAAAGGAACATAGTTTTGAAGATACTGCTTTTTCTAATATCTTTGATAGAAAAGGCAGATTCGAGATCGGCCTGTAATTGACTAATTTTGTATGATCAAGTTGCATTTTTTTAACAAGTGGTTTAATCATAGCCAGCTTAAAGGTTTTCTGGTACGTATCCTAGAGACAAAGACGAATTAATGATATTAAGAAGAGGATCTATGACATCTGAAAGCATCTCTTTCAGTAGCTTAGTCGGTATAGGGTCTAACATCAATTTAGATGATTTAACCAGTTTGCTAAATTCTTCCTCTCCTATAGCAACAAATTAATAAAATTTTCCCTCAGGGAGACTACAATGCACTCCCTGATGCCATACTGTAGTAGACGGTTGCATAGTTATAATTTTGTCCCTGATATTATCTATCTTATAAGTGAAGAAGTTCATAAAGTCATTACTGCTGTGTTACTTGAAAAACTTCTGGGCTTGAAGCTTTCTTTTTTCGTTAGTTTAGCCACTGTTTCAAATAAATATCTAGGATTGGGTTTATTTTCTTCAAATAGGGTTGAAAAATAAGCAGATCTAGCAGCTTTTAAAGCCTATCTGTAAGCAATCAAGCTCTCCTTCCATGAAATCCGAAATACCTCTATTTTTGTTTTCTTCCAGTTGAGCTCCATTTTTCTGGCTGCTCTCTTAAGGGCCTGAGTGTGCTCGATGTACCAAGGCGTTGGACTATTTTCTTTAATCTTCTTAAAGCTCAACGGAGCAACTGTGTCTAAAGTGTATTTTTAACTACTGATAGTTTTCAGCTGTTATCTTGGCATCCCATGCATTTTTGCACCTCCCTTTCTTCATGTGTTCAATACTTTTTCCCTGTGTCATTTCACATTATTACACATAACTTAATTTCCGAACTTATTTGTTTTGGTATCTTTGTATGTATGGATTACTTGGGTTGTTACCAACATCTGGTGAAAATTGCATGTCAATAGCACCTTTGGAAATATATTTACTGAGAAAAAGAGTAACGTATTCAATACTTATTTCACCCGCTGTATCTGTTTTTTATTTATTGAACATCAATACAATTTTTAACCTTAGATGGGTTTGGACGTTTTTTGGATTTCCAAATTCGGGGAACAGACACACCTATGTGATGATATCTAGGTGAAAGAGTCTTTATGTGATGGGATTTATCTGAAGCTGCAAAGCAGCTCTAGGCCATCACACTACCACCACAATGTTTTTGTCTTTTGGTATCATGTTCTTTTTATGAAATGCTGTGTTAGTTTTATGCCATATGTAACGGGGCACGCACCTTCCACAAATATCAACTTTTGTCTCATCAGTTGATTTTTCACATAGAGACATGCATGTTTGGAGAGTTTTTTTTCCTTAATAAATGAAATCATCATTTAAAAACAGCATTTTGTATTTACTCAGATTATCTTTGTAATGATAAAATTGGTTTAATGATCTGAATCATTTGTGACACATTAGTGATTATGTGACAAATAGGAAGGGGGCAAATAATTATTCACAGCACTATATAATATATATATAAATAGAATCTTTAAAAAAATATTGTTACAAGTTCTCCATTTTTTTATTCATTATGTCATTCACAATGCTTCATTAGATTGTATTTCTTTCCTCATTTAAGCCGTCATTAATGTACACAGTAGCCACCTTTCCACTGTCGAGCCAGGGCTAACAACGTGCCAGGCAGGGCCAATAGCCTCTGACCACAAGGCCTAAATTAAGCTGCATTTTTACATTGTCTGGCCAGTAGTCCCTTAATACTATCCTAAAACCTGGCCTTAACACGCCTACATAGAACCCCTTAACACAACCCCACCCGACTGAAAACTAGTTAGATCACAAAATGAGCATGACAGAAGCGAACGTTTGTTCTTTACTTAAAGGTAATGTAGGCAATTTTTTATAAACCCCTGACATTCTACCGGAGCTGTTCATGTTCTCAGACTAAAATTTTTGCATTTCTATGTCAACTATATCAATGCCAAAATGAATCCACAGCAATCAAGGTGGAGCCATAAAGCCCAGCATTCTCTGAAACGTTTTCAGGGGAAAAACACTGCCTTTCTGGAAAGACGCGGCCAGACGCTGAATACGGCGCGCGCGCTGTGTTGACAAGCGGGCCGTCATCGCCACCGAGTCTAGCTCTATTCCCAGAAAAGAGGTTGACTGACGGGGCAGCAGTGAGCTCTTGGTCCAATTGACTGTGAGACCCAGGCTTTGTTGAGCCGCTGTGTGGAGCTTCGTGCAGGAGGCTGTGCTTGAGAGTGGCCTGCAGAGGAGCTAGAGCGCCGTGGAAGGAACAAGTTCATGGCCTGTGACGTTTTCTGAACCTCCGAAAACCGGTCCACAATCCCGCTTACTGCTGGGCCAAAGAGACCGGCGTGAGAGAGTGGGGCGTTAAGGAACACAGCACGTTCAGATTCGCTCATGTCGGCGAGCGGCAACCAGAGGTGCCTCTCCGTAACGGTGAGCGCCGTAACGGTGAGCGCCAGGCTATGCACCTTCCCATAGCCTGGGCTGCTGATTTAGTGGCGCGGAGGGAAAAGTCCGTCGCGCTGCGCAGATCCGTGACGACATCCTGAATTGGGCCCTTCTCGTCCATGCGGCTGAGAAGGTCGGCCTGGAGGATCTGGAGGACAGCCATAAAGTACAGGGCGGAAGCGGCCTGTCCAGCGGCGATGAAGGCGCGGCTGACAAGGGCTGAAGTGGTCCTGCAGGCTTTAGACGGGAGGGCAGACTTTGAGCGCCATTTTGCTGATGACGGGCAAAGATGCACTGCAAACGCCTCTTCCACTGGGGGAATCCGGCTGTAACCTTTCTTAACGGCTCTGTCCACGTGGGAGAGAGTCGAAGAGGCAGGAGAGCGGAGTCTCGCGGAGAATGGAGCGTTCCACGATTTCAAGAGCCATTGTACGCAAAAAACAAACAAAAAAAAAAAAACAATGGCGAGGGCTTGTATTATTTGGTAGCCTATTATTGTCTTATTTGTCACTTTCGGAACTGTCTTACTGAAATACAGTGAATTATCATCATGTAGTGTAAAATCCGAGTTTGTTTTTATTCACCAATCCTAATGGAAAAATTAAGAAGCATAAATTAATGATGTAAAATTACGGAGCCCTGCATGACATTCGGAAAATATTGTCTACTATCAGCCTAATAGGCTATCTCTCCTTGCAATGCTAGTAATTTAATGCAGTCATGATCATTGCTCACTTAAAGTGGCATTGACCTGCTGAGTAAATTAATAAATATAATTTAGCTAAATCTAAAACATTGTATCATTTATATCAGCAACATATTTCTTTATATCGCCCAGCTCTAAAACTACTCAATATTAAAGCTTATAGGCCTATATTACTTTTTGTAAAGCTGCTATAAAACGATGTGAATTGAGTGTTATACCAATTTTTTTTACTTGACTTCACTTGATATAGACCTAGGTGGCCGCGAATGAAGAATTTGTTCCCCAGATTTAGCAGCACGTATAGGCTATATATTACACGGCGGTCTGCCTTGAAGGGATTGTTTGTTGTACAGTAACTTCATTTAACTTATTAAGTCGTATTAACGGTTTAACTCGTATTAAGTTAATAAAAACATTATATAATTGATCATTACTGAAATCGCCATGCCTACGTAGTAGCCTACCGCCAAACTGCGTAGAAGATCATTCATAAACTCGTACATAAGAATACACATGCTCATGCCTCAAGTGTCTAATCCAATAAGATGGCTGTATTATAAACCAATTAAATTGTGGGTGGGCAATGTGTGCTTAATGTTAATTATCCTTGGATCTCTCCAATTCAATTAGCGAGAAATGTCTTATAACCATAGCTTTCTCGCTGTATAGCACCAATAACTGTTTGGCTATCAACCAAGTGAAACCACTTCTCAACTCGAATTCGGCTATGCTGCTCAAAGTACTTCCGCAGCCGTGAGGCAAACACTGCTCCACACATCTCCGCTTTGACAGCGTCTCCTTTGTGGTCTAACGGAGTTCGTTTGGCTTTGGACACCACAAGCTTGGTGATTGAGCCGTTATCAGAGTTCCATCTGAGGTACATTACCGCACAATAATGCTCGCTTTCATCTTTAAAAAGGTTATCTTATCGCCCAGGGTTCATCACTGACATGTTGGGGAGTTATTGCTCTAGTGAATTTAATCTGGCTAAGCTGGAC
This sequence comes from Phoxinus phoxinus, assembly GCF_949152265.1. Taxonomy (NCBI): domain Eukaryota; kingdom Metazoa; phylum Chordata; class Actinopteri; order Cypriniformes; family Leuciscidae; genus Phoxinus; species Phoxinus phoxinus. Next base: position 10,483,272 of record NC_136897.1, read on the forward strand.
ATATTCCTCAAAGAGCTTAACCACATCTTCTCTGAGACCATCCGAGAGGGCGGTGTCCCAAGTTTCACTGACTGGAACTCTTCCATCCTTTGCCTCTTGGAAAGCTCTGCGGACTAGAATTGCTCCTTTCTGCTTGGCTGGAGTCACTAGACCTACAGGATCATACACCCCCGACACCTGACTCAACAACTCCCTTCGTGTCAGTGGATTTGGTGTTTTCACTCTGAATCTTGAATCTGCTCTTGCAAGAGATTCTGACCAAGTCTCATTTTCTTCTTTCTCTTCGAGAAATTGATTGATGTCATCACACGGAGCATGTCTTCTTACACATCATAGCCCAGACCAAGTGCTTTGTTGTCATCATCGTGCATTTGGTTTGGTAAAACCATGATCTTTTCTTTGGTTCCTAGGGGCTCATTCTCTGACTCACCGCTCCCACTTTGACCTGAGAAGACCCATGGCTTGAGAAGAAATCCTCTAGCTGTTAAGATCCGCTCCACATTTGCCACAATAGACCTCATCTGGTAAAGGTCATTGTGGGACGTGAGAATGTCGTCAACATAGCTGTCTTGATGGAGCACTCTGCGCTCTTCCTCAAGGTGAGCGAAGGATGGCAAATTGGCAGTTTCACGCATTGCCAGTTGTGCAATGCAGCCTGCTGGTTTGTCGCCAATGTTGACTCTTGTGACCGCATATTCCTCCAGTTCCTCATCTTCACAGTCTCGCCAAAGGAACCTGTGCATATGCATTTCATGGTCTTCCAGCCAAACCGAATTGTCTTTTTTTATCTTTTTGATGTCTCCTAATGCGGCATACATTTCACTCCTGAATCTCAGCAGGACAGCACGTATCTGATTAACCTTTATGCCTCATTATATATTTTACGACGTTGAGTGCATTAAGGGACAAAAATGTCCACTCTAAACCAGGGGCGGTTTCTTCATTAGGGCGATTGGGCGACGCACCACCAAAGTGTGAAAGGGACTTTTTCAATCACATTCACATTCAACCACAGAGTTACGCTAGCAGTCATTGTTTGTTCTGTCTCTGGATATAGTCCAATCAGCATCCAGTCACGTTCTGTGGAGTACCGCCTCTTTTTGGGCGATTTCACTCTGGGCGAGAATCGCCCTGAGTGTTCCCATAGACTTCAATACAAATATTTTTTTTTCGAACTGCAGGCACTGCAATGCATTCTCTATGGGTTTCGGGAGGGCTCGCACTAACGTGCTTTTTTTAGACTGCAAGGTAGATAGACTGCAAGGTTACATTCACTATGTTTTATAGTCTTCAATATGAACATTGTTTGTAGGACAATATTGACCAGGATATGATTTATTTTTATTTTTATTAAATACAGATTTTTTTTATTATTCAAATAGAACAAAATTTAAATACTGAGATTTAAAACACAAAAATGTAATTATTTTCCATACACTAAATGCAAAGAGAAAACGTCTCGGTTACGTATGTAACCCTCGTTCCCTGAGTACAGGGAATTGGGATCACGCTAGGGAGCCAATTGCCTTCGAGAGAATTAAAATGAGCCAATGGACATTGGCATGCAAGATTTGCATTCCGCGACCCGCCTACCAGCGCGGGTATAAAAGGCGGAAGTAAACATTGCGTCAGTGCTTTTCGCTGAGGAGCCGAACAGTGTCCAGTCCTCCGCGTATGTACAGCAACATGGCGAAGGGACGACACGTCTCCGTTCCCTGTACTCACCTTTCGTCCTGGGAACTCCGACGTGTCATCGGGGGAGTTCCCTGACGAATTGGGATCCCTAATAAAACGCCATGCTGCTGGGCCCTTTGTTGTGGAAATGATCAATATTAAAACCTGGATGAAGGAGACAAAGTCGATTCTCAAAAGATTAAACAAAGTATTTTATTTCATGCATGAAATAAGACGTTCCCACACAGACAGCGTCTGATATGAGAAGGCCCATGGCATTCTCACGCAGAGAGCATCTGACATGAGAAGGCAAAGGCTAGTCCCTTTCGCCAAGGTTATATACCCTAACACATCCTGTGTAAAAAACCTTTGTTACCTTAAAGGGAGATGTCTTAGCTCATGATCTCATGTCCAACCTAAATTCTATCTAGACAGAACAATGTCATGTCAGCAAAAAGTCCCCGCTCTTAGCTACTGCTCTTTTTCACACATCTTGCCTATCTTTAGTTCGATCAAAGCTGCGCACATATTTTTCACACTTGGAGTACAAAAGGTTACTTGGAGTACACATAGTCCCTTCTATATGCTTTCTATAACATTTTGTTCCTTATGCATTTCTAATAGCTTGGGTTAAACTTTTTATTTCAATATGCATAGCTTCAACGTTAATAAAAGTTGTACCCATCTAAAAGTAAAAGAACACATCTAAATGTAATATTTCCATTACACCTTCCAGCGTCCAGCTAAGCTACCCTGCAGCAGTTTCTTGTAATAAGTTGCGGGAGCTAGCTAGGAATCACACTGCTGTTCCACAAGACCCGCTCAGTGGATATTGGATAACACTGGGAAAACGTGCCCTAACCCATAAAAAGGGAAAGGGAACGCTGCGGAAGCCCCAGCCTGCCTAAGGAAGGCCTGGAATACACATATGTACTAGCCCAGTGGGATAGTGAAACATATGGCAGTCCCTGAGGTGGTTCCATCCTAGGAAGTGGGAGCGAACTCAACAGGGACGACAGAAAGAGTCTGTCAAGGTGAAGACATGGTTAAACTGCACATGGCATGATGGGTCACAGTAGAGACCACTAGAGAACACCCAGTCTACTAGCAACTCGACTAGAGGTAGCAGACCTGGCTCTGGCGGTCCGCTACGCCAGGCACGGGAGGGATGATGGAGGATCTCACGAGGCTCAATCTGGGAGGACAAAGCTCACCCAGAGACTTATACGCTCGGGTGATAGCATCCACTAACCAGTTAGCCAACCTCTGCTTGGAGACAGCCTTCGCCTTCTGCTGGACTCCATAACAGACAAAGAGCTGATCTGAGGTCCTGAAGCTTTCCGTTCTGTCAACATAAACCCGCAGGGCGCGGACGGGACAGAGAAAAGCTAGGGCTGGGTCTGCCTCCTCCTGGGGCAGTGCTTGCAGGTTCACCACCTGATCCGTGAAGGGAGTGGTAGGAACCTTGGGCACATATCCGAGCCGGGGTCTCAATACAACGTGAGAAAGGCCCTGCCCGAATTCTAGGCACGATTCGTCGACCGAAAAAGCTTGCAGATCCCCGACCCTCTTGAAAGAGGCCAATGCTAACAGGAGCGCTGTCTTATTGGACAGGATATTAAGCTCTACTGTCGACAAATGCTCAAAGGGAGGACTTTGAAGAGCTCTGAGTACCAGAGCTAGGTCCCAAGAGGGTACAGAGTGCAAAACACGAGGTGGATTTAACCTCCTAGCACCCCTAAGGAATCTGATGATCAGGTCGTGCTTCCCCAAAGATTTACCCTCTACTGCATCGTGATGTGCGGCTATTGCAGCAACATACACTTTGAGGGTGGAGGGAGACAGCCTTCGCTCCAACCCATCTTGCAGGAAGGAAAGCACAACTCCGATCGGGCAAGTTCGGGGGTCCTCCTGACGGGAGGAATACCAAGCGACGAACAGGTTCCACTTCAACGCATAGAGGTGCCTCGTAGAGGGGGCTCTAGCGGAAGTAATGGTGTCTACCACTGCCTGTGGTAGACCACCTAGAACCTCCGCGTCCCGTCCAGGGACCAGACATGGAGTTTCCAGAGGTCTGGACGTGGGTGCCATAGAGTGCCCCGTCTCTGAGAGAGGAGGTCCTTCCTCAGAGGAATCGGCCAAGGGGGGGCTGTCGCGATGAGCATGAGTTCCGTCAACCAAGTCCTGGTGGGCCAATACGGCGCCACTAGAAGGACCTGCTCCTCGTCCTCCCTGACCTTGCACAGAGTCTGTGCAAGAAGGCTCACTGGGGGAAACGCCGGGGCCAGCTGAGGGCCAGGGCGTCCGTGCCGAGGGTCCCCTCGGTCAGAGAGTAAAACCACTGTTGGCCGTACGGATCAGTACGTGCCTGTGTCTGAGAAACCCCTTGAGGCGACACAAGGCTAAGCGTACTGCTGCAACTCTAGGCAGTTGATGTGCCAATGCAGTTGGGGCCCCATCCACAGACCCGAGACTGCATGCCCTTTGTACGTTGCACCCCATCCCATGGCAGAGGCATCTGTGAAAACCACAGCATGCCTGGAAACCTGGACTAGGGGCACTCCGGCCCGAAGAAACGCAGGATCTGACCATGGGGAGAAGATTTGGCGAGAGTGCGGGGTCACTTTGACCTGGAACGTGCCGCTCTGCCACGCCAACCTCGGGACTCGATCGTGAAGCCAGCGCTGAAGCGGTCTCATATGTAACAGGCCGAGCGGCGTTACTGCAGCTGCCATATGCCCCAGGAGCCTCTGAAATTGTTTCAGTGGAACCGCTGTCCTGCCTCGAAAGGACCTGAGGCAGGTGAGCACTGACTCGACGTGTTCCTCCGTGAGGCGCGCAGTCCGAGTGACCGAGTCCAGCTCCATACCGAGATAAGAGATCCTCTGCACGGGGCAGAGTTTGCTCTTGTCCCAGTTGACCTGAAGCCCCAACCGGCTGAGGTGCTGAAGCATCATGTCCCTGTGATCGCACAACATATCTCGCGAGTGAGCTAGAATGAGCCAGTCGTCGAGGTAGTTGTGGATGCGCCACAAGGGTAGGACCTTGTACTGATACGCTCGACCCTCGAAAGCAAACCGAAGAAATGGTCTGTGACGAGGAAGAATCGATACGTGAAAGTACACGTCTTTCAGGTCGATCGCTGCAAACCAATCCTGGGGACGGATGCCGAGGTGCCGAGGTGGCATTCGAAAATGCGAGTTTTGTGCAGGGCCCGATTCAAAACTCGCAGGTCCAGGATTGGCCGTAACCCACCGCTTTTCTTGGGTACAATGAATTAGGGGCTGTAAAACCCGGACCTCATCTCGGCAGGAGGGACCGGCTCGATCGCGTCCTTCGTCAGCAGGGCGTCGATCTCTTTCCGCAAGACAGGGGCATCCACTGACCGCACACGGGTGAAGTGGACGCCCCTGAACTTGGGAGGCCGGCGTGCAAACTGAATTGCATAGCCGAGCCGAATGGTGCGGATGAGCCATCGGGACGGACCCGAAAGCGCTAGCCAGGCTCTCAGATACAGTCCCAACCAGCCCACCCGCACCACCGGCGTACCCGCGGAGGGGCAGCGAGGTGGAAGACAGGGACCCAGCTCTGGTGGCGTTGTAGCGACCGAGAGCAGGGTCTGGGCGTCGAACTTGACACCAACCTGCTTCCACCGGGGGGCAGGCAGCAGAGAAGGCCCGTGGGCATTCTGCTGCGGGCTGCCCAGATGGCGAGAGGAGGGGGAGTGACGAGGAACGAGGCCCTGACTCCTTGTGTCCCGGTCTCTGCGCCTCCGGGCCCAGCCGCAGACAGGAGCGACGCAACCGAGGCTGCGTCACTGCTATCCGGGAGCTGAGGAGAGGGGAGCGGGAGCGGTGCCGTTCGGAGGCGGCGTGCACTGCCACTGAGACCCTCTCGGACGGGGGAGACTGTGTGCCCAACAGTCTCGGCCGTGGATGACCTGTAAGAGGAGGTAGAAACTGCTCGCCGTCGCCGAAGAGGCCCCCTTGGGATATGGGGAAGTTGAGAAATTTGTTCTTCTTCGCTTCCCACAAATCCGCAAGGGTAAGCCAAAGATGGCGCTCCTGGACCACAAAAGTGGACATTGCCCGACCCAGGGAACGTGAGGAAGTCCGTCACCTCACGCAGCTCCTGCAGCAATCTTGGGTCAGGACCACCCGCCTGCAAGTCATGGAGTGTTTTGGCCTGGTGGACCTGCAGCAGCGCCATGGCATGCAGGGCGGAAGCACCGTCTCCGCACGCCATGTAGGCATCCCTGGTCAGACCAGAGGAAAACCTACAGGCGCGGAAGGGGAGTGAAGGGGCACCCCGCCAAGTGGAAGCGGTCTTTGGACACAACTGCATCGCAACCGACCGCTCCACTGGGGGTCTCCCTCACTCATCCAGCTCCTCTCGGACTGGATGCCATGGTACAGGTGTGGGCGAGGTCACACCTGTACGCCTTCCCCCCGGTATCAATGCTCCCGGGAGTTCTGGAGAGGGTTCACCGGGAAGGGGCTCATCTATTGTTAGTAGCCCCGTATTGGCCGGCCCGAGTATGGTTCGCAGACCTAGTGTCTCTTCTGGACGGCTCTCCGTTGGAGATCCTGTCAGGAGGGACCTGCTGTCCCAAGCAAGAGGCACAATATTTCACCCTCACCCAGAGTTGTGGAAACTGTGGGCTTGGCCTGTGGGGGCCCAGCTCATAATAATAATAATGCATTTTATTTATAGGCGCCTTTCTCAACACTCAAGGTCACCTTACAAAATCAATAATAAAATACTCAATGCATTGAACATTGAATCAGCGAGAACAAACATTATCATAACATAGTAAAAGTGTAGTGTCCAGTGTAGTCCAGTGTAGTGACGTCCAGTGTAGTGACGGGGACACTATACTGACAAAGAGCACCGTCCTTCGGATGAGACGTTAAACCGAGGTCCTGACTCTCTGTGGTCATTAAAAATCCCAGGATGTCTTTCGAAAGAGTAGGGGTGTAACCCCGGCATCCTGGCCAAATTTGCCCAGTGGCCTCTGTCCATCATGGCCTCCTAATCATCCTCCTATATATACTAATTTGCTTCATCACTGTCTCCTCTCCACCAGTAAGCTGGTGTGTGGTGGGCGTTCTGGCGCAATATGGCTGCCGTCGCATCATCCAGGTGGATGCTGCACATTGGTGGTGGTTAAGGAGATTCCCCCCTTCCATATGTGAAGCGCTTTGAGTGTCCAGAAAGGCGCTATATAAATGTAATGAATTATTAAAAGAACAACAATTTTTTTTTTTTATTAAAAACTAAAGATAATATGCCTGTCTAAAAAGATGAGTTTTTAAGTGAGTTTTGAAAATGGTTATGGACGTGGAGTGTTGAATGTACTGGGGCAGAGAGTTCCAGAGATGTGGGGCTGAATGACTGAAAGCCCTAAACCCCATGGTAACCAGACGGGCATGAGGGAGGATGAGCTGAATGGAGGAGGAGGACCTGAGCGAACGGGTGGGTGTCTTGATATGAAGAAGCTCAATGAGATACTCAGGGGCAAGATTATTAATAGCTTTAAATGTAAGGAGGAGAATCTTATAAATTATGTGATATTTGAAAGGAAGCCAATGAAGTTGCTGCAGGACAGGTGTTATTTGACTGATGGAGGGGGTTCTGGTAATAATACGGGCAGCAGAGTTTTGGATTAGTTGTAGTTTATGGATGGATTTGTCAGGTAGACCATAAAGAAGAGAGTTGCAATAATCTAGGCGGGAGGTGACCAGGGTGTGAACCAGAATTTCAGCACTGTTGGGGGAGAGAGATGGACGTAAACGAGAAATATTACGTAAGTGGAAATATGGTGACCGAGTGATGTTATTAATGTGGGACTGAAATGACAGAGTGCTATCTAGGATGACATCCAGACTCTTAACCTGAGGGGAAGGGAACACAGATGAATTGTCGATGAAGATGGAGAAATCATTTATTTTAGAGAGGATGGATTTGGTGCCAATAAGGAGGAGTTCAGCTTTGTCACTGTTGAGCTTGAGAAAGTTTAAAGAGAACCAGGATCTGATTTCCTGAAGGCAATTAGATAGGGAAATTGGAGGGAGAGATGTAGTGGGTTTGGTGGATAGGTAGAGCTGGGTGTCATCTGCATAGCAATGGAACTGGATGTTATGTTTGCGAAAAATATGGCCAAGAGGGAGAAGGTAAATAATTTATAATAGGGGTCCAATGACAGAACCTTCGGGAACACCAGAGGAAAGGGGGGCAGAGTGGGATCTAAATGTTTTAAGTTGTACAAACTGAGTACGACCAGAGTGATATGATTTAAACCAGTGCAGTAGTGGTTCAGATAGAATCCGGTCTCTCGACTGAGGTCGTTGAGACCATCCCTCAAACCAGAGCTCCCTCCACGAGAAAACTTTGAAATGGAAATTATTCTCTACCTGGTGTGGAGATTGTAATTTTGATCCTGTTAACTGCCCGGTTGGTACAGTTCTCGATTTCCTTCAGACCGTTTCTCTGCTGGATTATCTCCTTCCACCTTGAAGGTGTACGTAGCGGCTATATCTGCATATCACACCCCTCTGGGGGCTACTTCTCTGGGGAGAGATCCTTTTGTTAATCGTTTTCTCCGTGGCACATTGAGGCTGAGGCCTGCACTGCACTCTACAGCACCGGCTTGGGATTTGGCCATTGTACTTGAGGGTCTGGCCTTGGCTCCCTTCGAGCCTATTGAAGTGGTTTCAGAAAAGTTCCTTACACTAAAAACTTTATTCCTACTTGCAATTTCTTCAATTAAGAGAATTGGAGATTTGCAGGCCCTGTCAGTTGCTCCTTCATGCCTAGAATTTACACCTGGTATGATTAAGGCATTTCTTCACCCTAGGCCGGGTTACATTCCAAGAATACTGACTAATGTTGCAGGCCCAATTGTGCTGCAGGCCTTCTGTCCTCAACCTTTTAGTAGTAGTAGCCTTTATTGTCGCTAGTCACAAGTACCAGTGAAATTAGCCATCAACCTGTCCATACACAAACATACATACAATATGACAATGGGGTAGACAAGACAGGAAGACAGAGCATTGAGGAAAATAATACAGCATGACATGAGGATTGGTGAGGGGTGAAAAAAAAAGGCAACTCCCAGACTATGCTCCTGTGAGGAGTACAGTCTGGGAACAGGAAAAAACACCTCAGCAACATTAGCACATAATCAGTACATGAACCCACAAGACTTGCAACAGGGGAGGGGAGTGGGGGATGGAGGTAACCCAGCACAGGCAAGCAGCCATCCGGTCCTGCAGCCTTTCGGCGCTGGTCACAGACCCGCCCGCCAGGCTGGGGGGTACAAAGCGGCGAAGGCGAGGGATTCGGGGTGGGGGGGGGGGGTGATTGCATATCTGTATATACATGTAAGAGTTTGTGTATGTGTAGGCCTGGAGATTCGCTCCGCCTGGCATCCAAATCTCGGTGCCTCAGTCCGCAGGCTGTCATAGCGTTAACACAGCAAGTTGCCATGGAGACAACCTTGATTAGGTCCCAAACAGAGTCAACAATCAGCAGGTGTCTGTGAGAAATGGGGGAAGGAACGCAAGAGCGGCTCACTGCAGTGCTCTTCCGGGGGAGTTGTTGTTCCAACAGCGGCCTTGGCCGAGGCCAGTGCTGATTGATGGGGCCAAAAGCAGATAAGATTGGGATTATTTGGTCTTCTTAGTCCATTCTGGTCCATCAGCTTTTGCAAAGCCGGGAGCTTCTCCAAGATGTTATCCAGATTTCGGGTCACCTCCCTGTTGTTATCCATAATGCGGTTAATAGTCCCCGCCTGAGTGCTGACCGCTCTGCCCACTGCTTCAATCATGCCGGGCAGCATTGTGGGGCTTTGGACAGCTGTCACCGTTTTCTTAATTTCTTGATAAACCAGGGCAATGCCTAATCCAGTCAGCAAAAGACCTGTTATCATTGTTCCGAATAGGTAGATATCTTCAATGTCCTCCACGGAAAGAGCCGCCAGACACACGACCCGCCACCTCTCCCACGCGTCCATCGTGTAGCCAGCTGCGAACGTTCCGGCAGGGCAGTCAGCTTCCCCCGAACCCAAGCTTCTCGTCGAGAACATGGTGTCAATTGCGTTGAGAGACCAGTTGATCAAATCCATGATTTTTAGTTTGGAGAACAGTGCGGAGAAAGTCTCTCAAAGTTAAGACATAAGACTAGATGAGAGGAGCGAAGCAGGGAAAATCAGGGGGAGGAGAGGGAGAGAAAATGCGACCGCCTTCGTTGAGAGCCAGAGAGAGAAGACAAGTTTAATACCCCAGATGAGGAAAGACTAAATCTGTTGTGTCCAGTTCGGGCTTTGGATGCCTACGTTCACAGAGCTGCCCTGTGGCGTAGATCAGAGCAGTTATTTGTCTGCTTCGGCTCAACCAAGAAGGGTTGCCCTGCATCGAAACAGGTTATGAGCAAGTGGGTAGTCGAGGCTATCTCACTTGCTTATGAAGCGGTCGGACAGCCTTCACCTTTGGCTGTTCGTGCCAATTCTACAAGGAGTATGGCTGCCTCTACGGCTTTGATTTCGGGAGTTTCCCTTCATGACGTGTGTAATGCGGCAGGCTGGTCCTCACCACATACATTTGTCAAATTTTATGATTTAGACCTCTCCACTCCGGGGGCGAGGCTGCTCGCTTCTCAGTGTGCGCAGGACTCAAACAGAACGGGCACTTGTCATTATGGCGTAGTGGGTATGGGGTTCCCATTGCATAAACGCAGCGGGAGTTCCCTTGAACGTCTCTGGTTACGTATGTAACCTTAGTTCCCTGAGAGGGAACGAAACGCTGCGTTCGCCTGCCATACTTCCTGCATGCCCTGATCGACTTGCTTCAGGCTTTTCAGAAGCTGTCACGCTCTGCGTTCAGGGGTGATTTATAGTTTCCTGGTCTATGACGTCCCGCTCATTCATTGGACTGATTATACACGTGCTTCATTGCGCAACACTTGGAAGTGTTCCCATTGCGTAAACGCAGCGTTTCGTTGCCTCTCAGGCAACTAAGGTTACATACGTAACCAGAGACGTTTTTCTTTTCTTCTTTTTTTTCGTAATTAATTTATATTTCCTCTAGTTTGTATTGACAATGTATGTAAGTTAAAGACTGCATAATCATTCTTTGAAGAAAAAAAAGGCTGTTCTACTTTAGGAGAAAAGACTAAGTCAAAAGACTATGACTAAAACTAAATCAAAATTTGCAGTCAAAATTAACTCTGCTTGCCTCTCCGAAATTGCCTAGCCCACCTTTAGGATTACAGAATTGGTGTTTGACTAATATTTTATAATAAAAAATGTTACAGTGACAGTACTTTATTAATTTGTGTCAGGAGTGCACATAAATGATGCTGAAACAAACTAGTATTTACCAGTCCGCATAAAAATAGAACCCATAGGACCTATTCATTTGTCCCTGCTTCCGTTTATTTGTGATAACAGGAATGGACAAAACAACTCCATCAAGGCTTTTTAATTGATTAAATATCATGTTTACGTCACATTTCGTTAGAAAGAGTGAGCTATTTTTTTACATTTTCTACAAAATTATGCAATCTGAGGAGGTTTTAGACCTGAGGAGGTCTCTTCCGTCTCACTATATGATGTTTTATTAAGAAAGTTTGGGAGGAGCATGTTCAAATGATCTACACAATCAGTACGATTGGAGGCCTATATATAGCCAACTCACCTTCCTTCCTTAACAGTCTTTTCTGAATCCGTCTATCACCCCGACGCCTCGCTCTTGCATGGTTATGGGTTCAGGCCACATTTCGAGCTTGTTGCTCTCCACCAGACAGCACACCAAATACGCATACTCTTTTACTCTATCTAATTATTTGTAAGTGTGAACTCGTGAAACTGTTATCCTTTCAGGCAGAGCAACAATAGAGGGAGCTTATGGACAGAAAACAGGAGTCGTATGAGTAAATCACATATGCAGATGCATTTGTCAAGTATTAACAAAAGCACAGGGAAGAGACAGATGAAACATGAAACCAAATAAATAAACGATTATAATCATATATGATTTGTCCTTCGAGCCAAGTCCTTCAAGCTTCCATTAACATATATGTATTTATCACAATGGTTAGCATAAGTAGCCTTTAGTAGTATTTTAGCAGTGGTGTTGACCCTCTCCTGACTCAGATAAACTCTGACTTTGTTCATGACCACTCCTAAAGCCCTAGTTGGCCCGCTTTGACCAAGGTATTCGGTGGGCCAAAAACCCAAGGCCTTTGTCTTTTTGTCAGATTTTCAAATACTTTCTGGCTTCAATTTAAGGTTTGTAATGTTGTCATTCAACAACCTTGTAGCTGGTTAGTTTATCTCAGGATTACTCTAAAATACTCAATGGGAATAAACTAAGGACGTTTGTTTGTTTTAAAACTTTTTTCCCTTTTTTTTCACAGCTATAAAAGAGTGGTGACACCAAAGCGTGCAAGCACTGCTGTGGTGGTGTGCTGGATGGTGGCCATCATAGTCGGCCTTACGCCCATGTTGGGATGGAACAATCTGGAGAAGCTACAACAGACCAACAGCACTGTAGGAGCTGACCTTCTTGTAACCTGTGAGTTTGAGAATGTCATCAGTATGGAGTACATGGTCTATTTCAACTTCTTCGGCTGGGTGCTGCCACCTCTCGTCCTCATGTTGCTCATCTACACTGAGATCTTCTACATAATCCACAAGCAGCTAAACAAGAAGGTCACTGCCAACCAGACTGACCCCACTCGATATTACGGGAAAGAACTCAAGCTGGCAAAATCTCTTGCACTGGTGCTCTTCTTGTTCGCTGTTAGCTGGTTGCCATTGCATATCCTGAATTGCATCACTCTCTTCTGTCCTAGTTGTGAAAATTCCACGTGCCTTATCTATGTGGCTATCTTGCTCAGTCATGGTAACTCCGCTGTCAATCCTATCGTTTACGCATTCCGCATTACAAAATTCCGAAATGCCTTCATTAAGATATGGAAACAGTATGTATGCTGCACGGAGGATCCACGTGTGGATGATCGGCCCAGCTTTCGTATAGATAGCAAAGAGAGAAGACTGCGGCACAATGATATCTGATGCTACGCTCAACAGGTCTCCTCTATTTGAATCACTTTTTAAAACATGACAGTTGAGTTTTGAAGGGAAATGCAGTATGGGATGTATGCTGTGAGTTGTGAGAATACATTCGCCACAAAAATGACAATCAGACATTACTGGAAATTGTTTCCTTGAAAGCGAAGTCACTGGTGCATATAATTAATTGCATCATTAGTGAGTAATCATTCAAATAGATGAAAATTGTCTGTTTTAGAGATATAGCCACACTGGCATTCAAATCTATGGCATTCTAATCTTTATTTGATTATGATTTCCTTTTGTGCTGGGGTTCATTTTAATGTGGCTATCACATAAAGGGCTTTATATAATGAGCGCAAAATTGCAAACTTAGTGTTAATGTATACATGTACAATTAACTATATGTATAACCGCATCTGAAGACTTTGAGGAAGGATGATGAGACTGTGATCTGATGCCATTTTATATGCCAGAGAATTAATATTTTTAAAAGAATGGGTTACGGTAGAATGGGATTATTTATAATGTGCTGCTTTTCAAGGTGAGTGCAAGTTGAAGTCAGTTAAGCCCACTTTTTCTCAAAGGTATAAATTTAAAAAAATTATTTAATCTGGCATAATTTACTCACCCTCATGTCATTCCAAACCTGTTAGACCTTCTTTCACAAAAGGAGATGTAAAAAAAATAAGAAAATGTCTATCCATTGAAAGTCAGTAGGCGCGTTTCCATTACAGATTAGCGCAAAACTTTTGCGATTTTTTTTCTAAATGTCGACAAAAAACTATTGTGAAATTACAGCGTTTCCATTAACCTTTTTCGAATTGCCTGAAAAACCACATCATGCGAGCGTAAACTTTTTTTGCGATAAATGGGAGTTTTTGCAAAATTGACGTGTTTCCATTGGGCGTATTTTAAATTCGCAATTTAAAATTGCACAATTTGAAGTGTAATGGAAACACTTCAACACTTTTATTTAAAGGGTTATCTATAATCATAATCCAAATCTAGGCAAGGGTCATACACAAACAATAACAAAGGGCTGAGGAAAAGAGAGAAATCCAAGGGGACAGGCAACGAATCAAGGAGAAACAGGATATAAACATGCTCAGAAATGCAGTGAGACACATACAAAACTTAGCAAGGAATTAAAGGGGTCATGACATGTTTTTTTTAATTTTATTATTATGTTCCCTTAGGTGCAATTATAGTATTACTATAGTTTTTTTTACAAAAAACTTTTAAAATGTAGTGATTTATGACCTTTTCCCACCCTGTTTCTCATCCTCTGATTCAAACAGTCTGTTTTGGGGGTGTTTCCCCTTTAAGAGTTCAGTGTTAACGCCCACTGTTATGATTGGCTAACATCAGTGCCTATGCATCAATTATTAACGCCCACAGCCAGAACATTTGCGGATTCCGCGTATTTAAAAAGTAGTTTAAAGTTTTAAATACATTACTTACAGTTTGCGTCGTCGTTGTTGAGCCCAGAATAGTCGGCACGGACTTATCTTTGAGCAACAGTTTTCTGGCAAAGCCAGCATCAAATGTATAGAACAAACGCTTAAATTAACACTGCCGTGACTGAGACGTCCGCAAAAAATAAAGTGCATCTATTTTTCCCTGACGACTGGATCTTTCGCAGCGTATTCAAATATGTTGTTTGTCCACAGCCAGGAACAGCACATCTGCGGCATCGTAATTTCCCTGTACACAGACCCACTCGCTGTCCGTCGACTGAACACTTGTGAGGCGCGCAGCGCGCGGGCGCGACATTGATACGAAATGAGCGTAGTTGTCTTGCGCTTTAAGCGTAGTTGTCTTGTGCTGGAGGCGGTCTATATGCAAACGCTGGTACGTCACTTCGTACCGTGACGTCACTTCTTACCATGGATCCAGAACGAGCTGTATTTAGAGCTTGATTAAATAAATTATTCGTTTATAATGGGGAGGAAGTCTTAAGCTATGAAACTTGCAGGACGTTTTAATGGTACAAAGACCTCTTATATACCAAAAGATCAAGGAAAATTTGGTTTCTCATGTCATGACCCCTTTAATGAGTGTACATGGTTTAAATAGGCTGAGACTGAGAAGGTAATGAGACACAGGTGGATCAGTGGATGCAATCAGGGATGATGAGTCTGGGCAGTGTGTTATTGGAAACGTAGTTTGTGAGGAAATGACCATAGTCTAATGTGGAGTGCCCTCTGGTGGCTCTCAAGAGCACTCCAGCTGGTGACTGTTACAGGTCTAATGTTGTTTTGGACCCCATTGAATTTCATTCAAAACAGCTGAAACATTCATTAAAATTGTTTTGTTTAAAGGAACACTTCACCTCTGGAAAGATGAATGTGTATTTAAAATGGGTCATTTATGTAGAAGAAATGTGAAAATATTTTTGAATTTGGAGCCTTCTAGACTGAGAAAAGCCAGAAAATGTATTTTTGGCTTATGGGGATGAAAGACAACAACTCCCAGAATGCACTTGCTTCGCTGCCCTAGGAGGCCACGCCTACCGGTAAGAGATCGCAGTAAACAACAAGGCTATGCTACTAGTGAGTCTCCGTGAGTCTGCCCAGTATTTTGATGTCGCCCAAAATGTCCAGGATTCGGCTTTTGCGTTCTACAGTCGCCATTCCTTAATGTTTACTGTGACGAGCAGGAACGAGACTGACGGCCGCGGAGAACGATGCGAGCCCGGTGGCGTGATTACTGATGAGTGGCGCCGGCGCCTGTGAGACGCACCGGTCTCGTATCTCTCACGGAGGAGCGGGAATTTTCCTAGCAATGTTAAAACGCACATCAAACGATCACTTGTTTAGCGTTCATGTAAACACTACATTCAGATTCACCAATCGGAATGAATTCAGTTAGATTGAAACAAAAGGTGTGCATGTAAACTATGAATGCGACTGCAGAAAGCAAAAGCCGAATCCCGGACAATTTGGACCATCTCGACGGCCGGACATGTCCGGGAAAAAGAGGATGGTCACCGCTACTACTCAGCTTTCTCCACAGAATAAGAAACTTAGCTTAGCTTCCAAATAAAGAATGGCTGACACTATTTGTACATTCTGTGAGTGAGATCCCTCTATGGGCGGGTTGAAAACATGCGGAACAGCGCCTTCTACTGGATAAATGATGAGCTAGTGTTTGTAGTCTTACCCTTATTCAAAGAAATTTGACTTCCTGCTTTTTATGACGCAAAATGACGATTTTTGCGTCATAAAAAGCAGGAAGTGGAACACTTAAATCCTTATTTCTCCCATCTCAGGGGAAAATAAGGGAATAAACCATGACCATTCGAAAATGTGACAGGGTTTCTAAAGATACAAAGTCTAATGCAAATGGGTGAAGTGTTCCTTTAACAGAAGAAAGTCATACAGGTCAAAAAAAAACATAAGGACAGAATTTAAATTTGTGGGTGAACTATCCATTTAACCCTTTCATTCATGAACTATGACAACCTCAGTCAGGATTTTTTTTTTTTGCTCTTAGGGCAAAGAAAGCCCAAAACAATATCTGAACTTTTTTTTTACATATTTTACAGAGATTTTCAGATTTTGCATTTTTGGTTTTAATTGACGAGATACTGTATTAAGCATAATACAGTAAAACACAATAATACTGTGTCTATTTAACAAACCAATTAAAAACATTTATATACAATCATGTGAAACATACAAAAAATACAATACAGCTTAAATTTTTGCAAACACAATTGTGTTTGTTCCTGTTTGACCAGCTGATGCAGAAGATCTTCATCCAAGTTAAATGTTGCATGTCTTTGATATTATAACATGAGGATTTTATTCCATCAAAGGTCTGGTGGAGGTATAACTATGTGGAAACCCAACTCTGACTATGTATAAAATGCTCATGCTCCCTCCGGTCTCAGAGTTTGTCGATTTACCCTTATTAGCTGATTATGTTCAAAATGGACAAATGTCTACAGAAGCTCTCCTCTCTGAGAAGACCTCAGACTGAAATCTACATGGATCTATTGATGTTTTCAGACTGTGAAAAGAAAGTAGTGATCAGGTGTTTTCACATTGCATGTAACGTGCATTTTGTAATCAATTACTTTTTTGATGTAACGAGCAAATTAACATATTACAAATAACATGCACAATCAGATTTTTTTTAAACTGCAAATTACAATCTTAAAACACAAATACATTTATTTAAGTATTAAGTATTTTCAAGAACAAGTCACAGTAATAGTATGAATTGTAGCTGAACTATAGATAGTGATGCATGCTGTCCAATTTAGTGGACCGATGATTAATAAGGATATCCTCCCAATCTAAAAGCAATAATTTTATAATACTTTTAAATAATTTAACAATAAGATCCAACATTTTATTTTTATTTTTTACATGCAATCTTATTGGTCCAGTTTTTATTTTTTTGAGTGTGTGTAGATATTTCGATCTAAATTAAGTTTGCCATAATACTAATCTCTACAGTAGGTGTAACACAACCACTGGAAAGTGATGCATTTTCACATTTGTTTTTATGAAGAAAGGCAGCCTTCAATTTCACCATGTGATGTTGAAACTAATCAAAACTGTAGGCAGTTTGCATTTAATATTTAGATTGCTCAAAACCGTAGGGCCAGAGAAGAGATGTGAAAAGATACACAAGAATGAACCATAAATAAATCTAGATTAAATGATACTGCCGGGGGTCTGATGTGTGTTTTTAATGTTTTGTTTTGTTTTTTTCAGATGTATTGTTACCTTAAATTATGTATATCTGTGAGGACAATCACATTTGGATCTTTCAAATGTTCAGGTGTCCCTTTAAATTTTAATAAGGCAAGGACATTCAGAGCTTTCAAAAGATACACAGGAATTTATCTGAAATTTATCCAAGTGCAGAAAGTAGAAAAGGAACTAGTAACTTAAATTGTGATGTTATCACCAAGTGATGCTATAACACCCAACAACTTGATTATGAAACACTCATGCTCTTAACAGACCCTGATTTTGACTCAGTCAACACCCTCAAATAAATTCTATTTATATATTAATTCAATTATGATAAATGGTATGACCTTTACATGATAACAAGGTCTGGTCAATCTCAGAGAGAATTTACGCGATTCTTGTGTGGTGCTTCCTGAAGTTCCTGCAAAACTAACTTACTCTCCAACTTCCTGGGTAGATCCTGAGTTAAAGGGTACCCCGATTAGTGCAGCATGTTGGCCTTATAAGATTAAATTGGGCGTCAGCTATAAAAAGGTGATACAAAAAAACTCCAAATGTTTTTGGTTTTATTAAAAAAGCCGAAAATCCGTTCACCCGTAGGCCGCCATATTTATTTACGCCGCAATGCATTCTGGGTAATGACGTGTATAAGTTGTTGCCGGTTGTAGCCTAGCCGCTCTAGCAGCTTCGGTTATTTGTTTCCAACGTACCGGCTATTATCTAGCTACGTTTTGACAGGTAGCGAGATGAACACGTCTGCCGTTCAGCCTTTTCAGTTTGAACCCGAGCGCACCATAGGCTTAAATCAGGAGAATAACGCGGAAGACGATAGGCGCACTCAAGATTATCAGAGAGTTGAGGAAGCAAGAGTAGGGCGAAACAGATGATGTCTGTGCGGTTACTGCTTGCCCATGCCAAGCGAGAACGAGCGCGTTTGCTGTAAAGAGCTCCACTTTTTGTCAGCAGCTGTCCTGGGTAGGCTAAGTAACTTATAGAGCAGACGATCATACTATCGGTATAAATAATTTAATAAGTCATCTCTACCGCCATCGTTTGCTTTATTTTCACCAAGCAGTCACTCACTACGGACAGAAATGAGAGGGAAAAAATAGTGCAAATCAGAATTATCTGAGATTTAAGATTTTAAATATGTAGTTTAAGGCAATTCAATTATTAATTAATAACTGCAGTTCATTATTAATAACATTTTTGTAATTGTAAGATTAAAAATGTAGAAGTAGATGAGCAGAACAGTGTTGACTGGGTTCGGGGTATTTCTGTGCGTAGTGAGTGACTGCTTGGTGAAAATAAAGCAAGCGATGGCGGTAGATGACTTATTAAATTATTTATACCGATAGTACGATCGTCTGCTCTATACTTAGCCTACCCAGGACAGCTGCTGACAAAAAGTGGAGCTCTTTACAGCAAACGCGCTCGTTCTCGCTTGGCATGGGCAAGCAGTAGCCGCACAGACATCATCTGTTTCGCCCTACTCTCGCTTCCTCAACTCTCTGATAATCTTGAGTGCGCCTATCATCTTCCGCGTTATTCTCCTGATTTAAGCCTATGGTGCGCTCGGGTTCAAACTGAAAAGGCTGAACGGCAGACGTGTTCATCTCGCTACCTGTCAAAACGTAGCTAGCTAGCCGGTACGTTGGAAAACAAATAACCGAAGCTGCTAGAGCGGCTAGGCTACAACCGACAACAACCTATAAACGTCATTACCCAGAATGCATTGCGACGTAAATAAATATGGCGGCCTACGGGTGAACGGATTTTCGGCTTTTTTTAATAAAACCAAAAACATTTGGAGTTTTTTTGTATCAACTTTTTATAGCTGACGCCCAATATAATCTTATAAGGCCAACATGCTGCACTAATCGGGGTACCCTTTAAAAGCATATGGGATGACTTGTTTCTCAGCTTGAACAGTATTCAGACGTGTCAGCTGACTTCTGTTTCCACAGGGCTTCTTAGTGTGTGCCAACAGACTTGAAGATGTTTTTTTTTTTTTTTTTCAAGTTAATGCTTGAGGGCATACACATTCTGGATTCATCTTAGTATTCAGTTCAAAATGACTCACATGCTGCTATTACCTAGATCAGTTGAGCGTCTTAATCTAATTACATGCTACTTTAACCTGTAATAGTGCACTGTGAGGAATTTACAAATAGTATTGGGAATAGTAATCAGATAAGGAAATTATCACAGCTTCCTCTTTATTTTGCCTACAGACAAAACAACAGCATGCTTTTATTTGGCCTAAATCATACAAATGCTATTATTTTTCCTCAAATTGCAGTTGTGAATTATTCTCCATAGTTTGAACATCAGCCATTAGATGGTAAGTCAGTACTGTGATGCCCTCTGGTGACAAAAAAAGCAGAAGGGTATGTAGCAAATTGTAATTTTATGGCAACTAAGATAAAGAAATAGCTTAATTTTTATTAGAGTAAAGAGAATTCCATGCTTAGGTCATTAGTAACCCTGATATTTCCTTATTGATTGATGTGGTGCAAACAACAAAATAATGTCTCACCATGTCCACCCAACGTTTATTTTAACTCTAGTGAACATGTCACGTGTAATGTTTACCACAACACACATGTCCCTATGAGACTGATATATTTGTTGAACATGCTTCACTTTAAAGGATGTTAAATAACATTCCAGTTTTAGTCCACATACAGTACACATAATTCTGAATGACATAAGTGATTATTACAATTAAGAATCTGACTATATTATAAGACACATAAGTCTATATATACAAGATGTAGTCTTTTTTTAAAAGAGTAATTGGTTGAGAATCCCTGCATTATTTGAAATAATCAAACAACTACCTGTATCAGAGTAAAAATGTAAACAATAAAAAAAACCCACTAAAATTCTTCTTCCTTTTGCTGGTTGTGATTGTCTATAAAGAGCACATTGGCACCTGTGTGGCATTTACAGTTACTTCCTGTATTACTATTCAAAACTCCATAGAAATGTTGGAGAAATGTTGCTTTAATCTCAAAAAGTGCTGTTCTTGGAGACAGAGACCTGTGAAGAAAAAAACAACAACATTAGACATATTGTCTCTTCAACAATAGCAAAATGGACAATTTAGACCAAAAGCAAAATAGACGTGCAAAAGACCTGTTTTCTGTGCAGAGCCTACCTGGTGGCAGAAAATGACAGTTCTGTAGTAACGGTCTATGGTAAAAGTATAAAAAAGGTAACTGAGAATTTATTCTCGCAACTCTGAGAAGAAAAATCAGAACTGCTAGATATAACCTTGATATTTTGCCCTTTTTCCTAGAATTATGAGTTCATATCCTGCAATTCTGACTTTTTTCTCAGAATTTATATAATAAGATATATAAACTTGCAATTGTGGAAAAAGTCAGAATTTTTCACAATAAATCTACATAAAATTCAGTTCATATGTGGCATTTTAGCCCTGCAGTAACAGCATTAAATAATATTTAAACTTATAATTTTTTTCATCTCACAATTCTGACTTTCTCGCTATTGAAAGTTTACATCACAATTCAGAGAAAGAAAGTCGGAATTGCGGGATATAAACTTGCAATTTTGAGGAAAAGGCAGATTATCCATTCAGATTTTTCTTCTAAGAATTGAGATATAAACTCAAAATTGTGAGGGAAAAAGTTAGAATTGATTCCGTGAAAAAACGGAACGAGATGCTGCGCTGCTTAGCGCATTGGGAACGTCTTTTATCGTGACCAGCTGTGAATATTGTGGGTAACACGCCAATAGAATTGACCCGGAAGTAATATAGCCTCAGTCGGTGACGTCATCGGTGCGCATCCGCGACACAAGGCTAAAAATAGATGAGCCACAGGTGCATCGTCAGGATATTTTGAAATGAAGAGCAGTCCCGGGACATTTTCAGGACGGCAATGCAGCGCAGAAACTCGTTCCGCTTTTTCAGGGAACAGGGTTACAGTCAAGTAACCCGGATCGTTCCCTTTTCAAAAGCTACAATCAATGCTGCACTATTTTGCGCATTGGGAACGAGAATACCCATGCCGCGGATGCAAAGTGTCTGGACCCCTTACGGTTGTGTAGGTGTGCTCACAAGAATGCAAGAAGGCCCTAGACATTAGCTTCTGATGTCGACTCAAGGACATGAGAGCCTGGAGTGGCATGAACATCCAAACTAGGGATGTCAACAATTAATCGATGATCGATTAATTGTCGATAATACATTTAATCGATACAACTTATCGATCATCGATTAAGCAGGTTCATGCAGGCGCGCTGGAAGCTGTTTCGTGCGAGGGGGGCTGGGGGGGGGGTTGGAAAATATGTTGTGTCATTATGTTTTTTAAGACATGATTTTGACCTTTTAATTGAGCTTTGTTTTGTAGAAAGTCTCTTTTTAAAAGATTTTTGTTTTGTATAAATAGCAAGGCTATCTTAATTTAGTTTTTTTTAAACAACCAATTGCCTGTATTTAAATATGTATACTGAATTGCGATCTAAAGAGCTCAAACAGCTAACAGGATAGCTCCTGTGATATCATAGAATTAGCTTGTAAAGCTAGCTGTCAATCATCTCACATGATCGTGACCATAAGGCTTTGATGCCGTTCCTGTGTCTACACTTCCATTCTAAACCTCATCTGATTCAAGAAGCTAATAAATGCAGGATTCATTCATTCAATAGTTTTTTTTTTAAAATTTAATATTGAAAGTAGAAAAATCGAGCTGAACTCTTGTCTTTCGTTTTTTTTTTTTGGAATAAAAAAATAAAAAGGACATGTTTTCTCATTTTTCTACTTTCAATATAGGCCTATATTTAGGTCTATCGTTTTAAACGATTAAACGAATGATATAGCTACACGGACGGATTGTCTAAATCCATGTAGGGCCTATCATTTGTTCAGTCGTTTTTTTTAATTTAATATTAAAAGGAGAAAAAGGGTTGCTTTATCATTTTTTTTCTTCCAAAAATACGAAAAACAAGAATCCAGCTTGATTTTTATAGTATAAAAATAACCTTATAAGGTAATTTTTCGACCTCAGAACGAAAAATCAAGCTAAATTCGTTTATTATTTTGTCTACCTCAGAACGAAAAATCAAACTGAATTCTTGTTTTAAAGGAACCCCTTTTCTACTTTTTTCTGCTTTCAATATAAATAAAAAACGACTGAACGAATGATACACGGAATATGCTAGTAAAGAAAGATAGCCCATAGCTTCATATAAAACGCTAAATAGGCATATATCAAAATCTTTTGTTGACTTAAAACTATTTTAAACTGCGACCGGAATATTATACAAATACTCGATTGTGTTTTAAAGTGAGCTTAAAGTAAAAGTGTAGTATTAATCAATAAAAAATTTTTAATGTAGCTTAAAGCTAATGTTACCTGTTGCTATAATGCACCTGCTGCAGAAGCTATTCTACAATACTTTTTAAAAAAATAATTCACATTTAAAGAAGACATATTTAGTTTCATATTTACGTTTAAATATTATAGGCTAGTGTTTTTTTTTTTAATCAATGTTGATTATGAAAGTAAGATTGCAGCATGAAAAAGATATGATACATCATGAGATGCAATATTGCGTTGTTGTTTACATCCTTTATTTGAGAAGAATTCCCAATTTTACTTTTCTTAAATGTGTTAGTAATAACGTTACTCGAAAAAAAATCAGAAATGCGTTTCTGCTGCTGCTTATTGCTAGCCATGACCAAACGAGTGTGAGCGAGGTGACGTGAGTCACGTGACAGTGACGAAAGCACGTCATGAGAAGTAACCGTTTTTATCCAGTCACTAATATTAAAATAATTAATCATTAGTTTATATCTTATCCACTGCCCATTATTTTAATCCGATATAAAACACAGTATGTTATGTCAGTCTATTTTAATTTATTTTGTGTCACGTTTAAAAAAATTTTTTTAGTGGGGCTGATGCTATAACGAGGGGGGCTGCAGCCCCCGCAGCAACCCCCTTCCCGCGCTACTGGGTTCATGCGCGTGCGTGCTGCTCAACCGCGAAACAAAGCGAGCGCGTTTTGTTTGGGACCATTTTACACCATTATGACTAAGTTTGCGTGTTCTTTCGCAGCCTTTTGTTTTGTGCAAATGTAAGTTGCAATATTGTGTTTATTTTGTGTATGCCTATCGATATCTGATTTATTTTATATTGGATGCATCCCTTAAATTAACGCTGTAGTGGTGCGTGTGATCAGCTTCAGGGCGCAGCTCAAACGGCACTGCACAACTAATAATGACTATTGGGAGGACTGTCATATTACATAACATTATAAAGAGAACAATATTGTAATAAAACATTGTGCATTATTTGAGTTTAGTTGCCGTGTCGCGTTGCTCCAGGAAGAGCGCGTCCACAACATGAGTCATTCTGAATGAATGGCACGTAACTAGTTCAAGTTCACTTGTGCATTCGAGTCATTTTGTGCAGAAATAATTTGTAATATTATGTTTATATTTTGAATATATCTGATTAATCTCCTATAGGATGCGTTTCTTTGAGTTAAATAACGCGCTAGCAAACTAAGTGCTCCAGTTTAACGGTAGCCTATTCATTCAGCGCGCGCAGCTCAAACAGAAATGCACGACTAATTATAACGATGAATAATTTGGGACTGACATATTACATAACATGAGAACACTATTGTATAAAATTTTTGTGAATGCATTGGGTTTAGTTGCCGTCTTCAGTGCGTTGTTCCAGGGAGAGCACGTCCACAACAGTCACACATTCTGCACGCATCTAAGGCGGCGCTGGTGACGCGTTGCATTAGTAGTAGTAATTATATTTGATTATTAAATAATTAATTTAATTAAATGATCAATCACATCGAAACATTTTACAATCCTAGTAGCCCTTTATTTAGATTAAAAACCATTCTCATTCATTTGGTGGGGAACATCGCGTTTTGAGCAGGATTTAAAGACCCTGTCATGCTGTTGGCCATGCCACTGCAGCAAACGCATATTGCAGTATTAAGGCTAACGATTAATCGATTAATTGATCGTTAATTTAAACGACGATCGATCATGAGAATTTGTGAAAATTGACATCCCTAATCCAAACTATAAAATCTTATGAATGTGTGCGGAGAGGACCAGCCTGCCGCATCACAAACAAATTGCAAGGGGGCACCCCTTGCCAGAGCATTAGAGGAGGCGACCCCCCTGGTGGAGTGAGCCCTTAGACCCGTTGGTGGAACTTGACTGCGCGGTTCATAGGCAAAGCCAATAGCATCACTGACCCAATATGACATGGTCTGCTTGGTGCCCCCATAACAGACAAACAATTGTTCTGACTTACGCCACTGGCTAGTGCGGTGGACGTAGGCCTGAAGAGCAACGGATTGGACACAGTCTGTGAGATCTGTCCTGCTCCAGTGTTATGAACGGTGGAAGGCAGAAGGCCTCAAGGGTGTACATGTACAGTCGAGAAAGGAACCTTGGGCAGGTAGTCAGGATGAGGATGCAAAATCACCATACCTGGGGCAAAATCTAAGCAGGATGATGACACTGAAAGAGCCTGCATATGCCCAATTCTTTTTAAAGAAGTTATAGCCATTAGAAAAAAACATCTTTAGGGTCAGAAGTTTGTCAGACGCTGACTGTAGAGGTTCAAAGGGGGTCTCAACCAGACCCTCAAAGACTATAGCTAAGTTCCATGAAGTGATCTTAGATCTAATAGGTGGCCTCAGTTGTTTGGCCCCACGAATGAAGCAAGTGAACAGAGAATGTCTCCCGAGTGGCACCCTGTCCACCAAGGTGTGGCAAGCTGAAAGAGTGGCCACATAAACCCTGAGAGTGGAGGGGCATGTGGCTGTCTACAACTGTCGGCGCTATCAGTAAGAGGCAAGACCCTTGTTGGCGAACTCTGGATAGAACTCCCGGGAAACTGGAAGAAACACATGATGGGAGGTCTACCTCCGCTTCGCAAAATCTGGTCCAGATCTGTTTGACTACCTCTGGGTGGAGTTTTCATTCCTCCATCGGTAATTACTGTCTGAACATTAAATCCAGTATATAATTCGGCCGACCGATATATAGGGCCGATATTTGCGTTTTTTACGTGTATCGGCATCGGCCGATACACGGCTGCTGCGTTCGCTGATAGTTTTTTCCCGGCACTATTTACAGACAGGCGTCCACAGGCAGCTATGTGTTGCTGGAGAGGCTGCACTGCCCCTCCCCCACTAGCAGAGTGCTGGAATCTGCTCTTTAAAACAAAGATAAGTTTTAAACTTTCAAAGCATCTTTTAACTGTTTGACTTAGCTGAAATATTGCCATACACTTTGAAAGTGGAAACACCAGTATATATATCGGCCAACCGATATATAGGGGCGCTATTTGCGTTTTTTACGTGTATCGGCAGATACACGGCTGCTGCGTTCGCTGATAGTTTTTTCCCGACATTATTTACAGACAGGCGTCCACAGGCAGCTATGTGTTGCTGGAGAGGCTGCACTGCCCCTCCCCCACTAGCAGAGTGCTGGGATTTGCTCTTCAAGACAACGATAAGTTTTAAACTTTCAAATCATCTTTTAACTGTTTGACTTAGCTGAAATATTGCCATACACTTTGAAAGTGGAAACACGTTGCTCTATATGGCTTGCAACTATAGGTAAGCAAGTTTGTGGGTCCAAATGGAAAATGCGAATGCCTCTATAAAACTGCTTGCCACTGTTTTTAGGGAGCTGCAAATAGCTAAGTTGTAGGCTATTCGTATGCATACGGTAGCTGTTACGAACACTGGTCATAGGATTAAGTAATGCTGACGTTGTTCCGTGGTATTTGTGGGAGTTTTATTCAGCGACCACCTGGCTGAGGTTTGGACGCGTGTGGTGTGTCTCTCTCTCCAGTGTTTCCCACACATAGACTAATTCGTGGCAGTGCGCCACAGAATCAACACCGGCCACCGCATATTGCGTTTTTTTGCGGTTGCCTAAGCACATTTTTATCCCACCAAAGCCTTATTTGATCGCTGAGTGATGTGACAGGTCGCATGTTACTGAAGAACGAGCAGAGAGAGAGACCCTCCTCCGGCTGCACGCGCACACTCTCGCCGTCTTCAAACTGTCTTGCTCTCCCTCCCTCGCGCATATTAATCAACATCAATTGAGAATTGACATGATGGTAAAAGGTCGAATGACCGAAGTTTCAAGTGGAGCATTGGGAGATTACCGACTGGGTTTTATTAAGGGAATTTTGCGCAGGTTCTGGCGTACACAAGGTTTTATAAGTTTGAATATATTTTGTCGTATGCCATTTTTGGCTTTCGAACGCACGCACACTTTTAGTAAGGATCCTACGCACAGTTTTAAAAATGAGACCCCAAGTGCTGCTTGGGAATAATTTGGGAATAATGGGACTTGGTCTGCTAAAACTCACAGTTGCTATTGATTTTCAGCTCTGAGGCTGTGTGTAAGATCAACATCTTTAAGGACTACCCACTGAATGCCCATAAAATACAATCCCTTACGAAAGATAAGTATACTTCATGTTCATTTTATTAAGTGAAGTTCAAGTATATTTTTAAGAAAACTTTAAGGACTAAGTATGCTAATATCACTGTACTAGAAGTATACTTGTATGTGTAGGGTTTGTCCCACTTTTTACTGTATGAAAGTATACTTTTAAGTGTAACAGTAGTAAACTTTAAGTACACAACTAGTTTACAACTAAGTTTTTTGTTTGTACGGCAACTATAATACAAGTGAACTTCGCTATACTGATAGTTTACTAGTCAAATACTTATAGCACATTTTTGAGTTTATGAAAGTACACTTCGAAGTATACTCTCAGTAAACTACAAGTTTAGTAGTTTTATAGTCCAAGTATAGTTAAGTTTTTTTAGTGAACATAACATCTGATAAAACTGTCCTCACCCAACCACCTTGCTTTGCAATCCAGTTTGTTAGACGGTTGTTGACGAATCCCGTCATAGCGACCTCGACTACATTTGTCATGTCAGGGCAGGTTTCTTTCACATAGATTGCCAGTGTGACGGCAGCCTTGAGGAGCTGCTTTTCCGAGGCCACTTCTGCTCTTTCCACAACCCACATCTTACACATGCTGTCCACGCTATCACTGAACACAGTCACCACCTAGAGAAAACACAGGTGTTATTAACTACAAATGTTGTCAAACATTAAACATTGACATAATTAACTTTGTCATGTGGTTACCATATAATTAAAGTAAAAAGATTTTTTTAGATATCAGACCCAAACAAAAATTACTGCTTACATGTTTAGGTTGCTCAAGAAGTCTCACTTTTACTAGTTTCAAATAATAAAAAAATTAAAAAGCAACACTTGAAAGAACATTAAAATAGATCCATTCAAAAATAACTTGACAATGAAATATAACAAAGGTGGCATTTAATAGGTCCTATTATTCATATGGATGTCCCTTCCGAAACTTTGCAATGTGTACGTGTTCATTAGGTCTTCTTTTCAGCGTGAAAAGCACATAAAGAGAGCTCCCTATATAATTACTAAAAAGCTGTCACTCATCTCAGTTCATCGCAATCTCACAAAGTTAGTCAAATTTTTTACTATGCTACATAGCTCAATAAACTCCCCACTGGAACAGTTCAATTGCCTTTCCTCTGAGCTCGTCAGACAGAGGTTCATCCCAGGTGTCTTTAGTAAGCTTGTCAGCATCCTGGAAGGCTCTTCTAACAAGGATCACTCTTTTCTGTTTCACAGGTGTTACTAGACCGATCGGGTCATACAGCCCAGCGATCTGGCTCAGTAGAACACGACAAGTCAGTGGGTTTGGTGTCTTTACTTCCACTTCTTCTTCAGTGAGGTCAATCTCAGTTCTCATCTTCTTCTTCCTTCTAGAGAAGTTGATGGAGACCATTACAAAGAGTTTGTTCTCTTGCACGAGATAACCAACCCCCAGGGCTTTGTTATCTTCCTTCCTTATCTGGTTGGGCAACGTCAGAGTCACTGGCTTGGACTCTGGCCCATCCCACCTCCCACTTTGACCGGACCCAAGGCTTGAGGTAGAAATCTCCTGCTTTCAGTATCTTCTCTACTCCCTCTTGGATCTTGTTTAGACAGTGTGGGTCATTGTGGAACGTGAGGAGGTCGTCGTTGACGTAAGAGTCATCCTCGATGACCCTTCTTTCCTCCTTCATATCAGAGAACTGGGGCAACTTCGTGGTCTCTCGCATGGCAACCTGTGCAATGCACCCCGCTGGCTTGTCCCCCATGTTCACCCTCACGACAGCATAATCCTCAATCTCATCCTTCGGTGAGTCTCTCCATAGGAACCGATGCACATGGACGTCTTGTTCCTCCAGCCAAACCGAAATGTACATCTTGGTGATGTCTCTGATGGCTGCATGTTCTCCTTCCCGGAATCTGAGGAGCACCGCTCTGATGGGATTTAGGACGTCTGGGCCTTTGAGCAAAATGCTATTCATGCTCACCCCTCTGAACTCCTGGCAGCTATTCCAGACGAGGCGCACTGGCGTAGTCACTGACTGGGGATTTGGAGCGGTTAGGTGGCTCACCCACCACACAGCACCATTCCAGCTGTCCATCACGTCCGTAGTGAGCTTAACAGCAGCTCCCCTCCCCACCATCTCGTGGACTTGCCTCATGTAAACCTCTTTCCACAGGGGGTCTTTCATGAGCCGCTTCTCAGCCCTTAGGCTGGGTTTTCCTTCCAGGGGTACTTCGCATCCCAGTGTGGCTGGTCGCTGTGGGCGTCTCTCTCTCTGAAGGTTAGACCTGCCTTTTTATCTCCATCTCTTTCTCATCAGCTAGGGATATCTCCTTTCCTCCCTTTGGGAACTTTCCACAGCGACACCCTCCACATGTAGGGTCACAGGCAGCACCGATACTATCCCATTTTAGCCACTCAAGGACCTCTTTATTGCTGTCGTTCGAACTTCTATGCCGCTTTCTTGCTCCAAATGGCTTCCTGGCCTGGTGTGTTCTTCAACTTTGACGGCTACCGTCCTCATTGAGTGAGCGAAGTGCGTCTGTCATGTGGTCACCTCGACTTCTTCAAAGAGGTCTGGATGCACACCACTCACGATCTTGCCCAGAGGACCATCCCACAACACCAGGTCGCAGACCTTTTGCAGTCTTTGCGGAGCTAATCGGCCTTCTCGAGTACTGATCAATAGATCGATCTTCTCTGGGCGGGCCAGTTCTCCCGGCTTAGCTTCAGGGAAAACTGCTCTAGCCGCTCCGATCTCACCACTCGATCCACTTTGGCGATGTCTATCCCATAGCAGATCATCTCGTGGAACTTCAGGGTTCCTCGTGAGGTCCACACTTTTATTGTCACGAGATACTGTCTTGTATCAACTGTCACCTTCATCATGCCGACACCATACACAACAAGGGAGATTGGTTCACCGGTCAGTCCGAGCCTTTCCGCAGCTTGGTGTTGTAACGACAGACCAATCAGACACAATTATTTGTTATGCTTAACAAAGAATATTTAAAACTCATACTGGGATCTGTGGTGCCATCTCCCAACTAGGACAAGAAGGTCTTGGTTACCATGACTACGATCAGATAGGTTGGTTTTATTTCTGTTAAAGGATGTGGTCACTGGAAGAAAGAGAGGCCATAACCGACTTTTGCTGCATTCATTTCTGGACGAACTGATCTGTAAAGGAACCTGCACCCCAACCTACTGTATGAAGGATTTACTGTCTTGTATAGTGTCTTTTGCTATGTATTTTATGAAAGAACCAACTGTCAGTGTAACCCCACCTGTATTGTGTCTCCAATCTATTTAATCCTCATGTAATCATGTACATCACCTTCTCATAGAATGCAGTGCGAGTTATATCTATATAAATGGACACAAACAGCAAGGCCCATGTCTGACCACCCTTAAAACAAATGGTCATAAATCTTACCATCGAGGAACCTCCCGTTTGGAAACCCCCCTTTCTTATTGGTCCAGAAACGCAAGTAACTTTGTGGGCGGATCCCGGGCGCTGTTGCTATTATACCGGCGGGATAAATGACTCTTGCGCCTGACGCAAATCTAAAATGGGTTGGTCTGAAGTAGCTTCATTATTCATAGGTGTGGTTTGGGCGTAACGTGAAATAAACCAATCAGAGTGTCCTCTCACATTCCCTTTAAGAGCAGGTTCGCTTGTTCCATGGCGGATTGCTATTATAATGGCGAATTTGCCAACGCACGCCAGGAGCGGTTCACAGCCGAGGAGACCGACGTTCTCGTCAGGGCCGTAAAAGACAGAGAAGTGACAATGTATGGGGATGGGAGAAACCCACCCAAATAAGCTTCGGTTAAACAGGCATATAATAATTAGGGTAAATGTGTAAGCTAGATTTATGCCTATTTTTTCACATCTTCATGGACACAACAATGATTTCCCTCGTGTGTTAATATTTTTCCTTGTAAAAATGTATGATTTGCAAAAATTAAAACTGCGGCATCCGTTTAGATTAGAGAATCAAAGTGTATACGCGTTGTTCACACGCTACAGTACATAATGGCCAAGCATGCGCCCTTAAAATAGCATTTGACTATCGCGCAACGCGTCACTGTATTTAGACTAGGTTTTTCCTGGTCATTGGCGGAATTGTTTTTTTAAACTCCAAAATAGCACCAGGGAGCGTTTGCGCCCGAACATGCCAACTCTTTTCGCTAAACCGCCCCACCCGAGCGCAAGTTCATTCCCTAATTTACCGACGTGCGTCTGTGGAGGGAAAAGTCTGCCGTTCGCAGGTGCAAAATAGAAATGATACATGCGTCGGTGTACAAGTCAATTGCGCTGGGTGCAAGATAGGGCCCTCTATGTGTAAGCAGTTTCATATTATTACATGCGAGCATGTTTGATATATGGACCAAGTTTTTGCACCCAGTTCAAGGGGGTGCTGTCGAGCCGCCCTGCCATGCCCGGGTACCAGCTTCAGACCGGCCCTGATGGCTGCGAGATCTGAACCATGTGCAAAGTTTCAAGAGTTTTCGAGCACGTTAAGGGCCCCAAAAGTACCCTTTCATGGCTTGGACCCTAATAATAACCCTTAGGAAAACAATAGGGCCTTCGCCCTTTCCAGGGCTTAGACCCTAATAATAACCCTTAGGAAAACAATAGAGCCTTCGCCCTTTCAGGGCTTGGGCCCTAATAATCCTTACAAAAACAATAGGGCCTTCGCCCTTTCAGGGCTTGGGCCCTAATTATAAAATCAAATCTCACCGAACAAACAAATCCCCCCCCACACACACACAGAGATGCAGGGAGAAAATGCTCCAAAAAAATCCACTTCAAACCAAAATATCTAACTTCCTGTTGGTCGGAGCTAATGACTGTAAATTAGAAAGTTGTCCAGCTCGATGAGAAGAATATATGTACCGAGTTTTGTTATTATAGATAAATTTAACCCCCCCACTTTTGTCAAAAGGTGGCGCTATAGAGCCCCTGCACCACACCCTTTCTGAAACTTTGCACATGTCTACTGGCCAATAAATGTGATGCTTCTGTTGAGTTTCATGCAATTTCAAGCATGCTAAGCTTTCAGGGCTTGGGCCCTAATCAACTTTCACTGTGGATTATTGCTGATAACTGAATCGGCAAAATCATTATATCGACCAACCTCTAATTAGTGATTTGGGAACAAAGTAACATTGATAAAATATCCAATGTTCACAAACTGATACAAACATTCGTTAGAATTGTTGATCGTTATCTGAAGATGGACCATTTGGACTCACCTGATCAGCTGCAGCTCTCTGCACATTCTTCATCAGTGGCTGGATCACTTTTTCATCATAATCATCACCCAGTTCCCTAAGCATAGAGGCTATTTTTGCAGGGTCAAATGAATTCTCTACAAATACACAAGCAAATAGATTTAAATTAATTTCTGATAAACTGAAAACAAATGTATCTTGCTATTGTGCACATGTGTTTTTACAAAATATAACAAAGTAATTATACAAGAGGTAACATTTATTTAGGAAGTTGTCATAATGGCAGATTTTATTTTATTTTATTTTTTACATTTTTTTATTTTAACTGCATTAAACATCAATAAAACAAACAAATATATACATTTCCTCCGAGGAGGCAAGGGAGACAGTGTTTTCTCAAAAAAACTGGATGAGAAAATAATCAATATTACAACAATAAAACAGCGCAAATATTAAAAAATGTAACATTAACCCTCTGGCGTCGGCAAGCTTTTTTTTTTTTTTTTTACATAGCAGCAACATAGACTTAAAATACTCCATCATTTATGGTCATACAGACTTAAGAAATCTGAAAAAAGAATCTGTGAGATTCCACTTACAGTCAAAACAAAACATTGTGCTTTTGTAAAAAAACAAACAAAAAATAAAACAGGGTGTGCTTACTGCGTCTCGTGAACTTTTTTTTCTTGAGCACATCTCTAAACATAAACAAAACTCAGCGAACACTTGTCACACATTTATGAGCTATATATCTTTATAAACATTTAAGTGTGTACTTTTAAATGACCTGATAAATTGTGCTTGCAATTTATGACTGTATAGCTGAGAGTTTATGGCGGGAGGGGCAGATGTGCACGTGTCATTCAGCAGAACACAAGACAAAATAAGAGTGTTCTTGCAAAACAGAACATGGCAAAATAATAGTTTTTACTCGATTGTACTATTTTGGTATAGTGATCGTTCAAATTCGAAATTAAATTAATTGCACAGCACTAAGTTGCAAGTGCCTAATTGAGGTTGTACTGCGAATGTAAGAATAAATGCAAATATATATTACACGTTTGTGTCTGTCATTGTATTTCTGTGAATGGCATTTTACACATTTGTGACTACTTGTCTGCAGCTTCAAATTCAGAATGCAGGTTTGTGACTATTGTCTGCGAGTGCAAATTTCAACATTCAACTTCAGATTTTTATTTTACAGGTTTTCACATTGGAGCTGTGAGTGTAAATGTTCACGTACAAGTACAAATATTTATTGTACAAGTTCTCAAATGTTCGAGTTTTGCTACTGTTTTACCTTCATAACCATCAGTCCTCTGCTGTTCGTCGAGTTTGGAAGACACACTAGCTATAAGCTTATTGGATTTACATCAGAAGAAGAATAACGCTATTTGAAGACAAAGATTTTAAGGTAAGAAATAATTCTGAATTATATTAGTGTTATTGTTGCATAAACTTCACATTCAGTGGCTCCATCGCTTCAGTCAATGTTCTCTGCACGCGCTGTGAGTTTGAGTCAGTAGCGCTGTCTGTTTGAAAAGCAAAACGCACCAAACTCCAAACATTAGGCATCATGTTTTTACTTTAATCTCATTTCATAATGTTATGGCAATTCCCTTAATACAATATTAATTAACAGCATCAACAGGTAAAGACAACTTTCAGAGGCAAATTGTTTTATAGAGAAAAAGTTTATTCTCTTAGAGAGGTCTGGTCAGGCCACCACAGCTACCTAGTGACCGGAAGACAGAACCTAACAGACCCAAAAAACCATAGGCTTTTATAAAGTTTACTCCTCTTTCCCAGTTTCTGTAACTTTCCGTACTGATAACCCCAGATCTAGCCGGTTTGGGCTGGCTTCTTTTAACAGTGAAGCAAAACAGAGTGCATGCACGACATGATACGCAGTACTCGTTCCTCTCTCTAGAGAGATCCGAGGTTACTTTAGTAACCGAGTACGTTCTCTTACGAGAGATACTCTCGTACTGCGTAGTAAACTACGCTTTGGGGAACTTAATGTAAAACGTCGTGCGTGCTGGGATCTGACACCATAGACCCAAGGCGACCAGCCGGGGTACATACAGTGCATAATCACCCAGGGGACTCACAGGGAATCCTGGAAGAAGAGGGAATTAGCCACTATCTTCCGAAAAAATGCGGCTTAGAGCGGCCCTGCTATGTATAATAGCCATATATAACAAGACTGAATTTCAGTCTATCCCCTTTTGGCCATATTGGACCGATAGTAACCTGGCTTGAAGAGCGGGAACCTCTAGGTTATAAAACCTTATAAATGTAGACGGGGAGGCCCAGCCTGCCGCCATACAGATATCTTGCAAGGCAATCCCACTTGACCAGGCCCACGAAGAAGCCATGCTTCTCGTGGAGTGCGCTCTGACACCCAAAGGGCATTGCATGCCCTTGGTTGTGTAAGCTAGAGCTATTGCGTCCACTATCCATCTGGATAGGCTCTGTTTCGAAGCGGCTAGTCCCTTAGAACGCCCACTAAACGAAACAAAAAGCTGCTCCGTCTGTCTGAAAACAGACTAGCGAGACACATATGCTCTCAATGCCCTGACCGGGCAGAGAAAACTTTCGTCCTCATTTTCCCCAGTGACCAGTAGGGCAGACAGGGAAATGACCTGTGCCCTAAACGGTGTGTTTAGGGATTTTGAACATAACCATGCTAAGGTTTGAGTATAACCCTCGAGTCATTAGGCCCAAACTCCAAGCACGTAGAGTCACTGAGAGCGCGTGTAAGTCCCCGATGCGCTTCACTGAAGAGAGAGCCAGAAGAAACACTGTCTTGAACGACAGGGGTTTGAGATCAATCTCCTGTAAAGGCTCAAAGGGATGACCTTTCATGGCTTCCAGTACCGTAGAAAGGTCCCATATAGGAACTGAAGGAGGTCTGGGAGGATTCAGTCTCCTAGCTCCTCTGAGGAAGCAGATGACTAAATCGTTCCTTCCTATAGACTGGCCAAGCGCTGTTTCAGAAAACGCTGCTATGGCCGCCACATATACTTTGAGCGTGGAAGGGGTCCTGCCCTTATCCAGCAGCTCTTGTAGAAGAGAGAACCTCTGCCACTCCGCAATCCGGGGGTGACACTCCACAAGCTGTGCACCAACCAGAAAATACCGACCATTTAGAGGCATAGAGACGTCGTGTAGACGGAGCTCTGGCCTGCGTGATCGTGTTTAACACTCCCTGTGGGAGGTCAGCGGATACCCGTTGATGGCCCACACATGAAGGGACTATAGCTCTGGGTGAGGATGCCAAATCGAACCATTGGCTTGAGAAAGGAGATCCTTCCTCAGAGGCACTGGCCACGGGGCGGTGCTTGCTAACTGCATTACAACTGGGAACCAAGGCTGGCTCGTCCAGAGTGGCGCTATCAGCAGCACTGAGCATCCTTCCTCCCTGATCCGTTCCAACACCTGGGTTAGGAGGGAGACAGGGGGAAAAGCATAGAGAGGACGACGAGGCCACGAGTGGGTCAGAGCGTCCTTGCTTTTCGAGAAAAATTCTGGACAGTGAGCGTTTTCCTGAGACGCGAACAGATCTACATCCGCTCTGCCGAATTTCTTCCACAGCAGCCGTATTGTCTGTGGGTGCAAAGACCATTCTCCTGTCGGAACGTGGTTCCTGGACAGTCTGTCTGGTCCAACATTCAGGAGTCCCGGCACGTGCACTGCTTTCAGCGAGAGCAGGTTGCTGCGTGCCCATATCAGGAGGCGCCTGGTTAGCCTGTACAGGGTCAGGGACCTGAGGCCGCCCTGGCGATTTATGTAGGATACCACTGATACGTTGTCTGAACGTACCAGAATGTGGCACCCCGTTACCAGGGGACGAAAGCGCATGAGCGCTTTGCTCACTGCTAACATCTCGAGGCAGTTTATATGGAGGAGCTTCTCCCGCTCTGACCACAGGCCAAAAAGCGGTCTGCCCTCGAGCAGCGCTCCCCATCCTGCGTTGGATCCGTCCGTAGACACCACCCTCAGTCTCGAGGAAGTCCCCAGGCTTACACTTGAATGGTACCCGTCTTTCGACCCCCAGGGGTTCAAAGCTGTGATGCACGCTTGATCGACTATGAGGCGAAAACGACCGGTTGCCCACGCACTGTGAGGCACTCTCTCTCTGAGCCAGAACTGCAGCGGGCCCATGCGCAGCAGGCCGATAGATCCTTTAGATCTATCGAAACAAACCAGTCACCTTGGCGAACATGCGCGAGGATTTTTCTGGTCGTGAGCATCTTGAACTGATGCTTTATAAGCGCTTTGTTCAGTTGCCGCAGATCTAGTATGGGTCTGAGACCCCCGTCTTTCTTGGGTACCAGGAAGTATCTGCTGTAAAGCCCCCCTTCGCTTTGAGCTTGAGATAAGGGTTCTATTGCCCCTTTGCTCAACAGTTTCTGAATTTCGGCTCGAAGTAGATGTGCTACATTCGAATCTACCGTGGTCTCGACGCGCGCCGAATGCAGCGAATAGCCTTCATTTATGATGTTTAGCACCCATTTTGAAACCCAGAGAAGCTTCGTCCATGCGACTGCACGGGTTGCTAGGGGCTGAGTGTGAAGCGTGCTTTGATCGGCTGGCGATACAGCGGCTTTGGTGAGCTGTGACGTAAGCGTCATGCTTGTAACATCTGAGGCAGGGGCCGCGCTGATGACAGCGGGCAGAATGTCTGCGCTCGACCCCTCAACGGTGGCAAACCGGGAGGGGGAGGGCTGGACGAGTTCCACTGGAACTGTAAGGCTTGTGTGTGGGTGTGGGCGCGGGGACGCGGGCACATTTACCACCTTTATAGCATCCCTCGCCTGGGCAAAGCGCCTGCACGCTGGTTTCGTTTTTACAGAAACCGTGAGGCGTGCAGGAGGTAGCATAAGTGAGCACTGGGTCGTGGGCACGTTTGCCACATTTAATGCGCAATCGACCTGAGTCGATTTTATGTGCGCAAGCCCCATGTGTGGGGCTAAGTTTGTGTGTAGGGATGGGCACATTATA
This sequence comes from Phoxinus phoxinus, assembly GCF_949152265.1. Lineage (NCBI taxonomy): Eukaryota > Metazoa > Chordata > Actinopteri > Cypriniformes > Leuciscidae > Phoxinus > Phoxinus phoxinus. The sequence goes on from NC_136897.1 coordinate 10,520,450, forward strand.
GTGGGCAGTCTTACTACACATGAAACACCATCGGCCGTGGCCGGGACACCAGAAAATACGCTCTGCGATGCGCCATGCATTTCAAAATCACATTGGAAAGATCAATAGGCGAAAATACTGATTCAGTTTACAAAGCGAACAAGGACAAAATCAAATGTCCTTTGATAAAAAATAAAAAAAAAGGTAAAATGGCGGACGATTTTGAAGTTGGAGGAGAAAGTTTTTCGCCCCCTACTTTTGCGTGACCTTTCGAACGTGATTACGTGATGACCGATCGTTTTGCTAGATAAGACCGTTATTCCTCGGCTGGGATCGTGTAGAGCCCTTTGAAGCTGCATACAAACTGAAATCTGGACCTTCAAACCATTGGTTGCCATTGAAGTCCACTATATGGAGAAAAATCTTGGAATGTTTTCCTCAAAAACCTTCATTTATTTCAACTGTAGAAAGAAAGAAATTAACATCTTAGATGACACGAGAGGGAGTAAATTCAGGAAAAAATCAGGAAATTTTAGTTCTGAAGTGAATTAATCCTTTAAAAAGTGTAAAAGTCAATAGTTTTTATGAAGTAACAGTGCCCAACAGTGACACCTGCAGGTTAAGTTATATTATGTCCCCATTGACTTAAAACAGACACCCTAATGCGCAAGGAGAGTTTAGTGGGGGGTAATTGAGAATGAATGGGGGAAAGTCACGTGAGAGGAGGCAATGCCTCCATCGCTCTGGATATAATCGGTTATGATTGGATATGATTGGTTCGCGATAAATCCTGCCTCTTTATTTTGTGCGCATTTTCATCAGCCTGCACGCAGATAATGGCGTTAAAGGAGTAGTTCATTTTCAAATGAAAATTAGCCCATTGCTTACTCACCCTCAAGCCATTTTATGTGTTTATGACTTTCTTCTTTCAGACGAATATAATTGGAGTTATATAAAAAAAATATCCTGGCTCTTCCAAGTCTTATAATGGCAGTGGATTGCAACCAACAGATTGAAGCTCAAAAACGTGCATGCATCCATCCATCGTAAACGAACTCCAAATGGCTCCTGTGGGTTAAAAAATGGCCTTCTGAAGCAAAACGATGAGTTTGAGTAAGAAAAATATAAATATTTAAAACTTGAAAAAGTAAATTAACTAGCTTCCGGCCAAACAAACATACGGATTCCACTTAAATGTAAAGCGCAACTTATGCGAGTAATGCGACATACTGCTGATATTTACGCTACGCCATGACACCAGGCTTGTGCACTATTCAGAATTTAATTGAGAATGACTCCTGAATTCCAATTCAATTCTTGAATTTGAATTGATGTCAAAAACAGGATCTAGAATTACAATTCGAATTAAAGGAAGCAGAATTGCAATTCAATAAAAATTACATGTTAAATACATATTTTAAAGGTGGGGTTAGGCCTGTCGCGATAGTCGATAAATCGATTAATCGCACGATAAAAAAAATGACCTCGATAATTTTTCTAGCCGCGATAATTTAATTTGCATACTTGTTTGTTATCCGCGACTGAATGACAACTCTCGTTTCCTTAGCGTAGGAGAAGTGAACCCTCTTGTCAGTTGCATTGTCTTTTGTGTGGGGAGGCGGCGCTTGTCAGTCACATGGACTTTGTGTGGGAAGGCGGGAGTGCTTGAGGTGACTGCCGAGAACAGCGAAAAGACGAGACGGTTTCAAAGCCAAACGCGACAGCTGCCGTGTGGGAGCACTTCGGATTTAAACCGAATGACCGTGGTGAACCACTTAAAGGGATAGTTCACTTTAAAATTAAAATTCTGTCATCATTTACTCACCCTCAAGTTGTTTCAAACCTGTATTAATTTATTTCTTCTGCTGAACACAAAGAAAGATATTTTGAAGAATGTCAGTAACCAAACAGTAGTCTGTACCCATTGACTTCCATAGTAGGAAAAAAAAATACTATGGAAGTCAATGGGTACAGACTACTGTTTGGTTACTGACATTCTTCAAAATATCTTTCTTTGTGTTCAGCAGAAGAAATAAATTAATACAGGTTTGAAACAACTTGAGGGTGAGTAAATGATGACAGAATTTTAATTTTAAAGTGAACTATCCCTTTAACCTGAGCGAGCCAGTATGTCGCATTTGTTGTAAAACAGTATCGACTAAAACCCAGTGTTGTGCATGAACGACGTTCATATTTTCGCCGAACGCTGAACTGAACGAATCACTTTTCATACAATGAACTTGAACGAGAGATTTTTCGAGAGAACTCATCTGATTTTTTGTACATAGCATAGCCTATTTGTTAGGATTTTAGTAGCCTATCATAATGATTAGGCTAATAAATGCACGCACAATTATCCGTGAACTTGATTTGAACAAATGCCTTTCAATTTGTGTGTTTAAAATTCAGAATTAAATTAATGTGCAGACATTTGTACAAATAGAGAGTAGGATATGTAGGCCTACTATACTGTTGTAGCCATAAAAAAAGCGCGTTTCATATTTGTTAAAATATTATAATGTTATTTTTTTTTTCCATTTATGTTGATTTATGAAAAGTGAACAGCACGACCGAGTAAGATAGGATGCGCAATATGAGACATGGAGCGGGTCAGACATGATTTTGACCGTTGAAGTTGTTATAGAAAGCCTTTCTTTAAAGTGAATTTCGTTTTGTATAAAGTGAATTTCGTTTTGTATAAATTGTATCTTAATTTTAATCAATTTTTCATCAACCAATTAGAGGTCGACCGATTAATCGGTCGGACGATTAATCGGCCGATTTTTTGCATTTTTTAACATAATCGGCATCGGCCAATATCCACCTATATCAAGCCGATTATTAGGCAGGCGCACACGTGTACGACGCACGCTGCCCCTAGAGTCATTATCCAGCAGAGTGAGCAGACCGCAGACCTTCAGCTTCCAGTGCCTAAAGAAAACGGTAAGGATTCCATTCTTATAACTCCTTTATATTTAATTAAAAACTTTTCATGTTACTGCCAACTTTGAGAAAAAACATGAATAGGCGACATGACGTTCGGCTACTTTGGATATTGATAGCGTAGTTGAGGTTGCATTATCACAGCAGAAGGGTTGCTATCATGTCACAATAAGTAAGCAAGAAATTTGCAATTGCAGACAGTACATTTGACCTTATTTTTCTGTTTGTGTGTCTTATATTTGAGAGGGTTGTCACTCAATGCAGAGAAATAAGTAATAAAAAAGAGACCAACGCGCACTATAACCTATTGAAGGACTGGCTTTGCTTTGCTAGCGTCGTCGCGGCACTGGTGCCTTAAAGGGTAACTAAACCCCTGGTCAGAGCCTGACTCCACCCAGTGGCAATATTTGAAAAATGCTGGAAAAGTGGGCAGAGCCCAACGGACGAACCGAGGGCGGGGCTGAGCGGGTGATTGACAGACCCGCAGTGACTGACAGCTGCTGTCAGACTCGCTAAGATGGAGAGTGACGCAAGTAGCTTTGCAACAGAGCGGTCATTTAAAGTTGAGGACTTTTCTCACCTGAAGTGGAGGAATTGTCTGTGGACACGGAGCTAAAATCATATCAATTCGAGCCGCTAGCTCAAACTGCGGTGTCGCATCGCATTAACTCCCGCCTCGCGATCGGCATCCGACGATGCTAGCGAAGCAGCCGCGCTAGAGAGAATGGGTCCAGTATCTGAGTGGATTATTATTACTATTGACCTACGTTAAGCATATTTTGCCGCTATGTGAAAAAAAATATCCAGCAAAACGCGCCGGTGGTTGTGGAGTCCATGCAGGAAGAGCAGCGTTTGGCACACAAGTGCATGTAAACACTGGCGCCTAATTTCTAAGTCTGGTGGGAAGTTATACAGTCCAGCAGTGCTGTTGCAACCGGCAACATTACACCTATAAGTTACCAGCCTAACCACTGTACTAAATACAGATAAAGCTAATGCTAAAAATCTACACTATCCTAACTGATGCAATACTATGCTACTAACAAACTGTGCTTCTAACAACACTAACAACTATGCTAAATAACTACCTAGGCTACACAAAATAATCTAAATAACTATAAATGCTATGCTAACTAGATGCTAAAATACGCTATCCTGATCGTTTTCAAAACTCGTAATTCCAATTTCCAGCTCCTGACTCGCTCTGGTGTTGACGGAACCAGATGCTTTTATACCAGGGGCTGCCAGGGGCGTGGTGAGCTCGCAGCGTCAGAGAGTACCCCTGCTTCAGGAGATTCCGTTTAACCTGAAGAGGGCAGCACTCAGACGTTTTTACACCATATATTTGAAAATTAAAACACTTTATACTCAAATGTTAAAAAAAGTACTCGAATCAATGAACAGCATTTATGAAGCTCCATTCGTACAGATCATTAACTAAAAAAAGTTGGTTTAGTGTTTAGTTACCCTTTAACGACCGCTATCTACCGGACCGAATATCAACACGGATTTCTTTGCTTCATTTCGGTGCTACTGTTATGCATTTGTTTCTCTTGGATGCTCTGAAAACGGACGTTAAAACAGAAACACCGCGGCGCTGCATGTGACGCTAGTCAGCAGCTAACTTTAGCATACCGTTAGCTGGATTAAACACGGTTAAAATGCTGGCCAAACAGTGTAATGTTGTGTGACTGTATTTCACTGTAGAGGCGCGGGAGCGAACGAGAAGTCAAAGAGTGTTTACTTATATTTGTGTGTGTGTGTGTGTGTGTGAGAGAGAGAGAGAGAGGCGTGGGAGCGATCGAGAAGTCGCAGAGTGTTTACTTATGTGTGTGTGTGTGTGTGTGTGTGTGTGTGTGAGGCGCGGACGCGATCGAACAGTGGAAACATACAATTTACTAGTACGTTATTGCTACTACTATATTATTAAATAATTCCGTTTCCCCCCCTTTTTTGCGATAATTGGGTTATGTCCATTTAGCTTTGTCCATAAAACAAAACAAATAAACCATAAATACATGTTTCAGGACAGTTTTTGGGAAGAGGATAGAAATGTTTTTAGTCTTGTATTACTTACAATGCACTGAATTATTAGCTGAATTATGAAACATTTTTTAGATTTATATCTATACCTATCTATAAAATGACTTGAAGATGATGTCAAGATACTATACAAAAAATATTAACATAACCTTTTATTTTTCCCCTTTTTTAGTCATACAGTCTGATGGCTGAAAAGAAAACCACCCCCATGGCAGCGCTTCACCCAGCCAAGTTTATTTGACAGCTTATTTTCTTCTTACCTGTTTCGTTTATTTAATATATTTGTTATACATTATTTATACAATGTTTTTACATTATACATTTTTAATTTTAGTGTACAAGTTCAGATCGGTGTGTTCAATAAATGTTTTTGTTGAGAAATTTTGTCTATCTTAGTAATTATTTGTGTACTTAAATTATATCTTTCAAATAGAGGTTAAAAACAAGCACATATCGGCCAAATATCGGCCAAAATAAATCGGCAGCATTTATCGGCCATCGGCCGACCCGGATTTAAAAAAATCGGCATCGGCCTGAAAAAACTCATATCGGTCGACCTCTACAACCAATTACCTGTATTTAAAGAATAGGCCGACGAAACAAATATAACGGAGGCGCCCGCGCGCTATTGCACGTGAACTAGAGCACATCCTAACTTAACGAAACTCAGTGTATGCCTCACACAGACATGACAAATACACCAAATACACAAAGCTTGAAATGTCTTTAAACAAAATAATTCAAAACGAAAAAAGAAAAAGGCTACTCTCTGATTATTTAATCCATTATTAGGCTTAGCCTATTTATGTGCATTTATCTCTATAAGCGCGTTCACACGGAGATGGCGATCGTCAACTTCATCTTTGCAGCCGAGTCGACACTTTTAGAGAAAACACTTGTTTATTAATAAAAATCAATACACGCGTCACCGGATTTACAGATGCACGCACACATATTATTTCGAAATAACGAGATATTGTGTTGAAATAACATTATTATTAATAATAGCCTACATCTTTGTTAAAAGAATTTAACAAATGAACGTAAACTAGTTAATTTTTAGATATGTGAACTTAGTTCATAAAAAAAAAAAAAAGAACTATGAACATGAACTAGTTCATTATCATCTGTGTGAACTGAACTTTGAGCTAGTTCTTTTTAAGTATGAACTGGCACAACACTGCCGGTAACACAGTAAACATGCACATGCACCTGCACATAGATGAAAATGGTCTCAGATCGACAATATTATCGTTTATCGCGATAATTTCTTGGACAATTTATCGTCCAGCAAAATTTGTTATCGTGACAGGCCTAGGTGGGGTATGTGATTTGCAAAACGGCTGGCAGATTTTGAAAATATATTTTAGAAAAAACTGTATGCATGGTTGAGGAGTGACTAGTACGTGTAATGCAATTATGTTATTAAATGACAAAACGAATGTAATTGTATTTAGTTGTATTACTGAGGTAAATTGTGTAATTAAATTAGTTACTAATCAAATTAAAAGGAAATTGCTTTGCATTGATAAAGTAATCCAAACCACATTTATAATGGGTAACTTATAACAGTAAGCAATTGCATTTCCAAAGTAACCTTCCTAACACTGAATGTATGTGAGATTCAACACATTCTTTCTGTTGTGTGACTGTGTGGAATTTCTTTGAATTGCCATGAATTTAATTCCACTTCCTGTCATTCCAATTCCAATTCAATTTCCTGTGAGTCCATTCAATTCAAATTCCAATTCATGAATTGATTCATGAAATTCAGAATTTTGCACAAGCCTGCATGACACACTACACTACTTCTGACATCATACTTCTGGCGTAAGTTGCACATTAGGGGCAAGTAGACTGCGTATGGCTGTTTGGCTAGAAGCTACAATTTTACTTTGTAACGTGTTACATATTAATATGTGTCTTACACAAACTCATCTTTTGCTTCAGAAGGCATTTATTTATGAAGGTAAATGAGTAGCAAAACTCGAGAGCACGTAGATGTGAATTTGAGAACTTGTACAATAAATATTTGTACTTGTATGCTCAAATTTACACTCACAGCTCTGATGTGAAAACCTGTAAAATAAAAATCTGAAGTTGAATGTTGAAATTTGTACTCGCAGAGAATAGTCACAAACCTGTACTCTGAATTTGAAGCTGCAGACAAGTAGTCACAGATGTGTAAAATGCCATTCACAAAAATACAATGACTGAGACAAACGTGTAATATATATTTGCACTTCTTCTTACATTCATATTCCCAGTACAACCTCAAATAGGCACTTGCAACTCCTCAAATCTGTCATTACAAGTTCAAATTTCGCGCCTTGACTTTTGCTACTCTTTTCGCGATATATGAGGTGCAAAACTGACTTGTGCACTTGCAACTCAGAGGCGCGAGAGAAGGGGCGCGGGCGGGAGCGGGGGTGTTTAAAGGAGCCGTTCTATTGGCTGGCGCCTAGCCAATGAAATGGGTCTTCTATTGTACGTGATGATTTGTTTTTAGATAAACTTGATTTAATTAATGATTAATGCAGAAACCAATCGATTATATCTCTTTTTGTTCATATTTCTTCTCCTCCATCTAAATTTGTTTGGGTTATGTTTCCCTCATTTGAGTGGGAACAATATATGTTATCGATTTGTTTTTGTTATTATGAAAATTGTATATTCATCAAACTAAATGGAGTATTTTAAAATAAGCAGCCTTTAAAATGCAGTTTGAGTCTGTAAAGTTTTTAAAAAATCAAAAAGCCCAGAGATCTGTATCTCTGCTAAATTAATTTAACATAGCCTATGTTTGTGATGCCCTTTATTATTATTATTTTTAAATGTTTGTTTGTTTCTTTTTATTTAAATTATTGTTGTGTTTCAAGTTATACAAAATGCGAAAATGTGTATAAAAAAAATGAAAAGAAATGTGACAAGAACTTGATATTGATTTCTGTATTTTTTTTTCTTAAAAAATAAGGTGGATAGATATCCCTCATTTAGCAAAAAATAAATAAAAAAAGCCTTTAGACTGATATTAATATAAATAAATTATATTATCAAACTCAGTAAACACCATACTAATAATCAACGACACGCGTTTAATTGTACATTACGCATTTTCCTCCCAGAGAAAACCAAGAAAACGCTTAATGAGGCTTAATGACTGTATAAAAATGAAAAACACACAATTCGTTATTATTAATAAAACAGGCAGCAGGTTTATTTACACTGAACACAAATTTGCTTTCGTATGTCATATTCTGGGCTCGTCTGCTTTATTGTAGGCTATGCTTAATTACTTTAGTGTTTACTGAGTTTGATAATATCATTTATTTATTTAAAATCAGTCTAATGCATTAAGCCATGTTAGCGTTTCAGATAGTCCACGAGGAGGCGGGTTTCGTGACATCATCACGTACGATAGAAGACCCATTTCATTGGCTAGGCGCCAGCCAATAGAACGGCTCCTTTAAACACCCCCGCTCCCGCCCGCGCCCCTTCTCTCGCGCCTCTGAGTTGCAAGTGCACAAGTCAGTTTTGCACCTCATATATCGCGAAAAGAGTAGCAAAAGTCAAGGCGCGAAATTTGAACTTGTAATGACAGATTTGAGGAGTTGCAAGTGCCTATTTGAGGTTGTACTGGGAATATGAATGTAAGAAGAAGTGCAAATATATATTACACGTTTGTGTCAGTCATTGTGTTTTTGTGAATGGCATTTTACACATCTGTGACTACTTGTCTGCAGCTTCAAATTCAGAATACAGGTTTGTGACTATTCTCTGCGAGTACAAATTTCAACATTCAACTTCAGATTTTTATTTTACAGGTTTTCACATCAGAGCTGTGAGTGTAAATTTGAGCATACAAGTACAAATATTTATTGTACAAGTTCTCAAATTCACATCAACGTGCTCTCGAGTTTTGCTACTCATTTACCTTCATATTTATTAACCCACAGAAGCCGTTTGCAGTTCGTTTATGATGGATGGATGCATGTTTTTGAGCTTCAATCTGTTGGTTGCAATCCACTGCCATTATGAAACTTGGAAGAGCCATCATATTTTTAATATAACTCCGATTGAATTCGTCTGAAAGAAGAAAGTCATATACAGTAGGTAGTCAACCAGAATGCCTATTACCGCCGTGGCAAAACTACCACGGTAAAAATAACCCAGTCGCATTTCAAAGTCATTCGCAAAATGATCGCCAGGTGGCGAAAAGGGACATTGTGCAAACCAGCAGCAATTGCCGTATTTTGAAATGTAAGTGGGGTTAATGGCAATTAACAGTAAGGATGAAATACTATAGAACATTTTTTTAGGAGAGAAAAATATAATCATAATTTAAAAATAGAGACGAGAACAATATAGCCTTTATTTCATATTGTACGCCTAGATGTCGGTATTTTTGTGTAAAAATACCAAAAATACCAAACAAAAATAAATTCAAGGTAAGTGCAAGGAAGCTGATTATTTTTTTACTATTCTATTGAGGAATGAGACGAATGAAGAGCGCTTCTCTGGAAAACACACACTGGAGAAACCTACGATTGGGCACTTCTCAGTGAGTAAATTCATGGCCGAGTGGTAGAATTTACGTATCGATCATTTAGAGGACACAGGTTCAAATCCCGAACAATCATGGACTATTGTACATTTTATATTAGAACGGGGACGGGGATTTCCGATCTGGTCTAAACATCCCTGCTTCTGCTGAATTATTTCAATTCCCCCTCCCTCCACAGTAATCAATGCTATAAATGACTTCACCAATAGACCATATAAAATAAAGATATCCAACAGGCACGTTTAAACGACAAACAATAAAATCAGAACCAGTTTCAGTTACGTTCATGGTTCCAGTGGCCTTAATGCATGCACGGCTTTTCAAAATGTCACAAAGCGTTTTGAGATTATTTTGAATTAAATATTGAAGTTTATAATTAAGTGTTTTGGCACACCACGCCGAGTGGTGCTATCCATTGTTCTAAAGTCAGGTTTTATTCTGGCATGTTGAATTAGTGTTCGACAAACGCGGTGGCGCGTTCATTTGGATTTATTTTTCTCATAACAGCTATAATAACTTAGGCCCTAATATGCTACTCCGTATTTTTTTTGTCATACAGATAAGAGTAGAGTAGCCTACATCGTTCAAAACTGTAAACTTTTATTCATATTAGGCTAACGACAAAAGTTTATCTGTCGTCTCTGTCTCCGGGAACTGCACGTAACAAAAATGAACCGAAAGCCACTTGCCTCAGCTCAGTCACGATAAGAAATCGGCTATGTCTATAGCCTTTAAATGTCTAAATATTTAATAAATGTTATCTGTTAACTACATAGAGATTTTCATGGTTTTATTTCAGTTAGCCTAATAGCTGGTTTGATTTGCATTGAGATATGATCTTATGGAAAGTACCCCATGCCAATATCTAGGTATGGTGAAGGGTATGTGATGATATGGGGCTATTTTAATTCCAAAGGCCAAGGGAACTTTATCAGACTGCATATTATCCTGGATCGATGAAATAACAGGCCTTTAAAAATAAAAATCTGCCTGCCTCTATGGGAATTTAACATAGGGGTGACCTGACTTATGCACCCAATATTTTAAGGAAGAACATTTATTTATTTACGATACATTATTCATTCACAAAGAAAATTGGTGTCCTTAAAGGTTGGAGTTTTCCTCGTTTTTTTAATTAAAGGCATTAAGATCAATTTCCAGAAGATGATTAGCAGGAGTGGAATAAAAATTCCTCTTTTTAGTCAACTTTTGCATGGGTGTGTTCACTTATGCAAAGCACTGTATTTGATATACAGTATATCAAAAATGAGAGGACTTTGTCTCCTCATTTTAAAACACCACCGTACACCACTGATATATATGCGTGTACTTATTATCGCACATTTTTCTGTAATTAATCGTGATTAATCGCACCTAACATTTAAGTTTGTAATATATTTTTATCTTGTAATACTTTCACATTTAATTTCCTAAATAATGTAGAAACAACATAATTTATGCATTTATGCAATCCAGCGAGCCTTCATTTGCAGATAACAGCCTCTGTACCATGTGGATTGCGTAAAAGCCAGTACTTTCTCTTTGCTTTTAACGACAGGAATCCGAGGTCAGAACATATTCCTCTCTCTCCTTTTCAAATGTCCCTACTCAGACTATCCTGCAGCTCGCAATATTGTTCAGAGTGCGCTCGGGTGTTCGAGAGTTGAGGACCGCCCCCCAGGAAAGAGATTCTCTAGCTGAGACATTGAGCTCTTGGCTAGGTTAATTCTGATTCCTAAGCATTTCAAATGGCTGAGGAGCACAGACCTGTGAGAAATTGACGTCGAGAAAATAGTCGTCGAGATAATTCAGGATACGCATCCTGCTGCATCCATGCACCTCGTAAAAGTGCAAGGTGAGTAACCTTAATTAATTGTCCCCAAAACCCAGCTCAACACTCCGGGGGTGGCCTGTCATGCCCAAGTTGAGTGGCAATAGCTTAAGTATTACAGGCTGCGTCTCGCACTGAGGCGGGAGAACAGTACTTGTTACTAGGGATGTAACGATATTGACGATATCGCGCTATCGCGGTGGTAAACGTGTCTCGATATCGTCGTGGTTGGGTTACAATATTAAAAGGACAGGTGTCCGTCAAAAAACAAGAGGAATAAACACAGTCCCGCGGGAAAAAATCATTGTTAACTACATAGACCATGATCCTTTGCGCTGCGTCGTCACAACAACCGCTGTTAAGCCAATAGGATTGCACGCTGCACGCTGTCCACACAAGCTCACAGCAAGCCAGCATGGCCGACAGCGATACTTGTAAGGATGAAAACAACAACCCCGAAGTTGAGTGTGCCAGCCCCTGCAGCTTTTAAATCAGATGTCTGGAAACATTTTGGTTTCGCCGTGTCAAAAAACGCAAAAGGAGAGAAGGTGGTGGACAGACAATGGACTATGTGCAAGCACTGCCACAGTAAACTGCGATACAACACGGGAAACACAAGCAACATGCGAAGTCATTTGACGACCCATCATCCCGAAAAGTTTGCAGATTCTCTCACAAAGAAAGTCCTGTCCGGTCAAAAAACCCTGCAGGAGGCATTTTCAACAACTATGCCACACAACAGCGCAAGGGCTCAAGAAATCACGAGGTACGTCGCGGAATACATAGCGTGTGATTTACGTCCCTTTTCTGCAGTAGATGGCAAAGGATTTAAAAGGTTAGTGGCCAAGCTTGAGCCGAAGTATCAAATGCCGTCGCGGGCTCATTTTAGTCAAACTGTGTTCCCTGCTCTTTACCGTGAGACAAAAGAACGTGTCATGTTGGACCTTAAACAGTCTGAGTGCATTGCTATTACCACTGATGGGTGGACTTCCAGAGCGACTCACAGTTACATCACTATTACGGCACATGTTTTGACGAGTGAATGGGAAATGCAAAGTTACGTTTTACAAACTAGACAACTTAGCGAATCACACACTGGCGTAAACATAGCCGAAGTCCTTAAATCTGCAGTCAAAGAGTGGGGGCTGGACACGATTGGAACAAGGATCGCTGTTGTTACTGACAACGCAAGCAACATGCGAGTAGCAGTAAAGGAAGCCGAACTGTCCCCTCACATACGGTGCTTTGCGCACACACTAAACCTGGCCTCCCAAGCAGGTTTAAAGGTCAACGCAGTGAGCCGCCTCCTCGGTAGAGTCAGACGTGTAGCAAGTTTTTTTCACCGCAGTTCTACAGCCACAGCCGTGCTGACCACCAAACAAAAACTACTCAATCTCCCTGTACATAAACTCATCATTGATGTAGTGACAAGATGGAATAGCTCTCTGGACATGGTGGAGCGCTACCTTGAACAACAACAAGCTGTTGCTGCAGCCCTACTGAGTGATGAACTGAGACACAAGTCACGTGAAATTGACACTTTGGACACATCTGACATTGCAAATGCAGAGGATCTTGTGAAGATTCTTTTACCAATAAAAAAGGCCACAACTGTTCTCTGTGATGACTCGCAACCAACAATATCTCTCAATTCACCACTAAAACAAATGGTTCAAAACAGCATGGCCACAGATAATCACAACTCAAATGCCATTGCTCAGATGAAGGCAGCCATTCTGAAGGATCTTTCTGACAGATACCAAGGAGAGGATGAAAAGTTCATGCAGGAGAGCAGTGCTTTGGATCCACGCTTTCGGACCTTGCAACATCTAGGCAGTGCAGAGAGAGAGGACGTCTTTGAAAGAATAAAGTTCAAAGCATCACAGATGCAACAACAGGTAAAAAATGTTAACGCTATGCCATTGAGAAAATTGAGAGAAATACAATAAAATGTAACAAAATGCTAATATAATGTCTTTTTATAATTTATGAACCAGGACCAAGATGTGCTGCCCAGGAGCCCACATCCAGCAGATCTGGACGACAGCAGCGCAAGCTTTGTGCCTCCTCTTAAGAAGCATGCCCTTGAGGACCTCCTTGGCTCTTCTTTTAGCAGTAATCAAGTCACAGGTGGAATTCAGGCAGAAATTGACTCTTACTGCAAAGAAGCATTAGTTTCTCTGTCTGCTTGCCCTCTTAAGTGGTGGAGAGACAATGCAGGGCGGTATCCTATTCTGTCTTCATTAGCAAAGACCTACCTGTGTATACCCGCTACCTCGGTGCCCAGTGAAAGGGTATTTTCAACCGCAGGGGATATTGTAAATGCCCAGAGGTCTCTTCTTCTCCCTTGCAATGTAGATCTTTTGATCTTTCTAAAGAAAAACTTGAACATTAGCTAAAGGATAGTTCAGTGTTTTTCAGAAGGCTTTTTGCCAGACTGTTTAAGGATTTTTGTTTACTGTTTTTTTCTTTTCTTTTTTCTTGCAATAGATATTTTGATCTTTCTGATGAAAAACGTGAACATAAGCTAAATGATAGGTCAGTGTTTTTTTTTAAAAGGCTTCTTAACTGACTTTTTTTTTTTTAAGTTATGTTCCTAAATACCAGTTTTAAAAGGCTGCTTTTATTTGCCTTGCACATTTAAACCTGACTTAACTTGAACTTTGTTTGCACTTAAAGGGAATTCCCTATTGTTTATGTTTACTATTGTTCTAGTTGCTTCTTAACTTGAACATTGCACAGAAGAATCAGTTATGCAACCAAATATTACTCTACAGAGTATTGATGTTCCTGACTACAACTTGCACTTTAAAAGCACTATGTGATCAGCGTTTTATGTTGTCATGATCCATAAAAACAACAATAAATTGCCTGTTGACTGGCAAAAGCAGAATAAATGTCATTATTTTTTCATCACAAACACTATCGTGAGCTATTTAACAATACCGTGAGCTTTTCCACAATATCGCAATAAATATCGTACCGTGAGGTCAATATCGAAATTGTATCGTACCGTGAGATTTTGATATCGTTACATCCCTACTTGTTACAGCATAGAGATGAAATGGGTAGCGCTTGACCGAGCGGAGGCGTGGCATGCGGCTCTATTTTGGCACCTGGTTTGTTGCTGAGCCGTGGAATGTGAGCGCAGCGAAGCAAGACTCTGACTCGCTCCTTGGCGTGGAGTTGTAAAACAACTTAGATAAGTCTCACCTGATAGCCACAGGGAAAGTAGCAGAGCTGTCAGCGCTGTGCTTGCTCTAGAAATGGAGGGAGCACAGCACTGGGGAATACCCATGCTGCAGGGACAGTGAGACATGCAGGAGCTCACTTAGCTCCATTGTTTCTTCGTCTCATGATTGAGAGAGAGAGAACATTGGAGAATGAGGGGAGGAGTTGCTTTCTTTAGAGAAAGCGGTCTGTGAACGCAGCGATGCGAGACACACACTCTCGCAGTGAGAATGTCAGTCTTCAAAGAACGCAGCTTGCGGGGACCGGCCTAGCAAGCGACACGAGAATATGCTCATCTGTCTCATCTGATAGGGAATCCCCTTACTGCAGGGAGAGTGAGACACGAGGGAAAGACCAGCATGAGCTCACTACGTCCTGTTCACTCAGCCCTATGGATCCATCGTTTCTTCGTTTCATGCTTGAGAGAAAGAGAATGGCGGAGAATGAGGGGAGGAGCTGTGAACACAGCGAGGCGAGAATCGTGCTCTCTTTGTGAGAGCGTCCGTCTTCAATGAATGCGGCATACGGGGGCGGGCCCGGCAACCGACGCGCTCAGAGGTGCAGCATTTTGAAACAAACGCTGGCGAAAAGATGCTCTTTTAGAGAAATAAGCTCTGTTGTACTCAGCTGATAGTTGCAGGGTAGGAACGTCATTCTCAGCCGCCGAGTCAGTGTAGAGAACAGAAAATAGTAAGCCCATAGTAAGAATGGTGAAACAGCTGTAGCAGCGCCGAGTCAACTGGCTGGGGAGCGCACCGATCAGTCAGGCTGCTTGCCGCTGTAGTCTACTAGATTGCAGAGCAAGATTCAGCTCGTTCTGCTGCTGGGGCTCTTCCAGCGGCGAGGAGAAGCAGCGAGAGATGAAGGTTATGGGATCAAATTCCCGCCAAATATATAGCGGTCACGTATAAAAAAATAATAAGCGTGAATCAAAAATTTGAAAACACATGTAAAAATATATTGCATAAACTGAAAAAAAGAGAGCAAAATGATCAGAATAGCAAACAACGTGGTCACGGATCAAAATATAATCAGCGTGAATCAACAAATAACAAGCATGAATAAAAACTTTAAACACATTAAAAGTTATTTTGCACAAAACTTAAACTTATGGTCATGCTTTCTTAAAAAGTATGTTTTCCTTGGTTTTATTACTGTGTACTTTGTGCTTTCTTGCATTTTCTGCTCATATTTTACTCTTTTGTATGCTTGTGCTGTTTTTCTCTTCGCTCTTCTTTCTATGTTCTGCGCTTGCTTTCCCAAATGTTGCAGTTCAAGTTTCATGTAAATTAGGGCGGGCTTAAGCGTCACCATTGGTCCACTAGTTCTAGATTGACAGCTACTCCTCTAGCCAATCAATCGAAGAGGGGAGTTGACATCACACCAATGCGACTCGTGGCTACTGATGCTTATGTAGGAGTACAAGCTGTTTATGTTTGTACAATTTCTTCAATTCCATTATAATATGCTAAAATGTTATTTTTCTAATACTTTTATATACTGTTCAATTTCTTATTTGTGCTTTGTTATGTGCATTTATTAAATTAATTATTTTCGCTTGGCATACCAGCGTGATTAAGTCACCGCACACTTCAGTGGGTGGTGCTCGCCCGTGATGCACTTCATTCTGAGTAAATATAACAACAAAGAAGCACTGCTTCCAGGGGAAGACGGCTAAAGCTATCTGAACTCTGGACATAAATAATTAAAAGTCATCTTTTTTGAGATACATGAGAATGTTAATGTGCACACTTGTAATTGGTGTTAAACAATATTACTTGGCTCATGGTGTCAATATGCTAAGGCTGCTGTAAGTAAAACATCCTGCAGTTATGAAACATTACAATTCGTTGCAAAAACTAAAACGGCCATTGTCTGAAGACTTTAGGACTTTGACCTGTCACCACTACGCATTGCCTACCTTTTTTTATTAACCTCGCCAAATTTGACCAGATTATTGAAAATGATTGTGTTACAGAGAAGATATACAGAAACCAGTTGAATTTAATACAGTGATTTATTACAAACGTATTGTGTTTACTTACATAGCTACATAATTGCATATTACTTTAGGATTAATGTTTTAAATATAGCTTAAAATTTGAATCCAGCTACATCTCCATCAGCGATAGGTAACGTTGTTTCTAGAGTGCCGCTGTCCTGCAGAGTTTAGCGTCAACTCCGATTAATAATAATAATAAGCTTTATTTTATAAAGCGCCTTTAAAAGTGGCTTCTCAAAGCACTTAACATAAAATCACAATCCACCAAAGATGCATAAAGCAGAAATTGATAAAAGCATCAACTGCGAAGTTAATAATAAAAACTGCGATACACCAAACGAAAAAGGCATCAGCAATTAAATGCATGTTTAAAAAAATAAGTTTTGAGAAGAACTTTAAAAATACCCAAAGTCTGTGCTTCCCTGAGTTCACGCGGTAAAGAGTTCCAAAGGTTTGGAGCGTAAACAGAAAAAGCCCTGTCACCCATAGATTTTAGGTGCGTTTGTGGAACAGTTAATAAATGACACTGTGAAGATCGCAGTCTGCGTGTTGGAGTGTAGCTGCTCAGTAAACCAGACAAATATTGCGGTGCTAAGCCATGTAATGCCTTATAAGTTAACATCATGATCTTAAAGTCAAAACGGTACTTAACCGGTAGCCAGTGTAAAGATTTCAAGACAAGAGTAATATGCTCGATTTTTCCGGTTCCCGTCAGAATCCGGGCTGCCGAGTTCTGGACATATTGCAATTTGTTAATTGAGGATTTGGAAACTCCAGCTAGAACTGCATTACAATAATCCAGTCTTGTGACCACAAAATAATTAATCAGTTTTTCAGCAACAGTTAAATTTAAGATAGGACGCAATCTGGCTATATTTCTAAGGTGGAAAAAAGATGCCTTCACAGTACTCTGTACAAAATTATCAAAAGTGAGGCAAGAGTCAAAAATTACACCAAGGTTCCTCATCTTACTCAGGATCTCTAAATCAGCGCCATCAACAGACATGGATAGTTGAGCGGCTTTGCGAATTTGATGACGGGAACCTATAAGCATAACCTCAGTTTTCCCACTATTCAAGCAAAGGAAGTTATTATTCAACCATGCCTTAATCTCAGAAATACAGCCAGAAAGATAACAAGCATCAATATCTTCGCCAAGTTTAGAGTGGATGTATATTTGAGTGTCGTCTGCATACAAATGGTAATTAAGACCGAGCGATTGCAACAGATGTCCAAGAGGAGATAGATAGATGTTAAAAAGCAGTGGACCCAGAACTGATCCCTGAGGAACACCAGTGAGCACCGAGCAAGTATCAGACCTAAAGCCACCCATCGAGACAAAATGGGTACGGTCAGTAAAATAGGATTTAAACCAGTCCAGAACTGTATCAGATACACCAAAAGCAGTTTTTAGGGAAAGTAATAGACCGTGATCCACAGTATCGAAGGCAGCTTTAAGGTCAAGAAGAATGAGAAGTGAGGTAGAACCAGAATCCGAGGCCATTAACAAGTCATTGGTTACTTTGACCAACGCTGTTTCCGTGCTGTGAAATTTACGAAAACCTGACTGAAGGGGTTCAAAGAGGTTATTGGTTGTGAGATGGTTACGAAGTTGAGAGGCAACAACACGCTCAAGTATTTTTAAATTAAAGACTAATTTTAGATTAAAAACCTCACCTGTCTTAAATATCCTACAGATGATGATTAGCTGGTTCAGGTGTGTTTGATTAGGGTTGGAGGAGCTAAACTCTGCACCCAGGACCGACATTACCCATACTTGTTATTGATTGATTATGAAAGTAAAACGGCCAGTAGATGGTGGCAAGTTACTGCTCGGAAAAGATCGACACTCGCGGTGCCAGGTCCAGTGCATTAGAGGTGAATGATGGATCATCAGACAGGCATAACTGTAAAAGGTCGTCGTTAGGATGATGAAGTTAACAATACCATATAGCCAGGTATACGTATATCCCGGCAACAGGTTGAGTTGCAGGCACACATGCAGTTTAAAGGTGTCCTGCCACGGAAATTTTTTTGCCAACTGAGTTGATGCTGGTCGTCTTCTCCTGTATAACAAGTAAGCATCAGTAGCCACGAGTCGCATTGGTGTGACGTCAACTCCCCTCTTCGATTGATTGGCTAGAGGAGTAGCTGTCAATCTAGAACTAGTGGACCAATGGTGACGCTTAAGCCCGCCCTAATTTACATGAAACTTGAACTGCAACATTTGGGAAAGCAAGCGCAGAACATAGAAAGAAGAGCGAAGAGAAAAACAGCACAAGCATACAAAAGAGTAAAATATGAGCAGAAAATGCAAGAAAGCAAAAAGTACACAGTAATAAAACCAAGGAAAACATACTTTTTAAGAAAGCATGATCATAAGTTTAAGTTTTGTGCAAAATAACTTTTAATGTGTTTAAAGTTTTTATTCATGCTTGTTATTTCTTGATTCACGCTTATTATATTTTGATCTGTGACCACGTTGTTTGCTATTCTGATCATTTTGCTTTTTTTTTTTTCAGTTTATGCAATATATTTTTACATGTGTTTTAAAATTTTTGATTCACGCTTATTATTTTTTTATACGTGACCGCTATATATTTGGCGGGAATTTGATCCCATAGAAGGTCGTCGCTGAAGGAGAATAAATCTGAAACCTATGGCAAGACGAGCTGCTTATATAGGCAGATACACCCCCCCCCCCCCCCCCCCCCTTGTTACTTGCATTTAACATGGTTTTTATGTCATATAAAATTACTTTTGTCAATTTTATTTGATGTGGACACCAAAATGGTGAAGTCTCGTCTTGTCAACTAATGACGAGAGCACAGGTGTGGATAGGGAGGAACTGAGTGAGCAAAGGAAAAAGAAAAGGCATTATGTAGACACATGTATAAAAACATACATGGTGTTTTTTAATTATATTTTTTAGTTTTTTCATGGTCTTCATTTGATAGTAATAAGATTAAAACATTTTGCAAAATGAGGTCTCATGTCACTGTTTTTTACATCAGTGCAAAACTAGGGTATGCAAATTAAGACAACTGTTCATCAGCATGCATGCATTGATTAAAAAAGAAAAAGAAAAGAAAAAAAAGTGTCAAATCATGTTCTGGTGCGGCCAACAGAGAAAGTTAGTCACACCAGTGCGACCAGTGGGAAGAATGAGTTAGAATAATAACAAACATATCTTACACGTTGATTTTGTTAAAAAAAAAATCCTGAAATCTATTTAATTGCTGGTCATATGACCTGATGATGTCACAGCAGTTGGAATAAAATGCCATTACCGTGAAACGTTGCACGGCGCGTTCATATAGGCTCTTGTCTGTAGGCTATATAGTTTTTCTCCCATAGAGCCTATATTATTACGAAAAAGCTTAACGTCAATGCAGTAAGACCACTGTCAGAACACAGTCACACCATTGTGAAATGTACCATCAACTGTCCTTGCTGACCCTACCAGATAGAAGATGTTTTCATTGGTTACAATTTATTTATAAATGTATTTATATAGACTATCCTTCCTATTTAAAACAATATCTAATTCCATTTAGCTCATTTTATAACTTGCGACACAATAACCAAATCTATTTTCTATTTATTTATTTATTTCTCTCTGTACTGGTTTGAGGGCACAGGTCAGGACAGAGGTTGGAGCATTATTATTATTGGTGGTCACTACTGCACTACTGCTCTACAGTGGTTACCACTGATAGAGTTGATACCCTGAAACAGAATTAAATTAAACCTATTTTAAGCATGGTGCATTAATCCTTTACACTTTTACACTTTACACTACATACTACATGTTAACTCTGTTGAGGGATGAGTGAGCAACCTTTGGAGAGTCTTGTATGAGTGAATGTCTTGTTTGTATGAGTTATGTATTATATATTTCTGTAGCCTACTTACTATTATTGAAAAGTAAGTTTTTGTTGTCTTTTGTTTTATTTGACTGCTGCTGTAAGGTCAATGCTAATTTCTGTACTTGGAATTGAGGACCCCCTCGAAAACGAGATGGTTCATCTCAAGGGGTTATTCCTCTTCAATAAATAAAATGTCAAATGTCAAATAAATAAATAAGTTGTATTGCATTAGTTTAAATGTAGCGACGCACAAATTTGTGAATTTGTCAAATAGATGGTAGTTGTGCGCACATTATTAATTAGAACCAGGCCTATTTATTTGTAATTGTTTGTGTGTGGATTGTGAAATGCTTAAAAACAGCGAAAAGAAAGTCTCAAAATCCAAATGAATCAAATGAGATCGACTCAGAAAAGACGTCAATGGATGCACGCGTGTCACCTGATCCACACATGCACTTTGTTGCATGCGCAAAATTATGATAAACTAATACAAAAGAAAACATTTGTATTCTAAAAAATGTCTCTATTTGTAGCTACAAATTGCTACACATATATTCAATTTTGAATTTTGCACAAGCAAGTTGAAAGGCATGGATTAAACATTTCTGCAACATGTATCAAGTTCATTGATACATGTTAATCATTTTGGTACTATATATTCATCCCATATTTTTAATATCGTTAGCGGTTAACACAACCAGATGACTGGTTTTGTATCGATGTGTTTCGAACATACAAAGATGTCAGCTATTGGGTTAGCAAGCCATTGTTTTCACTTTCATAAGGGAAATAGCTACCCTTTTTATAGAATGACTCGAATAATATTTAGAGTGAGAACGAACACTTACCATCTCCAGGACCATCATGCTCCACCATATCAAGATCTTGTAAGAGGCAGTGTATGACAGCGCCTGTTTGTTTCTGGATGTCAACGGGTGCCATCGCATTTACCTGTGTTAACCCGTGTAGATTTTCTGTTTCTAATATTTTCTGTTTCCGTGGGTGGAGCATACGTGAATATTTCACAGACATGCGCAACTGCGTGGAGGGTGTTTCAGCCATCAGTAGTCTGTGCATAGTGCATACTGTAAATCGGTGTATAACCATTTACACGAGCTCAGAAATCATGTACTGTAGCTACACATGCGAAATGCAGTGCAACAAGAAGGTATGTGAATTATTTAAATTATACTGTGTGTGAAAAACATGTTTGTTGAACATTTCTGTTTTTGCATGTCATAGTATTTCTTCCTAGCATTGCATAAAAATGAACTGTGTCGTGCATTATGAGATCATGTATGGTGGATCTGTTTGAGCTCATTGTTTTATGTTTTAGCCAATTATGGTTTTCAGTATTAGGCTATATAATTATAATTCAGTCATAGTAAAACCAAACCACTGGCATGAGGCTCTGTTTTTATTGCAATTGGCTATGATAAACTGTCTTTATTTACATATGACTGCCCGTTTACATAATATTTTTTATTGCTGTATTACTTTAGAAAACTGGCAAATCACATTTCTCCCGGCCATTGGAACATGTCTGTACTGACAGATTTGGAGGTGCAGCTTTTTAACTTCTTTGCTTGTAATCTTAATTTCTGTAGTGGAGTATTAAGAAAGAGTGCAGTAGCCTACACAGTTGTCACAAATAACCCATTGAGGGTGAATTGAGTAAAGTGCATGTTTTTAACAAAACTATAAATAAACAAAGACTTTACTTAAACAAAACAATAAACAATCACCGGATGTGACCGATACTGTATTTATTGTGTATGGTGGAAGGGTGGATTTCCTGCAGGGGTTCAGGCTGCAAGACTGCCGAATGACTAAAGAAAATTTATCAGCAAGATGGTAGAAAACTGTACTGCTACTTATACCAACGACGGAAATAAGCGCAGTTACAATAGCTTAATATGTGGGAGAGCGTTTCTATAGAGAGTGACAATATTGTTTTGCAATAGGTTGCACTTCAAAGTCAATACCAAATCAAAACTAGTTAGCACATTATTTGTAATTAGAAAGGTTTAATGACAAAATATGGTTATGGTTACACTTAAAATAGTTACAAAATAGATGCATGAGATTATAAAAATGTATACCATTAATTGTACCCAGCATATATGTAAAATGTTACCTGAGAGAGAGAGAGAGAGAGAGAGAGAGAGAGAGAGAGAGAGGAGAGAGGAGAGAGCCAGAGCACCAAAGAGGAGATCTGAAAAGGGCAGAGCAAACATTTCAATCTTCCTTTTATCCCTTCCGTGACCATGTGATTAAAACCCAAATGTGAGACATTCAAAACTGACCAATCAGATAATTACAACTTCCCCCATTGTACTAAAGGTGTGACAATTTCATACCCCCAAAGTACACAGATCTTAGGCCTACAGGCCTTGTTCACTATCAGCACCTCGATGCCTTTAGGGACTCCAAATGGTCATTGGGGAAAGAGGGGGTGAAAAACAGTAAAGCAGATGTCTTTGTTAATTTCAGATATCTTGGATTATTTTCAATCCTACAATGGTCTAATTGTATATTGTCTATAATTAACAGGGTGCCCCTCTTCAGCTAGGAGGAGTTGATATATTTACTGTACAGCTGTGTCTGTGTGCTAAACACCGCATTTGTTTATAGTTTTGTTTTTTAGAATGCACTCTATGTTATGTTCTCAAAGCCATTTGATTTTGCTGTGGTGATTTGCATCCATTTATGGTTATTTGTAAAGCAAAAAGGATTGTGTGAACACCATCAACACAATTTCAAAAAAACGACTAAGATTTTCAATTGCTATCTTTTACCAGTTTGACATACCTATAATCAGGAAGTGGTGGTGCTATCAGTTAATTCAGACATTTCCTCTGTCTTGATATTGATAACATTTCCGGTATGATATTGATAACTATACTTTTGATTAAAACCTCCATACTGTGCATTTACAGAAAAAAATAAAGCAGTATATGGCTAAAAACATTCTGATGTTTGTCACTTCCCACAGTCAAGTCCCACAACCAGTCACCCCGGAACAAATACCACCAAATCCAGATGACATGGAAGTCACTCTGAGTCGGTGGAACACCAGATAGTGGAACCCCAACACCAGATATCTATGTATGTAGAGGGAATCTTTATGTATTGCGTGATTTGTTTATTTATGTATTTACCTTTCCTCTTTCATAAAAGTGTTTATGAGCAGCACTTCATTAATTACATTATTATTGGAATTCTTATATTGCACACAAGACTCAGCAGTGAGGAGAAACATTCAGATCTGGCCTGTGAGTGGGTGGAGGAGAACCAACACCACTTTACTGGGAAGATTGATCTGCCAAAGATCTTAAGGATGAAGAAGGATGATTCCTTGTTGGCTATCACAATGCGGGACTTGTTTGTAAACTCTGCGCGTTATGAAGGTGAAGGGTGTGAAGAAGAAATTTGGGCTCCCTTCCTTTTCACTTTTCAAAGAGTAGAGGACATAAAGTTTTCTTGCAGGAAGTACGAGACATATCCGTGTGTCTTGTTTACACAACCCTCACTTGTGAATCTACCAGAGGGGTACTATAATGTAATAAATATTGATTGAGTTTTGTAAAATACCATTACAATTTTATGTGAAGTGTGTTCTTGAAATATATGCATAATATTTATTATTTTATGTTCACTGTAAAACTTTTCACTGTAAATTTACAGTAAAATACTGACAGCTGGGTTGCCAGCCACATACTGTATTTTTACAGAACTAGTACTGTAAATGTTGTTTACAGTATTGTACTGTAAAACATTGTACTGTAAATTTACAGTAAAATACTGGCAGCTGGGTTGCCAGCCACATACTGTATTTTTACAGAACTGCACCGTAATTACAAAATACAGTATATACCACAATTGTACAGTATTTTACAGTATTATACAGTACTGTAATTATACAGTACAGCAATAAATTATATGTTTACAGGGAATACTGCATTAATTATTACATAATTAAAAATATTATACTTTAAAGTTGCATAAGAGTAGAGACACTAGAAAATTGAAACCAACATTCTCTGGGTTTTAAAACATTTATTTAGGTTACAAGCAAAGAAAATTGCCTTATGTGAACATATTTTCTGAAATGCCACCTGTATTATTATTATTTTATTTTTTTTAACATGTAAAATGTAATTTTAACAACAAGGTAAAACTTAATGCAGGTTAAAAGCAAAGAAATTTGCCTTATATTCACATATTTGCTATAATGCCACCTGTAATTTTTTTTCAAACATGTAAAATGTAATTTTAACACTAAGCACTTAATATAGGTTAAAAGCAAAGACAATTGCCTTATATTCACATATTTGCTGAAATGCTACCTGTATATTTTTTTTAAACATGTCAAATGTGATTGTAACAACAAGTTAAAGGAGAACTCCGGTCAATTTTAACATTGAGCTCAATTTTTAGTAAATTTGGAGTGCTGTCAATACAGAGAACAACGACAAAAATCGGTGTTGCCTACTCAGTGTTATCCTCTTTTTAAAATGTGCACCCTATATTGACTTGAATGGGGTCTAATTTTAAACCTGCTTTTATTTCTCTTATCATCCTTGATGTGTCATACAAGTGCCCAGCCATGTTGAGTGATTCCTTCAGAGTGAACACGAGTGAATCTGACTGCAGTGACTGATGTGAAAGATATGAATAAAAATTATATTATATCAGCCAGCGCACATATCTGTATTTAGTTCCTGTTTTCGGTCGAAGTCCACAGTAGTCGATTGTCGAGTTCACGCGCATAGGTTTAGTTACCTATGATCACGCGCGTGAACTCGACAATTGACTACTTTGGACTTCGACCGAAAACAGGAAGTAAATACAGGTATGTGTGCTGGCTGATATAACATCATTTTTATTCATATCTTTCACATCTACTGCAGTCAGATTCACTCGTGTTCACTCTGAAGGAATCACTCAACATGACTTGTATGACACATCAAGGATGATAAGAGAAATAAAAGCAGGTTTAAAATTAGACCCCATTCAAGTCAATAGGGTGCAAAATTTAAAAAGAGGATAACACGGTGTAGGCAACACCGGTTTTTGTCGTTGTTCTCTGTATTGACAGCACTCCAAATTTACTAAAAATTGAGCTCAATGTTAAAATTGACCGGAGTTCTCCTTTAACACTTAGCACTTAATTATGCAGTAGGGCTGCCCCCAAATAGTCGACTAAATGTTAGTCGATATGAAGAGGGCTTTGGTCGAATACATTTTCATTAGTCGGTTAGTGCAAAAAAAAAAAAAAAAATCACGTGAAAAAATTACGCAATCAGGGGCACAATGCGCAGTCAGTGTATGACATGACATCAAAGCAACGAGAGATCAACGAGATCTATGGTGGTAACTAAAATAAACATTGTCACGTGTTTATATTTATTCTTCTCACCGATTCCTGATGGTTTAGAGAGGACAATTACTCGAGTCGCCCCCTGTAGTTTCAACGAATAGTACAACGGCGAGCGCGTCAAGTATAATTTTCCTCGACCGTTTGGAGAGGCGCGCGCGCAGTCAGCGGAGACTCGCGCTCGTGAGGACGCGTCGAGTATAAACAAGGCTTTAGCCCTGCAGGAGGGTGAGCCCGAACCGAAAAAGGAAACGCAGGCCGAGATATCCATGCTGATGCCCATTGATGAGGAGGAGCATGCAGAGGAGATGAACTAAAAATGTACTTGGCAAATAAAACAAAGGTTGATTCGGGACCATTGGATAGGTGGCAAATTGTTTTACATCGATATCCAAAGCTCGCTAAAGCAGCTAAACGCCTCCACTGTATCGCTTCCACATCCACTCCATCAGAGCGCATCTTTTCAAAGGCCGGCTTCATTGTGAACAAGTCGAGAAGCTCCCTTCTTCCCAACAATGTGGACAAGCTGGTGTTCCTCTCACATAATATGAAAAAAATAAAATCGAATTGAAAGCTTAGGTAAGAATGCTTAATTTTCTTTTTGTAGTGTTTCTGTTTGCTATCCGTTAGGCTATAAAATAAAAACAACAACGGGTGTTTTATTTTATAACGGGTATAAGGCTGTACAAAATTAAATAAATACTATTTTTATTTATTCGTTTTTATATAGCCTAATGCAGAAGTTGTTTTTTATTCTGTAAGAAAAATTAGTCTGATGTTTGCAATTTGTTGTTTCAGTTAACTCATCCGTCGTCTTAATGGCAGTTTGCGGCTTTGCTCTGATATTTTTGATTTGTATTAGTGTTCTTTAAATTAGCCTATTTGTTCCACATTTTGTCTTAAATATAGCCTAGTTGTTCTAAACAATTTAATCAAATACTTAGGCTGTTGATTTGTTTGCCGCCTTCTTTTTTTATTCTAAGTTTTGGCGTTGTGCGATGTGCCGTACATTTATTAAATTGTTCGGTTTTGTTAATTTTCCTTTTGAACAATATAAAAATTATGGTAACACTTTACAATAACAGTACATGAATAAGCATGTACTAATACCTGAATTAATAATTACTTTACTATGTACTAATGATGAGTTAAGACATGTACTAATAAGGGGCTAACCTTAACTACGACATGAGTCATATGAATTCATGCATGAATATACCATCTTAACTACACGTTAGTACATGCTTGTTAATTAATGTATTAATTAACATTTCGTGGTAAACTAAATCAAACATGCTCTAGATTAGAAGAAAGATGTATTAAATTAAATTTGACACCAGCAACTGTCACAAGCATCATGACACTAGATGTCTTGCAATATTTACATTTTACCTTACTGAACACACAATGATGCATTCATCATTAAAAACAATTTAATCTCATTCCGTTTTAAGTGATTCCACTGCTGCCATCAAGAGTGAAATACCTACACTAACATATTCATTAAACAGATGCAATTTTCAAACTTAAAATTAGTGTTAGCACAGATGATGGTTATTTCGTGGATTGGTTTACTGTCTTTATGCAGTCGGATGTTAGTCTTGTGTTCTTGCTCTTCTTTTGGGCCACTATTGGCCCTTCAAAATATGTCCACTTTCCTACCGGTCAGTTCCTTCTCCATCCAAATGCGGGCACAGCACCTCTGCTCTTCCACTTCTTTACAAACCTTTACAACCTGATTTAGAAGAGCTGAATATGTATAGAACATGTGTAATTGATAACTTTTTAAAGATGTACTCTTGGAGGGCCAAGACAAGAAATGACAATGATACATTAACAAGTCATGTATTCATGTTACTTTATAAGTAATTAATGATGAGTTAGTAATAATACGTACAATCAAGCAGTCATAAGTTATTATCTACAATACCAAATAACATCAAGGAAGGTGATTCTTAGTTTGCACCAGTATATCCAAGAAAATGGTAACTTTAACATGAATATGTATTTACCAGCATGTAAAAAAAAAAACTTCAGAATTTCAAAAGGTAAAATGCACTTTATTTAACAGTCTTTTAAACAGCAGTTCACCTTACATCAAGCTATTTTAAATGTTGCACACACAAGAGGCTGTTTTCTGGTGGCACATAAACTTTTTATTGCTGTCGCACACTGTAAGATCTGCAAATTTCAACAAAGAGAATCAGTTAGTTTCTCTATCACAGTGTTGAAACAGTTTAGTGTGACTTCTTCATGTGAACAAGTGAAAAACTCTCTTTTCATAAACTCATTACACATTTATCTGTTATACAGTATGGTCACAGAAAATTTAAACCGTGTATTTCACCAAATGAAACATTACTGACATTAACATTTCAGTAGCCTAACAGTTACTAAGCTTATAAAGCTTGATTAACATTCAAGCACTTTAATGAGCAATTTAACGTTATAACTGTAAACTGTCTTTACTAAACCATGGAGTGCACTGAGACGGAATTAATCTCATTTAAACTTTGTAAAGCCGCGATCTCCAGCACGACATCCGACAGCGCGGCCGCAGACATCCAGTCAGCGTGGGCGAACATACGACCAAGCAGCGCGGGCGAACACATCAGCCAGCGCGGCCGAGCAGCAGGCCGCACTCCAGCCGCGGGTGCGTCGATGCGGTCATTCTTATCAATTCCATGAAACAAATGCATCAAACTAAAACATCGAATTTATTTATACACCAGTAATGATGTCATATCACTTTTCTTACCTGCAAATTTCAACAAAGACAACGTTGAAATATAGTTGGCAGTGTGACTTAGTGATGGGCGAATCGATACGAAGTATCGATATATCGATACTGACGTCGAGTATCGAAAGTATCGATACTTATATAAAAATATCGATACTACAGTGTTTTTTTTTATCCGTTGTTTTGTTTATTTGACAAGAAATATAATGCGTACAATATGCATTGAATTGGATGAATAACCTATGTTAGTGAATAATTGTGTAGTACGTATTGTATAGAACCGTAGTGCGTTAAGTCCTCCTGGGAAGTTCGTACGCACAATGTGGGAAGTCGTGTTTACGACGGCTGGTGCGTTCAAGTCACTTTCGTCGGAGTAAGATGGCGGAGTAGCTATTTTCTCTTAATGAATTACACAAAAATACAGCGAGGTTCTTAAACTCTAATTCTAGAAAATGAAGAAAAAAGATGAGTGTGCTTTGGTTTTTTATGTTTTCAGTTAATTTATGAAGCCACTGCAAACTTTATCGTATGTAGGCTAGTTCATTGTTATTTTATAATGCTATCATATTCTGTGTAGGCTTACTGCGTTGTAAATAGAAAAGCCCGACAAGCTAAATACCTTAGAACTATTTTCCTGCTCATCTGAACACACGCAAATGCTGCAAGTCAGAACCAATCAATCACTGAGCGCGTTCATACACTGCCGGCATTCAGGGCTGCGTTTCCCAAAAGTATCATAAGAAACCATTGATGCTTTTGAGAAACGTACAGAACAATGCTTAACAGAAGACAGAAAAACATGTTTTAAATTTAATGTTAAAAGTTCATACTAATGTTCTATTTTGTAACTAATTTTAATATATAACATACACTGTCAGAATAAAATGCATTTTATAGGTGCAACAGCCTGTCACTGGCAGTCCCTTGTGAAAATGAATAGAATAGATTAAATTAATAGATTTCCATGGTTACCACTACAAGTAAATATTTTAACCATGTGTAAAAAAAAAATATATATATTCTAATAAGTTCCAATTAAGGCATATTGAATGTTAAAATGCCTTTCAAATATAATGTTAAGTATGCATCATTACTCATTTTACTCTTAGTAATTCAATAATTTAAGAAATTTTTATATTTAAAAATTCAGTTTAGAGGTATCGTATCGGTATCGGCGATACTGGCCTTGAAAGTATCGGAATCGTATCGAAAACAAAATAAGTGGTATCGCCCATCACTAGTGACTACTTCATGTGAACAAGTGAAACGCCCCGCGGCTCCCCACTGCCCCCTAGTGTCACCCCGCCAGTATTCACAGGTTTAAGTGATGATAACAGACATCTTGTAACATACATGTTAACCAACAATACATAATAACAATAACACATATGCACAACAACACATAAGAGTATTTGAATCTATATGACTACATAAACAGCAGTTCACCTTAAATCAAGAGGCTTACGTTTACCTGTATTTTACTTTACATAAAACACAACAACAGATTTAAAGGAACATTTTTGGGACTTTAGCTTATTCACCGTATCCCCCAGAGTTAGATAAGTCAATACATGCTAACACTGATTTTAAGTTTGAAAATTGCATCTGTTTAATGAATATGTTAGTGTAGGTATTTCACTCTTGATGGCAGAAGTGGGATCACTTAAAACGGAATGAGATTAAATTGTTTTTAATGATGAATGCATCATTGTGTGTTCAGTAAGGTAAAATGTAAATATTGCAAGACATCTAGTGTCATTCACTGATGTTTGTGACAGTTGCTGGTGTCAAATTTATGAACAACAATTTTACATTGTGCCCTTTTAGATGCAATTTTACATCTTTCTTCTAATCTAGAGCATGTTTGATTTAGTTTACCACAAAATGTTAATTAATACATTAATTAACAAGCATGTACTAACGTGTAGTTAAGATGGTATATTCATGCATGAATTCATATGACTCATGTCGTAGTTAAGGTTAGTTCCTCATTAGTACATGTCTTAACTCATCATTAGTACATAGTAAAGTAATTATTAATTCAGGTATTAGTACATGCTTATTCATGTACTGTTATTGTAAAGTGTTACCAAAATTATATTAATTTTCCACTGTATTTTATTTTTTATACCAAACAGCGTTTTTGATACAGTATTTATTTGTTTTTGTTTTTTTGCCTTGTCTTGTACTAGGCCTAAGTTACTAATAAGTTTATTTAATTTATTTTAAAGAACGAATTTTATTTTATTTTATTCAAAACTGACATGTAACTGTTACAGTTTGTATTTTTTTTATAATAAATTATTAAAATGCGCAGGCAGTCTGATTGCCGTTTTATGTTATAATTAGCCTATAACATGCACGCGCTGTATACTTTAAATGCTTTACTATTCTGTTTTAAGCGCTTCATTTTCATTTTGAACGCGCTAATATCATGCTTTATCATTTTCTGTCATATGGAAGTGTTAAACTTCAACTTGGACTATACCTTTCCTTGTATATACATTAATATCATAAATGAACGATTATTCGACTAATCGCTAAAATGCAGGAGTGTTAGTCGACTAGGAATATCTTTAGTCGGGGGCAGCCCTATTATGCAGTAATCTTACCTTTAACAAAGTGAAAAAATTCAATTTGAGAAATTTACAGTAACCTAGAAAGAGTTCAAAAAGAAAAGACCAAATTGGCTGAAATGAATTAACGCTGCTCTAATCGGGAACTAAGCAAAATTCCATTTAAAATCAGCAAGTTTCCGCAGAAGTGAGGAAACGGTGACGTTCTTTTTTTTGGACAACTTGGCCAGTTTTCTTTAAAGTTACTTTCCCCTTTTTAGTTTTTGATCCACGTTCGGGATTGATGTCAAGAAAACGTCTAAAAGGCAGAAAAACAAAGAAAAAAACAATGAAATTATATATATATATATATATATATATGAGAGAGAGAGAGAGAGAGAGAGAGAGAGCAGATAATGTGTAAATAGAAGAGGTCTGTTTTGATGACTAGTTTGTTAGGAAAAAACTGAACAACATGAAAAAAAATGCAATGTTGAACGTTGTGATCAATAACAGAATTGTTATGGACTGGTTACACTACATCAACTCATTGTGTCTGTTTACATGTGCACTTTCATAATAAAGACCATACATTTTATCTTCTTGTGGCTGTTTAACTTTTGGAAGTGTAACTTTTTAACAGATTTATTTGAACAGATTTACTTTTTAACAAGTTTTATCCTACAACTTATTTTGTCTACTTATCACCCAGCTTATTAACAATCCCCTCATCAGGTACTGAATCAGGTCCCATCAGAGTATCAGTTGAAAGGCAGCCATAAACTGTGTAGAGCACACATTATACCATTACAATGTTGTGTGGAAAAAAAGTGTTGTGTTCTTGGAATATATTTGTTATTTTTATATCTTCTTATTATAACATTTTATCTAGATTTATGATTAATTTTATGTTAGATTAACATTTTGCTAATTTCGGCTAATATAAGCAAATAAATCCAACTCAACACTTGTAGGAGAGTGGAGTATGTGACTATTAAATTACATTTATCTTCTCCCAAATGTTGTTGGAGTGGATGCCTCACTAATCTCAGAACACATTTGTTATCTTGTTTTTCATCTAGTGAGGGAAATCACATGGCTGGTTTTATACTACTGGACTGCTTGTTTGCATTTCATCAAAATAGCTTAATGCATAGCCTATCACATGAAGGTTGAGTCTATCCAAAATTAAAGTCATTATTCCATTTAAATTTACAATATAACAAAACAATTACAACTACCCTGTTGGAGAACATCAGGTTTCACATTTACGTAAAAAAGGGACAGATTAGGTAACCTAGTCTTATTATTATTTATTTAATACATTAATCAGATGATTTAGATTAATTCACAAATAACCCACATACATAATCATATAGCAGATGCTTTTTTCAAAAAGTGGCTTTAAAAGTGAGGAAAACAACAAAACTATTCATTGTAATAAAGAGAAAATAATGCATAGATACAAAGTTTCAACAGTTTTTAGAAACACACACACAGTGGGAGCAATGTTCTTATTAAGTGTTTACGTAATGCCATTTGTCACAGAAACGATACTGATTATACTGAAAATAATTAATCATAATCATGACAAATATTAGAGAAAAATAAGTCAACATTATGTATGCCAGCCTCTTGGGCATCAAAACAAACATGTCCTTCCATCATGGTTGAACTCGCACTAACATTAACAGGCTGGATTGCGCGTCAAGCTCTGTCCACTAGATCCAGCGAGGGGGAGCATTTGGCAGTGCAGCGAAGCCACGCCCACTAAATCCAGAGAGGTGGACCTGGAGCTCCCACAAACGGGGAGCCAAAGCTCTAGCTCCTCCCATTTGGCTCTGCATCGAGCACCATCTCTTTTAAGTAGCCTTTTATAAGTAGCCTATAAACAAGTAAAAGTGAACAACATTCATTTTAAGTATGCTTATTGCAGTGCTTAATAATAGTTGACAAATATTTATAATACATTATAAGTTGGTACATTGTAAATGTATTTGTTTTTTAAATGTACTTTAAATAAGAGCAACATAAGTATGTTTAACAGTACATGAATAATCATGTACTAATACCTGAATTAATAATTACTTTACTATGAACTAAAGATGAGTTAAAGTCCCTGTAAAGTCAAAATTAAGTATGTGTTCTGAGTTTGTCACACCACAGAAAAATGTGTTATTACCCACCCAGCCAAATTTGAATGATAAAAAAAGCCGGCAAGTACATAAAATAAGCTATCAAAATCTAGAAAAAATGAGCATTAGTCTCTGCTCTCAAACGCTGGGGGCGTGTCCGCTGGCTGCGCTGAAACCACGCCCACTCGCGGGAAAGCTGCAGTCGCCACACTCGACTGTGGAGTTACTGTAGTCTAGACTCCAGTGCGTCATCAAGTAGGACCGGGGCCAGGAGCTCAGTGTCTCCAGTGCGTCATCGAGCCACCGTTTTAGCCCCGCCCAAAATATCCGGAACACAGCAATGGTGAAAAACTGTTTAACGGTCTAACTCCACAATTTAGTACTTCACAGTTCACAGTCTTTGTAATATGTTTTAGCAATACATTTCTAACATTTATAATGTGTTTAGATTTTTTATTTTAGAATTGCCTTGACTTTAAAACGGAATGAGATTAAATTGTTTTTAATGATGAATGCATAGTGTGTTTAATGAGTAAGGTTAAATGTAAATATTGCAAGACACGTAATTCACTGATGTTTGTGACAGTTGCTGGTGTCAAAGTTATGAACAATTTTACATTGTGCCCTTTTAATACATCTTTCTTCTAATCTAAAGCATGTTTGATTTAGTTTAACACAAAATGTTAATTAATACATTAATTAACAAGCATGTACTAACTAGTAGTTAAGATGGTATATTCATGCATGAATTCATATGGCTCATGTCATAGTTAAGGTTAGTTCCTCATTAGTACATGTCTTAACTCATCATTAGTTCATAAAGTAATTATTAATGCAGGTATTAGTACATGATTATTCATGTTATTGTTAAGTGATACCTATATTTCTTTCATTTGTGTACTTCCATTATCCTAAATGTTTCCAAGAATTTGTAAATTCAGAGAAATTCACGATTTAAAAAAATTGCCTGTCCCTTTTCACTTGTCGCCTTTCAATGACGTAATATCTGCATTATCCCTGGTTTTCGCTTGTACTGCCATAGTAACCATGGCGACAGACGTGGACAATTGCGTAGTGGTTAACATCTAGCGGCACACTGTTGTTGTTTTCATTCAAACATTATGGATCATGGCAAGCAGACTCTGGGACAAAAGGAGTTCTAAAACGAGGATCAATAGCATACAAATTAATCCATCAGCATGACAACAAGTCGCATCATCCCGCTTATGACTGCATCATCAACCTACGCCTTTGTTATTGTAAGAGGTTCCCCTAGCGGCGAAAAAAAAATACATATTGTAGCTTTAACATTACTTTAACCTTAAAAAAATCTATACATTTTTTTTTTTTAGTTTCAGCCCTAGACTCTTTGGTGCTATAGATTTTTCCCTGTCTGCTGCTGGAAAAATATGGAGTTATTAGTGTTTAATGAATGAATGAACCAAAAGTGCAAATTTTCATCCATCCATCCATCCATCCATCCATCTTCTTCCGCTTATCCGGGGCCGGGTCGCGGGGGCAGCAGTCTAAGCAGAGACACCCAGACTTCCCTCTCCCTAGACACTTCCTCCAGCTCTTCCGGGGGGACACCGAGGCGTTCCCAGGCCAGCCGGGAGACATAGTCTCTCCAGCGTGTCCTAGGTCTTCCTCTGGGTCTCCTCCCGGTGGGACGTGCCCGGAACACCTTCCCAGGAAGGCGCTCAGGAGGCATCCGGAACAGATGCCCGAGCCACCTCAGCTGACCCCTCTCGATGTGACCGAGCTCCTCACCCTATCTCTAAGGGATCGCCCAGCCACTCTACGGAGAAAGCTCATTTCGGCCGCTTGTATCCGGGATCTTGTTCTTTCGGTCATGACCCAAAGCAAATTTTCACATACATCAAATTGCGCATGTGTATTGTATGGCGCATGTGTTGAATATTCTTTAAGATGTAAATGGAAATAGTAACGAATATAGACACTGAGGTACATTCAAACTTTTTGGATAATTAGAAACCTGTCAAGAAGGAATAACTATCTTCAAGACAGGCATGACATATCATGAAATAAGTAGGATGTTTTCAGTCCATATGTTAATAACTGGATTTCCACCTTATTTCTTGTCCTCTCTGCCCAAATCATGTGTACAAATGCGAAATGATTGTATTAAGCCTTTTTAGGTGTGTTCAGTGAAGAGCTGATACCCAGTTGCCAAAACAAAACACTAATTTGGCCAATTTGTTTTCATAATTAAACTAAACTTCCAGTGTGCAACAAATACAAGTCAAGTCCTAAATTGTTTTAAAAAATAGTTTTATGCAATATTAATGAAAATAGATATATTCATATTGTTTATATATATAAAATGGAATCAGAATAAATAGATAAATTGAGTGGTAAACTAAATTAAACACCGGAACCTGAGGCTGACAGCAATCAGATGCTGGGACAAAAAATAGAAATACTTTGCCATTTTCCATCACCAAAACAGATGCATATGATTTGATTTAACTTTATTGTCCTTAAAGCAACACCAAGTAGTTTTTCAACCTTCATAATATATTTCAAAGACCCTTGTGATGGTACATCGACTTACAATAGGTTGAATGACACGTCTGCCACTTCGGGGTTTGGGTAGTAACCCGAGCACAAGAACTACCATGGGTTGAAATACATTAAAGGAGACATTAAATGCATTCCAAATCTAATGGCATTTGCTTATTTCAATTATGACCATGTAATTTTGTAATGTTATGTATTAAAGAATAAAGCAAATTTGTTGTCTCTGTCTAAAAACGTCAATCATATAAAGTCACATAATGCACAGGCTGTAAAGAAAGTGATTATTGCATCAATGGCTATTTAACCTCATGTGCAATTTAAACTTTAACCACTGGATGGAAGCAAACACTAAGACATGGGTAATCATTTTAACTGCCCTCCTGGGTTCAGATTCTGGAGTGCGGTGTGAAATGCTCATATGTGCTTAATCTAAAATCTTTACAGACAGAAAAGAGAACTAATCATAAGGCAAAAAGGCACACATTACATCCTCTTTCGAACTCACCAAGCCACACAGCTGAAAATTGAAATGCATACAACTATGTTTGGTACAGACAGGAGCCTAAAAAATCTTTCCAGAGAGCAAGACACAGAGACATGACCTTTATTATGGCACAGAGACATGACCTTAATTATGGCACAGACTCCTCCTGTACTTCCAAATATGCTTTGCTTAACAGTATTTTTGTTTCCTGAAGCCAGAATGGAAGTACTAAGACCTTTAAATGACTGCATCATGTTTTTAAAGACATTATACCAACTGCAAGTTCACTGCCTCTAAAGGCCTATCACCCTTGGTGATTCATCTGTTTGGCATTTGGCAAAGTAAATGACCACATTTTCAGACCACTGTAAGTGCCTCAAATTGCGCGGGCTAATTTGATGCAGAAAATCCCCCCAGGGTTTTTTCAAGCTTGGTAAATGAGTGTGAGGTCCATTAGAGGCAATTCATGTGTGCTTTGAGGAGAGTCTTAGCTGTTTTCTGAGCTTTTGAATTGGGACTGTTTTGAGGTCAGCCTGTTTGCCACAATGGAACTGGAATGGCAGAAAAATGTATGATTATACAAAATGCAGAGTGCACAATAGGGGTTTGCTTAAATAAGGGACTATATAAGTTGGCAAAATTATTATTACTATTATTACTATTATTATATTATATATATAATGAACAGTGCAAAGCTAGGAAATCAATGGAATCAGAATAAATAGATACAGAGTGGTAAACTAAATTAAACACCGGAACCTGAGGCTGACAGCAATCAGATGTTGGGACTGTAATATAAACACTTTGCCATTTTCCATCACCAAAAGAGATGCATATGATTTGATTTAACTTTATTGTCCTTAAAGCAACACCAATTAGTTTTTCAACCTTCATAATCAACGCGTTCTCATCCTTGGGCGTCATATTCTGACGCTTTTGACAAATCGTCTACATCCAACGCACATGGCACCCTTTAGCGTCAATATAAGACGCAGAGAGCTTTGTTTGGTTATGGTTGGGTTTAGGTCTGGGGTAGGGTTAGGGTTAGACCACTAGGAGGCGCCTTCTGGCCCATATCTATCTGCGTCTCATATTGACGCTAAAGGGTGCCATGTGCGTTGGATGTAGACGATTTGTCAAAAGCGTCAGTATATGACGCCCAAGGATGAGATCGGGCTGTTCATAATATATTTTATTATATTATGTTCGGGTTATCGGCTTGTCAACAAATGCACGTGTATCCCCTGGTGTAACCATGACAGATTTTACGACAGTAGTATAAAAGACAACACTGTTTCCCAACTGTAGGGGGACCCCGAGAGCAAAAGCTACATGGTGTTACTTTAAAGGGCATATTGCAGGTTAGAGTACCCAGCAGTGTTGTGGGTAACGCGTTATAAAGTAACGCGTTAGAGTACTCTAATTACCTTTTTCGTGAAATGTGTAACTTAACGCGTTAGTTTTGTGCGTTAAGTAATCAGTAACTTCGTTATTTTTTTTAAAAGTAATCCGTTATTTTAAGGAAAGGAAAATCCCGAATAAAAAATTTTCCCCAGGATCAAGACAGTGTTTCTGCGCTTCAATACCCCACCACCCTCCAGCGAACCCGTGGAGAGGCTTTTCAGCCTCGGGAGTCTCGTTTACATGCGCTTCATGAGGCACACGCGCGCGGTCTCTTGCTCTCTCTCCCTCTCTGCTGTGCACGCGCTACGCGGTTTGGAGCACAGACTCTGTCTCGCGGGCGCGCTCGCCAGATTCCGGGAGATTTTTTAACTAATTCGCGGGCATCAGTGAGCCGCTATCAATTTTGCGGGAGACTACCGCCTCCCGGACCTTCCGGTAGACTTGGGATGTCTGCATTTCTATACTGAATTAATATTGGCATTATAATTATTGATTTTTTTATTGAAATAATAGCCCATCCGTGCATCTCTACTACCCGGGCTGGGAAGGTGTGAATTTTGATTAATATGTTCTGTGATAATAAATAAATAAAACGCTATGTGGATTAGCCTATTGATGACTGTCTTTCCTGTTATTGTTATCCTGCAGTGTTAATTTAGTCGGATGACTGACGTTATTCATTGCCAGGAGTCACGACTTCTAGGTGCATTTAAAGGGGGCCGTGTTTGTCAATTAAGCTGCAGCATGTGTGAGGCGCTGCAAACGGCTTTTAATTTTTGGTAACGCATGAGTACTCTAACGCGTTACTTTTATGAATAGATAACGCTGTAACGTAACTGATTACTTTTAATTGATGGTAACGTTGTAACCTAATTAACTACTTTCCAAAGTAACTATACCCAACACTGGTACCCAGTGAGCGAATGTATAGAAAAATAATGTAGGAACTAGATTTAAATATAAACATATACTTATAAAACGCTATTTAGGCTTCTGGAGTCGTTTTTGTGAGAAAATTTTACTTCCGGATTTGAAAACCGCCAAACGGGAAGTGATGTA
The DNA here is from genome assembly GCF_949152265.1 of Phoxinus phoxinus. NCBI lineage: Eukaryota > Metazoa > Chordata > Actinopteri > Cypriniformes > Leuciscidae > Phoxinus > Phoxinus phoxinus. The sequence continues at coordinate 10,559,210 of NC_136897.1, forward strand.
ACGGGAGGGAGAGCGGTCAAAGTAAACAATAGGAAAGCAATGGATCGCAATGACAGTTCGGACGCTGAGGAAATTGTAGCCTAAATATTTACTCGTATGACGGACCTCAGCCATAATTGTGAGCCTGAATGAAGCCAAGAGAGCAGGGACAGGTCAGGATTAGACAAAACAACGGTCAGAGGAGAAATTGAGTTGTTGTGTGAGGAGAACAGTGTTAGCTTATAGATGTATTCACGTTAGACGACAATATGTATAACACTATGCTGATCACAATATTGTACAGATTATTATCATGTATCAGGCAATACCAAAGCTAGTATTTAGACCCTTACCTGCATGTGTTGTGTATGTCAGCCATTAGGAGACAGTTTCCAGAGGAAGAGGGACTTTAAAAAAGGCTTTGAATGGCCCCATTTGGTGACAATGAATAAAACAAGAATCAATCACAACTGTCTTACTGTATAAAAATGTAATATGTAGAAACAGCCAACATAAACATTAAAATTCGGAGTACAGATTGAAAATGAACTTAATATATTATATTTATAATAATAATAAGTGTCGGCTGCAGAATAACAAACACATAAATGCATTACACTACAAGTTTATGTAGGATATGTTAATGAATTAAATGAAGGCACATTTTGTAACACAGATGTACAATAAGTGATCTCCAACAGATCCGTGACCGTCATGTTTCCCGCTGGTGGCCGAACCACATTCTGACGGTGGACCGGGCGACCCGTTAAAGGAGCTGGGACACTGTGCACATATCAGCGTCATCATATAACAAATCATCCGGTCTATAGTGAACGCTACACACTACCGCGTTTTTCAAAGCAGATGCAGAAGTGAAGTCCCTTCTCTTACCCTGCACAAAACGCACACAGGCACAGAAGATAGCACCGTCCTTTTTATTGTTCGGAAACCTGTGGACTCGATGTCCTGACAGGCCATAATTCACAATCATTTTATTGTGGACTGTGGGTTTATATATAGGTAGGTGAATGCTCATCCACTACGGGGCTCCGGTAAGAAGCGTGACAGGAGACAGGGAACTGTTAAACTCTTTATCGTTTGAATGTTCACACACATTGGCATCATTCAGCTTTACTATACAAGGTATTGAATGTGTTTTTTCTGACCGCGTGGCCGTTCCCTCTCCATCTATTATTCCATGATGACTCGGTCAGCCGATTGCCTTGTAGCATTTAGGTCCGGAGAGGCAGGTCTGTTAGATGCTGGCACATGTCTTTCCTCTCGTCCAGGGCAAGCTGGCTGAATATTTGAATACAACAACGTAACAAACATAAATCACTTATAACTGTGTATAAATAAATAAACTTACATTCAATCACGCACATTAACACCTGAGGTAATGACGGAGCGAACGGCTGGTGAAAGTGATAGTAAACTCAATAGCGGAATAGCGGAAACTAACGTTGCTAAGCAGCGGACACAGCAAAACGTTTCATAATAAAAGTCCATCTTGTATACTCTTATATAGGGAATTTAGAACAGCCGCCCCCAGATTAGCATAGCTAATATGTATAAAGATAAACTCCCTAGTCCTTGGAGTCGGTGTCACCTCCACCCGGAAGTGCTGGAAGTCTGACTAGTTTGGCCACAGGTCGTAGGTATAAGCGGCCATTGACCTTAATTTGAGCTGACCGAATTTGTCCATCATCACTGGTAATTAACTTGACAACCCTACCAGTTGGCCATTGCGCTCTGGGAAGCTGCGGATCCATAATCATTACCACCGTGTCCTCAGTTAAATCCTGGGTTTCTCGCTGCCACTTCTGGAAAGTCTGGAGGCTTGGAAGGTAATGTCGGATGTAGTATGACCAGAAATGATCCACAACGGTCTGAGAATGTCGCCAACGGTGCTTGGAAAGCGGTTCGGGAGTGTAGATCACCTGGGGAAGTGAGGCATCTCGCCGCCCCATGAGAAGCATGTTGGGAGTAACCGGATCTATGTCTGCAACATCGGATGAGACGTATCCCAGTGGCTTACTGTTGAGAATGCCCTCTACTTCAATCAGTACTGTACGTAGTACTTCCTCTGGCACTGACTGGCTCCCGATAACTACACGCAGGGCAGACTTTACAGATCGAATCTCCCTTTCCCATGCACCTCCGAAGTGTGGTGCGGCAGGAGGATTCATTTTAAAGTTGATCTGATGACTAGCCAACAACTCTTGCAGTTTAGGTTCCATTACTTTGAAAGCTTCCCTTAGCTCGGTCTCAGCTCCTCGGAAATTGGTCCCCTGATCCGAGAGGATTTCGGATGGGGTGCCTCTGCGGGCTATGAAGCGTCTAAGTGCCAACAAAAATGCATCCGTATCAATGCTGTTAAGGAGGTCGAGATGAATACATCTGGTTGTCAAGCACTTGAAGATGACTCCCCATCTCTTTTCAGTGCGACGGCCAATCTTCACAATGAAGGGCCCAAAGCAGTCAACCCCAGTTGAGAAAAAAGGCGGTTGGTACAGTCGCAGGCGAGCTAAAGGTAAGTCAGCCATGATAGGCACAGTCGGCTTGGCTCTCCACTTCTGGCACTCCACACACTCTCTCTGATGTTGCCTTATTGCTTGTCTGCCTCTCAGGATCCAGTATTGGCGACGGAGTTCCGCAAAAACCCTGTCAGGTACTGGATGGAGAAGGCGTTCATCAAAGTGCTTTATGAGAAGTTTAGTCACCTTATGGTGCGGGTGTAAAACCACTGGGTGGATCTCTGTTTGACTTAAGCCATCTAGTTTCCGCAGTCTTCCTCCCACACGGATCAGTCCTAGTGTGCAATCCAACTCTGGTGCAAGTGTGTTCAGACGGCTGGATACAGGCACAGTTCCTCTGAGAAGGTCTCCTCCTGACATCGACTCAATATTAGTGTTTCCGCACACCGGTAATCAGGTTGTTGTATGCTCATGTCTTGGGAAGCCGCCCCGTGAAGAAACTGGTAAGCAGCATCAATCAAGTCCTTCCAGGAAGTGTGATGGGATGCATCAGGAATGCCAGAACCCAGGAACAACTAAACCACAGAAGACAACTTTTCTCATCTCCGATATGTCATTCTGGGCCTCCATCAAAGGTGTAACTGGCCAGTGATCTGATGGTTCACGAAGGAATTTTGGCCCCTGACTCCACCTGCTTGGGTTCGCCAGCTCTGTAAGTGTCTTACCTCTAGTAATATCATCCGCAGGGTTATTAGGGGAATCCACATACCTCCATGAGTGAAGCTCTGTCAATTCTTGGATCTCTGCCACTCTTGTCCCAACAAAGACTTTATATCTACAAGACTCGGACTGTATCCAAGTCAGGACAGTCGTAGAGTCAGTCCATAATGTCACTTCCTCTATGGGGATAGTCAGTTCCTGGCTGAGGAAATTGGCGAGCTGGGCACTGGTCAGAGCTGCGCAGAGTTCGAGACGTGGGATTGACAGCTGTCGTTTGGGGGCTACCCTAGAGCGGGCCATGACAAAGGAGGTATGGGTCTCTCCATGCTGCTCCACAAGGAGGTAAGCAACTGATCCATAAGCCACCTCTGATGCATCACCAAACACATGCAAGTTAAATTTTGATGTCTCCACATCAAAGTTGGATGGGATGTAGCATCTGTCAAGCTTGATCTTGCCGAGGTCAGGCAACTCCTCCTCCCATATTTTCCACTTCGCTAGCAAATCTATGGGAAGGTTAGGATCATCCCAATTCCTTGGTTTGGCCCAAAGCTTTTGGACAAGAATCTTGGCCCCTGTCGTAAAGGGAATGATAAACCCTAGGGGGTCGTATTGTGACGCCAAGACCTTGTAAATGTGTCTCATCGTTGGAGGGTGCTCTACCATGGCACGATGACGGTAGCCTAGTTGATCCTCTAGACAGCGCCACATCAAACCCAGAGCTGGTTCCAAAGGATCCAAATTATACTGTTGGAACCAAGTCAAGTCAAGTCATCTTTATTTATATAGCGCTTTTTACAATACAGATTGTATCAAAGCAGCTTCACAGTGATAACATGAAAATAATACAAAAAAATAATTTCATCATCGTCCACCTTTAAGGCAGATCTATAATATTGTTGAATATTAAATGTCCCAAACTAAGCAAGCCAGAAGGTAAGGCAACAGCGGCAAGGAACCAAAACTCCATCAGGTGACAGAAAGGAGAAAAAAAACCTTGGGAGAACCCAGGCTCAGTCGGGGGCCAGTTCTCCTCTGGCCAATGAGTGAACAGTGTATGAAGTTCAGAATGAATCAGAGTATTTGTCCAGTTCCGGTTGGTTGAAGTCGGAGTGGAGCGGAGGAGAGACCGGTTGACACTTCAGGTCATTGGCGTCGTCGTCGTGTCCTGGCGCTGGTCCTTCATCAGATCTGGATACGGCCTGGTTCCGGTGGACAGCAGTAAACCTCGGGATAGACAGAGAGACTATTATTAGCGTAGACGCCATCCTTCTTATGATGTACCAAGTACATCAGGATTACGGGAAGTGTTCCCGGTCCCGGCTGTTCTAAACTATGCAGCCTAATTATAAGTCTATAATGTGTTATGTGTATGCTAGGCCGAAGAGATGTGTTTTTAGTCTAGATTTAAACTGACAGAGTGTGTCTGCTTCCCGGACAATGGTAGGAAGACTGTTTCAAAGTATACCACAGTTCAATGCTCTCTGATCGAGCCGTTGATGGTAAATGCTGAACGACTGAAGGTACGTTAGAAGCCCACTGTCTTATTTCGAAGCCCCCTGAGGCTAAAAGAGGTCTCATCTTGTCGATCAGTAGCTTAGCTTCCGTAGCAGTGGGAAGACTTTGTAGACAATTGTCTACGTAAAAGCTTCGCTCTATAGACTGCAGTACTTCTTTATTTCCAGGCTGCTGGCTGCGAGCATGTGTCTGTAGAGCAAAGGTAACGCAGCAGGGACTGCAGGTCGTCCCAAAAGGCAAGACTTGCCACTCATAGACGTCGGGCGGATCCTCCTTACGCATGTTCCTCCAAATAAACCTCAACAGGGATTTGTCTTTGGGTAGGAGTCTCACCTGGTGAAACATGCCGCGTATATCACCACTAATGGCAACCGGATACTGCCGGAATCGAAGGAGAACTACCATCAGTGAGGCACCAAGGCTGGGACCAGGAAGCAGCTGCTGATCAGTGTTGGTCAAGTTACTTGGAAATAGTAATTAGTTACTGATTACTGATTACTTCTCCAAGAAAGTAATCCAGTTACTTTACTGATTACTTATTTTCAAAAGTAATTAGTTACTTTACTAGTTACTTTACTAGTTACTTTACTTCAAAAACATGATGCACGACCTGAATACGCTATAAAAGCAGACCTTTCAGCCTAATTCTAGCCTATTCTTTCTGCATATTCCATCATCTAAAATTTAATCAAATTAAACATTCTCTTTTTTAAAACTTGTTTAATTAGTTTCAATATTTTAACTTTATGCACATTGCATCAACCAAAAATTTAATTAAATGCAACAGTCTCAGACTTGAAGAAAAATGTTGAACATTTAACCAATTTCTGCACATTCCACCATATTTTAACGAAATACACAAAGTCCTTCTTCTGTTAACTTATATTTCTGCATATTCCAGCATATAAAATGCAAATATTTTTTTTGTAAAATCCTCTATTCGATTAGATTCAAATAAAATACAGCAATAAACTAATTAAAATGAAAGTCTCTCATGACTGTATTCCAAATTATTAACAGTTACGTCTTTTAACATTAAAGAGCAGATTAGTTTTGTTTTTGTAAATCGTCAGACATGTTTTTACCATTTCATGGAGTTTTCCTTTGTAGAAAGCCTTTCTTTAAAGTGAATTTCGTTTTGTATAAATTGTATCTTAATTTTAATAAATATTGCATCAACCAATTGCATGTATTTAATAAATAAAAAGCAAATATAGCAGACAGTATAATAACCGTGCATTGAGGCATTGTTAAAAGCCTTTCTTTAAAGTGAATTTCGTTTTGTATAAATTCAATTATTTTTGTATCTTATTTTAATAAATGTTTCATCAACCATTTGCATGTATTTAACAAATACAAGGCAAATATAGCAGACAATAACCGTGACATGGAGGAGCCGGCGCGCCGCGTTCACTTTCACTTTCATTGTTAACTAGAGCGCGCACCTCATAAATGAATGAAACTCAGCGTAGGCCGATGTCTCATGATACATTAGCATTAAATATCTTTGCTGCATCCTTTCTAGAACAGACAAGGGCTTTCTCGTGGCTCGCATCGGCATTTACGGATGATGAGTTTTGTGATGCGGTTGCGGATTAAATAAATAATACCCCATTCGCGCAGCTCTATCGATAACAACATTGAACACTAGGCTACACAAATAGTATTTTTTATTTTTATTTAGGCGATTAATTTTCCATAGTGACATAGGAGGTGCTGGATCCAATAAAAAGGTTCAGTATCCAACGTCGGGCGTGTTCCGGCTCAAATTAAGCCACGACTCACGAGACAGTCTAACGAAACAAAATCACAGTAACGCAGTAACGCAGCCTCCTTACGGGAAAGTAACAGTAATCTAATTACTGTTTTTGCAATTGTAATCCCTTACTTTACTCGTTACTTGAAAAAAGTAATGGGATTACAGTAACGCGTTACTTCTAACGCGTTACTGCCCATCACTGCTGCTGATTAAGGGAGATGCCCAGATGCACGAAGGAGCAGTTAAAAACCAGCCGGTCTTTACCATTGTGGTGTACAAGGTGGTGTGGTATGAACCATGACTCCTCATCGGGCTGCAGATTCTCTGGTGGTACCTTAACAACATACCCTGAATCAAGGAGTTTCTGTATTTCAGCTTCATACACCTAAACTTTCTTGGGGTCTTTGCTGAGATGCTTCTCAGTGTTCCTGAGGCGGGACAAGACTGACTCCTTTGTTCCTCTCAAAGGTGGGCCATCCCTTCCACGAAGGAGTGGAGTAGCGTAACGCCAGATGTCATTAACTTCTACACGTTGTGTTCCAGTCTCCATATTCACGGCCGCCTGATCCTGTTTTGATCGTGTTACCAGCTTTTCACTGCGGTATGGGAGGACGTCCAGTTGCCACAGCCGCTCAACATGTTGGTAAACAGGATCTCGAATTGGCGTAAGGGAAGTGAATAAGCATTGTGATGATGGTACCTGATGTGGGAGAAGTCCATCTGGTCCCTGGAGAACCCATCCAAGCTGTGTACGTACCGCTGCTGGTCCACCGACTGGTCCTAGTCTGATGGGCTCCTTAGCTGTGATCAGGTTTGGGTAGTCAGACCCAATTAGGAGAAGAGGCTGCACCTTATCAAAGGACGGAAGATGAATCCCTCTGAGGTGGTAATAGCATCGCTGAAGCCTCTTAATAGGATAACTTTGCTCAGTTAACGTGAGGAGAGGAGCAGTAAACACATTTGTGAGGCTGTACTTCTCATTTGGACTTGACTGTGTGGAAAGCAGCAGATCAATTGACTGTCCCTTCAAATCTGTGACATCATGTCGGATGGTGCGAAGGGCCATAATCTCTTCTCTACCCACAAGTCCTAGCTGTTGAACTGCTGCTGGAAGAACAATACTCCGTTGGGCCCCATCATCCAGGATAGCATATGTTGGTACAGACCTCTTTCCTTTCCACAGCAGTACTGGGACGACTTTCAGGTAAACACGTCCTGTGGAGCTGGGGGAAGTCAGATATGCTCGATCGGCAGACATCGTAAGTAATACAAGGTTGGGACCCTCCTTGGCGATGGAATGCAGGACACCGAGGTGTATCTTACCACATTCTCTACAAGGCTTCTTTAGCGTACATTCCTCACATTTATGACTTGTACGACCACATTTCCAACATCTCTTTCCGTCCTTTATCCACTTGAGAATCTGTTCAGTTGAACGCTCAGTGATTTCAGTGCACTGCGACAAGTAGTGCTCTTGACTTTTGCAGAACAGACACAGACGTTTAAGTTTTCTGACAAATTGCTGACCATAAGCGGGCTCTGGATGGACTTGATGTACTGTACTGACCTCTTTGGGTTGGTCGCTGCCATGATAAACTGCAGTGAGTCGAGTTTGGGCCTTCGGAATGGGTTGACGTTCTCTATGAGCTTGAACTCTCTCCGTCTGGTAGCGCTGTACCATTTTAGATGACAGACGTTGAGCCTCTGCCTTCACTTTCAACCAATCAGCAAGGTCATGGAGGTTATACGGGTTGAGGCTGGCAGTACTTAGTCTGCCTCTTAACTGGAGGTGCTCAATGAAACTATCTCTGTAATGCTTGGGTAGCTTACTGAGTAGTCTGTCGACATGCCCCGTGCAAGTGAGTTCCCGTCCTTGTGGCCCCTCAAGTGACATCAACATGCCTACTAACAAGTCAACATTGAGTGCAAAACTCTGGAAAGCCTTTGCATCCCCCGCTCTAATGTCAGGCGAATTCAACAGGGATGCAATTTCACTTTGTGCCAGCTGATGAGGTTGGCCATACTGTCGTTGCAATGCTGTCATAGCTGCTGCATAGGGCGCAGGATGATGTCGGCATGCTTGAGCTATTAGCCTTGCTTCCTCCAGAACTAACTGTTCCATCAGCACCCTGTATTTATAATGTTCAGTAAGCTCAGTGTGAGGATTGAGGAGATTATCCAAAGCCATCTTCAGATCCGTAAACTCTCTCTCACTATCATTCACGAGCTTCGGTAATTTCGGGATTGGAACTGGCTGGAGGGGAAGTGTTGTAGGTATTGGCTGATAAACAGGAGTTGGAGGTGGTGGCGGATACATCACTGGAGAGTCATACCAGGTCTTTCCTGGAATATGTGTAGCAGGCTGAGTGACATAATACCCTGGGAATGATGATGGAGGTCGATTAGGGTCTGGCATGGTGAATGATTGCCGTTGTGGTTGGCATGGCACAGCAGTCTGTAACTGATAGACAGGTGGCACAGAAGTTGTGTAGGCTGTTGTAACTAGAGGCTGCTTCACCGATGTAACAGTACGTGGCAATGATGATGTAAGCTGATATGAAGGACGAAAATCTGGTGTGCTGGATAAAGTTTGCTGATGCAGCGTTGCATGTGATGCAGGTTGATGCGAAACACCAAAGTATGCCGAAGTCGTACCATATGTGGCATTAGTCATAGTTTGTGTCATGTGCCATGGGGTTGACTGTTGAGAAATGTCTCTAGTAGCCACAGCAGCTTGGAATGACTGGCTGGCATACTGGACTGGTATAGGTGGCGCTGCAGTAACTTTCAGCCTGACCACAGGCGGTGAAATAGCTCTAGCCTGTTCTTCATCTCGAAGTGAAGGTGAAACAGAACCAGTGCTGAGTAACTCACATGCGGATGGACTGTGATCTTCTTTTTGAGCTACCGGCAAACTAGAATGACTAAAGGATCTCTCAGCATCTAGCGGTCTATCAAAAACACCAGATCCATTATCCACGCTGCCCATATGACATGTAGCTTGACCTGCTCCATACTGCAACAGAGATAACTCACTCATGAGAAGCTGATCCACAGTCGAGACTGGCTCGGCCTGTCCACTGAGGTTTAGCTGGGCTGTTGGGTGATACATCGTTGGCTGGTGGTATGAACTGTCGTACAGCGCATGGTCTGGTATGAGAGATTTAGGTAATGTAATGTCATAAGCTTGCAGACGTGTTGAGAGCTGACGTGCTCTTGCCTGTGGTCGAACAGGATGTGTGGTATCAGGAGAGTGAAGTTGACTCTGTTGCTCCATATCACCGTAATGAGTATAGCAATCCGGCTCGAAGGACCAAATATTGCGGACTGTGGGTTTATATATAGGTAGGTGAATGCTCATCCACTACGGGGCTCCGGTAAGAAGCGTGACAGGAGACAGGGAACTGTTAAACTCTTTATCGTTTGAATGCACACATTGGCATCATCCAGCTTTACTATACAAGGTATTGAATGTGGTTTTTCTGACCGCGTGGCCGTTCCCTCTCCACCTATTATTCCACGATGATTCGGTCAGCCGATTGCCTTGTAGCATTTAGGTCCGGAGAGGCAGTTCTGTTAGATGCTGGCACATGTCTTTCCACTCGTCCAGGGCAAGCTGGCTGAATATTTGAATACAACAACGTAACAAACATAAATCACTTTTAACTGTGTATAAATAAATAAACTTACATTCAATCACGCACATTAACACCTGAGGTAATGACGGAGCGAACAGCTGGTGAAAGTGATAGTACACTCAATAGCGGAATAGCGGAAACTAACGTTGCTAAGCAGCGGACACAGCAAAACGTTTCATAATAAAAGTCCTTCTTGTATACTCTTATATAGGGAATTTAGAACACATTTACCACGACGATGATTAATTGAAATACAATAACCACCGAAAACACACTGAATCACGACCGCTCCAACTGAATACCAACCTACTCTGCACTGAGCAAACACAGAGCCCGGCAAACAACTCCCTCTGGTGACCCTTTACCGCGCTGTGGGAAAATTCGGTTCACGTACCTACCACCCAGTGATAAAATAAAATACAATTCTGTATTAAAATTTATAGGCAAGACAAGTAGTTAGTTACATTTACATTTACATTTACATTTAGTCATTTAGCAGACGCCTTTATCCAAAGCGACTTACAACTGAGGACTACAGCAAGCGAGTCATCGTGAAGAGGCAAAAATAACGCAAGAAGTGCTCAAAATACAAAGTTCTGGCATTGCTCAGAGTAGCATAAGCCAAAACAAGGGAGGGTAAAGGAGAGGGTTATTATTATTATTTTTATTTTTTTATATTTTTTTTTATGTCAAGTGCTCACGGAAGAGATGAGTTTTCAGTTGTCTTTTGAATGTGGTCAGGGATTCTGCATTCCGGATGAGGGTAGGGAGATCATTCCACCAGCAAGGAACCGTGAATGAGAATGTTCTGGAGAGTGATTTTGTGGCTCTCTGTGATGGTACCACGAGCCGTCGCTCATTGACCGATCTCAGGCTTCTGGTAGGGATGTAGACTCGTAGGAGCGAGTGAAAGTAGGAGGGAGCTGAGCCTGTGGTCGATCTGTAAGCGAGCGTCAATGCCTTGAACTTGATGCGAGCAGCGAGGGGTAGCCAGTGCAGAGAGATGAACAGAGGAGTGACGTGGGCCCTTTTGGGCTCGTTGAAGACAAGACGGGCTGCAGCATTCTGGATCATTTGTAGAGGTTTAATTGCACATGATGGAAGACCAGCCAGAAGAGCATTGCAGTAATCAAGCCTAGAGATAACCAAGGCCTGGGCGAGAAGTTGTGTTGCATGCTCAGTCAGGAAAGGCCTGATCTTCCTGATGTTGTGCATTGCAAACCTGCATGATCGAGCTGTCTTTGTGATGTGGTCTGTGAAGGTCAGATGCTCATCAAATGTTACTCCAAGGTTTCTGACCGACCTTGATGGGGTGATTAAAGTTGAATCTAGCTGGATAGTGAAGTCGTGCTGTAGAGATGGATTGGCAGGGAGGACGAGAAGCTCAGTCTTTGCCAGGTTGAGCTGCAGGTGATGTTCCTTCATCCATGCAGAGATGTCCGCCAGGCAGCTTGAGATACGTGCAGCTACTGTGGGATCATCAGGTTGAAATGAGAGGTAGAGCTGGGTGTCATCAGCATAGCAATGGTAAGAGAAGCCATGTGCCTGTATGATGGGTCCCAGTGATGTGGTGTAAATGGAGAAGAGGAGCGGTCCAAGAACTGAACCCTGAGGAACCCCTGTAGTCAGTTGATGTGCTTTGGATACCTCGACACTCCATGCGACCCTGAAGGACCTACCTGTGAGATAGGACTCAAACCAGTGGAGAGGAGTTTCTGTGATGCCCAGTGATGAGAGGGTGGACAGGAGGATCTGATGATTCACGGTGTCGAAGGCAGCAGACAGATCCAGGAGAATGAGAACTGATGATTTGGAGGCAGCTTTTGCGATCCGTAGGGCTTCTGTGACTGACAGCAATGCAGTCTCGGTTGAATGCCCTTTCTTGAAGCCAGATTGGTTTACGTCTAGTTGGTTGGTCAGAGAGAGGAAGGATGTTACTTGGTTGAAGGCAACTCGTTCAAGTGTTTTCGCAATGAATGGTAGGAGAGAGACAGGTCTGTAATTCTCTAAGAGTGATGTGTTTAATGTGGGTTTCTTAAGCAGTGGAGTTACCCGAGCCTGCTTGAATGCTGTAGGAAAAGTGCCAGTGTGGAGGGATGAGTTGATGATGTGTGTGAGTGCTGGTAGAAGTGTGGGAGAGATGGCTTGTAGAAGGTGTGAGGGGATGGGATCTAGAGGGCAGGTGGTGGGGTGACTGGAGAGGAGAAGTTTAGATACTTCTTCCTCGGTTAGTGGAGAGAATGAGGAGAGAATGTGTTTGGGAGTGGGAGGGGTTGGACTGGGTTCCTGTGTGTGTGGAGCTGAGAACTGATTGCTGATAGTTGTTGTTTTATTGGTGAAGAAGTTAGCAAAATCATCAGCAGTTAAAGAGGAGGTGGACAGAGGAGAGAGTTGAATGTCTTGAAAAGAGTTCGTGTGTTAGCGGTGCTGTTGATCTTGTTGTGAAAATAAGAAGATTTTGCAGCATGCACATCAGCAGAAAAGGAAGAGAGCAGAGATTGATACATACTAAGGTCAGTTGTGTCTTTTGATTTTCGCCATTTCCTCTCTGTTGCCCTGAGTTTAGTCCGGTGTTCACGAAGAACCTCAGATAACCAGGGGTTAGAGGGAGTAGTGCGTGCTGGCCTGGAGGAGATAGGGCAGATATTGTCTAAAGAAGAAGTTAAAGTGGAGCATAAAGTATCTGTTGCGGTATTAACATCCAGAGATGAGAAGTGTGAGTGTGAGGGAAGAGAAGATGACACAGCAGAGGAGAGATGGGAGGGAGAGAGTGAGCGCAGGTTTCGTCTGAAAGTAACTGGTAGGGGGGTTGGTGGAGCATGGGTAGTGAGTTGTAGATTGAATGTAATGAGGAAATGATCAGAAACATGGAGAGGTTTCACCAAAATGTTGTCTGTGATGCAGTTGCGTGTGTAAACCAGGTCCAGTTGGTTGCCTGATTTGTGAGTACCTGAGGTGATGAGCCGTTTGAGATCGAATGAGGCTAGGAGAGAGATGAAGTCTGTTGCATTCGGCTTCTCTAGATGAATGTTGAAATCACCAAAGACTACAAGTGGGGTGCCATTGTTGTGGTTTCAATCTTTCTGTGAAATCACTTCTCAGAGATCTTTGATGCTAGAAATATTTTAGACTTTATTTAACAAAACAAAGCCGAGCAACCTCCCACAGGGAGGTCCTGCAGGAGATGACTCCCGAACATCAGTTAGCTTTTCACATATATACATACATAGCCTCCAAAAATGGTCATACATCCTATAGATAGGGTCTTGCACCATGTGACACACTTAAATAGAATTATCTGCTGCATCAGCATTCTGACCTTTCTGTAAGCCCCCCAAAAGTCAAACCAAAGACACACACAGAGGAAATAATGGTGTACAAATATATAGCTGAATTACTTATTTCCTAAATAATAAAATCTTCAACACCATCCTCAGGGAAAGAAGACAGCAGCACATCCAGCTCCTCTACAAAGCTTCTCAGTTGACCTGGGGGGCGATATATGACTACAATATGGATCTTAATGGGAGATGTAAGTGTAATAGCATGATATTCAAACGAGTAGTTAATGCAGAGAGAGGAGAGAGTTGAGTAATTCCAATTGTTAGAAATGAGAAGACCTGTGCCCCCACCCCTCCCAGACTGGCGAGGAGTGTGAGAGAAGGAGAAGTTGTTAGAGAGAGCAGTCGGGGTTGCTGAGTCTTCTGGACGAATCCAGGTCTCAGTTAAGCCTAAAATATTAAGAGTAGAGTGAGGTGCAAAGGCTGGAATGAAGTCAGCTTTGTTGACTGCTGACTGACAATTCCATAGACCCATAGAAATAGAGAGAAGTGTGTGAGAGGATGAGAGAATGGGACGCAGATTAGCAGTATTGCGCTGCCTTCTGTGCGTGATGGGAGAGCGTCGTCGAGAGACAACAGGAATGTATTGAAAACACATAATTAGTAGGGAAATACTATACCAGTGTGAAAGGAAGAGGGAGAATAGGATACTTAAGTGCCTTGTCGGTGTCCTTGCTCACACGAGGAGGGCTGAACGCTTCCGCTGACGCTTCCGCGGCAGCGCGCACACTCTTTACGCGCTCTCGTTCTTCACGCAGACTGACGCTTGTCCTGCCTTGTTCTGATTCTCCTAGCCTTTATATCTGTTCTACAGTTGCTGCTAGTCCAAGCAATTAACACAGCCAAAGCAAATAATCCGAAAATGGGAGAAAATCGAAACTGCCTCTATGGACAGCTACACTTAAGTGCTATAAAATTTAAACTGCAATAGCCCACTTCTCAGACGCGGCTGTTATATAAAGTAGTCACGCGTCTAATTAAAATACAGATTTGTTTGAAGGTAAAAATGTACAAGTAACCACAGAATCGAAAATAGCCCTACTTTCTGGAAAATAATACACTAAACAACAAGAGAACTGAATATTAAGAAAAAAACCTCTTTGCGCGCTCTCGTTCTTCACGCAGACTGACGCTTTTTGTGCCGATAATAATAGTTAAGGCTTGGTTTGTAGGGAATTACAAACCTGCGCACATATATTCAAACGCACATAACTATAGAATTCTTGATGCGCACATGAGTGTATGGAATTATTTTTGTGCCGATAATAATGAACGTAACTTTTCAAGAAACTGATGAAAATATCAATTGAAACTGAAAAAAATATCTTTGAAACTGAAAAAGAATAAATCGCGGGCACATTTTTTGACTTCGTTTTTAATACACTGCATGTTTTGCTAACTATTTCTCATATTTCTTTCGCTGATCTGAACTTACAAATGCGCTTCCTGAGTTTTCATTTACGCTTCTGAAGTTTTCGTTTACGCTCCCTGAGTTTGCGTTCGCAGTTCTGACACATAGCTCTCGTGGGGGCGGGGCTAGTAGCAGTGTGTTCTCATTGGCTACTGAGTTTTTGATTGACAGCTTCTTGACCTGGAAGTGAAGACATCAGTGTTGTGTTTACATGTGTGGATGTGAGCGTCTGAAAGCACAGCTTTCTATTTCATTTTACTGATATTAAGTTATGTTTTTATTTTATTTTATCTGTATTTACCTGCTGCTACTACTTAACCGACAAAAGCTTTTAGGAGCGAGATCTATTCAGGTATAATTGTACATTAAAGTACTGTATATAATACTGGAAATATTGTATAGTCTCCAATGTTTTCGGAGAATATTTGTTAATTCCTGATGATTCTTTTGCATGTTAGGCACTGATTAGGTTGAGCTGTTACAATATAAAGAGAATAACTTACTGGCATACAGTACGTGTGATATAGGCTATTTATCCGTCAAGAAAGTTTCACTTCAACCAGGTAATCAAGGTTGGCAGCCATGGCCATCACATTACTCATTGTTAGCATATTTACACCATCAAAGTTAATGATCACTTAAATAAGAGGAATTTAAACAATATGAAAATTACAATCGTGGCCTGCTGTCAGATGATACGGACCTCAAAGCGCATTTCATATTTCACACAAATAATGTTCTTGTTGCCATTTTTTTTTATTTCGTTATTTAATTTAGTTATTATCTTCTAACATTTAAAATTGTAAATTTAAAATTTTAACAATCATCAACAGTTTAAATTGTGACATACAACCAGTTAAATTAATGTAATTAAAATTGGAATTCAAATAAATGTACTTTCTTTATTGTCACTATGGCATATACACAAGTATAAAAGTGAAAGTTGTAACAAGTAGAATTAGGTACTGCGCCTTTAAGGTGCAACGCACTCTGTTAATCCCTCTCTCAGAGTGGGCAGTCGTTATGAGGAGCGCGAGCGGTGAACATCGCATGTATGTGTGCAAGCCGTTTTATTATTTCTGATGTTTATTTCTATTAAGTAACGCAAGTTGTTGTTAGTGTTTTGCAAACTGCCCATGTGTGCGTCGGATCGACGACGGCGCTGATAATAAAACACCACTGTGGAATATCAGTCTTCTTACGTGCGTGTTTGCTTACACCTGACTACAACCATTTGGGCAAGCTATCCGGCCACCCTTATTTAAACAAGAGCGTTACAAAGTCTTGGATGCAATAATGTTGTGACAGGAAAGACCAGAATCCACAAAACATCACCTGCATACTATACATGTAATGCACAGTATTCTCTATATATACATTATATTACAATTGATATACATTACTATACAAAATGCACAATTCTAAATACAGAACACATATTTAAAATTCATATACATTTAAAATTATGCTAGGATCCTTTGAACAGTTCCTGTTACAGTAAAAGTAAAGCAGTGACTGGGTGGGCACAAGGATAGTCCACCCAAAACATGAGAATTCTCTCATCATTTACTCGCCTTCATGGCGTCCCAGATGTGTATGACTTTCTTTCTTCACATAAACATAAACAAAGATTTTTAAGGAAATAATCCATCTCTGTGAGTCCATATAATACAAGTGGATTGTAATTCATGTACGTGTGACAGTTGGTCGGAAGTGATTTTTTAATAGGCCTAGTAAAAACAGTTTACATTATTAGTATTTTTCTTATCTAGCCTATTGTTTCACTCCAGAAGGCATTGGTTCATTCACTGAGGTCGCATGGACATCACGGTCACTGTGTGTGGTTTTTAAAGCATCTTTAGGACTCGCAGAGATGGATTACATTCCTTAAAATCTTAATTTGTGTTTTTCTGTAGAAAGAAAGTAAACTGCATCTGGGACAGCATGAGGGTGAGGAAAATAAGTGAGAATTGTATTTTTGGGTGAACTATCCCCTTAACATTCATATGCGGTTGGTATGCTAATCCATAATCAGCATAGACTAATATGAATAAAAAGCAACCTCTTGTGTACTTGCGAACTGTGTTTGTTTTGATCTAGAGGAAATAAAAATATTTGCTAGATAAAAATAAAATAAATCCGGTGTCTGAAGATCAAGATCCCACTCATTCAAATGTGATGTGTCTGAACAAAGTAAGACTCTTGTCTGATGTGGACAGTGGATCTCTGGCACTATAACTCCATCCTCTGTGTCAGCAGCAGAATTCTGTCTATGGAATAGTTGTCTATGGAAAATGAGAAAGGAAACGTATTATAATCTAACAATACACACTGCTTTGAACTCCCACATACAGTAACAAGTTGAAGACTTAAAATATTTATTTCAAACAAATTATATAAATATTTTAAGGGATTTTACAGTACTAAATATTTACATCTGAGTCATGCACCATTTATCATCTGTAATACTGTTGTGTAACCAGTAGATGGCTGTATAGCCCTATATATAAACATATCCATGGCTGTGTATTCCCTAGTTGCTGGATGTTTTCAGTCATAATTACTTGCATGTATTAGGTTTTGAATTTGGACATATATTTATTATTAAAGAGTATTAAATATTTAAAAAAACTATCAGAAATGTCAATTTGAAGTGTAACACAGTAGCCTACAGATACTGTACAGTACTCTAGCCCAATGTTATTTGGGGTGGCTGGGGGGAAATATGATCTAATCGAAGCAAATATGATCTAATCAAAGACTGTAATATGTAGATAAACAAGTCATGTAATGATTGGGCTAACAGTTAAATCAAGACAACGCTGTATAATGTTATAAACACTGTAGGCCTATAATGTTATGGGCTCACTGAGCTCTAAAATGCCTCAACACCTGAAAAAGCAAGTACTGTATTATGAATAGTATTATTAGTATTGCATAAAAAAAGATTTAAAAAAAAGACTTACCACGAGTATCCTGATAGAGCGACGATGACTAATGATAATGATATCATTCGTCTGTACTATTCCTTCTATAATAAATAATCTCAACAATATAGGGTAACGTTACCAGCAAATAAATACAGATACAAACTTAATATCAGTAAAATGAAATAGAAAGCTGCGCTTTCAGACGCTGACGTCTTCACTTCCAGGTCAAGAAGCTGTCAATCAAAAACTCAGTAGCCAATGAGAACACACTGCTACTAGCCCCGCCCCCACGAGAGCTATGTGTCAGAACTGCAAACGCAAACTCAGGGAGCGTAAACGAAAACTTCAGATGAAAACTCTGGAAGCGCATTTGTAAGTTCAGATCAGCGAAAGAAATATGAGAAATAGTTAGCAAAACATGCAGTGTATTAAAAACGAAGTCAAAAAATGTGCCCGCGATTTATTCTTTTTCAGTTTCAAAGATATTTTTTTCAGTTTCAATTGATATTTTCATCAGTTTCTTGAAAAGTTACGTTCATTATTATCGGCACAAAAATAATTCCATAACGTGCGCGCCATCAGCGTTTCTCACAGGTTCGCGTTTAAAGTCTGTTTAGAGAGAACGATGTCGTCTTAGCGCCCCCTAATTTAATAACAAATGATCATTTTGACAGAAGTGAATCAGTCAAAACTAACTTTAGCTGGAAAATAACATTATTCAAGAACCGCTATAAAGCCCAAACAATCTCTGTTACCTTAAATTATACCTTTATCTCTGTAAAGCTGCTTTGAAACAATCTACATTGTTAAAAGCGCTATATAAATGAAGATGACTTGACGTAATAAAATAAGTTTTTTTCAACACGGTCAATTAAACTGTCATGTTTTCTACTAAATGTGTGCCCTTATGTCTTGCAAAACAATTTTTAATCCTGAATTTACTTTTCATATGTTATTTTCATACAAGGTTATATAAAACAGATACATAAACATTGATTGAAGTATTCAGTGACAATGCATTTTTATTTAAAGCAAAAGTTACATTAAGTATGTATAGCTCTGGTTATACACTTAATGGCAGGAGACTTTTCTAGTTAATGGTCAAATAGAACCCGGGAACTGTTTGTATAAATCTTTCACTGTTGCGCTCATGTGGAGATCATTGGTCTGTCATACAGCCAACTGCTATACAGGTGGTAGACACATTTCCCTATACAAATAACATAACGCAGTAACAGGTTTTCTTTGCGTGATATGTCACTTTGGATAAAATTGTCTGCAAGACAACTGATAAAAAAATGACATATATTAGAATATATAACTAACCATGCAGGTAACACTTTAGAATAATGGTCTGTCATTAATAAGTAATTTGTAGGTAGTAATGCAGACTTCAGCGACTACTATTAACTAATATAGAAACAAGCTTAACTAATTAGTAAGTAATATCAAATTTAGAAGATAGTTCCTTATTAAGTAATCAATAATTACTGAATGAGATTAGATCATTAAAATAATGGTCCAGATCACTAGTAGTCCTTGAAGAGTGACTAGGTACTTGAGCAATTAGTAATGCATTTTATGACCATGCACTGAGTAAAAAAAGACAATATTCAAGAACTACTAGTGATCTGGACCATTATTTTAAAGGGAAAAATATGTTTTTCACTTTTAAAAAAAGAATGGTCCAAATCACTAGTCAAGTCAAGTCATCTTCATTTATATAGCACTTTTAACAATGTAAATTGTTTCAAAGCAACTTTACAGAGATAAACGTATAATTTAAGGTAAAAGATTGTTTTGGCTTAATAGCGGTTCTTGAATAAAGATACTTTCCAGCTAAAGTTAGTTTTGATTGATTCACTTCCGGCGAAGTGATAATTTGTTATTAAATTAGGGGGGCGCTAAGACGAGACCGTTTTTCTCTAAACAGACTTTAAACAGAAACCTGTGATAAACGCTGATGGCGCTCGTGTGCGCATCAATAATTCATTCTATTTATGTGCGTTTGAATATATATGCGCAGGTTTGTAATTCCCTGCAAACCATGCCTAAACAAACTACTTGTCTTAAATTTTGATACAGAATTTTATTTTATCACTTCGGGGAAGGTACGCGAGCCGAAATTCCCCACAACGCTTTATCTGTAGAGTGGTAAAGGGATCCTCCATAGGGAGAGACTAGTTGGCACTTCAGCACTATGTTATCATCGGGTCCAGGCGAAGGTCCTTCGTCAGATCTGGATACGGCCTGGAACCAGCAGGCTGCGGGAAAACCTCGGGATAAACAAAGACAGTAAAATTAGCGTAGATGCCATTCTTCTTATGATGTAACGAGTACATCAGGACATAAGGGAAGTGTTCCCAGTTCCGGCTGACCTAATCTATGCAGCCTAACATTAAGTTATAGAAGTCCATATAGAAGTCCATGTAAATGCTAGGTCAAAGAGATGTGTCTTTAATCTAGCTTTGAACTGACAGAGTGTGTCTGCTTCCCGGACAATGGTAGGAAGACTGTTCCAAAGTTTTGGTGCTAAAGGGGAAAAGGATCTACCGCCAGCAGTCGATATTGATATTGATATTCTAGGTATTATTAACTGGCAGGAATTTTGAGATCGCAATAGACGTGAAGGACTATAATGCGGTAAGAGCTCGCTCAAGTACTGCGGAGCTAAACCATTTAATGCTTTGTAAGTAATCAGCAATATTTTAAAATGTATACAATGTTTAATAGGCAGCCAATGCAGTGTTGACGGAACCGGGCTAATATGGTCATACTTCCTGGTTCTAGTAAGAACTCGAGCTGCTGCGTTTTGAACCAGCTGTAGTTTGAGTGCAGGGCAACCACCTAGTAGAGCATTACAATAATCTAGCCTTGAGGTCATGAACGCATTAACTAATTGTTCCGCATTTGTCAATGAGAGCATATGGCGTAATTTAGATATATTTTTAAGATGGAAAAATGTGGTTTTACATATACTAGACACGTGACTTTCAAATGAAATATTGGTATCAAAGAGCACAACCAGGTTCCTAACCGACGACCAAGACTTAACAGAGCAGCCATCAAGTGTTGTGGAACAAGTGGAAGTTTTTTGTCCAATAATTTGAATCTCTGTTTTTTTCAGAATTTAGTAGTAGGAAATTACTAGTCATCCAATTTTTTATATCAGCTATGAATTCCGTTAATTTTGTGAACTGGTAGGTTTCGTTAGGTTTTGAAAAAATATACAGCTGAGTATCATCGGCATAACAGTGAAAGCTAATTCCATGTTTCATAATGATATCTCTTAATGGTAGCATGTGCAGAGTGAACAGCAGCGGTCCTAGTACTGAGCCTTGTGGTACGCCATACTGAACTTGTGATCGATAAGACATCTCTTCATTTACTGCTACAAAGTGATAACGGTCAGATAAGTATGATTTAAACCATGCTAGTGCAATTCCACTAATGCCAACATAATGTTAGAGTATTTAAAAGAATGTTGTGGTCAATGGTGTCAAATGCAGCACTAAGATCGAGTAACACTAATAGAGAGATACAACCATGATCGGATGATAATAGCAAATCATTTGTGACTCTAACGAGAGCTGTCTCGGTACTATGGTACGGTCTAAATCCGGACTGAAAATCCTCGCAGACATTATTTCTTTCTAGAAAGGAACACAGTTGGGAGGATATTGCTTTTTCTAATATCTTTGACAGAAAAGACAGATTCAAGATCGGCCTGTAATTGACTCATTTTGTATAATCTGTCATGTGGATGAAGGTAGATGAACCCAAAAGCACACTGAATGCTCATACACAATTTATTGTAGACAAAACAGAGAAAACAAAACCCACGAGGGGGCAAAACAAGACAAGGTAATTAGCCTTGACGATGACTAGACAGTAACTAACAGCAAAACAATTCTCACTATGCGTTTAACAGGATTCCAGACAAAGTACTCACAGAGGTATATCATAAAGATAGACAAGCAACGATAGACAGTGTTTGACAATGAACCGACAAAGGACAGAGAAACACAAGGGGGATATAAAGGGAGGCTAATAATGAACAACAAGTGAAACCGCGCCTTCAGCAGCTGGTTCAGTAACAGTACCCTGAGTCGTAGCGGGCTCTGGGACAGCGCTTGCAGTAGCGGGCTCTGGGACAGCGCTTGCAGTAGCGGGCTCTGGGACAGCGCTTGCAGTAGCGAGAGGCTCCCTTCCTCCTCTTCTTTCTCCTAGGTCGCGGTGTGGAGAAGCTCAGCGAGATCTGTGACTTGAGTTGGAAGGGCAGTCTCAGGCAGCGCTGACTCGGTCGAGGATGACTCCGACGTAGAATCCCACGAAGTCCGTCTCCCTCGTTTGCCACGAAGATCAATGGGAGTGGATGAGACCCCGGGAGAAGTGGAGTGAGCCTGCTCCCCTTGAGACACAACAGCCAGGACCCGACCCTCCAGGATCACAAACTGAAACATATTATCATTAGACATTTCTTGCTTATTAGAGTCAGAGTCCTTTTCCCCTGAAAAACACATATCCACTTTGCTTACGTTAACAAGTCAGTATTCATACATTTGGAAACAGAATCAGTTCAGCTTGATGCAATCCATCCTGACATTCTGCAAAAGGAAAGTTTTAAGTTATGCGCTGTACAAGGTGTAGCACCTTTCTGCCACAATAATAACCCAGGCCAGGACAGTTAGCCAAATTCATCCATAGCCATTATTTCATTGGGCACATTTTGCCCTGTCTCCCAATCCTGCATGCTCTCTGTAAAGAAAAACAAATTTCGAGGTTATTGTCAAATAGTAAAGTACTGGTACGTCGTTTCTTTTGTCTACTGTTCTCCCGTGGCCTTCGATGCGTTTCCTGTTGAAAACAATCCAGACAGCAATTTTGTTAGGCAGAAGAATGGCTTCTTTCAGGGCTTTTACCCAATTACCCCTAGTGTTCTCCCAACATTTATTCCTAATAAAACATAAAACATCACCCTTTTGATGCACGACACAACTCAAGCATCAATTTAACATAACATTTAACAGTGTTTTGGATAAAGTTTGCCATCAACACTAACCCAAACGTTGTCCTTCAGACAAATTTCCTCCAGAAATCTTTCTCTGCCTCTGAAACAAAATATTACATTCTTCACTTAAAGCCACAATCTCATCTTCTTATCGAAGTATTTGAAGGGCAACGGCCCTCAGTCTCACCGCGTATCCTGCTTTTTCAGGCCTGTTGTTTTTTTCTCGCAACTCAGTCCTCTACAACCATTTTAAAGTCATCAATTGTTTCTATCAGGTCAGGTCGTGCTGTACAGACTTGGTCAATGTCAGTCAAAAAAACATTCTCCTTCTGTTTGCAATAATCATAAATGGCTCTCTGGATAATTTGATATCGACTTAGCCAATGTGTCACTTTGTTGTTGCCGTCAAATCTTTAACATCTTCTTTTATTTCAACCCACGATGGACGATGATCTACAACTTCACAATTCAATTTACATAAATACTTAAACTGATCCAGAAAGTAATTCAAATCCACATCATAAATGACAAAAGTAATTACTACCAGACAGAGCTTGATGACCAATCAACTTAAAGCTCGTCCCATGTTCTGTATCATCTTTTCATCAGATTCACTCAGCATTTGCCTTCTTTAAAACTTGTAATTTGCCTTAACCCATCTGTAATGATAAAACACTCTCCAGAGGTTAATGACACAATATACACACTATTCAGGCGGAATATTAGTACCCCCTAACTAACACATACAAGACATAAAGTACTGTCACCATCACACACACTCATGCTAGACACACGTGTTAACTGCTCATTTCCACTGTTCGCTTTTTTATATTAACTCTAAAAGTATAATATTTAAGGTTAAAATAAGATTTAACTTCACATTTTCCTGTAGCTTTTATATAATTTTACATGGCCTCTTAAACCGTTTCAAATGTTCATTATTTTGTCTTTAGAAAAGTCAGCTGGTTTGTTTTGGTTCATTATCATTATTTTGTTTAAGCTTGCCTTACCAGGCCTGATAACAGAAAGACAGACAGAGTACCACCCCTCAAGCAGTCTCTCTCGCTATACACAAATAATCTTTTCAACAGCCTCCTAAGACTGAAACTTAATTAAACATAGTCTAGAACCCTTAACCCTTTAGGCGCCAGAGGTTTTTTCCGAAAACGTTTGATTTTGACATCTTAATTTCAAAAGGCTATATCTTAAAAGTGATAAAAGATAGAGACTTTATGTAAATTAGAGAAATATTAAGGATGACCCAAAGTTTATGTAGGGATTACATTTTCCCATCTAATTTGCATATTATGACGTCATATGGCGGTGGCCATCGTGGATTATATAATTTTCATGAAAAGTCACAAGTTTAAATAATAATATGCAGCACTTCTTTCCCCCCATACCTTCTGTATGCTATATTGCACAATACTGAATGCTCAGGTAAATAGTTAGTAGTAAACAAACTGTGTAAATCATTTAGCCTGGGAAAACCCAGACCACTCTCAGTTGTAACTGAGTAAGGGTCTGGCAAAGCTCCATAGACAATTCATTTCCACAGGGGCGTCACCAACGGACGTCGGATAGATCTAAAACCAATCAGAGCGATGAATGACATGACGTATGCAGAGCGACGGAGAAACATCTCGAGACTCTCAGCAATTCTCTGTTTATGTTAACGAAAATGACCATTTTAAATCGCTTGAAACAGACGCGATAGCTGATTCGAACGAGTGATGTTGTGATGTTCCACGGCGGCATCCATCTCTGTAATGTACAAAATCTGCGTCACCGTCTCTGCTCTGTCGTCATCGTGTAAAACGTTTCTGATTGGTGCCGCGATTTCGACGGATTGGAAATGGGTTTCAATGGGCTCTTTGCCAGACCCACTTGCAGAGCAAATCTAAATTTGCCGGAAGTGGTCTGGGTTTTCCCAGGCTATAAATCATTACTAATAAATGGTAGAAACCGATAAAACCGGTAAAAAAATCTCCCTCCTCGTTCCCCACAACACTAACACGCCTGCTAACTTCGCGATGAACACTCCGACCCCGGGAAACATTGTTCCCACCACTGACATTGGGCAAAGGACCATCTATATTGGGCAAAGGATTCACCGTTTGTGCTTGGTGTAACGTACGGGCTATACTTTCACTTTCATAATCACCGTCAACTTCTGAAGGCAGATATTTCCCTTCAGAACCAGGGTCCGTGAATCGAAGACCCAACACTTCATTGTGGGTAAGCTTTATTGATGCAATTAGATAATAATAATAATAATCTAATGCAAATACTCGCTGACGTTGACAATATTGCTCTGATAGAATGGCTCACTCGCACACTAGCTCCGCTTTTGTTCGCGCTGATTCAATGCGCTCTAGCTCGAAGATTTTGTATAAAAGCATGACATTTTTTTGAGTTGGGGATGAAGTATAACATGTCTGCCAACTAGTGGATGGGAGGTCGAAGAAAATTTGACACCCTATTAGACAAAATCGGCCGTTTTATTCAGTGCCGCATCTTGTCGAGTAAACTCGACCGTGGCGCCTAGAGGGTTAATAGTTCACAAATGTTAATATACAAATGTTTAACTCAAATTAGAACCATTACAACAATCTAAAATACATGATGCTATGAGCATTTCTAAGGTTATCTTTAGTTTGAATACTTGTATAAATTCTCAATTCACCTAACCTTTGTTATCCAGACTCTACAAAAACTGTCTTTATCTTTAGCCATCACCATGTCTAATGATCTTCAGGAGTTAAAACCATTCTATAGACATATTAGTTCAAAATCAACACTTCTATAATTTTCCTTGCCCATAAGGCAACCAACATCATGTTCCTGATATAAATTAATAAGTTTTGTTACTGTCTCCCCAACAAATAATGACAATCACCTCATGGTCTCAGCTGGCTCTTGAAAGCACGTTTCCCATTAGCTCTTTATCTATAATCTCCATCAGGGTGCTGTCCCCTGGCATAGTTGCAGACACTTGTCACAATTGAAAACAAGCCATACAATGAATGCGTTTTTCTTTTCTTCTGGTGAGTGGTATAGAGGAAACTCACATTTTCTGGGTCAGACTGCCGTAACTCCTCACAGGGCATCTCACCTCTCAATGCTCTGCTGACCCCAGTGGCCTCCAGTAATCAGCGCTCAACTCTCATACCTTTCTCACATATAACACCTCCATCCGGAGGTGCCCAGTGTTATTGCGTGACCTCCCTGCCTTAGGTATAGTCCCCTGGCCAGGAAGATCTTCCCCGTCGTTGGGTAGGCCACTCGTACATACTGGGAGCCACTCTTTCCCATCACACAATCAGTTTTCTTCCACAGAACTGTTTTCTGGAGCTTAGGAAAGGCACATTCAAGAGTCACCTCATCCGGACTGCCTAATAGTGTTAAGGGAGACAGGTTAATAACAACAGTATTTAATCACTCAAATCTGTTAGACCTGTCCGAATCAACAAAATCTCAGTGAACTTTATTCACATCCGTCTATTCAAGTCAAGTCAAGTCAAGTCAAGAATATTTGTATAGCGCTTTTCACAATACAGATTGTATCAAAGCAGCTTCACAGTATTAAATTAAAATAATAATAAAACGTCCATGTTTGGTAATGCTAATCAATAGTAATATTGATTGATTCATTAAATTGAATATCCCCAACTGAGCAAGCCAAAGGCAACAGTGGCAAGGAAACGAAAAACTCCATCAGGTGACCTAATGGAGAAAAAAAAAAAACCTTGGGAGAACCCAGGCTCAGTCGGGGGCCAGTTCTCCTCTGGCGGTTATGAACTAGAGGCCGGATTTAACTGTAAGATTAAAACATTTATATGAATGCCTGGTTTAAAGAGATGCGTCTTTAATCTAGTTTTGAACTGGGAGAGCGACTCTGAGTAACGAACAGTATCAGGAAGGCTATTCCAGAGTTTTGGAGCTAAATGTGAGAATGCTCTCCCTCCTTTGGTGGACTTAGATAT
Source organism: Phoxinus phoxinus (assembly GCF_949152265.1). NCBI lineage: Eukaryota > Metazoa > Chordata > Actinopteri > Cypriniformes > Leuciscidae > Phoxinus > Phoxinus phoxinus. Next base: position 10,585,980 of record NC_136897.1, read on the forward strand.
CCTAGGTATAACCAAAAGCCTCGAATTTAGCGATCTTAAAGAGCGCGATGGATTATAGGGGGATAGAAGATCCGTTAAATAAACTGGAGCTAAGCCGTTTAGGGCTTTATAAGTCAGTAACAATACCTTATAATTAATACGGAACTTTATAGGTAACCAGTGTAGAGATGATAAGATCGGTGTTATATGATCATATTTTCTTGATCTGGTAAGAACTCTAGCGGCTGCATTTTGGACTAACTGTAGCTTGTTTATTGAGGATGCAGGACAACCAGCTAATAGAGCATTACAGTAATCTAGTCTCGAGGTCATGAATGCATGAACTAACTTTTCTGCATCAGAAACTGATAGCATATTACGTAGCTTAGCAATGTTTCTAAGGTGGAAAAATGCCGTTTTTGTAAAATATGAAATATGATTTTTAAAAGACAGGTCGCAGTCTAGTATGACACCCAGGTCTTTTACTGTAGAGGATAAAGTAGCAGGACATCCTACTATGGTAAAGTTGTATTGTGAGAGGTTTTGTGGGCGGTTTTTTGAACCGATGAGTAGTACCTCCGTCTTGTCTGGATTTAATAGAAGAAAATTACGCGTCATCCAATCTTTTATATCTTTAACACACTCTGTCAATTTTGATAATTTAGCGTTTTCATCCGGCCGTGATGAAATATATAATTGAGTGTCATCAGCATAACAATGGAAACTAATTCCATGTTTCCTTATAATATTTCCAAGTGGCAGCATATATATTGAGAATAATAGAGGGCCTAGCACAGATCCCTGCGGCACTCCATAGTTTACTGAAGTTATGATCGATTTTTTTCCATTTAAATAGACAAAATGGTAGCGGTCAGATAAGTATGATCTAAACCAGCTTAATGCTTGTCCTTGAACGCCAGTATAATTTTGTAGTCGATCTAAGAGTATTGTGTGATCTATAGTATCGAACGCAGCACTAAGATCAAGTAAAACTAGTATTGAGATACAGCCTTGGTCCGAAGCTAAAAGTAAATCATTAGTGATTTTAACGAGCGCAGTTTCAGTGCTATGGTGCGGCCTGAATCCAGACTGAAACTTTTCATAGATGTCATTTTCTTGCAAAAAAGAGCTCAGTTGAGCGGACACAACTTTTTCTAATATTTTAGACATAAATGGAAGATTTGAAATGGGTCTATAATTTGCTAGATTATGTGGGTCTAATTGTGGTTTCTTAATGAGTGGTTTTATAACTGCCAGTTTAAATGTTTTTGGAACGTGACCTAAAGATAGAGACGAGTTAATGATATTGAGAAGAGGCTCTTCCACTACAGGTAACACTTCTTTCAGTAGTTTAGTTGGTATAGGATCTAATAAGCACGTTGTTGTTTTAGATGAAGTGATAAGTTTATTTAGCTCTTTTTGTTCTATAGTTGTAAAGCACTGTAATTGTTCTTGCGGGGTGATAATTGAGGCTGATTTATAAGGCGCGATTGAAGATTGAGTGTTTACAATTGTGGTTCTGATGCTTTCTATTTTCTCAGTGAAGAAGTTTATGAAATCATTACTGCTAAACTGTAACGGGATATTTTGGTCAGGTGACGTTTGTTTATTTATTAGTCTAGCCACGGTGGTAAATAAAAATCTTGGATTATTTTGGTTGTTTTCTATTAGTTTGCGGAGATGCTCAGCCCTTGCCGCTTTTAGGGCCTTTTTATAACGTGACATACTGTCTTTCCACGCGATTCTAAAGACCTCTAAATTAGTTTGTTTCCATTTACGCTCTAATTTACGGGTTTCTCTCTTTAGAACATGCGTAGTATTGTTGTACCATGGTGCTTTACTTTTCTCTCTGACCTTTTTTAATCTAATGGGTGCAACAATATCCAATGTTCTAGAGAGAATGGTGCTCATAGTGCTAGTTACTTCCTCTAATTCGTCTGTTTGTTTGGGTTCAGGCAGTAACTGAGACAAATCAGATAAGCAATTTGAGAAATTATCTATGGTGGATGGAAGGATTGTTCTGCCTGGTCGGTAACGCGGCGCAGTATGACATAGTACTGTAGTCCGTAATATGCAAGTTACCAGGAAGTGGTCACTGACACCATCACTTTGTGGAATGATATCTATATCGGTTGGATCGGTTCCGTATGATATAATTAAATCGAGTGTATGATTAAGACGATGAGTTGGTCCGGTGACGTTTTGCTTGACCCCAAAGGAGTTTAATAAATCTGTAAACGCAGCCCCTAACGCATCATTTGAATTATCTACGTGTAACCCTCCTCCTCAATTCCACTTTTTCGGTATTTATCATGTGCATGGGGAAATGAATTGGTGAGAGGTTACTAGAAATCAGGATGTATACACAACAACTAAAACTTTGAGCATGCGATTCTGGCTAGAATGTAGAGAGGCCTGGTTAGCTTAAATATAGCTATACTGCGTTTGTTTGTTTTTTCTTTTTAGCATAAAACTCCCATACACATGTACTTAGCCACTATAACCCTTATTTGCACAAAATAAATAAAAATAAAAGAATCACACACACTTAAATATCAGACCACAAAGATTGAATGTTAAACTCAAATTATATTCATATTTATTCTCAGAACCAGTGAGTTACCCTCTCAAAATGTCATCATAGTCCAAATTAAATGACTGAACAATACCCCGGGGTTTTTTCTACTTAAATGTCTCAGTTTTGTGGTACCACAACGTTGGCGCGCTTGTTGGAGCTCAGTTGAAACCTTTCCATAAAATATTGTCTGTACTCACGGTTCCTTGGTAACAGAAAGATTATAGTGACCGTCTGTCCACACCGTTCTGTCCCGTGGTGAGACACGCAATGAGGAAACCCGTCTTGAAACTCCGTCGCGTCCGTGTGCAAAACACAGACTCCTCCGGAATGCAGCACGAATCCTGAGCACATATACTACCATGTATGGCAGTCTCCGACGCACACTAGCAAAAAGTTCACAAAATCTAATGAGCTTAACTATATCTTGTCCAAAAATGTCACTTTCATTTGAGTTCACAATGTCCATACTCACTCAGAAACTCGGTGGCAAAGTGGGTTTCCGGCTATGTAATAGCAGTTCGCACATGGCTATGGCGTTAGCTCCACTTCAGTGAAATTTCCGTGGCCGATTTAACCAGCTCCAAAACAAAGCTCACTCTCCCGTTTTAGCAGGGTTACACACTGACAAAAGCAAACAAAAAAAATCCCCCTGTTCTTAACTTTGATGACCAGTAACTTAATCATACGGAACTTGCAGCTAACTTTTAGCTATCTCTCTGTCTTTTTCCCCCGTCTCTCTCGTTATTTTCGTCTCTCTCGTTTTGGTCCCGCCCCCTCAACAACCCGGTAGGCTGCCAAACTGCTCTCTGGATGGCACTGATTGGATAGTAAACAAACTGACACCTGACCACCCAATACAAAATAAAATGACAGAGGGTTCAAAGGTTACTCACAACAGAAGATATTTCAACTCCTCACAAGTTTATAACTCAATAACAAAAATTAATATAAAAAGGTATTACACACCAGGGACAATTGAACTGCCCATATTTCAGGATATACTGTATTTCTCTTAACAGAACACAAATTAAATATATAAATTTAGCAGGGTGCTACATACGTGTATGTTGAAATCTCCAACAATTAATGCTTTATCGACGTTGACCAATAGATCTGAGAGAAAATCTGCAAACTCTTTTAGGAAATCAGCGTAGGGCCCTGGCGATCTATATACGGTAGCCAAGGCTAGAGATAATAGGGATTTTTTCCTTACATCTAAGAGCGTAACATTTAATACAAGTACTTCAAACGAATTAAACCTGTGACCTGTTTTCTAAAATATTAAGAATATCTCTATAGATTGTTGCAACACCGCCGCCACGACCAATCAGACGGGGCTCATGCTTATAACAGTATCCTGGTGGAGTGGACTCATTTAGACCGAAATAGTCATTTGGTTTAAGCCAGGTTTCAGTAAGGCAGAGTACATCGATGCTATTATCTGTGACTATTTCATTTACAATAGCTGCTTTAGGTGTGAGTGATCTAATGTTCAGAAGACCTAGCTTTAGAAATTGTTTTTGTTCACTAATAGCGAGATTTTCTGTTTTAATAACAATTAGATTTTTCCTAGATCCTACAGTAGATTTATTATTTGATCTCACTAAACGAGGAATAGACACAGTTTCTATTAAATGTTCTACACTAGTATTTCTATCAATTAATTTGGTGCAGCAGAGACTGTGATTTGGATTTTTGGTAACTAGTCAAACGGTCTTTAACGTCTTGGAGATGTTATCCGACAGAAGATCCGCTCCATTTCTACTTGGGTGTAAGCCATCAGCGCGGAAGAGCCTAGGACGCTCCCAAAACAGATTCCAATTATTTATAAAGAGCAGTTTCTGCTCATTGCACCATGACATTAACCATTCATTTAGCGCGAATAATCTACTGAACTTCTCATGCCCTTGTCGATACGTGGGAAGCGGCCCAGACACGATGATCGTTATTTCAGGCGATGCGGTGCGTACCGTCTCGATTAGGTTCCTATCCTTTTTCAAAACCTCCATCTGCCGCAGCCTGACGTCGTTCGCTCCTGCGTGCAAGACGACAGCTCCGACGCGCTCGTCACCGTTCAAGATCTCGGGTACTCGCGCAGCGATATCAGAAACACGGTCATCAGGAAAACAGTGGCTACGCACCTTACTTTTACCTGACGTAGCGTGGACGTTCCGAACAATTGAATCGCCGATAATCACAGCATCGCGTTCCGTTTCGCGAAGAGGGGAGAAGCGGTTCTGAGTGGAAATCTCGAAAACCGGGAGGGGCGGAGAGATTCTTCGCGTCTTCCGCTGCGAAACAACCCAAGCTTCGTGACGGCGCCTCGGAGCCGGGGTGTATGAAACTTGTGAGAACCGCCTTGGCGCACGGGACCAATGCTGAGAGACGCACGGTGTTGACGCAATCGGAGTCTGCGGATTATTAACTGATTTGTGTGCATCGACGCGAGATGTTTCAAGAGCTAAACGCCGGTCTCTTAGCTCGGCTTGTCTCTCTAAAAGGTCGCTGATCTGCTTCTCTACAGCTTCCAGCTCAGACTGCACCGCCTGCAGCTCGAATGTGTCCTCACCTGCACCAAAAGGTAGACAACATAACGTTACATTTGATATATTCGCCATTTAAACAGATGGACAGTAAGTTAGCAACGACGCTACCAGTGATGCTATCAATATTAACGCTAATTTATAACTGAAATCTAGGATATAATCTGTCTTTATAATGGTACGGGTGTGATGTAGACGCACGATAGGCGAGAAAATGTTCGTTTGTAAATGAGTGTAAAGAAGACGCGCTCAGCCGTTCGACCCACAGGTGTAACGGACCGGTATTGGGTCAATCGATTTGAGACGCGTCTACTCAACAGTCCGCGTTGTAACTATGAGATTTTGAGCAGCAGTGCTTCTCAGTGAGTAAAAGTAGAAAATGTTCGTTTGTAAGTGAGTGTAAAGAAGACGCGCTCAGCCGTCCGACCCACAGGTGTAACGGACCGGTATTGGGTCAATCGGTTTGAGACGCGTCTACTCAACAGTCCGCGTTGTAACTACGATATTTTGAGCGTCAGTGTTTCTCAGTGAGAAAAAGTAGAAAATATTAGTTGTAAGTGAGTTTAAAGAGAGAAATCCCAGATTTTGAATCAAATCGACGGAGCTCAAACACAAACAACGCGTTCAGGAAGTCTATTCAGTGTACATCTATAGCCATGGTCATAGGTCCTGTGTCATGGTGAAGGCTAAGATCAGACAAAGACGTTACTGGTCCTAAAATAACAAGTAAAACAATGTCCCTTCTGTCATTTAAGGTCTACATTATTATTTTAAAGACTTCTTTAAAGTCATATAGTTTTACAAGTTTTGCACTTTTTACACAGTTTTACACTTTCTTGATCGATTGCTCCTGTCTGCCTCGCTGTGACTGCTGCTGCTGTGAGTTTGTTTGCTGCGTCTAAGCATCGTATTAGCTTCGTATTTCTTTCTGTTTTGAACCATCATTTATTATCGTTTCTAGTTGTTTATACTACTAAATACAGCTTACCCAACATCTCAGATAAACCTGACATTGCTAGCTTCCGTTATTGTTAGCACAACACGCTAACTCGCTAGCCTTTTAACGCACCACCCGTGCGCTGTTATTTATTTTTCTCTCGCGCGCCCGCGCCTTTGAGTTCATAAAAGCCCAGGTGAGTAAGAATCAGTCAACAAACCGATGAGTAATGTCTTCTCCTGTTATTGTTACCTGCACTTCATGTCACATGTTTATCATAGCCTTTTCTGTCGGCAATATAGGATTTATATGTGATAAATGCAAGGAGACAGTCAGGCTGACGGAGAAGATTTCAGAACTAGAGACACGCATCCAAACTTTAATCGAGAATAGTAAGAAGAGTGCTAGAGCTTTAGATACTATTTTGGATGCGCCTAGCCTAGTAAATTCTTTACATGAGTCGGTTCCGGCTGAAGTAGAGCCCGTGCAGCAGGGCAGATGGGTGACAGTGAGAGATCGCTCTAGTCGCGGATCAAAAAACCACTTTTCCGTTCCGATAACAAATCGATTTGCCCCGCTCAGTGAAACACCCACTGAGAATTATTCTGATTGTGCCCTAGTTATTGGCGATTCTATTACACGGAACGTGAAAATAGAGACACCAGCCACCATAATCACATGTTTGCCGGGAGCCAGAGCGCCTGACATCAAAGCAAATTTAAAAGTGCTGGCTAATGCTAAACGTTAATTCTCTAAGATTATTATTCACGTCGGCACTAATGATGTTCGACTCCGCCAGTCGGAGATCACCAAAATTAATATTAAAGAGGTGTGTGAACTTGCAAGTACGATGTCAAGCACTGTAATTTGCTCTGGCCCCCTTCCTGTTCGCCGGAGTGATGAGATAGTTAGTAAATTGTGTTCACTCAATGGCTGGCTGTCTGGGTGGTGTCTGCAGAATAATATAGAATTCATAGACAATTGGAAAAGTTTTTGGGGCAAACCTGACCTGTTGAAAAGAGATGGTATTCATCCCTCCTGGGATGGTGCTGCTCTTCTCTCTAGTAATTTGGCTCATAGTCTTAGAGATAAAACATGACAATCTGGGCCTCAGGTCAGGAAGCAGACAGACTGGCTTAACCGACCGTCTGCTAGCGGCCTCACGTCACCAAAGTCAGATAAATCCCATCACATAGAGACTCTTTCACCTAGATATCATCATATAGAGACTGTGTCTGTTCCCCAGATAACAGCTTTCTGACATTGAATGAGAGAGAGACTCTGAGGCCTTCAGAACTGGTACACTGTTTCTCATACTAAACACTCAACTTTATCTACTTTATCTTTTAACTCTAGCCCAGCTTAAGGCACCTTTGCCAGAAATTACATACGTTTTCAATATTAAAATAATTTTATAGTTGCCTTGTTTTGCTCATACGTCAGGGAATTTAGACATTACAAATTTTCACTCAGATTGAGTCTCTGTTACACTGGCAGTTTCAGCCAGATCTCAAGCTTATCTTTTGAAACCAAAACATCAGCTTCTAGTTCCTTCATGGTCAACACTACCAAGATGTCTGTTTAATCAGATCCCTTTCTACACTTTTTACATTTAGCAACTGTTAACAAATAGTTATTCTAGTTCTCAATAACGCAGTGGTGGGCCGTCAGGGCCAGCAAGGCCTTCTCTGCTGGCCTAAACACTATGAGAATCACTGACTTGCACTTTAATATTTTTTTTTTATGAATGAGTATTAAATTATTCACAATAGTCCGTTCTCTTAATTTCATAGCTTTTCTCTTGGTTGCGCTGCTTCCAGTAGTGTATATTTATTTTAGTGCTTTTATCCAATCATATTTCAGTCATCATGTGTTGCCAGGGTCAAATATATCTGCTTCGAGGCCTTCAGAATCGATAGTGCGGGCGCCTGTAGCTTAAATGAATGGCAATGAAACTGTTGCTTTAACCAATCAGATAATAGGTCAGATTTAATCAGCCAATCAGATATTGAGTTGACTGCACCGGGGCCATCTAGCAGGCATACAATAACGTAGGCATTTCCACGCTCTTTGATTGGATGGTCAGAGCGTTTACTACTATTATTACTGGTAGTCAGAGCTAGCTAACCGCATCTGTTGCGAACTGTGTAAACTAAAATACCTGTAGATTTAATAGTTTTTTCAACCCACAAATTAATGTTTATTTACTTCCTCGACCACCAGCAGGTTCAAACCTACCGGAAAAAATCCCTTATCCAGCTTACGCAGAGTCTCGGAACTCTATCGATCTGTCCGGGTAAAAACAGAACTGACTGCAATGTAAAGTTATGCCACACTGTAAAAAAATTCCGTAAAAATACGGTACAATGTACCATATTAATTTGAAGGAATTTTCCGTATTTGTCTTTTACAGGACTTTTACCCGTATTTTGAATTACGCGTTGCATTGTGGGAACTAGAACCTGATCGGCGCGAAAAGTTTGAGACGCAACCGCCATTACACACGCAGATGACCGCGGCCAAAGTTGCTTTATAAAGTCGGATTTCGGATGTGTGGAAGTTATTCTGACACTTCTGTGGTAAAAACCGAAAATTATATTTAGCTAAGAGTCAAATAAGCTGTTTACGTAATGTTATTTGGTTGCCACCCGGCTTGTTAGGCAAATGAATGTCGGAGCCGTCGCGTTTATCATTTTATGCTTATCGTCACACATTGAAATATTTATTTCACACTCGTGGAAGTTCCCCTGGTTGTATGTGTTATAGTGTCCTCGTTGTAACTGGTTTATTGGCTTTTATTTGGTCGGTGATGCGGTTTATTTCGTGCCGAGCGCACCCGTTAACCAGGATGAAGTGCAGTAACGTTACTCGTGTTTTTGGAGCAGTTTAATGGCTTCAAACAAAAGCCACCAGATAAAATCGTCGAGAAAAGTAAAGGCCATTTAAGACTTGATTTAAAAGGCATGAAGATACAACGTGAAGACTGTGTGTGAAGATGCAGTACAGCTGGATAAAGGAAAACACCACGTTTTCTTCCAAATGAGGTACGTTAATGTTATGTTTACGTTAGACTTTTTATTGTCTTGTTTTTGTTTTAGACGACACACAGACATTATACACACACGACACATATGACTTTAAACCCTTAATAATGACCTTGAAAGAATAATTTAACATGACTGCTATTATACTTTATTATAGTTTGTTTCATAGTTTCTGTTGTTTTCTTATCTATTGACAGGACTTTCCTTATGTAACGTTAAGTTACTGTGCATCCCAAGCACCACCCATATGCTCCTTATGGGTTTGTATTTGGGTCATTGACGAATAAGGTTTTTAAAAGTGTAAAAAAATATAATGGAGATATAACTAATTTTGAAACCATTTTTTAGTTTACCTAGGTGTTAACAATAAGATTATGTGGTTTGTACAATCAATTAACACTGCTTTTGTCATTTTTTACAGGACTGACAAAATTTGTAACCAAAAAAAGTCATTCGGTTTAACCATGAATATATTTTAAATTATTAATTTGCAGATAATTATTCATGAATAAACCTGATTAGACATTGCTGTTGAGATAGTATATAGTGTGTACCATGGAAGAAATATAAAATACAATTATCACTTTTCTCATAAATGTAATCATTTTATTTGACTACTCTAAACCCTCCTACATATTCAAGTAAAACTTTGCACAGGGAAATGAAAAAAGGGTAAATGCAGGAAAAAAGCATAATCTGCTTTATATTTGTATTATTGTAGTTCCTTTAGTTATTAAAAACAATATTATTCTATTTAAATATTTACTATATATCGGTTTTACCGAATGACCAAGGCTGGTTATACCGAATGACTATGTCTGCTGCCCTTGACATTATGAATATTTAAGACAATACATAGACAAAAACAGTTACAAAAGCACATTTTATTTTGTATATAATATTATAAATTAATGTAAAAAAGTACATGAAACATGAAAACATTTCTGTCAGAACCATTATCATCAAATACGATTGACAATTTGCATACAGTTTGGATTGGCTCTGTTCTGGGTAGCCTAGCATGGAATAGAGCAGGGAGAGTAGCAATAACTCTCCTTAGAGTAAACAGAACAGAACCAACATGAATGTATTGCAGATGTCATTCATTTAATATTTTAATGTACAACATAATTTAAGAATTTAGTCTTGATTCAAAGGGGAATCAGAATGCCAAATCCTGACTGACGAGAGGTGGAGCTGGGGAGGGAGGAGGGAGGGGGGTAATACGCTCCTGGGAAACGCGATCGCTGCTGATAATACTGAAGGAGCTTATATATGTATACGGTGATAGGCGTCGTATTCCTATAGGTGGACGTGGATCAGCTGAGAGAGTCACTGATGAGAGCTTGACAAACGTGACCTGCCAGAACTGACGCTACTCTTGACTTCATTGTTATTGAACGAACATATTTACATATAACTCATATTGTTAATGATATTAAAGTAATTAAAACATTTAAGCAATTAATTGTTCTTGGAACAAATGTTTAAATTGTTAAACATTTAGATTAGATTAGATTGTTAGATGCTATATATTCATGAAAGTCATCCAGTCTTTGGAGCATAATCTTGAGTTTCTGGCTCACTAATTGTTGTACACACGTCTTCTTCAAAGTAGAAGATTTTTTCTGGTTCTGATGCCAAAGGGGGTTCCTGTGGTACCTCATCCACTGGGATGTCAGGTGTAAACAAATTATACTTTTCTCTTTTGGCAAGTATCTCTTCTTTTTTAACAGCATCAGCTTTGATCCTTTCCCAGTAGCAAACTGCTGTTTCCTTATTTGATAAAGGCATCTGCAAAAGTAAAATTCGGTCAAAATTATGTAATAATATACTCTGCACATTTCCTATTAATAAAATGTTGTATTTATTTATTCCAGATATGTACAAATATGACCTACATACATTGCTGTCATTCGGTACAACCAGTAAGTCATTCGGCATAACCACATTTTCGGTATTACCGAATGACACTTTTGGTAATACCGAATGACAATATTTTCAAACAATGCTAACAGACTGATATCTAGCTAGATAGCCAGTTAGCTGGCTATCTAGCTAGCAAAAAGACAATCAGACAATTTATATTTAGTTCAAGTTTTGAAAATATTACAACATTTTCCATGTTTTATAGCGGTTGTACCGAATGACCTGATATTTCGGGACATGCCTATAAGCAAGTGAAAACATGAATTTTTCAAATAGTTAAGAGTAAGTCACTTACTTTGCTTCATGACCGTGTGGTCCTTTGCAGGTGTCTGAATGAGTTCACATCCTGTCACATGATATTGACCGCATGACTTTATCTATAATGGTGCCTTTATATTGGTTACTCCGAATGACATCAACAAAATTCATTTTTCCGGACATTCTTTCTCATAACAAAGCAATGACTTCTACACATAATTTTAATACCAATTTCCACTATGTTGATATATAATGTTATAAAATCATGCCAGAATAAAAAATACATAAATGTATTAAATTTTAAGATTTTTTAATAACAAATGAAATGGCTGTATTGGCCTTCGGACGGTTAAACCGAATGACCTTTTGACACTTCAAAATCTTTAAAATACCTTTATATGTAGTCAAATATAATTAAAACTTTTTGGATTCAATAGAAGAGATCAAGTTGTACTACCTTACATACTTTGGATGTCATATCTTTGTTTTTTATTATAATTAAGGCCTTCGGACAAAAAAATGACCCGTCACGTCATTGACCCACTTTGTTTTATTAGTATTTTATTATTATTAATCATTATGAGTTCTCAATATTGGCAAAACACATTTAAATTTAAAGTCTGAGGAAAAATGTTTATAGAAAAAGTTGGTTGCTGAATAGCCCCTTCAAAGATTTTTACGCTTATAGGTCAGTAGAAAAGCATTTTATAAGGAAGATTTAAACAACTGTTTTTGGAGCGGTTTTCTGAAGTGGTCGTGTAATGTTTTTTATTTTGTAATATCTTATTTGTTTAAGGTGATGGGCTTTCAGGATTGCTTGCTGTCATTCAATAAGTTATTATTGACCACATCTCCTACCCTATTGAGGCAGTGAGCTACAAAATGGCACTTATCCTGGAGTTCATAAAGGTAAGCAACACATTTTTAATGAAATTATTTATAGAGCATGTTGTTGTGTTACTGTTTATAATTGAAAATAATGAAACATATAAAGTATAGTTGAGCAGACAAGCTAACATAACATACAATTGGAGTCCACTGGAAACAGAAGTCTTAGCATTTAATACAGTGTTTGAATTTGAAAGAATTAGGGATGGCAGTTGATAATTTAACGAACGTAAAATACTGTACGATTATTTTTCAACCTCAACCTGGTCTGCATGATACTTTGTAGTTCAATTTCCTTCATTTAATTTCGTGTGTAGCTAAAAACATATATTTTTTTTCTTATGCAACTTTCCTGTGCAGAAATCCTGAATGAAGGTCGAAAAGGCTGAGATGAAGGAAACCAAACGTCTACACATTCCTCCAAGACTGCTGAAGTTCCTGTATGAACAACTGAAAATCCATGTAAAGTTTAAAGGGATAGTTCACTTTGAAATTACATTTTGGTGTGTTTTAGCTTACCTGAAGTGCATCCAAGATGTAGGTGTCTTTGTCTCCGCAGTAGTTTCAATTTTGATATTTTTAGGTCAAACCATTCTTGTCTGTCAGTCATATAATGCAGGTATATAGGTACTGTCTCCAAAACCATGCAGAGAAAAGTCCAAATTAAAAAATGCCCCATCGTAAGTGCACATTGATGGCCTAAGACACGAAACAAGCGGTTTGTGTGAGAAAACGAACAGTATTTATATCGTTTTTATCTCTTTTACACAACCACGTCCAGGCGATCTTTTTACGTAGTCTGCGTAAGCGCCGTAAAGCTCCGGAAGTGATCTCCCGGATGAGTTCGCGCGAGCTTGCGTAAATGTATTTTTTTACATCGGTTTAAACATCCCGGATAAGTGCAAACTAGTACCATTTATATTAGCCATCCTACCTACAATCTCTGTTCTGTGCATAGGTTCTGGTGTAAACAATGAGTGACGTCCACACGCAATAGATCACTTCGCCTTCCGGCGCTTACGCAGACTAAGTAAACAGATCACTTGGACGTCATTGTGTAAAGGAGATAAAAACGAAATAAATACTGTTCGTTTTATCACACAAACCGCTTGTTTCGTGTCTTAGGCCATCAATGTGCACTTACGATGGGGCATTTTTTAATTTGGACTTTTCTCTGCATGCTTTTGGAGACAGTGCCTATATACCTGCATTATATGACTGACAAGAACGGTTTGACCTAAAAATATCAAAATTGAAACTACTGCGGAGACAAAGACACCTACATCTTGGATGCACTTCAGGTAAGATAAAACATACCAAAATTTAATTTCAAAGTGAACTATCCCTTTAAGCTTTTGTCAAATCTCAAAATGGACCTTTAACTGAACATACAGAAGAAGGAAATTTTTTCACGGAAGTTGTTCACTCCAAAATTAAAATAATGTCATTTATTACTCGCCCTCCTGATGTTCCAACCCTGCAAGACTTTAGTTCATCTTCAGAACAAAAATGACGATTTTTTTTTATGAAATCTGAGAGCTTTCTCTTCCTCTGTTGACCGCTTACGCAACTACCACTTTCAAGCTCCAGAAAGGTAGTAAAGACATCATTAAAGTAACATGGTGTCCTAACCAGATGCGATAAGATTCTAGCAACAAGCTGTTTTTCAGCGATCTATATTTTGTGAGAAAAGATGTTTTTTTTCTTCACACAAAACATTTGTGCACATTTATTTCATAAATTTGAGGTTAAACCACTGGAGTCACATGGATTACATTTATGTCTGTATACCTTTCTGAACCTTGAAATTGGTAGTTGCGTAAGATGTCAATGGAGGGACAGAAATCTCTCTGATTTCCTCAAATATCTTAATTTTTGTTATGGAGACGAATGGAAGTCTTGTGGGGCGTGGAACAACATGAGCGTGAGTAATTAATGACAATTTAAATTTTTTGGTGAACTAACACTTTAAGGAATATGGTGTTCTCTTACAGAAAAATGGCATTAACACTAACATTTTACTCTACTATTGACTAAGTCTAAAGCTATTTTAATGATAAAAGCAGCAGACCTGTATTCGTATTCCATTTGTTTTTGTTTCTTTCTGTATTGTATTTGTATTGTATTGCATTTGAAAATGTTTTGAATCTTGACTTTCACAGTTAATTAAGTTTTTTTTCAAAGAATTTTGTGAGCTATTTGGTGCAACACCAATATTGTGCAAGTACCTGCTCGTGTTTTCTTTTTTTAATTCTGTCTCTTGTTTGTTTAATGTCTAAACTTATTCCACAATACAAGCACTTTTTAATGGGTCTTTGTACATTGTTTCATTTGTCATATATATTTATATGTATATATCTTTACTCATTGAATGCATTTAAGAATGTTTGCATGAATATTTGTACAAAAATAAACCATGTTAAATTTGTATATATGGTTCTTGAATTATTTGCCACCAAAATATATGGTATAAAATTTCTATAAATATAGAAATTTCTGTATAAGGATTATCCGTTAATAGTACAGAAAATGTACTGTTAATATACAGAATTTTCCGTTTTAGAGGTGAAGGAACTGTCCGTAATTTAACGGAAAATGTCTTGGTAATTTTCTGCCAGTAGGCTACATTATATGGGAGGCCGTATGAGACGAAACACATTGAAAACTTGTGATACACACTGAAACACTTGCGCTACACACTGAAACACTTGCGCTACACACTGAAACACTTGCGCTACACACTGAAACACTTGCGCTACACACTGAAACACTATGTGCGTATATATGAAAAGCATGCGCTTACATAGAAGTAATCGCCCACTTACTGCTGTACCTGCACAAAGACTGCACTTTCAAACATTCGCGCGTGTGAGAGAGCACAAACATTTTCAGTGTGTCCGGAAGTCATTTCATTGCAACCGGAAGTTTGGTTCAGTTGGAAACAGAAGCGGGGTTTATTTATCACTGTAAAGATGTACAATTCTTAGTTTCATTCATGGTAGTAACATGAAAAATGAGCCATAATCTAGTCACTAGTGGAATATTGCTGCAATCTCCGGGACAAACTAACACTTAATAACATGAAATTTTAACAAAAGCCACTAGATTTCAAACATAGCCCACAATCAGACATCATTTCAATGTATTTATTTATTTTGTTTAGCTATAGTAAGTGTGAGCTTAGTCATCAAGTGTCATGCCATTTAAATGAATGGAACTTTTTTTTTTTTATGTAAGAAAAGGTCAAGAATAATTTTTCTTTGTCCAATTTCGATCTTGTCACTGAAAACTATCAACAAAATGGACAACATCTGCTATTATTACTTTTGTCAGATATATTAATGACAGAGAAAACAAGCTGTTCACAGTCAGAATGAATGGCGATCGTATCGGGCGGCGGCGCGACCGGAAGTATCGCTACCCTACTTCCGGTCTCGGTCGCCATTTTCTGAAATAGGCCTATACCGAACCGAGCAGTCATGGTGGCAGATCGTGCGCCTACTTCCGATGCTATAAATGCAAAGAGTTTCTATGTAAGCACATGTCTTTCATATATATGCACACATACATATTGTTTCACGTGTACGTGCAAGTGTTTCAGTGTGTAGCGCAAGTGTTTCAGTGTGTAGCGCAAGTGTTTCAGTGTGTAGCGCAAGTGTTTCAGTGTGTAGCGCAAGTGTTTCAGTGTGTAGCGCAAGTGTTTCAGTGTGTAGCGCAAGTGTTTCAGTGTGTAGCGCAAGTTATTCAGTGTGTAGCGCAAGTGTTTCAGTGTGTAGCGCAAGTGTTTCAGTGTGTAGCGCAAGTGTTTCAGTGTGTAGCGCAAGTGTTTCAGTGTGTATCACAAGTTTTCAATGCGTTTCGTCTCATACGGCCTCCCATATTAATTCGCTTTAGTGCTGAGTGTCTGCTCGATAGAAGCAGTAACATTAAACAGGGAAAACACCGCAAAACATGACGATGTGTAACGTTACAGCTGACACAAGCACTCACACATATTTTTGAACGATATCAATGAGTTTAGCGGGATATTTGCCTTCAAAATCAGTCCTGCACTGTAAAAAATAATTCCGTAAAAAAACGGATAATATTATGGGAGGCCGTATGAGACGAAACGCATTGAAAACTTGTGATACACACTGAAACACTTGCGCTACACACTGAAACACTTGCGCTACACACTGAAACACTTGCGCTACACACTGAAACACTTGCGCTACACACTGAATAACTTGCGCTACACACTGAAACACTTGCGCTACACACTGAAACACTTGCGCTACACACTGAAACACTTGCGCTACACACTGAAACACTTGCGCTACACACTGAAACACTTGCGCTACACACTGAAACACTTGCGCTACACACTGAAACACTTGCACGTACACGTGAAACAATATGTATGTGTGCATATATATGAAAGACATGTGCTTACATAGAAACTCTTTGCATTTATAGCATCGGAAGTAGGCGCACGATCTGCCACCATGACTGCTCGGTTCGGTATAGGCCTATTTCAGAAAATGGCGACCGAGACCGGAAGTAGGGTAGCGATACTTCCGGTCGCGCCGCCGCCCGATACGATCGCCATTCATTCTGACTGTGAACAGCTTGTTTTCTCTGTCATTAATATATCTGACAAAAGTAATAATAGCAGATGTTGTCCATTTTGTTGATAGTTTTCAGTGACAAGATCGAAATTGGACAAAGAAAAATTATTCTTGACCTTTTCTTACATAAAAAAAAAAAAGTTCCATTCATTTAAATGGCATGACACTTGATGACTAAGCTCACACTTACTATAGCTAAACAAAATAAATAAATACATTGAAATGATGTCTGATTGTGGGCTATGTTTGAAATCTAGTGGCTTTTGTTAAAATTTCATGTTATTAAGTGTTAGTTTGTCCCGGAGATTGCAGCAATATTCCACTAGTGACTAGATTATGGCTCATTTTTCATGTTACTACCATGAATGAAACTAAGAATTGTACATCTTTACAGTGATAAATAAACCCCGCTTCTGTTTCCAACTGAACCAAACTTCCGGTTGCAATGAAATGACTTCCGGACACACTGAAAATGTTTGTGCTCTCTCACACGCGCGAATGTTTGAAAGTGCAGTCTTTGTGCAGGTACAGCAGTAAGTGGGCGATTACTTCTATGTAAGCGCATGCTTTTCATATATACGCACATAGTGTTTCAGTGTGTAGCGCAAGTGTTTCAGTGTGTAGCGCAAGTGTTTCAGTGTGTAGCGCAAGTGTTTCAGTGTGTAGCGCAAGTGTTTCAGTGTGTAGCGCAAGTGTTTCAGTGTGTATCACAAGTTTTCAATGTGTTTCGTCTCATACGGCCTCCCATAGCCTCCCATAAATTAAAACTTATGACAGAAATACGACGGGACAGACTCGACTTTCAGCACATTAACCTCGATGGCGATAGAAAAGGTTGTTGGGACTGAAAAGCACAGACAACCTGTACAATAATTCAAGTCTTTTTGAGGAAAGAAATTAGGATGGATTTTGTGTAAAAAATAATCAGTTTTGGAGAGTAAGTTAGGCTATAATGCATTTTTGCCCCCGTTTTTGTCAGTGCTGAATATGATTTTCTTCCTTATTTTTCTTGTAAATTTATGATCGAAACAACTTCTTTTTTTCAAACATTTACTATTGTAGCCATTGAAAGATAAGACAGTGATGAGGATCCGTTTCTGAATTTATAATCGGAACGCAAGAACCACTGTACACAAAAGCCGAACTCACTCGCTCGTTTCTCTCTACCCGGCCTTTCGCGAACTCACCGCATTAACCCTATAACTGCCGGTGCAAAATAAAAACAGGAATTTCACAACAATTATAGAGAGTATGTGCGTGCGCTGCTACACTATTAAAAGTTATTAATTCAGGGTGGACATCACTGAAGGCCTAGGTGTGAAATGCACGGCCCGCCACTGCAATAACGTTTCATTATAACATCTAAATTTTAGTAGTCAGGTTCTCAATTACCATAATTACCATATCTGACCATATTTTCCCATATTTTCTCTTCTAGGGGTTTACCAATCTGCAATTAGGATCTTCCAAAACCTTTTTTTAAGCGTTTCATTAAAAGACAATCATCTTTTTAGTTACCAGTATTTTACAAATATGTTTCTTATCTGTAATTTTACATTTACTGGTACTTTAGTTATTTTCCTTTTTTAACTTCCATCTATCAACTTTTTTTCTCTTTCAATCTTCTTACGACTGCCATCTATCAACTTTCTTTTCTCTTCTAATTCTTCTTACAACTTCCATCTATCAACTTTCTTTTCTCTTTCAATCTTCTTACGACTTCCATCTATCAACTTTATTTTCTCTTCTCATTTACTTGCACATTCTCTTCACTTTCATTAGCACTGCATTCACATTCTTAGTTCTTTCTCAGACGAAAACTTTAATATCGTCATTCAAATACTGTTCTACTTTCAAACCCACATTAACACACGTCACTTGCACATTCCATCAACTTTCTTTTACACCTTTCTGAGTGGGAATTTACAGTTACTGCTAAATGACCCAGCTGACCACAATTAAAACACTCTCTGTCCCCTCGCCTATAGTTTGATCACCGTGAGCTTTCAAACAGCTCCAACTTACTGCACACCCTTGAAGCAGTGTGTCCAAATCAGGAATGCAAACAGAGCTGATAAGCAGTTCTCTGTATTCTTTTACAGTCCACCAGTGGCGGATTCAATTACACTAGCCAAATCATAATCTTCATCATTATTATTGGCAGAACATTCATTTTCATAAGCTGCACGGAAATGCATAAATTGTTTCTAAGTTGTTTTCACAAGGTTTCTGTTTAACTTTAACACTTGTCCAGGGAAAATGATACCTGACCCATAATTTCCTTTATAAAACAGACAATGTCTTTTTCCTTCAATGACTTAATATCAACAAAATATCCAACATTTTACATTATTGAATTCCAAAATCTGTCTTTACATCTCTCTAATGATCGCTTTATTTACAGAATGCACGGAACCAGTTGGAGCATATGAGAGCGAACAGGATGTTAAGGAAACAAGGTGGACTTAACTGAAGAGACTCTGGAAGTGGGTAAAGGAACACTGAAGGAGGACTGAAGACAGGCGGATCTTCGAAGGATGACTGACAGGTCGCGGAGTCTCAGGTGAGTGTTGAGATGAGTCTGTATGCCAAGAATGACGAGACCAGACGAAGACTGAAGTGTGAGAGCGGGTATATAAAGGTGAGCAGTGATGAGGGATAGCAGGTGACGGTGATGCAGGTGATGATAATTAATATTCTGGGGATAGCGAGCGAGTGGGAGGAGGGAGTGATGATGAGGATGCGGTGTAGATGGTGGAATCCTGACACAAGTCCGATGGGTAGTATTACTTCAGATTGATTTGTGCAGTGTAATTCACAGAATTACCAAAAAATATTTTGCCTCCTAAAAGTTAAAGATTTTTTTGTTACGCATGAATGCGTGTCTATTTCCCTCATATTAAATATAAAACGCATGTGTAGACTGATATTTTTCAGATGTCTGGACTCCTTTAAGGGAGTAGCCTATGGATAAACAGACGTTTAAATATATTGGTATTAAATGCATTTTCTGATAATTTATATTTCAAGTTTTGACTGCAAATGTCACGTCCATAACGCTGGAATTCCCCAATTTTAAATAATTTATCCTCAACTAGTTTTGTGGTGTAGGTCTACGTATTTTATAATGTTAACTTCAAATAATACTAATAGTAATTTAAAGATGTGGTAGCATTGGATCTGGACGGGACAGATAACTCTGGGAGTTGGAAGAGGTGTTTCATGATACTGCAGGTTCGTGGATCTGAGTGTCGCGATTTCGGTTTCATATCGCATATCGTTACATTTTAGAATGTTGAGTTCTACTTCTGTATAGTTATTTTGGTGAAAGTAACTCAAAAGTAATACAGGAGTAATGTAACACAATTCTGAGACAGTATTGTAAGGTAAGTTTTAACCCTCTGGGGACCAAGGTGTTTTCCTTGAGATGTTTTGACATGACCTGATATTTGTATTTTTTTCAGTTGCTTATAAACATATTAATGGCAAAGGTGTAATTACACTATATTTAGCACGAACATGGCTATCATAATATGTGAGCAACATGTATGTACATGTTTGCATTTTTGAGAGAATATTATTTATGCGTGGTTATTCAAAAAACTCAAACTTAAATTTTCTGATATAAGACCACAAACGACCAACTTCACATATTCCCACAAATACTTTTGACTAATGGATGTTGTCGGCTAGAGTGTTTACTTCAAAATGATCTGAAAATCATCCGGGCTAATCGTTCACATTAAACAATAGATTGATTTAAATTTTGTAAGACACTTTTTGTTTGGAAAGGCAATATGCAGGTGGGCGTGAATGATCCAACAAGGTCATGAATAATGTCCTAATTCACACCTGAGAGAAGATAAAGACCTGCTAATGCTGCATACTAATGAGCATTTCATTCAGGTGTCACTGAGCCAAAAGAAAGAATGCAAAGACAACACACACACATATATACATATACATACATACATACATATATATATTCTGTAGTTATTTATATATATATATATATATAACTACAGAATTGGTTCAGAGTTGGAAACATCTTGAAAAAAAGTGTATTTTTCCACAAACTGTGTATGCTTGCAAATTGTATAATATCCAAGGTAAACATTTCTAGTAATTGTGCAGTTAATTCTCATTCGTATTTTCAGAAAGTTTTGGATTATGTAGGCTATCCTCTCCCCAAATTTGTCACAAATAAAACACAAAAATAATTTAAAGAGAAGGCTTATATTGACCTTTTAAAATTTTGTTTGCACCTTGTAAATTAGGTTTTGATGTGGCAGTAAAAACTTTATAATCTATCCAAAACGAAATGTTGTTTTTCATATTTCGTCTGTAACATATCGTCTTTTATAATATATATGAGGGCATAAATGTTAATTTGCAGTTTAATATGTTGCTTATACAAAGACATTTTATTTCAACGTATTCAGTCGATTTTGACTCATCTCAGTAGGCAATATAGATAGTTTCATTCACACAGACACGCGCGAGCTGTAGTAAACAACAACATGCGTCTGTGCCGTTCATTCATTCAAACACAGAAACGCGATTCAAATTTAAACAGTCTTTTGCAGTTTACAGACACCATTTCATATCGCGATTAGAACAAAGCACTTACTGATCATCTGCAGCTGGATCCATTGTTAGGCTACTCCAGCACGTTTGAGGTAAAATTTCCAGGATTATCACGATATTATTATTCCTCACAGCGAGTGTGTTATCCAGCTGTTGTGGGCGTTGACTGGTTTGCATGTGTTGCTTCAGATCATCTGCGTTTGAATAGCGCGCGTTCTCCATGGGCGTGTCACATTAGCAGAGTAATGAGCTGCCAGAACCATAATGAGAACGGCTGACCTCTCTCTCTTTTTATATAGATTGCATAAACAGAGAATATTTGTTTTAGTTTTGAATTAGATAATTTAAAACTACACACTTATATGATTATAGAGATATATAGCTCATGTCTGAGTGAATCGTATTCGCTGAGTTTTGTTTACGTTTAGAGACGTGCACTAGAAAAAAAGTTCACGGAGATGGAGAGGCAGAAAGCACTCCCTGTTTACTTTCTTTATTTTACAAAAGCACACTGTTTTATTTCGATTTTAAGTGAACCCATAAATAAGAAGACATTTAACAGTTTATTTTTTCATATTTCTTAAGCCTGTATGACAAAAAATGACGGGAGTATTTTAAGTCTATTTTGCTGCTATGTGAAAAAAACAGAGGAAAAAGCGCTGGCACGTTTTTGGTCCCCAGAGGGTTAAATAACAGTAACAAGTAATATATAATGTATTTGTCATGATCTGGGTTCCTCCTTTTACTCTGGCATACTTTAGAATCAGAATCAGCTTTATTGGCCATGTTTGCAGAGACAAACTAGGAATTTGACTTGGTAACAACAAGGCTCTCAAATTACAACACTCACTTGACATATAAACACAGAGTAGGAAATGTATGTTAAAAACAGAATACTAGTATATTTAGTGCTGACAATACAGTGTAGATTACAAAGTGCAGGAGGGGGATAGTGCAATATCAGTATTGTCTTGGAATTTTAAGTAAAGTCAAATAGAGTAGTGCAGGTCTGTACAATGGTAATATATTATTTAGTGCATTCAATAGAAAGATTGAAGTTTGCATGAGGTAGATGAATAGAATAATATTGGTTGACTATGTCCAGTACAAGGGTAAGGGCAGTTTCTGAGTATTCAACAAAAGTGACTGCTTGGGGATAGAAGCTGACTTTGTGTCGGGTGGTTTTGGCATACAGTGCCTTATATCGTCTACCAGAGGGGAGAAGGTTGAAAAGTTTGTGACCAGGATGAGAGGGGTCTGCAGAGATTTTTACTACCCTTTTCCTGAACCTTGACCGGTGCAGGTCCTTGATGGAGGGAAGGTCAGCTCCAATGATCCTCTCCGCAGCCCTTATTGTCCGTTGCAGTCTGGCCCTGTCCCGTTTGGTGGCTGACCCAAACCAGACAGTGATGGAGGTGCAGATGACAGACTGAATGATGGCTGAATAGAATATGATCAGAGCTCCTTTGACAGGTTAAACTTCCTTAGCTGTCTTAGGAAGTATAACCTCTGCTGCGCCTTTTTTTGGACACAGTCAATGTGGGTAGACCACTTTAGGTCCCGTGAGATGGTAGAGCCCAGGAACCTAAAGGAGTCCACAGAGGACACTGTGTCATTCTGGATGGTGAGTGGAGGGAGTGAGGGGGGCCTTCTCCTAAAATCCACTGTCATCTCCACAGTCTTCTTGGGATTTAACTCCAGATGGTTTTGACTGCACCATTGGACAAGCTGCTCCACCTCCTGTCTGTAGGCAGACTCATCCCCGTCCCGGATCAAACCTATGATAGTTGTGTCATCAGCAAACTTCAAGAGCTTCACAGAAGGGTCCTTTGAGGTGCAGTCATTGGTATAGAGGGAAAAGAGCAGTGGGGAGAGGACACACCCCTGAGGAGCGCCGGTGCTGGTGGACCGGAGTTTGGACAAAATGCTCCCCAATCTGACCTGTTGCTGCCTATCGCTCAGAAAACTGGTGATCCACTGGCAGGTGGAGGCAGGCACTGAGAACTGGGTGAGCTTCTGATGTAGGAGTTCAGGTATGATGGTGTTGAACGCTGAGGAGAAGTCCACAAACAGGATCCTAGCATAAATCCCTGGGGAGTCGAGGTGGTGCAGTATGTATTGCAGCCCGATGTTAACAGCATCATCTGCAGACCTGTTTGTCCTGTAGGCAAACTGCAGGGGGTCCAGCTGGGGGCCTGTAATGTCCTTCAGATGGCCCAACACCAGTTTCTCAAAAGATTTTATGACCACGGATGTCAAGGCGACAGGCCTGTAGTCATTTAGTCCAGTGATGGAGGGTTTTTTGGGGATTGGAAGGATGGTGGACCGTTTAAAACAGGAGGGCACTTCACAAAACTCCAGAGACCGGTTGAAAATCTGCGTGAAAATTGGCGCCAGCTGGTCCGCACAGGCACTCAGGCAGGGTGGGGAAACGCCGTCAGGGCCGGGGGCCTTTTTGGGCTTTTGCTTCTGTAACAGCCTGCACACATCATTCTCACAGATTTTCAACACAGGTGGGGGGAGGGGGTGGATTGCTGGGGAAAAACCTTTTTGTGCGTGAGTGGTGTGATAATGGGTGCCTTTCAAACCTACAGTAAAAGTAATTCAGGTCATTAGCCAGACTGAGATTTTCTGCTGGGTGATGTGATGGGCTCTTGTAATCTGTGATCTGTTTCAGTCCCTTCCAAACTGATGCAGGGTCGTTGGCTGAGAGGCTATTTTTTAGTTTCTGACTGTAGCTAGTCTTGGCTACCTTGATCTCCTTCGTCAGATTGTTCCTGGCCTGCCTATATAGATCCCGGTCCCCACTACTGTAGGCTTCCTCTTTCGCCTGGCGCAACTTCCTAAGATTAGGATTGAACCAAGGTTTGCTGTTATTATATGTCTTGGTTTGTACACAGGTGTCCTCACAAAAACTGATATAAGATGTTACAATATCAGTGAAATCGTTGAGGTCTGTAGCTGTAGCTTCAAAAACTCTCCAGTCAGTGCAATCAAAGCAAGCCTGCAACTCCAGCTTTGATTCTCTTGTCCATTTTTTAACAGACCTTGCCACAGGTTTAGATGTTTTAAGTTTTTGCTTGTAAGTTGGGATGAGATGAAGCAGACAATGATCGGATAGTCCTAGGGCTGCCCGGGAGACCACCTGATAGGCATCCTTTAAGACTGTATAACAGTGGTCCAGAGTGTTTTTATCCCTGGTGGGAATCTTGATATGTTGTCTGTATTTAGGGAGTTCTTTATTGAGTTTAGCACTGTTAAAATCACCGACAATAATCACAAGAGAGTCTGTGTGCTGTTTCTCTGCATCTGTTATCTGATCTGTTATCGTGTATGCTAGACCCTATACCGACTAAGCTGCTGAAAGAGATGCTTCCAGATGTCATAGATCCTCTTCTTAATATCATTAATTCATCTTTGTCTCTAGGATACGTACCAAAAACCTTTAAGCTAGCTATGATTAAACCGCTTGTTAAAAAACAGCAACTTGATCCTACAAAACTAGTCAATTACAGGCCGATCTCTAATCTGCCATTTCTGTCAAAGATATTAGCAAAAGCAGTATCCTCACAACTGTGTTATTTTCTTGAAAGAAATTATATCTGCGAGGATTTTCAGTCTTAAGATTTAGACCGTACCATAGTACCGAGACAGCTCTCTTTAGAGTCACAAATGATTTGCTCTTATCATCCGATCGTGGTTGTATCTCTTTATTAGTATTACTTGATCTTAGTGCTGCATTTGACACCATTGACCACAACATCCTTTTAAATAGACTCGAACATTATGTTGGCATTAGTGGAATTGCACTAGCATGGTTTAAATCATACTTATCTGACCGTTATCAGTTTGTAGCATTAAATGAAGAGATGTCTTATCAATCACAAGTTCAGTATGGCGTACCACAAGGCTCAGTACTAGGACCGCTGCTGTTCACTCTGTATATGCTACCATTAGGAGATATCATTAGGACATTAGGAAACATGGAATTAGCTTTCACTGTTATGCCTACCAACGAAACCTACCAATTCACAAAATTAACGGAATGCATAGCTGATATAAAAAATTGGATGACTAGTAATTTCCTACTACTAAATTCAGAAAAAACAGAGATTCTATTTATTGGACAAAAAACATCCATATATAATAACCTAGAGTACTGTCTAACACTTGATGGCTGCTCTGTTAAGTCTTCGTCGTCGGTTAGGAACCTGGGTGTGCTCTTTGATACCAATCTTTCATTTGAAAGTCATGTGTCTAGTATCTGTAAAACCGCTTTCTTCCATCTTAAAAATATATCTAAATTACGTCATATGCACTCAATGAATAATGCAGAACAATTAGTTCATGCGTTTATGACCTCAAGGCTAGATTATTGTAATGCTCTACTGGGTGGTTGCCCTGCACGCTTAATAAACAAACTACAGCTGGTCCAAAACGCAGCAGCTCGAGTTCTTACCAGAACCAGGAAGTATGACCATATTAGCCCCGTTCTGTCAACACTGCATTGGCTGCCTATTAAACATTGTATAAATTTTAAAATATTGCTGATCACTTACAAAGGACTAAATGGTTTAGCTCCGCAGTACTTGAGCGAGCTCTTAACGCATTATAGTCCTTCACAACTACTGCGATCTCAAAACTCCGGCCAGTTAATTATACCTAGAATATCAAAATCGACTGCTGGCGGTAGATCCTTTTCCTATTTAGCACCAAAACTTTGGAACAGTCTTCCTAACATTGTCCGGGAAGCAGACACACTCTGTCAGTTCAAATCTAGACTAAAAACACATCTCTTCGGCCTAGCATACACATAACACATTATAGACTTCTATAATTCAATGTTAGGCTGCATAGTTTAGAACAGCCGGGACCGGGAACACTTCCCGTAAATCCTGATGTACTTGGTACATCATAAGAAGGATGGCGTCTACGCTAATATTAGTCTCTCTGTCTATCCCGAGGTTTACCGCTGTCCACCGGAACCAGGCCGTATCCAGATCTGATGAAGGACCAGCGCCAGGACACGACGACGCCGCTGACCTGAAGTGTCAACCAGTCTCTCCTCCTCTCCACTCCGACTTCACCCAACCGGAACTGGACAAATACTCTGATTCATTCTGAACTTCTGACCTGTAATGCTCCTGAATCATAATCATACACTGTTCACTCATTGGCCAGAGGAGAACTGGCCCCCGACTGAGCCTGGGTTCTCCCAAGGTTTTTTTCTCCATTCTGTCACCTGATGGAGTTTTGGTTCCTTGCCGCTGTTGCCTTGCCTTCTGGCTTGCTTAGTTGGGGACATTTAATATTCAACAATATTATAGATCTGCCTTAAAGGTGGACAATGATGAAATTGTTTTTTGTATTATTTTCATGTTATCACTGTGAAGCTGCTTTGATACAATCTGTATTGTAAAAAGCGCTATATAAATAAAGGTGACTTGACTTGACTTGACTTGATCGGCAAGCTGTTGTATTGCGTCTTTAGCTACGCAGGCTTGTGGTGGTATGTAAACACCGACCAAAACAAACGAAGAGAATTCACGCGGAGAATAGAAAGGCTTGCAGTTTATGATGAGAGTTTCTAGGTGGGGACTGCAGGTCTTTTTCAGAACAGTAAAATCAGTACACCAACCTTTGTTTAAATAGAAGCCGATTCCTCCACCTTTTGTTTTCCCCGAAAGCATAGTGTTGCGGTCCGCCCGGATGAGTTGGAAACCAGGTAGCTGAAGTGCACTGTCCGGAATACATTCACACAACCATGTTTCAGTAAAACACAGGGCGGCGGAGCTGTAAAAGTCTCGGTTGGTTTGGTTGAGGAGGAGAAGCTCGTCCATCTTGTTAGTCAAAGACCGGACGTTTGCCAGGTGAATGACTGGAAGCGAGGAGCGTAGTCCCCGCTTTCTTAATCTCACCAGCGCTCCTGCTCGTTTCCCCCGTCTGCGTCTCCGGCAGATTCCATAGAGAGCTGCGGCGCCTCCGATCAGTATTTCAGCAAAGTGTTCTGGGTTAGCGAAAACCGGAGAAACAGTTCCTATAGAGTATTGCCTGATGTTCAATAGTTCCTCTCTGGTAAAAGTTACTGGTGAGAACCCGCTGAAAACATAGTAGACGCACAAAAACAAACAAAGTAACAGAGAGCGAAGTACCGAGGCTGCCATCCACGGCGCCATCTTTTGGACCATCTTTTGGTACTTCTCTTCTCTCTGGCTTGCTCACTGAATTCTGTCCTAACAATTCAGACGCTGAGTTCCTGATCAGACGCGCTGTCCAGTCTGCGGTGCCCTTGCTCTCGGCGAGCTTCGCTTTCCTCTGCAACCTCCACTGAGTGCTCTACTTCGCCAGACGTGCCTCAGCGCATCAAGAGTTCTAGTTACAAGTTATTTTGCTACTGCAGTCTATGTTCTATTTCTACGAGCGAAGTTTTTCTGTTTGTCTATTACCTGAGAGTCCTGAGAAGATTTATGTTCATCATCGATCCAGTGACTCGCTCCTCGTTTCTATTAAAGACTGTTAATTCTGAATCTCGCTTTTTGGTCCTCTGTTTCTCATCACATAACAGAATAAACTGACCAATTATGGACCAAGCGAGCAGCAATGCCTTCCAAGCAGCAGTCGAGCTTCAAGGTGCTATGTTGGGCAAGCACGAGCAGGAGATATCCACTGCACGTCAAGCTGTTGACTCTCTCGCTAACCAGATGGCTGATCTCTCTCATCGGGTTTATCAGATTCGCCACAAGCCGTCCACCTTGGAGGTCCGCGAGGTCTCCGAACCACGTGTAAACAACCCTCCTGTCTATTCCGGCGAACCCACTCAATGCCGCTCCTTTCTTACCCAGTGCGAAGTGGTCTTCTCGTTACAGCCTGCTACTTACGCTCGGCACCGAGCCAAGGTCGCCTATGTTATCTCCCTCCTCGCGGGACGAGCTCGGGAGTGGGGAGCGACCAACTGGATGGCAGAGGGTGAGTGCGTTTTCGACTGTTCGTTCTTCAGGCAAGAGATGATCTGTGTCTTTGATCGGTCAGCCCACGGGGAGGAAGCTTCACGACTTCTCTCATCCCTCCGCCATGGAGGATGCACAGTTACTGATTTCTCCATAGAATTTCGCACCCTCTCCACGTCCTGCGGATGGAACGAGCCGGCCATGGTTGCACTCTTTCTGGAGGCACTGAATCCTGACCTCAAGGACGAGATCTTCATGCGTGAGGTACCTACTCGACTCGATGCCCTTGTCGATCTGGCGATCCGGATCGAGAAGCGATTCGATCTACGCCACAGAGCCCGTCGGATCGAAGCCGCTCTATTCTCTACTTCCGCCACCGCACTTCAAACTTCTGACACAGGTCCAGAACCCATGCAGCTCGGTGGTCTCCGTATCTCTCCCAAGGAGCGCGAGCGACGCATTACTAACCGCTTATGCATGTATTGCGCCTCAGCTAACCACGTTGTCACTAGCTGTCCGGTAAAAGCCAGAGCTCGTCAGTTGGAGGAGGGTTACTGGTGAGCGCGATGTCTAGGAATTCTCCATCTAAATCCTGTACTACCCTTCCTGTTCTTCTTCGATGGCCCATCTCGTCAGTCTCCTGCAAAGCTCTTGTCGATTCAGGAGCGGAGGGGAATTTTCTCGATAAGTTGTGGGCTCAGAAGCAAGGTATTCCTCTCATAGACTTAAAGGACTCCACCCCTCTCTATGCCCTAGATGGTAGTTTCCTTCCTAGATAAAGCAGAAGACAGTGCCTCTGACGCTTACCGTCTCGGGCAATCATAAAGAGACAATCTTCTTGGTCATCCTTGGCTAGTACAACACAACCCCCAAATTAATTGGGCCGATGGGTCTATTTTGTCGTGGAAGTTGTCCTGTCATGTTGAATGTTTAACCTCTGCTGTTCCCCCTGTTCCTCTGTGTCTGTGTTTTAGGAGGAGCCTGGTGATTTGTCCGGAGTCCCGGAGGTTTATCACGATCTGCGGGAGGTCTTTAGTCGAACCCGGGCCACTTCTCTCCCCCCCACATCGTCCTTACGATTGTGGTATCGACCTTCTTCCAGGGACCACGCCCCGCGCGGCAGGTTATACTCTCTATCGGCTCCTGAACGGGCGGCGCTGGAGAATTATTTATCCGATTCTCTCAATGCCGGAACTATTGTGCCTTCCTCGTCACCCGCTAGTGCAGGGTTTTTTTCGTCAAAAAGAAGGACGGATCGTTACGTCCCTGTATTGATTATCGTGGGCTGAACGAGATTACTGTCAAGAACCGTTATCCCTTGCCTTTAATGTCGTCAGCCTTTGAGATCCTTCAGGGAGCTAAATTCTTCACCAAACTTGACCTTCGCAACGCCTATCTCCTAGTTCGTATCAAAGAGGGTGACGAGTGGAAGACCGCCTTTAACACGCCCCTCGGTCACTTTGAATATAAGGTTCTTCCCTTCGGTTTGGTCAACGCCCCCGCCGTGTTCCAAGCCCTTATCAATGATGTCTTGCGAGATATGCTAAATATTTTTGTCTTCGTCTATCTCGATGACATCCTCATTTTCTCTCCCTCACTCCAAGTCCATGTCCAGCATGTTCGTCAAGTCCTCCAGCGTCTGTTAGAGAACCGACTCTTTGTCAAAGCTGAGAAGTGTTCATTTCATGTTCCGTCAGTAACGTTTTTGGGCTCTGTCATTTCAGCAGAAGGAATCCGTATGGATCCAACAAAGGTCCGAGCTGTCACCCAATGGCCCGTCCCTGACTCTCGAGTTGTGCTTCAACGCTTTCTCTGCTTTGCCAACTTTTATCGGCGCTTCATACGTAATTTTAGTCAGGTTGCCGCTCCTCTGACTGCTCTGACATCTGTCAAGTCTCGCTTTAGATGGTCGGAGACGGCTCAAGCAGCTTTTGATCATCTAAAAAGTTTACCTCTGCGCCTATCTTACTCTCTCCTGACGCCGTAAAACAATTTATTGTCGAAGTCGATGCTTCGGAGGTCGGAGTCGGGGACGTCCTTTCCCAACGCTCTTCCACAGACGGCAAGGTACATCCCTGTGCTTTTTTTTCTCACCGTCTCGCACCCGCCAAACGAAATTACGACGTTGGTAACTGCGAACTGCTCGCCGTCCGTTTAGCACTCGGCGAATGGAGACATTGGTTGGAGGGTTCCTCCGTTCCTTTTGTCGTATGGACAGATCATCGAAATTTAGAATACATAAGTTCGGCTAAAAGACTCAATGCCCGCCAAGCCCGTTGGGCTCTGTTTTTTACACGCTTTGATTTTTCCATCTCTTATCGCCCAGGCTCTAAGAATATCAAGCCTGATGCTCTCTCTTCTCTTTGACTCCCCCATCGCTACGATAACCCCTGAGGTTATCATTCCTCCCGGCCGTATCGTTGGGGCTACCGTGTGGGGAGTCGAGAGGTTGGTCAGACGCACGCTATCTCAGGTTCATGCTCCGCGTAACTGTCCTAGGAATTTCCTTTTTGTTCCGCCGTCCGCTCGCCGCGCTGTCCTCCAGTGGGGACACTCGTCCAAATTGTCTGCCCAACCCGGCGTGCGGGGCTCTCTTGCTTTTATTCATCAACGATTTTGGTGGCCCACTTTATCGTCGCTTTATCGCCTCTTGTGTAACCTGCGCACAAACCAAGACCGGTAATTCACCTCCGGCTGGCTTGCTTCGTCCGCTACCTGTACCAGCACGACCCTGGTCGCATAACGCTTGATTTCATTACCGGACTCCCTCCGTCGGCTGGCAATACAGTTATTCTAACCATTGTTGATCGCTTTTCCAAATCAGCTCGCTTCGTCCCACTCGCTAAACTTCCTTCTGCCAAGGAGACAGCCCAGATTATGGTAGATCATGTTTTTAAGATACATGGTCTTCCCACTGAAGTGGTTTCTGATAGAGGTCCACAATTCTCCGCCTTTTTTTGGAAGGAGTTTTGTCGTCTCATTGGGGCCACTGCCAGTCTCTCGTCGGGTTTTCACCCCCAAACTAACGGGCAGGCCGAGCGCGCCAATCAAATTGTTGCTTGCATTCTTCGCAGCCTTGCTCATCGTTGTCCCGTGTCCTGGTCTGAGCAATTGGCCTGGGCAGAGTATGCACACAACTCCCTCCCATCCTCTGCTACAGGCCTTTCGCCTTTCCACTGTTGCCTTGGCTACCAACCTCTTTTGTTTGCATCTCAGGAGACTACGGGCCCTATCTTGCACCCAGCGCAATTGACTTTGAACACCGACGCATGTATCATTCCTATTTTGCATCCGCGCACAGCGGACTCTTCCCTCCACAGACGCACGTCGGTAAATTAGGGAATGAACTTGCGCTCGCGGGGGCGTTTCAGCGCAAAGAGGAGGCGTGTTCCGGCGCAAAACTGCCCTGGTGCTATTTTCCAGTTTTAGAAAGAAATTGCACCACTGACCAGGAAAAAAACAGTATAAAGACAGTGGCGCGTTGCGCGTTAGTGATATGGTATTTTAAGGGCGCGTGCTTGGCCATAATGTAGCGTGTTAACGCGCATCCACTTTGATTCTCTAATAATTATAAACAGACGCAGCAGTTTTCATTTTTGCAAATCATACATTATTACAAGGAAAAATATTAACACACGAGGGAAATCATTGTTGTGTCCGTGAAGATGTGAAAAAGATCTATCTAGATTAAAAAAAAAAAAAATATCTAGATTAGGCTACACATTTACCCAAATTATACGCCTGTTTAACCAAAGCTAATTTGGGTGGGTTTCTCCCATCATCCCCAATGTCACTTCTCTGTGTTTTACGGCCCTGACGAGAAGTCTCTTTGGCTGTGAACTGCTCCTGGCGTGCGCCTGGCAAATCCGCCGTTATAATAGCGATCCGCCATGGAACAAGCGCGCCTGCTCTTAAATTGAATGTGAGAGGACGCTCTGATTGGTTTATTTCACGTTACGCCCAAACCACACCTATGAATAATGAAGCTACTTCAGACCAACCCCTTTTAGATTTGCGCCAGGCGCAAGAGTCGTTTATCCCGCCGGGAAAATAGCAACAGTGCCGGGATCCGCCCACAAAGTTACTTGCGCTTTGCGTTTTGACACTTGCGTTTCAGATCATTAACCTGTTAGCCTTCAGCGCCACTTTTGAAAAATCCCCAGAAATAGCATACCCAACCTAAAAAAGATTCAATTAATTGACCCTTTGTCCTAAAAGCTCAAGTATGGTCTCATTTGAAAGCTGACACCTGCCACTTTATTGGAAATGTAGAATGAATTATTGTCATAATGAAAAAAAAATTATGAATAGCTTCAAAGTTGTGTAAGTTATTAGAAATTTATTTTTATGAAACATCTTCATGAAAATTAAATTGAAGTTGGCCCGTCAGCACTCTAGAAATGCACTCCAGCTAAAGACACATGTCTGACCATGTTATATTTAAAATTTGAAGGTGATAAGTCTAAAACTCTGTATTTTGTTAAATGTTTTTCAAGATCATCTCAAATGACTTTATTTTGAATTGACTCTAAAATGCAAACTTGTGTTTATTGTCATCTATTAGCATCTATTCAGTCTATTGTCTCTATTGTTTTGTGGTGCAAACGAGCCCCATTCAGTGTCACTCTCTCCTGCACACATTTACACCTTTCCAGCCGGCTTATGGCCATAAATATTATTTTCCTTTGTCTCCATTATAATCGCTAACGACTGGCTAATCACGGTGTTTCACCCCCTAATTTCTTTCATAATCTTCACTTCACATTTGAAACTGTATCAAATGCCTTTCTTAAATAAAGAAATATTTCAGTAAGCATTCCGATTTAGAAAAAAAATCATAAAAAATAACAGCTAGATGGCAGGTGCAACTAGAGAGCTAGCTAGCATGTTAGCTTAGCACACCATCAATACACGACAATTTATGAGATTAAAACCCTGTTTTTTGCTCCAAACTTACTTTATAGTGCAAGTCGAGTGTTTTAAATAATCTTCTATGAGCTTATTTGGCTTCAGAAAAGAAAATCAGACAGAAAATATATGATTTGATATTATTCTGCACTATTGTAAAGTCTATATCGATTAGCAATACATTATACATATAATCTATTATTATAAAAATACCTGACATGGCTCGAAGAACACAGGTAAATCAAATATCATTGCAATCATGTTTATTGTCTTCAAAACATCTTTATCTGCATGTTATAGCGATCTCTGAAAGCTAACGTTAGCTGTGTTTATGCCAGTGACGTCCTGGAAGGTCACAGGTTATTTCTTCTTCGTGAGCTTTCATATTTGGAAAAAACTGTGCAAATGGCGCCCTCAGCCTGCTGTATGGATTGAAAACACAGTACATCAGAGTATCCAGCGCTCTTTATGTATACATCGACGCATTTGGATATAAATTCAATAAATATTATTCCTGTCTATAGAAATATGATGTAAACCTATGATAATATATCAATATTTCTCCAAATCTGCACATTTTTGAGCCAAAAGCCCTGAGGAACGTTGTTTTGTCACGCGTTCTCAAGACAACAGCACCGGAGTTTTTTTCCGAATGGAGCAGCTGACGCTCATAATTCATATTAAAGGTATCGACTCATTTTTTCATTACATAAATCCTGACACAAATTAAGACATAACTGTCACTATAAGTTTCTCAGAATACAATAGTGGTCAAATACTGAAACGTGAGACTTATATATTTTTAATGATGTATAGTTTGTCAAGGTAATAACATTAAATCTGATAGTAACTTTGAACTATTTAAAAAAAAAAACGCTTCAGAGCGTCCTCGCTCTGGTGAAGGTTAACAGGTTAAAATAGGGCCCTATGTCTAATTCACCATCAGCTCAAGCCTATATTGATCGTTGTAAGCGCACTTGGAGGAGGGTGAGAACTGCACTTCTACCAGAAAGACTCGGGAGATAAATTGATATAACAGCGTATATTTATTAACAGCCCAGCAAGCATGAATTTATAAAGTTCTTTGGCGTAGGCCCCGTCCTTAGAGAGCAATGCGAGGGTAGCGGAATCTGCATATCCTGCCTGAAGACGAAGGCAGGGGCGCAGCTGACCCCCCTGGAGGTTAAGGAAGGGACCATCCTGGTGGTGGTGGGGAGGATGAGGGGGAAGGTACCATCTTGGTGGTGGTTGGGGAGGATGGAGGTAAATTGGCAGCGTCAGCATCTGCGAACTAAGACGAATGTAAGTACCAATCTTTTATACTGTGAGTGTTAGCACATGATTGGTTAGAAGTGAAGTATTACGTGGCACGCTGATTGAGTCTTCCTGGCAGAACTTACGCTAAAGCTTCTTGTGGCCACACTTCACACTCATTCACTACACAATCATTTTAGCCTCATCAGTTTCAGCTGTTCCCATTCACCTTAATCTCTGCTCAATCCTCACACCTGATTCTCCTTTCCCCTGATGTTTCATCCTATTTCTAACTCTCTCTATCTCTGCCTCTTTGTCAGTTTATTCCAAGCTTTCCATGCAGACAACGCGTCTCTTACCTGTCAAGCTGTATCCTATTGTGTCTTGTCCTGTCGTGTCCTGTGCTGTGTGATTCGTGAGGAGGTTTTTCCTCGAGATTGTATACTTCTCTTTTCTCTGGCTCGCTCACTGAATTCTGTCATAACAATTCAGACGCTGAGTTCCTGACCAAACGCGCTGTCCAGTCTGCGGTGCCCTCTCTCTCGACGAGCTTCGCTTTCCTCTGCAACCTCCACTGAGTGCTCTACTTCGCCAGATGTGCCTCAGCGCATCAAGAGTTCCAGTTACAAGTTCTTTTGCTACTGCAGTCTATGTTCTATTTCTACGAGCAAAGTTTTTCTGTTTGTCTATTACCTGAGAGTCCTGAGAAGATTTATGTTCATCATCGATCCTGTGACTCGCTCCTCGTTTCTATTAAAGACTGTTAATTCTGAATCTCGCTTTTTGGTCCTCTGTTACCCCTTTTCCAGCAAGGCAGAGCTGGTGCTGGTTCGGAGCCAGAGCCTAGTTTCAAATCGGTTCTTTGTTTTTCGACCACCAAAGCCCCAGCTCCGAACCAGTAAAAGTGGTTCCTAAGTAGCACCAAAACATTGCTGGGCTAGAACTAAGAACCGCTTGCGTCAGGGGCTGGGGGCGGGGTTACCGTGACCAACAAGACGAAAAGAAACTTGTGACCGCCATTTTTGAAATAGCTCGATTGTAATCTCCGTCTATGCAAGTTACGGCGAGCTGCACGAACGCGTTTGATTCGCCGTGTTTGGATGCCGATGTAGGTTCGCAAAGCCATGAGCATGAATAGTCAAGTCAAGTCAAGTCAAATCACCTTTATTTATATAGCGCTTTTTACAATACAGATTGTATCAAAGCAGCTTCACAGTGATAACATGAAAATAATACAAAAAACTATTTCATCATCGTCCACCTTTAAAGGTGCCATGTGTAAAAATTGAGGTAAAATTATCCAAAAAATGAGCTACACGCATCAAAAGAATGAGAAGAAATAAGGGCAATGATGTCATTAAAAAAATGTCAAGTTATAGTGCTGCAGAGATATCAACCTTAATTAGCATTAGCATTTCTAGCCACGGCCCGACAGGTGTTGTAATACCAGTTTCGGCCATGGGAGGCGGTATGCGGGCCACATAACCACCAGCCAACCTGCAATACACGACACGAATAACTCGCACGGCTTGTGGGCGTACTTGAACCTGATGTCTATCGTGTGGAAAGTACAGAGCCCACTACTTCATTTCAATTCAGGGAAGAGAGCGGAAGGATGGCTGAAGCCTTTGGCAAGAGACCCCTACAACCACCGCGCTCTGAAGCACAAATCAGATCAGATAAGAAAAGGACCGCTCGTCACGGTCCGGGCTCGAAAGCGCGGGGGACGGCGGGCGAACTGCAGCGCATAGCCCTGTTTTACAACGTTCAGCACCCATTCTGACACGCCCGGGATCGCTCCCCATGCTTTCGCACGCATAGCTAGGGGCAGAATGGTCTTGTGTTCTGACCGCCGCACTGCGCGGGTTCGAGAAACTGAAACGGAGGTATCAACACGGCGCGCGCGCCCTCGTTGTCTGAAGAGTGCTGCTCGCTGACGACAGCAGCCGCTGTTTCACATTCAATGACTCGGTCGCTAAGGACGGAGAACAATTTGTGGCGCGAACAGGTCATTTGTAGCCTACTGTATCTTTCAACAGTGTTCGTGTTTTTTTTACTATAGTAGAGATGATCGGTTCACGTGCGCTGTCTGATGTTTACTGCATCACTCGACATGGAGAGGTTGGGTAAAGTAATAATTACAAGAGCTTCACGGTTATCAGATACAAGCATTTAACGGCCCTGTAGTATATATATATATAAATAGTTATTTGTGTTTGCGCACGTGATATCAGGAAGCAATGTAACGTTACCTGTAATACACACATGATGGCAATGCGCAAATCATGTGTGTGTGTGTGTCACAAATCATTATTGTTTCTTCAACTTATTAAAATATCTTACTTTACTGCAACTATCTGTTTCTGCTTCTTTATCATATTTATAGTGTGTGATTTATAAAATACCATATCCTACATCACATATTTTGATATGTGAGGTATACTGCCCCCATCTGGTATGGAATGTGAAATATGACTTGATTTTTTTTGCCAGACAATGACACATGGCACCTTTAAGGCAGATCTATCATATTGTTGAATATTAAATGTCCCCAACTAAGCAAGCCAGAAGGCAAGGCAACAGCGGCAAGGAACCAAAACTCCATCAGGTGACAGAATGGAGAAAAAAACCTTGGGAGAACCCAGGCTCAGTCGGGGGCCAGTTCTCCTCTGGCCAACGAGTGAACAGTGTATGATTATGATTCAGGAGCATTACAGGTCAGAAGTCAGAATGAATCAGAGTATTTGTCCAGTTCCGGTTGGTTGAAGTCGGAGTGGAGAGGAGGAGAGACCGGTTGACACTTCAGGTCAGCGGCGTCGTCGTGTCCTGGCGCTGGTCCTTCATCAGATCTGAATACGGCCTGGTTCCGGTGGACAGCGGTAAACCTCGGGATAGACAGAGAGACTAATATTAGCGTAGACACCATCCTTCTGTGGATTTACGGGAAGTGTTCCCCGTCCCGGCTGTTCTAAACTATGCAGCCTAATTATAGAAGTCTATAATGTGTTATGTGTATGCTAGGCCGAAGAGATGTGTTTTTAGTCTAGATTTGAACTGACAGAGTGAGTCTGCTTCCCGGACAATGTTAGGAAGACTGTTCCAAAGTTTTGGTGCTAAATAGGAAAAGGATCTACCGCCAGCAGTCGATTTTGATATTCCAGGTATTATTAACTGGCCGGAATTTTGAGATCGCAATAGACGTGAAGGACTATAATGCGTTAAGAGCTCGCTCAAGTACTGCGGAGCTAACCATTTAGTGCTTTGTAAGTGATCAGCAATATTTAAAAATTTATACGGTGTTTAATAGGCATTCAATGCAATGTTGACAGAACGGGGCTAATATGGTCATACTTCCTGGTTCTGGTAAGAACTCGAGCTGCTGCGTTTTGGACCAGCTGTAGTTTGTTTATTAAGCGTGCAGGGCAACCACCCAGTAGAGCATTACAATAATCTAGCCTTGAGGTCATAAAAGCATTAACTAATTGTTCTGCATTATTCATTGAGAGCATATGACGTAATTTAGATATATTTTTAAGATGGAAGAAAGCGGTTTTACAGATACTAGACACATGACTTTCAAATGAAAGATTGGTATCAAAGAGCACACCCAGGTTCCTAACCGACGACGAAGACTTAACAGAGCAGCCATCAAGTGTTAGACAGTATTCTAGATTATTACGTGTGGAAGTTTTTTGTCCAATAATTAGAATCTCTGTTTTTTCTGAATTTAGTAGTAGGAAATTACTAGTCATCCAATTTTTTATATCAGCTATGCATTCCGTTAATTTTGTGAATTGGTAGGTTTCGTTAGGTTTTGAAGAAATATACAGCTGAGTATCGTCGGCATAACAGTGAAAGCTAATTCCATGTTTCCTAATGATATCTCCTAATGGTAGCATATACAGAGTGAACAGCAGCGGTCCTAGTACTGAGCCTTGTGGTACGCCATACTGAACTTGTGATTGATAAGACATCTCTTCATTTACTGCTACAAACTGATAACGGTCAGATAAGTATGATTTAAACCATGCTAGTGCAATTCCACTAATGCCAAAATAATGTTCGAGTCAATTTAAAAGGATGTTGTGGTCAATGGTGTCAAATGCAGCACAAAGATCAAGTAATACTAATAGAGAGATACAACCACGATCGGATGATAAGAGCAAATAATTTGTGACTCTAACGAGAGCTGTCTCTGTACTATGGTACGGTCATAGCTAGCTAGCTTAAAGGTTTTTGGTACGTATCCTAGAGACAAAGATGAATTAATGATATTAAGAAGAGGATCTATGACATCTGGAAGCATCTCTTTCAGCAGCTTAGTCGGTATAGGGTCTAACATACACGTTGTCGATTTAGATGATTTGACGAGTTTGCAAAATTCTTCCTCTCCTATAGCAACGAATGAATCAAATTTTCCCTCAGGGAGACTACAATGCACTTCCTGATGCGATACTGTATTAGACGGTTGCATAGTTATAATTTTGTCCCTGATATTATCGACCTTATAAGTGAAGAAATTCATAAAGTCATTACTGCTGTGTTGCTTGGAAACTTCTGGGCTTGAAGCTTTCTTTTTCGTTAGTTTAGCCACTGTTTCAAATAAATACCTAGGATTATGTTTATTTTCTTTGAAAAATAAGCAGGGTTGAAAAATAAGCAGATCTAGCAGCTTTTAAAGCCTCTCTGTAAGCAATCAAGCTCTCCTTCCATGAAATCTGAAATACCTCTAGTTTTGTTTTCTTCCAGTTGCGCTCCATTTTTCTGGCTGCTCTCTAAGAGTGTGCTCGTTGTGCCACGGCGTTGGACTATGTTCTTTAATCTTCTTTAAGCGCAGAGGAGCAACTGTGTCTAAAGTGCTGGAAAAGAGAGAGTTAAAAGTTTCTGTTGCAATATCAAGTTCTTCTAAGTTACCTGGGATGCTGAGATGATGAAACTGATTAGGAAGATTATTGATAAAGCAATCTTTAGTGGCAGAAGTGATCGGTCTAACATATTTATAACACGGAGTCGGCTTTGCAGCCTTGGCTAAATGTAATTTACACGAGACTAGATAATGATGTGAGATGTCATCGCTCTGCTGCAGTATTTCAACGGCATCAACATCTATTCCATGTGTTAGTATTAGATCTAGAGTATGATTACGGCAATGAGTCGGTCCTGACACGTGTTGTCTAACTCCAACTGAGTTTACAAT
The DNA here is from genome assembly GCF_949152265.1 of Phoxinus phoxinus. Taxonomy (NCBI): domain Eukaryota; kingdom Metazoa; phylum Chordata; class Actinopteri; order Cypriniformes; family Leuciscidae; genus Phoxinus; species Phoxinus phoxinus. The sequence continues at coordinate 10,625,639 of NC_136897.1, forward strand.
GTCTTTAAATGCCAATCCCAATGCATCTTTTTCATTATCTAAGTGTATATTAAAATCACCAACAATTAGTACTTTATCTGCAGCCAATACTAATTCTGATAAAAAGTCAGCAAATTCTTTGATAAAGTCTGTATGGTGCCCTGGTGGCCTGTATACAGTAGCCAGTAGAATTTTCAAACGTGATTTATCGTTTACACTATATATTTTTACATTAAGCACCAACACTTCAAAAGAATTATATTTACAACTAGATTTCTTAGTGGTTTTGAAAATATTACTATAAATTACAGCAACACCTCCTCCTTTGGTTTCAGACGAGGTTCATGTTTATAACCGTAATCTTGTGGGGTTGACTCATTTAAAGCAATGTAATCGTTTGGTTTTAGCCAGGTTTCTGTCAAACACAGCACATCTAGGTTATAATCTGAAATCATATCATTAACTATTAGCACTTTTGAAGTAAGAGATCGAATATTCAGCAACCCATGCTTTATCATTTGCTCATTTGTATTATATCTGTTTTTTATTTGTTGAACATCAATTACATTTTTAACCTTAGATGGGTTTGAAAGTTTGGGGGATTTCCAAGTTCGGGGAATAGACACAGTCTCTATATGATGATATCTAGGTGAAAGAGGCTCTATGTGATGGGATTTATCTGATCTTGGTGACGTGAGGCCGCTAGCAGACGGTCGGTTAAGCCAGTCTGTCTGCTTCCTGACCTGAGGCCCAGATTGTCATGTTTTATCTCTAAGACTATGAGCCAAATTACTAGAGAGAAGAGCAGCACCATCCCAGGAGGGATGAATACCATCTTTTTTCAACAGGTCAGGTTTGCCCCAAAAACTTTTCCAATTGTCTATGAATTCTATATTATTTTGCGGACACCAATTAGACAGCCAGCCATTGAGTGAACACAATCTACTAACTATCTCATCACTCCTGCGAACAGGAAGGGGGCCAGAGCAAATTACAGTGCTTGACATCGTACAGCGAGTTCACACACCTCTTTAATATTAATTTTGGTGATCTCCGACTGGCGGAGTCGAACATCATTAGTGCCGACGTGAATAATAATCTTAGAGAATTTACGTTTAGCATTAGCCAGCACTTTCAAATTTGCTTTGATGTCAGGCGCTCTGGCTCCCGGCAAACATGTGACTATGGTGGCTGGTGTCTCTATTTTCACGTTCCGTGTAATAGAATCGCCAATAACTAGGGCACAATCAGAATAATTCTCAGTGGGTGTTTCACTGAGCGGGGCAAATCGATTTGTTATCGGAACGGAAAAGTGGTTTTTTGATCCGCGACTAGAGCGATCTCTCACTGTCACCCATCTGCCCCTGCTGCACAGGCTCTACTTCAGCCGGAACCGACTCATGTAAAGAATTTACTAGGCTAGGCGCATCCAAAATAGTATCTAAAGCTCTAGCACTCTTCTTACTATTCTCGATTAAAGTTTGGATGCGTGTCTCTAGTTCTGAAATCTTCTCCGTCAGCCTGACTGTCTCCTTGCATTTATCACATATAAATCCTATATTGCCGACAAAGAAGGCTATGGTAAACATGTGACATGAAGTGCAGGTAACAATAACAGGAGAAGACATTACTCACCGTGTTTGTTGACTGATTCTTACTCACCTGGGCTTTTATGAACTCAAAGGCGCGGGCGCGCGAGAGAAAAATAAACAACTGAACGCACGGGTGGTGTGTTAAAAGGCTAGTGAGTTAGCGTGTTGTGCTGATAATAACGGAAGCTAGCAATGTCAGGTTAGTCTGAGATGTTGGGTAAGCTGTATTTAGTAGTATAAACAACTAGAAATGATAATAAATGATGGTTCAAAACAGAAAGAAATACGAAGCTAATACGAGGCTTAGACGCAGCAAACAAACTCACAGCAGCAGCAGAGTCACAGCGAGGCAGACAGGAGCAATCGATCTCAGAGCAATAGTAATCTCATCAAAAGTGATTCAATCAATCAATCAAGGAAGTGAATCAATCAAAACTAACTTTAGCTGGAAAATAACATTATTCAAGAACAGCTATGAAGCCAAAACAATCTGTTACCTTAAATTATACGTTTATCTCTGTAAAGCAGCTTTGAAACAATCTACATTGTTAAAAGCGCTATATAAATGAAGATAACTTGACTTGACTTGACTACTACTATATACTCAAGTATACCTGATGCTCATTGTGTTTTCAGCATCTCACAAATAATATGAGGACATGAATACATGAACATTTAGAGAGCTGCTCAGAGAGAACGCCTAATGAGCATTTTCTTCTTTTTATTTGAGAAAAACCATTGTTATCAAATACACTCTGAAACACCTCTTCACTAGAACCCATCAAAATAAAAGTTTGGTTTAACTAGGAGAAATTAGGTCAGAAATATATTAACTACTATTGTATGCCCTACAATAGAAATGTACTTCTCAAAATAATATATATAAAACAACAATAATATGAATAAAAATCAAATTAAACATTAAATATCTTTTTTTTGTCCATGGTTTAATTTAGTAAATCTGTTTTGCAGAACTTTCCCAAAAAATAAAAGGATCAAAGTTTACATTTATTTGTATTAAATCATAAAAAAGAAACTTTCTGAATAAAATACATTTCATAGGATTATTCTTAAACATTTTAATAAATTATTAATGTTAAAAATAGTTGTTAATCTAATGATCAGTTATTGAGATTAGTTGATTAGACATGTTTTATTGAAATTTTAATAAACAAAACAAACAATGAATTTTTAGTTTGTTATAATAAAATAATTTGTTAAACCAAAAAAACTGTTTTCATTAATTTAACTGTCATTTTAACTGATGCTAATAATAACAATAATTTAATGATACCGTTTATTTATTTAATAATTGATTAAAGGGATATTTCACCCAGAAATGAAAATAAGCCCATGATTTATTCACCCTCAAGTCATCCTAGGTGTATATGACATTCTTTTCCCTCCAGACGAGTTATATTAAAAAATGTCCTGGCTCTTCCAAGCTTTATAATGGTAGTGAATGGCCGTAAATCCATAAAAGTGTGTTGGGTTACACATTTATTAAATGTTTAATTTAGAGGTTCCAATACAATAGTATATAAACTGAGAAAGTTTAGTAGACTGATTTTAGCATTTGAGGTATAAATGATGATAATTGAATTTCCAGCAGGAGATTCCTCACAGACCTGTTAAATGAGTCAGACTCTCACATTTTGTCTTTAATGGCTCTTGGAGCCTGAGCCCCAGCCCCAGTCATTGAATAGTTCGATAGATTGGATTAGCCTCTATGCGTTTGAATAGTTATGCTGATGAGATTAGAGCCGCGGAAAGTTTGGTAACGAGTTATCGCCTACTTCACTTACATGCTTTGTTCAGAGTCTCCTCCTCTATGTAATCCCTCCCCAAGTATAAACTACAATGTAAAAGTTATTTTAGTTTTTAGACTGTTGGACGACCTGCAGCGAGAGTTCTCAATAAAATAATAACTTCTGTTTGAATGCGATCCCAACGTCTCCTGGTCTCTGCTTTGGCGAAGGAAAAAGTTTCCTTCAAGTGCATTTATCCATCATTAAAGTGCTCCTCACGGCTCCGGGGGGTTAATAAAGGCCTTCTGAAGCGAAGCGATGAGTTTGTGTAAGAATTATTTTATTTAAAGGGCCCCTATTATGTTTTTTTGAAAATTACCTTTCATGTAGTGTGTAACATAGCTCTAAGTGAATGAAAACATCCTGCAAAGTTTTAAATTGGAAAGTGCACCGTATATTAAGTTATTGTCTTTCAAAAGTAAGAGTTGAACCTGAGACCCGCAGTGAACGAGTGATTGACAGCTGCTGTCAGACTCGCTAAAATGGAGAGTGACTGGAGTGACGCAAGTAGCTTTGCAACAGAGCGGTCATTTGAAGTCGAGGACTTTTCTCCCCCACCTTCACCTGAAGTGAAGTATGCTGAATTTTCTGTGGACACAGGGCCAGAGCCATATCAATTCCAGCCGCTGGCTCAAACTGCGGTCTTAACTCCCGCATCGCGATCGGTTTTTCAAGGCGACCGTTATTTAGAACGTGTCACTTTATGGTTTCCATGGTGACGCATCATTGCTTGTCACGTGACACACCGCAGCCGCAACAGTGCTGAATGAATGATGATCTGCTTTTATGTCATTTTTACTTTTTTATTCAAAATATTCACTAATTTATTTAGCTATGGCATGAAATATCTGATATTCCGATTGTCAAATATATGCAAGTGGATGTGTTTTGTTGTTTATAACACCTTTATAACGATCGTGTTAGTTGGGCACTCCAGCTCACTGTCCCTGGTAGAGAATGTGTTGTAGGGAGATTTGACAGAACCAGATGCTTTTATACCAGTGGCTGGCAAGTGAGCTTGCACCAAGGGCGTGGTGAGCTGGAGCCTGCACCAAGGGCGTGGTGAGCTGGAGCCTGCTTACGTCACCTGCCACTGCTTACGTCACGTACCACCGCAAACATCCAATAGGAAAATTCAACTGCAGTAGCCACCGTTCAACCTGAAGAGGGCAGCACTCAGACGTTTTTACACCATATATTGTAGAATTAACCCCCTGAGGTCGGCAAACGCGCGGGCGCGATTTGCTCGTTTTTTTTTACATAGCAGCAAAATAGACCTAAAATACTCCGTCGGTTTTGGTCATACAGACTTAAGAAATATGAAAAAATAAGCTGTTAAATGTCTACTTTTTTATGTGTCCACTTAGAATCGAAATAAAACATTGTGCTTTTGTAAAATAAAGAAAGTAAACAGGGAGTGCTTTATGCCTCTCCGTCTCCGTGAACTTTTTTTCTGAAGCACTTCTCTAAACTCAAACAAAACTCAGCGAATACTATTCACTCAGACATGAGCTATATATCTCTATAATCATTTAAGTGTGTAGTTTTAAATTATCTAATTCAAATCTAAAACAAATATTCTCTGTTTATGTAATCTATATAAAAAGAGCAAGAGATCAGCTGTGCTCATTATCGTTCTGGCACCTCATTACTCCGCTAATGTGACACGCCCATCGAGAGCGCGCACGCTATTCAAACGCAGATAATCTGAAGCAACACATGCAAACCAGTCAACGCCCACAACAGCTGGACAACACACTCGCTGTGAGGAATAGCTCTGCTAATAATATCGTGATTATCCTGGACATTTTACCTCAAACGTGCTGGAGTAGCCGAACAACGGATCCAGCTGCAGATCATCAGTAAGTGCTTTGTTCTAATCGCGATATGAACTGGTGTCTGTAATCCGCAAAAGACTGTTTGAATTTGAATCGCGTTTCTGTGTTTGAATGAATGAACGGCACATGTGCATGCGTTTGTTTACTAACGTTACAGCTCGCGCGTGTCTGTGTGTGTGAATGAAATATCTATTGCCTACTGAGATGAGTAAAAATCGACTGAATACGTTGAAATAAAATGTCTTTGTATAAGCAACATTTTAAACTGCAAATTAACATTTATGCCCTAATATAGGCTATATTATAAAAGACGATATGTTACAGACGAAATATGAAAGACAACATTTCGTTTTGGATAGATTATAAAGTTTGTACTGCCACATCAAAACCTAATTTCCAAGGTGCAAACAAAATCTTAAAAGGTGAATATAAGCCTTCTCTTTAAATTATTTTTGTGTTTTATTAGTGACAAATTTGGGGAGAGGATAGCCTACATAATCCAAAACTTTCTGAAAATACGAATGAGAATTAACTGCACAATTACTAGAAATGTTTACCTTGGATATTATACAATTTGCAAGCATAGGCCTACACAGTTTGTGGAAAAATACACTTTTTTTTCAAGATGTTTCCAACTCTGAACCAGTTGTGTGTGTGTATGTATGTATGTATATATATATATATATATATATATATATATATATATATATATATATATATATATATATATATATATATATATATATATATATATATATATATGTGTGTGTGTGTGTGTGTTGTCTTAGCATTCTTTGCATTCTGTGTGGCTCAGTGACACACTCAGTGAAAGGCTCATTAGTATGCAGCATTAGCAGGTCTTCTTTGTCTCCAGGTGTGAATGAGGACATTATTCATGACCTTGTTGGATCATTCACGCCCCCCTGCATATTGCCTTTCCAAACAAAAAGTGTCTTACAAAATTTAAATCAATCTATTGTTTAATGTGAACGATTAGCCCGGATGATTTTCAGATAATTTTGAAGTAAATACTCTAGCCGACAAGATCCATTAGTCAAAAGTATTGTGGGAATATGTGAAGCTGGTCGTTTGTGGTCTTATATCAGAACATTTAAGTTTGAGTTTTTTGAATAACCACGCATAAATAATATTCTCTCAAAAATGCAAACATGTACATACATGTTGCTCACATATTATGATAGTCATGTTCGTGCTAAATAGAGTGTAATTACACCTTTGCCATTAATATGTTTATAAGCAACTGAAAAAAATACAAATATCAGGTCATGTCAAAACATCTCAAGGACCCCAAAAACACCTTAGACTCCAGAGGGTTAAAACACTTTATACCCAAATGTCAAAAAAGTTACTTGAATCAATGAACAGCACTAATAAAGCCCCATTCTTACAGATCTTTAACTAAAAAAAGTTGGTTTAGGTTTAGTTACCCTTTAATGGACTTTTAAATATAACTCAGATTGTATATGTCTGAAAGAAGAATGTCATATACACCTAGGATGACTTGAGGGTGAACAAATCATGGGGTAATTTTCATTTTTGGGTGAACTTCCTTTAATACCGCAACCCGTAATATTTTCTGAGACATTATCATACTGTGAAAATCTCATACCGTTACAACCCTACACGGGAGAGCCCCCCACCCCACCCCTGCTGTTAAAATTTTTTTTTCTACTTAAGTAAAATTTCATTGAAGTAGAACTTCAATGAAGAACTTGAGTAGAATATTTTATTACTCTTTCCACCTCTGCTAGTTGGACTATGAGAGTCAGAATTTGAATTGGATTACTGTTGCTTCCAAAAAGGGACTGTGTGTAATTAACTTTTATGCTATACTTCCCCCGGAAAAAACATTACTGTTTTTTTACTGTATTTTTGATCATACAAATGGGTTTAATTTAATTCAATTACAAAGATGGGAAGGCTATTCTATGCAAAGTTACTTTATCTACAGTATTTGTGCAATACTTGCTAATTTCCTGACCAGTGATGTTTTCTTTAAATGTTTAAGCCATGTGGGTAAACTTGCAGACAGCTTTTTACAGGAAGAAGAGTCAGTGTTGTTCCACTCAATGTTTATGGCTTCAAGTACTTCATGAGTTGTTGAGTTTAATGTGAGACCAAATATTCAATTAAGGGTTCAAATCTGGATTGACCAGGCTAAAAGATGAACATGATGGGCTATTCTCAAACCACTTCTTGGTTGTCTGTGCTAAAAGATTGGAGGTTGTTTACCTAGCTGAAGAATTTACGAGGAGCAGTGAGAAGATTGTTTTCGTACACATTAAGTCAGATGTGCCTTTGTAATGCAATCAGTAGACATAATCATTCCAGCTCCACATGAGCACTTTTGGGAAAACAGTGAATCAAAGGAAGAGCGCTGGACAATAGAGCAGTTAGGTCACGTCCCTCTTTTCCACACACTCCCTCTCTCTCCATTTAGCTAGTCCTGTATCGATTGCTGCATTTAACTGAGTTTTAGCATGCTTTTAAAATCTCTCCAATCAGGCCCAAGAGATGCTATACTGTTCTGAACATGTCACACTTATTCCTACCACATCCATCTGTATTTACAGGCATACCAATTTTTAAGAACACTATAATGGAAGGAGCATTTTGACTAGAAGAATCCTTTTCTGAATCGATTAACTGGAAATGAAGCGGCTTCAGTGCGTTTACTCAATGTGAGTGATCTAAATTATTTCCTTTTGTTTAAAGGAATATTTTATTTAATTGCAGCAAAATTTATCTAGCCTAAAATGTGGTCCTCTTTGTCGCTGTGAACCACTTATTTAGACCGCAAGAAACTGTCTGGCTGTCATTAACCAACTACAGTTTGTTTTGTTATTATGTGTTGTTTAGCTATCTGAAATAGACTTAATTTACACATTTATGCATTTAGATGCTTTTATTTCAAGTGACTTGCATTGCATTCAGGGTACACTGTAAATTGTTTTAGTAATTATCACAGAAATAAAATGTAGTCTACAAATGTTACAAAAAGTAAAAACGTTAACTTACCATTGTCATGCTACGTTCACACCGAACGTGAATTGAGCGTCTGGAGCGTGTGATTTTTATGTTAACGGTGTCCACTGGCATGAAGCGACCGTTTTCAATTCATTCTTATGGAAGTCGAGCTTCCCGCTCGCGCGGTGCATTGTGGGAATGACAGCGGACCGGAGAAAGCGTAGAGAGCGGCCGAGAACGTCAAAAAGGTTGGGCAGTTGACTTTATGCAAATATCAAGCGAAAAACGCAGGGGCGACAGCCAATCGGTGTGAAAAGTAGGCAAGGCAATATTTTGACAGATTTTTCTGACTGTTTGCGAAGGATTACTGAGATGAAATCACGTGACATTTATAAATTCATACTTTAAATGCAGTTTGCATGCTTTTATCATATGTGTTGAATGGGTGAACAAAACTATTAAACTGTCATTGTTTAAATTTAGGCTATGAAGATATATTTAAGTTTACACAAACATATGGTAATACACTTTTTCCCGGACTGTGAGATCATGGCTTATGTTTACTTTATTGATAATTTCTTCAAACCAATCATTAGCTAATTAATGTACATATAAATGTGTAAACAACGCGGTATTTCTCCTGATAACTTTGTCAGCGGCAACATGGAGAAGTTGATTGTTGCCGTATCTTCATTCCCTGTTCTTTATGACACATCCCTTTATTCATATAGAGACACAACAATGAAAACGAACGCATGGCGCAACGTGGCAGAGGTTGTTGGTGGTCCTGGTAGGTTTGAAAGTAATAAAACGTACTCGGTTACTAACGTAACCTCGGTTCTCTCTAGGAGAGGGAACGAGTACTGCGTCGAAAGACGCTACGGGAAAGATATTTCTTTTTCGAGATTGAAGCCTAAAAATTAATCCTTAATTTTGTAAAATATTGTAAAACGCTTTTCTGTAGCATACAACCTTAGGTGGAGCAAATCGCGCGCCCATTGGCTGCTCCGCCAGAAAAGCACAGCCTATGCGAGGCCAGTGACGCTGACCAATGAGGACGCTTCGCCCCCTTCTGCGTCATCTCCCGCCGAAACGGGCGTGGGCTAGGCCTATAAATACAAGCATAGCTGTCTCCCACTCTGATTTTCGTCACAGAAGCGACGCAGCGTGGGCACGCACGGCCTGAGACGCAGTACTCGTTCCTTCTCCTAGAGAGAACCGAGGTTACGTTAGTAACCGAGTACGTTCTCTTACGTAGAGTTCACTCCTACTGCGTCGAAAGACGCTACGGGAACCCCTGTAACACGCCGTGCATGCTCTTGGACCGACACAGACACCCGAGGGCGCGCACGCCCTGGTATACAAGCGCCTACACCAAGAATGTATAGGGAGAATGGCTAAAATTAGCATCATAGGAGTAGAGAGAGTGGCTAGCCGCACACTGATCCAATTGAGACAGAAAATGTCTACGAAAACATTATTTTATTAATAAAGTGCAAAGTGCAGGTGAATTTAAAAACAGACAGACTCGCCTTGTCTGTTTTTAAATTCACCTGCACTTTGCACTTTATTAATAAAATAATGTTTTCGTAGACACTTTCTGTCTCAATTGGATCAGTGTGCGGCTAGCCACTCTCTCTACTCCTACCATTCGCCTGGCTCTACGCACCTGAAGTAAATGGACTCATAACAAAAGGATACTTTTCTGGTTGGAGCGCTACATATCCCTCTAAGTAAATAAAATTAGCATCATCCCTTTATAGTAGTGCCCCTAAGGCATAATAACATATATATGAAATATTAGATATATATGAGGGGTAATAGCATGCTCATGGGACACATTGTCAGAGAGTGATGCTTAAAACATTGGAGTGACCTGGGCCGCAGCGCGGGGCAGGAACACAATACATAGTCTTCTAGACCGAGAGCAGTTTAGCCTGCAACGCAGGAACCTCTAGGTTATAGAACCTTATAAATGTAGACGGGGAGGCCCAGCCTGCCGCCATACAGATATCTTGTAACGAGATTCCGCTATACCAAGCCCACGAAGAGGCCATGCCTCTAGTAGAATGTGCTCTAATGCCCAGAGGGCATTCCAAACCTCTAGATGCGTAGGCTAGCGCAATGGCGTCCACTACCCATCGAGATAGACTCTGTTTCGTCGCAGCTCGCCCTTTAGAGCGCCCACTGAACGAAACAAAGAGCTGCTCCGACTGTCGAAAAACAGCGGAGCGGGACACATAAGCTCTTAATGCCCTGACCGGGCAAAGGGAGCTATTTCCGTCCTCAGAGGCCGGCAGAGCCGACAGGGAGATGACCTGAGCCCTGAACGGTGTGTTGAGGGACTTAGGTACGTACCCATGTTTCGGTTTCAACACGACTACAGAGTCGTTGGGCCGAACTCCATACAAGAGGCTCTAACTGAGAGCGCTTGCAAATCCCCCACACGCTTCACTGAAGCGAGAGCCAAAAGAAACACGGTCTTGAAAGACAGGTGCTTCATGTCAACTGAGTGAATAGGCTCGAAAGGGGCCCCTTTCATAGCGTTCAACACCGTAGAAAGGTCCCAAACGGGGACTGAAGGAGGCCTTGGAGGATTTAACCTCCTGGCTCCTCTAAGGAAACGGACCACCAGGTCGTTTCTGCCCAGTGAATGGCCAAGCGCTGGATTAACGAACGCTGATATGGCTGCCACATAGACTTTGAGCGTGGATGGGGTCCTTCCCTTATCCAATAGCTCTTGCAGGAAGGAGAGAATCTCCGTTTCCCCGCACTGAAGTGGTGACAGACCTTGGTCTGAACACCAACCGGAGAACACCGACCATTTGGAAGCGTAGAGCCGTCTAGTAGACGGGGCCCTAGCCTGTTCGATCGTGTCTAACACTCCCTTTGGGAGGTTAGCGGGTACCCGTTTATGGCCCACACGTGTAGGGACCAGAGATCCGGGCGAGGATGCAAAATCGAGCCCTTGGCCTGGCAGAGGAGGTCTCTCCTCACTGGAATCGGCCACGGGGCAGTACTCTTTAGTCGCATCAAAACTGGGAACCAGGGTTGATTCGTCCAGTATGGAGCGACAAGTAGCACTGAGCATCCGCTTTTCCTGATACGCTCCAGCACTTGAGGCAGGAGTGAGACAGGAGGAAAAGCATAGAGCGGACGGCGGGGCCAGACACTGGCCAGCGCGTTCACGCTCTTCGAAAAGAATTCCGGGCAGTGAGCGTTTTCCTGGTTTGCAAACAGGTCTATTTCCGCTCTGCCGAACGTTTCCCAGAGCAGACGCACTGTCTGTGTGTGTAGGGACCACTCTCCTGTAGGAACGTTGTTCCGTGAGAGTCTGTCTGGGCCTACGTTCAGGTGGCCCGGCACATGCATTGCTCTCAGCGAGCGCAGGTTGTGCTGGGCCCATACCAGTATGCGTTCCGTCAACCTGAAGAGGTTCCGGGATCTCACGCCACCCTGGCGGTTTATGTAGGCTACTACCGACATGTTGTCCGAACGGACCAGGACATGGCGCCCTTTTATCCGGGGACAAAAGCGCCTCAGCGCAAAGTCCACCGCCATCATTTCCAGGCAGTTTATGTGCGGTAGTTCGACTCGTTCTGCCCACTGGCCAAAGAACGGTCTGCCGTCGAGCAGCACTCCCCAGCCCGAGGTGGACGCGTCCGTGGACACCACCTTCAGGCTCGAGGAAGTCCCCAGGCTTACACCTGACCGGTACCATTCTGACGCTCTCCATGGTGTCAGGGCTGAAAAGCATTCCTGATTGACCTTGAGGCGATAGCGACCGTGAACCCATGCTCGGCGCGGTACGCGCGCTCTCAGCCAGAACTGCAGTGGGCGCATGCGCAGCAGGCCCAACTGTAGTACTGTTGAGGCTGAGGCCATGAGGCCTAGCATTTTCTGAAATCTCTTGAGCGGCACTATATGGCCGCTGCGGAAGGATTTCGTCATTTGCAGGGTGTTTCGCCTGCGCTGTGATGACAGCCGTGCTGTCATAGACAGCGAGTTCAGATCCAGTCCTAAAAAGGAGATCCTTTGACTGGGAAACAGTGAACTTTTCTCCCAATTGACTCTCAGACCTAAGCACTCGAGGTGATTGAGTATTAGTGTCTTGTGGCGAGCGAGTTCTGAAGGTGATTGTGCCAGAATCAGCCAATCGTCCAAATAGTTCAGAATTCGAATGCCCTGGAGTCTCAGGGGTGCCAGCGCCGCGTCCATGCACACTGTAAATGTACGAGGTGCTAGGGACAGGCCGAATGGCAGGACTGTGTACTGATATGCCCGGCCCTCGAAGGCGAATCTCAAAAATCGCCTGTGACGTGACGCAATTTGTATGTGAAAATACGCGTCTTTCAGATCTATTGCCATAAACCAGTCTCCTCGGCGAATCTGCGCGAGGATTTTTCTGGTCGTGAGCATTCTGAACTTTCGCTTTGTTAGCGCTTTGTTCAGATGCCTCAGATCTAAAATGGGTCTGAGACCCCCGTCTTTTTTCGGTACCAGGAAATATCTGCTGTACAGACCCCCTTCGCTCTGAGCTTGAGATAAAGGCTCTATGGCCCCTTTGCTCAATAGCTTCGCTATTTCGGTTTGAAGTAGATGTGCTACTTCTGCTTTCACCGTGGTTTCGACCTTCTCCGTATAACGGGGAGGGCGTCGATGAAACTGTAGCGAATAGCCTCTTTTTATAGTTTCTAGCACCCATTGTGAGACCTCGGGAAGTCTTTCCCATGCATCTGCACGCGTGATTAGGGGTTGAATGTAATCGGGCCCTGGTCGCGAAATGGCGGCAACATGAGAGCAACCGTGTGCTGTAACATGGACGCCGTGGCGTCTGAGGCGGAGGGCATGTTTAACACAGTATGCATCCCGCGCGCGCTCGGCTCTCTGAGTTGAGAGAGAGCGCGCGGGGCGAGCCCCATAGGGCTCGTTATATTTGTGAATAAATGTGGGCGCGTGGTAGCGGGCACATTTATAACACCGGGAATACTGTGTTTGTGAACTGACTGACCGTTCGTTAGTTTCGTTTTTACAGAAACCGCGGAACGTGCAGTGTGTAGTGGTTGTGGGCACTGGGCAGTGGGCACGCTCACTACATGTAAAGCACAATCGACATGAGTCGATTTTATGTGTGCGAACCCTGTGTTGTACGGGGCTGTGCTTGTGTGAATGAATGGGCACTGGGTGGGCATTGCAGTTACACACATTACACCATCTGCCGTGGCCGGAACACCAGAAATTAAACTCTTTTTTGGATTTATCTGGGTCGCCGTGAAAACGGCGTTTGTGTGCAGGCAAACGGGCTTTACGGCCGGTTTGTTGGCTGCTGAGTACACTGGTACAAACACGGAACTTAGGGCTGTACGAGCGGGAATCTTGGGTGGAAGTCCGGCCGCAGCGGGACCCGAACACCGTCTTTTTCCTAGCAGGGCTAGGATGGCGCCGAGGCCTCGGGCTTGAGTGTGATCTTGGGCCGAGGACCACGCGGTGGCGGGCGGCGTCCGGCGGAGCAAGACCGTGGTCTCTCTCGGGCCTGTTGCTGCTGGGCTGGCGCGGCGGGCGCGCTGCTGAGTTCGGGCAGGCGGCTGTTTAGGGCAGCCTGTTGCGGAACTGGAGCGCTTTGGCAGGAAATGTCTCATGGCCTGCGAAGTTTTCTGAACCTCGGCGAATCGGTCCACGAAGTCCTTGACGGACGATCCGAAGAGGCCAGTTGCTGAAATGGGAGCGTCGAGGAACGCAGAGCGCTCTGACTCCGCCATTTCAGAAAGCGTCAGCCACAAATGTCTCTCAGAAACAGTTGCTGAGGCCATAATCCTGCCGATGGCGTGTGCGGCGGACTTTGTAGCACGAAGAGCGAGGTCTGTGGCGCTACGCAAGTCCGGTACGTTGATCGCGCCCGGGCCTTCCTCGTCTAGCTTGCGGAGGAGGTTGGCCTGGTGGATCTGAAGCACCGCCATGGTGTGCAGGGCCGATGCAGCTTGTCCGGCGGCGGAGTACACGCGGCCATTCAGAGCTGACGACGTGCGGCAAACTTTGGATGGTAGGACTCCCTTAGCCCGCCGTCCAGCAGAGGGTGGGCAAAGGTGAGTCGATACGGCCTCCTCGACCGGAGGGAGAGCATGGTAGCCTCTGTCTCGAGCACCGTCCACAACGGAGAATGCTGGCGAGGCAGAGGTACGTACCCTGGCTGAAAATGGCGCCTTCCAAGATTTCGCCACCTCTTCGTGAAGCTCAGGAAGAAACGGGGCGTGCCTGGAGGGGGGCGAAGCGCGGTCTCCAGAGAGGAAGCAGCCATCCAGCCGGTTGAAAGCAGGCTCTTTGGGCGTCGACCAATCGAGGCCGAGGCTCGACACGGCCTGTGTGAGCAGACGCATCAGCTCTGCCTCGATGCTGATCTTCCCTCCTCGGCGTTCCGGAACAGCGGGGGAGGGGAGGTCCACGGAGCTCGCCCATCCCTCGCTTCCCGAAGCGAGAAGCGAACAGCAGTCGTCACCCCCTCAGATACGGCTTGCTGGTCCTCGTCCATGACGGACAAGGCGGCGGGCTGCGGCCGTTGTCCGTCGGTGAGCGACTCCAACGAAGCAGTGAGAGGAGCTAGCGGCGGCGGCGGCGAGCTCCTCGTGGAGGGAGGTTCCGGGACCCGCTGAGCGCGGCGCTTTTTACGGCGCGGCGCTACAGGGGGTGGGTGAGCAGCTTCTGCGAATGACGCAAGGCGAGTCCGCAGAGTGCGATAGCTGCATGTTCCTCGCTCAAGCAGGAAACACACAGCACGTTGTGGTCCCCGTCGATGAGCACGGCTCGGCAGGAGCCGCAGGAATCACGAGGCATCTTTAAAAAGACACTCGTTACTCTGTGAGAAAAAATGTGTGACGCCGGGGCGAACACACACACAAAACACACACAAAGTGAAAAGGATATTCCACGCCGGAGAAGCGCAGCAGGGAACGGCGGCTGAAGGCGGCGAAGACGGCGGCTTCAGATAAAGGGCTCGTCCTGCTGAGGTGCTTGTTCCAAACGGCTGTGGCGGCTCGAATCCAGTCCTACGATGCGTGTAGCTTCGTGAAGAATAGAAAATCAGAGTGGGAGACAGCTATGCTTGTATTTATAGGCCTAGACCACGCCCGTTTCGGCGGGAGATGACGCAGAAGGGCGCGAAGCATCCTCATTGGTCAGCGTCACTGGCCTCGCATAGGCTGTGCTTTTCTGGCGGAGCAGCCAATGGGAGCGCGATTTGCTCCGCCTAAGGTTGTATGCTACAGAAAAGCGTTTTACAATATTTTACAAAATTAAGGATTAATTTTTAGGCTTCAATCTCGAAAAATAAATATCTTTCCCGTAGCGTCTTTCGACGCAGTAGGAGAGAACTCTACGTAAGAGAACTGTTTGTGTCCGTGTTAAGTCCTGTTTAATATTGGCTATTGATTTTTAAGTTTTTTATTCATAATACTGCACTAAAATGTAGACCTATGTAACGACTGAGACAAATCAGACACAATTATTTGGTATATGTACCAAACAATCTTTAAAACTCACTCTGAGATCTGTGATCCCATACCCCAGTGAGTGCAAGAAGGTCTTGGTTACCACGATCAGATAAGTTGGTTTTATGGCTGTTAAAAAAGCTGGTCACGTGCTCAAGACAGAGATAATGGGGGAGACATAAACAATCTTTAATACAGACTTTGCTGCATTAATCATAGATGTCCTGGTCTATAAATGAACATACATTCCAGAACATTGTGTGTGATAATTTACTGTCTTGTGTAGTGTATTTAATACTATTGTTTTTGATACTGGGTAATTTTATGATTGAACCAACAGTCAATGTAACCCCACCTGCATCGGGTCTCCTATCTAATTAATCCTCATTTAATGACTCACACTTTAGTGTACATCACCTTCTCATAGAATGCAGTGTATGTTTGTTACATCTATCTGAGTATAAATGGACACAATCCACAATGGCTATGTCTGATGGCCACGCTCACGTTCTGATGGTACTTGGGGAGGACAGTCCGAAGGTTGCAGTGATTAAAATCCCCTGCCACAACAAACACAGCATCGGGGTGCGCAGTCTCGTGCTTGCTGATAGTATCGTGCAGTAGTCCGAGTGCTACGTGGCGAGATGTAAACAGCCAAAAGAAACACAGCACTGAACTCCCTCGGTAAATAAAAGGGTCTGCACTTAACCATCAGCACCTCTATGTCCACTGAACAATGTTTCTCCATCACCTGAGTGTCTAAACACCATCTATCGTTGATGTAGACACAGACGCCGCCACCTTTGTTCTTCCCCGAGGCCGATGTGCGGTCTCCGCGGTATACAGAGTGGGTCTGAAGTTGGATGGCTGAATCTGGCGTGTTGTCTGTAGTCCAGGTTTCCGTGAAAATCAGAGTACAGCACTCTCTGATTTCACGCTGTGTTGTTGTCCTGGTTCTCAGCTCATCCATTTTATTTTCAAGGGAGCGGACATTAGCTAGCAGCAGACTCGGTAGCGGTGGTCGTGTAGCTCTGGCCTTTAGCCTAGCATGTAGCCCGCCTCTCTTGCCTCGTCTCCGCCGTGCTGGCCGGATGTAATTGGTGTCCAGGTATGGTTGGATGAAAAGTTCCAAATTATGCTCATAATGAGCTACTTTGATGCTCAAAAGTGCTTCTCTGCTGTACACGATCCTTCCGTACTTGCACCTTACATTAACTGTACACAGTAACACTAAAATAAATACTAAAAAAAACCTGTAGCGGGAGCACCTCGCAAACATGTCTGCCACGCTGGGCGCCATTTAAAGAGTTAGTGTTACTGGATCAAGTGCTGTCGAAAAAGATAGGTCTTCAGCAGTTTTTTAAAAATGGCTACAGACTCAGCAGCTCTGATTGAGTTATGCAGACCATTCCACCAGCAGGGAGCAGTCATGGTAAAGGTCCGAGAAAGAGATTTTGTGCCTCTTTGTGATGGCACCACAAGACGCCGTTCGCTAAGCACATAGGCTAAGTTTGAAGTAATGAGTTTAGGTACAGGGGAGCAGGCAGTTCTGTAGGCAAACGTCAATGACTTGAATTTGATGCGAGTGGCAACTGGCAACCAGTGCAATTCTTTGAGGAGGGGAGTGACGTGTGCTCTCTTCGGCTCGTTGAAAACCACTCTAGCTACAGCATTCTGGATCAGTTGCAGAGGTTTGACAGTGCAAGCTGGGAGACCAGCCAGGAGAGCATTACAATAATCTAGTCTGGATAGAACAAGTGCCTGAACAAGGAGTTGTGTAGCATGCTTTGATAGGAAGGGCTGAAGTTCTGTGGTCTGTGAAGTTCAATTGATCATCAATTACAACTCCAAGGTTCCTGGCTGATCTTGATATAGTTATGGATGACGAACCTAGCTGAATGGTGAAGTTGTGATTAAGTGCTGGGTTAGCCGGGATTACAAGTAGCTCTTTGCAAGGTTTAGTTGAAGGTGGTGGTCCTTCATCCAGCCAGAAATGTCTGTCAGGCAGGCTGAGATGCGAGCGGTTACCGTCGGATCATCAGGCTGGAATGAGAGGTAGAGTTGTGTGTCATCAGCATAGAAGAGAAGTGGTCCAAGCACTGAGCCCTGAGGCACACCAGTAGCTAGATGTAGGGTCTTAGACACCTCACCCCTCCACGACACCCTAAAGGACCTACCTGAGAGGTAAAACTTGAACCACAGGAGTGCAGTTCCCGGGATGCCCTTCAACTTTAGGATTGACAGGAGGATCTGGTGGTTAACTGTGTCAAAGGCAGCAGACAGATCCAGCAGGATGAGGATTTGGAAGCGGCTCTTGCCAGTCTCAGTGAGGCTGTGAGCTATTTGTTTTAAACACTAAAACATTTGAGTTTGCTTCCAAAAAAAGCAGAGGAGTGCCTCTGTAGGTGGCCATGGAATAAGAATAAGTGCTGGTCCAGATTACTTTTCAGATACAACATTTTTGTGTTTACCTTAAAGTTAAATTAATTTGCACATTTAAGTAAAAATATAAAAATACTGATAACAGGTTTTGTACAAATAAAATGGTTAGGAACTATATCGGTTGCAAGTGCTTTTTATTTAATGATGTTTTATTAAAGTTCGGGAGGAACACGTTCACAAAATTAAACCTTATTAAACACGAGTGGAGCACATTCAGTTAATCAACCCAATTAATAAGATAAGAGGTGTATATACTGCAGACTTACTTCTGTTCATTGACAGTTTATCAGCATCCCTCCACCACCCCATCTCCTCACTTTGATTTGAATAATCTCTTATTGGATGTAAACAACACAATCCAAAATACAATGCAATCTAGTTCTAGATTATTCCCAATACAAGGCTACACATTCTTATTTTGTTGTTGTAACCTACTTCTATCATTTTTTTGTACCATAAAACAAGGGAATGCAGTTTTAACTTAATTGAGTTACATTGGCCCAACATACAATTTCCAATAAAGATCACATTCGATACATGCTACCTGCTTCTTGCTGTTCTGTGAATTTTGCTTGATTGTGATTTGGGGTTATTATACATAAATTGCATCAAACTTCAGCACAATGGTAACCACAACATTCGATAACAGAAAATCCTAAATGTTCAACATAACTGAATACTAAACATTAACATGAATTATAACATCTTTCCCTTTACTGAAAAACACATCAAATAACACTTCCCCAAATGTACTATCCTAATGCAGTTCCTTGCAAAGCATGCTGGGAACAGCATGATTTGCAAGGGACTGCATTAGGATAGTAAATTGGGGGATTAAGTGTTATTGTATGTGTTTTTCAGGAAAGGGAAAGATGTTGGTAGTTTATGGTCAAGTCAAGTCACCTTTATTTATATAGCGCTTTTTACAATACAGATTGTATCAAAGCAGCTTCACAGTCATAACATGAAAATAATACAACAAAGTTTGTTTCTAGAAGAAAATTGCGTCATCGTCCACCTCAAGCAAGGCAGATCAATAATATTGTTGAATATTAAATGTCTCCAACCAAGCAAGCAAAAGCCAAGGCAACAGTGGTAAGGAACCAAAACTCCATCAGGTGACAGAATGGAGAATAAAACCTTTGGAGAAACCAAACTCAGTCGGAGGGCCAGTTCTACCAAAGAGACTCAGGAGAATTATTGAATGAGAAAGATTTATTTTGTGTAAGATTACAGACGGAATAAAGTAGACGCTCGACAAGCTCCATCTCAGTTCATTGGCGTGGGCTCCGTCCTCCGTCTGGGTCTGCGAGTGAACCGGTAGGTCCTGCCCGATGGTCTGGGCTGGGCGGAGCCTATACCCCCAAAAATTAAGGAATAAGTGATGAATTCCTTACGTACCTAAGAGGATTCTGGAAGTAAGCGGGGAAATTAAACAACATGTGAAAGCTGATAAATGACTTCAAGAAAAGCCTACGTATCTGACGTCCGATTAGAGCGATGAAATAGTTGAAATTAATAGCGAGACAGAAAATTAAGTTCATGGTACGCTGAGCTTAGGTAGCTATGTTACGACTCCTAAATAAGAACCAGATCTACGACTGGCAAAAGAAAGTGAAGATTATAATCGAAACCTCGATTGGTTTGAATAGAAGCCTCCAAAATTGGAAATGGTAGGCTAAGCATGGAATCTTTGATATGCTTTATTATGATCGGAGGCCACGGTTGGCCTCAGATCCTTGCTTTGCTAAATCGTGAATCTCGATAGATTACGATGCCTCGTTAGGCCGAGATCGTGCATAAGAATGAATATCTTAGCCTGAGATTGGCTATGAAAATATAAACCATAGAAGGTAAAGTTAAAATTAGGTCCGTGATAACCTTCTGTTTAAAAGTGACTAATATGCTGTCAATGTGCCGTTCCCGGGTGCTTCGATAAGCAGAGATGGGAGATTGAATATTGGTAGCCTATCTTCAAAAGCTAGAAATGCTTTGTGACTGATGCCCGTGATCAGCGTGAAGTAGTTACGTGGAAACTCACTTAATATTAATGTCTCGACGGCCGAATTTTCGTGTATAAACGAAAACAGAAGCTCGATAGCATTACTGCAATGGCTACGTTAAGCCGCGAACCAATGTGGATGTGATGGAATAGGTTCGAGATAACCTTACGTTTGTGAATGTTGGGACTGCTGCCGGGACGAATTTACAATTCGATTAATTCGTTCGATGGGGCCTCGATAGGCAGTATTTGCTCGTCGAGAACAATATCAGAGCTTCGACATCTTAATGAAATGATATCGAAAATCGAAGCCGCGGAGGCTAGAGATTGAATATTGCGTTGCTATAAAAGACACAGTGGGCACAGTCAGTTGTGGATTAAAATAAACTAAGCGTTAAGAAATATTTATAAGAGCTATCGTTGAACCGTTTAGTTAATAATAACTGAACGAATAAAAGAAACGTCTCGGTTACGTATGTAACCCTCGTTCCCTGAAGGAGGGAACGGAGACGTAGGTCGTGACCGACCAATAGGAATCTCGCTAGAGAGCCGATCTACTTCGAGTGAAACTAAACGAGCCAATGCACATTGGCGTGCAATCATTTGCATCAGCTGCGCAGCCTCGCAGCGCGGGTATATAACGAGCAGCTGGTGATTGCACTGTAGTTTTTTGCTGAGGAGCCAAGCCGATAAGCTGGCTGCCCCGGCGGGCGGCAGCAGATGTGGCGACGGGACCTACGTCTCCGTTCCCTCCTTCAGGGAACGAGGGTTACATACGTAACCGAGACGTTCCCTATCAGTCGGTCACTACTACGTAGGTCGTGACCGACCAATAGGAATCCCTACCAAAGCGCCACAGCTGCTGCACCCCATCCAGCGCCCTGTGCAAGCCTCTACACCTTCTTGCCTGGAAGGACGATAGGAGGCGGCTTACACAGAGTGAACCTGTCACTGTTGTTCCGTGATAACCCATACAGTGAGATTATTGGATAACACTGGGAAAGCGTGCCCGAACTGAAGGAGGGGAACGCTGCGGAAGCCACATTCTCAAGGAGTTAAGTGGAGATAACATATGGACTAACCCGAGGGTTGTACAGCATATGAGTAATGGGTGACTTAGCCCAAGGGAAAGACACAGGCTTCCGTTTAGGAGCAGCCGTGGAGAATATACACATATGGGATCCCCGTAGGGTCACACATATGGGACCCAGCCTATATCCGGTTCTCAAGGATTCAGCGGATACAGGCCTGGCACCGGACGCTCCGCCATGTCCGGCCCGAGGGTGTTTGGAGGACTCACAGGTTTTTCACACTGGAGAATAAGGGTGCACAGTAGGGTGCAGCAAGCCGACAGAGGCGGGCCTCTCAGTGCTTCTACCCGTCTAGGGTGAGAACACGGGAGGAGACCGGCTCTACACGTAGGCTATAGTATCTAGCGAACATGTTAGGTGTCGCCCAGCCCGCAGCTCTACAGATATCTGTTAGCGAGGAGCCACGTGCCAGCGCCCAGGAGGATGCAACGCCTCTCGTGGAGTGTGCATGCAACCTAAGCGGGCAGGGCACGCCTTGAGCTTGGTAAGCCAAGGCGATGGCATCCACTATCCAGTGGGCCATCCTCTG
The DNA here is from genome assembly GCF_949152265.1 of Phoxinus phoxinus. Taxonomy (NCBI): domain Eukaryota; kingdom Metazoa; phylum Chordata; class Actinopteri; order Cypriniformes; family Leuciscidae; genus Phoxinus; species Phoxinus phoxinus. The sequence goes on from NC_136897.1 coordinate 10,647,389, forward strand.
CTTGGAGACAGCCTTCCCTTCTGCTGGCCTCCGTAACAGACAAAGAGCTGGTCTGAGGTCCTGACGCTTTGAGTTCTGTCCACGTACATACGCAGAGCGCGAACGGGACAGAGCAAAGCCAGGGCTGGGTCTGCCTCCTCCAGGGGCAGCGCTTGCAGGTTCACTACCTGGTCCCTGAAGGGAGTGGTAGGAACCTTGGGCACATAGCCAGGCCGGGGTCTCAGTACAACATGGTTGTCACCCGGCCTGAACTCTAGGCACGATTCGTCGACCGAAAATGCCTGCAGGTCCCCTACCCTCTTGACAGAGGCCAGTGCAACCAGCAGCAAAGTCTTCATGGAGAGAAGCTTTAAGTCTGCTGATTGCAATGGCTCAAAGGGAGCATCCTGAAGTGCTCGAAGCACCAGGGAAAGGTCCCAAGAGGGTATGGAGGGGGGTCGAGGAGGATTTAATCGTCTCGCCCCCCTAAGGAACCTGACGACCAGGTCGTGCTCCCCAACTGTTTTGCCATCTATGTGGTCGTGATAAGCTGAAATAGCGGCAGCATGTACTTTGAGGGTGGAGGGAGACAGCCTTCGCTCCAACCCTTGCTGCAAGAAGGAAGCACGGACCCTATCGAACATCTTCGGGGGTCTTCTCGGCGAGAAGAGCACCACTCGACGAACAGGTTCCACTTCAAGGCGTACACACGTCTCGTGGACGGTGCCCTTGCAGAAGTGATGGTGTTAAGTACCTCTGGGGGTAAGTCACCTAGAACCTCCGCATCCCGTCCAGGGACCAGACATGGAGTTTCCAGAGGTCTGGACGCGGGTGCCACAGGGTGCCCCGTCTCTGAGTCAGAAGATCCTTCCTCAGAGGAATGGGCCAGGGAGGGACTGTCACGAGGAGCATGAGTTCTGGGAACCAAGTCTGGGTGGGCCATTAGGGAGCCACCAGAAGGACCTGCTCCTCGTCCTCCCTGACTTTGCACAAGGTCTGTGCAAGTAGGCTCACTGGGGGAACGCATATTTGCGGAGGCCCCGGGGCCAGCTGTGTGCCAGTGCATCCGTGCCGAGTGTTCCCTCGGTCGGAGTAAAACAGCTGGCAGTGGGTGGTTTCTGAGGAGGCAAACAGGTCTACCTGAGCCTCTCCGAACTCTCTCCAAATCAGCTGAACCGCCTGGGGGTGGAGTCGCCATTCTCCCGGGAGCACAGCTCGTGATAGCTCGTCGGCCACACGGTTGAGCACACCGGGGACATACATGGCTCGAAGCGACCTCAGATGCTTCTGACTCCAGAGGAGGAGATGGCGGGCAAGTTGCGACATGCGACGGGAGCGTAGACCACCTTGTCGGTTGATGTACGCAACGGTCGCTGTGTTGTCCGTACGGACCAGCACGTCTCTGTCCTGTAGCGGCCTCTTTAGGCGGCTCAGAGTGAGATGTACTGCTAGCAACTCGAGGCAGTTGATATGCCAATGCAGTTGGGGAGCCGTCCACACCCCTGACACTGCATGCCCGTTGTACGTGGCGCCCCAGCCGGTGGCAGAGGCATCTGTGAATACCACAGCATGCCTGGACACCTGTTCCAAGGGCACTCCTGCCCGTAGGAACGAGGGATCTGACCACGGGCTGAAGGTCTGACGGCACGCCGGTGTGATTGCCACCCGGTGAGTGCCATGATGCCACGCCCATCTCGGGACTCGGCCGTGAAGCCAGTGCTGAAGCGGTCTCATATGTAGCAGCCCGAGCGGGGTTACCGCTGCTGCCACTGCCATATGCCCCAGGAGCCTCTGAAAAAGTTTCAGTGGGACCGCCGTCCTGCCTTTGAACATGTTCAAGCAGTTCAGCACCGACTGGGCACGCTGCTCTGTGAGGCGCGCTGTCTGTGCGACCGAATCCAACTCCATACCGAGAAAAGAGATCCTCTGCACAGGGGCGAGTTTGCTCTTTTCCCAGTTGACCTGAAGGCCCAACTGGCTGAGGTGCCTGAGCACGAGGTCCCTGTGTTCGCATAACTTATCTCGAGAGTGTGCTAGTATGAGCCAGTCGTCGAGATAGTTGAGGAGGCGAACGCCCTGTTCTCTCATGGGAACAAGGGCCCCCTCCTTGACTTTCGTGAAGACACGGGGAGACAGGGACAGCCCGAAGGGCAGGACCTTGTACTGGTATGCTCGACCCTCGAACGCAAAGCGCAGAAACGGCCTGTGTCGAGGAAGAATCGAGACATGAAAGTACGCGTCCTTCAGGTCGATCGCTGCAAACCAATCTTGGGGACGGATGCATCTGAAAATGCGTCTCTGCGTGAGCATTTTGAACGGTAGCTTGTGGAGGCTCCGATTCAAAACTCGCAGATCCAAGATCGGTCGTAACCCACCACCTTTCTTGGGTACAATGAAGTAGGGACTGTAGTGTCCTGACCTCATATCGGCTGGAGGGACCGGCTCTATCGCGTCCTTCGCCAGTAGGACTGCGATCTCCGCACGCAAGACATGGGCATCGGCTGCTCTCACTGTAGTGGAGTGGATGGCCCGAAACTTGGGGGGATGCCGGGCGAACTGAATCGCATAGCCGAGCCTGATGGTCCGAATGAGCCAGCGAGACGGACTGGGGAGCGCTAACCAGGCTCGCAGAGACCGTACAAGCGGGACCAAAGGGACCGAGGCGTACCCGGAGTGGGGCAGCGAGGTGGAACACAGGGACGCGGCCCGGGAGGCTCTCTTGGGGAGGCGGTCCGTAGCGTGGTCTAAGTGTGCTGTGCAGCACTTACCTGGTTCCACGAGGCAGGAGGTGCAGGAGGCGGCTTGGTTGCGTTCTCTAACCACACACTGCGCTGCCCGCTGGCGACAGAAGAGGCGGATGAGGGTGGTGAGGATTTTCTCCTCCCACTACTCTCCAGACCCTCTTCAGACCCAGAGATAGAGGATCTGCTCTTGTTTTTTTTTTTTTTTGAGAATTTGGGAACCACTGTGACTCCAGTGGTGGAACATAATTTTGACTCAAAAGATTAGTTTCCCAGCCCTCTTCTGGGAGAGAGCAGCTCCACCCATCTCCGGGTCACCCGTCTCCAGTGATTGTTTCACCGACACTTAAACAGTGGTTGAGACGGGTGGTGTCATCCTCCTGCAGCGGACACAGTAGAGCAGGCTGTGCCGGAGTTTTCTCTTCTTTGCAGGGGATGACACCCTTGGCGACGAGTAGACTGAGGGGCAGCCCACGAGGTACTCTGGTGGTACGTCAGGGGAAGCGCTTCAGTCTGCTGCTGACTGTGGAGAACTGCTGGGCCAGTTCTCAACAGTGTCGCTGAAAAGGCCACCTTATGAGATGGAGCATCGAGAAAGCGTACTTTGACGAGCTCTCACACCTCTACAAGGACAGCCAGGGGGGCTTCTGGACCACCAAGGTGGACATCGTCTGATCGAGGGCCAGCACTGTGACTTGAACACGGTCAGTCGACAAGCGCAGCTCAACCCCGGCTCAGAACTACCCTCGTGCAATAAGAGTGCCTTGGCCTCGCATGCAGGGTAGAGGTGGCCTGCCAGAGGCACGGCCACCCCACTATCGAGGGTAGTGAGAGAGGTGAAAACTTTATGCAGAATTTGGCACTTTTGGCGTTCCATATTTTTGGCACCAATATAGCTCCATACTGTTAAGTTTTCAATGCACGTCCGAGAAAGACCTGGGAAAGCATGGCTGTCCGCTCTGAATCTGATTCAGCATAAGCACACACACTATTACAGTGGGAACTTAACATCATCCTCATTTCCAGAACGAAACAGCCCCTCTCTCCGATGTAGCAATCGACATCTGCCCTCAGCTGGAGCCTTGAATGAAACGCTAGGTTCCTCCATTTTTTTTTATTTTTTTTTTTTATGAAGGACCAGCAATCTCATCTAGAAGCTGCACAGCTTGTGATGCTCTAGAGAGGGAGGGGCACTAGGGGGTTGGTTCCCCGAAGGAGAAGCCCTCAGCTCTCAGGATCACCCAAGCTATTCTACTGAAGTAGACCTCTCCTGGTGGCCACCAGGGAGGGCGCTACAACGGAGAATAGACATGGGGACCGCGCACCTAGAGCGCCGAGCGAGCGCTGGGTCGCCGTGACAACCCGCGCTGCAGCCCGGCAGCTCGACGGCACACGACACGCTGGTGTCCCAGAGTGTCGAGCAGACCTGCAGCTGTGCTTTCACACACAAGCAGCGGCTGGCCAACAACAGAGGGGACTCAAGCTTTCCGGAGAAAGCAGAGTCAACCGGCGTGCCGACGTGGTCATGTTCCCGTGCGAAAACATGAACCACCCACGAACACAGTCTCACATGTTTCCCAGGCATGCGAGACAGTGATCGTGGCCGTCAGAGAGGACAGGAAACGACTGCATCCAGAACACACGGGTGGAATGTCATCTTTAGAAAGACGCAACTCACACCCATGTAAGCTCTTTCAGGTGAATGCTCTTCTTGGTACTGAAGCACGCAGGGGAACGGTCGCAGCGGACACAGACAGAAATGTGTAACCTGTCGTGCGCTGTCTCTCTTCACGGCGGTCTTACCAGCCGTAAGAACGGCTATTTAACGCTCTTGGCGCACCGTTACCAGCTGTGAAAACAGCTTTTTTTTGTTTTGCTCAGAAACACAAAAACAAAAGAGAAAAGAAAGTCGACCCCACTGCCGCGCTGTATCGCCCGCACCAGACACGAGAGATCTTCCTGAAGAGCTTGCTCGTTGTTTGATCACTCAATATTAGATAGATTAAACAGCATCGGTTGGCTCCGAAGCAAAAAGCTACAGTGCAATCACCAGCTGCTCGTTATATACCCGCGCTGCGAGGCTGCGCAGCTGATGCAAATGATTGCACGCCAATGTGTATTGGCTCGTTTAGTTTCACTCGAAGTAGATCGGCTCTCTAGAGAGATTCCTATTGGTCGGTCACGACCTACGTAGTAGTGACCGACTGATAGGGAACCTTAATTTACGACGTATGAAGACTAGATTAGTTATCAGCGAAATCAGATTTATGATCGGTCTAGACGTCTAGACGATCCGAGGTGCACGTCCTTCTAAATGCTCAACAAGCCCTCTCAACCTTCAAGGTAACCTTATTCGCTAGCTACTGGTGGTGGTTAATGCATTAGTAACCACCACCAGTAGCTAGCGAATAAAGTTACCTTGAAGGTTGAGAGGGCTTGTTGAGCATTTAGAAGGACGTGCACCTCGGATCGGATGTAAGTCTTGTAAGCCGAGGAAGACCATCTACCCAGCATTTGGATAGTGGAGTCGGGGACTCCGCATTCAGCTGCCGTTGTTGCTGCTCCAATGCGGAAGGAATGCCCAGTGTATAGCCGTGGAGGAAGTCCGCATTGCTTTAGGACAGAAGCTAGATGAGTTCTGAACCAGAGCTTTGTCATTGTAAGCCCGTTCGGTAAAATAAATAAAGGTGAGTTTATTGAAAGGCGCGGTCGTGCTTTGAGATATCTAACCATAGAAAAATAGGGGCAATAGGAATTATTGATTTTAGAAACAGAAATGCTAACGCCCGATCCGGAAGAGTCTGTTTTCGAAAACTTAAGAAATAGATTAAAAAATGAAGGATAAAGGCGTAAATCTGAAATAGCCAAGCCACGAGCCGAATTAAAATTATTTGAGTCAGACGCATATTCCCCTAATCGTAAAAACCCGTAAAACGCGGTTAGGAACGCAGCTTCTAAAAGGATGTTAACGTATTCACAAAACAGATCATTGCGTAATGAAGATACGAGCTTGTGCAGAAGAGGTAGAGTAATGGGGAGGCGTTTGTCTGGAGTCTTTAGATTGGATTTATCTATGCCTTTCAGTAAGTGCCGGATGGTGGGTATAGAAAAAAGACTCGGGAAATTGGTATTATAAAATCTTGCGTGGAATTGAATGCCAGCTAGCAATTTACGAATTGTGGCGATCTTCAGATACCGAGAATCGGAGCAATGGACTAGGAACGCGCATACTGTCGAAATTAAGATAGGCATTAAGGGGATACCGAACGAAAAACAAAAAATGATAAACCGGGACCAAGCAGAATTTTATGATTTAAGTGTTAATGGAGATACTCCTTTAGAGATATAGACCCTGGCGGAATTTAAAAGGTTATCGAATTGAGAGTTTAGTCTAGGATCAACTCGGCTAGGTCCGGACAGGGTGTTGGATTCTGGTTTGCTTCTGGGCGGAGACGTCTGAAAGCCTGCAAACGAGAGCGAGAGAGAGCATCAGCAATGATGTTAGATTGTCCTGGAATGTGTACGGCTTTAAGGATGAAGTTGTGTGTGACAGCTTGCCAAGTCAGGCGACGAAGTAGAGACATAATTGATGGGCATTTTGAACGCCCTTTATTTATTATATCGACTGTAGCTTGATTGTCGCAATTCATTACTATGCGTTTGCGGGACCAAGCGGAGCCCCAGAGGACGCACGCTACGACGATGGGGTATAATTCATGAAGAGCAATTGAGGACGAATTCACACTAAATAAATGAAAAGCGTCCGACCATTTTTCTGAGAACCATTGCCCTTGAAAAAAACCCCCAAAACCTTTAGAAGGGGCTGCGTCAGTAAATAGCTTGAGCGCGACGGATGATTCGTGAACATCATTATAAAAAAAGAGATCCCGTTCCAATTGTTAAGCAGGTGTGACCAAAACCTAAGGTCTGATTGGCACCCGTCATCTAGAGAGATCACGTCTTGCAGCCGGTCGACGGAATGAGCGAGCGTAAGGAGACGAGAAATGAAGGAACGACCTTGGGGAATAATTCTCATGGCAAAATTGAGATGCCCGAGTAAGGAGAGCATGTCGCGTTTAGAAGCCGTGCGGGCTACGAGAAAAGATTCCAGAACCGCTCTTATTCTGGAAAGTTTGTCGTCAGGGAGAGAGGCTTGCATCAGAACCGAGTCGAGAACGATACCCAGAAATTCGAGGGAAGTAGCGGGACCCATGGTTTTCTCGATTGAAAGAGGCACGCCTACGTCGCTGAATAATGATTTGAGCGAGTCCAGTACTGAGCTCTGTGGTGAGGGAAAGTCTATTAGTAAAAAATCGTCGAGTAAATGTAAGACGAATGGGAGCTTGCAAACGTTCAGCAGGATCCAACACAAAGCCTCGGATAAAGAATTAAAAATATTTGGACTACTTTTACAGCCGAACGTGAGTCTTACAGCGAAATAGAACAGAGATTCCCATTTGACACCGAAAAGATGCCAGTCGGAGGGGTGGATAGGTATGATCTTGAAAGCATCGGTAATGTCTGCTTTGGCTAGCCAAGCACCGTAACCTGCTAGTTTGATTAGATGGATAGCGTCGTCGACCGAAGCGTAGTACAGAGAAAATGGCTCTGAAGGAATGCATTCGTTAACGCTCGCTACGCTATTAGAATGTGGAGAAGACATGTCGAAGATTAGACACTTTTTCCCCGAATATTTGCGTGTAGCTATGCCTATTGAATTAATGCGATACAGGGAAAATGGAGATGCACTTAAAGGGCCGATTAAATAGCCTTTATTTAGTTCCTTGTCTAACAGGCTTGAAACTGTCTCAGGTTCTGCTAAAGCAGACTGAAGATTTTTCGCGACGTAAGAGGTGGAGAGAGGAGAACAAACACCGACCCGAAATCCTTGAGAAAGTCCAGTAATCAACGAAAGAGTAATCGGGATGGGAAGAAAGGTAGCTGGAGAGTGTAGCGATGTTGATAGGAGTAGAGGGGTGACCATTTAGAATTTTTTCTGAGGCGGCGCTCTTCCTCTGGCTGCTGGTCTGAAGCGTCGTGGGCAGACAGATTTTGGATGCGGGTCTCTGCAGAAGCTGCAAATATGCGAAAATTTACACTTAGCATAATTACAAACAGATTCATTAAAGTTATTGCATAGAGGGGTGCCATTGAAAGCGATTATAGGTCTTCCTTTTACGTCAAAAGTCGCGTGTGCAGGATCAGCACCATGGACAGCGTCTGACTCTCGTGTAGCGAGTCCTTTGGGGCAAAAAGCGGCTGAGTGACCGTGCGAGCTGCACACAACGCAAGCCAGAGCTCGTTGACCACCAAAATGACGAACCAACAGTTCGGAATCGGCAACGGACCAGTCCAGTCTAGTGTTGAATAGGGTGGTGAAAGAGGCCGATTTCACAGAAAAAGATTTGTGATACTCATAAAAGAGCGTGCCTCCGTATCTTTGATTGAAATCGGCCAACATGGCGAGGTAAAGGTCTAGTTCTTCCCTGCGATCGGGAAAAGCTTGGCATAATATGTCTCTGAAAATTCCGAACGCTATGACGAATTCACCGAATGATAGGTTGCATTGCAATCGAGGATCAGAAGATTTCAGGAAGACTGCCACGTCACCGCAGTCAACCATTTGTCGATCGGCTGCAGGCGATGGTAGCAGTAAGGCAGCTAAATTAATATCCTTGCCTAAGATGATGTCGGATCTCATTTTTGAAGATACGGTGACTGCAGCGGGAGGGACGAAACACCTACCAAAATTTTGAGCTGGAGTAGCCGTGGAGAGACTGAAGGCCGGTGTAGATGCTGACGTGGCAGCGTTCAGAAATGGCGGTCGATTTGATGAGGAAAAGCCCGAAGCTGCTGACGTGGCGGGACCCGTAGCCTGGTCGGCCATACCAGGAAAAGTGGGGAAAGCAGAGAATAATCCTGAAGATGTTGATGGCATAGTTAATCCGGTATTTTTCGAGGCGAACGCAGCTTCGAATACTCCTAGCCTTGATTCGAATCCTTTGACTGTTTCCGTAAGACCTTGGATGAAATTTAAGAGCTGCGTGTTAAATCCTTCTGATCCTGATTTAGGTGAAGGGAATGGCGTTTGCGCAGATGACTTTGCCTTTTTGGCTTGGGCTGGTGGAGAAGACTTAGCAGTGCACTTTCTACCTGCTGGTTTGGGTTGAGGGGCTGGAGCCGAGGTGGCTGGAGTATCCTCGTCAGGTAGGGCAGCGGTGCCCAGAGTGTTTGAAGCCAGAAGAATTAAATCATTACGAGAGAGGTCGTTGCTGACCGGCAACCCGCTTCCTTCCAAGAGAGTAATGATTCTCTCGGAGGGCAGTTGAGCCCAGGGGGAATCCCGAGTTTGGATGCGGCTGCTTCTACGCACTGACTGAGGAGAAGGTGGTATGAGATTGTCGTCTGAATCGGAGGAATCGAAATCCACAATCTGTACGTGGGACATATTGGCTGCGTGGAAGATGCGCGTGGCAAGCGAAAACTTTTCTACGACACCTACAGCAACGAAAGGGGAAAGTAAGGTCAATCTTTTATATTTGATGTTGAACTGTGATTGGTGACGCAAAATTACCAATTAGTGACGTGGCAATAGAGTCTTTCTGGTAGAACTTACGCTGACGCTTCCATTTCTCCTCCAACGAATGAATTACTTTATGAGTGTATGTATATCAAGGTGGAAATTAAGTAATTTTATCTAACTGGAGAAATCAGGTTATATCTACTGACTGTTTTTTTTTCAGGTTGATTGAATTAAGTTATAATCAATAATCCTAAATCATTTATTTCATAAAAAAAATAAAAAAATTCAGCTGAATTTGGCTGAATTCAGTTATAATCAGTCATTTTATATCATTTATTTAATTTCAACAAAATGACAAAAAAGCATCACACAGCTTCGTCGGATAGCAAAGTCCACCGGCTGCACACTTCAGAATCTTTTTAGACCCAGTAGATAATCCTATACTGTCCATCATGAATACTGAGTTCTCAGACATCCTCTTTGTTTGACATTAGCATTGTTGACGGTGTGCATATTTGGACGCAGGGATTGTAAAAGGCCCTTCTCGATGTGTTTTGAGCCAAACCTGCAAACACAATTACACACTGACACATACATGTTGACAGACAGCTCATAAAACACACACACACACACACACACACACACACACACACACACACACACACACACACACACACACACACACACACACACACACACACACACACACAACTGCGAAGGTGTGATCAAGGTTCAGCCTTGGGTGTTCAGACAGGTATGGAAGCAGGAGCTCTGGTCCCCAAGGCTTGAGGAAATCTGGATGTACTTTTTGAATTATTGATGCAATGTAGACTATGCATAATGCAAAATACATGTGCTGGGGAGACCTGGGGCAATGCTTTTGGAGGCAAGCAAGCAGACTGTTTTCAGCGCGGCCAAAATGTGCACTAGATCCCAGTTTAGAATCCTTGCCTGACTAGACCTGCAGCACTAAAGTGAGTACAGCTCAATGTGCTGTAGAGAGGCTTTATGCCCACAGTAAAGCTTTACACTCCAGCCATTAGATATAGTACACATACATTTATAGAAAAATTCTGGACATTAGATCATTTCTATTGTTGCCTTTTTTGTTTCTGTAAGAGCTAAGGCTTTGTGAACCAAATCTGAACAAATTAATATTGCAACACATGACTTAGTGCTTCTCTAGACAGCAATGATTTACCAGGCAATTCTATTCCATTTGTTCCATTCAAATAATTTAGTCTGTTGTCCTTGGCTGTTTTATAGAGTCTGTTGGGTAAATCTCAACTTTTTAAAATGCATACAAACTCTGAATCACTCAAGTTTTTGCTTGATGTTGCTCATACTTTATTAAAAAAATGTATAAGCAATTGTTGAAATTAACTAATAAATGCCTCAGACGTATTTTTTATGTTATTTATGTATATTCATGTTAACTAATGTAATGTAAATGGAATCTTATTATAAAGTGTTTTCCAAAAAAAAAGAAAAAAGTTTGGACTTAAATGTTTAGTTGACCCAAAAATTAAAGTTCTTCCAGAAAGACTCGGAGAATAGATACTCGATAATTTTGCATTTATTAACAGCCCAGCAAGCCACATGCAATAAGTTCTTTGGCGTAGGCCCCGTCCGTAATTTGCAATCCGAGGGTACGGATTCAGCATTTCCCGCCTGAAGATGGCAGGGGCGCAGCCGACCCCCAGTGCGGTATTGGAAGGGACCATCCTGGTGGTGGTGGGGAGTTTGAAGGGGAAATCCTATGGTGATAGGGAGGATGGACGGAGGAACCCATCTCGTTGATGAAGGGGAGAAATCATCTTGGTGGTGGTGGGGTGGATGGAGGTGAGTGAAGCGTCAGCATCTGCGAACTCAGACAAGTGTAAGTACGGGTCTTTTATACTTCTAGTATTAAAACATGATTGGATAGATGAGAAGATAATAAGTGACGCAACAATTTAGTCTTCCCAGCAGAACTTACGCTAAAGCTTTCATTTATGTCATGAATTTCCCACCCTCGTGACGTTCCAAACAAGACTTTCGTTCATCTTCGGAACACAAATGAATATCTTTTTAATTAAATCTGAGAGCTTTCGGTCCCTCCATTGACAGTCTACACAACTACCACTTTCAAGCCTCAGAAAGGTAAAGACATTATAAAAGGAATCCATTTGACTCCAGTGGTTTAACCTCAATTTTATGAAGCGACGCAAGTGCTTTGTTCTCACAAAAAATATCAATCTCCAACATAAGGTTCATGAAAGAATCACGACGCATTTGTGTTGTGTTGATGCGAGAGCAGAAGAGAATAATGTTTTGTAAATAAAATTTAAATTATGTTATCTTTTGCGCAAAGTGCTCAAATCACTTCATAAAATTGAGGTTTAACCATTGGAGTCACATGGATTACTTTAATGTCTTTACCTTTCTAGGAAAGTGCTAGTTGCATAGACTGTCAATGGAGGTAAAGGTCCTCGAAAAAAGCTTGGTCCTCTGCTTTTCACCATTTACATAATACCCATAGGTCATATTATCCGTAAATATGGTCTTAATTTCCACTGCTATGCCGATGACGCTCAACTTTACATCAGCACAAACCCCTCCTCACAGCTCCCACCCTCACAACTTGTCAACTGCTTGGAGGACCTCAAATCATGGATGACCACAAACCTACTCAAACTCAACAGCAACAAGACAGAACTCATGGTGGTGGCCCCTGCACCACTGCTTAGGAAAGTGGGAGAACTGGCCCTGGTTGTGGATGGCTGCTCCATTTCTCCATCTCCTGAGGTGCGCAACCTGGGCGTCATCCTGGACTCCACTCTCTCCTTCCGGTCCCACATCAACAACATCACTAAGTCTGCCTTTTACCACCTCAGAAACATCTCACGACTCCGGCCTTCACTCACACATTCAGTAACTGAGACTCTCATCCATGCCTTCATCCCCTCCCGTCTGGATTACTGCAATGGTGTCCTGTCTGGACTGCCCACTAAGGTTCTTAGCAGACTCCAGTATGTCCAGAACTCAGCTGCCAGGGTTCTAACCCACACAAAGCCTAGGCAGCATATCACTCCCATTCTTCAACAGCTCCACTGGTTGCCAATTAAGTCAGTTCTGTTATGTCCTACTTGAATGGACTGAGGGTGAGGATACAGGATCCCATAGTATTTTGGCCATTGACTGTGTTCGGAATTTTTCAGTTAAAGACTTTCTTGAAAGGACTGAAAAAACTGAGAAGCTGGTGGAATGGCGAAAAGGCCGCCTTCTAACCTTCTGAAATACATTATCATCAATCGTAAGTATTCCTAATTTTAATTAAAGCGGTTTGTGTGAGAAAACTAACAGTATTTATATCGTGTTTACCTCTTGTACACAACCGTCCAAGTAATCTGAGGGCACGCGCGCTTCCTGGTGTGTGACGCGCGCCCTCAGATTGGATGGTTGTGTACAAGAGGTAAACACGATATAAATACTGTTCGTTTTCTCACACAAACCGCTCGTTTCGTGTCTTAGGCCATCGATGTGTACTTACGATGGGGAATTGTTTAATTTGTACTTCTCTGTGCATGCTCTTTGAGTAGGTGACGCATAACGTTAGACCTGCATTATATGACTGACAGACAAATATCAAAATTGAAACGACTGCGGAAACAACACCTACATCTTGGATGCCCTTGAGGTAAGCCAAAATACACCAAAATTTAATTTCAAAGTGAACTATCCCTTTAATTTGTTTCATATCTTTATCGTTAATCTGCATTTATACATATCATTAATCTGCATTTATACATAAAAACCTATTAACTACTGGGAAGCTAAACATAATCAATATGAAACATGAAAAAGTTTCTAAAAGTTGCCAATAAATTAATATTGTGATGTGAAATTATTTTTCAGATTGAAGTTATAAAGGGCTCTGGGGTGTTGCCAGGCAGAAGCGTGAAAAGCAGCTCGCCTTGCCACCTCTGCTACTGCCATGGTGTGGAATCTGCTGCTGGGAACCTTTGATTTGGAGACTGCTGAAAAGCTACCTGAATGGTACAAAACAACATGTTCCTAATCTCTTCTGTCCTTGTCATGTCAGTCATATTCTGTGGAATAAATTATGTTTGTGTGCCGGCACACCATCGCTTTTTTACTTGGCATTTTTGTATTTCCTTGCACCTCAAGAAAATGTGATGTGTGTGTATATTAAAAAAACATGAGTAGGGAAAGGAGACGTTACGTCGAATGACGACTAATGGGGTTCGCTTAGAAGCCTATCCTCTTCGAACAGTAATAAAACGAGCCAATGGCAAGCAAATGCCATGGGTCTGCTGAATTTGCATAGCGTAACTCCGCCCCACCTTGAAGGAAGTGAGCCGGCAACATGCAGATATGTTTCTTCGCTGAAGGAGCCAAGCTGAACTCAGGCTGTTCCCGCGGTACAGCGGAAGTGGCAGGAAGACGTGACGTCTCCGCTCCCTACTCAGAGAACGAGGGTTACATCCGTAACCGAGACGTTCCCTTTCGTTGTCACTTCGAGTTACGTCGAATGAAGACGAATGGGGTTCCTAGTCCAATCACACCACCTCGGCTGTCTTCTAGTGCCCTGCGTAAGTCTGAGCTCCCTGTCGTGAGACTAGCACGGACGAAGGACTCCTACTTAACACAGGAATACCAAGGTACACTGGGACGCATATCTCAGTGGAAATATGCAATCAGTGCCCGCCCGAAGGGGGGACTTAAGAATACACATATGACCCGGAGGGGGGTGCATACGGAGAACACTGGGGTGTCCAGCCCGCAGGGTGGAATATTTCAACCCCAGGGGTTGCAGACTGGCTTGCCAAGGGAAAGACACATGCTCGAGAGAGGCTTACAGTGGAAATACACACGTGGGGGTCGCCCAGAGGGGGAACCATGCACATGGCGGCACCTAGCCAACGCGAAAGCTGCCAGAGGCATAACTCTGGCGTTGACCTCAACAGCACTGGAGGAACTCAGGGCTTATCAGGCTCACCTAAGGAGAATATCGCACGTATCCAGTCCGTGGAGTGGAATGGCGAGCAAGCGAAGACACCTGAGCGGGTCCTAGCACCGGCTGGTTGAAGCGAGTACTCGGGAGGACACTGGCTCCACTCGGAGATTGTAGAATCTGCCGGCCCTGTGTGTAGGCAGGCACACTAGGCAGAATCTGGTACAGTTGCCTCTACATAATAACGGAAAAAAAAGGCTAATAAAAAAAAGGATTAATGATAATAAAACTGTATTAAGTAAATGTAGTGTGTCTGTCAAATCAAAATAATTTGGTGTGACTAATAAACTAGAAAAAATAAACTTACATCAAGGTCAAGATCAGATCATTTGATAGTTTTATGGCAAGGCAAGGATAGTTTAGGTTATAAAATGTCCCATGGTGTAACTTATGTAATTTATGAACTACTAATTCATAAAATAAAAACAAGCTGAAATAAAATAACACATTGTTACGTCCTCTTATGGTCTAGAGTCAGAAGAGGTAACATTGAGGTTATGATGAAATTTGGAGTGATGGTGGTGCAAGCAAGAGACAACACGGAATAAAGTAATGCGAAAGAAAAGTACACTATCAATTCTTGCAAATGAGTATCAACATTTTATTAGCAACGTTTCAGTCTCACGACCTTCAAGGTCTGATGAAGGTCATGAGACCAAAACGTTGCTAATAAAATTTTGATACTCATTTTCAAATACTGATAGTGTACGGGAGTTCCTTGTTTTTTTAGATTATACATAAGTGAAAATAACTGTACAAAAAAGTGTAAAATGGTAATAATAATGATGATGAAAATGAGTACAGAAAAGTAATTAAAATATTTACAGATTAAATAAATATCAGATAAAAAAAAACAAGAGAAAAGGCGTTAATACGAAAAAAAAAGAAAAAAAAAATCAGTCTAACTTTTAATTAAGCATACAGTATGTAATTTTTGGCCACTAGGGGTCACTCAATCAAAATAATAACAAAAGACGTACTTTGATGAGGTCGGGGAAAGAGCGTGGGCTCATGGGAGTTGTTGTCATTGTCAACAACCAGCCATCTAGCATCTCCAGCAGAAAACGTACTCGGTTACTAACGTAACCTCGGTTCTCTCTAAAAGAGGAACGAGTACTGCGTCGAAGACGCTACGGGAAAGGTTCTTTCTCGAGATATTGAAGCCTAAAAATTAATCCTTAATTTTGTTATTAATGTAAAACGCTTTCAGCAGCATACAGCCTTAGGCGGGACAGCTTGCGCGCCTATTGGCTGTTCTGCGGCAAAAGCAGCAGCCTTTGCGAGGCCCCCAGTGACACTTGACCCAATGAGGACGCTTCGCGCCCTCTGCGTCACGTCCCGCCGAAACGGGTGTGGCCTAGGCCTATAAATGTCCGAGCACAGCTGCAGAATACCAATTTTCGCCATCGAAGCGACGCAGAGTATATGCATGCACGGCACGAGACGCAGTACCCGTTCCTCTTCTAGAGAGAACCGAGGTTACGTTAGTAATTGAACACGTTCTCTTACGAGAGTTTCTTCGTACTGCGTCGAAGACGCTACGGGAACCCCGTGCAAAACGCCGTGTGTGCTCCGATCCGACACAGACACCCGAGGGCTTACGCGCCCGGGGCATACAAGTGCCTGATCACAGGAAAAAACCCGCAGAGAGTTACAGGGAGAGCGGCCCCTTATAATGGTGCCCCGAAGGACATAACAGCATATATATGTAAATAAATATATATGGTGGGTCATGGCATTGCTCATAGGACACAGTTGTCAGTGAGTGATGCTTAAAACGTTAGGTGGTCTGGGCCGCAAGGCGGGGCAGAAACACTGTGTTGTGTCTTCTTAGACCGAGAGCAGTTTAGCCTGCAATGCGGGAAACTCTAGGTTATAGAACCTTATAAATGTAGACGGGGAGGCCCAGCCTGCCGCCATACAAATATCCTGTAAGACAATCCCACTTGACCAAGCCCACGAGGAAGCCATGCTTCTCGTGGAGTGCGCTCTAACACCCAAAGGACATTGGATGCCTTTGGATGCATACGCCAGAGATATAGCGTCCACTATCCATCTGGATAGGCTCTGTTTCGAAGTGGCTAGTCCCTTAGAACGCCCACTGAATGAAACAAAAAGCTGTTCGGTCTGTCTAAAAACAGACGAGCGCGACACATAAGCTCTCAACGCCCTCACCGGGCAGAGAAAACTCTCATCCACATTCTCCCCAGTGACGGAAGGGCAGACAGGAAAATGACCTGTGCCCTAAACGGTGTATTTAGGGATTTTGGAACATAACCGTGCTTAGGTTTGAGTATGACCCAAAGACCCATTGAGTCATTAGGCCCAAATTCCATGCACGACGCACTCGCTGAGAGCGCGTGTAAGTCCCCAATGCGCTTGACTGAATAGAGAGTCAGGAGAAACACCGTCTTGAACGACAGGTGTTTCATATCAATCTCCTGAAGATGCTCAAAAGGATGACCCTTCATGGCAGCACCGTGGAAAGGTCCCAAATGGGAACTGCGGGAGGTCTGGGGGGATTAAGTCTCTTAGCTCCTCTAAGGAACCGAATGACTAGACCGTTCCTCCCTATGGACTGGCCATGCGCAGTTTCAGAGAACGCCGCTATGGCTGCCACATATACTTTGAGCGTGGAAGGGGACCTCCCTCTGTCCAACAGTTCTTGTAAGAAGGATAGAACCTCCGCCACTCCGCAGTCTGGGGGTGACACGCCACGAGACGTGCACCAACCAGAAAATACTGACCACTTAGACGCATAGAGACGTCGCGTAGATGGAGCTCTAGCTTGCGTGATCGTGTTTAGCACTCCCTGTGGGAGGTCAGCGGATACCCGTTGATGGCCCACATCGTGAAGGGACCATAGCTCCGGGTGAGGATGCCAAATCGAACCATTTGCTTGAGAAAGGAGATCCCTCCTCAGAGGCACTGGCCACGGGGCGGTACTTGCTAACTGCATCACAGCTGGGAACCAGGGTTGATTCAACCAGAGCGGCGCTACTAGCAGCACTGAGCATCCCTCCTCCCTGATCCGCTCCACCACTTGGGTCAGGAGGGAGACAGGTGGAAAAGCATAAAGAGGACGGCGCGGCCACTGGTGGGCCAGGGCGTCCTTGCTTTTTGTGAAAAATTCTGGACAGTGAGCGTTCTCTAGAGACGCAAACAGGTCTACTTCCGCTCTGCCGAACTTCTTCCACAACAGCTTTACTGTATGTGGGTGCAGCGACCATTCTCTTGTCGGAACGTGGTTCATGGACAGTACGTCTGGTCCACAACGTTCAGGTGCCCTGGCACGTGCGCTGCTTTTTCAGTGAAAGGAGGTTGCTGTGTACCCATATCATGAGGCGTTTGGTCAGTCTGTATAACAGCAAGGACCTGAGGCCGCCTTGGCGATTTATGTAGGAGACCACTGATATGTTGTCTGAACGTATCAGAACGTGGCCACCCGCAATTAGGGGACGAAAGTGCGTGAGCGCTTTGCTCACTGCTAGCATCTCGAGGCAGTTTATATGAAAAAGCTTCTCCCGTTCTGACCATAGGCCAAACAGCGGTCTGCCCTCGAGCAGCGCTCCCCATCCTGCGTTCGTTGGATGCGTCCATAGACACCACCCTCAGTCTCGAGGAAGTCCCCAGGTTTACACCTGAAAGGTACCAGTCTTTCGACTTCCAAGGTTTCAGAGCTGCGAAGCAAGCTTGATTGACCTTGAGGCGAAGCCGACCGGTGGCCCACGCATAGCGGGGCACCCTCCCTTTGAGCCAGAGCTGCAGTGGGCGCATGCGTAGCAGGCCCAGCTGGAGGACTGATGATGCCGAGGCGATCAGACCCAGCATCTTTTGAAAACTCTTTAGAGGGAGTACAGTGCCGCAGCGGAACAAGCTGACTGTGCGCTGAATATGTAGTGTGCGCTGTTGTGACAGCTGCGCTGTCATTGACAGCGAGTTCAGTTCTATTCCCAGAAAAGAAATAATCTGTCTGGGGAATAGCTAACTCTTTTCCCAGTTTACTGTGAGACCGAGCTTTTACAGTAGATCTATTGACACAAACCAGTCTCCTTGGCGAACATGCGCAAGGATTCTTGTAATTATCTAATTCTAATAATTAGCTGTTTGATAAGCTGAATCAGGTGACATTATGTGTGGTTGGAGTGAAAATGTTACAGTATAATGTTCATAAATAATTTTTTTTACACTCTAAAATACTTCCCATCCCGTACATGGAAAAATACATGACATGTTGGTGATATCATAACTTATATTTATAAATTTAATTTAATTTAAAATTTATAAATATAAATTTCAGTTTTATTGATCAATAATAGCCATTATAAAAGTATAAGCCTAAAAGGTATAAGAAGCTATACAAGTCAAGAAATAAAGTAGCCTAAGTTAAACGATTCAGTCAAACATTAAGCAGGCTACAACATTAAACGTTATGAAATTCACTTTGCCCTCAGCCAAAACTATTTGAAATCAATTTGAAACGAAATTATAGATTAATGAGACCAAAGATCGCCTGTTAGATACACAAGACAAATTATATCTCATGTTTAACCACTAGACTAATTATATCTCATGTTTAACCACTAGACTAGAGTCATCAGAACAAGCGGCAAACGTCAGGAGGACTAGCCGAGGTAAGGCTGTTCCATGCGGGTTACATGAGCGTGAGCGCCCGGTGATCGCCTGGATCTCACAACTCCGTAGGAAGTTAGAGAAACTAGAGGAGTCAAAGGTTATATGACGCCATACACGGGCGGTAAAACGGAAATAAAGAAACGGTACGTGTCTTCGAATTAAACTATAAATTTCTCCGGGTTTAAAAGTTGGTGGAAACTGTCGGGATAATGTAAAAAAATATATAACATAGCTATAGTGATTTTTCCTATTTTTAAAGCTGAAAAAATACATATTGTGCCTTTAAACCTCTAACCTAACTTATAAGAAATAAAAGAAAATAAATAAAATCTTCAGCGTCAACTTAAAGGAGAACTCCGGTCAATTTTAACATTGAGCTCAATTTTTAGTAAATTTGGAGTGCTGTCAATACAGAGAACAACGACAAAAATCGGTGTTGCCTACACCGTGTTATCCTCTTTTTAAAATTTGCACCCTATTGACTTCAATGGGGTCTAATTTTAAACCTTTATTTCTCTTATCTTCCTTGATGTGTCATACAAGTGCCCAGCCATGTTGAGTGATTCCTTCAGAGTGAACACGCGCATATGTTTAGTTCCCTTTCGTTGTCACTTCGAGTTACGGCGAATGACGACGAATGGGGTTCGCTTAGAAGCCTATCCTCTTCGAACAGTAATAAAACGAGCCAATGGCAAGCAAATGCCATGGGTCTGCTGAATTTGCATAGCGTAACTCCGCCCCACAGTGTGGGTATATAAGGAAGTGAGCCGGCAACATGCAGATATATTTTCGCTTTCGGAGCCAAGTTTATTCTTCACTCCACAAGCCATCCTGAGTTTCATCTCTACATTCTTCTTCGAGACGAGCTTCCCTCCAGGTGTTGGTGTGACAGCGAGTTCCAGCAAGTGCACATTCCCTGCGATCTGAGCAGTGATCTGCCAGTGTGTGTGTGTTCTCTCCCTGGTCGCTTCAGCATCTGCGGGGATCTTCCTTCTCTCTAAAAGAGCAAAGCGCGTGGCACGTCTTTTTAAAGATGCATCGCCCGTGCCCTTCTGGTTGTTGTCACTGGCTGTCTGATTTAGATGGGCACAATCGCTGTTTTGCGTGTTTGGGCTTAGAGCACGCTAAAACAGCGCTTGTGGATGACTCATGTTTTCATTGCGGAAACATGACCATCGCGACACTACGGTCGAGACTCAGTGATCTCGAAAGAGTGAGAGTCCCCTCATCCACACCCCGATCTACCCCCTCTAGTGCAAATAGAGCTGGTACTTCGGCTGGTGGCCAGGGTGACCTGAGGATGACGGTGTGGCAACAACAACCGACGATTCGTCCTCGGGCCACATCCCCCTCTCAAGTGCCGCAACCCGCGAGCCGACCAGATGATGCGCTCGATCAGTCAAGTCAAGTCAAGTCACCTTTATTTATATAGCGCTTTTTACAATACAGATTGTATCAAAGCAGCTTCACAGTGATAACATGAAAATAATACAAAAAACAATTTCATCATCATCCACCTTTAAGGCAGATCTATAATATTGTTGAATATTAAATGTCCCCAACTAAGCAAGCCAGAAGGTAAGGCAACAGTGGCAAGGAACCAAAACTCCATCAGTTGACAGAAGGGAGAAAAAAACCTTGGGAGAACCCAGGCTCAGTCGGGGGCCAGTTCTCCTCTGGCCAACGAGCGAACAGTGTATGATTATGATTCAGGAGCATTACAGGTCAGAAGTTCAGAATGAATCAGAGTATTTGTCCAGTTCCTGTTTGTTGAAGTCGGAGTGGAGAGGAGGAGAGACTGGTTGACACTTCAGGTCAGCGTCGTCGTCGTGTCCTGGCGCTGGTCCTTCATCCTCAGATCTGGATACGGCCTGGTTCTGGTGGACAGCGGTAAACCTCGGGATAGACAGAGAGACTAATATTAGCGTAGACGCCATCCTTCTTATGATGTACCAAGTACATCAGGATTTACGGGAAGTGTTCCCGGTCCCGGCTGTTCTAAACTATGCAGCCTAACATTGAATTATAGAAGTCTATAATGTGTTATGTGTATGCTAGGCCGAAGAGATGTGTTTTTAGTCTAGATTTGAACTGACAGAGTGTGTCTGCTTCCCGGACAATGTTAGGAAGACTGTTCCAAAGTTTTGGTGCTAAATAGGAAAAGGATCTACCGCCAGCAGTCGATTGTGATATTCTAGGTATTATTAACTGACCGGAATTTTGAGATCGCAGTAGACGTGAAGGACTATAATGCGTTAAGAGCCCGCTCAAGTACTGCGGAGCTAAACCATTTAGTGCTTTGTAAGTGATCAGCAATATTTTAAAATTTATACGATGTTTAATAGGCAGCCAATGCAGTGTTGACAGAACGGGGCTAATATGGTCATACTTCCTGGTTCTAGTAAGAACTCGAGCTGCTGCGTTTTGAACTAGCTATAGTTTGTTTATTAAGCGTGCAGGGCAACCACCCAGTAGAGCATTACAATAATCTAGCCTTGAGGTCATAAACGCATTAACTAATTGTTCTGCATTATTCATTGAGAGCATATGACGTAATTTAGATATATTTTTAAGATGGAAGAAAGCGGTTTTACAGATACTAGACACATGACTTTCAAATGAAAGATTGGTATCAAAGAGCACACCCAGGTTCCTAACCGACGACGAAGACTTAACAGAGCAGCCATCAAGTGTTAGACAGTACTCTAGGTTATTACGTGTGGAAGTTTTTTGTCCAATAATTAGAATCTCTGTTTTTTCTGAATTTAGTAGTAGGAAATTACTAGTCATCCAATTTTTTATATCAGCTATGCATTCCGTTAATTTTGTGAATTGGTAGGTTTCGTTAGGTTTTGAAGAAATATACAGCTGAGTATCGTCAGCATAACAGTGAAAACTAATTCCATGTTTCCTAATGATATCTCCTAATGGTAGCATATACAGAGTGAACAGCAGCGGTCCTAGTACTGAGCCTTGTGGTACGCCATACTGAACTTGTGATTGATAAGACATCTCTTCATTTAATGCTACAAACTGATAACGGTCAGATAAGTATGATTTAAACCATGCTAGTGCAATTCCACTAATGCCAACATAATGTTCGAGTCTATTTAAAAGGATGTTGTGGTCAATGGTGTCAAATGCAGGACTAAGATCAAGTAATACTAATAGAGAGATACAACCACGATCGGATGATAAGAGCAAATCATTTGTGACTCTAACGAGAGCTGTCTCGGTACTATGATACGGTCTAAATCTGGACTGAAAATCCTCGCAGATATCATTTCTTTTAAGAAAGGAACACAGTTGTGAGGATACTGCTTTTTCTAATATCTTTGACAGAAATGGCAGATTAGAGATCGGCCTGTAATTGACTAGTTTTGTAGGATCAAGTTGCTGTTTTTTAACAAGCGGTTTAATCATAGCTAGCTTAAAGGTTTTTGGTACGTATCCTAGAGACAAAGATGAATTAATGATATTAAGAAGAGGATCTATGACATCTGGAAGCATCTCTTTCAGCAGCTTAGTCGGTATAGGGTCTAACATACACGTTGTCGATTTAGATGATTTGACGAGTTTGCAAAATTTTTCCTCTCCTATAGCAATGAATGAATCAAATTTTCCCTCAGGGAGACTACAATGCACTTCCTGATGCGATACTGTATTAGACGGTTGCATAGTTATAATTTTGTCCCTGATATTATTACTCCTAATGACGATGCTATGTCGATCACAGCATCACAAGGTGGGCAGGAGTCCTCGGGAGATGAGGGGTCAGCTGTGCTGCCGCCTTCGGGCGCGTCAGCATTGCCCGATCCTGATCCTGAGCTGACGGCCATGCTTTCCCGGGCGGCCGCGAGCATCGGGTTAGAGTGCAATCCGCCACCCTGCCCCGAGCGCTCGCGTCTGGACAATTGGTTTTTGAGGGCGGCTGCCGATTCAGGTCGGCGTCCGACCCCAATGCCTTTCTTCCCGGATGTGCATGAGGAGGTCTCGAGGTCCTGGAAGGCACCCTTGTCTTCCCGTGATCGCTCGGTGACCTCCTCCGCCTTTCCTCCTCTTGATCAGGCGGCTGTTTACGGGTACACTGGGGTACCTATGGTTGAACGCTCTGTTGCGATGCAACTGTGTCCTCAGAGCGCTTCTTCCCGTGGTGATCCTAAGCACCCCTCCAAGGCCTGTAGGTTTTCGTCGACCCTGGTGGCGAAGACCTATAGAGCTGCGGGGCAGGCAGCCGCCTCATTGCATGCCATGGCCCCTCTGCAGGTCTACCAGGCCCAGATGCTCAGGGACATGCACGAGGGGAGGACTGACCCAGGGCTCTTCAATGAGCTGCGTGCCGCCACTGACCTCGCTCTCCGGGCGACGAAAGTGACCGCACGCTCCCTGGGTCAGGTGATGTCCACTAGTGTGGTCCAGGAGAGACACCTTTGGTTCAACCTGGCCGATATGAGGGACGCTGAACGGACTCGTCTGCTCGACGCCCCCATATCCCAGGCTGGCCTCTTCGGCGGAGCGGTTGAAGACTTCGCCCAACAGTTTTCAACCGCCCAGAAGCAGACTGAGGCTATCAAACATATTCTGCCCCGACGGCCCGCTGCTGCCTCCACCCAGCCGTCGGCTCAGACGCCTCAGCCTGCTCGCCGCCGAGGGCACCCTCCCGCGGCTCCCTCCCCTCCCGCACGGCCCCAGCAGCAGCCTTCACCCGGGCCGCGTCGTGGAGGACACGGCAGGCAGGCGCCACAGCCCTCTCCAGCCCCGCGCCCTGCTAAACGCCAGGCCAAGTGGCGCTCCTGAGACGGGCTGCTCAGAGATGGCAATCAGTTCTTCACAGTAGATGGTAGCAGGACCACTCCACCGGGGGAGAATCTTTTGTTCTCCACTTCCCGCTGCTCACCCACGGGTGGGCAGCACCCTAATGTGGTTAAAGAAAGAACTGATATCCCCATCTCTGAGCCCCCAGAAGGGAATGACAGTGTGCGCCGCCCACGGGCCCCACCGCTCTCATCCCCTTCTGTCGCCAGACCCCTGCCAGAGCACGCCCCCGTGGAACGCTGGTCCTTCCCTGGCCTCCTCTGGCAGGACGCGGCTAATGACCGCGTCTGTCGTCCGCATGACCCCGCTGGCACAGTCCTTGGGAGCCTGGTTAGAGCTTCCCAACATCAGGCTTGGCTATGCGATTCAGTTCGCGCGGTCTCCTCCCCGCTTCACTATGGTCAGTGGCAATGCCCCTGTCATGAGAGCGGAGGTCGCCACCCTGCTGGCGAAGGGTGCGATCGAGACTGTCCCTCCAGCCGCAATGAGGTCCGGCTTCTACAGCCCTTACTTCATTGTCCCCAAGAAAACCGGTGGGTTACGGCCAATCCTGGATCTGCGCGTCTTGAACCGTTCCTTTCACAGGCTTCCGTTCAAGATGCTCACGGCCAAACGCATTTTCGAATGTGTGCAGCCACAGGATTGGTTTGCAGCGATCGACCTGAAGGACGCCTACTTTCATGTCTCCATTCTTCCTCGACACAGACCGTTCCTGCGGTTTGCTTTCGAGGGGCAGGCATACCAGTACGTGGTTCTCCCATTCGGGCTGGCCCTGTCTCCTCGCGTCTTCACGAAGGTCGTCGAGGCAGCCCTTGTGCCGCTACGGCAACACGGGGTTCGCATCCTGAATTATCTCGACGACTGGCTAATCCTAGCTCACTCTCGGGACCAGGTTTGCGAACACAGGGACCTAGTGCTCCGGCACCTAGCCCGTCTGGGCCTTCGGGTCAACTGGGAGAAGAGCAAACTTTGCCCCGTGCAGAGGATCTCTTTTCTCGGTATAGAAATCGACTCGGTCGCCATGTGCGCGCAGCTTACGAGCGAGCGCGCGGTCACTGCTGACTTGCCTGAGACAAATCGAGGGCAAGAGTGCGGTTCCACTGAAACTTTTTCAGAGGCTCCTGGGGCATATGGCATCTGCAGCTGCGGTAACGCCGCTCGGATTACTTCATATGAGACCGCTTCAGCACTGGCTTCACGATTGAGTCCCGAGGTGGGCATGGCACCAGGGCAAGCTCCGAGTACCAGTTACTCCGTCCTGCCGTCAGACCTTCTCCCCGTGGACGAACCTCAGCTTTCTACGGGCTGGAGTGCCCTTAGAACGAGTTTCTAGGCATGTTGTTGTGTCAACGGATGCCTCCTCCACGGGCTGGGGTGCCATGTGCAATGGACATGCTGCCACGGGCTCCTGGACAGGTCCCCACCGCCTATGGCATGTCAATTGCCTCGAGTTGCTGGCAGTACGTCTCGCTCTGCACCGCTTCCGGGCGCTGCTCAAGAACCAGCACGTACTAGTCCGATCAGACAATACCGCGACAGTAGCGTACATCAACCGACAAGGTGGTCTACGCTCCCGCCGTATGTCGCAACTCGCCCGCCACCTCCTCATATGGAGTCAGAAGCATCTGAGGTCGCTTCGAGCCATTTTTATTCCGGGAGACCTGAACTGTGCAGCTGACGAGCTCTCACGGCTTCATTCTCTTCCTGGAGAATGGAGACTCCATCCCCAGGCGGTCCAGCTGATTTGGGATCAGTTCGGGGACGCACAGGTAGACCTGTTTGCCTCCCACGACTCGTCCCACTGCGCCCAGTTTTACTCCCTGACCGAGGGCACGCTCGGCACGGACGCTCTGGCGCACAGCTGGCCCGGGGCCTCCGCAAGTATGCGTTTCCCGCAGTGAGCCTTCTTGCACAGACCCTGTGCAAGATCAGGGAGGACGAGGAGCAGGTCATATTGGTTGCGCCACACTGGCCCACCCGAACCTGGTTCTTCGAACTTGTACTCCTCGCGACAGCACCTCCCTGGCCAATTCCTCTGAGGAAGGACCTCCTTTCTCAGGGACGGGGCACCCTTTGGCACCCTCGTCCCGATCTTTGGAACCTCCACGTGTGGCTCCTGGACGGGACGAGGCAGGTTTGAGTACCCTACCACCAGCGGTGGTGGCTACCATCACCCAGCCTTGGCATTGCTCTGTCCAGTACGCGCCCTCTGTGCTTACGTAGACAGAACGCAGTGTTTCAGGACCTCAGACCAGCTCTTTGTCTGTTATGGTGGGAAGCTGAAGGGAAAGGCTCTCTCCAAGCAAAGGTTGTCTCACTGGATAGTGGACGCCATTGCTTTGGCTTACCAGCAGCAAGGTCGACCGTGCCCCCTTGGTGTGACGGCCCACTCCACCCGGAGTGTGGCCTCCTCTTGGGCTCTAGCGCATGGCGCCTCGCTAACAGACATCTGCAGAGCTGCAGGCTGGGCGACACCCAACACATTCGCCAGATTCTACAATCTCCGAGTGGAGCCAGTGTCCTCCCGAGTACTCGCTTCAACCAGCCGGTGCTAGGACCCGCTCAGGTGTCTTCGCTTGCTCGCCATTCCACTCCGCGGACTGGATACGTGCGATATTTCCTCAGGTGAGCCTGATAAGCCCTGAGTTCCTCCGGCGCTGTTGACGTCAACGCCAGAGTTATGCCTTCCGGCAGCTTTCGCGTTGGCTAGGTGCCACCATGTGCATGGTTCCCCCTCTGGGCGACCCCCACATGTGTATTTCCACTGTAAGCCTCTCTCAAGCATGTGTCTTTCCCTTGGCAAGCCAGTCTGCCACCCCTGGGGTTGAAATACTCCACCCTACGGGCTGGACACCCCAGTGTTCTCCGTATGCACCCCCTTCCGGGTCATATGTGTTTTTTTAAGTCCCCCCCCCCCCCCTTCGGGCGGGCACTGATTGCATATTTCCACTGTGATATGCTTCCCAGTGTACCTTGGTATTCCTGTGTTAAGTAGGAGTCCTTCGTCCGTGCTAGTCTCACGACAGGGAGCTCAGACTTACGCAGGGCACTGGAAGACAGCCGAGGTGGCGTGATTGGACTGGGAACCCCATTCGTCGTCATTCGACGTAACTCGAAGTGACAACGAAAGGGAACGTCTCGGTTACGGATGTAACCTTCGTTCCCTGAGAAGGGAACGGAGACGTTACGTCTTCCTGCCACTTCCGCTGGAACAGCCTGAGTTCAGCTTGGCTCCTTCAGCGAAGAAACATATCTGCATGTTGCCGGCTCACTTCCTTATATACCCACACTGTGGGGCGGAGTTACGCTATGCAAATTCAGCAGACCCATGGCATTTGCTTGCCATTGGCTCGTTTTATTACTGTTCGAAGAGGATAGGCTTCTAAGCGAACCCCATTCGTCGTCATTCGACGTAACGTCTCCGTTCCCTACTTAGGGAACGAGGGTTACATCCGTAACCGAGACGTTACCTATGATCACGCGCGTGAACTCGACAATCGACTACTTTGGACTTCTACCGAAAACAGGAACTAAATACAGGTATGTGCGCTGGCTAATATAAAATCATTTTTATTCATATCTTTCACATCTAATGCAGTCAGATTCACTCGTGTTCACTCTGAAGGAATCACTCAACATGGCTGGGCACTTGTATGACACATCAAAGATGATAAGAGAAATAAAAGCAGGTTTAAAATTAGACCCCATTGAAGTCAATAGGGTGCACATTTTAAAAAGAGGATAACACGGTGTAGGCAACACCGATTTTTGTCGTTGTTCTTTACAGCACTCCAAATTTACTAAAAATTGAGCTCAATGTTAAAATTGACCGGAGTTCTCCTTTAATGCCCTAACTTACTCTAACAAATACAAAACATGTTGCACTATGTAAGTCACGTGACATTTAACATGTCTACTGTATTCTTAGAAGGGAGAACAACGCCATCAAAAAGCAGAAAGAAAACTAAAGGGTAAAAAGTAGCAAAGCAATATTCAAAACGAGATAGCAAACTAGAAGGTCTTAATAGGGTTAAGACTGTCACAGAACAAAATTAGCTTTTAAATGGCGGGAAACTTGATGGGCTGCGGAGGAGTTGACGTCACGCCGTTGATAGAGATTGACAGGTTCCCGAACCAACAGAAAGTTAGAGAGGTGGAGCCTACAAAACAAACGAGAGCAAAACAAAATGACTAAAACCAAACTTTAAACTTAAATATAAAAAACTTAAAACCTCATGAAACTTAAAATATAATAATAAAATATAAATCAAAATATAAATATAAATACATATTTTAATAGTACATTGGAATCAAACGCAACCAATTACCCACAAAACCTCAGCAAACTCACAAGATGTATGAGGAATCAAGTGGAGTGAATTTTTGTGAGTGTCGTCTTGGTTTTATCATTCTAGATGGTGTCGTGCTAAGTTTGTCTTCTGTGAGTCATGCATTTCATAAATAAGTAATGCCATAATAAAAACTCCTATTTGGATGTAGGCCGACACAAATCAGATCTTCTCCCAATTAGCGGAACAAAGAAAACAGAAGAAAAAGACTCGGTGTGATGAGATCAAATGTGAGTCCATTATATTGGCAAAGACAAACAAAAACCTTGCCATCCGCAACAGTGCACATAGCCTACTCCAAAACGCTAATGCACGTCTGCAAACAGATAAACCAATTAAACAGAGCAGCGGACATAACAGGTTTTAAAACGGACACATTTGCGTGCACACATGCGCTTCACTCTTCGTTTCTGACACGTATTATGGAGGCAGGTGTATCAGCAAATTGACACCAACGCTGGGCCATGCGGGTGGGATTAGTGATGCAGGCCGAGATGCGGGCTGTTCTGTTTGACCGCTGCTCAGGGGACGAGACCTGATTATCAATGAGCATAGTGCTACTCCTCCCCTGCCCCGCAGGCCTGCTCCTGTGCTCAGTGCCGCGTATCAGAGCTTGTTAGGGCAGCCGGAGCCCAGAGAGCAGAGAGGGACGGGCCCAAAGAGCAAAGGGGATGAGTGGGTTTCAATCACAGTCAGTTCCCCCCAGGGCAGAAAGAGCCCCCCCACCTCCCCACCTCTCCCACGTGTGCATTTACCAGCACTGATATTTGGGCTGCCCTGGAGCTGAGCTCTAATTGACAGTTTAATGGAGGGAGGAAACGCTATGGCTGGGGAAAAAAAAGAATCATTAGTAGGTTTGTGCAGTAACTGTGCATTGCGGCAGGCCTTGGCAGTTGGCACCTGAGTTAGTGCAGAGTTAGTCTTAAAAAATACCATATTGGAGGGGGGTTGGGGGTTGCTGCCTCCACTGACAGGGTTTATGGGGTATTAAACAACAGCGCCGGCAGAAAAATGCAGGCAGATTTGGAACATGCGCACACGTATAAACTTATGGATACACACAGAAGCACAAGCACATTTGCTTGAAAAATTTTTTTTTTTTTTTTTTTTTTTTTTTTTAGTTTGGGTGGGATTTGCTAACACTAACAAAAATAGTTTTAGACATGTACCATAATAATTCCATAGGGCTCTTTGAGGTACTTTGGAATTCCATAAAAAATTACATAATCATTCAGAACCATATTACTACTATAATACTGTCACAGTACTTTTTTTCTAACGAAGGAATCCCACAATTTGATAGTTACTGAAGAGTTGGGTAATGATATAAAAGGTACTGGGTGATATCTGATCAGGTTTGGGATATTTGGGACTGTAGAGTTTTGTGAAAAGGGTTTGCTGGTGTGTTCTTTAGAAAAAAATAATAATAATCAGAATTATATGTAATATTTCACATGTGTCTGTGTGTTAACATCATATACTGTCTAGTCCCAGACGTGTAGTGCTGGCTTGTCACCAGTATATATATTGTTGCTATGATGATAAAGTGCACTACATTTTGAGTTTACTTTTATTTCAGTTAGCTCAAAATATAGGGCACTTTAACATAGCATATAAAAACATTAAACTTATTTCATTTCAGTAGTTCCCAATACAAAGTTTCGTATTTTCATTTAATTTAACTTGATATAATAGGGTAAATAAAACTGAAATAAAAATGACAACTAAAAACAACAACAAAAACTTTAACTAAAATAGCAATGCTTATACAAATGCTAATATATATATATATATAATTGTAATAGTGCGTAAACAAATATTTCCAGATAATAATTTTAGACCTATTTGTGTGATGCTATCTATATAGTGTTCCAAATCAGTCAATTACTTTTATGGCCAATGCAGTTCTCTCAAAGTAGGCATGACACTTGTTGCAGGCTGCATCTGTCATTTCACTAGTAGGCCTATGCAACTTTTCAACATTGCATACTGACGTATTACAGTAATTAGCAACAGCTGCTAATGCAGCGTATTCTATATCTACTAGGCTACTCATTCGGCTAAACCTGGATGTACATAATGCTAATGTTATTATTCTCTTCAAGAGCATTAAACCACCACTGTCAATAAATGTTCTCTTTTCATGCAGCTCCAGAAAAGGAGCTAATTTGGAGTGTATCCAGAAATCTCTCAGAATTGTTATCTCACTCATTGCTATAACACACACACACACACACACACACACACACACAACTTTACCTCAGCGGGACACTCTAGAGGCTTCCAATTACACACAGTCTCACCTCTCCTTAGGATGCATTAACAAAGAGTCCAGATTTAGTTTAAATAAAGCAGATTGTGAAGCAATAAAGACTGGCCTAGCATCTGCAGTCTGTCAGGCAGGTGTGAGGCATGATCCCAGCGCTCATCTTGGCCCCTGTCACCTCTATACTTTCTCCTTGACAATGGAAGCCCTTGGTCGGCTCTGGGGAGCAGCAGACCGCTCAGCAGCCATTGATCGCATGAGGTGGAGGCAGCCGTGTGTGTCATTATTGGAATGCAGTATTCCTCCTCCTGCTTTTCATGTCTTCACACTCTACGAGCACGACATCGACCATTCTCTTTGCAGCATTACTCTCTACAAAAGAGACCAACGTGCTGGTAGAACTAAACTTGAGGAAGTTTCTAAAGTCCACCTGCCTCCCTCAAGCTTATCTATCTATAATCTCTGCCTCCTTTTTCTCTCTTCAGTTGTTGTTTAGTTTAAACCTCCATATTGAAGGATGTCTCAAAAGATGTTCTATCTGTTGAACAAGTGTTGAACAGTGTCTTAAACTCAGGATGATGAGCGCTGACTAAAAGTGAAAGGCCTTGGCACCAGTTTTCTTATGGCTCGTTTCCACTGAGCAGTACAGTACGGTTCGGGTTGGTAAACCATGATCCGGCTAGTGTTTCCACCCTTACTTGATAGGCGTGGTGTTTGCCGGAAAGAAGCGATCGTAAGAAGAAAGAAGAAGAAAGCGATAGTAAACAACAATGGATGACATACAGCAGATCTTGTTCTTGCTTCTCGACAAGTTTGTCACAAGAAGACAAGTGCCGACATTAGGCGTTTCTTAATACCAAGTACGCAAAGTTCGGACTCACCAAGTCCGACTCAGGAGAATGACTCCCAAGGACGCGAGTCCGGTAATTCTGCAAATGGAACAGCGCGTTCTTGAAAGCATCACTCAGCTTGCTCTGATACTCCGGTTATATGTACATTTTAGGCAACAATAAAACGAATTGAGTTATAAAACACCACTCTACCTCTTTTCGTTTTCATTTAAATACATTTTTAAACATTATAGGTGTCATGAACCGGGTTTTCCTTCTCTATCTCTGTCTCTCTCTCGTGGTTTGTTTCTTCCTGACTCGCACACACACACTCATCTACTCATTACCCTCTTGTTATCACTCCCAGCTGCTCCTTATATCCTATGCTCATCACTCTCTTCTCTCTCCACCTGTACGCCCTTTTCCCTGATGGGACGCTCTATTTCTAGTCTCCCTCTTCCCTTTGTTCTCTGCCAGATTATTAATTCATGTCTCATACATTACTGGATCTCTTACCTGCTTGTCCTGTCGTCCTGTCGTGTCCTGTCTGGAACGTGTTGTTATCTGGTGAAGTTGTCGCTAACCCTCTCTACACAGCCTCCTGCTGACGTGAGTCTGCTGTAACCTGTTGCGCCCACCGGTCACCTGGACCCGCTCTCTATTCTCGCCGGGCTTCCCCGCTACTGGCGGTGTGCCAGCCTCCTCGTTTACATTTGAAGAGACATTTTCTGTTTGTGTTATCGCCTTGTTGGCAGCCTGTGTTTCCTTTTGTGGATTTCCTGAGTTACATTAAAGAGACATTATCTGCCTTTGCGTTTGGGTCCTCTCTCCTTCTGAACTGTGACAGAATAATCTGGCCAACATGGACCCAGTGAAGGATGATGCTCTCCAGACCGCTCTCGAGATGCAGGGAGCCATGCTGGGCCGTTATGAGGATGATTTGGCCTCCGCTCGTCATGCCATGGAGGTTCTCGCTGCTCAGATGACCGACTTGACCCAGCAGTTTCACCACTTTCGCGCTGGAGCCTCCTCCCACAAGAGTATCGACGCTCCAGAACCAAGAGTGAACAATCCCCCTTGCTATGCAGGTGAACCGTCTGAATGTCGATCATTCCTAACGCAATGTGAGGTTGTGTTTTCTCTTCAGCCCTCGACATACACACAGGATCGCTCCCGCATCGCCTTTGTGGTCTCCCTCCTTACTGGCCGGGCACGGGAGTGGGGTACCGCCGTTTGGAGCTCCGACGCCGACTGTTTAGACCGTTATGTGCTCTTCAAGGAGGAGATGTTACGAGTTTTCGATCGCTCCTTGCACGGGGCTGAAGCTTCTCGCCTCCTCTCAACTCTCCGTCAAGGGAAGAGGTCTACAGCCGACTTTTCCATTGAGTTCCGCACTCTAGCTACCTCCTGTGACTGGAACGAGCCTGCGCTGGTGGCTCGCTTCCTCGAGGGTCTTAATGCCGACATCAAGGACGAGATCTTAGCCCGCAAGACCCCGTCCAATCTCGACCCACTCATCGACATGGCTATCCGCGTGGAGAAGCGTTTCGAATTACGCCGCCGAGCCCGCTGCCTTGAAGGATCTCTGCCACTCGCATCTGTCACTCCGTCTCCTTCCTCCACCAATCCAGAGGCGGAGCCGATGCAGCTGGGCGGGTTAAGGATCTCCGCAGAGGAACGTCAGCGCCGGATCACTGGACGCCTCTGTATGTACAGTGGTTCTTCCGCTCACTTCCTTTCTGCCTGCCCGGTAAAAGCCAGAGCTCACCAGTAGAGAGAGGGTTACTGGTGAGCGCTTCTACTTTAGTCCCTCCGCCACGCACCCGCACTACTTTCCCTGTTCACCTTCGTTGGCCGGGCTCCGCCGTCTCCTGCCGGGCATTGATTGACTCTGGGGCTGAGGGAAGTTTTGTGGATGAGGCCTGGGCCCGTGAACAGGGCATTCCCCTCATTGATCTAGAGAGTTTCACCCCGGTTTATGCTCTCGACGGCAGCCCTCTCGCTAGGGTTCGCTGTGCCACGTTTCCGGTGAGTCTCACCGTCTCCGGTAACCATCGAGAGACTATTTCTTTTTTTATTTTTCACTCTCCCTATACCCCTGTTGTTTTAGGACATCCCTGGTTAGTCGAACATAATCCACAGATAGATTGGTCCAACAGCTCCATCCTCTCTTGGAATTTGCCGTGTCATGTGAAATGTTTAGTGTCTGCCCTTCCTGCTGTGTCTTCTGTTCCTGTGTTTCAGGAGGAACCCGGTGATTTGTCTGGCGTCCCGGAGGAGTACCATGATCTGCGGGCGGTTTTCAGTCGTTCCTGGGCCGCTTCTCTTCCTCCCCATCGATCTTATGACTGTGGTATCGATCTCTTGCCGGGTACCACTCCTCCTCGCGGGCGTTTGTACTCCCTCTCTATGCCGGAACGCGAGGCACTTGAGAAGTATCTCTCTGATTCTTTAGATGCTGGTACTATAGTTCCCTCCTCCTCTCCTGCCGGCGCTGGTTTCTTTTTTGTTAAAAAGAAGGATGGTTCGTTACGCCCCTGCATCGATTACCGAGGTTTGAATGACATCACAGTCAAGAACCGTTACCCCTTGCCTCTCATGTCATCCGCCTTTGAAATCCTGCAGGGAGCTAAGATCTTCACAAAGCTAGATCTTCGTAATGCTTACCATCTAGTCCGGATAAAGGAGGGGCACGAGTGGAAGACCGCGTTCAATACCCCCTTAGGTCACTTCGAATATCGCGTTCTTCCTTTCGGGCTGGTCAACGCTCCGGCCGTTTTTCAAGCGTTAGTTAACAACGTCCTCAGAGACATGTTAAACATTTTTGTTTTTGTTTATCTCGATGATATCTTGATTTTCTCCCCCTCTCTCCAGGTACACACTTAGCATGTTCGCCAGGTTCTCCAGCGCCTCCTGGAGAACCGTTTGTTTGTTAAGGCAGAGAAGTGTACGTTTCATGCCAACTCCGTCACGTTCCTTGGTTCTGTAATTTCCGCTGAGGGCATCAGTATGGATCCCACCAAGGTTTGTGCCGTTACGGAATGGCCTCTGCCCGACTTGCGCGTCGCTCTTCAACGTTTCCTGGGGTTCGCCAATTTTTATCGTCGGTTTATCCGTAATTTTAGTCAAATCGCCGCCCCTCTCTCTGCCCTCACGTCAGCCAAGACGCGATTTTCTTGGTCCGATTCGGCACAAACTGCCTTTGATCGTCTTAAGTCTTTTTTCTCATCCGCTCCTATTCTAGTGACCCCAGACGTTAACAGACAATTCATCGTCGAAGTCGACGCTTCAGAGGTGGGCGTGGGAGCTATCCTCTCCCAACGCTCCTGCTGATGAGAAGATCCATCCCTGCGTTTTTTTTCCCCACCGCTTGTCACCTGCTGAGCGCAACTATGACGTTGGCAATCGCGAGTTATTAGCCATCCGGTTGGCCCTCGGTGAATGGCGACACTGGTTAGAGGGTGCTTCTGTACCGTTTATAGTCTGGACCGATCATAGAAATTTGGAATACATTCGCACTGCTAAGAGACTTAATGCACGTCAGGCTCGTTGTGCACTTTTCTTTGCACGTTTCGATTTCTCCATATCCTACCGACCTGGTTCTAAGAACCTTAAACCCGACGCTCTTTCTAGGCAGTTCGCTTCTCCAGAGGTTGCTCCCACCATGGAGGAAATCCTTCCTCAGGGCATGGTGGTGGGCGCCGCTGTCTGGGGAATTGAACGGCTCGTTAAACGCGCGCTTTCGCATTTCGTTACTCCCCGTCTTTGCCCCAGAGACCGTTTGTACGTTCCGCCTTCCGCTCGACTCGCCGTTATTCAATGGGGGCACTCATCTAAGTTGTTCGCCCACCCCGGTGTTAGGGGCACGATTGCCTCTATTCGGTCTAGGTTCTGGTGGCCCACTCGGGAGCGCGATATTCAGCGTTTTATCGCTTCTGTCTGCGCTCAGACCAAGGCCAGCAATTCGCCTCCCGCTGGTCTCCTTCGACCCCTTCCGTTACCGTCTCGACCGTGGTCACACGTCGCCTTAGATTTCATTACAGGTCTTCCCCCTTCCCAGGGAAACACTGTAATCCTTACCGTCTTCGATCGCTTTTCTAAGGCCGCACACTTTATCCCTCTTCCTAAGCTCCCATCCACGAGGGAGACAGCCCAGATCGTCGTTGACAAGGTTTTCAAGATTCATGGTCTCCCCTCTGACATAGTCTCCGATAGGGGTCCTCAATTCTCGTCTTTGTTTTGGAGAGAGTTTTGTCGCCTTATCGGAGCCTCTGCCAGTCTCTCCTTCGGGTTTCACCCTCAAACCAATGGTCAAGCCGAGCGGGCCAATCAGAGTATAGGTCACATCCTTCGCAGTCTTGCGTTCCGTAACCCCGCCTCTTGGTCCGAGCAGCTTTCCTGGGCCGAGTACGCCCATAATTCCGCTCCATCCTCCGCCTCCGACCGGTTTGTCGCCTTTTCAGGGTTGCCTGGGTTACCAACCTCCGCTCTTTCCTTCGCAAGACTCCGATTCTAATGTACCTTCCGTCAGGGCTTTTATTCAGCGTGCTAGGCGTACCTGGAGAGGAGTTAGGTCCGCTTTATGTAAGACTCGTTCCCGCACTCGACGGGCGGCTAACAGACGTCGTGTTAAGAGTCCCCGTTACACTGTCGGACAAAGGGGTTGGCTTTCCACCCTCAACCTTCCCCTTCAGTCCATGTCTCGCAAATTGGCCCCTAAATTCATTGGTCCTTTTCGTATTCTCAAGGTGCTCAGTCCTGTCTCGGTCAAACTAAGGTTATCGACTAATCTCTGACGCGTTCACCCTGTCTTTCACGTTTCTTGTATTAAACCCGTTGTTCGTGCGCCTCCCCGTCCTGTCACTACGCCCGTGCGCGTTGAGGGCTCTCCCACTTATAGGGTCCGCAGGTTACTTGACGTTCGTCCTCGAGGACGCGGTCATCAGTTCCTGGTCGATTGGGAGGGATACGGTCCTGAGGAGAGAAGCTGGGTCCCTGCTCGGGATATCCTGGACCGCTCGCTGATTGATGACTTCTACCGTTCTCGCCAGTCCTCCTCCTCGGGTGTGCCAGGAGGCGCTCTTTGAGGGGGGGGGGGGGGGGGGGGTACTGTCATGAACCGGGTTTTCCTTCTCTATCTCTGTCTCCCTCTCGTGGTTTGTTTCTTCCTGACTCGCACACACACACTCATCTACTCATTACCCTCTTGTTATCACTCCCAGCTGCTCCTTATATCCTATGCTCATCACTCTCTTCTCTCTCCACCTGTACGCCCTTTTCCCTGATGGGACGCTCTATTTCTAGTCTCCCTCTTCCCTTTGTTCTCTGCCAGATTATTAATTCATGTCTCATACATTACTGGATCTCTTACCTGCTTGTCCTGTCGTCCTGTCGTGTCCTGTCTGGAACGTGTTGTTATCTGGTGAAGTTGTCGCTAACCCTCTCTACACAGCCTCCTGCTGACGTGAGCAGTAGCACCTCAATGCAGTACATAAGATCCAAGGGGCGGAGTTAGATCCAGATCCGATGGGTGGAGTTGGATCCAGATCCGAGGGGCGGAGTTGGATTTCCTCTCACTGCATTATGATTGGTCGACAGGTTCCTAGCGTTTCTCACAGGTTCGCGTTTAAAGTCTGTGTAGAGAGAATGGTGTCGTCTTAGCGGCCCCTAACAAATGATCGTTGCGACGGAAGCGAATCAATCAAAACTAACTTTAGCTGGAAAATAATTTTATTAAAGAACCGATATAAAGCCAAAACCATCTCCATTTCCTATAAAGTTTATCTCTGTAAAGCTGCTTTGAAACAACACTGTTAAAAGCGCTATGTAAATGAAGATGATTTGATTTTTGACAGAAAAACAAACTTGCTGAAAACAAATCTTATTTAATGAAGTTTAAAAAGTTACAAACATTGTAGTTTTTACATTGTGTGAATGTGATTTTTTTTTCATTTGGAAAAAGCGTTTAATTATCCAAAAAAATTAATAAGCGTTTAATAATCCAAAACAAAAAGATTGATTAAAAATTCTTACATTTCATCTTCCCTGAAAAGCATGGAGTTCCTTGTTACATGCAAGAATAAATATCTCTTAAAAAGAAATGTATTCTTTGATTGGCTGATCTTTTACCCCTCTCAGTAGTCCACATGCACTTTGATTTCAAATATTATAATATTAATAAGTAGGCGCATCTACTTTTGAGTAATATTAAATCGAGTTTAAATTCAAGTAGAAAATATGTGTGCTTTTCCACTGATTATGCAACTGTAAGTGACTAAATTATAGCAGCACTAATTTTAAACTTATAAATGACTTCACAAGGGAATCTGACTTAATTTACATAACATAAGAGCATCTCACTTACATAAATGCATGAACAATTCATTACCAGCACAATTAAATAGGAAAAAAAACACATTTATTAACACACTAGGTAAAACAGACATTTTGAAAACAGTAGGGAAACTTTGAAGGCAAAACATAAGGAAAACCACATTGGGAGAACACACAGAAATGACACAAACATTACAGGGAAACCACCGGACATTCACAATTAACTATTCATCCTTTCAGGTCAGCACAGATCTGGCAGAACTCGCTGCAGAAGTCTGGGTGGGTGTCTTCACATATTATTTTAAAAAGTTCCCCCTTTCTTCCTCGACCTCCATATCCTGTGGGTTAGCAAAGAAAGCAAATATTTCAATGTTCATTATTTTTTTAATGTTTTAATTCATCATTGAAAGTAAAACACTCCATGGCAACAACTAACAATGCATACCTGGGGGCTGTTCCATAAACCAAGATTAGAATACAAGCCAGACTTATTTTGGTTAGTCAGACTTATTGTCGGTTGATTCTGTTTCATAAAGCAAACTTAAAATAGTTCAAACTCAGTTACCCTGGCAACTTATGCTGGGAAACTAGCCTGGTCCAGGGCAGGCTAACTGTCAGGCTAAGCCTCAGTTGTTGCACAGATCCTCTAACACTGACCAATAGGAACACAATTACTGACACTCTCATACCATTATTTGACTTTATTAACCACTATAAGTCCAAAAATAAATATACAGTAAAGAAAATCAACTTAAATAAGGCTACAATGATAAATTAGACAATATAGACCTAAAAACATATATATGTCGGGGTTTATATACAAATATATGTCGGGGTTTATATACATATCCTACAGGTTTTCTTTTCTTACTGGCTGAATGTTTTGTGATTTAATTAGATAGTTTTAAAAATGTATGAAACAGAACATTTAAAATAAATAATTACAAAAGCACAGTATACATTTAAACTGGTAAGATGAATCTGAGCTTAGTAATTGCTATATTAACCTACACTTGATTTACCCCATTACAATAGTCCCTTTACAGTTATTATCCTAAAAATACACTAAATTGTAGGTTTAAAATTCTAAATAAGGCACATCTAATGTCCAACAACCAATATTTTAGCATATATATATATTATGTACTTTATTATGTCTTTCAATTCAAATACATTTAACACAATTATACAAATGGACAGTTCCTGTATTTCCCCCCAATAAATCTTATTTTTCCTTCTACTTTTTTCTTTTGTGATAACCCACCAACACATAAAAACAATTAGAACAACAACCATTA
The DNA here is from genome assembly GCF_949152265.1 of Phoxinus phoxinus. Lineage (NCBI taxonomy): Eukaryota > Metazoa > Chordata > Actinopteri > Cypriniformes > Leuciscidae > Phoxinus > Phoxinus phoxinus. The sequence goes on from NC_136897.1 coordinate 10,686,175, forward strand.
AGTACATAGTTAGACACTTTTACATATGAAAAAAAAAAGGAAAAATCAAACATTCACATATTTATATCAAACTCTTATAATGACACATAATTTATAATAAGTTAATAAAGTAATATTATTTAAATATCAAATATTAAATAAGTAAATAAATAAAATAACAAATAATTAGAATTAAGGGAGGGAACGTTATTTAGTTATAGGCTAATGTATTCCTTTATTTTATGGAATATTCTTTGATTTTAGAGTGGCACATATCTTTTCAAAATGTATACGTTTGCTCTTAATTTCATGTTATCCTCTCCATAATGCACTGTATAAATTAAATCTAAACAAACCTTCTTGCTTTCTCCAACAAAAAAAAAAAAGATTGCTTTAAAAGCTGTAATTCTCAGCATTCTAATTAAATAAGTATAAGTCATCTTTTTTAAGTAGCTTAGGTCCTAAACCCAAAACTATATTTTGTATCTTTATTATATTATATTTGGTTTCTTTAAAAAAAAAGATTCCCTGAATTAGGCCTACTTCTGTTCAATTGTTTTATTATAAGGATAAAATATATGAGTTTAATGAGATATAAGTTCACTGCAACTGATCCAATATCCTAAAGATAAATTATTATAATTAGAAGATATTTCTGGTGTTATAAAATATCGCATAGCCTATTAATTTTCCAAGCAAAATGTATCAGAATTATTGCGCTCCTATTTGGCGCGCATGCGCGCAGCAGCGCTTGTTCAATGTGAAGTTTACAGCAAAATGGAACTATTTGCACGACATTCTAAGATTTTCAGATGGAGAATATTCCTGTGAAATGTAAGTTTAGCAAACACCATGTCTCAAACGCATAAAACAGCACAAAATATATGCAGTTTGATGGTGGATCGTTTGATCTATGATCGACCTCCAAGGCTGCTTAAGAAACGCGTGCACACGCAGTTATCTAGACTAGATAAACCTGGATCAAATTAGTAGGATTGCGTGAACTTGAATGACCTTTTATGAAACCGCTTTAGCCCCAACTTATTTGTTAGGTTTAATCAAGTCGGGTTTTGGACTTTAATCCCCGCTTTTCTTAGCATCTTTTATGGAACAGCCCCCTGGAGTGCAGTGTTTCCCTAACCTGGCTAGTGGGTAGCGTGGCTAACCTGGCTAACTAGATAGCTACCTATCTGACAACACCACATGTTAGCTTACCCTAGCAATAAACATATGAACATACCAACAGTATTATCCAAAGCTAATTAGTTTAGCTAAATAGATAGGCCACCACACGTGCGTGCTAACGTTAACGCTACAAACGACCTAACTTACCATTAATGGATGCCAGTTTAGCGGACTAGTTAAACATGTCTTGGTGTTATCAAAAAGTATGGACACTGTCAAAACTTTAACATATATTTAAGTGTGATCATTACTTAAAGACGCACACTAAATTATTAATCTATCTCGACTATATTAGTAATCAAAATGTAGACTTACATTGATGAGAGCAAACAATGGTGATCACCGATATGCTTGCTGGTTCATCTGGTGGTGGGGCTGGGGCGTGGGGGCGAAGTGTATATATAGTGGGAGGAGTTGGATCTGGATCCAACTCCTCCCAGTGGATTTCATGTTCTGCAGTGAGGACTGTAACCTGTTGCGCCCACCGGTCACCTGGACCCGCTCTCTATTCTCGCCGGGCTTCCCCGCTACTGGCGGTGCGCCAGCCTCCTCGTTTACATTTGAAGAGACATTTTCTGTTTGTGTTATCGCCTTGTTGGCAGCCTGTGTTTCCTTTTGTGGATTTCCTGAGTTACATTAAAGAGACATTATCTGCCTTTGCGTTTGGGTCTTCTCTCCTTCTGAACTGTGACAATAGGAGAGAGAGTTTGTTGGGCCACTAGCTGTCACTTTGATTGATTTATGACCCCTCATAAAAATTCCGATGCCCATAGCCCCCACCCGTGGGAATATTCCCACGCTTGCCCCTCCCCTAAGGGCGTGAACTGTATCGTGGGAGAATCTTGCAGGCTAGCCCATCCTTTATGGTTTTAGCCATGTAGAATTTGAGCTAAGAATTGAACATCTGATAAGTTTTCTGTACGGAGCACCTGTTGGTGTACCTGCTATGTCCGTCTGATTTTAATTACAGTGTATTGATCCTTAGCTGTGTATGTGTGTTTTTGAGGTGTAAACATTGGTAAATGATGAAAAAACATTCCAAAACAACGTATTTTAAGCTTTTTAAGAAGGATGACAGAAAACAGAGATGAGATCATGTTTTTTTATTAAAGAAATGTACTTTCATACATTTGAAAAGTAGTGTTTTCATACATTTGTTAAAACGTTGTAGCCTATAAAGTTAAAATACACATGTTTTCACACATTCGTAAAACTGTTGCATTTTACATAAGTCAACTTTCTGTTTCAAACATCATAATATTAAACCATATCAAGCAACATGTTAAAAGTATCAAACTAGTATTACGTTTTTACAGTTCCGTTTGTTAAAGAAGAACAACAGTTTTTTAACCAACCCCAAAGTTTAAAGATGTGTAAAAAGATTCCCTTGTGTGTAATCTCATGGGGCTCAGTGAATCGCGTGCATGTGGTCACACCAGAGGTCTGTTGGGAATGACAGAATTGAAGGTTGTGCACTGACTCGCTCAGGCCACTCCTACCAAACACACCCCTCAAAGCTGAGAGGTTGAGAGGCCGTGGTTTAAATTAAAGGTAGATATCTGTACGAAATAAGATGCACCGGTGTTTTGTCAAAAACAAGTTAAAGCGTTTAAATAGGATTTTTCTTAAAGTTATCAAAATGTGTTAGTATGTATTAAATTATATCGAGCAATCGTTCTATTTTCTAATATACATTTCAAAGATGTACTTTTCGCAATTACATTGTGTTTAAAGTCATTAAAACGTTGTATAAAGCTAAAATACACATAGCTTTAGTGTTTTTCATACATTTGTAAAAAGACATTAAACCAGTGTATCATTAAAACACATACATACATTTAAAAAATGTTAAAAAGTCAATATTCAGTCATTTAAAAAACATTGTATAAAGTTAAAAATACACATATCTCTAGTGTTTTTCACACATTCGTAAAACTGTTGCATTTTACACAAGTCAACTTTCTGTTTCAAACACATCATAATATTAAACCATATCAAGCAACATGTTAAAAATCTGCAAGGATCAAAATAGTATTAAGTTTTTACAGTTCCGTTTGTTAAAGAAGAACACAAGTGGTCACTTCAAAGGTCTGCCAGAAATGGATGATTAGGAGAAGACACAGTGACCACACGCAGGCTCCACCCCTAATACCTCCCACACCATGTGACAGCCGTGAGAAAAAATAACAAGTAGTTCCCACGTGTCACACCCAGTACCACCACAGCACACACACACACACACACACACACACACACACACACACACACACACACACACACACACACACACACACACACACACACACCCGAGGTGGCTCCACCCCCTAACCACCCCTCCCACACCAGGTGACTAAGCGTGGGAAAAAGACAACACAAATCTCCCATGCCCAGGAGTATCCATTCAATTACTCCGAACCAAAACAAATTAAAAGTGAACAGCTGTTTTTACATGGTCCTTCGAACCGGATAAACATGCCCTTAGCCTACATGCTCCCTGAGACACAGTCGAAGTCTACACAAAATAGGCCTACAGATATAACATTAAATACTGTACAGATAAATAACAAGGGAGGATCACGTGACATTTTTTTTTCCAACAATATCTTTATTTTCAAACATAAAAACATTACATAAACTCAAAAAACTCTTGCCCCACAACCCACAGAACTTTGTCCATCAGACTATCCAAAACATGACATCATAACATAAATAACTAATACAAATAAGAAACTAAAAAAAAAAAAACCAAAAGGAAACATAAATGTACAATAAAATAGTAAAACAAGTACTACATAAAAATATATATAAATAAATAATAAACTAAATAAAAAAAGAAATATATATATAAAAATAATTATTTAATGGAGAGAATAAGTACAAAACCTACCATGCACAGTTCTCACTAGTATGCACTACACATGAATTAATAAACATTTTCCAAGTGAACTGCAGGTTACTTATGGATCATCCCCAGACATCTCCACCAAACGAGATAAGTCTTTATTAGCAAGAAAGTTACTAAAGGGGCCCCAAATGCTATCAAAAAGTGGTAGCTTTCCTCTGATTGCATAAGTGATCTTTTCTAAGGGCAGAGTTGCTATTAATTCAGAAAGCCATCTACCTATCCTTGGTCTAGCCACCTCTTTCCAGGCAGTAGCAATAACTCTTTTGGCCAGCAACAAACCTATATCTAAAAATATTCTATGCTTCTTTCTTATGTTACCGTTAGCTGGATAGATACCCAATAGAAACATTTTGGGTTCTAAATGTATTTTTATCTCTAAAATTTCCTCAATACACTGTTTCACTTCTCCCCAAAATTCTTTTATTTGAGAACATTGCCACAAACAATGGAAGATCGTGCCCTTCTCCTTGTCACATTTTATGCAAACATCCGGTATGTCGTTATTAAATTTGTTAAGTTTAACTGGGGTCATATAAGAACGCATTAACCAGTTGTACTGCAAAAGTTTTAAACGTGAGTTCACAGTTTGTCTTTGTGCCTTGATACACGCCCTTTCCCACTCCTCAATGGAGATATTCTCCTGTAGGTCCTCTCTCCAGGACTCAAGTTTATGTACTGAGGATTCTGAGGATTCACCTACCAGTTTATTATATATTTTGGAAATCACTCCCCCTCCCTGACAGTCCCTCACCATCATTTCTTCGAACTTTGATAGGCTAGGAATGGACAGGGACTGATTTTGTTGAGTTCTGATAAAATCTCTCAGTTGTAAATATCTGAAAAACTGGCTGCGAGGTATGTTGTGCTTGACTACAATTTCGTCAAAAGACATCAGATGTGTATCGTCAGGACTATAAAGATCTCCTATTTTTTGTAACCCCTGCTCAGCCCAAATTTTAAACCCCCCCTCACTCCCTCCTGGGGGGAAGAGATCATTTCCCCATATCGGACTAAATACTGAGAGCGAGTCAGCTACTTGGAGATATTTCTTGACCTGTTGCCACACGCTAATCATATTTTTAGCCATAGGATTCTTGGTGATAATTTTAAGTTTCTTAAACTTAGCTGAGTACAGGTAAATGGGCAAAGGCAGCTTCAATGTATCGCCTTCCATTTCTCTCCAAAGTGGCACATTCTCCTCAGAATAGTAGAACATCATTGTTCTTAGTTGCGCCGCCCAGTAGTACCATAATGGATTTGGGCATTTAAGCCCACCTCTATCATAAGGCAAGTACAACAATGAAAGGCGCTGTCTGGAGCGTCTATTGTTCCATAGAAACTTAATGAAAAGTGTCTTCAGCTGAGAAAATAAATTGCTTGGTGGAGGCAAAGGCAAATTTTGAAACAAATACAACAGTTTAGGAAGTACATTCATTTTGAGAGTATTTATTTTCCCCATTAACGACATTGGTAAAGCAGCCCATCTATCTAAAGAAGTTGAGATCCCTTGCATAACTGGTCTATAATTACTTTCTATGATATTGTTAAGCAATGGGACAATTTGAATGCCTAAATAAGAGAAGCAATTGACAACCTTAAATTGTGATACTACATTAGTTGGATTTTCCCTGTCTACTTGGTTTAATAACATAATGGATGTTTTAGACTTATTGATCTTATAACCTGAGATCTTGCCGAAGTTTCTAATCAAATCTAGCAAAGCCGGGATGGATTTGTTGGTATTTTTGAGAAAAACAATTATGTCGTCTGCGTATAAAGCTAAACGATGCTCCGTCTGTCCTATAGTTATTCCAGAAATGCTATCATGTGACCTCACTGCAATTGCAAGGGGTTCAATTGCCATAATGAACAGCAATGGAGACAAAGGGTCCCCTTGCCTACACCCTCTCTTTATATTTATAATTTTTGAGATATTACTGTTAGTTAAAATTTGTGCATATGGTTCCTTATAAAGTAATCTTATCCAATTACAAAATGTCTCCCCCAAACCAAAGCGAGCCAAAATCTCAAACAAATAAGACCATTCCACTCTGTCAAATGCTTTTTCAGCATCGAGTGACAGTAAAGCAGTATCTGGGGCCTCCTTCTGATGATAAAGAATATTTAAGATCCTTCTGACATTATGGAAGCCTTGTCTGCCCCGGATAAACCCGTTCTGGTCCCTCCCAATTATTGTAGTTATTATGTCTTCGATTCTTTTTGCTAAAATCTTACAAAGTATTTTCAAATCTGCATTTAGCAGGCTAATAGGTCTCCAGTTTTCACATTTGTTAGTTGGTTTACCTGCCTTTGGGAGCAGAGTAATTAATGCTCCTCTTAATGATGACGGCAAGGTACCATTTCGGAAGGACTCTGTAAACATTTCAAAAATTGGAGTTAACAATTTATTTTTAAATTTTTTATAGATTTCAATTGGAAGACCATCAGGCCCGGGAGTTTTCCCTGCTTTAATACTGTCAATTGCTAAGGATATTTCCTCTACAGTGATATCTTTTTCCAAATTTGCTTTAAGAATTTCTGGTATCTTGGGTATATTTATACTATTTAAAAAAACTTTAAGTTCAGAATTGACATTCATCATTTCAGAACTATAAAGACCCTCATAAAATGTCCTGAAGGTTTCATTAATCTCTGTTGGATCTACAATGGGTTCTCCTTGATCGCTCAGAAGTGAGACTATAACTTTTTCGTTCTGTAGCTGCTTAAGACGCCAAGCAAGAACTTTCCCCGGTTTTTCACCCTGATCGTAGAAAGATTGCTTAAGTCGCAACAGACTGGCCACAGCTCTTGATGCAGATAATTCGTTATATTGTGCTCTAAGCAGCAATAGCTTTTGATGAGATTCTGTTGACCTTGTTTGATAATATTCATTTTCCATTTCCGTTATATTTGTCTCTAAATTTTTTGCCTTTTCAAAAGTCGATCTAGCTTTAGAGCTTGTGATGCTAATTATTTGACCTCTAATATAAGCCTTGAAGGCCTCCCATCTTGTACTTGCTGAAGTTTCTGTTGTATTAGTTTCAAAATAGAACCCGATTTGTTCATCCAGAAAAGAGACAAAGCCGGGGTCAGTCAGCCACTTTTGTTGGCAACGCCAAATCCTAGCATCTTTAATTAGCTTTGAGTCTTGATATACCAATGAATTGGGAGCATGATCTGAAATTAGGATAGCATCATAAGTACAATCCTTGATTTTGTGCCTTAACTCTGCAGATATCAAGAAGAAATCAATTCTTGAATAGGACTTGTGTGTACCGGAGTAACACGAAAACTTTAAATCGTCAGGATTTTCTTCCCTCCAGATATCTATTAGATTCAATTCTTTCATAAAGTGATATATAGTTACTCTGCTACGACTGTGAGAATCTACAGCTCCAGAGCTCCTATCCTTTACCGGATCTAATGCACAATTAAAATCGCCCGCCACCACACATTTCCCAGGAAGATTGGATAAAATAAGAAAAAAGTTTTGAAAAAAGTTGGGATCATCTATATTTGGTGCATAGATGTTCGCCAAGATAATTTGCTCTTTTAGTATAATTCCTTGAATAATAAGGTATCGTCCAAATTTGTCGTTGATAACCTTATTCACCTGGAGTGGTATTGACTCATGCACCAAAATAGTGACACCCCTAGCCTGAGAGTTAAACGATGCAGAAAAAACCCTGCCTCTCCACCTCCTCCTGATTCTCAAATCCTCATTGTACATCAGGTGTGTTTCTTGAAGAAACACAATATTAGACTGCATTAATTTGATCCTGTTCATGACTTGTTTAGTTTTCTTAAGTTTTCGTAACCCCCTGCAGTTCCATGATGTAATTTTAATTTTTATCTCACTAGACATTTTGCATAGTTTGTATAGTTGTACTCCCCAAACCTTTAAGATGATTGTAAAAAATAAAAAATGAAACAAACAAAAAACTAAAATAAATAATCCTACTGATGAACACTATACTCAAACCAACACCCATATTCAGGACACTTAGCCTGAAACCCTCCCCTTATAATCTTAAGACTTCCAGATAGCTGTTAACTGTTAACCTGAGGTTAAGACAGTATCACTGAGCTAGCAAAAGATAAACAACTAATAACATTAATCTTACGCTCCATGCTACCATAATTGAACATTACAAATATCTTTCATAAACCTCCTTTTACCATGAACTAAATCAATTTTAACTCTGTGAAGGCACCATATTGTTCTAAGAGAATCCGAACCCAATAGAAATACGGTAGTATAATCACAATTACCTTAAAATTAAATAAGGCATACAGCTTACCTCTTAATATTATTTATAAAAATAAATAAATAAAAAGGAAATACCTAAAGCGCTTATTAACATAACTTAACAGTGACTATAAACTCTGAGAAAAAGCCTTAAACATAACTTTACTAAACAAAGATATATATTTAACCTTGTAGTTTGCGTTAGCTCGGCTCAGTCATGTGCCATTAATTTCACATCCTCTGATATCTTCTCATCGTTTACTCATAATTCAGTCCGGTCCCCCTTCTGACCTGATCCGTTTGATGAAATCCTCCGCCTCGACATGGTTGTTAAAGATGTGAGGCCGTTCTTTATAAGTCACCAGCAGTCGGGCAGGAGGGATGATGCCATATCGGAGACCCATTAAACGGAGCTGCCGTCTCACCTCGTCAAACTGCTTTTGCTTCTTGTGAACACCTGCCGCCACGTCTTGATAAAATCTCACTGTATGGTTCTTGTAACTCACCTCTCTTTTTGTCTTGGCTGCTTTCGTCACCAGTTCTTTATCCCTGAAGTCCAAAAACTTCATTATCAGCGTTCGGGGTGAGGGGTTGTTGTGTGCTCCTGGTCCGATTCTATGAGCCCTCTCCACTGTTAGTTTGGTGCGTCCCAACGGCAGTTCCAGTGCGTCCGGTAGCCAGCTCTCCAAAAAGGCACACGCGTCGTCCCCCTCCGCTCCCTCAGGCAAATTGACCAGCCTCAAATTGGAGCGCCTTGATCTCGTCTCCAGGTCCAGAAGTTTTTCCTCCATGTCCTTGTTTTTATTTTCTAGGACACGAACTTTTGTTTGGAGCGAGGTGACGTTATCTTCTGTTGTCGAAATCCTTGTTTCTGCCTCCGTGACACGCTCTGCACAGTCAGTGATATCTTTCCTGACACTTTCAATCGCGGACAATATGCCATCAAACCTAGTGGAAAACTCCGTTTTCATGTCGTTTATAGCAGTTAGAATGGAACCCGCCATAAGGCCGGACCCTCCCTCCGCCGTATCATTACTTTTGTCCGACGATTTTTCCTCAGGAGTTGAGCTAGCCTCGTCGGAGTCCATGGCTTCGAGGTTACCCGCGGATTTCTTGCTAACGTTAGCTATCGTAAAGTCAGATAATTTAGCTTGAAGGGTTTTATTCCGCCCCTGACCGACTTTCTTTTGTGACAACGGCATTACCCTAAGTTTATCTATAAATATGGAGGTTTTGTACCCGTTCAAGACCAATATTTAAGCAGGAATTAGTCAACAGGATAGAGGAGCAGATTAACGTGCGTTCACTCAGCTCGTCGCCATACCGGAAGTCCCACGTGACATTTAGCCGATCAAAGTGCAAACATAATTAACAAAATAAACATAAGACGGAATGCGACGATAGCGATCTTCAATCGCTCTCATGAACTTAGTATTTTTACAGTTTTATAGCAAATAACTTTGTCACAGAAGTTCGCACACACACGCACGCAAGCACACACCGATGTGCTTTAAACTTTTAAAAAAGTGAAACATAAGTGGTAAACAGTTTTCACAGGGGTGTAACACTTTCACGTAAAACTTAAATATTTTTTTAAACGCTGTAAAAAGTTAAAATACAAAGGTGTCAAATTTTACAGTTAGAATGCTTTCCTTCACATACATATTTTAAAAAACGTTAAAAACAAAAAAGTCAACATTAAATCATTTTAAAACAAGTCATAGAATGTCTTTCACGAACGACTTTCAAAGATACCAGAAAATTATTGTAGCGAATATGCGTTTGTACGTTAAAATCTATGTTATTCAATTAAAAAATGCTACGAAACAAAGACAAGAAAACACCTTTCTATAAGTGACCCTCAAAATATGTGCATGGAGCAAATGGGTCCACGTACAATGATTTATCAGAAAATTACTTTTGTCACCTTGTTTGAAGAAAAAAATTAAATCAGCTGGTGCTATAACTATTGAAGTTATTACATCCTGAATACGGTAATGACCTGTTTTATGCGACATTTAGGCCTATATCCTCTTTCAAAATTAACTCAATACATTTGAATACGCTAATAACTGAACTTTAACATCTTAATATTTGGTGAAGTTAACATTTAGCCCTGCACAAAATGAAATACATACTATCTACTTTCTAAATGCTTGTTACGACTCTTGTTGCGAACAGACCACCATGCATATGTTTTGACCTTGTAATACTTAATCAAAATTTTGTATCCGGTGTGGTAATCTACACGTTGTGTATGTCACTAACAACAGTTACACCCACTCTTTACGACGTCATGACGTGTGGGGTTGTATATCTGACCTGACAATCTCACAGATATACGCAGAGCTCAACTGACCTCCGGACAGAGCCTGACCTAACAGGCCCCGTGCAAAGACCGGTGTGGACACCTGTGGTACTGCAACATCTCATCGATCAAAGGTTGAAGGGATATGGTTGTTACATGGGTAGCCAAAGACCGCATCAACATTCCTGTATGTCTGAGCATGACACGAATTGCGCTTCTTCGGCTAACAATGTGGAGGATCTGACGGTAAACCCCCCACTTCAGAGCGTTAACACAGACGACTTGGACGATTGCCCAAGGACTCAACCACATGACATTCCAGGAACTATCCGTATCTTTCAACATCGAATTGGGGGACAAAGTTTATACCATCCATGAAGTTTTGTTCTAAGGACTTGTGAAATGGAAGAACGGAGTCCGTTGAGTTCTGAAGATGCTGCACAAAAGCCAACGGTGTACGAGTGTGCCGCGAGCAAAGGGTGTCGTTTAAGGGATACCATAGACTGTATGTTTAATGATTATTTCAGAGGACAGATGATTGACTTGATGCATAAGATCATCGATGCTGTGTGTGATTCGAATAACGATTGTACCAAGCGTGTAACAAATCTCAAAAATGAAATGATCGTAAGAGGCTTGGTTGGCTCATGGCCTGATGTTATAATGCCAATGAGCCGATCTGTGTAATTCTCAGAAAAGTTCTGGGTGTGGTGTTTGATTGTAGTGACGAATTTGGAGTTCTCTGTATGTGTACATTTGTAGCAGATCTATGCATGACACTGTTTTCAAAAAATGAGAAAATCTGTGATGTCTGTGAAATAGTTGAAACTCTAACTACATCCTAGAGCAAAACAAGATAGGCTGCCGAAAATTTATTTTATGGTCAGACAAACTCTAATGTAGTTACTATTGTTTTACTTTTACTTAGCCTATTGCTTCTTTAACGCTTCAATGTGTGAATATACTGTAAAATGCTTCAATGTATGAATATACTGTATAACACATGTGTGAATATACCGTATATCCCACAATATATTGTTGAAATAAATTGATTTAAAAAAATATTTCCTTTGTGGTCATGTCTGAGCTCATAAAAATGTAACATTTTTATCATATTACAAAACGTATTCTTGGCGCTTATTAGGGACGGGGTTTGGTAAAAATGTAACGATTCGTTAGTATTGCAATGTTTGAGCCGCGATTCAATATTATTGCGATTCTTAACATATTGCGAAAAGATAATCCTACTACTAATAATGCAATATACAACCATAGGCTGTGAAAATATAGTATAGGTCTACAACAATGAGTTGTGGGGCATCATGAATGTTAATCACATTGACTGATTTGCTGAAATTAAAAACAGGGGTGATCGTGGCATCCAATAAGATTGCCATTTGTGCATTCGTTCCGACCCACTACCGGAGAAGTCGGCAACTCTTCTGCTTGTTGTTAAAAAGCTGAATAATAACGGATGAACACAGTAATTTTGACAGAAAAATACAAACAAGAATATCGTTTACATGTAGCAAGTCGATTGTGTGTGGTAGACCTATGTTAGACTCTCTCTCTCTGCGTGCGTGAGAGAAACGCAATGTTAATACTCTGTGTGATTCCACATCATAGATAGTGGGAAAGTTGCACTAAACAAAGTATCAATTTAGTAAAACATTCTCAAACAGAAAACTATCACTTAAATTCTTAATTGTCATTTATTCCTATAAACACTGAAAATAAACACTTCACTATAAACACTTCACCTAAAACACATACAGTCCAACATACAAAATGTGAAACAGGGTCATAATTTCCAAACTTGTGTGTATTATAAACGATGCTTTTCACCCCTCTTTTCTTCAGTAATTTGGTCTTTTGAATCTTACACGGTTGTGCACGTGTGATTCCTGTATAAAGGTTATGTTTTAAAGTTAGTCCATAGGCTTTACAAGAGTGAGGTACTTTGCATCATATGACAAAATAATACAACCAAAGATTTAAGCACAACTACTGTATTTACACACAGAATATCTAGATTGTGTACATTCCATTATCTCTTTGTTTGGGATTAGAGAACATCCTTAGCTCATGTTTCTTTAATTTGTGCAGGATGTTATATTGGTAACAAACAAACAACCAAAAACTTTAAAGCAACATGGACCCATAATATTAATATATAAAATATGGTATAATTAGTTTGAAAATGACTTCCATAATATTTTCTTTTAGTAAAGCTATGCCTGGATCACCCAAAGATCTCACAAAGATAGCTTTCTCGAACATTGCATGTTTGCACTATGCCTAAAACTTAGAAATCAACATGCATTTCATGTGGTTGTTAAACGCCTAAATGAAATGTAAGTTTGTCAGAAGAAAAAGGATCGGTCATACATTTAAAAAAGTCTTCTAGTGAAGATGTTGTGTTTGTCACAAACACATCTAAAGAGTTTTTATACGTGTGAGGAAACCTCTCGCAACAATACTGATCACAGAAATAATGCAGGTCATCAGATTGTTTTAAAGAAATTAAAACATAAATAAAAGGTGAATCTTTATTTAAAGAAGATAGATTGCTGCTTTTTCAACACACATAAATGTTCAAAATCGTTTGTATCTTTGACTACTTCTAATCCATACTTTGATGCATCATGGTTTTAGGTCTGTAAAAAATACATAATAAAAAAGAAATAACTGACTAGGGTTAAATGAAATAGCCTATTTTGGTGTCTTGTTTTAGTGTAATAACAGTTTTTGTAAAGCAAAGAGTTGTATTAATGTTTTTAAAATAGTTTTCATCCATTTCTTGTAGAGAGAACTAAAAGTTTACCAAAGCTCACAATGCCATTCAGAGTGCACAAGAGATGCTTTCTCGTTATCTAGGCATAACACAGCATGGTACAAAGTGATGCTCTCTCTGTATGATGTCGATCTAATAGTGAATTAGTAACTTAAATTTAATTAAATGTAAAACATTTTAAACGTTGTTTTGATTAATTATTTTTACCCCGATTTAAGTCTGTAGCAATAGGGAATGTGAAGGTACGTCACGCAGTGTTGCATTATGGGACGTGGCCGCCATATTTACAGGCACCGATCTCTGTTTACCAATCGCTATTGTTGCATTCCGTCTTATGTTTACTTTGTTAATTATGTTCGCACACACGCACACACACGCAAGCACACACCGATGTGCTTTAAACTTTTAAAAAAGTGAAACATAAGTGGTAAACAGTTTTCACAGGGGTGTAACACTTTCACCTAAAACTTAAATATTTTTTAAACGCTGTAAAAAAGTTAAAATACAAAGGTGTCAAATTTTAAAGTTAGAATGCTTTTCCTTCACATAGGCTACATATTTAAAAACAAAAACGTTAAAAACAAAAAAGTCAACGTTAAATAATTTAAAACAAGTTAGGCTATAGAATGTCTTTCATGAACGACTTTCAAAGATACCAGAAAATTATAAATTATATTTTTTAAACAATGTTGACGATTATAACAAATCTTTTTTTTTTTTTTATTGAAATGCAACTGCTCAAACCCACTGCTTATGACTCTTTAAAATAACATAACTTCAGCTGAATATTTAGCATTTAATCCGTAATCCCAGTTTGTCCAAATAACGTTTTTGGCAGTGGCATTTAGTTTCTCCCGGTAGGGTCCCTTCTCTTTTTCTTTCAACTTCTCAATTTTTCCCGTTCTTCTTCAATTGTATCTCTTTTTAGCCAAACACACCCACTATTAAATGTCATCAACGGCCGGCGAAAAGGTAAACAGAGATCGGTGCCTGTAAATATGGCGGCCACGTCCCATAATGCAACACTGCGTGACGTACCTTCACATTCCCTATTGCTACAGACTTAAATCGGGGTAAAAATAATTAATCAAAACAACGTTTAAAATGTTTTACATTTAATTTAATTTAAGTTACTAATTCACTATTAGATCGACATCATACAGAGAGAGCATCACTTTGTACCATGCTGTGTTATGCCTAGATAACGAGAAAGCATCTCTTGTGCACTCTGAATGGCATTGTGAGCTTTGGTAAACTTTTAGTTCTCTCTACAAGAAATGGATGAAAACTATTTTAAAAACATTAATACAACTCTTTGCTTTACAAAAACTGTTATTACACTAAAACAAGACACCAAAATAGGCTATTTCATTTAACCCTAGTCAGTTATTTCTTTTTTATTATGTATTTTTTACAGACCTAAAACCATGATGCATCAAAGTATGGATTAGAAGTAGTCAAAGATACAAACGATTTTGAACATTTATGTGTGTTGAAAAAGCAGCAATCTATCTTCTTTAAATAAAGATTCACCTTTTATTTATGTTTTAATTTCTTTAAAACAATCTGATGACCTGCATTATTTCTGTGATCAGTATTGTTGCGAGAGGTTTCCTCACACGTATAAAAACTCTTTAGATGTGTTTGTGACAAACACAACATCTTCACTAGAAGACTTTTTTAAATGTATGACCGATCCTTTTTCTTCTGACAAACTTACATTTCATTTAGGCGTTTAACAACCACATGAAATGCATGTTGATTTCTAAGTTTTAGGCATAGTGCAAACATGCAATGTTCGAGAAAGCTATCTTTGTGAGATCTTTGGGTGATCCAGGCATAGCTTTACTAAAAGAAAATATTATGGAAGTCATTTTCAAACTAATTATACCATATTTTATATATTAATATTATGGGTCCATGTTGCTTTAAAGTTTTTGGTTGTTTGTTTGTTACCAATATAACATCCTGCACAAATTAAAGAAACATGAGCTAAGGATGTTCTCTAATCCCAAACAAAGAGATAATGGAATGTACACAATCTAGATATTCTGTGTGTAAATACAGTAGTTGTGCTTAAATCTTTGGTTGTATTATTTTGTCATATGATGCAAAGTACCTCACTCTTGTAAAGCCTATGGACTAACTTTAAAACATAACCTTTATACAGGAATCACACGTGCACAACCGTGTAAGATTCAAAAGACCAAATTACTGAAGAAAAGAGGGGTGAAAAGCATCGTTTATAATACACACAAGTTTGGAAATTATGACCCTGTTTCACATTTTGTATGTTGGACTGTATGTGTTTTAGGTGAAGTGTTTATAGTGAAGTGTTTATTTTCAGTGTTTATAGGAATAAATGACAATTAAGAATTTAAGTGATAGTTTTCTGTTTGAGAATGTTTTACTAAATTGATACTTTGTTTAGTGCAACTTTCCCACTATCTATGATGTGGAATCACACAGAGTATTAACATTGCGTTTCTCTCACGCACGCAGAGAGAGAGAGTCTAACATAGGTCTACCACACACAATCGACTTGCTACATGTAAACGATATTCTTGTTTGTATTTTTCTGTCAAAATTACTGTGTTCATCCGTTATTATTCAGCTTTTTAACAACAAGCAGAAGAGTTGCCGACTTCTCCGGTAGTGGGTCGGAACGAATGCACAAATGGCAATCTTATTGGATGCCACGATCACCCCTGTTTTTAATTTCAGCAAATCAGTCAATGTGATTAACATTCATGATGCCCCACAACTCATTGTTGTAGACCTATACTATATTTTCACAGCCTATGGTTGTATATTGCATTATTAGTAGTAGGATTATCTTTTCGCAATATGTTAAGAATCGCAATAATATTGAATCGCGGCTCAAACATTGCAATACTAACGAATCGTTACATTTTTACCAAACCCCGTCCCTAATAAGCGCCAAGAATACGTTTTGTAATATGATAAAAATGTTACATTTTTATGAGCTCAGACATGACCACAAAGGAAATATTTTTTTAAATCAATTTATTTCAACAATATATTGTGGGATATACGGTATATTCACACATGTGTTATACAGTATATTCATACATTGAAGCATTTTACAGTATATTCACACATTGAAGCGTTAAAGAAGCAATAGGCTAAGTAAAAGTAAAACAATAGTAACTACATTAGAGTTTGTCTGACCATAAAATAAATTTTCGGCAGCCTATCTTGTTTTGCTCTAGGATGTAGTTAGAGTTTCAACTATTTCACAGACATCACAGATTTTCTCATTTTTTGAAAACAGTGTCATGCATAGATCTGCTACAAATGTACACATACAGAGAACTCCAAATTCGTCACTACAATCAAACACCACACCCAGAACTTTTCTGAGAATTACACAGATCGGCTCATTGGCATTATAACATCAGGCCATGAGCCAACCAAGCCTCTTACGATCATTTCATTTTTGAGATTTGTTACACGCTTGGTACAATCGTTATTCGAATCACACACAGCATCGATGATCTTATGCATCAAGTCAATCATCTGTCCTCTGAAATAATCATTAAACATACAGTCTATGGTATCCCTTAAACGACACCCTTTGCTCGCGGCACACTCGTACACCGTTGGCTTTTGTGCAGCATCTTCAGAACTCAACGGACTCCGTTCTTCCATTTCACAAGTCCTTAGAACAAAACTTCATGGATGGTATAAACTTTGTCCCCCAATTCGATGTTGAAAGATACGGATAGTTCCTGGAATGTCATGTGGTTGAGTCCTTGGGCAATCGTCCAAGTCGTCTGTGTTAACGCTCTGAAGTGGGGGGTTTACCGTCAGATCCTCCACATTGTTACCCGAAGAAGCGCAATTCGTGTCATGCTCAGACATACAGGAATGTTGATGCGGTCTTTGGCTACCCATGTAACAACCATATCCCTTCAACCTTTGATCGATGAGATGTTGCAGTACCACAGGTGTCCACACCGGTCTTTGCACGGGGCCTGTTAGGTCAGGCTCTGTCCGGAGGTCAGTTGAGCTCTGCGTATATCTGTGAGATTGTCAGGTCAGATATACAACCCCACACGTCATGACGTCGTAAAGAGTGGGTGTAACTGTTGTTAGTGACATACACAACGTGTAGATTACCACACCGGATACAAAATTTTGATTAAGTATTACAAGGTCAAAACATATGCATGGTGGTCTGTTCGCAACAAGAGTCGTAACAAGCATTTAGAAAGTAGATAGTATGTATTTCATTTTGTGCAGGGCTAAATGTTAACTTTACCAAATATTAAGATGTTAAAGTTCGGTTATTAGCGTATTCAAATGTATTGAGTTAATTTTGAAAGAGGATATAGGCCTAAATGTCGCATAAAACAGGTCATTACCGTATTCAGGATGTAATAACTTCAATAGTTATAGCACCAGCTGATTTAATTTTTTTCTTCAAACAAGGTGACAAAAGTAATTTTCTGATAAATCATTGTACGTGGACCCATTTGCTCCATGCACATATTTTGAGGGTCACTTATAGAAAGGTGTTTTCTTGTCTTTGTTTCGTAGCATTTTTTAATTGAATAACATAGATTTTAACGTACAAACGCATATTCGCTACAATAATTTTCTGGTATCTTTGAAAGTCGTTCGTGAAAGACATTCTATGACTTGTTTTAAAATGATTTAATGTTGACTTTTTTGTTTTTAACGTTTTTTAAAATATGTATGTGAAGGAAAGCATTCTAACTGTAAAATTTGACACCTTTGTATTTTAACTTTTTACAGCGTTTAAAAAAATATTTAAGTTTTACGTGAAAGTGTTACACCCCTGTGAAAACTGTTTACCACTTATGTTTCACTTTTTTAAAAGTTTAAAGCACATCGGTGTGTGCTTGCGTGCGTGTGTGTGCGAACTTCTGTGACAAAGTTATTTGCTATAAAACTGTAAAAATACTAAGTTCATGAGAGCGATTGAAGATCGCTATCGTCGCATTCCGTCTTATGTTTATTTTGTTAATTATGTTTGCACTTTGATCGGCTAAATGTCACGTGATCCTCCCTTGTTATTTATCTGTACAGTATTTAATGTTATATCTGTAGGCCTATTTTGTGTAGACTTCGACTGTGTCTCAGGGAGCATGTAGGCTAAGGGCATGTTTATCCGGTTCGAAGGACCATGTAAAAACAGCTGTTCACTTTTAATTTGTTTTGGTTCGGAGTAATTGAATGGATACTCCTGGGCATGGGAGATTTGTGTTGTCTTTTTCCCACGCTTAGTCACCTGGTGTGGGAGGGGTGGTTAGGGGGTGGAGCCACCTCGGGTGTGTGTGTGTGTGTGTGTGTGTGTGTGTGTGTGTGTGCTGTGGTGGTACTGGGTGTGACACGTGGGAACTACTTGTTATTTTTTCTCACGGCTGTCACATGGTGTGGGAGGTATTAGGGGTGGAGCCTGCGTGTGGTCACTGTGTCTTCTCCTAATCATCCATTTCTGGCAGACCTTTGAAGTGACCACTTGTGTTCTTCTTTAACAAACGGAACTGTAAAAACTTAATACTATTTTGATCCTTGCAGATTTTTAACATGTTGCTTGATATGGTTTAATATTATGATGTGTTTGAAACAGAAAGTTGACTTGTGTAAAATGCAACAGTTTTACGAATGCGTGAAAAACACTAGAGATATGTGTATTTTTAACTTTATACAATGTTTTTTAAATGACTGAATATTGACTTTTTAACATTTTTTAAATGTATGTATGTGTTTTAATGATACACTGGTTTAATGTCTTTTTACAAATGTATGAAAAACACTAAAGCTATGTGTATTTTAGCTTTATACAACGTTTTAATGACTTTAAACACAATGTAATTGCGAAAAGTACATCTTTGAAATGTATATTAGAAAATAGAACGATTGCTCGATATAATTTAATACATACTAACACATTTTGATAACTTTAAGAAAAATCCTATTTAAACGCTTTAACTTGTTTTTGACAAAACACCGGTGCATCTTATTTCGTACAGATATCTACCTTTAATTTAAACCACGGCCTCTCAACCTCTCAGCTTTGAGGGGTGTGTTTGGTAGGAGTGGCCTGAGCGAGTCAGTGCACAACCTTCAATTCTGTCATTCCCAACAGACCTCTGGTGTGACCACATGCACGCGATTCACTGAGCCCCATGAGATTACACACAAGGGAATCTTTTTACACATCTTTAAACTTTGGGGTTGGTTAAAAAACTGTTGTTCTTCTTTAACAAACGGAACTGTAAAAACGTAATACTAGTTTGATACTTTTAACATGTTGCTTGATATGGTTTAATATTATGATGTTTGAAACAGAAAGTTGACTTATGTAAAATGCAACAGTTTTACGAATGTGTGAAAACGTACTCGGTTACTAACGTAACCTCGGTTCTCTCTAGGAGAGGGAACGAGTACTGCGTCGAAAGAACGCTACGGGAAAGATATTTCTTTGTCGAGATTGAAGCCAAAAATTAATCCTTAATTTTGTAATATTGTAAAACGCTTTTCTGAAGCATACAACCTAGGCGGAGCAATACAGCTCACCCATTGGCTGCTCTGCCAGAAAAGCACAGCCTATGCGAGGCCAGGACGCTGACCAATGAGGACGCTTCGCGCCCTTCTGCGTCACCTCCCGCCCAAACAGGCGTGGCCTAGGCCTATAAATACGAGCATAGCTGTCTAACACGCCGATTTTCGTCAATGAAGCGACGCAGCGTGGACACGCACGGCATGAGACGCAGTACTCGTTCCCTCTCCTAGAGAGAACCGAGGTTACGTTAGTAACCGAGTTACGTTCTCTTACGTAGAGTTCTCTCGTACTGCGTCGAAAGAACGCTACGGGAACCCTATGCAAACCGCCGTGCGTGTTCTTGGATCGACACAGACACCTAAGGGCGCGCGCGCCCTGGTATACAAGCGCCTACCCCAAGAAGTATAAGGAGAGCGGCTAAAATAGCATCATCCCTTATAGTAGTGCCTCTTAAGGCATAATAGCATATATATGTAAATATAGATATATATGAGGGGTAATAGCATGCTCATGGGACACATTGTCAGTGAGTGATGCTTAAAACATTGAAGTGACCTGGGCCGCAGCGCGGGGCAGGAGCACTTATACATATTAGACATTGAAGTGACCTGGGCCGCAGCGCGGGGCAGGAGCACTTGTACATATTACCATTGAAGTGACCTGGGCCGCAGTGCGGGGCAGGAACACTTATACATAGTCTTCTAGACCGAGAGCAGTTTAGCCTGCAACGCAGGAACCTCTAGGTTATAGAACCTAATAAATGTAGACGGGGAGGCCCAGCCTGCCGCCATACAGATATCTTGTAACGAGATTCCGCTATACCAAGCCCATGAGGAGGCCATGCCTCTCGTGGAATGTGCTCTGATGCCCAAAGGGCATTCCAAGCCTCTAGATGTGTAGGCTAGCGCAATGGCGTCCACTACCCATCGAGACAGACTCTGTTTCGTTGCGGCTCGTCCCTTGGAGCGCCCGCTGAACGAAACGAAGAGCTGCTCCGTCTGTCGAAAAACAGCGGAGCGGGACACGTAAGCTCTTAATGCCCTGACCGGGCAAAGGGAGCTATTTCCGTCCTCTGAGGCCGGCAGGGCCGACAGGGAGATGACCTGAGCCCTGAACGGTGTGTTGAGGGACTTAGGCACGTACCCATGCTTCGGTTTCAACACGACTATAGAGTCGTTTGGCCCGAACTCCATACAAGAAGCTCTCACTGAGAGCGCTTGCAAGTCTCCCACACGCTTCACTGAAGCGAGAGCCAAAAGAAACACGGTCTTGAGAGACAGGTGTTTCATGTCAACTGAGTGAATAGGCTCGAAAGGGGCCCCTTTCATAGCGTTCAACACTGTAGAAAGGTCCCAAACGGGGACTGAAGGAGGCCTTGGAGGGTTTAACCTCCTGGCGCCTCTCAGGAAGCGGACCACCAGGTCGTTCCTGCCTAGTGAACGGCCAAGCGTTGGATTAACGAACGCTGATATGGCAGCCACATAGACTTTGAGCGTGGATGGGGTTCTTCCCTTATCCAATAGCTCTTGCAAGAAGGAGAGAATCTCCGGTTCTCCACACTGAAGTGGTGACAGACCTTGATCTGAACACCATCCAGAGAACACCGACCATTTGGAAGCGTAGAGCCGTCTAGTAGACGGAGCCCTAGCTTGTTCGATCGTGTCTAACACTCCTCTTGGGAGGTTAGCGGGTACCCGTTTATGGCCCATACGTGTAGGGACCAAAGCTCGGGGTGAGGATGCAAAATCGAGCCCTTGGCCTGTGAGAGGAGGTCTCTCCTCACTGGTATCGGCCACGGGGCAGTACTTTTCAGTCGCATCAAAGCTGGGAACCAGGTCTGATTCGTCCAGAATGGAGCAACTAGCAGTACTGAGCATACGCTCTCCCTGATACGCTCCAGCACTTGAGGCAGGAGTGAGACAGGAGGAAAAGCATAGAGCGGGCGGCGGGGCCAGACTCTGGCCAGCGCGTTCGTGCTCTTCGAAAAGAATTCTGGGCAATGAGCGTTTTCCTGGTTTGCAAACAGGTCTATTTCCGCTCTGCCGAACGTTTTCCACAGCAGACGCACTGTCTGTGTGTGTAGGGACCACTCTCCAGTGGGAACGTTGTTCCGTGAGAGTCTGTCCGGGCCTATGTTCAAGTGGCCTGGCACGTGCATTGCTCTTAACGAGCGCAGGTTGTGCTGGGCCCACACCAGTATGCGTTCCGCTAACCTGAATAGGTTCCGGGATCTCACGCCACCCTGGCGGTTTATGTAGGCTACTACCGACATGTTGTCCGAGCGGACCAGGACGTGGTGTCCTTTTATCCGGGGACAGAAGCGCCTCAGCGCAAAGTCCACTGCCATCATTTCCAGGCAGTTTATGTGCGGTAGTTCGGCTCGCTCTGACCACTGGCCAAAGAGCGGACTGCCGTCGAGCAGTGCTCCCCAGCCTGAGGTGGACGCGTCCGTGGACACCACCTTCAGGCTCGAGGAAGTCCCCAGGCTTACACCTGACCGGTACCAGTCTGACGCTCTCCATGGTGTCAGGGCTGAAATGCATTCCTGAGTGACCTTGAGGCGATAGCGACCGTGTAGCCATGCTCGGCGCGGTACGCGCGCTCTCAACCAGAACTGTAGTGGGCGCATGCGCAGCAGGCCCAACTGCAGCACTGTTGAGGCTGAGGCCATGAGGCCCAGCATTTTCTGAAATCTCCTGAGTGGCACTATGTGGCCGCTGAGGAAGGATTTCGCCATTTGCAGGGTATTTCGCCTGCGCTGTGATGACAGCTGTGCTGTCATAGACAGTGAGTTCAGATCCAGTCCTAAAAAGGAGATCCTTTGACTGGGAAACAGTGAACTTTTCTCCCAATTGACCCTCAGACCTAAGCACTCGAGGTGATCGAGTATTAGTGTCTTGTGGTGAGCGAGTTCTGACGGCGATTGAGCCAGAATTAGCCAATCGTCCAAATAGTTCAGAATTCGAACGCCCCGGAGTCTCAGGGGTGCCAGCGCCGCGTCCATGCACACTGTAAATGTACGAGGTGCTAGGGATAGGCCGAATGGCAGGACTGTGTACTGATATGCCCGGCCCTCGAAGGCGAATCTCAAAAATCGCCTGTGACGTGACGCAATTTGTATGTGAAAATACGCGTCTTTCAGATCTATTGCCATAAACCAGTCTTCTCGGCGAATTTGCGCGAGGATACTTCTGGTCGTGAGCATTCTGAACTTCCGCTTTGCAAGCGTTTTGTTCAGACGCCTTAGATCTAAAATGGGTCTGAGACCCCCGTCTTTCTTCGGTACCAGGAAATATCTGCTGTACAGGCCCCCTTCGCTCTGAGCTTGAGATAAAGGCTCTATGGCCCCTTTGCTCAATAGCTTCGCTATTTCGGCTCGAAGTAGATGTGCTACTTCTGTTTTTACCGTGGTTTCGACTTTTCCCGTGAAACGGGGAGGGCGTCGATAAAACTGTAGCGAATAGCCTCTTTTTATAGTCTCTAGCACCCATTCTGAAACCCCGGGTAGTCCTTCCCATGCATCTGCACGTGTGACTAGGGGTTGAATGTAATCTGGGCTCTGGTCGCGAAATGGCGGCGACACGAGAGCAACCATGTGCTGTGACATGGACGCCGTGGCGTCTGAGGCGGGGGACATGTTTAACACAGTATGCGTCCCGCGCGCGCTCGACTCTCTGAGTTGAGAGAGAGCACGCGGGGCGAGCCCTACGGGGCTCGTTATGTTTGTGAATAAACGTGGGCGCTTGGTGGGGGCACATTTATAACACCGGGGACACTGTGTTTGTGTACTGACTGACCGTTCGTTAGTTTCGTTTTTACAGAAACCGCGGAACGTGCAGTGTGTAGTGGTTGTGGGCACTGGACAGTGGGCACGCTCACTACACGTAAAGCACAATCGGTGTGAGCCGATTTTATGTGTGCAAACCCTGTGTTGAACGGGGCTGTGCTTGTGTGAATGAATGGGCACTGGGTGGGCATTGCAGTTACACACATTACACCATCGGCCTTGGCCGGAACACCAGAAATTAAACTCTTTTTTAGATTTATCTGGGTCGCCGTGAAAACGGCGTTTGTGTGCAGGCAAACGGGCTTTACGGCCGGTTTGTTGGCTGCTGAGTACACTGGTACAAACACGGAACTTAGGGCTGTACAAGCGGGAATCTTTGGTGGAAGTCCGGCCGCAGCGGGACCCGAACACCGTCTTTTTCCTAGCAGGGCTAGGATGGCGCCGAGGCCTCGGGCTTGATTGAGATCTTGGGCCGAGGACCACGCGGTGGCGGGCGGCGTCCGGCGGAGCGAGACCGTGGTCTCTCTCGGGCCTGTTGCTGCTGGGCCGGCGCGGCGGGCGCGGGGCGCTGCTGAGTTCGGGCAGGCGGCTGTTTAGGGCGGCCTGTTGCGGAACTGGAGCGCTTTGGCAGGAAATGTCTCATGGCCTGCGAAGTTTTCTGTACCTCGGCGAATCGGTCCGCGAAGTCCTTCACGGAGGATCCGAAGAGGCCAGCCGGTGAAATGGGGGCGTCGAGAAACGCAGAGCGCTCGGATTCCGCCATTTCAGAGAGAGTCAGCCATAAATGTCTCTCAGAAACAGTAGCTGTGGCCATAATCCTGCCGATGGCGTGTGCGGCGGACTTTGTAGCGCGAAGAGCTAGGTCTGTGGCGCTACGCAAGTCCGGAACACTGATCGCGCCCGGGCCTTCCTCGTCTAGCTTGCAGAGGAGGTTGGCCTGGTGGATTTGAAGCACCGCCATGGTGTGCAGCGCCGATGCAGCTTGTCCGGCGGCGGAATACACGCGACCGTTCAGAGCTGAAGACGTGCGGCAAGCTTTGGATGGTAGGACTCCCTTAGCCCGCCGTCCCGCAGAGGGTGGGCAAAGGTGAGTCGCTACCGCCTCCTCGACCGGAGGGAGAGCGTGGTAGCCTCTGTCTCGAGCACCGTCCACTACGGAGAATGCTGGCGAGGCAGAAGTACGTACTCTGGCTGAAAATGGTGCCTTCCATGATTTCGCTACCTCTTCGTGAAGCTCAGGAAGAAACGGTGCGTGTCTGGAGGGGGGCGCAGCGCGGTCTCCAGAGAGGAAGCGTCCATCCAGCCGGTTGAGTGCAGGTTGTTCGGGCGTCGACCAATCGAGGCCGAGGCTCGACACGGCCTGTGTGAGCAGACGCATCAGTTCCGCCTCGATGCTGATCTTTCCTCCTCTGCGCTCTCGAACAGCGGGGGAGGGGAGGTCCACAGAGCTCGCCCAACCCTCGCTCTCCGAAGCGAGAAGCGAACAGCAATCATCATCTCCCTCTGATACAGCTTGCTGGTCGTCATCCATAACGGACAAAGCGGCGTGCTGCGGCTGTTGTCCGTCGGTGAGCGACTCGAGCGAGACGTTGAGAGGAGCTAGCGGCGGCGGCGGCGAGCTCCTCGTGGAGGGAGGTTCCGGGACCCGCTGAGCACGGCGCTTTTTACGGCGCGGCGCTACAGGGGGCGGTTGAGCAGCTTCGGCGAAAGATGCAAGGCGAGTCCGCAGAGTCGCGATTGGCATCATGTCGCAGTGATGGCAGCCGCCATCACCGAGAGCGATAGCTGCATGTTCCTCGCCCAAGCAGGAAACACATAACTCGTGGTGGTCCCCGTCGATGAGCGCGGCTCGGCAGGAGCCGCAGGAAAAGCGAGACATCTTTATAAAGACGCTCGTGCTCTTTTGTGAGGAAAAAGCGTGTGACGCGGTAGGCGAACACACACACAAAACACACACAAAACTGAAAGGATATATCCACGCCGGAGAAGCGCAGCAGGGAACGGCGGCTGAAGGCGGCGAAGACCAGCGGCTTCAGGTAAGGGCTCGTCCTGCTGAGGTGCTTGTATCCAAACGGCTGTGGCGGCTCGAATCAATCCAGCGATGCGTGCAGCTTCGTTGAATTTAAGAAAATCGGCGTGTTAGACAGCTATGCTCGTATTTATAGGCCTAGGCCACGCCTGTTTGGGCGGGAGGTGACGCAGAAGGGCGCGAAGCGTCCTCATTGGTCAGCGTCCTGGCCTCGCATAGGCTGTGCTTTTCTGGCAGAGCAGCCAATGGGTGAGCTGTATTGCTCCGCCTAGGTTGTATGCTTCAGAAAAGCGTTTTACAATATTACAAAATTAAGGATTAATTTTTGGCTTCAATCTCGACAAAGAAATATCTTTCCCGTAGCGTTCTTTCGACGCAGTACGAGAGAACTCTACGTAAGAGAACATGTGTATTTTAACTTTATAGGCTACAACGTTTTAACAAATGTATGAAAACACTACTTTTCAAATGTATGAAAGTACATTTCTTTAATAAAAAAACATGATCTCATCTCTGTTTTCTGTCATCCTTCTTAAAAAGCTTAAAATACGTTGTTTTGGAATGTTTTTTCATCATTTACCAATGTTTACACCTCAAAAACACACATACACAGCTAAGGATCAATACACTGTAATTAAAATCAGACGGACATAGCAGGTACACCAACAGGTGCTCCGTACAGAAAACTTATCAGATGTTCAATTCTTAGCTCAAATTCTACATGGCTAAAACCATAAAGGATGGGCTAGCCTGCAAGATTCTCCCACGATACAGTTCACGCCCTTAGGGGAGGGGCAAGCGTGGGAATATTCCCACGGGTGGGGGCTATGGGCATCGGAATTTTTATGAGGGGTCATAAATCAATCAAAGTGACAGCTAGTGGCCCAACAAACTCTCTCTAATAGGCACACAAATGTGGTTCAGACAATGTGTATTGATTCACTGCATGTATAACGTTAGCCTATTTATAACAAAACGAAATATAAAACACACCCCTGTTATTCCAGGCAATATGTGCACTTGTACAAATGTTTCAATAAACAACATTCCAGTGATAATCTTGAAAGAAAATAAAAAAAATGACAAAACCTATCTCTTTTTGTTAAATTTCAGTTTTATCAATAATAGCCATTATAAAAGTATAAGTAAAAGGTACAAGAAGCTATACAATAAGAAATAAAGCAAACAATTTAGTCAATATACAAATTCAGCGCTAGTCTAACATTACAACGGTAAAGTTAATAGCCTAAATATTTGAAACTTCACTTAGCCCTCAGCAAAAATGATTGGCCAGGGAATGAATTATAGATTCACGAGACCAAAGATCGCCGTTAGGTCTAGACAAGATGAATTATATCTCATGTTTAACCACTGCAGAGACTTCAGAGTCAGCGGCAAACGTCAGAACGACTAGCCGAGGAAAGGCTGTTCCAGGCGAGGAATATGAGCGCAGAGCGCCCGGTGATCGCCTGGAATGGATCTCATAACCTGGATCAAATATTCATAAACCACAGATTGGAGCTTTAAACAACTACATTCTCGCCTGAAAAACTCTTAAAACTACATTTCATGACACAATAACAATAGTATTATAATTCTACTGTACATAAAAAAATGTCATTCACCTTGTAGCACGCGTAAATCGTGTAGCGTGTCCAGCTCCACCCTTTAGTACCGTACCACTGTGTTAGGTACCCCAACGGAAGGGTACACAAAATGTGGTACGGTATGGTTCGGCATTTTGATACCATTCGCAACTTTTCCATTCAAAACATGCGCTAGATATTGCCTACTTCAGGTTGTACATTGCCTACTTCAGGTTGGTGGAGAGTTCCTGCCTCAAGTGGAGGAGTTCAAGTATCTTGGGGTCTTGTTCACGAGTGAGGGAAGGATGGAACGGGAGATTGACAGACGGATCGGTGCAGCTTCAGCAGTAATGCGGTCGATGTACCGGTCTGTCGTGGTGTCTCGATTTACCGGTCAATCTACGTTCCTACTCTCACCTATGGTCATGAGCTTTGGGTCATGTCCGAAAGGACAAGATCCCGGATACAGGCGACCGAAATGAGCTTTCTCCGCAGGGTGGCTGGGCGATCCCTTAGAGATAGGGTGAGGAGCTCGGTCACTCGGGAGGAGCTCAGAGTAGAGCCGCTGCTCCTCCACATCGAGAGGGGTCAGCTGAGGTGGCTCGAGCATCTGTTCCGGATGCCTCCTGGACGCCTTCCCTGGAAGGTGTTCCAGGCACGTCCCACCGGGAGGAGACCCCGGGGAAGACCTAGGACACGCTGGAGAGACTATGTCTCTCGGCTGGCCTGGGAATGCCTCGGTGTCCCCCGGAAGAGCTAGAAGAAGTGGCTGGGGAAAGGGAAGTCTGGGCATCTCTGCTTAGACTGCTGCCCCCGCGACCCGGCCCCGGATAAGCAGAAGAAGATGGATGGACATTCGCTAGATATGCATGTTTGTTTGTTTATTATAATTCTATGTATATTTTGTTGTCTATACTACTTTGGGTATATTATTGTTTATGACCCATTTCTTCATATTTCTGAAATTGATTACTTTATTTATTGTAATTGTGTTAAGTGATGTTTGTGTTATTCCCTGTGTATGTGTAATGGACTAGTCCTTTGTGTGTATAAGTTCCCCATGTGTATCATTTGGGAGGTCATGTTTTTTTTGGTTTAAATATCGTTAAGCTTGGTTCTGTTCAGTTGACCATTTTTATGGGCCTTGACCTGACTTTATTTCATTCAGTTGTCAAATTATTTACTTTGTCATTTTGTTTGGCATTGAACCTGTTAAGGTGCAACGCCACTTTTGAAAACCCCCCAGAAATGGCATACCCAAACTGGAAAAGATACAGTTCATGAACCCTTTGCACTAAAAGCACAAGTATGATCTCATTTGAAAGCTTACACCTGGCATTTTATTGTAAATGTAGAATTAATTATTGTCATTTTTTGTTGTTGTAAATAGCTTCAAAGTTTTGTAAAGTTATTAGAAATGTATTTTTATGAAAAATCTTCATGAAAATAAAATTGAAGTTGGCACTGTATCAATCTAGAAATGCACTGCAGCTAAAGCCACATGTCTGACCAAGTTATATTTAAAATCTGAAGATAAGTCTAAAACTCTGTATTTAGTTAAATGTTTTTCAAGATCATGTCATATGACTTTATTTTGATTAGTCTCTGAAATGCAAACTTGTGTTTATTGTCATCTATTAGCATCTATTCAGTCTATTGTCTCTATTGTTTTATGGTGTAAACGAGCCTCGGTTTTATGCATGTTTATGACAGCTGTCATTAACCCTCTGGGGTCGGCAAACGCGCCGGCGCGTTTTGGTCGTTATTTTTTACATAGCAGCAAAATAGACTTAAAACACTCCGTCATTTTTGGTCATACAGACTTAAGAAATATGAAAAAATAAGCTGTTAACCCTCTGGAGTCTAAGGTGTTTTTGGGGTCCTTGAGATGTTTTGACATGACCTGATATTTGTATTTTTTTCAGTTGCTTATAAACATATTAATGGCAAAGGTGTAATTACACTCTATTTAGCACGAACATGACTATCATAATATGTGAGCAACATGTATGTACATGTTTGCATTTTTGAGAGAATATTATTTATGCGTGGTTATTCAAAAAACTCAAACTTAAATGTTCTGATATAAGACCACAAACAACCAACTTCACATATTCCCACAATACTTTTGACTAATGGATCTTGTCGGCTAGAGTATTTACTTCAAAATGATCTGAAAATCATCCGGGCTAATCGTTCACATTAAACAATAGATTGATTTAAATTTTGTAAGACACTTTTTGTTTGGAAAGGCAATATGCAGGGGGGCGTGAATGATCCAACAAGGTCATGAATAATGTCCTCATTCACACCTGGAGACAAAGAAGACCTGCTAATGCTGCATACTAATGAGCCTTAGGTGTCACTGAGCGACACAGAATGCAAAGAATGCAAAGGCAACACACACACATATATACATACATACATACACACACACATATATATATATATATATATATATATATATATATATATATTACTACAGAATTGGTTCAAAGTTGGAAACATCTTGAAAAAAAAAGTGTATTTTTCCACAAACTGTGTAGGCCTATGCTTGCAAATTGTATAATATCCAAGGTAAACATTTCTAGTAATTGTGCAGTTAATTCTCATTCGTATTTTCAGAAAGTTTTGGATTATGTAGGCTATCCTCTCCCCAAATTTGTCACTAATAAAACACAAAAATAATTTAAAGAGAAGGCTTATATTGACCTTTTAAGATTTTGTTTGCACCTTGGAAATTAGGTTTTGATGTGGCAGTACAAACTTTATAATCTATCCAAAACGAAATGTCTTTCATATTTCGTCTGTAACATTGTCTTTTATAATATAGCCTATATTAGGGCATAAATGTTAATTTGCAGTTTAAAATGTTGCTTATACAAAGACATTTTATTTCAACGTATTCAGTCGATTTTTACTCATCTCAGTAGGCAATATAGTTTCATTCACACAGACACGCGCGAGCTGTAGTAGCTAAACAACAACATGCATATGTGCCGTTCATTCATCAAACACAGAAACGCGCGAGCTGGAGTAAACAGCAGCATGTGCCGTTCATTCATTCAAACACAGAAACGCGCGAGCTGGAGTAAACAGCAGCATGTGCCGTTCATTCATTCAAACACAGAAACGCGCGAGCTGGAGTAAACAGCAGCATGTGCCGTTCATTCATTCAAACACAAAAACGCGCGAGCTGGAGTAAACAGCAGCATGTGCCGTTCATTCATTCAAACACAGAAACGCGCGAGCTGGAGGAAACAGCAGCATGTGCCGTTCATTCATTCAAACACAGAAACGCGCGAGCTGGAGTAAACAGCAGCATGTGCCGTTCATTCATTCAAACACAGAAACGCGCGAGCTGGAGTAAACAGCAGCATGTGCCGTTCATTCATTCAAACACAGAAACGCGCGAGCTGGAGTAAACAACAGCATGTGCCGTTCATTCATTCAAACACAGAAACGCGATTCAAATTTAAACAGTCTTTTGCGGTTTACATACACCATTTCATATCGCGATTAGAACAAAGCACTTACTGATCTGCAGGATCCGTTGTTAGGCTACTCCAGCACGTTTGAGGTAAAATTTCCAGGATTATCACGATATTATTATTCCTCACAGCGAGTGTGTTGTCCAGCTGTTGTGGGCGTTGACTGGTTTGCATATGTGTTGCTTCAGATAATCTGCGTCTGAATAGCGCGCGCTCTCGATGGGCGTGTCACATTAGTAGAGTAATGAGATGCCAGAACGATAATGAGCACGACTGATCTCTCGCTCTTTTTATATAGATTACATAAACAGAGAATATTTGTTTTAGTTTTGAATTAGATAATTTAAAACTACACACTTAAATGATTATAGAGATATATAGCTCATGTCTGAGTGAATAGTATTCGCTGAGATTTGTATAAATTTAGAGACGTGCTTCAGAAAAAAAGTTCACGGAGACGGAGAGGCATAAAGCACTCCCTGTTTACTTTCTTTATTTTACAAAAGCACAATGTTTTATTTCGATTGTAAGTGGACACATAAAAAAGTAGACATTTAACAGCTTATTTTTTCATATTTCTTAAGTCTGTATGACCAAAACCGACGGAGTATTTTAGGTCTATTTTTCTGCTATGTAAAAAAAAAACGAGCAAAACGCGCCCGCGCGTTTGCCGACCTCAGGGGGTTAAGTGTCTACTTTTTATGTGTCCACTTACAATCGAATAAAACATTGTGCTTTTGTAAAATAAAGAAAATAAACAGGATGTGCTTTCTGCCACTCCGTCTCCGTGAACTTTTTTTCTAGTGCACGTCTGTAAACATAAACAAAACTCAGCGAATACTATTCACCCAGGCACGAGCAAAATATCTTTATAATCATTTAAATGTGAACTTTTAAATTATCTAATTTAAAACTAAAACAAATATTATCTGTTTATGTAATCTATATAAAAAGAGTGAGTTCTCATTTCAGCTCATTATAGCTTGTTGTCTTTTAATGTGACCACGCCCACGGAGAGCACGCGCTATTCAAACACATGGTCTGAGGCAATACATGCAAACCGGCCACATCAGCTCGATAAAACACATCAAGTTTAATCAGATGAATGTACTATGTGTCATCTTGCAAGGCTGTGAGGAATAATCCTGGGAAATTTACCTCAGAAGTGCTGGTTTCACTTCGAGGAGCAATGGATCCAGTTGAGGATTAGTAGTAAGTTTTTTATTCTTATATGCTTTGTTCTAATCGCGATATGGAATAGTGTCTGTAAACCGCAAAAAGACTGCTTAAAGGAACACTCCGACTTTTTGGGACTTTAGCCTATTCACCTTATCCCCCAGAGTTAGATAAGTCCATACATACCTTTTTCATCTCCGTGCGTGCTATAAGTCTGTTTGACGCACCCACCGCTAGCCTAGCTTAGCACAAAGACTGGATGTAAATGGTTGCAGCTAGCATACTAATCCAAATAAGTGACAAAATAAAACAAACATTTTTCTATTTACATGTTGTGATTTGTATAGTCACAGAGTGTACAAAAAACAAAGTCACATGAGACAGACATATTTTAACCGTATAAATACTGGGAACTATATTCTCTGAAGGCGAAGCACTGCTACTTGGGCGGAGTGATAACCGCAGCACCTGAGACGCGCCGCTGTTTCTTCTGTCAACAAAACCTACGTGACCTCTAGCTCTGCTCAAGTGTTACTGGGACGACAGAGCGCGTTCGAGGCAACAATACTAACATTACAGGGGATACATGGAGCCCGTAAACAACTACAATAGTAGTTACCACCCTATTCATATAATAGTGTCACTAACGTTACATTAGATCTAAGTTAGATAATGGCACTGTTACAGTAACGTTAGGCTAAACATTAAAAAATATAACGGAACACTTACCGCAGCCGCTCCACTTTGTCCTGTATGTGATATCGATGGGATGGCCGTATCTTTCAGCACACGTTTCATGGTCCTTGTGGCAAATTCCATTTTTTGAAAATAGTCATCCTCAGTGAAATGTACCGAGCAAACATAATGTCCCTTGATAATCTCATTAGGTGTGTTTTGATCAATATCCAGAGCAAGTATAGCCATTTCTTCATCCGGTCAGCGTTTTTAGTTGGAATTCTATGAAACATCATGGTATTACCTGGTCTCCCCTGTTTATTGTCACAGCTCTTTACAATACAGCGAAAATCCATGATTGTAAACTACGCTTTTACTATTTATAAATTGCTGACTCTGTTAACGTTACCCAAACTCTGAACGAACTCTCTGCGCCTCACAACGGCGCGTCTCAGGTGCTGCGGTTATCACTCCGCCCAAGTAGCAGTGCTTCGCCTTCAGAGAATATAGTTCCCAGTATTTATACGGTTAAAATATGTCTGTGTCTCATATGACTTTGTTTTTTGTACACTCTGTGACTATACAAATCACAACATGTAAATAGGAAAATGTTTGCATTATTTTGTCACTTATTTGGATTAGTATGCTAGCTGCAACCATTTACATCCAGTCTTTGTGCTAAGCTAGGCTAGCGGTGGGTGCGTCAAACAGACTTATAGCACGCACAGAGATGAAAAAGGTATGTATGGACTTATCTAACTCTGGGGGATAAGGTGAATAGGCTAAAGTCCCAAAAAGTCGGAGTGTTCCTTTAAATATGAATCGCGTTTCTGTGTGTGATGAATGAACGGCACATATGCACGCTGTTGCTACTAGTTGTTGACTAGTTTTGGATAGACTATAAAGTTTTTACTGTAAAATAGACATCAAATAAGCTTTTATTAGCCAGTTTCTGCTCATATGTTAAATATATAGTATGTTTTGTCAAAAATAAACTCATCAACTAAGATGTTATAGTGTTTGTTCCAATGTAACGTTAGGCTATATCAAACTAATGAATCCTTAACTTTCTTAAAAAAAATTAGGCACATTTTGGGCAGAGGATGTATTCCAAAACTTTCTGAAAATACAGAATGAGAATTAACTGCACAATTACTAGAAATGTTTACCTTGGATATTATACAATTTGCAGGTATAAAAATAATTGAAATAAATAATGAAAGAAAAGTTTCCAAATCTAACTTTGAACCACTTCTGTTGAGTGGCTCATATAGCCTATTTGAACAGGATTTGTTTCCAGGTATGACTATGTACTAAAAATGTGCTTTTGACTTTAATTTATATATATATATATATATATATATATATATATATATATATATATATATATATATTTATTTATTTTGTCCTCACATTCTTTCTTGTGTGACACACCTGAATGAAAGGCTCATTATGCAAGCTCATTATGCGGGGTCATTATGCGGGCCATTGTCTTCTCAGTTACTATTCATGATGGTGTTGGATCGTCCACGCCCATTGCGCATATTGCCTTCCCAAACAAAAAGTGTTTTACAAAATGTAAATCAATGTATTGGTTTATGTGAATGATTAGGCAGGATGATTTTCAGATCATTTTGAAGGAAAAACTCTAGGCGACAACATCCATTACTCAAAAGTATTGTGAATATTGTGAAAGTATTGTGAAAATTAGCGATTTGCAGAAGGCTTACCCTGATGGATTGTTTATTGTCGCTGGAGATTTCAATCATGCGAATCTCAAGACAGTGCTTCCGAAATTCCATCAGTATGTGGACTTCGCAACGAGAGGGGCGAACACGCTTGATCTTGTTTACACAAACATCCCAGGCGCGTACCGGGCGGAGCCCCGCCCCCAACTCGGCTATTCAGACCACATCTCTGTTTTTCTGATTCCAGCTTACAGACCAATCGTCAGGTGCACAAAACCACTTCAAAAGCAGGTGAAAATTTGGCCAGCAGGAGCGATCTCTGCTCTCCAGGACTGTTTTGAGTCTACTGACTGGCATATATTTAAAGAAGCTGCAACATATGACGACTCTACCAACTTGGAAGAATATACATCATCGGTGACCAGTTACATTAGCAAGTGCATTGATGATGTTACCTTCTCCAAGACCATCAATACACGCTCTAACCAGAAGTCGTGGATGACTGCGGAGGTGCGTTCCCTTCTGAACACCCGTGACTCCGCCTTTAGAGTAGGCGATAAAGCGAACCCTTAGTACAGCAAGGGCAAAACTGCATGCACGGTCAGAGAATCCTAACTCATTTCCAGGACAGCGGCGACACGCGGCGTATGTGGCAGGGAATCCAGGCCGTGACCAACTATAAGACACCATCAGTTGCCTGTGACAGGGATATTTCCCTCCCAGATGCGCTGAACATCTTCTATGCTAGGTTTGAGGCACAAAACGACGTGGTGGCGAGGAAGACCACCCTTGCTCCCAATGATCAGGTGCTCTGTCTCAACTCGGTTGATGTGAGGAAAACCCTATACAGAATCAACCCGCGGAAGTCTGCTGGACCAGATAATATTCCGGGCAGGGTGCTCAGAGGATATGCAGACCAGTTGGCGGATGTTCTTACTGACATCTTTAATATCTCTCTGAGCAGCGCCGTCGTTCCAACATGCTTCAAGGCAACCACCATCGTCCCCATAGCTAAGAAGTCTTCGGTGTCTTGCCTCAACGACTACCATCCCGTTGCACTCACATCATGTATTATGAAGTGCTTCGAGAGGCTCGCCATGAGGCACATCAAGATCCAGCTGCCCGCCACACTAGACCCACTGCAGTTTGCGTAACGTCCTAACCGCTCAACCGATGACGCCATCGCCACCACCCTTCATGAACCTCGTCTGAAACGCAAAGGAGGAGGTGTTGCTGTAATTTATAGTAATATTTTCAAAACCACTAAGAAATCTAGTTGTAAATATAATTCTTTTGAAGTGTTGGTGCTTAATGTAAAAATATATAGTGTAAACGATAAATCACGTTTTAAAATTCTGCTGGCTACTGTATACAGGCCACCAGGGCACCATACAGACTTTATCAAAGAATTTGCGGACTTTCTATCAGAATTAGTATTAGCTACAGATAAAGTACTAATTGTTGGTGACTTTAATATAAACATAGATAATGAAAAAGATGCATTGGGATTGGCATTTAAAGACATTATAAACTCAATTGGAGTTAGACAACACGTGTCAGGACCCGACTCATTGTCGTAATCATACTCTAGATCTAATACTATCACATGGAATAGATGTTGATGCCGTTGAAATACTGCAACAGAGCGATGACATCTCAGATCACTATCTAGTCTCGTGTAAATTACATTTAGCCAAGGCTGCAAAGCCGACTCCGTGTTATAAATATGTTAGACCGATCACTTCTGCCACTAAAGATTGCTTTATCAATAATCTTCCTAATCAGTTTCATCATCTCAGCATCCCGGATAGCTTAGAAGAACTTGATATTGCAACAGAAACTTTTAACTCTCTCTTTTCCAGCACTTTAGACACAGTTGCTCCGCTGCGCTTAAAGAAGATTAAAGAACATAGTCCATCGCCGTGGCACAACGAGCACACTCAGGCCCTTAAGAGAGCAGCCAGAAAAATGGAGCGCAACTGAAAGAAAACAAAACTAGAGGTGTTTCGGATTTCATGGAAGGAGAGCTCGATTGCTTACAGAGAGGCTGTAAAAGCTGCTAGATCTGCTTATTTTTCAACCCTATTAGAAGAAAATAAACATAATCCTAGGTATTTATTTGAAACAGTGGCTAAACTAACGAAAAAGAAAGCTTCAAGCCCAGAAGTTTCCAAGCAACACAGCAGTAATGACTTTATGAACTTCTTCACTTATAAGATCGATAATATCAGGGACAAAATTATAACTATGCAACCGTCTAATACAGTATCGCATCAGGAAGTGCATTGTAGTCTCCCTGAGGGAAAATTTGATTAATTCATTGCTATAGGAGAGGAAGAATTTTGCAAACTCGTCAAATCATCTAAATCGACAACGTGCATGTTAGACCCTATACCGACTAAGCTGCTGAAAGAGATGCTTCCAGATGTCATAGAACCTCTTCTTAATATCATTAATTCACCTTTGTCTCTAGGATACGTACCAAAAACATTTAAGCTAGCTATGATTAAACCGCTTGTTAAAAAACAGCAACTTGATCCTACAAAACTAGTCAATTACAGGCCGATCTCTAATCTGCCATTTCTGTCAAAGATATTAGAAAAAGCAGTATCCTCACAACTGTGTTCCTTTCTTGAAAGAAATGATATCTGCGAGGATTTTCAGTCCGGTTTTAGACCGTACCATAGTACCGAGACAGCTCTCGTTAGAGTCACAAATGATTTGCTTTTATCATCCGATCGTGGTTGTATCTCTCTATTAGTATTACTGGATCTTAGTGCTGCATTTGACACCATTGACCACAACATCCTTCTAAATAGACTCGAACATTATGTTGGCATTAGTGGAATTGCACTAGCATGGTTTAAATCATACTTATCTGACCGTTATCAGTTTGTAGCAGTAAATGAAGAGATGTCTTATCAATCACAAGTTCAGTATGGCGTACCACAAGGCTCAGTACTAGGACCGCTGCTGTTCACTCTGTATATGCTACCATTAGGAGATATCATTAGGAAACATGGAATTAGCTTTCACTGTTATGCCGACGATACTCAGCTGTATATTTCTTCAAAACCTAACGAAACCTACCAATTCACAAAATTAACGGAATGCATAGCTGATATAAAAAATTGGATGACTAGTAATTTCCTACTACTAAATTCAGAAAAAACAGAGATTCTAATTATTGGACAAAAAACTTCCACACGTAATAACCTAGAGTACTGTCTAACACTTGATGGCTGCTCTGTTAAGTCTTCGTCGTCGGTTAGGAACCTGGGTGTGCTCTTTGATACCAATCTTTCATTTGAAAGTCATGTGTCTAGTATCTGTAAAACCGCTTTCTTCCATCTTAAAAATATATCTAAATTACGTCATATGCTCTCAATGAATAATGCAGAACAATTAGTTCATGCGTTTATGACCTCAAGGCTAGATTATTGTAATGCTCTACTGGGTGATTGCCCTGCATGCTTAATAAACAAACTACAGCTAGTTCAAAACGCAGCAGCTCGAGTTCTTACTAGAACCAGGAAGTATGACCATATTAGCCCTGTTCTGTCAACACTGCATTGGCTGCCTATTAAACATCGTATAAATTTTAAAATATTGCTGATCACTTACAAAGCACTAAATGGTTTAGCTCCGCAGTACTTGAGCGAGCTCTTAACGCATTATAGTCCTTCACGTCTACTGCGATCTCAAAATTCCGGCCAGTTAATAATACCTAGAATATCAAAATCGACTGCTGGCGGTAGATCCTTTTCCTACTTAGCACCAAAACTTTGGAACAGTCTTCCTACCATTGTCCGGGAAGCAGACACACTCTGTCAGTTCAAATCTAGACTAAAAACACATCTCTTCGGCCTAGCATACACATAACACATTATAGACTTATATAATTAGGCTGCATAGTTTAGAACAGCCGGGACCGGGAACACTTCCCGAAATCCTGATGTACTTGGTACATCATAAGAAGGATGGCGTCTACGCTAATATTAGTCTCTCTGTCTATCCCGAGGTTTACTGCTGTCCACCGGAACCAGGCCGTATCCAGATCTGATGAAGGACCAGCGCCAGGACACGACGATGACGCCGCTGACCTGAAGTGTCAACCAGTCTCTCCTCCTCTCCACTCCGACTTCAACCAACCGGAACTGGACAAATACTCTGATTCATTCTGAACTTCATACACTGTTCACTCATTGGCCAGAGGAGAACTGGCCCCCGACTGAGCCTGGGTTCTCCCAAGGTTTTTTTCTCCATTCTGTCACCTGATGGAGTTTTGGTTCCTTGCCGCTGTTGCCTTACCTTCTGGCTTGCTTAGTTGGGGACATTTAATATTCAACAATATTATAGATCTTCCTTAAAGGTGGACGATGATGAAATTATTTTTTGTATTATTTTCATGTTATCACTGTGAAGCTGCTTTGATACAATCTGTATTGTAAAAAGCGCTATATAAATAAAGATGACTTGACTTGACTTGACTTCATCTGGCCCTCACTCACCTAGAGAAAAAGGATTCATATGCCCGATTGCTGTTCGTCGATTATAGTTCAGCATTCAATACAGTCATTCCTCAGCATTTGATTGGGAAGCTGAAAGTACTGGGCCTGGATACCTCCCTCTGTAACTGGATCCTTGATTTCCTGACTGGGAGACCTCAGTCAGTCCGGATTGGGAACAACATCTCCACCACCACCATACTGAGCACTGGGGCCCCGCAGGACTGTGTACTCAGCCCACTGTTGTTCACTTTGCTAACTCATGACTGTGCAGCAAAGCACAGCTCGAACCATCTCATCAAGTTCGCCGATGATACGACCGTGGTGGGTCTCATCAGCCAGAACGACAAGTCGGCGTACAGAGAGGAGGTGCAGCGTTTAACGGACTGGTGTAGAGTCAACAACCTGTCGCTGAATGTTGATAAAACTAAGGAGATGGTTGTTGACTTTAGGAAAGTACAGAGTGACCACTCCCCACTGAACATCGATGGCTCCCCTGTGGAGACCGTCAGGAGTATTAAATTCCTTGGTGTTCACTTAACAGAGAATCTAACCTGGTCCATTAACACCAGCTCAATTACCAAGAAGGCCCAACAACGTCTCTACTTTCTGCGAAGGCTGAGAAAAGCACACCTCCCACCGCCCATACTAACAACTTTCTATAGAGGGACTATTGAGAGTATCCTGAGTGGCTGTATCACTGCCTGGTTTGGGACTTGCACCATTGAGGATCAAAAGTCCCTACAGAGGATAATTAGAACAGCTGAAAAAATCATTGGGGTCTCTCTTCCATCTATCAAAGACATATACACACAACGCTGCATCCGCAGAGCAACCAGCATTGTGGGAGATCACCCACAATGCTCGGTCATGACCCCACTCACCCCTCATATAATCTTTTCAATCTCTTGCCATCTGGCAGGAGGTACCGGAGCATTCGGGCCCGCACTACCAGACTGGGTAACAGCTTCTACCCTCAAGCAGTTAGACTTTTAAATACCCAAGAACTGATAAAATAAACACACACTTCTGTGTGTTTACTACGTGGTACTGAACTTTTTGCACATGTCCGGAATTGCACTTGAGAGAACTATGTCTATTAATTTTAATTCATAGAGTGGCATGTTTACATTCTACACTTTAGTAAGCACAACAACACCTTTGCACTACCATGAACTGTTCTGGCGCTGCTTTGTCTTTATTGTGCCTACTGTCCTGTCTTTTAGTAAATTATTATATTACACGTTTTTATGTGCAATTTTTATCTAGTCTGTGTAACTTATTGTGATTTGTGATTGTTTTTATGTAGCACTAAGGTCCTGGAGAAACGTCATCTCGTTTTGTAGTATACTGTAATCGTATATGAATGAACAACAATAAAACCACTTGAACTTGAACTTGAACTTGAACACATATTTACTATGTGTTTTGTGGCGTTATTTCAGACACTTTAATGTCACAAAAAAGCACAAATGTCAGGGCATGTCAGAACATCTCAAGGACCCCAAAAACACCTTAGTCCCCAGAGGGTTAAAAGGTGGAGGGCAAAAGGCCTGCAGCACAATTGTGCCCGCAACATTAGTAGGGACCTTAGGAATGTAACCCGGCCTAGGGTAAAGGAATGCTTTAACCATCCATCCATCCATCCATCTTCTTCCGCTTATCAGGTGCCGGGTCGCGGGGGCAGCAGTCTAAGCAGAGATGCCTAGACTTCCCTCTCCCCAGACACTTCCTCCAGCTCTTCCGGGGGGACACCGAGGCGTTCCCAGGCCAGCCGGGAGACATAGTCTCTCCAGCGTGTCCTAGGTCTTCCCCGGGGTCTCCTCCCGGTGGGACGTGCCCGGAACACCTTCCCAGGAAGGCGTTCAGGAGGCATCCGGAACAGATGCCCGAGCCACCTCAGCTGACCCCTCTCGATGTGGAGGAGCAGCGGCTCTACTCTGAGCTCCTCCCGAGTGACCGAGCTCCTCACCCTATCTCTAAGGGATCGCCCAGCCACTCTGCGGAGAAAGCTCATTTCGGCCGCCTGTATCCGGGATCTTGTCCTTTCGGTCATGACCCAAAGCTCATGACCATAGGTGAGAGTAAGAACGTAGATTGACCGGTAAATCGAGAGCTTCGCCTTGCGGCTCAGCTCTTTCTTCACCACGACAGACCGGTACATCGACCGCATTACTGCAGAACCTGCACCGATCCGTCTGTCCCGTTCCATCCTTCCCTCACTCG
This sequence comes from Phoxinus phoxinus, assembly GCF_949152265.1. Taxonomy (NCBI): domain Eukaryota; kingdom Metazoa; phylum Chordata; class Actinopteri; order Cypriniformes; family Leuciscidae; genus Phoxinus; species Phoxinus phoxinus. The sequence goes on from NC_136897.1 coordinate 10,727,317, forward strand.
TGAACAAAACCCCAAGATACTTAAACTCCTCCACTTGAGGCAGGAACTCTCCACCAACCTGAAGAAGGCAAGCCACCTTTTTCCGACTGAGGACCATGGCCTCGGATTTGGAGGTGCTGATTTTCATCCCAGCCGCTTCACACTCGGCTGCAAACCGTCCCAGTGCATGCTGAAGTTCCTCGTCTGAAGGGGCCAACACGACAACATCATCCGCAAAGAGCAGAGACGAAATCGTGTTGTTCCCAAACCCGACACCCTCCGGCCCCTGGCTGCGCCTAGAAATTCAGTCCATAAAAATTATGAACAGAACCGGCGACAAAGGGCAGCCCTGCCGGAGTCCAACATGCACCGGAAAGAAGTCTGACTTACTGCCGGCAATGCGAACCAAGCTCCTGCTTCGGTCGTACAGGGACCGGACAGCCCTAAGCAAAGGACCCCATACTCCCGGAGCACCCTCCACAGGCCGCCACGAGGGACACAGTCGAATGCCTTCTCCAAATCCACAAAGCACATGTGGATTGGTTGGGCAAACTCCCATGAACCCTCCAGCACCCTGGAGAGGGTATAGAGCTGGTCCAGTGTTCCACGGCCCGGACGAAAACCGCACTGTTCCTCCTGAATCCAAGGTTCTACTATCGGCCGTATTCTCCTCTCCAGTACCCTGGCATAGACTTTCCCAGGGAGGCTGAGAAGTGTGATCCCCCTGTAGTTGGAACACACCCTCCGGTCCCCCTTCTTAAAAAGAGGGACCACAACCCCGGTCTGCCATCCCAGAGGCACTGTCCCCGACCGCCACGCGATGCTGCAGAGGCATGTCAGCCAAGACAGCCCCACAACATCCAGAGACTTGAGGTACTCAGGGCGGATCTCATCCACCCCCGGTGCCTTGCCACCGAGGAGTTTCTTGACTACCTCGGTGACTTCAGTTTGGGTGATGGACGAGTCCACCTCTGAGCCCTCAGCCTCTGCTTCCTCAATGGAAGACGTGACGGCGGGATTGAGGAGATCCTCGAAGTATTCCTTCCACCGTCCGACGACATCCCCAGTTGAGGTCAACAGCTGCCCACCTCCACTGTAGACAGCGGTGGTAGGGCACTGCTTCCCTCTCCTGAGGCGCCGAACGGTTTGCCAGAATTTCTTCGAGGCCAGCCGATAGTCCTTTTCCATGGCCTCATCGAACTCCTCCCAGGCCCGAGTTTTTGCCTCCACAACCACCCGGGCTGCAGTTCGCTTGGCCTGCCGGTACCCGTCAGCTGCCTCAGGAGTCCCACAAGCCAACCAGGCCTGATAGGACTCCTTCTTCAGCTTGACGGCATCCCTTACTTCCGGTGTCCACCACCGGGTTCGGGGATTGCCGCCTCGACAGGCACCGGAGACCTTACGGCCACAGCTCCGAGCAGCCGCTTCAACAATGGAGGTGGAGAACATGGTCCACTCGGACTCAATATCTCCAGCCTCCCTCGGGATCCGGTCGAAGCTCTGCCGGAGGTGGGAGTTGAAGATCTTTCTGACAGGAGGCTCAGCCAAACGTTCCCAGCAGACCCTTACAGTACGCTTGGGTCTGCCGAGTCTGTCCAGCTTCCTCCCCTGCCATCGGATCCAACTCACCACCAGGTGGTGATCAGTTGACAGCTCCGCCCCTCTCTTTACCCGAGTGTCCAAGACATATGGCCGCAGGTCAGATGAAACGACCACAAAGTCGATCATCGACCTACGGCCTAGGGTGTCCTGGTGCCACGTGTACTGATGGACACCCTTATGCTTGAACATGGTGTTCGTTATGGACAAACTGTAACTAGCACAGAAGTCCAATAACTGAACACCGCTCGGGTTCAGATCAGGGGGGCCGTTCCTCCCAATCACGCCCCTCCAGGTAACACTGTCGTTGCCCACGTGGGCGTTGAAGTCCCCCAGTAGAACAACGGAGTCCCCAGTCGGAGCACTTTCCAGCAGAGTCCTGCACGGGTTCGGGTACCCGCGGGTATTTTGCTCAAACGGGTGAAAAATATCCAACTGTGTCGGATACGGGTGCGGGTCGGGTCGGACACGGGGAAACGCGGGTCTAAACACGGGTTCAGTGAGATGCGGCGCCTTGTAAAAGGTCCAAGTGATCTGAGGGCGCGCGCGCTTCCTGGTGTGTGACGTGTGTGCAGACTGGTGCATAGATGTATACACTAGATGTCGCCTTGGCTACGGCAGTTCATTGGAACGAATGTCTTTAATGCGAAATCTAGTGTATACATATCTATGCACCATTCTGCGCACACGTCACACAGAAGGAAGCGCGCGCGCTCTCAGATCACTTGGACATGGCTTTGTTACAAGAGGTAAAAACTATATAAATACTGTTCGTTTTCTCACACAAACCACTCGTTTCGTGTCTTAGGTCATCAATGTGTACTTACATTTACGAGTCATTAAATCATGTTTCATTTGGACTTCTCTGTGCATGCTCTTTGAGGTGGACCCCATAGACCTGCATGATATGACTTTCAGACAAGAATGGTTTGACCTAAAAATATCAAAATTTAAAATACTGTGGAAACAAAGACACCTACATCTTGGATGTCCTTGAGGTAAGCTAAAACATATCAAAAATTAATTTCAAAGTGAACTATCCCTTTAATGCAAACACAGCCACAGGGGAAAAAAATAATATTTTTATTAAATAACATTTGAAAACCTGTATAAACTGAACACCAAATAACAATATTAACTATTGAGAGGTGATGACTCGTTCATGAAAACGTCACAAAGAAACGGGAAAAGTAGCCTAATGATTATTGAATAGGCTATATAGGCCATGTCAAATATAGCCAGGACAGAGACAGAGCTGTTTTCTTTCGTTTTGAATTGTTTTGTTTAAAAGTAGGCTACACATTTCAAGCTTTCTATATGTTTCTCAGGTCTGTGAGGCATGTAGCTTATACGCTGAGTTTCGTTAATTTCCAGTTCATGCGCCGTTGATCCGCTCCGTGTCCTGATGCCTGCTATTAGGCTACTTCTTATTTATTAAATTCAGACAATTGGTTATAAAACATCATTTAAATTAAGATAAAATTAATACAAAACGAAATTCAATTTAAAGAAAGGCTTTATACAGTAAGAAACTTATAATGAAGTGGTCAAGTCTGCCTCTGTCTCCCGACATATTGCACAACGTATGATCTTAGGCTACTATGCTTTTAACTTCTCATATAATTAATATTGATGAAACAATATATACATATATATAAAATTGTGAAGCTGATGTGCTAGACGAAATTGAATTGTTTTGTGGTAACGCGTTAGCCATGTAGGCCTAGGCTATCGGCTTTTTGACAGCTTCGGCTGTTGTCCTTGTGTTAAGGCAAGCCGCCAAAGGCAATACAAATTTGAAAAAAGTGTGTCTATAATGTGATTGACTAAACTGATTTTATTTCGGGTGCGGGTCGGATCTCGGTTCTATTTTAAGCGGGTCGGGTCGGGTTGCGGATTTTAATTAGTGCTGCTGTCGGAAAACGGGTCGGATGCGGTTTTAAACCCTGCGGGTACGGGCGGGTGCGGATTTACAAAATCGGACCCGTGCAGCTCTCTGCTTTCCAGCACCCCTCCCAGAGACTCCAAGAAGGCCGGGTACTCTGCACTGCCGTTTGGCCCATAGGCACACACGACAGTGAGAGACCTATCCCCGACCCGTAGGTGCAGGGAAACGATCCTCTCGTTCACCGGGGTAAACTCCAACACATGGCGGCTGAGCTGGGGGGCTATAAGTAAACCCACACCAGCCCGCCGCCTCTCACTATGGGCAACTCCAGAGTGGTGAAGAGTCCATCCTCTCTCGAGGAGGGTGGTTCCAGAGCCCAAGCTGTGCGTAGAGGTGATCCCAACTATCTCTAGTTGGAACCTCTCAACCTCACGCACAATCTCAGGCTCCTTCCCCGCCAGCGAGGTGACGTTCCACGTCCCTAGAGCTAGTTTCCGTGTCCAGGGATCGGGTTGTCGAGGCCCCCGCCTTCGACTGCCGCCCGATCCTCTCAGCACCAGCCCATTACGGTCCCTCCTGTAGGTGGTGAGCCCACGGGAAGGTGGCCCCACGTCGCTCCTTCGGGCTGAGCCCGGCCGGACCCCGTGGGGGGAGGCCCGGCCACCAGGCGCTCGCATACGAGCCCCAACCCCAGGTCTGGCTCCAGGGTGGGGCCCCGGCTGCGCCATACCGGGCGACGTCACGGTCCTCGATTTAATTTTTATCATAAGGGCTTTTTGAACCACTCTTAGTCTGACCCGTCACCTTGGACCTGTTTGCCTTGGGAGACCCTACCAGGGGCATATAGCCCCGGACAACATAGCTCCTAGGGTCATTCGGGTACTCAAACCCCTCCACCACGTTAAGGTGGCAGTTCAAGGAGGTGCTTTAACCATACAGGTGCAAATTCCAGGCATCAAGGAGCAACCGACACTGGGCCCTGGGCGAGGAACCAAGGCTTCTTCCACATGACCAAGGCACGTAGGCATCGCCGCGTGACCTTGATCTTGCGGAATGGATTTCCCCTCGAAGAAAACCCCTTGATCCTCAGCCACCACTGCAGGGGTCTCATGTACAGAAGGCCAAAAGTAATTACGTTGGATGCAGCTGCCATTAGACCCAACAGTCTCTGAAACTGTTTCACAGTGAGTGACTGGCCTAGTTTTACCCCTTTTACGGCTGTGAGAATCGAAGAAATACGTGCTGGAGACAATCGTGCTTGCATTATTGTCGAATCTTACACCACCCCTAGAAAAGTAGTCCTCTGAGCTGGGAGTATACATTCCCTTTGGCCTTTAGCCGCAACCCCAACATCTTTATGTGAGACAGAACGACATAGTCGTCGATCTAATTTAATATGCGAATGCACTGGAATCTCAGATGAGCCAGAGCTGCATCCACACTGTTTGGAGGATTAATTAAGGACTGTATTTACTGGAGCAGGTGGATTTGTATCCACACTGGTGTGTCGGCAAGAAGAAGGTTGAATAGTAACAGTGAGTGGTAACAGTGAGTGGTCTGAAATAGTAAAGAATAACAATAATATTAGAGATATACAGCTAAATCATTAACATTCACCCAGGCAATAAACTGGTTACATTATTAAAGTTATTGCAGTTCTTAGTTAATCCACAAGGTGGTGTTCAAGGGACGCACATGGAGTTAGTTGTTATGTGGGACGACCGATATAGGAACAGCACATAACACAATATCACACAAATATAGGCAAATAACCATATAAATCACCATCCAGAGATATATCTCACACTATGAACGTACTTAGGCATTACTTATATCAACATAAAGGGTGAACTTTGGTGCTTAGGCGCTAGCGCGAGCTGCCGCAATGGTGAGCAAAACGAGCTTATGTTAACTCAATAAAGTACACAAATCTGCTTTACATGCATAAATAACATCACAGGATAAAAGTAAATAAACAAAACTTACATTATTGTCAATCAACTCGCTCACATAAGACTACTACTGGAAATATAAGATATTAATCTTCTGCATCGGAGCATTCATATTTGTTCGTCTCTTACTGACTAGGCACTGACTGACGTCATTTATTAAACAATGCTCTGATTGGATGAAACCTTCTTAACACACACATTTTGTAAAGGTGCGGGGTGATAAACCTAGGCCGAATGGAAGAACCAGATATTGGTTAGCTTCGCCCCCGAAAGCGAACCTTAGGAACTTCCTGTGATGAGGATGGATAGATACATGGAAGTAAGCATCCTTCAAGTCTATTTTGACAAACCAGTCCTCGGACTGAATCTGTGCGTAAGCATCTTGAACTTGAGTTTCTGAACTCTGCTGTTTAAATGACGCATATCTAGAATATTCAATTCAATTCAAATTCAATTCAAATTAATTCAAAAGAATAGGACGCAACCCCACATCCTTTTTCGGAACGATGAAGTAACGGATGTAAAACCCTGACTCTTTGCTGGGAGGAGAAACCTTCTCTATAGCCCGTTTTTGCAGAAGCGTCAGTACTTCCTGCTCTATAACCAGAGCCTGCTCCGGGTCCACCACTGTGGAAAGGACCCCTTGAAATCTGGGCGGACGAGAACCGAACTGAATTCTGTAACCCTTTTCTATTATATGCAGGACCCACTGAAAAATATTTGGCAGTAGTTTCCACGCTGCCAGAAATTCTACTAAGGTAGTGTTACTTTTGTCACCTATTTTTAATTTAGTCTTAGTCTTGTGCCAAATGTCCTTGTTAGTATTAGTCATATTTAGTCATTCATATATATTTTTTTGTTAGTCAAGTTTTAGTCGACTAAAAGTCTCATAATTTTAGTCTAGTTTTAGTCAAAAGAGAAATGACAGCTTCAGCGTAGGTTCTGCCAGGAAGACTCAATCAGCGTGCCACGTATTACTTCTCTCCTAACCAATCATGTGCTAACACTCACAGTATAAAAGATCGGTACTTACATTCGTCTGAGTTCGCAGATGCTGACGCTGCCAAGTACCTCCATCCTCCCCAACCACCACCCAGATGGCACCTTCCCCTTCATCCTCCCCACCACCACCAGGATGGTCCCTTCCTTAACCTCCAGGGGGGGTCGGCTGCGCCCCTGCCTTCGTCTTCAGGCAGGATATGCAGATTCCGCTACCCTCGCATTGCTCTCTAAGGACGGGGCCTACGCCAAAGAACTTTATAAATTCATGCTTGCTGGGCTGTTAATAAATATACGCTGTTATATCAATTTATCTCCCGAGTCTTTCTGGTAGAACTCAAGGTATCTTAGTAGTCGACTAAAAGTCTTTTCATTTTAGTCAAGTTTTAGTCAAAACATTTTTGTCTTTTTTTTAATAAATAGCACATTATTACTGAGATTATTTCTGATAAACATTTCAGTAAAAAAGTTTCACATATCTCAAATATTGGTTAAATGTACCTGACAAAATACACTTGTTGAATGATTTGTGTTGAATGCAACTGTTAAACGTGTCTGGTTTTCAATTTCTGATTTAGGAGACACATTTACAAATGATGAACCTGTTCTGAAGAGTATTTTAACAAACACAATTCAAAAGCTGGGGCCCAACTCCGACTGAAAAGTTACAAAGGTTTTTAAAACTGTTTTGGTTGCCTTGTGTCTCATGTTTCTGTTCAAAGCAGAAATAAAATAAATATACCCAGAAAAACTGAAAAGAATTGGCCTACTTTACTGTGGGCCTAAAATACAACCTATGTACAGTCTAGGTTGATCTTGAGAAATAACAAAAAAGATTTAACAAGGCTTTAACAAGGCTCAACAATTAACAGTTACTACTGCTGCTGATACTAACTACAGCTGCTGAAACTTCCACTTTAGGAATGAATTAAACAATCAAGTTCAAAGGCAATATTTGCAACAGTAAGCAAAATCCATTACAAGCTAGAGTGCTAGAAAAAAAAATTGTGTGCCGTTTAATTGAGGGTTATTTAAAGTAAAAATAAAATAATAATAATAACTAAACTTTAACCAGAGCAGTATTCAGTTATCCATCTAGACTTTGTTAAGTTTTAGAAAAGCACTTCTTTCTAATGTAACTCTTGCTCTCCAGTTAAACTAAAGACCAGCTCTGCAAACGCTTCGGAAGCTGGCATTGCCAGAAGGTCTAATACCAGAGGTTTCAGCAGTGGATACATGGTGGAGCTTTGAGAAGACCAGAAATCCATGCCGGATTCTTCTGGGTTTGCATGGGACAGGGCTTCTTTGAATTTTTGGACCTCTTGTTTGATGGAGGCCTTGGAAGTCTTTGGCTTTGATGATGGCCGATGGGCACTAAAAAAAACTGAATCTAGGCATCTTTTGCAGAGGCGCCTCGGAGACCTCTGCATTTCCAATGTCCTCATCATCTGTCACCTCTTCCTGGTATGGTACACTGCGAGTGATGTACTCTTCAGCTTTACTGAGGAGATTCTGTATGTCGTCATTATCATTGTCAATCAGGGTCTCTGCTGACACACTAGCGTCAACAAAACAACCAGCTGCAACAAGAGGAGAACACTTGCTTGCCGACACATCCAGAAAACAGCTGAAGTGTAAATCCAAGTTTGAAGACATCTTCTGTGCCAGAGTAACTACATCCCTGTAGCTCCTGGCATGAGCAAGGGAAAAGTCTGAAAGGTGGCTCCTCAAGTCCAGTAGTGCAGGGACAACCAGGGAGAAACAACACGTGTCACTTTCAAGCACCTTTGTGTGTTCTGAAAATGGAAGGAGCTAATCTTTGAGGATGGCCACCTTCTGCCATTCACTGAGCAGTAGGCAGTCCCAGCCCATGATTTCAGCCGCTGATGTCACGTGGTCCTTTACTTTGAGTAAACGAGACAACATCAAAAAAGAACTGGACCATCTGGTTTCACAGTCTTTGATGAGAATGAGTCCAGCAACCGTTCTGTGGCAACAGATGATTTGCGGAACTGTCTCACCAGATACCGGATCTTGTCCAGTAGACGTTTGATTACTTGTTCCTTCTTGACCATGTTGACGACAAGCTGAAGGGTATGGACCACACATGGGGTCCTCTCCAAGGTTCCATATCTGATAGAAAGTTTAACACAAAAAACAATTATTTTCATTAATCCTACAATAACTATTAATCTATACAATAGCTCTTTATCACTACATGAAATTAAAACATTTTTTTTATTACAGATTCTTTTTAGATTCAATATCAAATATGAATTACAGTGAATAAGCTCTCTATAATAACAAACACCATTCACAGACTGTCTGTGAATTCCTCTTCATCACTATCCTTGGAATCGTTCTCATCAGCACTGGTGTCCTCTTCTTCGACGCAAAATGCAGAAACCATGTTGCTTCCATTATCAGTTATTATCATGATATTTTTTTCCTTTGGGATCCCCCATTCTTCTGTGGACTCCTCCACAAGAGTGACAATATAATTAGCAGTGTGTGGGTGAACCATTTGCTTTAGGTTTAGTAGTATGTGTTCAGCTTTACTGTCCTGAACATTGAAATAGCAAGCACTGACAGCCAGGAAGGAGGCTGTGAGCCCCTTTGTAGTCCATATGTCAATGCCAATGGTTACTTTGCGGGCTATAGCCAGTCTGTTTTTGAATTTGACCTTTTCAGCTAGGTACATTTGGTCCACTAGATTTGTAATTTTGATCTTTTTTGGCACAGTCAGTCTTTTATCTATTTTCTCCATCATGTTGATGAATTCCTCATCTTCTACTGTCCGTGGAGGGTGGGCTGTCCGGGCTACCCATTTAGCTATAGCCTCCTCTTTAACCCTCTGGGGTCTTGAGGGGTTTTCTGGTTCCTGGAGGTGTTCTGACATGCTCTAACACACTGGTGTTCAATCCTACTCCTGGAGGGCCACTGTCCTGCAGAGTTTAGTTCCAACCCTAATCAAACACACCTGAATCAGTTCATCAATCTCTTCAGGATGCTTGAAAATACAAAGGCAGGTGTGCTGAAGCAGGTTGGAACTAAACTCTGCAGGACAGTGGCCCTCCAGGAGCAGGATTGAAGACCAGTCTGTTACTTGTGACATTTTCATGGCTAAAGTCGTTTTACACTGCATGCAGCACAAACTCTGCTACAATAATATGTCAGCAGCATGTATGTAAAATTTTGTAGTTTTGAAATAATAACATTTATGCGTGGTTTGTGAAAATGACAAACAAAAAAAAGTCACTGAAATAAGGTCATGAAACCAAAACTGATTATTTCTTCACAAGACTTTTGAAAATTGTATCACGTAGCCTAGAATATTTGTTCCAAAACGATGTGAAAATTACCCTCAATACTCATTCAGATAAGACAATATATTGATTTAAAATTTGTAAGACATGTCTAGTGTAAGAAAGCTTTAATCGAGTAGGCGTAATCTACCCCATGAATATTGAGTGTTTCACACCTGAGAAAGACAAAGACCCTCCCATAATGGCCCTATTAGGAGCTCTCAGGCACTCTCATTATGAGGAATCTTGAACAAAGAATGAGGAGATTTAAAAAAGAATGGCTTTTTGATTGTTTGGATTTATTTACAACACAACATAATCCAAAGATACACAACAGATGGCAAAAAAGCACATTATTTAACACACTGAACTAAAGACAGAGACTTAACCAGTCACACACATTTGTGCCATTCTTGAAACATAGTACATAACTGTCATTTTCAAGATGTTTGATGTTTCACTTTACCATGTTCTGCTCATGTTGAAGTCAGGACTGGTACCTAAAAAATAAAAATAAAAAAAAGCTGTGAACATGCTAATATCAAGAGAAACTAGGGATGCACGATTTTGGGAATAGCCTACATTTTAGATTTGTTCTGGTTAAAATAGCTTTTTAAAACACACACACACACACACACACACACACACACACACACACACACACACACACACACACATATATATATATATATATATAAATAATAGGGCTGTCAAAAGATTAATCGTGATTAATCACATCCAAAATGAAAGTTTGTGTTTACATAATATATGTGTGTATACTGTGTAGAATTATTATATATAAATACACACACATTCATGTATATATTTAAGGAATAATTGCATTTATTTACTGTATATACTTTTATATAATTTATATTATATATAAATATTTTATATAAATATAACCAATTTTTCTTAAATATATACATGATTGTGTGTTTTTATATATATAAATAATTATACACAGAACACACACATATATAATGTAAACACAAACTTTTATTTTGGATGTGATTAATCGCGATTAATCTTTTTACAGCCCTAATAAATAATGAACACCAGGTTTGTTGTGTTTTGTAGGTGCAGGGCTGCATAAAATAATAATAACAATAGTATAGCAGGCATCGTTAAAAAGGAACAATTCAGTAACACTACACTAGAGAAAAATATATTGATTACCTATTGATTACCATATGTTACTTCAAATGTTTACAATCGATATGACGGTATGAAATGAGATTGGAGTAAAACCATGAAGCTTATGTTTGGTGCGTTTTGCGGATCGGCCGAATTTTTCTGTCCGAGCCCGGCAGTTAAAATCCCATTTTTTTCTCAAAGTAATGACACATGTACGTTTGTTTGTGTGGAAAGCCCCTTTTATTAAAGTGTGTATGTCAGGTTAAAATTTTTGTTTTAGATATATTAACCCTCTGAGGTCGGCAAACGCGCGGGCGCGTTTTGCTCGGTTTTTTTTACATAGCAGCAAAATAGACCTAAAATACTCCGTCAGTTTTGGTCATACAGACTTAAGAAATATGAAAAAATAAGCTGTTAAATGTCTACTTTTTTATGTGTCCACTTACAATCGAAATAAAACATTGTGCTTTTGTAAAATAAAGAAAATATACAGGGTGTGCTTTCTGCCTCTCCGTCTCCGTGAACTTTTTTTCTGAAGCACGTCTCTAAACTTAAACAAAACTCAGCGAATACTATTCACTCAGACATGAGCTATATATCTCTATAATCATTTAAGTGTGTAGTTTTAAATTATCTAATTCAAAACTAAAATAAATATTCTCTGTTTATGTAATCTATATAAAAAGAGCGAGAGATCAGCCTTCTCATTATCGTTTTGGCAGCTCATTACTCTGCTAATTTGACACGCCCATGGTGAGCACGAGCTATTCAAATGCAGATTATCTGGAGCAACACATGCAAACCAGTCAACGCCCACAACAGCTGGAAAACACACTCGCTGTGAGGAATAATAATATCGTGATAATCCTGGAAATTTTACCTCAAACGTGCTGGAGTAGCCTAACAACGGATCCTGCAGATCAGTAAGTGCTTTGTTCTAATCGCGATATGAAATTGTGTCTGTAAACCGCAAAAGACTCTTTAAATTTGAATCGCGTTTCTGTGTTTGAATGAATGCACGACACATGCATGCGTTTGTTTACTACAGCTCTGTGTGTGAATGAATTTAGCTTTTAGCAAACTATCTATATTGCCTACTGAGATGAGTAAAAATCGACTGAATATGTTGAAATAAAATGTCTTTGTATAAGCAACATATTAAACTGCAAATTAACATTTATGCCCTAGGCTAATATATATTAGCCTATAAAAGACGATATGTTACAGACGAAATATGAAAGACAACATTTCGTTTTGGATAGATTATAAAGTTTTTACTGCCACATCAAAACCTAATTTACAAGGTGCAAACAAAATCTTAAAAGATCAATATAAGCCTTCTCTTTAAATTATTTTTGTGTTTTATTAGTGACAAATTTGGGGAGAGGATAGCCTACATAATCCAAAACTTTCTGAAAATACGAATGAGAATTAACTGCACAATTACTAGAAATGTTTACCTTGGATATTATACAATTTGCAAGGATACACAGTTTGTGGAAAAATACACTTTTTTCAAGATGTTTCCAACTCTGAACCAATTCTGTAGTATATATATATATATATATATATATATATATATATATATATATATATATATATATATATATGTATGTATGTATGTGTGTGTGTATATATATATATGTGTGTGTGTGTGTATGTATATATATATATATGTGTGTGTGTGTATATGTGTGTGTGTGTTGTCTTTGCATTCTTTCTTGTGGCTCAGTGACACCTATGAAATGCTCATTAGTATACAGCATTAGCAGGTCTTTGTCTTCTCTCAGGTGTGAATTAGGACATTATTCATGACCTTGTTGGATCATTCACGCCCACCTGCATATTGCCTTTCCAAACACAAAGTGTCTTACAAAATTTAAATCAATCTATTGTTTAATGTGAACGATTAGCCTGGATGATTTTCAGATCATTTTAAAAGTAAACACTCTAGCCGACCACTTCCATTAGTCAAAAGTATTGTGGGAATATGTGAAGTTGGTCGTTTGTGGTCTTATATCAGAACATTTAAGTTTGAGTTTTTTGAATAACCACGCATAAATAATATTCTCTCAAAAATGCAAACATGTACATACATGTTGCTCACATATTATGATAGCCATGTTCGTGCTAAATAGAGTGTAATTACACCTTTTCCATTAATATGTTTATAAGCTACTGAAAAAAATACAAATATCAGGGCATGTCAAAACATCTCAAAGACCCCAAAAACAGCAGATGGGAGTTTTAGTTACTGAAACATGTTCTGAGGGCAGAAAGGAAAATGATTGGTTTACAGCTTCAGCCAATGAAACTGAAGCAAAGGCGGGGTCAAGACGTTTGAACGTGCAGAGGGATATTATTAGTCGGACTTGCAACACACAAGAAAAACGCTTCATGGGGAAAACGCATTTATTGCAAGGTAAGTGATTTTACCATATATTTTGTTAAAATTCAGCATCCTCTAACGTTTCTTAAGATAATCAGCGAACGTTAAAATGCACAGACCTAATCATCGTCTAAATATGGTATTGTATGCGTTTTGATTCGACTGTTTACTCAGTCGACCGCAACATAGCTGCTTAGGACGTGACTGGTGTAAAACCTATGTGTAAAACATGCTTTTCCAATGCTATCTCGCTGTGTGTGAAATTGATATGCGACAACAGAACTCGTTCAAATCTCCGAGAAATTTCAAAGGTCAAACTGATACATCTCCTGTCCTCGCGCTGCTCTCAGGGCAGGAGTAGTCAATAGATTCAGGTCGTTGTTATTTTAGTGTATTACGCGCTGCTCTCAGGGCAGGAGTACTCAATAGATTCAGATCGCTGTTATTTTAGTGTATTACGCGCTGCTCTCAGGGCAGGAGTACTCAATAGATTCAGATCGCTGTTATTTTAATGTATTACGTGCTGCTCTCAGGGCAGGAGTACTCAATAGATTCAGATCGCTGTTATTTTAGTGTATTACGCGCTGCTCTCAGGGCAGGAGTACTCAATAGATTCAGATCGCTGTTATTTTAGTGTATTACGCGCTGCTCTCAGGGCAGGAGTACTCAATAGATTTAGATCGCTGATATTTTAGTGTATTACGCGCTGCTCTCAGGGCAGGAGTACTCAATAGATTCAGATCGCTGTTATTTTAGTGTATTATGTGCTGCTCTCAGGGCAGGAGTACTCAATAGATTTAGATCGCTGTTATTTTAGTGTATTACGCGCTGCTCTCAGGGCAGGAGTACTCAATAGATTCAGATCGCTGTTATTTTAGTGTATTACGCGCTGCTCCCAGGGCAGGAGTAGTCAATAGATTCAGATCGCTGTTATTTTAGTGTATTATGCGCTGCTCTCAGGGCAGGAGTAGTCAATAGATTCAGATCACTGTTATTTTAGTGTATGACGCGCTGCTCTCAGGGCAGGAGTACTCAATAGATTCAGATCGCTGTTATTTTAGTGCATTACGCGCTGCTCTCAGGGCAGGAGTACTCAATAGATTCAGATCGCTGTTATTTTAGTGCATTACGCGCTGCTCTCAGGGCAGGAGTACTCAATAGATTCAGATTGCTGTTATTTTAGTGTATTACGCGCTGCTCTCAGGGCAGGAGTACTCAATAGATTCAGATCGCTGTTATTTTAGTGCATTACGCGCTGCTCTCAGGGCAGGAGTACTCAATAGATTCAGATCGCTGTTATTTTAGTGTATTACGCGCTGCTCTCAGGGCAGGAGTACTCAATAGATTCAGATCGCTGTTATTTTAGTGTATTACGCGCTGCTCTCAGGGCAGGAGTACTCACTAGATTCAAATCGCTGTTATTTTAGTGCATTACGCGCTGCTCTCAGGGCAGGAGTACTCAATAGATTCAGATCGCTGTTATTTTAGTGTATTACGCGCTGCTCTCAGGGCAGGAGTACTCAATAGATTCAGATCGCTGTTATTTTAGTGTATTACGCGCTGCTCTCAGGGCAGGAGTACTCAATAGATTCAGATCGCTGTTATTTTAGTGTATTACGCGCTGCTCTCAGGGCAGGAGTACTCAATAGATTCAGATCGCTGTTATTTTAGTGTATTACGCGCTGCTCCCAGGGCAGGAATAGTCAATAGATTCAGATCGCTGTTATTTTAGTGTATTATGCGCTGCTCTCAGGGCAGGAGTAGTCAATAGATTCAGATCGCTGTTATTTTAGTGTATTACGCGCTGCTCTCAGGGCAGGAGCACTCAATAGATTCAGATCGCTGTTATTTTAGTGTATTACGCGCTGCTCTCAGGGCAGGAGTACTCAATAGATTCAGATCGCTGTTATTTTAGTGTATTACGCGCTGCTCTCAGGGCAGGAGTACTCAATAGATTCAGATCGCTGTTATTTTAGTGCATTACGCGCTGCTCTCAGGGCAGGAGTACTCAATAGATTCAGATCGCTGTTATTTTAGTGCATTACGCGCTGCTCTCAGGGCAGGAGTACTCAATAGATTCAGATCGCTGTTATTTTAGTGCATTACGCGCTGCTCTCAGGGCAGGAGTGCTCAATAGATTCAGATCGCTGTTATTTTAGTGCATTACGCGCTGCTCTCAGGGCAGGAGTGCTCAATAGATTCAGATCGCTGTTATTTTAGTGCATTACGCGGCGCTGCTCTCAGGGCAGGAGTACTCAATAGATTCAGATCGCTGTTATTTTACTGTATTACGCGCTGCTCTCAGGCCAGGAGTACTCAATAGATTCAGATCGCTGTTATTTTAGTGTATTACGCGCTGCTCTCAGGGCAGGAGTACTCAATAGATTCAGATCGCTGTTATTTTAGTTCATTACGTGCTGCTCTCAGGGCAGGAGTACTCAATAGATTCAGATCGCTGTTATTTTAATGTATTACGCGCTGCTCTCAGGGCAGGAGTACTCAATAGATTCAGATCGCTGTTATTTTACTGTATTACGCGCTGCTCTCAGGGCAGGAGTACTCAATAAATTCAGATCGCTGTTATTTTAGTGTATTACGCGCTGCTCTCAGGGCAGGAGTACTCAATAGATTCAGATCGCTGTTATTTTAGTGTATTACGCGCTGCTCTCAGGGCAGGAGTACTCACTAGATTCAAATCGCTGTTATTTTAGTGCATTACGCGCTGCTCTCAGGGCAGGAGTACTCAATAGATTCAGATCGCTGTTATTTTAGTGTATTACGCGCTGCTCTCAGGGCAGGAGTACTCAATAGATTCAGATCGCTGTTATTTTAGTGTATTACGCGCTGCTCTCAGGGCAGGAGTACTCAATAGATTCAGATCGCTGTTATTTTAGTGTATTACGCGCTGCTCTCAGGGCAGGAGTACTCAATAGATTCAGATCGCTGTTATTTTAGTGTATTACGCGCTGCTCCCAGGGCAGGAATAGTCAATAGATTCAGATCGCTGTTATTTTAGTGTATTATGCGCTGCTCTCAGGGCAGGAGTAGTCAATAGATTCAGATCGCTGTTATTTTAGTGTATTACGCGCTGCTCTCAGGGCAGGAGCACTCAATAGATTCAGATCGCTGTTATTTTAGTGTATTACGCGCTGCTCTCAGGGCAGGAGTACTCAATAGATTTAGATCGCTGTTATTTTAGTGTATTACGCGCTGCTCTCAGGGCAGGAGTACTCAATAGATTCAGATCGCTGTTATTTTAGTGCATTACGCGCTGCTCTCAGGGCAGGAGTACTCAATAGATTCAGATCGCTGTTATTTTAGTGCATTACGCGCTGCTCTCAGGGCAGGAGTACTCAATAGATTCAGATCGCTGTTATTTTAGTGCATTACGCGCTGCTCTCAGGGCAGGAGTGCTCAATAGATTCAGATCGCTGTTATTTTAGTGCATTACGCGCTGCTCTCAGGGCAGGAGTGCTCAATAGATTCAGATCGCTGTTATTTTAGTGCATTACGCGGCGCTGCTCTCAGGGCAGGAGTACTCAATAGATTCAGATCGCTGTTATTTTACTGTATTACGCGCTGCTCTCAGGCCAGGAGTACTCAATAGATTCAGATCGCTGTTATTTTAGTGTATTACGCGCTGCTCTCAGGGCAGGAGTACTCAATAGATTCAGATCGCTGTTATTTTAGTTCATTACGTGCTGCTCTCAGGGCAGGAGTACTCAATAGATTCAGATCGCTGTTATTTTAATGTATTACGCGCTGCTCTCAGGGCAGGAGTACTCAATAGATTCAGATCGCTGTTATTTTACTGTATTACGCGCTGCTCTCAGGGCAGGAGTACTAAATAGATTCAGATCGCTGTTATTTTAGTGTATTACGCGTTGCTCCCAGGGCAGGAGTAGTCAATAGATTCAGATCGCTGTTATTTTAGTGTATTATGCGCTGCTCTCAGGGCAGGAGTACTCAATAGATTCAGATCGCTGTTATTTTAGTGTATTACGCGCTGCTCTCAGGGCAGGAGTACTCAATAGATTCAGATCGCTGTTATTTTAGTGTATTACGCGCTGCTCTCAGGGCAGGAGTACTCAATAGATTTAGATCGCTGTTATTTTAGTGTATTACGCGCTGCTCTCAGGGCAGGAGTACTCAATAGATTCAGATCGCTGTTATTTTAGTGTATTACGCGCTGCTCCCAGGGCAGGAGTAGTCAATAGATTCAGATCGCTGTTATTTTAGTGTATTACGCGCTGCTCTCAGGGCAGGAGTACTCAATAGATTCAGATCGCTGTTATTTTAGTGTATTACGCGCTGCTCCCAGGGCAGGAGTAGTCAATAGATTCAGATCGCTGTTATTTTAGTGTATTATGCGCTGCTCTCAGGGCAGGAGTACTCACTAGATTCAAATCGCTGTTATTTTAGTGCATTACGCGCTGCTCTCAGGGCAGGAGTACTCAATAGATTCAGATCGCTGTTATTTTAGTGTATTACGCGCTGCTCTCAGGGCAGGAGTACTCAATAGATTCAGATCGCTGTTATTTTAGTGTATTACGCGCTGCTCTCAGGGCAGGAGTACTCAATAGATTCAGATCGCTGTTATTTTAGTGTATTACGCGCTGCTCTCAGGGCAGGAGTACTCAATAGATTCAGATCGCTGTTATTTTAGTGCATTACGCGCTGCTCTCAGGGCAGGAGTAGTCAATAGATTCAGATCGCTGTTATTTTAGTGCATTACGCGCTGCTCTCAGGGCAGGAGTACTCAATAGATTCAGATCGCTGTTATTTTAGTGCATTACGCGCTGCTCTCAGGGCAGGAGTGCTCAATAGATTCAGATCGCTGTTATTTTAGTGCATTACGCGCTGCTCTCAGGGCAGGAGTGCTCAATAGATTCAGATCGCTGTTATTTTAGTGCATTACGCGGCACTGCTCTCAGGGCAGGAGTACTCAATAGATTCAGATCGCTGTTATTTTACTGTATTACGCGCTGCTCTCAGGCCAGGAGTACTCAATAGATTCAGATCGCTGTTATTTTAGTGTATTACGCGCTGCTCTCAGGGCAGGAGTACTCAATAGATTCAGATCGCTGTTATTTTAGTTCATTACGTGCTGCTCTCAGGGCAGGAGTACTCAATAGATTCAGATCGCTGTTATTTTAATGTATTACGCGCTGCTCTCAGGGCAGGAGTACTCAATAGATTCAGATCGCTGTTATTTTACTGTATTACGCGCTGCTCTCAGGGCAGGAGTACTAAATAGATTCAGATCGCTGTTATTTTAGTGTATTACGCGTTGCTCCCAGGGCAGGAGTAGTCAATAGATTCAGATCGCTGTTATTTTAGTGTATTATGCGCTGCTCTCAGGGCAGGAGTACTCAATAGATTCAGATCGCTGTTATTTTAGTGTATTACGCGCTGCTCTCAGGGCAGGAGTACTCAATAGATTCAGATCGCTGTTATTTTAGTGTATTACGCGCTGCTCTCAGGGCAGGAGTACTCAATAGATTTAGATCGCTGTTATTTTAGTGTATTACGCGCTGCTCTCAGGGCAGGAGTACTCAATAGATTCAGATCGCTGTTATTTTAGTGTATTACGCGCTGCTCCCAGGGCAGGAGTAGTCAATAGATTCAGATCGCTGTTATTTTAGTGTATTATGCGCTGCTCTGAGGGCAGGAGTAGTCAATAGATTCAGATCGCTGTTATTTTAGTGTATTACGCGCTGCTCTCAGGGCAGGAGTGCTCAATAGATTCAGATCGCTGTTATTTTAGTGCATTACGCGGCGCTGCTCTCAGGGCAGGAGTACTCAATAGATTCAGATCGCTGTTATTTTAGTGCATTACGCGCTGCTCTCAGGGCAGGAGTGCTCAATAGATTCAGATCGCTGTTATTTTACTGTATTACGCGCTGCTCTCAGGGCAGGAGTACTCAATAGATTCAGATCGCTGTTATTTTAGTGCATTACGCGCTGCTCTCAGGGCAGGAGTACTCAATAGATTCAGATCGCTGTTATTTTAGTGCATTACGCGCTGCTCTCAGGGCAGGAGTACTCAATAGATTCAGATCGCTGTTATTTTAGTGTATTACGCGCTGCTCTCAGGGCAGGAGTACTCAATAGATTCAGATCGTTGTTATTTTAGTGTATTACGCGCTGCTCTCAGGGCAGGAGTACTCAATAGATTCAGATCGCTGTTATTTTAGTGCATTACGCGCTGCTCTCAGGGCAGGAGTACTCAATAGATTCAAATCGCTGTTATTTTAGTGCATTACGCGCTGCTCTCAGTGCAGGAGTACTCAATAGATTCAGATCGCTGTTATTTTAGTGCATTACGCGCTGCTCTCAGGGCAGGAGTACTCAATAGATTCAGATCGCTGTTATTTTAGTGCATTACGCGCTGCTCTCAGGGCAGGAGTACTCAATAGATTCAGATCGCTGTTATTTTAGTGCATTACGCGCTGCTCTCAGGGCAGGAGTACTCAATAGATTCAGATCGCTGTTATTTTAGTGCATTACGCGGCGCTGCTCTCAGGGCAGGAGTACTCAATAGATTCAGATCGCTGTTATTTTAGTGCATTACGCACTGCTCTCAGGGCAGGAGTAGTCAATAGATTCAATAGATACTTTCGGTTAAACGGTCAATATGAGCATCCCTAGTTAGAGAGCACCCCTTCCAGACCGGCGAAATAAAGTGAAACTGGATTTGAAAATGCGCACTGCAGTGATGCCAGGAATTACTTTGATCATGAAATACAGTTCAGTGCAAGATGTGCAGCGCCAATCTATATTACATAACATTATACTGAGAACACGATTGTAATAGAATTTTGTATTCTTTGAGCTTTAGTTTTTCAGCGCTGTTAAAGGAAGCTCGCTCACGTTACACATCAGACTCGCACGGTCAAGTTCATGTGCACATTCGCGTCCTTGCAGATGTAAGTTGCAAGATTACTTTTATGTTGTCTATATCCGATTAATCACAAATACAAGACGTGTTTAATTTAGTTTATTAACCAGCTAGCAAAAAACTGCAGTTTACCGACCGTACAGTCACTCAGCCTCAGTCTCAGCACCATTGCAGGATGGAAGATGGTTGTTTCTAGTTTTGGCTTTGAAAACGCTTCATTAACATGGTCTGTATGTTAATGAAGTTGAGAGAGACACCCCCTTGTCTGAGAAGATTCTGAGAAGATTCCACACCCATTCCCATTCTACAATTGATTACCATTTGTTCAGGATGTGATCAACCCAAATGGTCAACTCTTAATGTAAATGAAATCAGAACAGCAAATGGTTTAGGTGATACAATCTATCTGAAGTGATCACATCTTTGATCTTCTGTTAAAACAGAACGGTCAAATGTTTAAGGTGACAAGCTATTTGAAGTCCCTGTAATCAAGATGGTTGTTGGTTGCCCTCTGTGATACTATTTACATATTACTGAGATTGAATGTAATTGTCTCTATATGATAATTAAACTCTTTTAAGTGAAGGAACATTTTGATATAGCCTATATATATATTGGAGTGGAAGTTGTTGGGAACAGACCATAATTTCTCATAAAGATGTGCAGCGCCAATATACACAAGATATTCAGCATTATAATGAGAACAGGATTGTGATAGTGTTGTAAATTCTCTGTGCTTTAGTTGCTCGTGTATCAGCGCGCTGTTAAGGGAATAGCACATCCAAAATTTCCCTATCAAACCACTGACTGCAAAAAACTAGTTCACATGGGTATTCGCGTCCTTTTGTTCATGTAAGTTGTAATGTTACGTTTGTTATGTATCTAGAATATCTGATTATTAATCTCCAGAGCCGGACAGTAATGGAGTAAATTTACTTGAGTACAGTACTTAAGTACAATTTTGAGGGATCTGTACTTTACTCGAGTATCATTTTTGGGGAGTACTCATGACTTTACTCAAATACATTTGAGAGGCAAATATTGTACTCTTTACTCCACTACATTTCTATCCATAGCCGTGAGTACTGAGTACCCGTTACTTCTTCTAAAAAAAAAAAAAAGGAAAAAGAAAAATCTCGGAAACCCTCAATTTGTTGTTTCCCTCTCAAACTTGACTGAATGGTGCAGGCGCCACTGATTGGGACAGCCTATCAGCAATCAGCTTTCAGGTTCAGGTTCAGGTTCAGAGGTGTGTCAGAACATTGCTATATTGCTGCCTTTGCTGGTTTAGGTTTATTGATTTGATTGATGAAAAAACTGAGAAACTCACATGTACACACAATTGTTAGCTGAATTTTCTTTTCTGATATTACACAGTAATGTAAGCTGAGCATTTGCTTTGATGTTCTTGAGTATGCGGTGTGTTTAACACAGTCAGGTTTAAATGTGGGTGCAGAAAATCCATTAAAACTCTAGCAGAGGTTTGTCAGAGCGTTGCCATTGTGCTATTGCCTTGTATTGCCTTTATTTAAATGTTAAATAAAGCAACATGGTGAAAATGATGAAAAAGATTAAAATGACTTGATTTTACTTTCAATTCCTTTTACATTCTCCAAAGTATTAACATTAACATTTTTCATAACTCCATGTAGGACGTTGTACATAAATGTAAGCACTGTGGCAGTAGTAATGCAATATTTAGAAAATGTACTCTTGTACTCTTGATACTCAACTACGTTTAAAAAAAAGTACTTCAGTACTTTTACTTAAGTAGACATTTGACTGTAGTACTTTTACTTGTACTTGAGTAAAATTTAGCAAGGAGTATATCTGTACTTTTACTCAAGTAATAAAGCTGTGTACTCTGTCCGCCTCTGTTAATCTCATAGGTTGTCGTAGAACGTGCTTCAGTTTACTAGAGATAATTTACTCTTTAGCTTTACCTCAAGCAGCTATTCCTTTTAGATGTTTCTTTTTCGAAAACATTGATGCATCATAGTGTTATGTTTAATGTCATATTTTTATTTGTCAACATTAATTTTCGTAACAGTCTTACATGTAACATTTCCTAACATTTTCATGACGGACACGCCACGCCCCCCTGATTACTCGAGTACTCGTTTTTGAGACCTGTTGATGATCGAAATGAGAAAATGACAAAAATGCCCATCCCTAATTGTTACATCAGTAGACCATTTATTTTCTGTTTATTATTGACTTGTTGTTTTATCTCATTCTTCAGTTACCTGAATGAGCTGGCAGAAACTGGATGAATTAGAGGAGCTAACACTGAAGACGCCTCTGATGCTGCCCAGTCTATGATAACAAAAAGCCTGGATTCAAAGACGGAGAACGTTTGGTTCCACCTGATACAAGCGCACAATCTCACAGAGTTGAGTTTGTGATGCATAAATGTGATTGCAAAAGATCCTAATGTGGATCTATGTGCAAACACTTAAATTTTCTCACTGAGTATTGCAGAGAAACAAGGAAATGTAATTTAAAGAGTGCTCAAGACCTGTTGACTGAAATGTGTGTACATCGGGGGTCTACGAATTTTCACACCTTTAGTACAGTGGGGGAAATTGTAATTATCTGATTGGTCAGTTTGAACATCTCACATTTGGGTTACAGTCACAATTGTCAAAGAATGAATAAAAGAAGATTGTAACAGTTGCTCTGGGCCTTTTTATTCTGTCTCTTTCTTTGTATCTTACTCTCTACACTCTCTCCCTCTCTTTCTATCTTTCAGGTAACTTTATACATATATGCTGGGTACAATTAATGGTAGAAGTTATCATATGATCTATTTTAAGTGTAACCTAACCATATATTGTCATTAAAACCTTTCAATTTTAGCAACGCTCTCCCACATATTTAGCTATTGTAACTGCGCTTATTTCCATCTTTGGTATAAGTAGAAGTGGGTGGTAATAGACAAGAAATATACAGCTTTCTAATATCTTAATGATAATTAAGAGTAGCATCAGTGGTCCTGACAGAAACATTAATTCGGCAGTCCTACAGCCTGAACCCTAATCCACCGCTTAGAAAAGTATGGATTTTTTTTAATGGAGAATGCGTAGGAACCCTGTTTTATCTTGCTGTTACTGTCTTTTCATTCAATGACTTGTGGAGATTCTTTGTATAAGAAAATGGAAGAACGAACATTGATTGTAAATAATCAGTTCACAAATTATATTTTTTATTGAACGGTTTTAATATTAGTCCAATATTACAATTCAGGTATAATTATGACTTTCCTTTTTATACTATTACAAAACATTTCCAGTGGATTAAAATGATAAAACAGCAACATATCACAAAAAATGCAGAGCAAAGATGTATCATTAAACTGCTGTACTTTTAACTAGTTCATATCATCATTCTTAGAGGTTTTTAGGTGCTTTAATTTTTTTTCTTTTAGACAGTAGTCGTTGAACTTGAATGTGCTTCCCATCAAACCAGACCCAAGGCCATGGGTCGCCTGGCCAAATGTCTGCCAGTTCCTCCTTAAATACCCGAAGTGTACGTCTTCCTGCAAATTAAATACATAAAGATTTTGGTTTCAATGTACACTGACAGTCATAAAAAAAAACGTAAAATGTATTTCAACTGCAGGCTTCAGTTTTGGATATTGAACAATGAACATCCTCATTATCAAATATTTCCTGGACTACTTTCTTTTGTGGAGTAAACTTGGTGCCTGGAACATTTATGAAACCTTATTGTAAAGTGGTAGCAATGTAAAAAAACAGAATTACTAGTAGAAACCTTAAGATCTTTAAGCTAAAAGACGTTTATAACGCCCTCAAAACCGACAATTTCTTTGACATGTGATACAACAAAATAGCACTTAGATCACAGTCTTATTGTTACATGTTACAAGTAAGTTTGGTGCGCCTGGACAGCTAAAATAGACTAATTTACACTAATATACAGCTAAAATACACCCTGAGAGCAGCGCATAATACACTAAAATAACAGCGATCTGAATCTATTGAGTACTCCTGCCCTGAGAGCAGCGCATAATACACTAAAATAACAGCGATCTGAATCTATTGAGTACTCCTGCCCTGAGAGCAGTGCATAATGCACTAAAATAACAGCGATCTGAATCTATTGAGTACTCCTGCCCTGAGAGCAGCGCATAATACACTAAAATAACAGCGATCTGAATCTATTGACTACTCCTGCCCTGAGAGCAGCGCGTAATACACTAAAATAACAGCGATCTGAATCTATTGAGTACTCCTGCCCTGAGAGCAGCGCATAATGCACTAAAATAACAGCGATCTGAATCTATTTAGTACTCCTGCCCTGAGAGCAGCGCATAATACACTAAAATAACAGCGATCTGAATCTATTGACTACTCCTGCCCTGAGAGCAGCGCGTAATGCACTAAAATAACAGCGATCTGAATCTATTGACTACTGCCCTGAGAGCAGCGCGTAATACACTAAAATAACAGCGATCTGAATCTATTTAGTACTCCTGCCCTGAGAGCAGCGCGTAATGCACTAAAATAACAGCGATCTGAATCTATTGAGTACTCCTGCCCTGAGAGCAGCGCATAATGCACTAAAATAACAGCGATCTGAATCTATTGAGTACTCCTGCCCTGAGAGCAGCGTGTAATACACTAAAATAACAGCGATCTGAATCTATTGAGTACTCCTGCCCTGGGAGCAGCGCGTAATACACTAAAATAACAGCGATCTGAATCTATTGAGTAC
Source organism: Phoxinus phoxinus (assembly GCF_949152265.1). Lineage (NCBI taxonomy): Eukaryota > Metazoa > Chordata > Actinopteri > Cypriniformes > Leuciscidae > Phoxinus > Phoxinus phoxinus. Next base: position 10,752,203 of record NC_136897.1, read on the forward strand.
TCCTGCCCTGAGAGCAGCGCGTAATACACTAAAATAACAGCGATCTGAATCTATTGAGTACTCCTGCCCTGAGAGCAGCGCATAATACACTAAAATAACAGCGATCTGAATCTATTTAGTAGCCTACTCCTGCCCTGAGAGCAGCGCGTAATGCACTAAAATAACAGCAATCTGAATCTATTGACTACTCCTGCCCTGAGAGCAGCGCGTAATACACTAAAATAACAGCGATCTGAATCTATTTAGTACTCCTGCCCTGAGAGCAGCGCGTAATGCACTAAAATAACAGCGATCTGAATCTATTGAGTACTCCTGCCCTGAGAGCAGCGCATAATGCACTAAAATAACAGCGATCTGAATCTATTGAGTACTCCTGCCCTGAGAGCAGCGTGTAATACACTAAAATAACAGCGATCTGAATCTATTGAGTACTCCTGCCCTGGGAGCAGCACGTAATACACTAAATTAACAGCGATCTGAATCTATTGAGTATTCCTGCCCTGAGAGCAGCGCGTAATACACTAAAATAACAGCGATCTGAATCTATTGAGTACTCCTGCCCTGAGAGCAGCGCGTAATACACTAAAATAACAGCGATCTGAATCTATTGACTACTCCTGCCCTGAGAGCAGCGCGTAATACACTAAAATAACAGCGATCTGAATCTATTGACTACTCCTGCCCTGAGAGCAACGCATAATGCACTAAAATAACAGCGATCTGAATCTATTTAGTAGCCTACTCCTGCCCTGAGAGCAGCGCATAATACACTAAAATAACAGCGATCTGAATCTATTGACTACTCCTGCCCTGAGAGCAGCGCGTAATACACTAAAATAACAGCGATCTGAATCTATTGAGTACTCCTGCCCTGAGAGCAGCACATAATGCACTAAAATAACAGCGATCTGAATCTATTGAGTATTCCTGCCCTGAGAGCAGCACATAATACACTAAAATAACAGCGATCTAAATCTATTGAGTACTCCTGCCCTGAGAGCAGCGCGTAATACATTAAATTAACAGCGATCTGAATCTATTTAGTAGCCTACTCCTGCCCTGAGAGCAGCGCATAATACACTAAAATAACAGCGATCTGAATCTATTGAGTACTCCTGCCCTGAGAGCAGCACATAATGCACTAAAATAACAGCGATCTGAATCTATTGACTACTCCTGCCATGGGAGCAGCGCATAATACACTAAAATAACAGCGATCTGAATCTATTGAGTACTCCTGCCCAGAGAGCAGCGCGTAATACACTAAAATAACAGCGATCTGAATCTATTGAGTACTCCTGCCCTGAGAGCAGCGCGTAATGCACTAAAATAACAGCGATCTGAATCTATTGAGTACTCCTGCCCTGAGAGCAGCGCGTAATAGACTAAAATAACAGCTATCTGAATCTATTGAGTACTCCTGCCCTGAGAGCAGCGCGTAATACACCAAAATAACAGCGACCTGAATCTATTGACTACTCCTGCCCTGAGAGCAGCGCATAATACACTAAAATAACAGCGATCTGAATCTATTGAGTACTCCTGCCCTGAGAGCAGCGCGTAATACACTAAAATAACAGCGATCTGAATCTATTGACTACTCCTGCCCTGAGAGCAGCGCGTAATACACTAAAATAACAGCGATCTGAATCTATTGACTACTCCTGCCCTGAGAGCAACGCATAATGCACTAAAATAACAGCGATCTGAATCTATTTAGTAGCCTACTCCTGCCCTGAGAGCAGCGCATAATACACTAAAATAACAGCGATCTGAATCTATTGACTACTCCTGCCCTGAGAGCAGCGCGTAATACACTAAAATAACAGTGATCTGAATCTATTGAGTACTCCTGCCCTGAGAGCAGCACATAATGCACTAAAATAACAGCGATCTGAATCTATTGAGTATTCCTGCCCTGAGAGCAGCACATAATACACTAAAATAACAGCGATCTAAATCTATTGAGTACTCCTGCCCTGAGAGCAGCGCGTAATACATTAAATTAACAGCGATCTGAATCTATTTAGTAGCCTACTCCTGCCCTGAGAGCAGCGCATAATACACTAAAATAACAGCGATCTGAATCTATTGAGTACTCCTACCCTGAGAGCAGCACATAATGCACTAAAATAACAGCGATCTGAATCTATTGACTACTCCTGCCATGGGAGCAGCGCATAATACACTAAAATAACAGCGATCTGAATCTATTGAGTACTCCTGCCCAGAGAGCAGCGCGTAATACACTAAAATAACAGCGATCTGAATCTATTGAGTACTCCTGCCCTGAGAGCAGCGCGTAATGCACTAAAATAACAGCGATCTGAATCTATTGAGTACTCCTGCCCTGAGAGCAGCGCGTAATAGACTAAAATAACAGCTATCTGAATCTATTGAGTACTCCTGCCCTGAGAGCAGCGCGTAATACACCAAAATAACAGCGACCTGAATCTATTGACTACTCCTGCCCTGAGAGCAGCGCGAGGGTGGGAGATGTATCAGTTTGACCGTTGAAATTTCTCGGAGATTTGAACGAGTTCTGTTGTCGCATATCAATTTCACACACAGCGAGATAGCATTGGAAAAGCATATTTTACACATAGGTTTTACACCAGTTACGTCCTAAGCAGCTATGTTGTGGTCGACTGAGTAAACAGTCGAATCAAAACGCATACGATACCATATTTAGACGATTATTAGTTCTGTGCATTTTAATGTTCGCTGATTATCCTAAGAAACGTTAGAGGATGCTGAATTTTAACAAAATATATGGTCAAATCACTTACCTTGCAATAAATGCGTTTTCCCCACGAAGCGTTTTTCTTGTGTGTTGCGAGTCCGACTAATAATATCCCTCTGCACGTTCAAACGTCTTGACCCCGCCTTTGCTTCAGTTTCATTGGTTGAAGCTGTAAACCAATCATTTTCCTTTCTGCCCTCAGAACATGTTTCAGTAACTAAAACTCCCATCTGCCCAAAAACACCTTAGACCCCAGAGGGTTAAATAAGGTTTAGATGTCTGAGTGAAAATGTAATTATCAATAAAATTATTACTGTAACTGCCCTACAATAAGCTTTATACCCATTTCTGTCAAGATCATATTTTTATAACATATGATAATCAATATATTTTTCTCTCGTGTAGTGTTACTGAAGTGTTCATTTTTAACGATGCCTGCTATACTATTGTTATTATTATTTTATGCAGCCCTGCACGTATGCCTACAAGGCACAACAAACCTGGAGTTCATTATATATATATATATATATATATATATATATATATATATATATATATATATATATATATATATATATATATATATATATTTGTGTGTGTGTATTTTGTAAATTTTTAAAAGCAATTTTAACCTGAACAAATCTAAAATGTAGGCTATTCCCAAAATCGTGCAGCCCTAGTTTCTCGATATCAGCATGTTCACAGCTTTTTTTTATTAAATTTTTTTAGGTACCAGTCCTGACTTCAACATGAGACATGGTAAAGTGAAAAATCTAACACCTTGGAAATGACAGGTATGTACTATGTTTCAGGAATGGCACAAAGGTGTGTGACTGGTTAAGTTTCTGTCTTTAGTTCAGTGTGTTATATAATGTGCTTTTTTGCCATTTGTTGTGTATCTTTGGATTTTGTTGTGTTGTAAATAAATCCAAACAATCAAAAATCCATTCTTTTTTAAATCTCCTCATTCTTTGTGCAAGGTTCCTCATAATGATAGTGCCTGAGAGCTCCTAATAGGGCCACTATGGGAGGGTCTTTGTCTTTCTCAGGTGTGAAACACTCAATATTCATGGGTGGTTTATGCCTACTCGCATAAAGCTTTCTTACACAAGACATGTCTTACAAATTTTAAATCAATATATTGTCTTATCTGAATGAGTATTCAGGGTAATTTTCACATAGTTATGGAGCAAATATTCTCGGCTATGATACAATTTTCAAAAGTCCTGTGAAGAAATAATCAGTTTGGGTTTCATGACCTTATTACAGTGACTTTCTTTTGTGTCATTTTCACAAACCACGAATAAATGTTATTATCTCAAAACTACAAAATTTTACATACATGCTGCTGACATATTATTGTAGCAGAGTTTGTGCTGCATGCAGTGTAATAAGACTTTAGCCATGAAAATGTCACTAGTAGCCTAACAGAAATAAGCACAAATGTTTAGATGTTTAGAAATGTTTAGCATGTTAGAACACCTCCAGGACCCAGAAAACCCCTCAGACCCCAGAGGGTTAAGTAAATTACCCACTGAATGAAAGTTATACGTTGTGCACACACCATTATTGATGATATTTGGAGAAATATTACATGTAATTGTTAAAATTGATTCCCTTACATATAAATTTGCTTTTATGCCTAATCCCTAATTACATTAATTTTGATTATGATGTGATTGTGACAGGGGCGCTGGAAGAGGTTTCAGGTTGGGGGTGCTGAGTTTTTTCAGTCACCACTTTGAATAAGAAACAATATCAAGACTATAAAACTTGTCAAAGCTCCGCAAATCACAACAAGTGTATCAGTGAGAACACTCGTTTAAACAGCGCATACACTCGAACTTGACTGCACATCACATTTTTTACTTTATTGATACTGCTTTTAATCGTTATGCAAGGGACCGGTCAACGGGACATAAATTAAGCCTTTAAAAAAAAGGGTTATTAGGTTGTCATGTACAATAAAAGAGCCTGCGCAGCGACAGGAAATAGAATTTAACACAATAGAATAAAAAATCAGTCCAATTTGCGCGATGTACTCGCTTTTGTCCAACATGAAATTCATCGAGGTTTCGTGGTTTCCCAGGATACCATAAGACGCATTATTTGTTGATGCTCAAGGTGTGGAATTACGACGAAGGAGACGCTTGAGAAGACGCCACTTGCGCTGGCCCAAATGCACTGGCATATGGACAGCTATGATAAATTAAAACCGTACAGCATTGCTATTAGCTGTATATGGTTACAGTCGTTACATTCTATGGAAGGAGGCGTACACAACCAACAACGATTAATAATGCGTCTTATGGTATCCTGGGAAACCACGAAACCTCGATGAGGTTGATATCAGTATGCAATGAACACTGATCGAATGCGTTATTCTCAAGATTGTATTTCGACTTTTTTTCTCGAAATTTAATGAGTTTATTCTCAAGATTGTATTTCAACTTTTTTTCTCGAAATTTAACGAGTTTAATCTCGCATTATAATGACTTTAATCTCGAGATGGTTTTATTTTTTTATTATTGCCTGGCCCTAATCCTCTTCCGTACTAAGGAAAGCCAAACAACTGCTAAATATATATTTTTTTGAAGAAAGAAAGAAACAGTGTATGTCGTTTTGAGAACATTTATTGTGCAAAACTGTAATTATACAACATAATGTTGCAGATAAATAAAATTCAAGAACACTAGCTGCAGAGACTTTAAGTAGCCCTAATGTTTATATTATGGCTAGCAGCTTATAAAAACCCCAAATTCTAAATTAGAATATTGTGAAAAGGTTTTCATAAAGCTGTAAGCCATAATCATCAAAATTATATGAAAATAAAGCCTTGTAATATCTCACTTTGCATGTAATGAGTCTATATAATATATTAGTTTCACCTTTTACCTTTGCATGATATTCTAATTTTTCGAGTTTAACCTGTATACGTCAACTAAAGAAAATGCTTCAAGTATAAAAGTTTTTTTTACAGTAGTGCCATGCCATAGACAGTAAAAAGTGCAAAACAGTTCAGAAGGCACTCCAAATCAAATGTAGTTTTAGTTTGGCTATTTTTTTAAAGGACACAAAAGATGCAAAGAGCAGAAAAACTGATGTCTTCTCAGAAAGCAACACAACAACGAATCGTAAAATCGGGCACACACAGAGATTTTGTGTTTACACCACTATTTTGTGAATACACGCTATAGAATAGTGCAATAGAATTAAAATCTCTATCGTAGGCCAATTTTGTATCGTTTATATCGCCCATTACTACGAGTACAGGATTTATGGGAAGTGTTCCCAGTTCCGGCTGACCTAATCTTTGCAGCCTAACATTGAATTATAGAAGTCTATAATGTATTATGTGAATGCTAGGTCAAAGAGATGTGCCTTTAATCTAGCTTTGACCTGACAGAGTGTGTCTGCTTCCCGGACAATGGTAGGATGTTTTGGTGGTAAATAGGAAAAGGATCTACCGCCAGCAGTCGATTTTGATATTCTAGGTATTATCAACTGGCCGGAATTTTGAGATCGCAATACACGTGAAGGACTATAGTGCATTAAGAGCATTCAAGTACTGCGGAGCTAAACCATTTATTGATTTGTAAGTAATCAGCAATATTTTAAAATGTATACAATGTTTAATAGGGAGCCAATGCAGTGTTAACAGAACAGGGCTAATATGGTCATAATTCCTGGTTCTGGTAAGAACTCGAGCTGCTGCTTTTTGAACTAGCTGTAGTTTGTTTATTAAGCGTGCAGGGCAACCACCCAGTAGAGCATTACAATAATCTAAGCTTGAGGCCATGAATGCATGAACTAATTGTTCCGCATTTGTCAATGAGAGCATATGGCGTAATTTAGATATATTTTTAAAATGGAAAAATGCGGTTTTACATATACTAGAGACGTGACTTTCAAATGAAAGATTGGTATCAAAGAGCACACCCAGGTTCCTAACCGACGACGAAGACTTGACAGAGCAGCCATCAAGTGTTTTCAGTATTCTAGGTTAATACGTGAGGAAGTTTTTTGTCCAATAATTAGAATCTCTGTTTTTTCATAATTTAGTAGTAGGAAATGACTGGCCATCTAATTTTTTATATCAGCTATGCATTCTGTTAATTTTGTGAATTCTGCTCATTTTGTGAATTGGTAGGTTTCGTTAGGTTTTGAAGAAATATACAGCTGAGTATCATCGGCATAACAGTGAAAGCTAATTCCATGTTTCCTAATGATATCTCCTAATGGTAGCATGTACAGAGTGAACAGCAGCGGTCCTAGTACTGAGCCTTGTGGTACGCCATACTGAACTTGTGATCAATAAAACATCTCTTCATTTACTGCTACAAACTAATAACGGTCAGATAAGTATGATTTAAACCATGCTAGTGCAATTCCACTAATGCCAACAAAATTTTCGAGTGTATTTAAAAGAATGTTTGTGGTCAATAGTGTCAAATGCAGCACTAAGATCGAGTAACACTAATAGAGAGATACAACCACAATCATGATAAGAGCAATAAACCTCTGGAACGCTGCAGATTCCTTTTTTTTTCTTGAAACCTATCAACGACACAATTAATAGCGTCGCCAAACAGACTGGAGGGCGAAAGCGGGGCGTCCAGAAGAACAGACCTATCTCTATCTTTAATATCGGATTTTACCATAAATGGCGCTCCGTGGCCACCAGGGCTGCCATAGAACGGCCCACTGACTTGGCCGTCTACTTGGTGGCACGGAGAGATAGATCTGTTGCACGACGCAATTCTCGAATTGCGTCAGCGATAACTTCCTCATGATCGTCAATATTCCTCAGCAGGTCAGCCTGATATGCTTGTAAAATCGACATAGTGTGTAAACATGCTGCTGCCTGACCTGCTGCCGAATACGCTTTACCCACCAGCGTTGATATAGATTTTAACGGCTTGGTGACTCGGGAGAGAGATAGCTCACAAGCGTTCTTTTGCCTGAGGCATTACCATACAACCAAAATCTTTATTACCTTTAACATTACTGTTATAGGCATGCTCCACTCCCAATCAAGCAACACAAAGCTGATGCGTGTCCCCACCCGTGATAAAAACGGGGGCAGGGAACAACACAACGCTTGAAATCTTGCTTGCTCGCCATAATGAGAGATATATATATATATATATATATATATATATATATATATATATATATATATATATATATATATATATATATTGAGTGCAACTTGACAGACAACAATACATAGACAAGGACAGTATACAGAGAGCGCTTGCTGAAGGAACAGAAGCTGACACACTCTGCGTTCAGGGGTGCTTTATAGCTTCCTGGTCTATGACGTCACCCGCCTATGACGTCTCGCTCTTCCATTGGACTGATTATATACGTGCTTCATGCCGGAGTCACACAGGGGTGTTCCCACAGCCTAAAACGCAGCGGGAGTTCCCTTGATAGGGAACATATCTTTTTGTCACTTGTTTCCCTGACCCCTGACTCTATACTCTGATTTCTATATGTACCTCTATCTATTATGTTACCCTTCTCAGTTTGTTTGTATCGTTTCTATGTCATGTTTCTATGTCATGTTTATTTGTACTTTATTCTAATGCGACCTTAAGTTTTCTGAAAGGCGCAATATAAAATAAACATTCACTATTCCGTACATTAGTCCACTAATACTGTTCACTTGAAGGAGTGAATGAAAATGAGTGAGCGAATTTGGACAGCCGTTGAGCGTACATCGGTTGTACACTCGTTATTCCGGTGCAATGTAGGATTGAATGATTGCACTCAATAACGTCCACTATGGTTTCGGACACCACTACAAATGGCGGTCCCCGTAAATAGCGCCCTATTTGAGGGCGATTTCGAATTCAGCCATTAATTACCTCGTTTGTCATACTTAAATTCAGCCTTTTCCTGTGTTTAGTGCCTGGTCTCGTTTGCATTAGCGGTATGCAACTTCCTTTTGATCTTTTTTTATGCTGTGGATTACAATTAAAGACTTGTGTTTGAACTCTATCCTTCTCGCCTGTCTGTGCAAGACTTGCTGACAGTTTGCTTCTGAATACAGTATATAAATGATACAAAGGATTTTATGAAATAATTGTATTAATTATAGTTGTTATTTATTTTTATTATTAAAACCTGGATTTCACGTTTGAAAGCATTGAAAAAGATAGGATGAATTGCATTTATTTTTAATTGAATAAATATGTGCATTTGTCATCGGGCAGTCCTTCTGCTTTCAGAGAGGACACAAAAATATTGACACATACAGATTCTTTGGTGGCTATACTGTGCTGAAAATAATAAGCCAATAGGCTGCCTTTGTTTTAACATTAGCATTGACATTAGCACTACACACAAATCCTAGGAGACAGAAAGCAACCTGTAGGGCAAAACAGACAGATGATTGACAGCTCGAAGTATCTGAGAGCAAAAGGGCCCTACCAGCTGTCAATCAAATTTGGGGGAGAGAAAGCAGTGGATAACTGCCACATTCCATGGCCTGTTTTAATAGGATCACTTCCCAATGCCTGAGGATCTAATATTCAGCCGGCAGAAGCCAAGCCACTGTATACCTGAACAAGCAGCAAAAGTACTGTTTGAAGGACAGCAGCAGAGAGAGAATTCACCAGCAGTGAGAAGACTTGTATTTATAAGAAAAATCACCACACACATTTATGTGCAGTGCGGTGCGTCCTTGTATTGTTTACAAACACAAACTCCTTGCTTAACAAGAGAATCATGTGGATTCATGTTTGTCAAACATGTTTGGAATAGCATAGAACCAGATTACTCCCAGTATGCTGTATATTTTGCAATATATATTCTGCCAATTTTCATATTTCTGAATGCATAGAATACCCAGATGAGCCAAGGAGCCAAGCTTCCCCAAACTACATACCTTTCTGGAAGTATGCAACATGCAAATGTTTATCTCATGGGCACTCTGTTTATAATGCCTGGAGAAAGGTACACGTATGCATTAGCATCCCCATCTGTGTCAATAGTGATTAAAAAAATCATTTGCAAATTGTCTAACCATTCGGTTGTTTAGTAAAAATAAAACAGTGTCAGCTTGCTGAATAAGGTGATCAATATGTTTTTTAAACTATACCATGTATTCATTTTATTTTATTTAATATTTATGTTATTTATCTATATATATAACATTTAATATTTGTGTTATGTGTTAAAACACTGATTCAACACAAATTTAAAACACTGATTCAATTGAACCAATTGCTTCACAAAATGATTCACTGTCTCTTTCAAAGCGTTTAAAGGCTGGCGGCACCTTCTGATCCAGCTAGTGTGTACATAGACACTTCCAGATGCAACTGACGCCAGTGCAGAGAGCAGGAGAAAGCTGAAAAAAAAAAACTTAATTGTTTATAGAATCTGTCATGTCACTTAAAATACTATTAAGATCTATATTACTTTTACATGAGCCAATTGCATTTGAAACGTATGCATATGACACAATATCTTATTCCACGACCAATTATGCCTACTGTATGTAAATATAAAAATATGTAAATATAACCAAAATCCCATTAGCTAGCTCCTCACCCAATAAGAAATATTTTATGTCTTGAAAATATTTTGTATTTCATGCACTTGTTGTGCAACATTTTAACTGAAATAGGTATACAAATATCTTAAAACAATTATGCCTAAACACTGGAAACCTGTAGCCTACCTGGACCAGAAAAAACATGTTTTGTACTTCCCTGAGAACAGACAAATGAAGCTTACAACTACATGAATAACCATGATTAGACAGTTGTTTGCATAAAATATCCCGTAAACAAGAGTTTGCCCTGAGACACAGGCTACAATTGATCTAAATACTTTTTTCTCAGTTCTGCACATATTTCACTTACTTGCTTTCATCAATATAGTCACCACATATTTTATAATTTCACCTTGTTCTCTTTGCATTAATTATATATATTTTTTTTAAACTAGGGCTGTAAAGATATTCTTGGTTGCAATTAATTTACATTTGTTTGACTGTAGTTAATGCAAAAACAGTTTTTAATATAGCTAAGTAAAAATAAGAGTTTTGTGTATATTTTACTCGTGGTAAAATATATTGTAAGTGCTGCTTATAGACACAGGATCAGGTTTTATGCAACAGATGCTCTTTATTAATCTCAAATAAATGCAGAAATAAATGGAAACGCAAAAAATGAACATTATATGCAAACCTCTAATAATTCAATTACATTTTAAATAATAAAGCTAGCAGTAATCAATAATAATGCTACCAAATAAAGTTACTAAACTATACTCTGAGTCCGCATTGCATTATCATGCTTAATTATATCTCTGATGAGGATTGGTACTTTGTTGACAATAGCAAACATTAGATCTTGATAAGGATAGTGTCATTCATTTCCACACAGAAAGAGATGGCAGTTTTGAGCCATTTTCACCACCAGCAATCAGAACAACATTTTCACAAACCACAGAGCCTGGACCGCAGAATCAACAGGAGAAATAACGAAAGAAAAACGCTGTGTATTGATGTCTTGATGAATTACCGCACAGAGGCACAGAGTCTTTTCTTTCGTCTCCACCATTCATTTCGAAAGACCACCATCTTGTCTTTAATTTAAAGAAAACATTAATTATATATAGCCAAGTTTAATATATACGTTTTTCAATACAGTAAATGTGAACATTGCTAAGACCGGAAGAGTATGAGCAGAAGTAAACATGCACTCGCATCTCCGAAGCTCACGGCGGGTGCCATCATGTGCATGTCACGATACACACGCGGGGAAGACAGATCCAAGTGCAGTATGTTTATTAAAGTGTAATCCAAATCGTAGTATCCAGGCAGGGGTCAAAATCCAATAAAGCAATCCGAAACACAAGAAACAAAACAAGAACAATCCAGAAAACAGACATCAGAAGTGTTGTGACAAACCATAAGGACTCCGTGACAAACACTAGAATAGACAGGGTATATATACACAAGTGCTAAACGAGGTGACGAGAAACAGCTGAACACAATGAACAATCAGTGACAGACAGACAGTGGGAATTGTAGTGAGAATGACTAGACACCGTGAAAACTGAGGACCTCTAGTGTTTAACCCGGGGAACCACCAGACACTGTGACATAACCTCCCCTCTATGGAGCGGCTACCAGACGCTCCAAGACCATACAAATAAACTAGAGTCCAGGCGGGAGGTGGAGCGGTGGAGGATCAGGGGGAGGGATGGGGGGCCAGGTCCATGAAGGGGAACAAGAACAGGGAATGACGACTTAACCGGCGGCCGGGGTGAAGCAGACAGTCCATCTGGCGGCCGGGGCGGAGACGACAGTCCATCTGGCGGCCGGGGCGGAGACGACAGTCCATCTGGCGGCCGGGGCGGAGACGACAGTCCATCTGGCGGCCGGGGCGGAGACGACAGTCCATCTGGCGGCCAGGGCGGAGACGACGACCACTCGGGCGGCCATGGCGGAGACGACGACCCCTCGGGCGGCCAGGGCGGAGCCGACGACCCCTCGGGCGGCCAGGGCGGAGACGACGACCCCTCGGGCGGCCAGGGCGGAGACGACGACCCCTCGGGCGGCCAGGGTGGAGACGACGACCCCTCGGGCGGCAGGCGTGACCTGAAGCTCAGGCTCGGCAGGCGTGACCTGACGCTGGGCCGGCAGGGTGAGCAGCTTGGGTGGGGCCGGCAGGGCGAGCTGCTTGGGCGGGGCCGGCAGGGCGAGCTGCTTGGGCGGGGCCGGCAGGGCGAGCAGCTTGGGCGGGCCGGCAGGGCGAGCAGCTTGGGCACGACCTCCGGGACGACAGCGGGCTGCTCGGAGGGGACGGTCTCCGGGACGACAGTGGGCTGCTCGGAGGGGGCGGTCTCCGGGACGACAGCGGGCTGCTCGGAGGGGGCGGTCTCCGGGACGTCAGCGGGCTGCTCGGAGGGGACGGCCTCCGGGACGACAGCGGGCTGCACGGAGGGAACGGCCTCCGGGATGACAACGGGCTGCTCGGAGGGAACGGCCTCCGGGATGACAGCGGGCTGCTCGAGGACGACCTCCGGGTCTTTGGGGAGACTGGAGGTCTTCCTTCTCCTCCGCCGTTTCTGATGGCGAAGTGCAGACTCTGGGCTAGACGGAAACCGCGGCGAACAGAGCTCTGATCAGCGGCGGAATCAACGGCGGATGGAGCTCTGGACTGGACATCACCAGCCCAGGGTCGAAGAGGGGCCAGAGTGGAGAATGGTGTCGGGATTCCTCTCGACCACCTCCTCCACTGCGGCCTCCACGGGTCCCGCGAAATCTGACCAACCGGGTCCCCTCAAAAAATTGTCTTCTCTCCCGCTCGGTGGCTGGGGAAGAGACATTTGAAAACATACTGCTGGATCTTGTAGTGACGGAGTCCTTCCGTCACGATACACACGCGGGGAAGACAGATCCAAGTGCAGTATGTTTATTAAAGTGTAATCCAAATCGTAGTATCCAGGCAGGGGTCAAAATCCAATAAAGCAATCCAAAACACAAGAAACAAAACAAGAACAATCCAGAAAACAGACATCAGAAGTGTAGTGACAAACCATAAGGACTCCCTGACAAACACTAGAACAGACAGGGTGCAGAACAAGTGCTAAACGAGGTGACGAGAAACAGCTGAACACAATGAACAATCAGTGACAGACAGGATGATGGGAATTGTAGTGAGAATGACTAGACACCGTGAAAACTGAGGACCTCTAGTGTTTAACCTGGGGAACCACCAGACACTGTGACAGTGCACCTAGTAACTGGCTGCGTTTGCTGAAATCACATAACTTGCTGAGTTTGATACAAATTCTGAACCACTTCAAAAAGACATAGGCAAAAGTACTGACCAAGTGTTTACAAAGCAAACGTGCAAAGACAAAGTCAAACACCCTTTAAAAAATAGGTAAAACAACGACGTTGGACGATTTTGAAGTTGGAAAAACCTTCTCCACACTTTTAAACACTGGGTCGGTATAAAGGTGACTTGACTTGAGAGTACCAGCAGGGGATACAGTAACTTCCCATGCTAACCAGCCAAACCTTGACCCTATTGATTTTTATCAATACCTTATTGACATATTTTTTGTTAAGTCTACCACAAGTGAAGACATTTTTGCAGAAAATGGGAATAAAAGTAACCGATTTATTTTTTAGATAACTGGACTGAGATTTCTGTGAATTAATGTGTTCAGGTAAAAACATTTATTGTTTCATAATGTGTTCTGTTTTGCATACAATTTTATTTAAATATGATTGTTTAAACAGTTTTCTAGCATGCACGTCCAAATATAGCGATTATCTATACAGGCTTTGCATTTTTATGTACAACATGACAAAATATTGGATTATTTCTACATTATGTTCTGTATTACGCCCCTTATACACCATATTAACTTCAGTAACTTAAGAAAAATAGTCAATTGAGAAACAACATTGCTCACTTCATCTTAAACATATCTAAAAGAAAACTTTTGCTTGGCAAAACAGTTTTAACTACCTGGACTGCTGCTTTATTAAGCCTAACCTAAGAAAAACCAAACTTCGCTCTTCTGGATCACTTGATCACACTGCTTTATCTTCATGTTTTTTACCTTCTGTCTTTAATTAGTATCTCAACATTAAATATCCTCTTTCCCACTGTAACACTTAGTTATTACAACTCCTCTGGGAGAGCTCTCTGCATGCTTTAATATAAACACTTTCACAGCTGGAAAGTAGAGAGAAGAGTCAATGGAAAAATAATTGATGGAAAGATAACATCTACAAACAACACCAATCCACCGCCTTCCCAAATCAAAGAGAGAGTCAGTTACCATAGCCAGGGTGGAAGGGTTCGGTGGGATACACGTGGTGAGAATGGCAGTAAATGCAACACAAGGTTCCTGCGTTGGAGGCCCAGCAGAGTTAAAGGATGAAACAGGCTGGCAAGATTCACAGTGGGGGCCCCGACAAGCCCGTCCCATCTGAAGGAACCCAACAAAGGTGTTCAAGTCGTTGCTGCCCAAGCTTGGCTTTAACCTTCCCTGTAGAGCCATCAGTGTTTGGAATAACGGCGTTTAAAATAACGGCGTTAGGTAACGACGTTATTTTTTCAGTAACGGGGTAATCTAACTAATTACTTTTCCCGTCGTTACAACGCCGTTAACGTTACTAGATGTTAAATGCGGTGCGTTATATGCATTGATTGAATAAACTGTGTAATCCGATTCCAAACGCACCCCTGGCTCGCAGCTAGTGAGGAGGTGGGTTAATAACGATGCAAGCGATTATGATTGGCTAAGGCAGAGTCATGTTTCATGGTAGCCAATCAGAGCCAATGTTTTTACACACATGCCAGCACACGCGCCAGGCGCCACACACACACACACACAACCGCTAAACAGATTTGACGGAGCAGCAGAGATGGCGAGTCAGGAGCAATCCGATGAAAAGTTGGTGGAGATATAAGCACTACTTCAAATTAATTGTGGTCAAAGGCAAGAACGTGCATGTAATGTGTACATTATGTCCAGGAGCGAAGACTTTGTCGACATCCGTTGTAAGCCACTCTAATTTAATGAAGCATCTCACATTGACACGCGCATCTACAAAGCTAGTGGCAAAAAACACAGATGCTAGTTCGCCAGGTTGTTTTCTTGACCAGTTGTCTCTGATTGAGAGAGTTTGCTTTAATTCGCCAGAGTTAAATGCACTTTATATGGTGTAACTGTTTACTTTTCTTACAAAGATAATACTTGAAGTGCAGGATAAACCTCTTGCTGTCTGTCGACGTGCAATAAATATCGAAAGTTATGTACAAACACCCGTCTGTTCTACTCATTTCAACTGACTTGTGAAAACTGCTCACAAAAATCCAAATTCTTTGGATTATAGCAAAATAAAAATTTACAAGTAACGCAAATAGTTACTTTCCCTGGTAACGAGTTACTTTTATTATAGAGTAATTCAGTTACTAACTCAGTTACTTTTTGGAACAAGTAGTGAGTAACTATAACTAATTACTTTTTTAAAGTAACGTTCCCAACACTGAGAGCCATCAATAATTTTGAACAAAAGACCTCTCTTGAGGTATTGTAAAAGCAAGAAGGCTAATTCCCAGATTTTAAATGCTGTTAAGGATGATTGAATATGGCATGTTTCAATGAGTTATAGGTAGTTCTTTCCTACTGCTGCTTTCTCTGCAACTGATTGTGAGTGAGTACCAGGTTGCTTGTTTGATGAACTGGGTCAAATGGTGCAGTGTTCTCATTCTATAGCATTAACTCTGTATGCTGAAGAACACATTTGACCTTATTGCTTTCAAAGCTGAGGAGCGATGTGTGATGACAGTTTGCCTTAAAAGATGAATTGGGAGATCTTATAATCTTTGCAAAAATGGTGGAGACCACCAACTCACCAACTCAGGACATCATAGATGAGAATTAAATCATTGCACCCTGTCAGGTTTTATTCTGAAATATAAAATATAATATATTCTGACATCTTTTATACGACTTCTTTAGGTGGTTTTTTAAAGCAGTTCCAGTAGATACATGCCAGAAAAATAATTATTCTTGCAATTGTATGCTGTTGAATTCAGTTCAAATCATAACTTTTAATGAGCACTTGTTTGAATCCCACCAAAAAAATCACAATTTCTAATGGTAGTTGTTACGTCCCCTGATGGTATAGAGGTATGAGGGAGACGTACATAATATAATTTGAACACTTTCCCTTTGTTTTAATCTCTGGGGAGTATCATGGGCGAATGACTCACTGACAACAAGTTACTGCAAGCAGGTGGTTCGCTTTATTTTCCATACAAACGTTATAATTGAAAATAAAGAAAAAAGAACAAACAAATAAACTTATTTACAGCTATATACAACTTAAGTTAAATAATTGAAAAATGGTAATTGAAAATAACTCACAGAGAGAGAGAGAGATGAGCGGTGCTAAACAAACAAATCAACAAAACCAAAACACACACTCGCTAATCCCCACCCTCTAAACTAACTGAAAACAAAACAGGAAATAAAGAAATCTTCAGCGCTTAACACACCATAACTAAAACTTCACTAGCTAACCAAAACAAAACTTACACAGAGTTGCACACGCTCCTTCCCTAGTGTGTCTAACAGCATTGTTTCTACATGTATGCAAGATGTATGTCACGTGACGTACTTTCCTTTTCTCTTCTCTCCGAACCAGTGCGGATTAACTCAGGTTCGAAACTCCTCTGCATAAGTAAACAAAAAAGACAAATAAACAAACAAAAGAGCAAGTAAGCGAACCACCACAAAGTCAGTCCAAAAATAGCACCAGCCAACAAACACTCCAAGCTCCTCCTCTTCAGTCCTTCAGAGTGCCTTTTATGCCGAACCACAGCCGATGATTGGTTGCCTCTGACCAATAACAGCACCTAGACACTTAGAGAAAACAAAAGAGCGGGAAAACAGGAAGAAACCAACAGCAGAGGGGAGAAACGCAACAACCAATAATAAAAAGGGGAGGGAAGAAAAACGCTAACACGTAACACCCCCACCCTTAAAATTAAACGTTATACATATAATGTGTATAATGTACACAAAACAACCCCTCACAAAAGTTAAGCTCTAGAAAGGGCATTGGCGACCACATTTTCCACTCCCTTTTTGTGCCGAATCTCAATATTATAATTTTGAACTACAAGAGCCCATCGCATCAGCCTTTGATTTTGATTGTACATTCTAGACAAGAACGTAAGAGGGTTGTGATCGGTGTACACAACTACAGGATACGAAGTCGACCCAACATATACTTCGAAATGCTGCAATGACAACAACAAAGCCAAAGCCTCTTTCTCAATTGTGGAGTAGTTACACTGGTGTTTGTTAAATTTCTTAGAAAAAAAACAAACTGGGTGATCGATACCTTCCTCGTCCTCCTGCAACAACACAGCGCCTGCTCCAACTGCGCTTGCGTCCACCTCAAGCTTGAAGGGTACAGAAAAATTAGGAGCAGACAACACAGGAGAGCTACATAACAAATGCTTAATGGTTACAAAAGCACACTGACTCTCGGCTGACCAAACGAATTCTTTTGTGGGGCTGAGCAAATCGGTCAGGGGTTTTGCAACAGAAGAAAAGTTCTTACAAAAACTTCTGTAGTACCCTGCCATTCCTAAAAATCTTCTCAACTCCCGACGAGTAGTGGGTGCAGGGAATTCTTTAATGGCATCAACTTTGGCCTCTACTGGACGAACTTGACCCTTCCCCACTTGCTTACCCAAATACGTCACAGTAGCTTTACAGAACTCACATTTAGCCAAATTCAACGTTAATGATGCATCAGAAAGTCGTCGAAATACCAGAGACAACACTGACATGTGTTCAGGCCAAGTAGACGTATAGACAACCAGATCGTCTAAATATGAACTACAATTAGGTACATTTGCCAGCACTGTATTCACTAACCTCTGAAAAGTCGCAGGTGCATTTCTGAGGCCAAACGCCATAACATTATATTGCAGGAACGAGTCTGGGGTTACAAAAGTAGAAATGTCTGATGCCCTTGGTGTCAGTGGCACCTGCCAATAACCTTTGAGCATATCTAGCTTTGTAACAAATTTAGCAGAACCGACATTGTCAATGCAGTCCTCCATCCTTGGCAACGGGAAACAATCTGGTACCGTTACGGAATTAACTCTACGATAATCGGTACAAAAGCGAACTGTTCCGTCAGCTTTTGGAACTAGGATACATGGAGAGCTCCACGGACTCACGCTAGGCTTTGCAAGATCCTCTAGTAACAAATACTCCACCTCTTTCCTCATTGCAGCCCTCTTTGCAACATTCATCCGATAAGGATGCTGCTTAATTGGAACGGCATCACGAACATTAATGTCATGATAGAGCACATCAGTTTGCCTAGGTACATCCCCAAAAATCTGCGGAAAACTCTGAATCAGTGTTACGATGTCTACCTGCTGATTTTCTGTCAAGTGACACAGCAACTTAGAAGGATCAGCTACAATCTCAGAATTGGACAATGGTGTGAAGGGCAACGGGTCAACCTGTAATCTCAACTCATCAGCATCAAACTCAGCATTACCAGGAAATGATGGTTCTGTCTTACAACTCACGGCAACAGACGAAATCACGGGCCCTGTGTTCTCCTCTGAACAGTGAGATGCTTCCTTCCTGGAATGGTAAGCTTTGAGCATATTAATGTGACACACACGTTTTTGTCTCTTACGATCAGGTGTTTTAATGATGTAATTAGTGTCATTTTGTTTACCCACTACCTCGTAAGGACCAACAAAACGTGCGGACAACGCAGACCCTAAAATTGGCAATAACACAAGCACCTTATCACCAACTGAAAAAGATCGTGACACTGCTGCTTTATCAAAATGCTGTTTCATGCTAGACTGAGCTTCAGAAAGAGCTTCTTTGGCACGAGCACAGGCTTCATGAACTCGTTCACGAAAACGAGCCACATAATCAAGAATGTTCTTTGTAGGACTCAAACTGTCATCCAGACCAAGCATTTGTTCCTTAAGAACCTTCAGTGGTCCTCGGACACTATGTCCAAAAACCAGTTCAGTTGGACTGAACCGCAAAGACTCCTGAGTGGTTTCACGCACAGCAAAAAGAACAAGTGGCACACCCTCATCCCACTCATTCCCTGTCTCAAAACAATATTTCTTTAACATAGCCTTAAGTGTCTGGTGGAATCTCTCGAGCACACCTTGACTCTCTGGATAGTAAGGACTGGAAGTACGATGACGGACTCCCAATGAACCCAAAGTTTGTGTGAACAACTTCGACATAAAATTTGTGCCTTGATCTGTTTGTACCAACTTAGGCAGACCAAAAGTAGAAAATAATTTTACTAATGCTTTAACCCCCTGGGGTCTGAGGGGTTTTTGGGGCCCTTGAGAGGTTTTGACATGCCCTGACATTTGTGCTTATTTCAGCTACTTACAACATACCTTTGGTCAACTCATAATTATGCTGTATTGCAGCACAAACTCTGCTACAATAATATGTGAGCAAAATGGAAGTTACATGTTTGCATTTTATAGAAAAAAAAATATTATGCGTGGTTAGTACGTTTTGGGAAAAAATTTGTCACTGCAATGAGCTCATATAACTCATACTGAATAGTTTGGCACAAGTCTTTTGAGTTACCATTCTTGTAGGCTAGAATGTTTACTACAAAATGATGTGAAAATCATTC
Source organism: Phoxinus phoxinus (assembly GCF_949152265.1). Taxonomy (NCBI): domain Eukaryota; kingdom Metazoa; phylum Chordata; class Actinopteri; order Cypriniformes; family Leuciscidae; genus Phoxinus; species Phoxinus phoxinus. The sequence goes on from NC_136897.1 coordinate 10,772,158, forward strand.
TGATCACTCTTTCACAAAACAACAATATAATGATTTAAACTTTGCAAGTCAGTTTTTGTGCCAGCACTGCTATATGCGTAGGGGTGTTGATGGCCATGAATATGAATGAGGGGAGACAATAGACACTCCCCCAATGGCTAATGCCCCGTCACGGTGCTGTGAGGCAGAGAGGAGCATCTGAGAATGAGAGGAGATTCAAAGGTTTTGTTTTTAAATCTGTTTTTATTGTAATTACTCTATGTGGAGGAACTAAATGTTGTGCCTCACAAGACCACAGTGCTACCGTACATATATAAACATATAGTACCAGTCAAACGTTTGGACACATTACCATTTTTAATATTTTTATTATTTTTGGAAGATGGCTGCATTTATTTGATCAAAAATACAGAAACAACAGTAATATTGTGAAATATTATTACAATTTAAAATAATGATTTTCTATTTTAATATACTTTAAAATATAATTTATTTCTTTGATCAAAGCTGAATTTTCAGCATCCTTACTCCAGTCTTCAGTGTCACATGATCCTTCAGAAATCATTCTAATATCATGATTTGATAATCAGGTATTATCAATGTTGGAAAAACAGTTATTATTATTATTATTATTATTAAAAAGAAAAGCATTTATTCAAAATAGAAATCTTTCCTAACAATATAACTTAACACATCCTTTAAAAAAAAGAAAGAAAGGTAGTGTATACTGTTACAAACAGACTCATGGGCGAATGTGAGTAAACAGAGGTCACTTGCGGTCCAGTTTCCCGGGCAGGAATCGCGCAGTCTGTGCAACCATGTCAACATCAGTCTCGGTTTTCCATGACAGGGTGGACTTGGACCTGTTGCTTGTTTGCCTCGGCTCTCTTCGGGACCGGTGCTTGGACATGTTCATTGTCACATCTGTTGATAACACAATCAAAGAAACTGTATTATTATCGCTATCAATCACTATGGCCATGGATTAAGAAAAAGACAAACGATTTTGTAATTTCACACAAGAATAGGTAGGCCCTACTTGTATATTATGACGAGTATATTATGTATATTGTAAACACAATTACATTTCATCAGTAAAATATTACGTCTGTGCACTTACCATCATTCTCGATTGAGAACTGAACGACACCTGCGTCCTCTGTGGTGCTGGAGAAGGAGAGTGTGATGCAAACACATTCCTAAAAAAATAAAAACAACTGTTAGCATACATTATCCAAAGATGGGCGATTAATGGGTATGGACGCACAATGCATGTAGTCTATATATCTGTTGATGGGCCATAGGACGGAGAAATATCTATTTATGGGCCATAGATCGCGCTGTTGATGGCCATTATCTGCGCACGCATTTCAAACATTTACACCTGCATTCACAATCATCTGTGGCAATATTTTAGCGTGTGTCATAGGCTAACCAAAACCGAACATTTATATATAAAAATATAATGTCTAGTATTTAGACAGTAGCCTATCACATTTTACCGGGGGCTGAAATATATTTGCACGAAATCATATTTACACCTAAGCAGATATTCGCAAAAGTCAGTATTTTTAGCATGATAATCAGTGTCATAAGCTAATCAAAATGGATTGAAATATAATACAAATATGTTTAGAGAGTAATATCACATTGAAACACGACCATATACGAATGTTAGGGATATTGTAAGGCAATCTTTCCTGTAATATGTCAAAAGCTAACCAAAACTAAGCAAAATATAGTCTGAAAATTCACATGAGTTCTATATAATCAGAAAAGAATCATATAAACACTAAACAACTTACTCGAACTTGTATCCTCTGTGGGATCAATTCGCTCTTGAAAATGCAGCCGTTCTCCGTCTGAGATGCAACCGTTTCTCTGAGGAAAAGGTGAATTCTTCCTCGCTGTCCATAATCATCTGGAGGACGATCTTTACCGGAGAAGCGTGCCATCCTCAAAACGCGATGAACTATCCGTGAATCTGACGAGAAACTGCGTGTTTTCTGTTTTCATCATGGCATTGATCGGAGGGCGTGTGCGATGCGTATAGATCACCTCAACTATTAGCATGTGAATAGCGCCGGGGGGCGTGGCGGCATCAGCTCATTAAAAATAATGAAGAGAGAACGAAAAACTGCGCCTCTCCTTGGTTTCAAACGGATTACATAAACTAAGAATATGTATTTTTTAATATAAATTACTTCATTTAAAAGAAGAGAATTCTAGCTTCATAAAGACAAATGTCTCGTTCCTGAGTGACAAGTATTCGCTGAGTTACAGTTCATTTTCGGACGCGTTTCAGAATGGACTTCCCTGACAGAGAGAAGGCAGAACTCGCATCATGTTTATTTTTCTTTATTTGGCGAAAGACACAACACTTTGTTTTTATTGTGAGTATACACAAAAAAAATAGAAACTTAACTGGATCGAATGATGTAAAACACTTAAATGTAAGATCAAAACCAACAAAGTATTTTGAATCTCTTTTGCACTGATAAGAAAAAAAGCGAGCAGATCACGCCAGCGTGATTGCCGACCCCAGGGGGTTAACGACCGATTGGGATGTAATTTTTCGCAATGGTACTGCTTCTGGGTAGCGAGTCGCTACGCACATCATCGTGAGCAAAAACTGATGTCCAGTCTTTGTTTTGGGCAATGGCCCAACACAATCCACGATCACATGCTCAAAAGGTTCACCGAGCACCGGAATTGGAACTAATGGCGCAGGAGGAATTACTTGGTTTGGTTTCCCCATAACCTGACAAGTAGAGCACGTTCAGCAGTAAGCTGCAACATCCCCTTTCAACCTAGGCCAAAAAAAATGACGCAACACACGGTTGTACGTCTTTGTCACCCCTAAATGTCCTGACATAACGTGGTCATGGGCGAGTGAAACCACATGTGCACGATACTCTGCAGGCACAACTACCTGACAAACAGTAGAGCACTCCACATCATCAACTATTCTAGGCCGCCATTTCCGCAATAACAACCTATCTTCCATAAAATATGATGTATCCCCTTTAATATCAGACACAGCATCAAAGCACTTCACTAAAGTTTTATCATCTCGTTGGGCTTTGATTAACTGTTCGTGACTAACAGGTAACGAAGATGTCAACAGACCACTAACCTTTTCTTTCCCTTTTCCCTGAGGCACATGATCTCCTACAGTAACATCACCATCTTTGCACATGAACGTGTCGTCTAATGTAAACTCTGTCCCCATCTTCTTCATCTGGGCACGAGTAAACACACAGGCCGGAAAAGCCTCAGGATACTTCAAAGTTAATTCTTCTGTAACAGAAGTAGTAACAGGTTTATCCAACACTTCCAATACTGGCAACACTCTACCCCCAGCCAAGTCATTTCCCAAAATGAACTCAACACCAGGCACTGGCAACGCAGGTCGCACACCAACGTCCACAAAACCTGCAACCAACTCAGTCTGTAAATACACACGATGCAGTGGCACTTTCAATATGTTCATGCTAATACCTTGCACCAGGATACTGGAATCCAAACATGACTTCTCTGAAAACGGCAGCACATCCCCACGTATGAATGAGCGTGCAGCTCCAGTGTCCCGCAAAACCCGAATCTCAACTTGATCATCTGGTTGGCCACTGAAAGACACAAAACCCTCTAACAAGAATGGGTGGTAAGCAGAGTCAACAGATACTGGAATTGTTTTTACCAATCCAACAGGCTGTGCACTGGAAGAATTTTGCGATTTCCTTTTCAGCACTATACAGTCGGCAATTACATGACCCATTTTGTGACAATAAAAACACTCACGCTTTTCTTTAGCTGGTTCTACCCTTGTTTTAGCTGCAGCGGTATGCAGCGGAAACAAGGTGGCAGCATTTCGATCACAACGCATGGTACTAAACACATTTTTATGAGTCAATACAAATTCGTCCGCTAGTACAGCAGCCGCAGACAGTTCCATCACCTTCTGTTCATTCAAGTACAAAACAATGCGTTCAGGCAAACACTTTTTAAAATCTTCAAGGAGCGCTAGTTCACGCAAGGAAGGAAAATCATTAACATGACTCGAAGCGCACCATTTATCAAACAAAGCTCCTTTCTCACGTGCGAATTCAACAAAGGTCTGATTACTACTCTTTCGATGATTCCGAAACTTCTGTCGGTAAGCTTCCGGCACCAATTCATATGCACGCAGGATAGCTGCTTTCACAATCTCATATTTCAGACTATCTTCTATAGACAAAGTAGAAAAAACTTCCATGGCTTTTCCCACAAGCCTACATTGCAACAGCAACGTCCACACTTCCTTTGGCCAATTCAACGAAACAGCAATTCTCTCAAATGCACCAAAATAATGTGGTGGAAGTTTTATGATATTCACTGATCTTTAGTAAAATATAGATGATTCAAAGAATGTCACATGTGTGACTCTCACTTGTTAGTGCAGTTGTCTCAAACCGGTTCCACGGAGGGCCTAGTGTATGGAGGTTTTTGGTCTTTCCCTTCAATTAGTGCCCAATTAAGACCTAGACTACCAGGTGAGGGGAGATCTTAACCAATTAGTGACCTACTCAATCAGTTTGGTTCAAGGTAAAAGAGAAAACCTGCATACACTAGGCCCTCCGTGGAACCGGTTTGAGACAACTGTGTTAGTGTGAGAAGATTCTTTTTATGTACCTGGGAAGGCAGAAGGGAGAGGCACTCCAGAGAACAGACGAACAAGGACCTCTGACCTAGATGTCAGAAGGCCATTTGGTGAAGGAGGGCTTAGTCTATGGTCATAGCATAATGTTTCAGTCTTAGGAGGCTGTTTGAAAAGCTTATTTGTGTTAGGTGAATTGAGAATTTATATAAGTATTCAAACTAAAGATAACGTTATAAATAGAAAACTACTGGTAGGAAGGCTCTGGCAGAAAAAGGCCTTGGAACGGAGATAAAAGCTGGTTCAGTCTGTCTGGGGGGTGTGTCACTCTTCTGCACAGGGTAACAGCTGTGTATTAGACTGCTCCTTCTTGCAAGAATAAATACTTTTAATTTTATAATTTGACTCTGAGTGTCCCTTACGCAGTGATGTTTGTTTGATGAATTTTTGCCACAACAATTTGGTGTCAGAATAGTGGGATTCCTTGGACGATGCCTCCTGGACCTGAGATCGGACGGTGTTTGGCCACCTGGACTGAGTAAGTTCCAGCTCTACCTCGTAAACTTGAGAGAGAGAGGCCGGCCGATGTCAGAGCCCCGGGGGGGTCGACCACTGGAATCAAAGAACTCAGGTGGCTCCGAACAACATATCTCTGGGTATAGGTATAATTCAATTAAGTTTAATTGGGGGAAGAGTGAAATTGAACCATATTGGCTGGGAACTGTTTTCTGTGGTAAGGATCTGAAATTAATTGAGGTCTGTGACAGAACAAGATATTTCAAGCAGATAAATAATCTGGAATTAATTGAGAACTGTGACAGACCAAAACATTTCATACAGATAGGTACCTGAAAATTAATTGTTCCACCACGGAGCAAGTTATTTTTGGGTGCTGAGACTAATTGGGGGAGCCAAGAAAATCGTAACAGATTTTTGGTAAACCATAATTAGGAGAAGCACTAATAGTGCGAACCCAACCGACTTGGGTTAAAAGAAAAGATCGGGTTTGTTTCAGAGACGTCTGACAAATAAAGAGAACGCGCAAAGGAAAATCCACAGAGAACAGATAAGCGGCCGATATGGGGATGTTTTAAAAGCAAGCTTGCGAAATTTGGTACACCGGTGTTTTGTCAAATGAGATAAAAATTAAGTGCAGAAATGTATGATATTGAGCGCCACAAGATGGTGCGGGAATCAGTTGAACAGGGCAGTGAGAAACAGAAAGGTTGTTGTGTCTGCGTTCAACGTGTGTAAAAGTGTGAAAAGACAATGAGTTGTTGGCTAGAATGTATTGCCATATAGTAAGATTGAATACAACTGATAGAAGGGTTTTTATTTTTCACCCATTAGATGGATGCATGACATTAGATGTCAGAAGATTTTTTTTGTAACAAAAGTTGATCCTCTTTGTGAAGGATTGAGATTTGAGTAATATGATATTTTGGTTTCTGTAAAAAACAGTAAGTAGGATAAGTGGGACAGAGACAGTAATGATAATACTTGTTGAATCTGCAGACTAACCATTTTGAGAAGAAAACAACTGTAGAAAATGTATGTTATGAAAATAACATTTCTGATAAAATTTATGGAACTATATATGAACGCCTGTTAAGTCAGATTAAGAAATGGTATGAAAAGTGGGGTTCAGATTAAAAATAATAAGGTATTGAGTATGATTAACAGGGATTAACATGAAATAAAGATAATGAATGTTTCATTTAGCAAAATGGGGAACAATTCTATATTTTAGTGGTAAAATAAAGAGTGAAATTATGTTTACTTTTGGTTTGACAACCATTATCTTTTGAACCTAAAGACTCCAGCTATGCTGGGAGTACAGCAACAGCGCGTGCTTATTCAGCCCGGCTTCTGGGTGTTAAATGTGTACTTGCTATTGTAATCACTGTCGGGGATAATTTTCCCTGGACAAAGTGTTAAACAGAAACTTTGTGAAAACAACTTAGAAACAATTTATGCATTTCCGTGCAGTTTATGAAAATTAATGTTCTGCCAATAATAATGATGAAGATTATGATTTGGCTATTGATTGAGTCCGCCACTGGGGGACTGTTAGAAGAATACAGAGAACTGCTTATCAGCTCTGTTTACATTCTTGAATGGAACACACTGCTTTAAGTGTGCAGTAAGTTGGAGCTGTTTTGGAAGCTCACAGAGAGATCGAACTATAGGCAAGGGGACAGAGAATGTTTTAATTGTGGTCAGCTGCGTTTAGCAGTAACTGAGAATGACCACTCAGAAAGGTGGAAAAGAAAGTTGAAAAGAAAGTTGATAGATGGAAGTCGTAAGTAGATTGAAAGAGAAAAGAAAGTTGAAAGATTTAAGTCGTAAGGAAATCCTTTTAAAAGGAAAGAACTAAAGTACCAGTAGATGTAAATTGCAGATAAGCAAAATATTTGTAAAAGTAAAGGTAACTAAAAATATGATTGTCTTATAATGAAACGCTTAAAAAAAAAAAAAGGTTTTGGAAGATCCTAATTGTAGATTGGTAAACCCCTAGAAGAGAAAATATGGAAAATATTGTCAGATAAAGTTGTAATTGAAAACCTGACAACTAAAATGTAGATGTTTTAATGAAACGTTATTGAGAAATAGAATAACTATTTGTTGCTAAATGTAAAAATGTAGAAAGGGATCTGATTAAACAAACAGCTTGGTAGTGTTGACCATGAAGCAGCTAGAAGATGTTTTGGTTTCAAAAGATAAGATTGGGACTTGGCTGAAACTGACTCAATATGAGTGGAAATTTGTAATGTCTAAATTCCCTGATGTATGGGCAAAAGACAACTATAAAATTATTCTAAAATTGAAAAGCGTATGTAATTTCTGGCAAAGATGCCTTAAGCTGCCAGAATTAAAAGATAAAGTAGAGAATGTTTAGGGATGAGAAACATTGTACCAACTCCTGAAGGCCTGAGTCTCTCTCTCATTCAATGTAAGAAGGCTGTTATCTAGCCTGTCATGACAATAAGCTATTTATAGTAAAGTGTTTCAGTTGAAAATGACAGATGTTAAAAGAAATCATGTTAAAGGAAATCATTGCCATACAGAGGGCAATTTGTACTTAAATATTTTAGATTGTAAAACTGAATGACTTTAAAGAAGTCTTTAAAATAATAATGTAGACCTTAAATGACAGAAGTGACATTTTTGTACTTGTTATTTTAGGACCAGTAACGTATTTGTCTGATCTTAGCCTTCACCATGACAGTGACACAGGACCTATCACCATGACTATAGATGTACACTGAATAGATGATGTGAATTTTGTTCACTGAGATTTTGTTGATTCGGACATGTCTAACAGATTTGAGTGATTAAATACTGTTGTTATTAACCTGTCTCCCTTAACAATATTAGGCAGTCCAGGTGGAGGTGAGGTGACTCTTGAATGTGTCTTTCCTAAGCTCCAGGGAAAAAAAAACAGCTGAGTTCTGTTGAAGAAACTGATTGTGTGATGCGAGCGGGTCACCAGTGGGTACGTGACTACTCAAAGACGGGATGATTTTCCTGGCCAGGAAACAGCCTAACGCAGGGGGTCCCGGACACTGCATCTCCGGATGGAGGTGTTAATATGTGAGAAAGGTATGAGAGTTGAGCGCTGACTACTAGAGGCCAACTGGGGTCAGCAGAGCATTGTGGGGTCAGCAGAGCATTGTTTGACCGAGAGAATGTAAGTTCCTCTATACCACTCACCAGAGAAAACCCCGCAATTCACTGTATGGCTTGTTTTCAATTGTGACAAGTCTGATGGAAATTATAGATAAAGAGCTAATGTGAAATGTGCTTTCAAGAGTCAGCTGAGACCATGAGGTGATTGTCCTTATTTGTTGGGGAGACAGTAACATAACTTATTAATTTATATCAGGAACATGATGGTTGCCTTATTGGGCAAGGAAAATTATAGAAGTGTTGATTTCGAACTAATATGTCTATAAGATGGTTTTAACTCCTGAAGGTTAGACATGGTGCTGGCTATAGATTAAGGCAGTTTTTGTAAGAGTTTGGATAACAAAGGTTAGGTGAATTGAGAATTTATACAAGTATTCAAACTAAAGATAACCTTATAAATACGCATAGCATAATGTATTTTAGATTATTGTAATGGTATATTAACATTTATGAACTATTAAGGGTTCTATGATTAATTAAGTTTCAGTCTTAGGAGGCTGTTGAAAAGATTATTTGTGTAAGAGAGACTGCTGAGTGGAGGAAGGGACTTGGTACTCTGTTTGTCTTTCTGTTATCAGGCCTGGTAAGGCAAGCTTAAACAAAATAATGATAATGAACCAAAACAACCCAGTTGACTTTTCTAAAGAAAAAAATGAATAATGAACAGATAGAACATTTGAAACGGTTTGAAAGGCCATGTAAAATTATATAAAAGCTACAGAAAGATGTGAAGTTTAAATCTTATTTAAACCTTAAATATTATACTTTCAGAGTTAATAAAAAAAAAAAAAGCGAACATTGTAAATGAGCAGTTAACATGCTGTGTGTCTAGCATGAGTGTGTGTGAGGGTGACAGCACTTTATATCTTGTAGGTGTTAAGTGTAGGGCAGCTATTTCGCCTGAATAGTGAGTATATTGTGTCTTTAACCTCTGGAGAGGTTTTTTTTTTTTTTCATTACAGATGTGTTAAGGCAAGTGACAAATTGTAAAGAAGGCAAATGCTGAGTGAATCTGATGAGAAGATGATAGAGAACATGGGACGAGCTTTAAGATCACGCTCCGTCTGGTAGTAATTACTTTTGTCATTTATGATGTGGATTTGAATTACTTTTGGATAAGTTTAGGTATTTATATAGATTGGAATTGTAAAACTCTTGTGGAGTTGTAGATCATGGGTTGAAATAAAAGAAGATGTTATAGATTTGACAGCAACAACAAAGATGTGACACATTGGCTAAGTCAATATCGAATTATCCAGAGAGCCATTTATGATTTTCTTTGACTGACATTGACCAAGTCTGTACAGCACGACCTGACGAGATGAAACTACTGATGACTTTTAAAAATGGTTGCGAGACAAAACAGCAGGCCTGAAAAGCAGGATACGCAGTGAGATGGGCCGTTGCCCTTCAAATACTTCGATAAGGAAATGAAATTGTGGCTTTAAGTGAAGAATGTAATATTTTTGTTTCAGAGACAGAGAAAGATGTCTGGAGGAAATTTGTCTGAAGACACTATGTTAAATGTTATGTTAAATTGATGATCGAGTTGTCGACCATCAAAAGGGGGATGGTATAACAATTGCCAAATATGGGTTATTAAGGGGTAATTGGGTAAAAGCCCTGGAAGAAGCCATTTTTCTGCCTAACAAAATTGCTGTCTGGATTGTTTCAACAGGACGTTTCCAAGGGCATCGAAGACCGTGGCAGAATAGTAGACAAAAGAAAATACGTACTTTACTATCTGATGATAACCTCGAAATTTGTTTTTCTTTACAGAGAGCATGCAGAATTGGGAGACAGGGCAAAATGTGTTGAATAATGGCTATGGATGAATTTGGCTAACTGTCCTGGCCTGATTGTTATTATTGTGGCAGAAAGGTGCTACACCTTGTACACCTTAACCTAAAATTTTCCTTTTGCAGAATGTCAGGAGGATTGCATCAAGCTGAACTGATTCTGTTTTTCCAAATGTATGAATACTGACTTGTATACGTAAGCAAAGTGTTTTTCAGGGGAAAAGGACTTCGACTTTATTAAGCAAGAAATGTCTAATGATAATATGTTTCAGTTTGTAAACAGATGGTGAAAATTCCACAGGTCACACCAAAAGGGATGAGAGGGAAAGACAAGCGGTCACTAACAAAATACTTAAAGTCTCCATTCACAGGTGACAGTAAGCAGGAAATGGTTCATTCCATTGGGGGTGTGGTGGTGATCCCATTAGTCCATGGGGCAAACGAGATGATCAACACACCTGGAGGAGGATGTGGACCAACTAATGAATTAAGAATGTGGTTTTGTGATGATTTTGAGGATTTTATTTGATTATATCAAAATAGGGCTAAGTATTGATATACAGAAAATATTTAAGGAAAATGTTTTCAGGAAAAGATCTATTAATTAATGTAAATTATAGGGATTATTATGGAAGCTTATTACGTAGAACCACTGCCTGATTAAATTAAGAATTAAAAGTAAAAGAACAAAATATGGTTAGGGAAATGGATATGGGGAAAATGTTGAATGTGTAGTGTAGGAGTTATGATTGTATGTGTTATTCTGATAATTTTGTTATTCAGGGGTGAATATGAGAAAACTGGAATGTCTGTTCAATCGAAAATGACAGTCTATCTGAATGATGATGAAGATGAACAAAATTATGCAGATGATTCAAGTAGAGATTACAGTTAAATGTGTTGATGTTTTCTTTTCTTTCTGAGAACGATTGATATGTAAAGGAGGTTTTTAATTTTTTTTTACATTTTTAATGATTTTACCATTTGCATTTTATTGCATTGTTTGTTTTCCTACTGTTTATAACTATTTTTTTCCTTACTAGTGTGACTGCGGTCGAGCCCGGCATTAGTAAACATGTTTTACTTGCTTGCTAAATAAGTATGGGTCTTACCCCAACAAAAACAGCCTTATGCTTTCTTCATCCTAAACTCTTTTTCTTCACAGGTTCAAGGAGACTGATTTTTATGATGTAATGACTTGAACTTGCATTTATTATTACAATTATTATTGTTATTATTATTATGTTTGATTAATAATGATAAAAAGTGAGGAGTTGTGGTGGAAGTTTTATGATATTCACTGATCTTTAGTAAAATATAGATGATTCAAAGAATGTCACATGTGTGACTCTCACTTGTTAGTGTGAGAAGATTCTTTTTATGTACCTGGGAAGGCAGAAGGGAGAGGCACTCCAGAGAACAGACGAACAAGGACCTCTGACCTAGATGTCAGAAGGCCATTTGGTGAAGGAGGGCTTAGTCTATGGTCATAGCATAATGTTTCAGTCTTAGGAGGCTGTTTGAAAAGCTTATTTGTGTTAGGTGAATTGAGAATTTATACAAGTATTCAAACTAAAGATAACCTTATAAATACGCATAGCATAATGTATTTTAGATTATTGTAATGGTATATTAACATTTATGAACTATTAAGGGTTCTATGATTAATTAAGTTTCAGTCTTAGGAGGCTGTTTGAAAAGCTTATTTGTGTTAGGTGAATTGAGAATTTATATAAGTATTCAAACTAAAGATAACGTTATAAATAGAAAACTACTGGTAGGAAGGCTCTGGCAGAAAAAGGCCTTGGAACGGAGATAAAAGCTGGTTCAGTCTGTCTGGGGGGTGTGTCACTCTTCTGCACAGGGTAACAGCTGTGTATTAGACTGCTCCTTCTTGCAAGAATAAATACTTTTAATTTTATAATTTGACTCTGAGTGTCCCTTACGCAGTGATGTTTGTTTGATGAATTTTTGCCACAACAATAACTGTCCACTTCCATCTCTCTGAATAACGGCACCAATGAAATGTTTTTACTTACATCAAAAGCAGTGGTAGACAAACCACGCTCCGTTGAATCTTTGCCAACTGAATCAGAAGCAGGCAGGCCAGTGGACTTAGATGAAAGCTTCCCCTCCTCTAACTCCAACCGGCGCAGTTTTACTTCTTTATCAGCCTGAATCTCAAGCCGTCGGATTTCAAGCCGCAGATCAAAGTCAGCTCGTCGAGCCTGAGCTCGGTCTTCCGCCTCCATGCGTATTCGAGCAAGACGAACCTTTACGTGCGCGCTCTCACCAGAACGCGGTGTAGGCGGGGAAAATGGCTCAAATGGGGGTAAGCCTGTTTTAGCCTCGGCCTTCGCGTCCGCCTCAACAAGCTTAACCTCCTCATCAGCCTCCGCTCGTTCACGTGTCGTCATTCCCTCAATGATTTGATCTGCTTCTCCAACCAACCTCGGGCAAACTCAAAACATTTAATTCCAAAAGACCGTCTAACACGACAGTTCTAATCTCTTTTTTCAATGACTGCCGACGAACTGAGATTTGGAAGTGTTCAGCTATTGCCAAGAGATCATCTTTACGACATTTATCAAAAATGTCTAACGACGGTTTCTCAATAAATCTATGTACATTCGAAGACATCACGAAATGTACAAACAAGAACTACACAAAGCTCTATGCTACAATACTGACAACACTAGTCACTTGAGTCCATCCACCACAGACACTCCCAGAGTAAACAAGGGATTATGCTAACTACCGGAACTTCCTCAAGACTGAGAAAATATCCCGGACGAGCCCCCAAATTATGTTACGTCCCCTGATGGTATAGAGGTATGAGGGAGACGTACATAATATAATTTGAACACTTTCCCTTTGTTTTAATCTCTGGGGAGTATCATGGGCGAATGACTCACTGACAACAAGTTACTGCAAGCAGGTGGTTCGCTTTATTTTCCATACAAACGTTATAATTGAAAATAAAGAAAAAAGAACAAACAAATAAACTTATTTACAGCTATATACAACTTAAGTTAAATAATTGAAAAATGGTAATTGAAAATAACTCACAGAGAGAGAGAGAGATGAGCGGTGCTAAACAAACAAATCAACAAAACCAAAACACACACTCGCTAATCCCCACCCTCTAAACTAACTGAAAACAAAACAGGAAATAAAGAAATCTTCAGCGCTTAACACGCCATAACTAAAACTTCACTAGCTAACCAAAACAAAACTTACACAGAGTTGCACACGCTCCTTCCCTAGTGTGTCTAACAGCATTGTTTCTACATGTATGCAAGATGTATGTCACGTGACGTACTTTCCTTTTCTCTTCTCTCCGAACCAGTGCGGATTAACTCAGGTTCGAAACTCCTCTGCATAAGTAAACAAAAAAGACAAATAAACAAACAAAAGAGCAAGTAAGCGAACCACCACAAAGTCAGTCCAAAAATAGCACCAGCCAACAAACACTCCAAGCTCCTCCTCTTCAGTCCTTCAGAGTGCCTTTTATGCCGAACCACAGCCGATGATTGGTTGCCTCTGACCAATAACAGCACCTAGACACTTAGAGAAAACAAAAGAGCGGGAAAACAGGAAGAAACCAACAGCAGAGGGGAGAAACGCAACAACCAATAATAAAAAGGGGAGGGAAGAAAAACGCTAACACGTAACAGTAGTCATATGTATCACCTGAGGAAATGTCTTCTCCACTTTAATTTAACTATCAATTATCCTGAATTTGGCTTGGGACATTTGGACACTCCACATGGAGTTGTGCTTGAATGTCCAGTCTCAACTAGAACGGGGCTGTGTGGGGTTAGAAATAAAGCCCAAAGGAAATGGCTTCACTCAGCACCTGGGCACCACATGCGTGCCAGCCCACGCAGTGCTGGCCGATCAAAGTAAAGCCGTCACTGGAGACGTAATGAAAATAAATAATTGGCTACCTCAATGAATGTGTGTGGGAGGGAAGCTGGGTTAGAGCTGAATTAAGGGGGCTAGGATTTGTTCTGGGGCAAAACACAAGAGAATCCCAGCAGTTCGGTGCTACTGTGACGTGTTGTAGAAGGTGATAGCATGCAGGAATGTGCCACAGACCCTTGTGGTCAGGGCTCAAGGGTGCTGGGAATACAGCCCTAGGCACTCGATGTAGTAGCCATATTTAGATTTATGAAATGTAAAATATGAACCTGAAGAAATTTAAAGGGATAGTTATGCAAAAACAATGACTGAACGAGACTGACACTAAAACAAATTGCCATATATTCAGAGTGCAAATGCTGGGTACACACCAAAAGATAATCGGCTGATTTTGGGCCGATTTCCCCCCTTCTGACAATCCTAGCTATGTCCCGATTATCTTCATGGTTCTACAGATTATTTTATTATATTTTCCCTTGTTGTGATGTGTGTTAAGAGTGTCCGAACCTGCTCGGAAGAACATCAGAGCCGCCCCGATTGCAAATCAGAAATCCTGATGTGTGGGGGGGAACCCCGAGGACAAACACGCACGGCTCGGGCGTGCACGCTCTGGAGATTATCACGTGAAACGAAACAATCCAATCAGAAAGAGATGATGGAAAACGGAAGCTTGACAAACGCAGTAATGGCGCAGCACAAAGTGAAATTGCAGAAGAGATGGAGGATCAGCAGTTGATTTGTGGCAACAACACAAATGTTTATAAAACGTGTAGTGTAAAACCTACTATAATAGACTGGACAAGGAAGAGAGTTGGTCAGAAATATTTTTTCTTTTTAAAAATGTAATTATTTTTTTCCCTTGAATTTTCTGTGAAAATCATTCCAAACAATATCATTGCAATTTCTTCCTGCATATCGTCTGCCAAGATTTTGCGAGATTTCCCGTGTTCACAGTCGAGACTCTGGTTGAAAATCTGTTTGTGTGTGGTGTGCTGTCTTTGTCACATCATGGCACACCACACACTATAGGAGCAAAACGGATACATCTAGGATTTTTTGTCCTCATGTTTGTGGTCTATCACATTTTTAAAATCTTATAAGATGTAAAACATATTTTGGTGTGTACCCAGCATAAGCTAACAAGATAAGGAAAATACCTGGGGATACAATCAAGGGAACTAATAAAACAAAACAAAAAAGTCTACAAGGGGACTACAACACTTACACACAGGAAACAAGAATACAAAATAAAAAAAGTCCAATCAGACAGAGAACATGTAACACTAACATTATAGAAGGCCTATGTCTTTGACCAATAGTGAAAATGTAAGGAAATAAAAAACTAAATAAAACACAAAATAAAAAATATATTCAAATAAAATGTAAATGCTTCAGGTCAAGTCAAGTCATTTATATAGCGCTTTTAACAATGTAGATTGTTTCAAAACGGCTTTAAAGTA
Source organism: Phoxinus phoxinus (assembly GCF_949152265.1). Taxonomy (NCBI): domain Eukaryota; kingdom Metazoa; phylum Chordata; class Actinopteri; order Cypriniformes; family Leuciscidae; genus Phoxinus; species Phoxinus phoxinus. The sequence goes on from NC_136897.1 coordinate 10,787,646, forward strand.
ATAAACAGATAATTTAAGGTAACAGAGATTGTTTTGTCTTTACAGCGGTTCTTGAATAAAGATATTTTCCAGCTAAAGTTAGTTTTGATTGATTCACTTCCGTCGCAAGGATCATTAGTTATTAAATTAGAGGCTGCTAAGATGACATCGTTCTATCTACACAGACTTTCAACGCGAACCTGTGAGAAACGCTGATGGCGCTCACGTACGTATAATAATTAATTCTATAGGTATACGCATTTGAATATATGTGTGCAGGTTTGTAATTCCCTAAAAATTACTATAAATTACAGCAACACCTCCCCCTTTGCCTTTCAGACGAGGTTCATGTTTATAACTAATCTTGTGGGGTGGACTCATTCAAAGTAATGTAATCATTTGGTTTTAGCCAGGTTTCTGTCAAACACAGCACATCTAGGTTATAATCTGAAATCATATCATTAACAATAAGTGCTTTTGGAGTAAGCGATCGAATATTCAGCAATCCAAGCTTTATCATTTGCTCATCTGTATTATATCTGGTTTTTTTATTTTTTATTGAGGACACGGGTACACACCTGCAGGAGGGAGACAAAAAACACCCACAGCAACACAAGCACAGCACACAGACCTCACGGGTCGTAACACCCCCACCCATAGGAACAAACCTATCATATAGTTTGTATACCACTGTAAAAATTTAACATTTATATGTTACTATCACAGGCCCACCATAATCAAAAAATGGTCTTCACCACAGGACAGGGCATCAGCCAAGATGTTGTCCGCTCCCCTCTTATGTTTTACATAGAGGTTGTAACCTTGGGCCAGGAGGGCCCAGCGCATCAAACGCTGGTTACTGTTGTACATGCGGGCTAGAAAGACAAGAGGGTTATGATCTGTGTAAACAGTGACCGGCAAGACACTTGAACCCACATACACTTCAAAGTGTTGTAGAGCCAGGAGCATGGCCAATGTCTCCTTCTCTATGGTGGAATAGTTCAGCTGGTGTTTCTTGAATTTAGTTGAGAAATAACACACGTTTACACATGTCTCCATCCCCTCTCTGCATCAGCACCGCCCCAGCTCCAGTGGCACTAGCATCGACTTCTAGGTAAAAAGGTTGGGAAAAATGTGGCGCCACCAGCACAGGTGCACTGCAAAAGAGAGACTTAGCAGCCTCAAAGGCCTGATCACACACCTCATCTCACGCAAAGGGTACCAAAGGACTACACAGTCTGGTGAGTGGAGCAACCACCACTGAAAAGTTTTGGCAGAAACATCTATAATATCCAGCCATACCTAGAAATCTCCTAAGCTCACATCTAGTGGTGGAAGTCGGTAGAGATAAGATAGCGGTTACTTTGGCATCTAGAGGCCGGACCTGCCCCTGACCAACCTGCTTACCAAGGTAGGTAACTGTGGCTTTCCCAAATTCACACTTCGCCAAGTTCAGTGTGAGAGAGGCGTCTGCCAACCGCTGACACACAGCCAGGTGGCTACCCCAGTCCTCAGAGTACACAACCACATCATCAAGATAGACACTACAGTTGGGCACATCCCCCAGTACAAGCTGCATCAGGCGTTGAAAAGTGGCAGGAGCATTTTTCACCCCAAAGGGCATTACAGTGTACTGCATAAAATCATCTGGCATCACAAAGGCTGAGATATCTGAAGCACACTGGGTCAAAGGCCCTTTACCAGTATCCTTTTAGTAAACTTTGTGATACATTTAGCTGGGCCAACCCTATTAGTTAAGTAGTCCATGAGGGGCAGCAGAAAATAATCAGATACAGTAACTGCATTTACCTTTCAAAAATCAGTACAGAAACGAGGTGTTCCGTCGGACTTAGGCATTAGCAGACAGGGTGAGCTCCATGGACTGTAACTAATCTTGGCTAGGCCGTGTTCCACCAGATAACTGATCTCCCTTTGCATCGCTTCTCATTTGGATATCGGAGAGCGATAAGCATGCTGCTTAACCCTCTGGGGTAGGCAAGCGCGCCGGCGCGTTTTGCATTTTTTTTTTAACATATCAGCAACATAGACTTCAAATACTCCGTCATTTATGGTCATACAGACTTAAGAAATATGAAAAAATAATCTGCGAGATTTCTACTTTTGTATGTGTCCACTTACAATCAAAACAAAACGTTGTGCTTTTGTAAAATAAAAAATAAAAAACAGGGTGTGCTTTCTGCCTCTCCGTCTCGTGAACTTTTTTTTTCTTGAGCACGTCGCTAAACATAAACAAAATTCAGCGAATACTTGTCACACATTTATGAGCTATATATCTTTATAAACATTTAAGTGTGTACTTTTAAATGACCTGATTTAAAAAGAAAACAAATATTCTCTGTTTAAGTCATTTGTATCAAACCAACAAGATATCCAGTTTCTCAAACCCTTGCTCATTAGTTTTAATGTGACCACACCCACACGCGTAAAAGATATAGACATGCAAATCGTCCACGCATCACGCGAACGCGCTCATTACCTCAAAAACAAAGCACCTAACTTCATCAGTCCTCTGCTGTTCGTCGAGTTTGGAAGACGCGCTAGCTGGGACCTTATTGGATTTACATCCGAAGAAGAAGAACGCAATTTGAAGACAAAGATTTTAAGGTAAGAAATAATTCTGAATTATATTAGTTAGTGTTATTGATGCATAAACTTCACATACAGCGGCTCCATCGCTTCAGTACATGTTCTCTGCACGCGCTGTGAGTTTGAGTCAGTCACGCTGTCTGTTTGAAAAGCAAAACGCATGTTTTTACTCCAATCTCATTTCATAACGTCATAACGATTGTAAACATTTGAAGTAACATATGATAATCAATTATATTTTTTACTCTAGTGTAGTGTTACTGAAATGTTTAACCATTTATAGGCTGCCTAGCTGCTATAGGCTTGTTATTATTATTGTATGCAGCACTGCATGTATATGCCTACAAGGCATAACAAGGTGTTCATTACATTTTTTTTAAATCGCAATTTTAACCCAATTTTAAAAATCAAAAAATTTATTCCCAGAATTGTGCAGCCCTATAGTTTATCTTGATATCACTATGTTCAAAAATGTTTTTTTTTTTACAGGGACCAGATGAGAGACCACTGATGGAGTCCTGCTGACTTAAACATTCATATTATTCTCTGTACATTTACATCAGTGGTCCTCAACCTTTTTTGAGTCTGTGTAGAATCTCATATGGTCCAGCGCATTTAGATCGGCGTTTCGTTGATTGACTGATCGAGTCTGTTTTTCAAAGATGGCTTCTGCTTGTATACGTGAAGTTGACTGTGTATAAAATATCTTCTTATTAAACTGTCTGGACACTGTCAAAGTTCTCAATGCTTCGGTTTGAAGGTAGGGACCCTCATTATGCTACCGTGTTAGTGTGGGGCTATTTTGAGCCTTGTTAGTGGTATTAACAAGCGATTTTTATTTGTCATTACTCTATGCCCCATAGACTAGCGTTATACTAGCGTTATAGGCTAAACTGTTTTTAGAGATAAAACTATTTACATTCGATAATCATGAAAACAAATCTCAGATAACGGTTGACTAGGTAACAATGTGTAATTAGACCAAAGGTTCATTTTGCGCTGGAGTTCTCCTTTAAGAATTAATTCTATAGTTATGTGCATTTGAATATATGTGCGCAGGTATGCAATTCCCTACAAACCAAGCCTTAAAGCCTCTTTGTATGCAGTCGAGCTCTCCTTCCATGAAAGGCGAAATACCTCCAGTTTTGTTTTCTTCCAGTTGCGCTTCATTTTTCTGGCTACTCTTTTAAGGGCCCGAGTGTGCTCGTTTTACCATGGCATTGGACTATTTTCTTTAATCTTCTTTAAGCGCAACGGAGCAACTGTGTCAAAAGTGCTGGAAAAGAGAGAGTTAAAAGTTTCTGTTGCAATGTCAAGTATTTCTAAGCTATCTGGGATGATGAAATTGATTAGGAAGATTATTGATTAAGCAATCTTTAGTGGCAGAAGTGATAGGTTTACACGAGTCTAGGTAATGATCTGAGATGTCATCGCTCTGCTGCAGTATTTCAACGGCATCAACATCTATTCCATGTGATAGTATTAGATCTAGAGTATGATTACGACAGTGAGTTGGTCCTGACACGTGTTGTCTAACTCCAATTGAGTTTACAATGTCTTTAAATGCCAATCCCAATGCATCTTTTTCATTATCTATGTGTATATTAAAATCACCAACAATTAGTACTTTATCTGCAGCCAATACTAAGTCTGATAGAAAGTCTGCGATTTCTTTGATAAATTCTGAATGGTACCCTGGTGGCCTGTATACAGTAGCCAGCACAAATCTCAAACATGATTTATCATTTACACTAGATATTGTTATATTAAGCACCAACACTTCAAAATAATTTTATTTTAATCTAGACTTTTTAGTAATTCTGAAAATATTACTATAAATTACAGCAACACCTCCCCCTTTCCCTTTCAGACGAGGTTCATATTTATAACCGTAATCTTGGGGGGTGGACTCATTTAAAGTAATGTAATTGTTTGGTTTTAGCCAGGTTTCTTTCAAACACACCTAGATGGTTATTGTCACATTGTTAATGTGTTTTGTTTTGTGTTGTGATCTTGTTTCCCCCTGTCTTTGTGATTTTTGGTTTAGTCCTGTTAGTTTTTCCCTGTCTGTTTAATTAGAAATTCCCGACACCTGTGTCTTGTTAATTTTCCCATTAACCCCAGTTGTTTTAAGCCCTGTGTTTTCCCTCAGTGTTTGTTGGTTGTCGTTGTTGTAAGGTAGTGTGTTTTGAAGTCCTTGAGTGTTTTCCTTTGTTCTTGAGAGTTAATTTAATTAATAAACTAACTGCATTCAAGTACCCGTGTCCTCGTCTTCGGCATCCTGCACCAAACCTGACAGTTATGGTCTGTAATCATATCATTAACAATAAGTGCTTTTGATGCGAGAGATTGAATATTCAGCAACCCGAGCTTTATCATTTGTTCATTTGTATTATATCTGTTTTTTTTTGTTGAACATCAATTAAATTTTTACCCTTAGATGGGTTTAGACGTTTTTTGTATTTCCTAAATCGAGGAACAGACACAGTCTCTATATGATGATATCTAGGTGAAAGAGTCTCTATGTGATGGGATTTATCTGACCTGTGTGACGTTTGACAGCTAGCAGACGGTCGGCTAAGCCAGTCTGTCTGCTTCCTGACCTGAGCCCCAGATGTCAATGTAATCGTTTGGTTTTAGCCAGGTTTCTGTCAAACACAGCACATCTAGGTTATAATCTGAAATTATATCATTAACTATTTCCTCTACTTCAGCCGGAACCGAATCATGTAAATAGTTCACTAGGCTAGGCGCATTCAAAAGAGTATCTAAAGCTAGCAATCTTCTTACTATTCTCGATTAAAGTTTCGATGCGTGTCTCTAGTTCTGAAATCGTCTCCGTCAGCCTGACTGTCTCCTTGCATTTATCACATATAAATCCTATATTGCCGACAGAGAAGGCTATGGTAAACATGTGACATGAAGTGCAGGTAACAATAGGACAAGACATTACTCACCGTGTTTGTTGACTGATTCTTACTCACCTGGGCTTTTATGAACTCAAAGGCGCGGGCGCACGAGAAAAAAATAAATAACTGAGAGCACGGGTGGTGCGTTAACAGGCTAGCGAAATACTAGCGTGTTGTGCTAACAATAACGGAAGCTAGCAATGTCAGGTTAATCTGAGATGTTGGGTAAGCTGTATTTAGTAGTATAAACAACTAGAAATTATAGTAAATTATGGTTCAAAACAGAAAGAAATACAAAGCTAATATGAGGCTTAGACGGAGCTTACAGCCTCGAAGCAAACAAACTCACAGCAGCAGCAGCAGTCACAGCGAGGCAGACAGGAGCAATCGGTCAGGGAGCCTAAACACAAGTTCAGGCCTGTTCCTCTCTGTTGTGGTTGAGAGAGTCCTCTCTCTCCTGAATGAGCACATGGCTGGTTGTGAGTCAAGGCCTGCTGTGGCTCGCAGGACAGCACGCCACCCTAAACGTATCGAAAAGGCCAAGCGAGGGAAGGACTTGTGTAGATGCTATTTGAAGCATGAGAACAGTCCCACCTCTCAGGATTGGCTCGACCAATAAGAAAGGGGGATTGTCCATACGGGAATTTCCTCTGTTGGGAGGATTTATGGCTCTGTCTCAAGTGTGATTAGACATAACCATTGCGGATTGTGTCCATTTATACTCCGATAGATATAACAAACATACACTGCATTCTATTAGAAGGTTATATACACTAAAGTGTGAGTTATTAAATGATTAATTAGATTGTAGAGATCGACTGATATATCGGTTTACCAATATTTTCCCCAATATTTAAGCATTTTCCCTATTTAAGCATTTTCCCATAATCGGTATCGGTTTTGTAATATCGGATTCTCTGATAAACGGCGCCATTGTGTGCCATTTTGATAATTCCGCCATTGCAGCACCGCGTCTGAGGAGAGACGAGACAACAACAACTGCGTGCACAGGTTTATGTACTACCTGCTTTAATTTAATTATTCAACTTTATTTAACATAACAGACATTAATGCACAAATGAGATTTGTGACATAAATTCCTGATATGTAGTTTATTTATGCAGCTTGGCTTTAAAAATAGAGACAAACTCTGTCACGTAGCCTAATCCGCCATGTTCTGTCTCAATAAATACATACATTTACATGAATTAAATAAAACAGACATGAATAAGTGCATGTTAAAAATAAAAGCTAACCCCCCAACCCCCCACAGGCTATCTGAGTTTGAGACCGACTTAAAACAAAGAGAAGTCGCAATTCACACTTAATTCTAGACATTAGCATTAGGCTAGTAAAGTGTTGATAATGAAATACTTTAATTATTTAGGCTACATGTAGGCTAGTAGGCTAATATTTATGTAAGTTTATTACTAAACATTTAATTATTTCAATAATTGAAGAAATAAAACGCTACCTCAGTTTGGGCCAGCTTTTTCCAAGCAAACCTAAATACAAACGCATGTTCATTTGTTCAAATGCATGCTCATTTGTTGTCATGAATACAATGTTCAACTCAATGTTAAATTCCACGGGGATCTTTGGATCCTTACAACCAGGGTGCATGCGATTTGTGAATTATTATTATTTTTTCCGAACCACAGTGCTTCGTGCTGCTGCTAAACTAAATAACATTTATAGAATAATTATGAACTTAAATGAAACAATATCGCAACATTTCGACATAAATTATCTGAACTGTTTTTATAATTTAATTCAGGGCGATTTAGCCTAGACTACATTTAATTATAGCGAGATTTTAACCCTTGTCCGTTCCTCATTGGGAAGCACTCACATGATAGCTAAACATGTTTGAGTAGATCCTCTGCACCTCTCGGTTTCATACGGATTACCTAATCAGATAATATTTATTCAATATTTAGACAGTTAAAGGCTTTAGACATAGCCGATTTCTTATCGTGACTGAGCGGAGGAAAGTGGCTTTCGGTTCATTTTGTGACGCGCAGTTCCCGGAGACAGAGACGACAGATAAACTTTTGTCGTTAGCCTAATATGAATAAAAGTTTACAGTTTTGAACGATGTAGGCTACTCTACTCTGATCTGTATGACTAAAAAACTACGGAGTAGCCTATTAGGGCCTAAGTTATTTTAGCTGTCTGTTATGAGAAAAATAAATCCAAATGAACGCGCCGCCGCGTCTGCCGAACACTAATTTAACATGCCAGAATAAAACCTGACTTGAACAATGGATGGCGCCACTCGGCGTGGTGTGCCAAAATACTTAATTATAAACTTCAATATTTCATTCAAAATAATCTCAAAACGCTTTGTGACATTTTGAAAGCTGTGCATGCATTAAGGCCACTGGAACCATGAACTGGTTCTGATTTTATCGTTTGTCGTTTAAACGTGCCTGTTGCATATCTTTATTTTATATATTTTAAATGGTCTATTGGTGAAGTAATTATAGCATTGATTACTGTGGAGGGAGGGGGGATTAAAATATTTCAGCAGAAGCAGGGATGTTTAGACCAGAAGGAAATCCCCGTCCCCCCTGGCAAATCGCACCTTGCTTAAAACCATGTTTTTACAAACTCTTTATAGGCTACGAACCAAAAAAAAAAAAAAAGGCTATCCTGTATAAAAAAAAAAGTTGTTTGTTTGATTGTCTGCATTAATAATAGGCTATGACATGCATTAGGCTAATATAAAATGTATAATAGTCCAAATGTCCAATAGTTTGTTCGGGATTTGAACCCGGGTCATCCAAATGATCAATACTAAGTTCTACCACTCCGCCATTAATTTACTCACTGAGAAATGCCCGGTTTATCCAGTCTTCTCCAGAGAAGCGGTCATCATTCGTCTCATTCCTCAATAGAATAGTAGACAAATAATCAGTTTCATTGCACCTAATTTATTTTTGTTTGTTATTTTTGTTTATAAAAAAAATTTTTTTATCACACTGCTCCCAACGGGCAATAGGCTTATGTCGCCCACCGACGTCTAGGCGTAGCCTACAATATGAAATAAAGGCTATATTGTTCTTGTCTCTATTTTTAAATTATGATTATATTTTTCTGTCCTAAACAATGTTCTATAGTAGCCTATTTCATCTGTTAATTGACATTAACCCCGCTTACATTTCAAAATACGGCAATAGCTGCTGTTTTGCACAATGTCCCTCTGCGCCACCTGGCGGTCATTTCGCGAATGACTTTGAAATGCGACTGGATTATTTTTACCGCGGTAGTTTCGCCGCGGTGGCTGGCGCGGCGGTAATAGGCATTCTGGTTGAGTACCATCTGTACTTCCTCATCTTAATCATCTTAAAATAGTTAAAATCCTCCATTCAATCTAATTTCCTACCTTTTCGGAGATAAATGTAGTAGCACGTTCATCTGCCAGTCGTGGGTCTTTTGCGGAGACTCTCCTCATGTGTTTGCAATTTGAATGTAATGATGCATTTAAAAGTTAATGGCTAAACGTGTCTTTACAAAAGTTCACAATGCTGCTGCAGATGCAATATAATGTAGACAACATTGAATAAATAAATTATCGTCAGGTTAGATACTGATAATTAATCACTCAAAGCCCTTTATCTCAACCTCTCTACATAAGCACTGGACTTGCGTGTCCTCCATGACTAGTTTTTTAAACACTTTTCACTCGTGTTTGTAGTTCTAACCGAATCCTCGTCCAACGCGCAATGGGTTGTGGGCAATGTTAGCCGTTAGAGTGCGCATAGATCTGCACTTCGGATTCTGACCGGAAATAGTAGACCATCCAGGTATCTTTGGAACACTCATTTCAACATACTATGATTTTGGACAAATTCATTCTACTTTCGAATACTATTTAGGACGGATAGTATGCGAATTGGGATGGAGCCAGTGCTTTGTTGTGGCTCGCGCACAGTCTTTTTCACTCGCGCTTCAATCCGATGTGGAGACAGGGAATCAAAAGTTTGTTCTGGTGAAATCACAAAACAAACTGCAAACACAAGCGTGTCTCTGCTCCTGCTTGATATACAACCACTGATAAATGTAGTTTTTTTTCCTCATCAAAACCAATTATGAGTGCGGATTAGAACCTCCGACACGCTAATGCAGAAAAGTTCTGCATTAAAGTACATTCGTAAAACAGTCGGATCTACGTATTTGTTCACGTGAAAATTCTTGGCACTATCAACATTAGATCTCATTAAACGACAAATGAAACCCAATGTACCATTTAAATCGAATGCTGGACATGTATGTTATTGTACATACATCTGATTTATTATTTAACATTATATTAGCAACACACACTTTTTAAAACAAAGTTATAACACTGCAAAGCTGTTTAAAATGAATAATTATACATTTCTGCATTTCAGAATGCTGAATGACTGTTTTCTACATTACAGTTCTGCTCAACTGGGACTATTAAGCTACACTTAAATAGCAATGCATTTTTTTTCAGGTAATTTAGATTTAGATTGTTTTCCCCCAATTGGTTTATAATTAATAATAATAATATATATATATAAACAAAGACACTTTAGTAACAGTGCACTTTATTTTTTTGCACTCAGACCCCTCTATTTATTGGTGTATAAATAAGTTGGGGTTTTTGTATGTAAGGAGGGAGTGATTGTTATAAATAAAATGGTTTGTTCAGTTCAGTTGAGTTGTACTAATTGTGTCAAAAACAGAAGTATAACTGTAAATAAATATCGGTTCTGCATATTGGTTATCGGGCACATAAACATGCAAATAATCGGTATCAGTTATAAAAAATAAATAGTGGTCGATCACTATTAGATAGGAGACCCGATGCATGTGGGGTTACATTGACCGTTGGTTCAATCATAAAATACACAGTATTAAAAACAATAGTATAAAAACACTACACAAGACAGTAAATTCTCACACACAATTTTCTGGAATGTATGTTCATTTATAGACCAGGGGTCGTATTCACAAAGAATTTTATCTTACCACAAGGAGTACTCCTAAATCGCACTAAAAGATTTTAGCTAGGAGTGTTCTCTTAAAAGTTATTCACAACGCCTTTCAGACCTACTCTTAGTAAGGAAAAATGACAACTTCTAAACTAAGAGTGAGTCTTCGTTGCTATGGATGACGTCAATTCTCATGCACGAACTTCCTCGCAATGATCACGGTGATTGGTTGTTAGATGGCAGGGCCATCATGCGGAACATAACACAGACGCACCAAATCATGGAATTACGACATCTAAATTTGCCTGTGTCCTACACAAAATAATAATAATAATGTAATCGAGAGAGAGGGAAAAGTTGTGAATTAAATAAAATTAAATGAAGGTAGCCTAATACCCTAATGAAAACCGCCACTTGCCTAATAATGAAAAACGACACTTGCTTGGTTAATTTACATTCTATTAGTCTAAATAGACTACTTAAAGCAAGGAAATGTTGCTCCTATTGAAGTAATGTAATAGTTGAATGACGGTGGATTATGAACTCGCCAAAATGGAAAAGAAACTGGACGCAGGATCAGTTACTGCTGCTGGCCCAGTTGGTGCTGGTAAAAAAACATAATAAAAGGGAGTTTCGGCACTGGGATATCAAGCAAAACTAAGCGTGAGACATGGGAGAGGATTTGTTTGCAGATCAATGCAGCATTCCCGCTTGTGTCGCGGACCCCGGACGACTGCGAGAGGCGGTGGTATGTGCTACAATCACAGTCGAGGATTGAGATTGCAGCCTTTAAACGGGCAAGCATGGCAACAGGTAGGCCTATAATATTAAATTTATAATATCATTATTGTTTCAAGTAATTCTAAAAACTTCCTGCTTGTCATGAATGTAATGAATTATGAAACAAATGTAATAAACAATATGCTTACATTAAAGTGTGCTTTTAAGTGTTATAGGCAATGCTTTTCAGTTGGTGAAACTTTCCATGTATGTGTTAAGGAGGAGGATCAGCACCTAAGCCACTGAGCCACATTGCATCGGTGGTGTATAGTGTCATTGGGTCAGACACCAGCATAACGGGCATTGAGGGTGCAACTGATCCGGCAATGCAGATGCTAATGGAAATAGAGGGGTAGGCTATGTTTATGCAATGATTGCAATACTTGTACATTTGTGGTGATATTTAGAGAAGGACATACAATATCATTATGTGCAAACCACCCACCCACACAAAGAACTGTGTTCACAAATTATAAGATGTTTTAACAGGCTACAATTTATGGTACAGGCCAAATGGAATCCCAGGTCCTTCAGGTGGAAGTCATCGTCCTCTTCCTGCACGTCTTCCAGCACCTCTTCCAGCACCTCTTCCTCTTCCAGCACCTCTTCCTCTTCCAGCACCTCTTCCTCTTCCTGCAACTCTTCCTCTTCCTGCACCTCTTCCTTTTCCAGCTTCCTCTTCCACAATCCCATCACCTGCCTCTCCCCTCAGTCCTGCTGCTGGTGCAAGGCCATCACCCCTGGAAGAAAAGAAGATGAAAATGGAAATGCGTGTGGTAAGAAGGCAGAAAAGGGTCCTTAATGCAAAAGAGAGGCTAAAACAATTAAAGTCTGAATATTACACTCTAAAGATTGCAAAAATGCAAAGGGAATAAACACACTTAAATTGAGCAAAAATGTGTCTTTACTCATTTGTGCATGTGTGATTATTTACCCAAAGTGTGTATGGACAAAGTGATCCCTGAATGCCAGTCCACATTGTTCCACTTCATCAACAAATTGGTTGTGTTCATTGTCATCACCATCATCATCATCATCATCATCGTCAAACTCATCACCATCTCCTGTCTGTGGTATGTTCCTTTGCCGACACAGGTTCTGAAGAAGCGTGCACACACAGTGATCACTTTACTCGTCTTCTCTGGACTAAGGCGGATTTCACTATGTAAAACGTGGAAACGTCGTTTTAGCTGTCCAATCCTCCTTTCCACCACACTGCGTGTCTTCTTGTGTCCTCTGAAACATACACCAAGGAACAGTAAACATTATTGATTTAACCAACAACACCAAGAGCCACCACTATAATTTGTAATAAGCTTTGACATTGTGGTCATGCTATTGAATTATGGCACCTAAATAATATAGCAAACATGTGCACTTACCTATTGTAATTTAACTGTGGTCCCACTTGTGGACGGAGGTAAGGTGTAAGGAGCCATGACTTACAGGGATAGCTACTGTCCCCCACCAAGTGACATCCAGCTGGCACATGATGTCTCTCAAACAGTTGCCTCAGACCACTCTCCATCAATATCCTCGAGTCATAAGTGGATCCGGGCCACTTTGCAACAACATTGAGAATTGTGAAATTTGCATCGAACACAATCTGGGTATTGATGGAGTGGGTTTTCTTTCTATTCACAAACACGTCCTCATCCTGACATGGTGCAATTATTTTAATATGTGTCCCATCTATAGCAGCAACCACTCCGGGCACACCGGCAATATCCATAAAGCTGGCTTTGTTTCTTTGGAGTTGGCGAATGTCCAAACGAAAACTTAGGAACTGTCGGATAATATGGGGTCTACAGAGTGCATTGATGGTTTGGTGGATGGATATGCTTACCGATGGCTGGGATATCGCTAGATCGTCGGCATTACACAATTGCATTTTCCCCGTTGCCAGGTAGCGAAGTGTTATCAAACATTTCAATTCGGCACTGATTGGGTTGTTGCGATTAGTTGTTGCGCTGTTATTGCATCCCTCACAAGATCCACAACAATCAGTATTCCCTCACGGTTAAGGCGGTATCTTTGTAATAACTCTGTGTTATTGAGTGTCTCCAACACACTGAGTCACGCGGCCATTTTAAGATCCTTTGTGAATAGGTCTTAGTGAGTTAGGAGTCCTCTCGACTTCTTTTAAGCTGTCCCAGACTTAGGTGCTACTTTTAGGGCTAAAATGCTTCGTGAAAAAATTAGGAGTCCTAAAGTTAGGAGTGACACGCCCATTATTTTTAGGAGTTGCTCCTAAATTCGCCAGTTAGGAGCTACTTTTAGCCTTAAAATTCTTTGTGAATACGGCCCCAGGTCATCTATGATTAATGCAGGAAAGTCTGTATTAAAGATTGTTTCTGTCTCTGTCTTGAGCACGTGACCACATTTTTTAACAGCCACAAAACCAACTTATCTGATCGTGGGCATGGTAACCAAGACCTTCTTGCAATCACTGGGGAATGGGACTACAGGTCCCAGAGTGAGTTTTAAAGATTGTTTGGTACAATCTAATGGTGAGCAATACCAAATAATTGTATCTGATTTGTCTCAGTCGTTACAGAGTGTTAGTCATTGTGTTCCTATTGGTCAGTGTTAGAGGATCTGTGTAACAACTGAGGCTTAGCCTGACAGTTAGCCTGCCCTGGACCAGACTAGTTTCCCAGCACAAGTTGCCAGGGTAACTGAGTTTGAACTATTTTAAGTTTGCTTTATGAAACAGAATCAACCGACAATAAGTCTGACTAACCAAAATAAGCATGGCTTGTATTCTAATCGTGTTTTACGGAACAACCCTCTGGAATAGTTCCTTTGTTTTGTTTTATTGAAATTTGCTTTTTAGAAATTTGGGAGTTATTCACAGATCTCTGTGAACTTTTTTGAATGCCTTTTGGATTGGCATTGCAAATTTTGAGATCTGCCTGCTAGAACTATTCCTCTTTATTTTTGTGTTGATTCTCAAGAACATTTTTGCAGACCTTCTGCATTTACTTTGTGGACTTTTTGAATTTTATTTTTTAAAACTGTTGTCAAACTTTTTGGAAGTTTTTGGAGTTGACTTTTTGGATTTTTCCTGTGAAAGTTTGGACTTTCCTTTCATCAAATTAAATATCTAAAATCTTTTCCCCAGAACTGTAATCTGGTTTATCTGCATTTGGGTTCAGCTTTTTGACTGCTCAAGTTTTCACACTAGTCCTATCCTTGTGTTTCTGACAGTTACAGCATGCGTAAGACACAAACAAAAAAATGACAATAAACTTAGGAGACAGGAACTTAAGTACAGACTCAAACAAGTTAATTAATAAAACACAGCTCATAACAAGGAACAAATAATGACTGTAACCATGGTAACTAAATGTGACTATTGAAAATAAACTAAAAGTCCATTGTCACGGTTTATGAATTCACTGTCTCCTTTCGTCTCGTCTTGCATTGTGTGTGTGTGGGCCGGGTCGCTGATCACTGCAGCTGTTATGAGTCTTGTCTTGTGTCTGCCTGTTCATCTGTGTCTTGTCCTGTTTTTCAGAAGGAGGCGGTGAATTTATCTAACGTGCCCTCCGAGTACCACAACCTGAAGGATCCTGACAAGGTTAAGGCTGTGGTAGATTGGCCAAGTCCAGATTCCTATAAGGCCCTACAGAGGTTTCTGGGGTACGGCAACTTCTATCTGCGGTTCATTCGCAACTTTAGCCAACTAGCATTACCTCTGCCTTGACCTCCCCCAGAATGACGTTCAGGTGGTCCGATACAGCTGAGGCTGTATTCTCCAACCTCAAAAGTCGCTTTGTTTCGGCTCCCATCCTGATAGCCCCTGATTCCTCACGTCAGTTTGTGGTGGAGGTCGACGCGTCAGAGGTGGGGGTAGGTGCAGTTCTATCCCAACGTTCTTCCTCAGACGACAAGATGGACCCTTGCGCGTTTTTATCCCATCGTTTATCACCTGCAGAACGTAATTATGACATTGGTAACAGAGTTATTGGCCGTCAAGTTAGCGTTGGAGGAGTGGCGTCATTGGTTAGAAGGGTCGGGGGTTACCTTTTATTGTTTGGACCGATCATAAGAACCTTGAATATATTAGATCTGCTAAAAGACTCAACTCCAGGCAGGCTCGGTGGGCTTTTCTCTCTCGTACCGACCTGGGTCCAAAAACATCAAACCCGATTCTTTATTTCGCATTTTTGATCCTTCCGAACGCCCGGTTACTCCCGAGTGCATTTTGCCAGAGAAGATAGTTATCTCCACACTCACATGGGAGGTCGAATCGAAGGTCAAATCGGCCTTAGAAGAGGTAACGCCTCGGTGCGATTGCCCACCTAGTCGATTGTTTGTTCCGGAGGAGTTATGGTCCGAAGTCATATGATGGGGTCACTGCTCCAGGAGTAAACTGGACTTGCGGTTTAATAAAGCAACGATTCTGGTGGCCATTAATGACTCGCGACATTCACAGTTTTGTCTTGGCTTGCTCAGTCTGTGCCATGGGTAAGACGTCTAACCGACCTCCTGATGGGTTACTGTCTGACCCTTCGAGACCCTGGTCCCACATAGCGCTAGATTTAGTCACCGCCCTCCCACCCTCTAATGGCATGACAGTTGTTTTAACCGTAGTGGACCGGTTCTCGAAGGCGGCACATTTCATCCCCTTGCCCAAATTACCATCCCCAGAGCAATGGTCAGACCGAGCAAGCCAACCAAGATTTGGAGAGAGTTTTGCAATGTTTGGTGTCCGAGAATCCTTCATCCTGGAGCCAACAAATTTCTATGGTTGAGTGCGCACATAACTCGTTACCAGTGTCATCCATGGGCCTCTCTCCGTTTGAGTGTAGTCTAGGGTACCAGCCACCAATTTTTCTGAGTCTGGATTCCGAAGTCGCGGTCCCCTCCGCTCACGCCTTCGTCCAGAGGTGCCACCGCACATGGACCAGAGCCCGTGAGACTCTGCTCCAGGTGGGGGCGCGTACTAAGGCTAAGGCCGATCGCCACCAGTCAAGGCCTCCCATATACGTTGTGGGTCAAAAAGTGTGGCTTTCTACCAGGATATTCCGCTCCGTGTCTAATAATCTAGCTCCCAAATTCATCGGCCCGTTCACTGTCACCAAGATCATTAGTCCGGTGACAGTCCGCCTCAAACTTCCTCCGGCGTACAGGAGAATTCACCCCGCCTTTCATGTCTCCAAATTGAAACCTGTTTTTCGTTCTCACCTTAATCCGCCGGCCCCGGTTCCCCCACCCCTATTTAGTCCCTCTGTTTTCACCTTGTCTTTGTCAGAGCGGCTCTGGAGGTGGGCAAGGAAGTGGCAAAGGGATGGTAAGAGGAGAAGGCGAAGGCACAGGTATAGAAGGCGGCTGAGGAATGGTGACAGACAAACGAAGACAAAAGCCCCAGCGGTGATGATAGATGATGCCCACTGACACAGATCCAGAGCACAGCATGTCAGCCCACGATGGAGTCGAGGGAGGGAGGAGTCAGGACCAACAGATACCGGGTGGGATAGGGTGGGGGGCATTACCTCCTTATCCATGTCAATCAGCCAGTCCTCAATGTTTGTTTCCACATGTATTACTTTTGCATTACATTATTTATTTTTATAGAAAAGTAATGTTTTTTTATGTTCCAATTTTTATTTCTATGAAAAGGTTATTTACTTTTGGTTTTCTCACAGACATTACATATTAAATCGACTATTTAATAAAGCAATTCATAATAATTTATTGAACGTTATCTGATTATGTAACATGCATTACTTGTAATACTTTAGCCCCAACACTTTCATATAGAAGAGAAGATATGTGTCTGTGATTAAACAAGAAATCTTCGAACTCTTCAAAAATCTTCTAAATTGTTGACTAGTACTCTCGATTCATGCAATTGAAAATGAAACTCCTTTCCATTTCCCTTCATAGTTTTTATTGTTCTTGTTTTCATGCTTTACAAGATATGCTTTAAAGAACATAAACAACATTTTCACTGGCCTGTTTCTATCTCCTCTCCATTAGGACTTAAGCCCCAGCAGTAAGCTGTTACATCGCATCCTGTTTGCCACATTAATTTCCTGCGCTTAACAATATTTTTGCATAATCAACGGCTTACTTTATTAATGAGGACCATCTGTGCAGAGGCACAGTAAAGGAGCAAAAGAGAGAGGGAAGAGAGAGGGAAAATAAAGTGGAGAGGGAGAGAAGAGGAAAGGGAGAGAGTGTTGAGAGGGAGGCGAAAGAGCTCAACAGAGGAGTTGCGGGTCTAAACTGAATATGATCAAGATCTTGGTGAGTGTGAGGACTCAAAAGACTGCGGGAAAACAAGGATAACGTTTTCACCCTTTTAATGTCTTTAACTCATCATCTTAAATTAATATTTCACTCACCCTCATGTCATTCCATTTCAGAGGGCAAGCTACTTTTCAGATTTTGACTAAAGATTATAAAAAATAAAAAATAATCTGCGAATTAACTTGCATGTCAAGTCACCTTCATTTATATAGCGCTTTTAACAATGTAGATTGTATCAAAGCAGCTTTACTAATAGGAAATTAAAGTAACAGCGATTGTTTTGGCTTTACAGCAGCTCTAGATTAAATGACAATATGGGACTCAGGTCAGGAAGCAGACAGACTGAATAAACTGACCGTCTGCTAGCTGTCTCACGTCACTGAGGTCAGATAAATCCCATCACATAGAGACTCTTTCACCTATATATCATCATATAGAGACTGTCTGTTCCCCAAACTAGGAAATATAAAAAATTCCCCAAAATTTGATTGATTTTCAACAAATAAAAAGCAAATAAAATGCAGATGAACAAATGATAAAGCTCGGGTAGCTGAATATTTGATCCCTTTCTTCAAAAGCACTTTTTGTTAATGATATGATTACAGACCATAACCTAATTAGATGTGTTTGACAAACTTGGGTAAAACCAGACAATTACATTACTTTAAATGAGTCCACCCCGCAAGATTACTACTATAAACACGAGGCTCGCTTAAAAGGAAAAGGGGGAGATGTTGCTGTAATTTATAGCAATATCTTCAGCATTACTCAGAGATCTAGTTTCAAATATAATTCATTTGAAGTGATGGTGCTTTCTGTAATGTTATGTAGCGTAAGTGATAAATCCCTTTCGACTTTTGTGCTGGCTAGTGTATACAGGCCACCAGGGCACAATTCAGATTTTATCAAATAATTTGCTGATTTTCTATCAGAGTTAGCACTTGCTGCAGATTAAGTCATAATTGTTGGTGATTTTAATATACATGTAGATAATGAAAAAGATGCATTGGGATTGGCATTTAAATATATTCTGAACTCTATTGGAGTTAGACAATACGTGTCAGGACCTACTCATTGTCGTAATCATCTAATATTATCACACGGAATAAATGTTGATGATGTTGAAATTCTGCAGCAGAGCGATGACATCTCAGATCACTATCTAGTCTCGTGTAAAGTTAATTTAGCCAAGGCTGCAAAGTCGACTCCGTGTTACAAATATGTTAGACCTATCACTTCTGTCACTAAAGATTGCTTTATTAATAATATTCCTGATCAGTTTCATCTCAACATCCCAGATAGCTTAGAAGAACTTGATATTGTGACAGAAACTTGTAACTCTCTCTTTTCCAGTACTTTAGACACAGTTGCTCCACTGCGCTTAAAGAAGATTAAAGAAAATAGTCAAACGCCGTGGTACAATGAGCCCTTAAGAGAGCAGCCAGAAAAATGGAGCGCAACTGGAAGAAAACAAAACTAGAGATATTTCAACTAGAGCTCGATTGCATATAGAGAGGCCGTAAAATATGCCAGATCGGTTTATTTTTCAACCCTATTTGAAGAAAATAAACAAAACCTTAGGTATTTATTTGAAACAGTGGCTAAACTAACGAAAAATAAAGCTTCAAGCCCAGATGTTTTAAAGCAGCACAGCAGTAATGACTCTTCACATAAGATTAATAATATCAGGGAGAAAATTATAACTACGCAACCGTCTACTACAGTACCGCATCAGGGAGTGCATTGTAGTCTCCCTAAGGAACAATTTGATTCATTTATTACTAGGAGAGGAAGACTTTTCTAAACTCGTTAAATCATCTAAATCGACAACATATATATTAGACCCTATGCCGACTAAGCTACTGAAAGAGATGCTTCCAGAGGTCATAGATCCTCTTTTTAATATCATTCATTAATCTTTGTCATTAGGACACGTACCAAAAAATTTTAAGCCGGCTATGATTAAACAGCTTGGTCACACCCTGACGAAACTTAACAATCCACAAAATTAACGGAATGCATAGCTGATATAAAAAAACTGGATGACTAGCAACTTCCTACTACTTAATTCTGGAAAAAAAAACCCAGAGATTCTAATTATTGGACAAAAAACTTCCTCATGTAATAATCTAGAATACTGACTAACACTTGATGGCTGCTCTGTCAAGTCTTCGTTGTCGGTTAGGAACCTGGATGTGCTCTTTGATACCAACCTTTCATTTGAAAGTCACATGTCTAGCATCTGTAAAACCAAATTTTTTCATCTTAAAAATATATCTAAATTGCTTCATATGCTCTCAATGAACCAGGAAGTATGACCATATTAGCCCGGTTCTGTCAACACTGCATTGGCTCCCTATAACACATCGTATACATTTTAAAATATTGCTGATTACTTACAAAGCACTAAATGGTTCAGCTCCGCAGTACTTGAGCGAGCTCTTAACGCATTATAGTCTTTCACGTCTATTGCAATCTCAAAATTCCGGCCAGTTAATAATACCTAGAATATAAAAATCGACCGCTGGCGGTAGATCCTTTTCCTTTTTAGCACCAAAACTTTGGAACTGTCTTCCTACCATTGTCCGGGAAGCAGACACACTCTGTCAGTTCAAAGCTAGTCAAGTCAAGTCAAGTCAAGTCACCTTTATTTATATAGCGCTTTTTACAATACAGATTGTATCAAAGCAGCTTCACAGTGATAACATGAAAATAATACAGAAAAAAAAAATATTTCATCATCGTCCACCTTTAAGGCAGATCTATAATATTGTTGAATATTAAATGTCCCCAACTAAGCAAGCCAGAAGGCAAGGCAACAGCGTCTAGCTAGATTTAAAGACACATCTCTTTGACCTAGCATTCACATAATGCATTAGCTGTGTCCCAATGTGAAGGCTACAGCCTCCGAAGTCCGTATTTGAAGGCCGATTGGCCGTATTTGAAGGCCGATTGCGTCACAGCGGCGCGACGAAACGTCACAGTGGCGCGACGAAGGATGTCCCAATTCAATTCTGCATCATCCAAAGGCCGTATTTGAAGGCCAATTGCGTCACCGCGGCGCGATGAAGGCTGTCCCAATTCAATTCTGCATCATCCAAAGGCCGTATTCGAAGGCCGGTTGAGTCATCGCGGCGCGACGAAGGCTACCCTGATTCAAAAGCAACGCCAAATGCACCCTTCGCTTCCCCGTGAAAAGGAGGATGCATAAATCATCTTAACTCATTCATCACCATTGCGTGGCTTCATTTGTAAGGTGGTAAAAAACTTGTCCTAATATTTAGTTTAATAATTGTTTCATGGAGCAAGGAGCAGACAGCTACATTTCTTAAATTGCAATTAAATAAATAAATAAATTAAATACATTTTTATTGTAATATTTGCACTAGTCTGTTTCACTTGTGTATTATAAGAAATATCACTCACCCTATAAAGCCCACAACAATAAGAAAAGCAGTAGATAAGGCAATGGGGTTTTACTTTTATGTGTTTTAACACACAAGGTTTAATGTGCAAAGGTTTTACCTAAATTTGAGTATCCAGAAATATGATTTCTGAAGTATTTTGTATGCATGTGAATGTGATGTGTCATATTTTGCAGTGTTAACAATGCACTAATGTTAAGATTGCACCCCTGTGTTAATACTTTTCATGCACCCTTTTCTGCTTTTTTATGGCAATTCTGGAGAAAATGGGTCTGCTGGGGAAGGTAACTCCCATACAGGCCAAAAAATGGGACAACTTAAAAAATAAATAAAAAATACAGAGTAAGAAAGTTAATACACACATCTTTGCTGAAATTGTTTAACTTTGCATGAATTGTTAACAAGCCATGGTTAATTTGCTCTGCCTTAGGATTGCAAGTGTCCTGGGACAGGTGAGGGTGTGAGTGGGAAACCCACTGCTGAAACTTGGCCCTGGTTTGTCCTCATGGATGAGGTGTTGGGACAGAGGCACTCCACCAACCCCCCTGTCCTCATTGCCTCAATCCCTGAGGACAGACCAGGGCCGAGTTCAGCAGTGGGTGCCCACAGTGAGGTGGAGCCAGGGGCACCAGCATCAGCACCAGCAGCATCAGCACCAGCACCAGCATCACCACGAAGAAGAGACAGAGAGGACGCGTTTTTGGACTTGATTAGAGAAGACATGGGACTGCAGAGGCGAGGAGAGCATTGGAGAATAGGAAGAGGATGGACAGGCAAGAGAAGCATAAAGAGTTTTCTCTTCTTGAAAGAATGATTGAGAAATATTATATATATATATATATATATATATATTGTTTAACTTTTTTTAACTTATATTTTTTTAATAGGAAAAAAAAAATTCTGTACATTTATTGATTTATTTTTATGCAACTTTAAATGTGTAAATAAAAGAGAATTCATTGCTCTGGACTGTAATGACAGTCATAATTTTTACATGAAAAAAATGATTCTATACCTTTTTTCCCCAACTATTTACAACATACGTTAAAAATCGCAAAATCAACATACACATTTAAATTCACAGTATATAAAATAAGAAAAAATGATGTAGACTTTTCTTCCGCTGAGTGGGAGACCCTGGTGTGCTGCTGGACCGGGATGGGCTCCACACTAGAGACCCTGGTGGCCTCCTGCTGGTGGGACTTAATCTGATGGTCTCGGAGTGTTTGAATGGATATTTCCACTATCCACTAAGTTGTCTACCAACCGGTTTGCAGGGCTGACTCATGAAATAAATATTGAGATTCCTTATTACGCTTTATTATTAGGCTAATAACCACTAATACCGCAATGGGGAAAAACTACTAGTCATATATTTCAAACCTTAGTAAAGCAAAATTATCTTGCATACTCTAATGTAGGCCTAACGTTACTTAAAGGTAGTGTAGACCTTATGCCTTATGCTTCGGACTCAGGGTCCGTATGAATGAGCTCAAATGATCCATAGGGAATTTTAATAACTAATCATGAATATGATTAATATTTTGCATATTACAGTTACATTAAATTGTCGAAAGTGAAAGGGGATTATATGAATATATGAATAATCAATCACAACGAATTATAATTCCTCATTCATATATCAATAATCTTACTTAACTTCGATTATGAGATAATCCTTAAGGGAAATTAATGTAATTATCAAATCGTTGTTCGTCCAGCGACCAACCGTCAGATTAAGTGATTAATTTCTCAATAAAGCTATCCTTTCTTATAAACTCCAAGAAATATTAACCTTCTGGCCTTGAACATTAATTTCCTTGTGTTTATAAAATTAAAGCTACTTAATGTAGTCAATATTGAGCGCGGTAGCTCGGATCGTGAACCTCATTGACGTTTGTATTTTTACAAGCCTTTCACAGAAACAGTTGAATATATTGTTTTAATAAATGCAATCTACAGAATATAACGGACTACACATATTGATTATACACCGATTATATCTATGTACATAATTTACAGTAAACAATACAAGACAAAACGGGTAACATGATGAGAGAGGGAGAGTTGGAGAGAGAGAGAGAGAGTGCTCTGATTTAGGCAAACGCACACCTCGCTCGCGCGGGAAGCGCTTTACGGAGGTTTTGGTCGTGCGTAAGAGAGAATAAGAGAGAGCGAATGAGAGCGAGGGCAGGGAGAGAGAGATGAATGAGAGGATGGGGCCGCGCGCGCCGAAGCACACGCTGAGGTTGTAGAGAGAGAATGAGAGAAAGAGAGAATGGTCACGTATGACCATATAACAACAACATCACAGAAACATTGAGAGCCATCAAAAATGCATCGAACCTTAAAACATTAAAACTCGTTAGAGTTTGATACTTGCAAAGTTCGTTTGTGTGCACGAGCGGTGTCCAGCCTGCCCGTGTTCTCGGAGCAGAGCGCGCGTTCTCGTGCTGAGGCGCGTTCTCTCGTGAAGCTTCGGAGCAAGGCGCGTGCTCGTTGCCAGAGCACGTTTTCGCGGGAGCTTTGAAGGCTGGTTGAGAGTGAAGTTGCTGAAGGAATTCAGGCTTCGTTCGTTTCACTCTTGGGTAGAAGCGAACCAAGGAGAATTTGAAAATGAAACAAAGAAACTTTATAAAGAAAAATAAAAGTGGAGGGAACTCCTGGAAGGAGTTCAGGATCGGAGACTTTACATGATGAGCAGACGAAGGCAGGACGCGAGAGAGGGAGCAGGAAGAGCGTTTTTGCTTTTAAGGAATGTAAGGATACGCCTTCTTCTGGGACAAGAGCGAATCGGATCCTCTGATCTAGAGCGCGAAAATGTTCCTTTGTTTGTAAAGACACGCCCACTTTGACTATGTCATGTGAGAGATCGAATTTAACATTCATATTTAGAAGTATGGTATTTCCTAGAATAAATGCATATTATTGTACCTTGCAGTCAAGATTCAACTCCGTTAGGTCTCAGGATTTAAAATGGTATCAAACACCTTCAAATTACGTTTTAGGAATACAACGTTTGATTATTATGCATTAGTATAGACATTTAAAGTTCGATTAATGTTACACTTGGACATATATATGCTTTCCTATGGTTTATACACACATCTTAACACAAAAAGGGATTTATTTATTACATTTAAGAGTGACTATTTAGCAGTCCTTTTTCTCTGTACAAGACACGTGGGTCTCTTGGTGTGTGTTTGTGTGTTTCTTTGGGAAAGGAATGTTTGGGTGTCACATTACATGTTGGTGTGAGCCATGTTGGTGTGTGTGTGAGAATCACGGATTCACCAATCTGACCAGATGTAAATGTTGCTACATATCCCCCTTTTTGTTCGATTAAGTCAGGGGATGGACTTTATCGAACAACAACTTAGCACAATGGATGACAGGTGGTTTGCTGGGCGGATGGTTCGGCTCAAATGAGGATGAGGTGGTCGATGGCTTGGCACCCCCTTTCCGGGGTTCCGTGTGAAACCTCCCGAAACAGAGTTCGTGAGCTTGACTGTGGATGTTTGCATCACGTTGTGTCTGTTGCAGGATGAAGGCCGAGACGAGTGTCGGGCGTGGTCGGTGACCTTGGAAAGATACAACAGTATCAGCTGCGGTCCAGGTTTGGACACAGGTGAGGGATGTGTTGACAGGAGCAATGTTCATGAGTTGGGACCCCCTTTTCTCAAACCAGAGATCTCCTTCTGGATCTAAGGTGACGTTGTAGTTCTTAAAGGATGGGAGTTCCAGTGCTGTCTGGGACTCTTTGCTCGGAAGATGGTACCATAACAGTTTACCGAGGTGTGAGATGGCACCTGTCGGTACTTGAGTCGGCATACTCTGGCTGAGCAGGTTGACACGGCTGGTTGTATCATGCTGTTTGTGAGTGACAGTGGCTGTGTGCGCAGGTGTGTTAGCCAGCCATCGTTCACCTACAATCTTTGCTTGTGTTTCTGTGACTTGTGTGCGAGACTTAGCTTCAGCAGGGCAGCGTGTGTGGCTGACCAGGGGTTGCAACTCGCAGATTCCTTCAGTGTTGTCTCTGAGGAAGGGCTTGCTAGGGCAGAGATAATGAAAGTCTTTGGTCAAGGTGCATCCGTGCAGGTTTGAGGCCGGGTACAGCAGGGTGTCGCTGTCGTGGTAGGCCCCCACGTCTGGAGTGCATATCTTGAAATGGGTCCTGCTTTTCCCGGACCCGATGTTGACAATGTCTTTGAGCCTGGAGGTTTGGTTTGACTCGATGATGGGTAGGTTTAGGAGAAAACCCACTTCTCTCTGCTCGGGGTTGACGTGAAGTGGGGTGGCGCAACCCAGAGAGTAAGCAAGGTGTGTTTGTAGAGGGTCAGCTGGCGTGGTGATGCTGGAAGCCAGCACAGTTCGCACAAGGCTTAAGAGTTTCAGGTACGGTGGGAATGCACCTGTAGCTAGGCTGTCATGGGAGGAGCTAACCTCCCACAGCATGTCTATCCTTAGCGCTGTAATCAGCGGAGTCTGGGCAGAGTCATTCTGGAAGATATTAAACAGCGGTTTCATTGAGTTCACAGTCTGGTTCGCTGCGTTGACACTGGACATACCAATGTTAAACAGAGTTCTGGCGGCAGCTACGGCTCCGAGCAACGCTCCCAGGAACCGTTCGGATCGGTGGTTGGTGCTTAGGAGTCCTGATTGCGTGACAGTCACTTTCTCAAGTTGGTTGAGCAGGTGTTCGACCTCGGCTTTGGCGTGAGAGAGGGAGTCCTCTGTCCACTGGGCACTTACCCAGCTGTATGGGGCTACGGCGCTGGGGTAGTGTGCTCTGTAGACCGGGCGGGGCTGGATGCGTCGACCATGCACTCGCTGAGTGTAGGTTCCGCAGTCGGTGATCAGGAGTCTCAGTTGTTCTCTCGGTGGCAGCTGTCCTCTGGATGGCTGACAGCACAGCATGACGACCCACAGCAGCAACCTGGTACAGATGACAGGGAGAGAGAGAGAGAAAGGGAATGAAGAGGCAAACGAGGGTTGTCTTTGGTTGGGCAGGGCAGTTCTTTTACTTTGTGGGTGGCAGCTAGGTTTAGCTCGCCTTGGCCCCCGTTTTGTCACATCTTTCTGCCAGCCGGTCGCTTGCTTCAATGTCTCGTCAGTGACTCTGGTGCTGTGTTGTGCCGCACATGATGCGTCATAGATAAACATTGGCATGACCCCCCTTTTGCAACTGTTCATCACAAGCTTTTGCGCTGTGATGTCAACAGGTGCAGAACCCGTAATGTTGTCTGCATGCAGCGTGTGCATGTCATGCAGCGGTTTGAGGCACTGGCTGTCAGTGAGTTTAGACGGCGTGCAAGGGTGGCAGGAGGGGTATAAGTGGAGGCAATGCAAAGTCTTTGTTGTGGTGTCAGAAGCCCGCATGTCCGCTATGTTGGGTGTTGCAGACAGCGGAGCCCGCGTAAGCGGCACAGGGTTAGGCAGTGTGTAGTCGCTGCAACTGTGAGGGCGGGTGGGTGGGTCGGGTGTGACCACCGCTTTCTGTTTAGTGCGCCAGGCTTGGCGCGGCAATGAGTTTGGTCATGTGGCTGCAGGTCAGTCTTGACCTTGGCGCAGCATTTGTTACAGTCTTTTGTGAGCTGGAAGGTGCAGGGTAGCGAACTTGAAACTCGACCTGGTGCTAAGTCTGTGTCGTTGTGACTGGCTGTGGGAGTTCCCATGAACTGTGTGACCTGCCAGTCTGGCTCTGTGGAAAGTCTCGTGACCTCTGTGATCTGACAGTCTGGCTCGGGTGGCCTGTGTGACTGGATGGGGAGAGGTTCTGGCACTTGAGCCCAAAGAGTCTGCTTTTTGAAGTCCAGTAAGGGCTCGAAACGATCCAGCAGGTCTTTGCCAATGATGAGTGGATGAGTGTTCATTGGTGAAACGTACACAGGGTGAGTCAGCGACATAGAACCTATCGACAGGTGGATTAGAGTTAGCTGTTCGAGCCGGATGCTATTTTGGCTGTATGAATGCACATTTAGTTCACAAGTGTGAGATTCAAGAGTTCGATTCTGTCTCTTAGCTTCGACTTTGAGTCTTTTGAAAAGTTGAGATGAGATCACAGTGAGGTCTGCTCCTGTGTCTATCAAGGCTTCAAGTTTCACTTCCTTCTCCAAAGTGCAGGCTAGGTAGGGTTTCCTGGTCACCCCCCTTTCAAGAAGGTTTCCCAGAAACTGTGGCACCGGGGCTGTTGTTGTCAGCCGGAGTGAATGGTAGATGTTGTCAGTTTGTGATGCAACAATGAGTTCACTAGTTGGTGACCGACAAACAGTGTTCTGGGGGGCAGTCGCATGGAGGGAGTGAGTGGAGCTGCTATTTGGTGATGTAACAGCAAGGTTCATGGGTTGCGATTTGATAACAATGTCTGGTGGGTTGTCCCCGGGAGGGACGTGTGGCTTGCTGCGGGGGCAGCTAGCCGGAACAGCACTTCCTGGGACTTTGTGATGTTGGTCCCAGGTGTGATGTGTTGTGCTGTTTCGTGTAGGGTGTGCAGCTGTCAGCTGTGGTGCTGGAGCGGAGCTGTCACTTTGTGGTGTGACAGCTAGCTCTGTAGTCTGTGGGGGACGAGCAGTGTTCGTGGTGCTTGGCTCAGTCAGATGGCAGTCAGACAGGGTGTTGGTTACAGTTCTTATGGTTAGACATAAGATGTCTGGTTCGTCCTTGTCTCTCTTGCGATGTTTCTTGTGAAGAAAGTCTTTCAGCATCCTCACAATCTCTGCTGTCTCCGACGTGGCTGCACTGTGATTTACTGGTGTGCGATAAGGCTTGGGCTTACCAGTAGCATGTTGAGAGGGGTTCCAGGGCCGGCTTTCTTGGCTTGGAGTTCTGGACGGCAGGTGATGCTGGTCCCAGAATCTCTTAGAGCGCTCGCTCCGATGCTTTGAGCGAGCACCGTCACGGTTGTGCTGCCCTCTGCTGGCTTGGAACGGTCTTGACTCTCTGTGGTAAAGTCTGTGACTGTGGTGCTGTTGGGCACCCTCTGTGTCTAGCTCTGAGCAGTGCTCAGAGACAGAGTCGATTGTGGGGTCTTTTACAGTCTTTTTGGAAATAGTCTTTTGCTTGGTGTAAGCTTTGTGGACCAAGTCTCGTAGCTGTTGGGTGGACATGCTACGTGGACAGGCCAGAACGCCTAAGTGATGACTCACTGTGGGATGCAGATTTCGCAGGAACAGCGTCCTGAAGTTGACATCTTCTTCCATACCGGGCTCGTTTCGTGCTCCGAAGTAGGCGTGTCGGAGTCGGCCGTAGTAGGTCTGTGGGTGTTCAGGTCGGGCCTGTTTGATGTCCATGGCGGCGATGAACCCCTGATCTGACTCTGGATCAGAGAATTCACGGATCAAAGCTTGTCGCAGCTGCTGGTAGTCCCTTTTGACAGTCTCTGGTTGACGGTCTAGGAAGCTGCGCACGTCACGGCTAGAAGTAATTCTGAGCAGGCAAAACTTGTCCCAAGCTGTCACGTTGGCGACAGTTTGCAGGTGAAAGTCAATGTCTTGAAGGTAAGCATGTACATCATGGCCTCCTGCAAGGTTTGGAGTGAACGTGGGGATGTTTCTGGCCAACTTGTCAAAGTTTGTGGGGGGAGAGCTGTTGCTGGGGGCCCAATCCGTCTGGAGGGGATTCTGACCCTTTTCAGCTCCGCCCCCGTCAGCTTTGGGAGCCGTGCAGCGATTAGCGGTGAGTGTTCTCTGTGAGGCCCCCCCCCTTTCTGCTGACAGGGTTTTTTGTTGGCTGGCTGGTGATGTCTGGAACAATGGGCTTTCGCCCCCCTTTTCAGCCCTGGGTTCTTGGCTGAAAGGTTTGTACCGGCTGGTTAGGGGAAACTTTGTGGTGTGTGTTTCCCCTACCCGGTCACTATTAAGTCTGTACGAATGTCTCAGTTCTTTGTGAACAATTTCAAGTTCGTCTCTGAGATCGTGTCTCTGCAGAGTAAGCTCATGGATTTCAGCTCTGGCCACCTGTAAGTGTTTTTCACAGGCTGTGGCTTTAGCGTTTTTGTCTCTTAGTTCAGTCTTTGCTCTCTCGAGGAGAGTGTCACTTTGTTGGAGTCTTTCGTCGAGGTCTTTACGGGTTTCTTTCTCCGACTGTTCTCTTTGGTCTGTGTCGAGGCGAAGATCTTGCAGGGCCTTTCGAAGTCTTTCTACTTCTTTCTGTAGCTCTGGATCTGTGGCGTTCTCTTTCACGGTCTGGAGAAGAAGCTGGTCAAGATGACTTTGGGTGTGGGCCTGGTTCCTCCGGGCCTCCTCTGCTTGAAGCTTTAGCGCTGCTGCTTCCTGCTCCAGGTTGATGTGGCTCCTTTCGCTGAGCCGTGCCTGGGCGACGAGTTTGTGTGCGAGGCTTCCGACGATCTTGGCCCAGTCCTTGTAGTTGTAGCTCTGTGTCGGATCGTGGGTCATCAGTTCGACCAGGTCGGTGTCCAGCTGTTCTCGGCTCCGGGGCTCTGTGTCAGCGGCGTCTCCGGACAGGAAGTCGGTCGTCATGGCTCTCAACCACAACTCGAGTTCGTCCCACTGGGCAGCCATACTGGACGGCCGTGACCTTGGCACACTGTAGGCGAGAGAGAACACAGAACACACACACAAAGAGACCAATGCAAGTTTGTTTTAAGGTTAACGAGCTATGATCATACGGCTATGCCGTTTATGAGAATTTTGGGGCTAACTGATGCCAACAGTTAGACAGTTCACGGAGCCAATTAGCTTGGGTCGTCTGAGGACCTGCACTAGGGGTTGTGACGAGCAGTAGCCTGGCGGGTCACGTGGTGGCCCCGGCTGCTGGTGGTCACTCCACTACTTAGTTTCCTTGATGGCTCTCTCAGGTTACTGTTTCTAGGTGAAATGAAAGAAACAAATCACAACAGAACAAAGGATAGAACAGATCAAAGTGAAATAAGATCAAACAATAGTAACACGGTATGTGTTTAGAGAGAATAAGGAGGCCTAAGCCTATTACCACTGCCAGAGTTTACGATAGGGCCTACAGGTGAGTGGGGGCTATCGGGGTAGAAAACCTAGGAGGATGGTGAGGCTTGGAGAAAAGGATATAGGCCAAACACTTAAATGACCGGGGAATATCTAATATTCTGTGGCTTATACTAAGTGTATGGGTTTTACCTTATTTAGTTTGCCTGGGGTGAAATGAGGTCACTCAGGTGGGAGCCGGCGGCGCGGTCAACCTTCTCGATGGTCCCAAACACTCGACCGCAGTGGACCCGGGCCCTCTGTTACTCTGTGTACCACGGTGCGACCTTCTCAAACAACTTGCGACCTTAAGCACAACCTGGCAACGCCAAGGTGTCAACTGCCAGACAGCACGACAAAATTGGGTTTTCCCCGGAACCCTGCCCCTGCAGCAGGCCCTGGTTCAGGTAATTGCCCCGAAATTGCCTTGTGTGTCAGCTGGCGTGGTTGACTTTACCCTTGGAGTGCTAAATTGCTGATGTAGCAGTTGCGTGCCGCCCCAATGGTAAGAGACAGAAGAGTCCGAGACTCACGCACGGCCGGTGTCGGTCGTGACGACCAGGTGACCCCGCTCGCTGGAAACCAACCAGAGATGACTGTCAAATCACCACAGCGCCCTAGGGAGAACTACACATAAACACACAAAAAGGGGTAAACAGGTGAAAGTTAAAGTCAATTAAGGCTTTCTTGTTTAACCAAGTTTAGTAATTATGTATGTAGAAATAAAGGCAAAGGCTTTGAAATAATGGTAAAACAAAAAGGGAATTATGATAATGTTGGTGATTATCAGAATAACCTAACCTAAAAGAGAGATAAGAACAATTAGTAATAATAAGTAATAATAAATTATTATTTTTTGGAAAAAAAATAATAATAAAAAAAAAAATAATAATAATAAAATAAAATAATGAAAAGACAGGATGACCCCAGAAGAAGAGACAGGCCGCAGTAGTGGGTCTGTCCCACAAAAGGGGCGTACCTCCTCTCAGCGGTCACCCTGTTTGAACAGACAAACTCATTCAAATTAAATTCAAACTGGTTTAAATTCAAATTTAAATAAGCCTGTGCAGAAATGTAAACATCAGGGTGATATTTTATAATAATCCAGATAACGTTGAAGCATCAGTAATTATTATGAAATAATCAGAAGGGAAATACGAAATAAGTACACACTTCAAAAGAGTGAAGGGAGGAAAAGAGTGGCACCGACTTAGTATCCACAAGGCCACGCGGTGGCGCTGTTTCCTTTTAGTGGATGACAGTGGCTGACAGCCAAACACAATTTAACCTGTTAGCCTTCAGCGCCACTTTTGAAAAATCCCCAGAAATAGCATACCCAACCTAAAAAAGATTCAATTAATTTACCCTTTGTCCTAAAAGCTCAAGTATGGTCTCATTTGAAAGCTGACACCTGCCACTTTATTGGAAATGTAGAATGAATTATTGTCATAATGAAAAAAAAATTATGAATAGCTTCAAAGTTGTGTAAGTTATTAGAAATTTATTTTTATGAAACATCTTCATGAAAATTAAATTGAAGTTGGCCCGTCAGCACTCTAGAAATGCACTCCAGCTAAAGACACATGTCTGACCATGTTATATTTAAAATTTGAAGGTGATAAGTCTAAAACTCTGTATTTTGTTAAATGTTTTTCAAGATCATCTCAAATGACTTTATTTTGAATTGACTCTAAAATGCAAACTTGTGTTTATTGTCATCTATTAGCATCTATTCAGTCTATTGTCTCTATTGTTTTGTGGTGCAAACGAGCCCCATTCAGTGTCACTCTCTCCTGCACACATTTACACCTTTCCAGCCGGCTTATGGCCATAAATATTATTTTCCTTTGTCTCCATTATAATCGCTAACGACTGGCTAATCACGGTGTTTCACCCCCTAATTTCTTTCATAATCTTCACTTCACATTTGAAACTGTATCAAATGCCTTTCTTAAATAAAGAAATATTTCAGTAAGCATTCCGATTTAGAAAAAAAATCATAAAAAATAACAGCTAGATGGCAGGTGCAACTAGAGAGCTAGCTAGCATGTTAGCTTAGCACACCATCAATACACGACAATTTATGAGATTAAAACCCTGTTTGAGCTCCAAACTTACTTTATAGTGCAAGTCGAGTGTTTTAAATAATCTTCTATGAGCTTATTTGGCTTCAGAAAAGAAAATCAGACAGAAAATATATGATTTGATATTATTCTGCACTATTGTAAAGTCTATACCGATTAGCACTGCTACATTATACATATAATCTATTATTATAAAAATACCTGACATGGCTCGAAGAACACAGGTAAATCAAATATCATTGCAATCATGTTTATTGTCTTCAAAACATCTTTATCTGCATGTTATAGCGATCTCTGAAAGCTAACGTTAGCTGTTTATGTCAGTGACGTCCTGGAAGGTCACAGGTTATTTCTTCTTCGTGAGCTTTCATATTTGGAAAAAACTGTGCAAATGGCGCCCTCAGCCTGCTGTATGGATTGAAAACACAGTACATCAGAGTATCCAGCGCTCTTTATGTATACATCGACGCATTTGGATATAAATTCAATAAATATTATTCCTGTCTATAGAAATATGATGTAAACCTATGATAATATATCAATATTTCTCCAAATCTGCACATTTTTGAGCCAAAAGCCCTGAGGAACGTTGTTTTGTCACGCGTTCTCAAGACAACAGCACCGGAGTTTTTTTTTGAATGGAGCAGCTGACGCTCATAATTCATATTAAAGGTATCGACTCATTTTTTCATTACATAAATCCTGACACAAATTAAGACATAACTGTCACTATAAGTTTCTCAGAATACAATAGTGGTCAAATACTGAAACGTGAGACTTATATATTTTTAATGATGTATAGTTTGTCAAGGTAATAACATTAAATCTGATAGTAACTTTGAACTATTTAAAAAAAAAAACGCTTCAGAGCGTCCTCGCTCTGGTGAAGGTTAACAGGTTAAATCCAAAATTTAAATCTGGTTTAACTCGAATTTAGATAAGCGTGTAAGGGGATTGAGAAATCAGAATGATATTGTACAATAATTAAGATGCATTAAAGTATCAGTAATTATTATAAAATAATCAGACGAGAAAACAGAAATAAAGAAATTCATACAGAATTGGAAACAGAAAAGCGAGTTGAATGAACCGCTTTAGCGGGAGGCGGCCACTGGGTGGCGGACTTCCCTCTAACTGGGCTCTCAATGGCTGGGCTGGGATTTAATATAAGTTTTAATTCAACTTGTTTGAACCAAACTCAAAGTAAATGTACCAGTCATAAGCAGAAAAATTGTCTAACACAAAATAATATTTGCACGAGCAAAGCTGGAAATGCCAATAATTATTGAGAATTTAGACATAAGCTAATTCACTATTCATCATAGAACACTTGAATTTAGCAGTACAAGAGCCTTATCTGAAACGGCCACGAGATGGCGTAGTTGCGCTCATGCAGGCTGACGTCAGTGGGAGGCTGTGCTCACGCAGGGTGACGTCGTTGGGGCGCGTATTTTGAGACTTAAACCCCTAAAGGACCTCTGGTGTTTAGTCCGCGGAATTACAACCAATTTTAAATGTGACTCTCGGTCACGCGCTGATTTTCTGCAATAAAAATCACAAAGGAACAAGGATCTGCAGATCTTTTGGTGCTATTTAATACTGCACAAGAGAGAACGTGTCAGGACTTCTTCACTGCACTTATTACTCAAGTGTGAACAACAGGAATCATCTGTTGTTGGGCTCCCGTACACATATAACCACAATAGCACTTATGATTTAAAAATGTCTTAGGTTTACAAAATGGGTAGCTAATCCAATTTTCGACCAGGAGTTATCGTTATTTTAACGATCTAATATTATTATTAGGCCTATTATCGAAACGGAGGAGACTCGCTCTGTTCCAATCTACCGCGTGAACAAAGAAACTCGTTTGATTTCAAGCGGGCTGAAGCAATATTAATTACAGGCTGAACAGAGATTATTTTCTCTAGGACATTTATTGCCACTTCCAGCGTCTGTTAATATGCTTGAGTTGAGCTGGCTCTGCGCCAGTCAGTTCTTCAGTGAGCGTGCGTGGGTTCGCACTAGGGCGCGCGCGTTTCCTCACTGGGCCGCGTAGGCTCTCGCTGGAGCGCGCGCGTGGGTAACACAATATTAGGAATGTACGGACTGTACAGAGATTCTGTTCTCTTTACCGAAACAATATTAATATAATACATCGAAGTTTATTTTAGCAATTAACAGGGGCTGAAAATGTTAAACATATCTAGCAGGGGTCAATTTGCTTTGACTGAGATCGGCTTCGTGTCTTCTAACAGTCCTTCAGTGAGCGCGCGTGGTTTTACCCCGCTGGGGCGCGCTTGTTTCCTCAATGGGAGTGCGTGGGCTCTCGCTGGAGCGCGCGCGTTACATTAATACACAATATAGACAGATTGAAACTGATTTGCTCGTAAAACACAAAGTTTGAGATTGCACGTAATTTTCTCCACCAATAAACTGTAGACCTTATGCCTTATGCTTCGGACTCAGGGTCCGTATGAATGAGCTCAAATGATCCATAGGGAATTTTAATAACTAATCATGAATATGATTAATATTTTGCATATTACAGTTACATTAAATTGTCGAAAGTGAAAGGGGATTATATGAATATATGAATAATCAATCACAACGAATTATAATTCCTCATTCATATATCAATAATCTTACTTAACTTCGATTATGAGATAATCCTTAAGGGAAATTAATGTAATTATCAAATCGTTGTTCGTCCAGCGACCAACCGTCAGATTAAGTGATTAATTTCTCAATAAAGCTATCCTTTCTTATAAACTCCAAGAAATATTAACCTTCTGGCCTTGAACATTAATTTCCTTGTGTTTATAAAATTAAAGCTACTTAATGTAGTCAATATTGAGCGCGGTAGCTCGGATCGTGAACCTCATTGACGTTTGTATTTTTACAAGCCTTTCACAGAAACAGTTGAATATATTGTTTTAATAAATGCAATCTACAGAATATAACGGACTACACATATTGATTATACACCGATTATATCTATGTACATAATTTACAGTAAACAATACAAGACAAAACGGGTAACATGATGAGAGAGGGAGAGTTGGAGAGAGAGAGAGACTGCTCTGATTTAGGCAAACGCACACCTCGCTCGCGCGGGAAGCGCTTTACGGAGGTTTTGGTCGTGCGTAAGAGAGAATAAGAGAGAGCGAATGAGAGCGAGGGCAGGGAGAGAGAGATGAATGAGAGGATGGGGCCGCGCGCGCCGAAGCACACGCTGAGGTTGTAGAGAGAGAATGAGAGAAAGAGAGAATGGTCACGTATGACCATATAACAACAACATCACAGAAACATTGAGAGCCATCAAAAATGCATCGAACCTTAAAACATTAAAACTCGTTAGAGTTTGATACTTGCAAAGTTCGTTTGTGTGCACGAGCGGTGTCCAGCCTGCCCGTGTTCTCGGAGCAGAGCGCGCGTTCTCGTGCTGAGGCGCGTTCTCTCGTGAAGCTTCGGAGCAAGGCGCGTGCTCGTTGCCAGAGCACGTTTTCGCGGGAGCTTTGAAGGCTGGTTGAAAGTGAAGTTGCTGAAGGAATTCAGGCTTCGTTCGTTTCACTCTTGGGTAGAAGCGAACCAAGGAGAATTTGAAAATGAAACAAAGAAACTTTATAAAGAAAAATAAAAGTGGAGGGAACTCCTGGAAGGAGTTCAGGATCGGAGACTTTACATGATGAGCAGACGAAGGCAGGACGCGAGAGAGGGAACAGGAAGAGCGTTTTTGCTTTTAAGGAATGTAAGGATACGCCTTCTTCTGGGACAAGAGCGAATCGGATCCTCTGATCTAGAGCGCGAAAATGTTCCTTTGTTTGTAAAGACACGCCCACTTTGACTATGTCATGTGAGAGATCGAATTTAACATTCATATTTAGAAGTATGGTATTTCCTAGAATAAATGCATATTATTGTACCTTGCAGTCAAGATTCAACTCCGTTAGGTCTCAGGATTTAAAATGGTATCAAACACCTTCAAATTACGTTTTAGGAATACAACGTTTGATTATTATGCATTAGTATAGACATTTAAAGTTCGATTAATGTTACACTTGGACATATATATGCTTTCCTATGGTTTATACACACATCTTAACACAAAAAGGGATTTATTTATTACATTTAAGAGTGACTATTTAGCAGTCCTTTTTCTCTGTACAAGACACGTGGGTCTCTTGGTGTGTGTGTGTGTGTTTCTTTGGGAAAGGAATGTTTGGGTGTCACATTACATGTTGGTGTGAGCCATGTTGGTGTGTGTGTGAGAATCACGGATTCACCAATCTGACCAGATGTCAATGTTGCTACAGTAGGGTAGGTCAGAATTGTCTAAAAAAACTTTTATTCAAATTTGTTTAAACTGTCTTTATATACCAATACATAATTAAAATGCAAGTACTCTGAAATAGAGAGTATAAAAAACTGATTGACTCTAGTGTATTTAATCTTCAATAAACACAGCTCATTAATTCCATTCACTCCCACCTAAAAACGGGTGCGCGACTGCGCGCACGTGGGCAGAGCCAATAATAGTGGCTGTAGTCATGGCGACGGAGAGTGACAGTCGCGCAAGCCAATCACTTATTTCGTCCCGAATGGAATTAATGAGCTGTGTTTTTTGAAGATTAAATACACTATAGTCACTCAATTTTTATACTCTCTTTTTCAAAGTACTTACATTTTAATTATGTATTGGTATTAGGGATGCAAATTATCGATTAATTCATTAATCATTAATTGATTGACCTTATCGATCGATTAACGATTAACTGATAAGCGGCTATTTTCCTGAGAATGTATATTTCTCACGGTATCAACAGTGTCTTTAACATAAAAAGCTAAATATTGCTTATATACTGAACAAAAATGCATGTTATATTGCTCAAATGATGTTTTATTGTAACAGTTGGGATACGGTACAGAATGGCATTTATGTAGTTTAACAAAATAAATTATGCACAGAATATTAAAATACATAAAAAATAATTGTGCGCTGGCTCACCTGTTGCAAACATTAAGCAACATAAAATAAATGTTAAATAAAAATCTATATGGGTAGGCTTAGCCTAAACTAAGTCTACATATAATAATCTATCTGGTAAACTACTTGAAAAACTTGAAACATTAGCAGCAGCACTTATTGATGCTTGGTCTGAGAAAGGTAACCGTAAGATTACTAGACCTGGAAACTTCAAATATAGAACTGAAGGGATGTCAATTTTCAAAAATTCCCATGATCGATCGTAATTTAAATTAACGATCAAGTATGCGTCTGCTGCAGTGCATATGGCCAACAGCATGACAGGGTTTGTTAAAAACGCTATGTTACTCACCAAATGAATGAGAATGGCTTTTAATCCAAATAAAGGGCTAGTAGGATTGTAAAATGTTTCGATGTGAATGATAATTAAATTAAATTAATTATTTAATAATCAAATATAACGACTAATAATACAACGTGTCACCAACGCCGCCTCAGATGCGTGCTTGCAGTGTGTTACGTTAGACGTGCACTGAAACGCACTGAAAACGGCAACTAAACCCAATGAATTCACAACGATTTAATAAAATAGTGTTCTGGTGTTATGTAATATGACAGTCCCAAATTAATCATCGTTATTATTAGTCGTGCATTGCTGCTTGAGCGGCGCGCGCTGAATGAATAACCGTTGAGCACTTTGCCAGCGCGTTATTTAACTAAAAGAAGCGCAACCTATATGAGATTAGTCAGATATATACAAAATAAACATTATATTACAAATTATATCTGCACAAAATGACGTGAATGCACAAGTGAATTTGAGTTACGTGCCATTCAGAATGACTCATGTTGTGGATGCGCTCTTCCTGGAACAACGCGACACGGCAACTAAACCCAAATACTTCACAATGTTTTACTACACTATTGTTCTCTTTATAATGTTATGTAATATGACAGTCCCAATAGTCATTATTAGCCGTGCATTGCCGTTTGAGCTGCGCGCGCTAAAGATCAAGCTTCAACAATTCTTAACCAAATGTATCCAATATGAGATAAATCAGATATAGATAAGCGTACACATAATAAACTATTGCAACTTACATTTGCACAAAACAAAAGGCTGCGAATGCACACGAAAACTTATAGTCATGATGAAGGTGTAAAATAGTCCCAAACATAACTCCGACGCGCTCGCTTGTGTTTCGCGGTTGAGCAGCACGCACGCACATGCGCATGAACCTGCTTAATCGATGATCGATAAGTTTGATCGATTAATGTATTATCGACAATTAATCGATCGTCGATTAATCGTTTGCATCCCTAATTGGTATATAAAGACAGTTTAAGCCAATTTGAAAAAAAGTTCTTTAGACAATTCTTACCTACACAACCTTTAAGGTATCAAGAGTAAAAGTAAAAGTATGTATTCTGCAGGGAAAAAACCTCCTTGTCATTAATGAAGTTTGTAGTTCCTTACATTCCACCACTGGTTATTTTGAAAATGAAAGTAACAACATGTAGGCCTATTGTCACAATATTAACAAATTGTTGCTAACTACAGCTCGGTCCCATTTCAAAGGGCGCATCTGAAGCGCTCGGACCGCTCTACCCTATGGACGATTGTTTGTGTCGCCTAGCAACAGTGACAGCTGCCGATGACGAGCGGGAGTAACATTCGCACTGGACTTTTTTTATATTTAACTGGGTTTTATATTCAAATAGGGTGAAAACCTGTGTAAATGTAGGGGTGTGCAAAGCAGCCGGTATTTGTATCTGTATTTGTATTTGTTGAGGGGGGAAAAGTATGTGTATTTGTATTCGAGTAAAATTCAAAATAGAAGTAAAAATGCGTTACACTTCTAATTTATGTTATAGTGTAAGTATTCTTTAATTATATCCATTATAATAATTATAGATATGCAATATTGGTTGATGTTTTTCCATAAATCCAGCAATGAAACAAGGAACGTCTGTCACAGTGTCTGGTGGTTCCCTGGGTTTAACATTAGAGGTCTCAGTTTTCACGGTGTCTAGGCATTTTCACTACATTTCCCATAATCCTGTCTGTCACTGATTGTTCATTTCCTTCAGCTGTTTCTCGTCACCTTGTTTGCACTTGTGTATATATATCCTGTAGGGCTGTTTTCGACTAAGGATTTTCATAGTCGAATCTGATTCGTTAGATTTTGCCATAGTCGACTGATAGTCGAACCTTTTTTTTTTTTTTTTTTAGATAGCAGCTAGATTTTTTCCATTTCAAACAAAAGAGCTAAAAAACACATATCACACATATATCATAACATTTCATAAACATGAGGAGCAATATGAGAGAGAAATTTGGTGATCGTTACATAGGATATAGGTAGGCTACATTAAACCACGTAAAGCTTTTTAACGCACATGAGAACCGCGTGGAGTCAACTCACAGCCGCTCCGCAGCCCTGCTGAAAATGTGAAGCAGAAACGCTTAATATCAGATAACGTCCATAATAATTGGACCCCGGGTTCGATTTTTTTTTACCATTTTCAGTGGTTATGAGGAGCAATATGAGAGGGAAATTTGGTAATCGTTGTTTAGGTACATTAAACCACGTAAAGCTTTTTAACGCACATGAGAACCGTGTGGAGTCAACCCACAGCCGCTCCGCAGCCCTGCTGAAAATGTGAAGCAGATTTTTGAATACATTTTTATTTATTTACATTAGTAAGCTACAGGACATCGTCTTTCAAAACATGACCTGCGCGAAAGCGAAAAAATAAATAAAATTGTACCCAGCCCTTCTGAAAATGCGAATGCGTCTCTGTCCCCAGCACATTTCAAATCAAACTGACGCCCATGTATTCGACTATGAGGTTCATAGTCGAATCAGACCTCTCCGAATCGAATCGTCGAATCCTCGACTATTAGAAGTCAGCCCTAATATCCTGTCTGTTTCAGTGTTTGTCACGGAGTCCTTGTTTATTGTCCCCACACTTCCGTTCCTGTTTATCGTGTATGTTTTGTGTTCTTTGGATTGCCTTTTTGATTTCGACCCTTGCCTGGACTGATTGTGAGTACGGATTACCCTTTAAATAAACACTGCATTTTTGGATCTTCTCGTCTTGTGTGTGTTCGTGACAGAAGGACTCCGTCATCACAAGATCCAGCAGTATGTTTTTTAATGTCTCTTCCCCAGCCACCGAATGGGAGAGAAGACAATTTTTTGAGGGCACCCGATTGGTCAAATTTCGCGGGACCCGTGGAGGCCGCAGTGGAGGAGGTGGTCGAGTGGAAGCAAGACACCATTCTCCACTCTGGCCCCTCATCGGCCCTGGGTTGGTGAGGTCCAGCCCAGAGTTCCATCCGTCGCTGATTCCGCCCAGCCCAGAGAACCGTCCCCTCCGAGCAGCCCGCTGTCGTCCCGGAGGCCGTCCCCTCCGAGCAGCCCGCTGTCGTCCCGGAGGCCGGAGTCCCGGAAGCTGTCTTCCTTTTTTGTGTGGTGGTTGTACTGCACGCACAGAGGAAGCACATGAGTTCCGCCCAGCCAGAAACTTCTCACGTCACGCCTGCCGAGCCTGAGCTTCGCGTCACGCCTGCCGTGTCGGAACAGGC
Source organism: Phoxinus phoxinus (assembly GCF_949152265.1). Taxonomy (NCBI): domain Eukaryota; kingdom Metazoa; phylum Chordata; class Actinopteri; order Cypriniformes; family Leuciscidae; genus Phoxinus; species Phoxinus phoxinus. Next base: position 10,828,191 of record NC_136897.1, read on the forward strand.
CGCTGTCGTCCCGGAGGCCGTCCCCGAACAGCCCACCATCAGTCCTGCCACGGCCAGGAGAGCTGTCTTTGGGTTTTACTCATTGGCGGTTCTGCACGCTTGGGGAAAGCACTTGAGTTCCGCCCAGCCAGAGGCTGTTCCTGAGCCGGTGGTGTCTGTTGCAGTTCCTGAGCCGGTGGTGTCTGTTGCAGTTCCTGAGCCGGTGGTGTCTGTTGCAGTTCCTGAGCCGGTGGTGTCTGTTGCAGTTCCTGAGCCGGTGGTGTCTGTGACTGTTCCGCCTTGGTCTTCACCGCCATGGCCGCCCGAGTGGTCGTCTTCGCCCTGCTCATCTCCGCCATGGCCGCCCGAGTGGTCGTCTTCACCCTGGTCGTCTCCGCCATGGCCGCCCGAGTGGTCGTCTTCACCCTGGTCGTCTCCGCCGTGGCCGCCCGAGGGGTCTTCTCCGCCGTGGCCGCCCGAGGGGTCTTCACCGCCGTGGCCGCCCGAGGGGTCTTCACCGCCGTGGCCGCCCGAGGGGTCGTCTTCGTCCTGGTCGTCGCCCGAGGGGTCTTTTTCGCCCTGGCCGCCGCTTAAGCCGTTCCCCCTTGTTCCTGTTCCCCTCCATGGACCTGGCCCCCCATCCCACCCCCTGATCCTCCACCTTTCCACCTCCCGCCTGGACTCTTGTTTTGTTTGTTTCTTGTGGTCTTGGAGCGTCTGGCAGCCGCTCCGTAGAGGGGAGGTTATGTTGCCCGTTTCTTGTCCTTGTTCATGTCTTGTGTCTTTGGATTGCCCTATCGGATTTTGACCCTTGCCTGGACTGGTTTTGTGAGTACGGATTACCCTATTAAAGAATACTGCTTTTGGATCTTCGTGTCGTGTGTGTGTCGTGACAACGTCATTGAAAAGAAAGTAACATAACAGCCATTACCTCATCCATGGTAAACCAACAACTAATAAAATAGCATTGTGAACATTATGAAGCCTACAGCCTACATCTTGCTGTCTGCAAAAGACAGAGTAACTTAAACGTACCATATAACTCCCACACGTGCATACAATTCGACACAACTACACAAGCATTTTTAACCGAACGTTAACGTTACTCTGTCAACAGCCTATTGTCTAAATTACCGCGCTAAACAGCTACGTAAACAGAGCGAACATGAGAGCACCCGACTGCAGACGTCAATAATGCTAACGGAATAATCTCCCGATCAAACTCCGCTTCTCGAAAGTTATAAACTGCCTCAGGAACCCAGTTAAGGTACAACAATCTATTACAAAAAATAGTGTTGCAGTTAAGTGTTTTTTCACTCTCTGTTGCTGTGTGGAGCAGCCTGTGTCCGTCACTCACTCACTCATCCGGGCATGCACTGCGGTCTCATGAGGAAACGCAGCTTTTTGTTATAAAGTTTTTCTTGTTCCCGAATACAAATAGTTTTTAAAGTATTTGTTCAAAATAAGTATTTGTGAAAAACACGTTATTTGTGCCTTTCCGAATACCGTATTCGGGTTCGGCTCCACCCCTAAAATGTATGTACCATGGTCCATTTATGTGCATAATAAAAATAATACACTAGCCTATAAAATCGCATCAAAGTAAGATATAAATGAACATTTGGACCTTCGACTAAGCCGAAAGTACAAGACCTGAAACATTCTCACCATGTCCTCCAGTAAAATATAAAACATAAAAATGACAATAGCCAATTCTGGGTCCATAGCTGTTTACTCAATTATATCAAATGAATTATCAGGATGGCTGTACTGTACTACTCTCGCACCGTTGTTTGGCGCCTGGAGCGGTAATCGGGAACACCTGGTTGCGCAATTAGGAAATTCCACGAAGGCTACTCAAAGGACACATAGGCTGCATAATTTGAAGTCCGCGGCCTTCGAATGATGCAGCCTTCACATTGGGACACAGCTATAGACTTCTATAACTCCGTGTTAGGCTGCATAGATTAGGTCAGCTGGAACTGGGAACACTTCCCTTAAATCCTGATGTACTCGTTACATCATAAGAAGACAGGCATCTACGCTAATTTTAGTGTCTTTGTTTATCCCGAGGTTTTCCCGCAGCCAACCGGATCCAGGCTGTATCCAGATCTGACGAAGGACCTTCGCCTGGACCCGATGTCAACCAACTAGCCTCTCCCTATGGAGGATCCCTTTACCACTCTACAGATAAAGCTGTCTATCCCAGCTCGAAGTGAGGCTGTAGTCTGGGCCAGGCTGCCCCCTCGACGTTACCATCCGCAAGAGTGGGTGATGGTGGAGCCCCACGAAGAGGGTCCCAAGGTGGAGATAGCTCGAGGACTGGCAACTGTTCAGGGAGGCCGAGTCTCAGTAAGAGTGAGGAACACGAACCCCTTCCTTATCCACCTGTATCATCACCAATGTCTGGCCCGGGTGACCTCAGTAAGAACGCAGCAGGTTCGTGAGCAGGGCGAAGTTAACTTTAAGCGGGTGAGTCCTACAGTGGTCGAAGTGGCTTTAGCGCGGGCCGGTCCAGGAGTGGAGGAGGTAGAAGGAGGATTGCCTGCTTACTTAAAGGGAGAGTCTTTACGGGTGACGGGCTGAAGGAATAACAAGTGGGACAACTTCAAGAATTCTTGAGGGGATGGCAGCACCTGTTCTCTACTCACGAGGAGGACTACGGCCGCACTGATGTGGTAAAGCACCAAATTCCAACTGGGGATGCTGCACCAAGCCGAGAGCGCTACCGGCCTGTACCACCGACCTTGTACACAGAGGTCCGCACCCTGTTGCGAGGAATGCTTGACAGGGGGATTATTCGTGAGAGTAGCAGCCCTTGGGCCGCACCGATAGTGTTGGTCCGTAAGAAGACGGGTTCCTGGAGGTTTTGTGTGGATTACCGCCGGTTGAACCAGGTGACCAAGAGGGATGCCTTCCCGTTGCCGCAGGTTGAAGATTCTCTTACGAGCCTCACTCAAGCTGCCTGGTACTCCACCCTTGACTTGGCCAGCGGTTATTGGCAGGAACAAATGGACGAGCGTGACCGGGAGAAGACGGCATTTACCACCCCTTTTGGTCTCTATGAGTGGGACCAGATGCCGTTCGGCCTCTGCAACGCTCCGGCCACATTTCAGCGGCTGATGCAGCGTTGTTTGGGCAGCCAAGTGATGGATACCACCCTCGTCTATCTGGATGACATCATCACTTACTCCCCCGATTTCAAGTCCCATCTGGAACATCTTGGGCAAGTCTTCCGCTCCCTAGAGCGCTATGGGCTGAAGTTACAGCCTGACAAGTGTCAGCTCTTCCGTAAGGAGGTCAAGTTTCTGGGGCACGTGGTCAGTGCGCGGCGGGGATCTCCGTTGACCCAGAAAAAGTGAGGGCGGTGCAAGAGTGGACAGCTCCCCAGACAGTGCGCCAAGTTCGGTCATTCCTGGGCTTCGTGGGCTACTATAGGCGATTCATTAAGGACTTCTCCAAAATTGCCAAACCCATTAACCAGCTGTTGGGAGGCACGGGTCGAGCACGGGGTCGAGGGTCCCCTCCCATTCAATGGGACCCAGCCTGTGAAGCCGCTTTCCAGCAGCTCAAGCAGGAACTCTTACAGGCCCCGATACTGGCCTATGCCGACTTTACTCAACCATTCATCCTGTACACCGATGCTAGTCAACTAGGGTTGGGAGCCGTTTTGGCGCAGAAACAACAAGGAGAGGAGAAAGTAATCGTCTATGCAAGCCGAAGCTTACACCCCGCAGAGAAGAATGACTCGAACTACAGCTCCTTTAAACTCGGGCTACTGGCCATGAAGTGGGCGCTGGGTGAAAAATTTAAAGACTACTTGTGGGGAGCCAAGTTACGGGTTGTCACGGACAATAACCCGCTGGTGCATCTACAAACGGCCAAACTAGGGGCAGTGGAGCAATGCTGGGTGGCGCAACTGGCCAACTTTGACTATCAGATCCAGTACCGGCCAGGGAGAGAGCACACCAACGCTGACGTGTTATCCAGGTTACCGGGTGAAGGATCGGCAGGCCATACACCGGCCCCAGGACTGGGATCCGACGAGGGATTAATGGTGGGAGTTGTAGAGGCCCCAGGGCAGACGCCTGAGGACCCCCCTCCGTGTTGGGGGTGGGACCCACAACGCTGGAGACTGTAGCAGGGCGAAGATGGAGATGTGTTGCGGGTACGGACATGGTTGGAGCAGAAGACCTGGCCCGAGGGGGGGGAACGTCGAACTCAGACCCGAAGTGTGCGAGGCCTGCTGGGACAGAGGGAACGGCTCTATTTGAGGGATGGGGTGCTCTGTAGGACGCTCCAGGACCCAGGCCGAGGAGAGGAGGTCTGTCAGATCGTGGTCCCCGAAGGACGGTGGCAGGCTTTACTGGAGGCGTATCATGCTAGGATGGGACATCAGTGGCAAGAGAGGACATTGGCTTTGTTGAGGCGACATTTCTACTGGCCTGGGATGGAGGGTACCACCAGGACTTACCTTCAGAGATGCCCACGTTGCACCTTGTTCAAGTCCAGGAGGGAGAAACGGGCACCGCTGGTCCCGATTCAGGCCAGGGCACCTCTGCACCTGGTGGCAATGGACTTCCTCACTTTGGGACGGCCGGTGGACCAGATCCAGAATATTCTCGTTGTCACCGATCTGTTCACTAAATATGCATGGGCCATCCCCACTGTGGACCAAACTGCCCTGACCACTGCTAACGCTCTCTGGAAGTACGTGATCCAGCCATTCGGATGCCCTGAAATCCTCCATTCAGATCAAGGGGCCAATTTCGAGTCGAAAGTGATCCATGAATTGTGCCAACTGTACGGATGTAAGAAGACCCATACGACCCCTTATCATCCTCAAGGGAACGGGGGGTGCGAAAGGTTCAATCAGACCTTGCTGGGCTTGTTGGGAACCTTGGAGGAAGAGCAGCAGGGCCATTGGGCTGATCGGCTCCCAGCAGTGATACAGGCGTATAACAACAGCATACACAGTACTACCGGTTATGCCCCTACCTACCTGATGTTCGGCAGACATGTGAGGCTACTGATGGATATGCTCATGGGAACCACTGGGGGAGAAGAGGGAAGTAGTCTGTCCGACTGGGTAGCAAACCACCACCGAAGTCTCCAGTCCGCATACGAACAAGTCGCTGGCCGGATTAATCAGGCGGCGCTAAAAAGCAAGAGACTGTACGATCGGACGGCCCGAGAAGTCCCGCTACTGCCCGGGGAGAGGGTGCTGCTCCGGGACAATTATTGCCGGCAAGGGAAGGGAAAATTGAGCGACCGATGGGAGGCTCAGCCATACGTCGTTCAGCGACAACCCCATCCGGACCAACCTGTATATGCCTTACGGCCCGAAGGTAAGACGGGCCCCGAACGGGTGTTACACCGTAACCTGATCCGCTCTTGCCCGAATTACCCAAAGCCAGTGGTAGAGCACCCACCGGCCGAGACGACTTGGACGCCCCCGCTGGTAGGATGGGCAGTGATCCCGAGGGGCCTAGGCCTAGGACCACGACCTGAAGCACCCATCTCCCCACCACGACGTTCTCAGCGAGAGAATCGGGGTCAGCCTCCAGCCAGGTACGGAGACTGGGTGTCTGGAGACCGTTCTCGGGACTAGAACGGTTTGGCGGGGGGGTATGTCAAGGGGTGACAAATAATCCCCGGAACTATTCCCACCAGAGAAGTGTTCCCGCCGGGGCACTTTTAGTGTAACACTGTCCCTGGGCTTGTGTGTGTGTCTGTCGTCATGACAACTAAACGGCAGATTGGCAGCAGGTGTGGGGACTTCACTCTGAGTGTCTGATTGAGGTGGCACCAGTGTTTGGAGAGGATAAAACACAAGGGGAAGAGAAGGCTGTGTGTTCTCTCTCCGTGTTGTGTTGTTGTTTCTTTGTCTTCCCCCGTCGATCTGGTGTGGTTCTCTCCCGTTGAGAAATGTTTGTAGAGTGTTGCAGCTGAAGGTTCATCGTGAAAGAAGAGGAGTGTTGCTTGTGGGATCCGAGGGCAGTTTTTGAAGAGTGGAATTCGTTGCCTGGACTGGAAAAGAGTGAGATGAGTGATTGACAATTTGAATCTCATAAACGCATGTTTTCTACACTAAATTGGATACTGGTTTGGAGTGCTCGGATCACGTTGTACACCTTGCACTGAGTTAAATATACTGATTCCTTGTCGATCTCTTGCCTCCTCCTTGGCCATTGGAAACAGCGAAGTGAAGCCCGCTTGTAGTGGTGAGGAAATTATTCAGAACATCTGTCCCAACTCTGACGATCATCGGGTCTTCAGATCGAGACCTCTGGGTGAGTGTTGGCCTTATTTTGCACTTGAAGAGTGGATTTGTAGTGCTGGAATTGACGTTTCCCATCACGTTGCATGTTTGGAGTTGGACTGTCGTGTGTGTGTGGAAGATTTATCTTTTATCGCCGTGCACTCCCCATGTGTCATGCTGGTCTACCGTTCATCATAAGAGCCTAGTAAGATCGATTGTAGTCACCTGTTGGATGTCAGAAGGAAAAGCCCCCGTGTGCACACTACACGTGAGAACTGTTTACCTCTGCTTGAAGTTTTTTATGCTGTCTGTCCCAGTGAAAGCCCCGCTCAGCTTGTGACTCTGTCTCCTGTCACCTATGTGAGAGCTGTTCACCTCTACTTGAAGTGTTGATTCTGTCTGCTCCAGTGAAAGCCCCGCTCAGCTTGTGACTCTGTCCCCTGCAGCACACGTGAGAACTGTTCACCTCTATTTGAAGTGTTGATTCCGTCTGTTCCAGTGAAAGCCCGCTCAGCTTGTGACTCTGTCCCTGCAACACACGTGAGAACGGTTTACCTCTGCTTGAAGTTTTTATGCTGTCTGTCTCAGTGAAAGCCTTGCTCAGCTTGTGACTCTGTCTCCTGCCACCCATGTGAGAGCTGTTTACCTCTATTTGAAGTGTTGATTCCGTCTGTTCCAGTGGAAGCCCCGCTCAGTTTGCGACTTGAGTCTGTTGCAGCCCTGAAACCCACCTGTATGGTACGAAGTATCTGTCCCCTGCAACCCATGTGAGAGCTGTTCACCTCTATTTGAAGTGTTGATTCCGTCTGTTCCAGTGAAAGCCCGCTCAGCTTGTGACTCTGTTCCTGCAACACACGTGAGAACGGTTTACCTCTGCTTGAAGTTTTTGTGCTGTCTGCCCCAGTGGAAGTCCCGCTCAGCTTGTGACCCTGTCCCCTGCCACCCATGTGAGAGCTGTTCACCTCTATTTGGAAGTGTTGATTCTGTCTGTTCCAGCGGAAGCCCCGCTCAGCTTGCGACTTGAGTCTGCTGCAGCCCTGAAACCCACCTGTAAGGTACGAAGTATCTGTCCCCTGCAACCCATGTGAGAGCTGTTCACCTCTATTTGAAGTGTTGATTCTGTCTGTGCCAGCGAAAGCCCCGCTCAGCTTGCGACTTGAGTCTGCTGCAGCCCTGAAACCCAAATGTATGGTGCGAAGTGCCCGCCCTTTACAACCCACGTGAGAACTGTACATCTCTGCTGGAGGTCCTGATCCGGCCTGTTCAAAGAGAGTTCTGCTCCGCCGACGACCCTGAGGTTCCTGTGGCCCGGAGGCCCCTTGTGTGGTGTTCGTCACTTACCACTGTGAGTCTGGTACTAGTGTCAGGAGGAAGTGAGCCCTGATCCACCTACTCACCTGTAATAACCACCTGTTTGTCACTTACCACTGGGAGTTTGGCACCAGCGCCAGACGGAAGTGAGCCCTGACCAGTGATGGGCAGTAACGCGTTAGAAGTAACGCGTTACTGTAATCCCATTACTTTTTTGAAGTAACGAGTAAAGTAAGGGATTACAATGGCAAAAACAGTAATTAGATTACTGTTACTTCCCCGTAAGGAGGCTGCGGTACTGCGTTACTGTGATTTTGTTTCGTTAGACTGTCTCGTGAGTCGTGGCTTAATTTGAGCCGGAACACGCCCGACGTTGGATACGGAACATTTTTTATTGGATCCGGCACCTCCTATGTCACTATGGAAAATTAATCGCCTAAATAAAATAAAAAAATACTATTTGTGTAGCCTAGTGTTCAATGTTGTTATCGATAGAGCTGCGCGAATGGGGTATTATTTATTTAATCCGCAACCGCATCACAAAACTCATCATCCGTAAATGCTGATGCGAGTCGCGAGAAAGCCCTTGTCTGTTCTAGAAAGGATGCAGCAAAGATATTTAATGCTAATGTATCATGAGACATAGGCCTACGCTGAGTTTCATTCATTTATGAGGTGCACGCTCTAGTTAACAATGAAAGTGAAAGTGAACGCGGCGTGCCGGCTCCTCCATGTCACGGTTTTTGTCTGCTATATTTGCCTTGTATTTGTTAAATACATGCAAATGGTTGATGAAACATTTATTAAAATAAGATACAAAAAGAATTGAATTTATACAAAACGAAATTCACTTTAAAGAAAGGCTTTTAACAATGCAATGCAAGTGAACGCGGCGCGCTACCGCCTCAATGTCACGGTTATTATATTGTCTGCTATATTTGCTTTTTATTTATTAAATACATGCAATTGGTTGATGCAATATTTATTAAAATTAAGATACAATTTATACAAAACGAAATTCACTTTAAAGAAAGGCTTTCTACGTCTGAGAGACTTTCATTTTAATTATTTTATTGCTGTATTTTATTTGAATCTATTCGAATAGAGGATTTTACAAAAAAATATTTGCATTTTATATGCTGGAATATGCAGAAATATAAGTTAACAGAAGAAGGACTTTGTGTATTTCGTTAAAATATGGTGGACTCTGCAGAAATTGGTTAAATGTTCAACATTTTTCTTCAAATCTGAGACTGTTGCATTTAATTAAATTTTTGGTTGATGCACTGTGCATAAAGTTAAAATATTGAAACTAATTAAACATGTTTTAAAAAAGAGAATGTTTAATTTGATTCAATTTTAGATGATGGAATATGCAGAAAGAATAGAATTAGGCTGAAAGGTCTGCTTTATAGCGTATTCAGGTCGTGCATCATGTTTTTGAAGTAAAGTAACTAGTAAAGTAACTAGTAAAGTAACTAATTACTTTTGAAAATAAGTAATCAGTAAAGTAACTGGATTACTTTCTTGGATAAGTAATCAGTAATCAGTAACTAATTACTATTTCCAAGTAACTTGACCAACACTGGCCCTGACCCATCTACTCACCTGTGATACCCACCTGTTCAGTACTCACCACTGTGAGTTTGGCACCAGCGCCAGAAGGAAGTGAGCCTGACCCATCCACTCGCCTGTGATACCCACCGGTCCATCACTTACCACGGTGTCGCCTTGGATTCCTGGGAAGAGGAAGGAAGAGGATTTTAGATTAGGATTTTCAAATTACTTTTATATATTAAATAAAGCTTGTCATTCTTTTTATTCCTGTCTTCTGCCTCCTCCTTTGACGCGCTCCTCAGGGTGATCCTGGTCCAGGGGTGGGTGCAGTCTGGCTTGGCCCACCTCGACCTGTGACACGAGATCCCAAAGCGCAGATGTTTCGAAACACTGATCCGAAGCGTGATTCAAAACACCCATGTCACGTGACTATGGCCAAACGAAGCCTCGAAGTGTTTCATCAGGTGTGATCCGTCGAAGCAGCATTTGATTGACACGGTCGGAAACAGACCACACGATCGCACATCTGTATAAAAGTGAAATCAACGCATATTGACCTCTTGGGTTTTTGTGAGAGGAGTTTGATTTTGAGATAGCGGATTTTTGGTGATATAGTGACATTTATAGTGTGATTTGTTTAGTTATATTTAGGCTTACATTTAAATTTACACAACACATTGACAGAGTATACATATAGTGACACATTAATAGATACATAGATATAAATATATATAGACAGCTAGATTAATAAATATTTTTGCATTCCAGCAACAAGTGTCCCTTGTGAGAGGATTTTTTCAAAGGCTGGAGAAATTATCTGTAAAAAAAGAAGTAGGCTAAGTCCTTCCACAGCAGAGAAATTAATATTTTTGAATAAAAATATCTAAAAAAAGTGAGATATTGTGGCTTGATTTATTTTATTAATATTCATTTTGCAGGACCAAAATAACATTATGCACAGTGAGGAGCCTATAGGTTACAAGATTCACATATTAGAAAAGTACAATAATAATAAAAAAAAAAACTATTTTAATGGCTCGTCAAGGTTGTTTCAGATCAACACCTACAAGTGACCACTAGGTGTCACCGTGGAGACGGGTGTCGGATTGATTCGAAGCCTCGAAACAATATGGACCATTTTTTGGTTCAACTGTTTCATTGCTTCACGAAGCCTCGATCTGCCCATCACTACTATCCACTACTTCCTCAACAACATCAAGTCTGGGGTTGAAGACAAGACATCAAATCTATTGCACACAGTCAAGCCACCACCAACACAGCTCTGATGATGGTTGCCGTTTACATACTCTCCTTCCCCTCCCAACATCCAATCACAGCAAGGCATTGATTAGTGGCATCAGGTGGAAACCGTTTCTCCTAGGTAGAGAGACAGGGAGAGAGAGAGAAACAGCACAGCTTGAATACACACAAACAGAACCTTACGGCTCTGGACGTAACACTAGGCCGAAAGGAATAACCCTATATTGATAAGCCTTCCCCCCGAAAGCGAATCTAAGGAACCTCCTATGATTTGGAATGATGGAAATATGAAAATATGCATCCTTAAGATCTATTGTCACAAACCAGTCATCTGATCTGATTTGATGAACAATCATAGGTATAGTTAAAATTTTTTATCTAAATATCTTCAAAGATTTGTTCAATACCCTAAGATCTATGATGGGACGCAACCCACCATCCTTTTTCGGAATGATGAAATAACTTCAACTTCCATCACCTGATCTTGATCAAGAGATACCAGTGTATGAGTAACACCATTAAATCTAAGTGGTCTATACTGGAACTGGATTCTATATCCTTTCTAAACTGTATTCAGTACCCACTGTGATATATTTTGAAGACCCTTCCAGGTGTCTAAATAATCTACTAGGGTAATCAGTCTTTCAGGACTGACCTTAGGTGTTTTGTTTTTCTTTTCGGTAACCTGAAGCAATTTTCTGGCAGGAACTAACCAAATATTTTTTTCTACAGGCCTCGTGAGGGATGGCGAATGTTTTACGGTCATAGATGTTATCGGGACACTGTGTACAATAAATTCGCTGGAGGTCGATGCGTCCCGAAGCACACTTGGCGGCGGGAAGCAACATTGATTTCCTGAGGGCTCCACGGAGCAAAGTTTTAAAATTTTCACACGGAGGGGGGCGCCCTCAGAGGCCTTCCTAGCCTAAATAACTGTCCTCGGATCTGTTTTCGGTTTGGAAGGCTTCGGCTGAGGGTGTTGTTTCTGGTTTCAAGCCTTTCGAGGGGGAACACGAGAAGCAACACTCTCCATCTGCCGCAGCAGGTGTGAAGAGCTGGTGGCGGTCTCATGGGACTGCCCCTTGGCAGCAGACCCACGAGACCTGGAACGACAGCGGGGGATTTGCTCTTTAAATGCGGCTGACTGCCATTTCGCCTCCTGAAACCTATCGACGACGTTATTGACTCCGTCGCCGAAAAGGCCAGAAGGCGAAATCGGGGCATCAAGGAGACATGTCCTGTCTTTGTCCCCGATGCCCGACAGATTCAGCCACAGGTGTCTCTCCGTGGCTACCAGTGCTGCCATGGAGCGGCCGATGGCACGGGCCGTCTCCTTGGTAGCACGGAGAGACAAGTCAACCACTTGACGCATCTCCCGAACATCATAGAATGTGACCTCCCCTCTGTCGTCCACCTCTTTGAGGAGGTCAGCCTGGTATGGCTTCAACAGCCCCATTGTATGCAGGCAACCACCAGCCCAACCTGCCGCCATATATGCCTTCCCAACCAAAGCTGATGTTGTACGGCAAGGTTTGGTGGGAAGCGCCGGAGCCTGCAGAGATGATGCAGAGTCAGGGGAGAGATGTGATGCAAATGACTCTTCAACCCTGGGCATCATCCCATAGCCCTCCTCCTTGGCACCCATAATATTAGAATAAATATGTACATTGGGGCCAGAAATTCTTGAGGAGAAGGGCTTATTCCATGATCTCGACACCTCGGTGCAGGAAGCGCTCATCGCTTTTTATAAGCGATGGGCGCTATAAAAACTTACTTTTTATAGTCGCTTCCTGCACTTCTTGTGGCCAAGCGATCTTCAACTTGGCCACGGCTCTAGTCACCACCTCTAGCAGCTCTTCAAAGGCAGGGGAATGGGGTGACGAACCCTCACATTCCCCTGTCTCGATGCTTAAACTGTCCAGCTCCACGGAACCAGACAGTTCGAGCATCGGATCTCTCTCACGGGTGGAAGAAGCCGCTACGCGGCCCGCAGGCGTTCCAGCATTATTTGCTAGCTCCCTTTGCGATCCCCATGAATACAGACGCCGCGCCTGATTCACGGGGAGCGCGAGCCTGACCAGTTTCATCGAACATGGCCAGACGGGAGACAAACTACACAAAGCTCAAGAAGCGCGGACAAGGGGATGCACACTGCCTGAATAGTTTCTCCTTATTCACCATAATATATATATATATATATATATATATATATATATATATATATATATATATATATATATATATATAACAGACAGACAGCACCAAATAAGACAAACAGGTTTGACATAGAACGCTAGCTGAAGACCAGAAGCTAACATTTCCTGTTTCCTGTGACCCTTTATGGCTTCCGGATCAAGTCAAGTCAAGTCAAGTCACCTTTATTTATATAGCGCTTTTTACAATACAGATTGTATCAAAGCAGCTTCACAGTGATAACATGAAAATAATACAAAAAAACAATTTCATCATCGTCCACCTTCAACACCTTTATTGTTGAATATTAAATGTCCCCAACTAAGCAAGCCAGAAGGTAAGGCAACAGCGGCAAGGAACCAAAACTCCATCAGGTGACAGAATGGAGAAAAAAACCTTGGGAGAACCCAGGCTCAGTCGGGGGCCAGTTCTCCTCTGGCCAATGAGTGAACAGTGTATGATTATGATTCAGGAGCATTACAGGTCAGAAGTTCAGAATGAATCAGAGTATTTGTCCAGTTCAAGTTGGTTGAAGTCGGAGTGGAGAGGAGGAGAGACTGGTTGACACTTCAGGTCAGCGGCGTCGTCGTGTCCTGGCACCTTCATCAGATCTGGATACGGCCTGGTTCCGGTGGACAGCGGTAAACCTCGGGATAGACAGAGAGACTAATATTAGCGTAGACGCCATCCTTCTTATGATGTACCAAGTACATCAGGATTTACGGGAAGTGTTCCCGGTCCTGGCTGTTCTAAACTATGCAGCCTAACATTGAACTAGATTTCAACTGACAGAGTGTGTCTGCTTCCCGGACAATGTTAGGAAGACTGTTCCAAAGTTTTGGTGCTAAATAGGAAAAGGATCTACCGCCAGCAGTCGATTTTGATATCCTAGGTATTATTAACTGACCGGAATTTTGAGATCGCAGTAGACGTGGAGGACTATAATGCGTTAAGAGCTCGCTCAAGTACTGCGGAGCTAAACCATTTAGTGCTTTGTAAGTGATCAGCAATATTTTAAAATTTATACGATGTTTAATAGGCAGCCAATGCAGTGTTGACAGAACGGGGCTAATATGGTCATACCTCCTGGTTCTGGTATGAACTCGAGCTGCTGCGTTTTGGACCAGCTGTAGTTTGTTTATTAAGCGTGCAGGGCAACCACCCAGTAGAGCATTACAATAATCTAGCCTTGAGGTCATAAACGCATGAACTAATTGTTCTGCATTATTCATTGAAAGCATATGACGTAATTTAGATATATTTTTAAGATGGAAGAAAGCGGTTTTACAGATACTAGACACATGACTTTCAAATGAAAGATTGGTATCAAAGAGCATACCCAGGTTCCTTACTGACAACGAGACTTGACAGAGCATACCATCAAGTGTTAGACAGTATTCTAGGTTATTATGTGAGGAAGTTTTTTGTCCACTAATTAGAATCTCAGTTTTGTTCAGAATAAAGTAGTAGGAAATTGCTAGTCATCCAGTTTTTTATATCAGCTATGCATTCTGTTCATTTTGTGAATTGGTAAGTTTCGTCAGGGTGTGAAGAAATATAGAGCTGAGTATCATCAGGATAACAGTGAAAACTAATGCCATGCTTCCTAATGATATCTCCTAAGGGTTGCATGTAGAGAGTGAACAGCAACGGCCCTAGTACTGAGCCTTGTGGTACACCATACTGAACTTTTGATCAATAAGGCTCTTCATTTACTGCTACAAACTGATAACGGTCAGATAAGTATGATTTAAACCATGCTAGTGCAATTCCACTAACGCCAACATAATTTTCGAGTCTATTCAAAAGAATGTTGTGGTCGATGGTATCAAATGCAGAACTAAGATCCAGTAACACTAATAGAGAGATACAACCACCATCGGATGATAAGAGGAAATTATTTGTGACTCTAATGAAAGCTGTCTCAGTACTATGGTACTGTCAGGATAGAGACGAGGAGATCGGAGGAAAGTGAATCTCAAACACAGCTTTATTTACTGGTGACAAAAGTGCAAGGTGAGTATTAAGTGAATTTAGGTGCAGGTTCCGTGAAGATCTCTTGATGCGGGGTTAACAGCAGGTAAACCAGATAACTTCAGGAATGTAGAAACCAACACTGTCTCAGATCGTTAATCCTTATCTTCTTACAATCAGAGGTGATCGGAGTCAATCGGTTTTGACGAGGACTTTGAAACTTGGGAGATCGTTGGATCACAGACATCAGAGATCAGATCTGGAGACAACAGAACAAGTCACAAGGATAAGTGTTTCTCAAGAGGATATACGTTACATCTGGGGAAGCAATGAATCAGGATACATTGGAATCAGGTCCGTTCCTGTTGGAGGCTTGATAAAGACTGAAACTATCGTGAGTGTTTTAAGTGTTTTGGCTGATGAGGTAATTGATGATGAACAGGTGTGTGTGTGATTAATATTCTATAGAGAGTGATTGCAGGTGCGCCAAAGAGGATTCTGGGGAGTGTAGTGACAGACGGTGAACGTGACAGGTACGGTCTAAATCCTGATTGAATATCCTTGCAGATATAATTTATTGCTAAAAAGGAACATAGGTGTGAAGATACTGCCTTTTGCCTTTCCTAGTATCTTTGACAGAAAAGGTAGATTTGAGATCCTCTGTAATTGACTAATTCTGTAGGATCCAGTTGCGTTTTTTTTTTTACAGGTTTTAATTGTTCACCACAAAATTAGTAATGTGCGCTAAAGAAGTAAATAGGGTCAATTTTAATCATGCAGACTAATAAGAATAAATATTTTCTGCACTTTTAGGTCACTAATGAAATGAGAAATGAGCTTCAAGCTGGAGAACATGATCATTAGGTTTAATACAAATTTTTGCATTTCAAACAGCTTAAGTGCTGTCACCCCACGGTTTTACCGACAAAGCTTAAAGCTACACTGGGATTTACTCCCATCTAGCGGTGAAATTTTATATGACTACCAACTGAATATTACTTTCTAGCCCCTCCCATTCTGAGGGCGTTTTAAATGGTAAATGGACTGCATTTATATAGCGCTTTCACAGACCCAATGGCCACCAAAGCGCTTTACAATATTGCCTCACATTCACCCATTCACTCACTCATTCATACACCGACGGCGGTGTCAGCCATGCAAGGCGATCCAGCTCATCGGGAGCAGCTGGGGTTAGGTGTCTTGCTCAAGGACACCTTGACACTTGGTCAAGTGGAACCGGGGATTGAACCACCAACCTTCCGGTTTGTAGACAATCTACATGAACCACTGAGCCACTGTCGCCCTGTTTTAACTCCTACGGTGGCCGTATTATCCATAGATATCATACATTATGTCTCGTCCGGGCTGCTGGCCAATGTAGGTCGACGTCCGCACATAGCGGCCATCTTGCCACAGGGGGCTCGCTCACTAATAACATTGTGTTTTAATGGTGCATGTACTAAAATAACCATAACTTGCTCAATTTTCTACAGATTTTCAAACGGTTTGGTTTGTTATAAACGCCAGAGATGTAGTTATGACACTGCATACTTGAATAATTATAATATTATATATTTCAACATGTTCAAGCATTCAGAATTAAAGCCACGTTAATAACGTTTGTAAGAAACCAAACCGTTTGTAAATCCGTCAAGATTTCAGCGAGAATTTGTGTTCGTGCTGATCACTCACCTTACTTTAGATACCACAGAGCTCGCCAGAAAGCTTCCCTGTGACAAGATGGCCGCCGGTGATGCCGTTCGAGACTCCGCCTTAAGACATCTAGCCTTACTGTATATGGATATCTATGCTATTATCTGCCGGCAGTCGCGAGTAATCTCCCCTCGCATTTGTCATGGTGCCAGTGTAAAAGCGCGAAAGGTGAAGCTTGAATTTTCAGGTATGTCCCTTTTTGGCTAATGTATTTTCAAGATGGAGGCGCAACAGGGCTGCCAACATTCGAGTGACTCGCTCGTATGTATTCTGAATGGCAGATTCTACGCTTACGAGAATACTTGATTAGTTGGTGGAAGTGATTACACACACGAATGAGCACATATAATTTTGAAAGTACAAAGTGTTTTTTACTAAGAATCAACTTAAAAAAAAAATGACACAGTGCAGTTTTAAGCCTAGTCCAAGACTAGGATGTGTTATAGCATTTTTTAACTGAAAGTAACTTGCACTGATATATCTTAAATGTCAGTGCCATTGTTTTGTCAGTAATGTTTATTTTTTCAGGCATGTTTATAAAAGCTACTTAAATGTCCTAATTTAACTAAGGCCTAATCCTGGCTTAATCTAAGCCCTGTCTGTGGAACCAGGCCTATACTTTTTCTTAATTGAGTAAAAATGTAACTTTTTACCCACATTTTTATGCAGATTTCTTTTTTTTTAAATATCTTTTTTATTTAAAAAAGGTCCCTACTGTACTATCTTCTTATAGCATAGTGCTCAGATCATTAATTTCATTCAGACAGTTAGACATGTCATGAAACTTGATTTATATTTTTTTATACATTCATATTTTAATGTAAATGAACTGCTAAATCTTTTCATAATTTTCTTCTTTAATTTGTGTATTTATTAGTGATACTCTGCTTCTTTCTCTCTGAGGTCTTCAATTGGAAACAGTTAGCTGATGTAACATCAATTCATTTTATTTTGTCATTCACCTACACAATCAATGTTCGGCAGCTAGAGGAATTAATCATTGTTGATGAAACCAAGGAAAGCTCTTAATTAGACAACCTACTGCAGGTTTGACCCAAACAAATCCATAGTGGTTTTATATAATCAACATGAAGACATTTGTTTGCTAATGCACAACTATAATTCCTTTGAACTGATATATGCAGAATATCTTTGCAGTTATGTTTACATAGTCTCTCTCTCTCACTAACACATCCAGCAGTCTGAATAATCATTTCCTCTCTGCAAATATATTCAATAATGACTGGCCCCATATAAACCTTTTTACGCATTCTCTGATCTATTTTATTATATAGAGCACCAAATAAAACAATCTATAAAAATATTACAATACTGTATGTGTAATGTTTCACAATCA
This sequence comes from Phoxinus phoxinus, assembly GCF_949152265.1. Lineage (NCBI taxonomy): Eukaryota > Metazoa > Chordata > Actinopteri > Cypriniformes > Leuciscidae > Phoxinus > Phoxinus phoxinus. Next base: position 10,845,797 of record NC_136897.1, read on the forward strand.
CTGTAAGAAATTACTTCTACCTGAAATGTTGTAACATTCTCTGATTGTTTTGAGTGTTATATATATATATATATATATATATATATATATACAGCAGCAAATGAATGCATTATGTCAGTGGGCCATTGTAAAAGCATGTTTAGATGAGATATTTCAGCAAATATGGTGTAAAAAAAAAAAAAAAATTCATCCAGCATAACAATCAAGCCCAAGTTAAAGTCCTACTAACTGTCACCACAGTAATTTACAAAAACCTGCAGATATAAGTGGGGTGGGAAATAAGCTGATTTCCATTCTAATGGACAGTCTCGGAGGGACCACAACTCCAAATATGGAGGTTTCTCATTGGCTTACTGGTTAATGAGCTCAGTTTAGAGATGCACGAAAAACATTATGAGCTTCCATATGGAAATACCCCCACAACCCGATATTAGTTTCAGGATTTTTTAAGAAGAATAGCTCTTTTTACGTGACACATTAATGTTTATATGTAATACAAAAATACCTCAGAAATGAACTGTACAGCGAACGAACTGAAAAACATACATGCAAAACACATGCAAATAAAACATCATTTGTACACTCATGAATGCTCTGTAAACATAAAATGCTGAAGATCACGACCCTTAAATCACAAAGCACAGAATGGGGCGAAAAACATGAAATGTCCTCCAGAGATGCTGTAATTGCCTGTTCCTCTTTTGCAATAATCCAATTACCTATTCTATCTGATTATATTTGGAAAGTATTATGTTATGTTTTTTGAAAAGGGCAAACTGGCCATGCTATCAAAGTCACAGGACACATAATTATATAATACCACTGGGTCACCATTGTAGGCTGCGGGTGGCTCGGACAGGAGAGGAGGAAGATTTTGTGTCCCTAAAAGCCAAACCACAGGCCCCATCCACACATCTTAAGAGCTGTAATTAACCAATGTCACCTCTGCAACGATGGAAGTTTATCAGCCTCCGCTAATACAAAGGACAAAAAACAATTTTGTGATAATTAGCCTTTCTTTCCCAAAACTGCTGGTCTACTGGTGTGAGTAAAGCAAATCATCTGCATAGTGATATTTTGTTTCTTTTGTAGCGACCTTCCCAGTACTGAAACACTGTGGGATGGTTGATGGGTTATGGAGACACTTTAAAAAAAAAAATTATTATTATAATTATTAAATACACAACTACATAGGGTATTTTACAAGAAAGGACACAGCATACTGAGATCCAACAAGACGACAATCTAACTAATAGTCCAACTTTACATAAGGTGTATTTTAATTATGCACTATGTATAAAACTGAAAACACAAAAAAGTGCAATTGCTGTCAGTTATGATAAATAATGAAGATAAATAATAAATAATAATAAATTATAACGATTATGAAGTTAAATAATGTAATATTCCCTCACTCTGAGGCTGCAGGTGGAGCTATGGACTTCTCATATGCTGGAGGAATTGGCTCCCAGCAGGTCCACGGTGTAGCCACGCCACTGAGAGGAGGCTGAGGTGGAGATGAGGGGCTGATGGGAGACAATGACAACTGGGTGGCAGGATTGGTTGAGGACTGAAGAACAGACTGCAGGGACAAACAGATACTCAGGATACAAACCAAGTCATTAGAAGTGGTTTGGAGAGGTGGTGGGAGAGGGAGGCTGGGCGGAACCATTATAGACAAAACTTGTGTGAACTTTGATGAGGCCAAGAACACTAGCGCTGTTAAACATGCGCTTCAATAACAATGTTCAATATAAACAAGAATCCAACTCTAATGCGACTGATCTCGTTTCACATATAACTGTTGATAGTTAGATTCGGCGTTCTGCTGATGGGGCCAAAAACTGCTTACCACATGTTTTCATAAAAAGAAGAACAATTATAAAGACATAAAACACAACGTCTATTTTCTGGATCAGGCCTAAAAGACCGATACCCAAAACTCTGATGTCAAAGTATCGGTGTGGACAGAATAAAGAATGAATCAGTCCACCTTTCACGTAAAAATACCACTTATCAACTGTAATTCATTAGCTTAACTGTTGTTTATCGACAATGCACATCTTTAAGTGTAATAGTTAGCCGAGTTTGAAGTGTAATAGTTTTATAGGTAACAGCAATACTCCTCTTTCATGTCGATGTTTCGTAGACATAGCAGAAAGATGTTCTAAAATAAATATGATTTGTCTCTAAACACTCATGTAGAAGGACCGTCATTTAATTCTCTTTATGCTTTATTTGTTCATGTTTTTCTTAAATTCCTATAAGTTTGACCACGCTCAGAGGCTATAGTTCTGTACAAAAACAAACGAGATGTAAACGGCGTAATCGACTAGTATATAAAATGTAAATTACAAACATTCAAAACTGATCACAAGTGGCTTTTCTGTATTTATTTTAAACAGCCTCTTAAAACAGCCCCTTTAAACAAGCATGCGCTTACTTTTCGTGTTAATACTTTGTGTGATTCCATGTCATAGATGAAGGTATTGTGTTTGTGTAGGACTCAATATTCACACTGTGCAGCTCCGTTCATGTTGCGTTTACTCAACTGACGCAAAACCTACATTATACGACCTTTGCCGTAAATTAAAGCTATAAGCCTTAAAGGCACATTAACCTGTCACTCACAGTGCATAAAATAACCAAGTCCAACAGGACACAATACTGAACATTTTCAGACATAACATTTTTCCCTCACCCTCCTGGAAACTGAAACATAACACTTAGCCCACATTCTCCAGTGTCACTATCACCCTGTCACATAGTCCCCATGCCAGACGGGCGGGACCCTCATTCTCTGAGGGCGTGCTGGCCGTGAAACTGCGTCAGGCGGTGCTGGTGGATTACCCCCCAGCCGGTTAGCTCTTGGCCTAGGCTGCCAACCAAGAGCCACTGCTGGGGACAGAGGTGATGCAGGTGCTGTGGGGGCTGCGACTCTGTGCAGGCGGTTTGAGTGCCAACGAGTCCCATTCTCCAGTCTGTAAGTGGCCAGCCTCAACTGCTTAGTCACCCGCAAGGGCTCTGACCAGTATGACTGCAGCTTATTTTGGCGGTGGAGGTGTTTGATCCTGACCCAAACCCCTGGAGAAAGTGAGGGGGTCTGCACTCTGTGCGTGGCATCAAACCTCTCTTTCATCCGAGCCTGCGAACCTTTCACCTGAGCTCTGGCTTTCTAGTCCAGTGGTTGCTTTAGTTCACGCCCAATCATGAGCAATGCAGGTGACACTCCCATGGTGGAATGCTTGGATGCCCGGATGGTCAGGAGAGTTTGGTTGAGTGCGTCGCTGAAGATTTTTCCTTCCTCCAGACAGCCTCGGATTCCATTTTTGAGAGTTTTATTCAGTCTTTCCACCCCCCCATTACTCTCTGGGTGATACACTGCCGTCATGATGTGCTTGATGCACCGTACTGTGAGAAACTCTGTGAACTCCGCAGACACAAATGGGGGTCCGTTATCCATTGTGACGACACTGGGGAGGCCCCAGCGCCCAAACAGGTTGTCCAAGCGGTCGATGATGGAGTGTGCAGTGATGGAGCTCAGCTGAAAAACCTCTGGCCAGTGAGCCGGTGAGCCTGTGCCCCGTGAAGTTCTCCACAGAGGTCGACCTGAATATGTTCCCAGGGTGAAGAGGGCCAAGGGGTCGGGGTGAGAGGGGCTGTGGCAGGCTGACCAGTTTTCACACTCAGGAGGCAGAGTCTCAACATCAGAGTCTATGTGGGGCCACCACACTGTGTCACGGCAGTGCTGCTTCACATTAACCACCTCCAGATGCTCCTCATGCGCCATGTGTAGCACTCTGGACCTGACAATCTCTGGAACGACTGCACGGTGGCCACGGGCCAGACACACCGCCCCCCAGCAGGAGAGCTCGTTGCAGAAGCGGTAATAGGGGAGCAGCCTGTCATCCACTTTGGCAGGCCAGCCGTCCTGGACATAGGTACTCATCAGCAGCGGAGGCCTGCTGCAGCTCCGCCAAAGTGACTACTGAACTGAGGGGCCCATGCAGGATGTGGACCCAGTCTTCGTCGCTCTGTGTCTGATGTCACCCCGCCAGTCTCCTTCGTCACCGACACAGCTCTAGACAGGATGTCAGCCACCGGCTTGGCCCGCCCAGGCATAAACTCTAGACTGAAGTTATACTGGTTCAGCCTGTCAGCCCACCTCAGCAGTCTCATTGGCCTGTGCCCCGAGCCTTGAGTCGCCAGCAGTGCCGTCAGCGCTTGGTGGTCTGTGCAGATGATAAAAGGCCTCTCATATAGGCAAACATGCCAGCGTTCGCACGCCCACAGGCAGGCCAGGGCCTCCCTCTCCCCCACCAAATACTTCTGCTCTGCTGGAGTAAGTGCCCGTGAGGCGAAAGCCACCGGGCGTTCCACCCCCTCTTGAGACTGAGAGAGCACAGCGCCTAGCGCCACCCCGGAAGCGTCGCAGGTGACCATGGTGGGCGCGGTCAAGCTGAAATGGGTCAATGGGTGGGAACGTGAGCTGCCATTTGATGAGGCGCATGGCTTCGTGGCAGGCAGGGGTCCAGTCCCACGTAACATCCTTCCTGAGCAGCCGGCGCAGGGGGGCCGTTGAGTCAGAGTTGTGTGGCATGAATCTGAGGTAGTAGGCGGCCATCCCCAGGAAGGAAGACAGCTGGGATGGCGAATGCGGGTAAAATGGTTAAACTTGTTGCAGTTACGACAACGTTTTCCCTGGGCAGGGCATGACTGATCTCTGGTTGAATGTTTAGGGGAGCCACAGTTACTACAGCTCTTGTGCCCACTCTCCCTGGGCCCCCTGTCCACTCTCTGTACGTCCAAACTGTCACTCACCCTGTCAGCCGCCTCTCTGTGCTGAACTGTGCTGACGGTGGTGATGACGTCACAGGCTCGTGCACAGCGCGGCCGAACTTGCGCGCCTCCATTAGGGCCGTTTCCAACTGCTTTCCAATTACTAAAGCGTCCGCTAGTGTCGTGGAGTCTGGCTCTAGTAAAAGTCTCTCCCTCAGTTGGTTACATGACGTTTTCTCTATTAACTGGTCAACTATAAGTCCATCCTCCAAAGTCCCAAACTCACAAAGTCTAGCCAGCTCAAGTAATGCTGATATATAGTGGGCAACGGTCTCACCCGGCTTTTGGGTCCTCTGACGAAACTCAAAACGGTGCATCCGCCGGCTACGTCTGGAGCTGAAGTGAGCCTTCAAGGCGGCCGTGGCTGTGATGTACTTATCATCTGATAAGGTGAGCGTGGCGAAGATTCGCTGTCCCTCCTGCCCGAGACAATGGGGCAGGAGCGCGCACTTCCTCACCTCCGCTAGATCCGAGTGTCCCAAAGCCAGCAAATAATCCTCAAACGACGTCAGCCAGCGATCCCAGGGAACAGCTGGATACCCGGGAACAGGTAGGAAAGGTGGCGGTGGTGCTTAGACAAGTTCAGACATCCTTGTTAGCATTATTGTGTAGGACTCAATAATCACACTGTGTAGCTCCGTTCATGTTGCGTTTACTCAACTGACGCAAAACCTACATTATACGACCTTTGCCGTACATCAAAGCTATAAGCCTTAAAGGCACATTAACCTGTCACTCACAGTGCATAACATAACCGAGTCCAACAGGACACAATACTGAACATTTTCAGACATAACAGAAGGGAAGGTTGCGCTAAACAAAATATTCAATTTACTCAAACATTTTCAAACAGAAAGACTATCACTTAAATTCTTAATTGTCATTTATTCCTATAAACATTGCATGTTGACGGCTCTCAAAGAAACGTCTTCACCTAAAACACATACGGTCCAACTTACAAAATGTGAAACAGTGACATCTGCTATCTGAACAAGATGACTAAATCTAGTGAAGTAATAAAACCATCATTTGTACACTTTTGTGTATTTATTATAAACGCTTTTCAACCCTCTTTTCTTGGTGATTTTGTCTTTTGAATCTTATATGGGTGTTTTGGACAAGTGTGATTCCTGTATAAAATTATGTTTTAAAGTTAGTCCATAGGCTTTACAAGAGTGTGGATCTACTGTATGCATCACTAAAGATTTAAGGACAGCTATTTACACACATACTATTTACACATAAGTAAGAGAATATCTAACTGTATATTGTGGATCGTGAACATTCCATTATCTGTTTATTCGGGTCAGAGAACGTCCTTAGCTCATTCATCTCTTTAATTCTGTGCTGGATGTTGAAGTGTTAGTTAAAAAATAAAGGTATTAGTTAATAACAAACAAACAAATACTTTAAATCAACACAAAACCATAATATTAATAAATAAAATATGGTATAATTACAGTTTGAAAAAGACTTCCGTAATATTTTATTTTAGTAAAACTATGCCTGGATCACCCCAACACAAAGTTTTGCGAATATGGCCCGTGACCTCGCAACTATTACGCCGATATTAGCTTGATTTTTGTGCATTTGCTGCACAGCTTTTGTGGTGGAGCAGGACCTGCAAGGAAAGATGATGGCAAAGATGGAAAGATCATTTGAAAAAAAGTTTTTGTCTTCTAAATAATACAGAAATCAAATTACATTTTGCAGTTAAAATGACTGCTTTTGTGTTATGTTTGTGCATTTTTGTAGGATCTGAAATGTCAGCAGACTGGTGTGAGCACTGAGGATGAAGAGCACAGAGCTGAATCCTGGAGATGGTGCCATGGACGAGACCCTCCATCACTACACCAGAGAGCTGCAGAATGGGAACCGCTGTGTTGAGATGGCAGTAGATGTGGTTCAGCGCCTGTAGCCTACATGCATGATTGTAGTTTGAATAAAGCTTTGTTTCATGTGTTGACTTATATATGCATTTGTTTATTGTTACTAATTTATTAATATTCTCATTGTTGTCAGTAAATAAAATAATTCTTTAATTAATGCTTTAATTAATTGTTTGAATAAAAATGTAGATATGTTCACTATATACACATCTAGAGGGTATTCATGCATAGCTATGTCATATGACATACATTACATTTTGTTTGTTTTATTGAATTATATAATTTTCAGTAAAACGTAATATTTAAGTAAATATTGGTCATTATTTATCATTGTTATTATTGTATGTTTTGGGGTCGGATAGCAATGCAATTCATTCTTGGGTAATATAAATTTTTAATATTAATGATACGAGTATAAAATCAACAGTTCCCTTTCAAGGGAACTCGAGCTGCGTTGAGACGCGGTGGGAACGCCTTGCGTGATTACGTCGTGAAGCACATGTAAAATCAGTCCAATGGAAACGGGAGACGTCATGGGCGGGTGACGTCACCGACCAGGAAGCTATAAAGCACTCCCGCGATCAGAAAACACTAGCTTTGTTGCCTTCAGCAAGTCCTCTCTGTCTTTCCATGTCTATTTATTGTTGTCTGTCTCAGTATCTAGATATATATTATGAAGAAACAAGAATTCAAAACGTTGTGTTGTTCCCTACCCTCGTTTTATATCGGGTGGGGACGCGCATCAGCTTTGCGTTGCTTGTTTGGGAGTAGAACATACCCAGTCAGTTCTCGAGGGGGCTGACTGAGTTGCGAGAGGTTGTCTGTTAATCACCTCGCTCCCGCCGGGCGTTCTTCGAGGAGGACGATTCGGTGCGTGCTTCCCGAGGCGCGAGTCCCGCTGCTGCCGAGGCACAACGGCGACGCGCATCTTGGGGAGCGCAAATGGATCTAACAGCGAGGTTTGAGACGGGCGCGCCCTATCTCTGCCTTCACGTGTTAAATCCAGTGGCTTATCTCGGGGAGAAGCACGCGCTGCGTTTTCTTCTCCCCGGGATGAGACACTCGTGCTGCGATCTCCAGTTCCGAGGAATTGGTGATCGTTAGTGTTTAAAAAGGATATATGTGTATAGCCTATATATATATATATATATCAGTGGCGGGCCGTGCATTTCACACCTAGGCCTTCAGTGATGTCCACCCTGAATTAATAACTTTTAATAGTGTAGCAGCGCACGCACATACTCTCTATAATGTGAAATTCCTGTTTTTATTTTGCACCGGCAGTTATAGGGTTAATGCGGTGAGTTCGCGAAAGGCCGGGTAGAGAGAAACGAGCAATTGACTTCGGCTTTTGTGTACAGTGGTTCTTGCGTTCCGATTATAAATTCAGAAACGGATCCTCCCTGTCTTATCCTTCAATGGCTACAATAGTATTAATGTTTGAAGAAAATCATATTCAGCACGGACAAAAACAGGGGCAAAAAAATGCATTATACTCTCCAAAACTGATTTTTTTACACAAAATCCATCCTAATTTCTTTCCTCAAAAAGACTTGAATTACTTGGTTGTACAGGTTGTCTGTGCTTTTCAGTCCCAGCAACCTTTTCTATCGCCATCGAGGTTAATGTGCTGAAAGTCGAGTCTGTTCCGTCGTATTTCTGTCATAAGTTTTAATTCGCTTTAGTGCTGAGAGTGTGTGCTCGACAGAAGCAGTAAACCGGGAAAACTCCGCAAAACATGATGATGTGTAACGTTACAGCCGACACAAGCTCTCACACCAGATTTTTGAACGATATCATTGAGATCAGCGGGACTTTTGCCTTCAAAATCAGTCCTGGCATAACTTTACATTGCAGTCTGTTCTGTTTTTACCCGGACAGATCGATAGAGATCCGTGACTCTGCGTAAGATGGATAAGGGATTTTTTCCGGTAGGTTTGAACCTGCTAGTGGTCGAGGAAGGAAATAAACATTAATTTGTGGGTTGAAAAACTATTAAATCTACAGGTATTTTAGTTTACACAGTTCGCTACAGATGCGGTTAGCTAGCTCTGACTACCAGTAATAATAGTAAACGCTCTGACCATCTAATCAAAGGGCGTGGAAATGCTTACGTTATTGTATGCCTGCTAGATGGCCCTGGTGCAATCAACTCGATATCTGATTGGCTGATTAAATCTGACCGATTATCTGATTGGTTAAAGCAACAGTTTCATTGCCATTCATTTAAGCTACAGGCGCCCGCACTATCGATTCTGAAGGCCTCGAAGCAGATATATTTGACCCTGGCAACACATGATGGCTGAAATATGATTGGATAAAAGCACTAAAATAAATATACACTACTAGAAGCAGCGCAACCAAGAGAAAAGCTATGAAATTATGAGAACGGACTATTGGGAATAATTTAATACTCATTCATAAAAAATATATATTAAAAGTGCAAGTTAGTGATTCTCATAGTGTTTAGGCCAGCAGAGAAGGCCTTGCTGGCCCTGACGGCCCACCACTGATATATATATATATATATATATATATATATATATGAATAAAGCAGATGTGTGTGAGTTTTCAATGAATAAATAAATAAGTCAGCTCATAACTCTGTTGTATAAAGAGGAGCTTATAAAAGGAGGTTTTATTTTGTGCTGATTGCCAAGTTAAAGGTTTTCTGGCCAGCTGAACATTATGAGAGTGAGAATATAATTAAATCTCTATATCTCAGCCTCCTCGTCGGGGATTGCCGTTTTTTCCTATCTCCACACTGAGGAGTTGAGATCGTGGAATAAATCGGTTTCTATTTTATGTGTTTATCCCCAAAACTTCTACTAAAGTAATGTTTTGAGTATTAAATGTCATAGTATGACAGTGCCTCGGGTTAAAGAGACGCTTACTAGCTATCTCTCTCCCGAGTCGGCGTCATCATTTCCCCGACGTTATCCACCAGCCATCATAAATAATAGATAAATATTATTAGGCAGCATTGGTGGGTAAACTACAAGGACATGGATGTATGTGAGGGGCGACTCTCTGAGGAGGGTCGCAGCGCTGGCAGTTCGGTTTCCTGCTGGTGGCCACGGAGTGATATATATAAGTTTTTCTGATGTAAAGAAAAATAAAGGAAAAATAAATAAATAATATATTTATGTCTGTTCTCTGAACACTTCGCTTTCAACAAAATGAAGATATATTCTATCCAGCGGCATTCCAGAGGTGTCTTCCTCACCGATCTAATGTTCCTGAGACTGCTGGGCGGGAGCAGTCTCAGCCTACTAAAGCTCCTCGCAGCTTAAAGTGCTGCAAATTAGAGCGTCGCCATTCGGGCTCATCCACAATCGAGAGAGACCTGGGTGGCGGTCGCTGTCTAGCCAGTTAGAGATATGCAAGATCTGAGAACTGTTTTATCTCTAATATAGCTTGGAAGAAGAAGCCCTGACGCCGAGGCTGCAGGCTTCTGAGGGTGGTCCCCTCCGGGGTAGGGACGGTTTTGAGAAATCGTTTCTCCTCGGCGCCCTCTGGGGTGCGACTCTATGAGGAGGGTCGCAACGCTGCCAGTTCGGTTGTTCCCTGCCGGTCCTCCGTTCAGGGCACCGAGGTGTCAGCGTCCCCAAACGATCCTCCGAGGAGGGTCGTAGAGCAGTCAGTTCGGTTTCCCGGCCGGTTCGCCGTTTCAGGGCGCCGAGGTGCCTGCTTTTTCCAACGATCCTCCGAGGAGGGTCGTTGGAACTAAGATAGTTAGAGGTAGGCAAGATCTGAGGACTGTCGTTATCTCTAATAAAACTTAGACAAGAAGTCCTGACGCTGAGGCTATCAGGCTTCTGAAGGTTCCTCCGGGGCAGGGACGGTTTTGAGAAATTGCTTCTCCTCTGAGGAGGGTCGCAGCGCTGCCAGTTCGGTTGTTCCCTGCCGGTCCTCCGTTCAGGGCACCGAGGTGTCAGCGTCCCCAAACGATCCTCCGAGGAGGGTCGTAGAATGGTCAGTTCGGTTGTTCCCTGCCGGTTCGCCGCATCAGGGCACTGAAGTGACTGTTCAACCAAATCCAGAGGCCAATCTCGAGAGACTGGTGCCTAGGGCTGGGCGATAAAACGATAACGATAATTATCGCGATATAATTTTTCTCGATAAAACGATATCAAGAGTTCGATAAATGTTCGATAATGTTTTTGCGCCAAAAGCGGAACGAATCTCATTTGAACCGCGCGCCACACGGACCGTTTATCCGCTCGGCTCAAAGTCCAAACGGCAGCGCAGCGCGAGCTCACTCGAGCAGACGTGTTTACTCTGATCGGTCTCGGTCACTAGATCCAGTGAGAAGCGCTTGAATTCAGCGAGGAACACAAATGTCTCAGTGATTTAAACTAGTTTAAAGGCCGATGAAACAGCGCTGACGAACAGGAGAAACACTGTGCGCAGCGATACAGTCAGAAGCTTCTCCGTCTACACATTCCCATCATTTACCACGGATTTACTGTAACGTTAGCCTAGTAATATTAACTGCACCATGAAATGTTGGATATATATATATTGAATTGTATAATATTATTAATGTAGACAATGCATTAAAGGACTAATGGAATATAATTACAGTTTTTAATAATGTATTTAGGCTACTTTTCATAAATACCATAGAAACCATAAAGTTACATTTTATCTGTGGTTATCATGATCTAAATGCATGATGCTGGATGACCAATGGTTAATTTTAATAAAAATAATAAAGAATATTACATTTTACCAAATACAAATAATGTTGTTACTTTTTTTTAACAGATGTTACTGTTTTTGTTAATGAACATAAATTGTATAAAGTAAATCTGCATCATAACTCAAGCTAATACTACTGAAATAAAGATATTTATTTTGTTAAGGAAAAATGTCAAATGTTTGAATGTTCTACCTCGGATTTGTGAATGTTCACCTGTCAAGTGTTTGTCATGATATCACCTGGCAAGTGTTTGTCATGATATGTTCTGACAATAAAGAGTAGTTTAAAAACACAACGCTCTGGTTTCTACAGCTTTCACTTAGGAGTACAAATCTGTCTTTAAACTTGAAATAAATAAAGATTTGACATTTATCGATAATTATCGATATCGACTGATATAAAAAAAAATATCGTGATATTTTGTTTTGGCCATATCGCCCAGCCCTACTGGTGCCCTTAGCAGAATTTCTGGCAGCGTGGAAACTACTGCCACATATTTCTCAGTGGGTCCTGCACACTATAGAAAAGGGTTCAGAATTCAGTTCGGTTCTCGTCCGCCCAGATTTCTAGGGGTCCTCCCCACAGTGGTGGACCTCGAGCAGGCTCCGGTTATGGAGCAGGAAGTGCTGACACTTTTGCAAAAAGGAGCTATAGAAGGGGTTCCTCCTCCCAGCAGACAGTCAGGGTTTTACAGCCGCTTCTTCATTGTTCTGAAAGAGGATGAGGGGTTGCGTCCTATTCTAGACCTGCGTCAATTAAACGGCAGGTTTCAGAATCTCATGTTCATAGTATACTTACGCTAATATGATTGTGTCACAGATTCAGCCCGAGGACTGGTCTGTCACAATAGACGTGAAGGACGCTTATCTATCCATCCTCATCACAGGAGGTTCCTGAGGTTTGCTTTCGGGGGCGAAGCATACCAATATCGGGTTCTTCCGTTCGGCCTAGGTTTATCACCCCACACCTTTACAATATGCGTGGATGCAGCTCTGGCTCCTCTGAGACTCCAGCGCATTTGCGTATTATACTATCGACGATTGGTTGATCCTAGCTCAATTTGAGCAGATGGCAGTTCGGCATCGAGATGTTGTTCTGTCTCATTTAAAGATGTTGGGGTTGCGACTCAACGCCAAGAAGGGTGTGCTCCTCCCAGCTCAGAGGACCACTTTTCCAGGTGTTATAAATGATTCGCCGTAAATGGGGTAAAACTAGGCCAGTCACTCACTGTGGAACAGTTTCAGACTGTTGGGTCTTGTGGCAGCTGCGTCCAACGTAATTACTTTTGGCCTTCTGTACATGAGACCCCTGCAGTGGTGGCTCAGGACCAAGGGGGTTTCTCCGAGGGGAAATCCGTTTTCGCATGACCTACGTGCCTCGGTCATGTGAAAGAACCTTGGTTTCTCGCCCAGGCCCAGTGTTGGGGGCTTCTTGTTGACGCTTTTGCTATCGACGGATGCTTCCCTCACAAGTGGGGGGTGATCATGAGTGGTCACTCGGCGAAGGGTCTTTGGCAGGACCATCTCCTTTTGGCACATAACTGGCTAGAAGTGATGGCGGTATTCCGAGAATCTCAATACTTCCTGTCAGAACCGAGAGGTCACCATGTGCCTGTCCTTCTGGACAGCACACTGATGGTCTCGTATATCAGAGCAGATATCCTGTTGAGGCAGGGGCTGAGACCCGGGGAATGGAGACTTCACCCCGAGGTGGTGGAGCTTCTTTGGGAGAACTTCGGTTAAAACTTTGCCTTTGTGGTTATCCCTGACGCATCCAGCTCCGCTTGGACTGGATGCGATGTATTAGGTGTGGTCGAGGCTACACCTGTACGCATTTCCTGATATCTCTGCTCCCGGGAGTTACCCTCATCTGGAGTCTTGGATACTGTGGGCTCGGCCTCTGAGGGGGCCCAGCTCATAGATTCAGGTCTCTCGACTGAGGTCGTGGAGACCATACTCCAGTCTAGAGCTCCCTCCACGAGAAGACTGAAAATTGAAATGTAAACTGTTCTCTGCCTGGTGTGCAGAACACCTTCTGAATCTTGCTATCTGTCCTATGGTACAGTACTTGATTTCTGCAATGTATGTTTCTTTGCTGGGTTATCTCTGAGGAGAGATCCTTATTTCATCTTCTCCGTGGTACATGAGGCTGAGGCCTGCACTTACTTGGATTTGCACCTGGTATGGTGGTATTCTTTCTTCACCCCAGGCCGGGTTGTATTCCTAGGTCCCTACTCAATTTGCGCGTCATTTGTGCTGCAGGCCTTCTGTCCTCCACCTTAATCAGGAAAAGCTAAAGACAGATATTGAGCAAGCGAGTAGTTGAGGCTATCTCACTTGCTTATGTAGCGGCTGGACAGCCTTCACCTTTGGCTGTCCGGGCCCACTCTACTAGGAGTATGGCTATAAATTCAAGAGTTTCTCTCCATGACATCTGTAATGCAGCAGGCTGGTCCTTACCGCATTCATTTGTCTATTTTTATGACTTGGACCTAAACTCCACTCCAGGGTCTAGGGGGCTTGTTTCTTAGTGTGCGCATGGTCTTCATACAGTACAGGCATTTGTCATATGGCATCGTGGGTATAGGGTTCCCCACGCGTCTCAACGCAGCTCGAGTTCCCTTGAAAGGGAACGTCTCAGGTTACGTATGTAACCCTGGTTCCCTGAGAGGGAACAAGACGCTGCGTTGCTTTGCCATACTCCCTGCATACCTGTGATCATCTTGCTTCAGGCTTTTTCAAAGCTAGTGTTTTCTGATCGCGGGAGTGCTTTATAGCTTCCTGGTCGGTGACGTCACCCGCCCATGACGTCTCCCGTTTCCATTGGACTGATTTTACATGTGCTTCACGACGCAATCACGCAAGGCATTCCCACCGTGTCTCATTCCTTCTCAGGGAACCAGGGTTACATACGTAACCTGAGACGTTTTCTCTAAAGGCGAATATTCACACAGCTGCCCAACGTCTCCTTTGTGCAGACATTACAAACGCAGAGGAAAACCTTTCTAGGTAGGGCTGTCAAGTTACTGATGTTATGAGGTATATCATGGGTTTGCATACATAATATGAGATTTTATACACAGGAAAAAATAACCTACAAGGTTGAATATCTTAATATATATTTTCTTAAATAATTAATTATAATACATTTAAAAACTGGATTTTTTTGTTATGTATATAGGCCTGAGGGATGAAAAGAGTTAAATTCAACAAGAAAAAGAGGAAAACAAATCAGTAAGCCACTTTTGCTTGTGGATGAAAATGTTTGGATATAAAATAAAGAAATTAACAACATATTCAAGATATGACAGTTTGGGGATTTCGTTATAAAAATAAATAATATCGTTAAGGATAAAACGGTGGGTCACATTTGTAGGGTTAAATGTAAGAACTTCATCCCTAAATGTACTCACAAAATAAATGGGCAGCAGTTTCTTCAAAAAGACCATAAAATTAGCAAGTTTAATCAATATCAAGATCTTTACAGATAGATGAATTAAAGGTGTCGTTCATCTTTTAAGTTGTTGCACTTGTGATAACGCGCCGTAGGTCACATGATAACGTCAACATGGCTGATGTCCGGTTCGCATTCATACTTAACGAGATCAGGCTACTTATTGAAATTAAGTACCTACTCATTGAGTATGCGGTTTTGAACGCACCCATTGTGTCCATATTAAGTCCATTTTTATCAGGGTGGTATTTGTAGAAATAAGAAAAGTCAATTTATAAAACAAAAAGAACCAGTTAATGGTCTTGAGTCGGAACACAACAGGTATGAAGATATGTTTGGTTTTAACTTTTTTCTAACTTTAAAGCTAGATTATCCTTTGAAAAGTGTAATACAGTATTTGATTTTGGGTAAAATCTGGAAAACTACCCTACACATGCTGTGTTTTCACCAATTGTCCATCCTTAATTATGTCATTGTGTTGAACTGTTTGGAGTATTGCAGTACCTATTTCTTTGCAAAAACATTGCATCAGACATATCATATATCATATTTTTTTTTACATTATAGTTGCTATTAAATTAATTGAAATTGTACCTTTGTAGAAATAAGAAAAGTACATTTTAAAAGAAGATTAAAAGAAAAAGTACCAATTAATGACATTGTGTCGGAACACAGCAAATATGAAGGAATGCTTTTCAAACTTTAAAGCAAGATTATCCTTTGAAAAAGTGTAATACAAATCGTATAGAGTATTTGATTTGGGGGGGAACGGTGGAAACTAGTGTCATTTAGCGTAATCTTTGGTTCTCTTACGAGAGATACTCTCGTACTGCGTAGGAACTACGCTATGGGGAAAATCCTTTCCCACGAGAATACTAAAGCCAAAAATTATCCTTAATTTTGTATAAATGTAAAACGCGTTGCAGCAGCATACAGACCTAGGCAAAACACAGCTCGTGCGCCGATTGGCTGCTATGCTGGCAACTGCTTAAAGCCTATCGAGCGAGACCATGAGTGACGTCACACCCAATGAGGGCGCCGAAACGGGCGTGGCTTGGGGCTACAAATTGCGCTCGCAGGCTTAACTCTGTGATTTTTAATCCTTCAGCGAAGACATCAACATCGCTGGATCCGAGGAGAAGCCGCGCCGTCGACAAAGCATCTCAGCGGGACGAGTCAGAAGCTGCTGGCCACGCCGCCTTCACCGCCTTCCCAGCTGCGCTATCCGGCGCCCATATCCTTTTAAATACCTCAGTGTGTGCTCGCCGGCGCGACACACACTCCATCTAAAAGAGCAAAGCGTCTTTTTAAAGATGGAATCCTGCGGCTCGTGCAAAGCCACACTCAGCGACGGGGACCGCCATTTTCTCTGCGTTTCCTGCCTGGGTGAACAACACGCTTCTCTTGCGCTCGCTGATGGCGGCTGCCCTCACTGCGAGCTGTTGCCATTAGCGACTCTGAGGACTCGCTTGGCTTCATTCCTAGAGCCCGTGTTCACCGCTGTTGTGACGATGGTGAAATTGTTTTTTGTATTATTTTCATGTTATCACTGTGAAGCTGCTTTGATACAATCTGTATTGTAAAAGGCGCTATATAAATAAAGGTGACTTGACTTGACTTGACTTGTGCCGCGCAGTAAAAAGCACCGTGCACAGCGGAACCCGGAACCCTCCACCAGCCGCCAAAGCTCGCCGGTGCGCCCGCGAGCTGCATCCCCGGCTTCATCTTTGTCGATTCCCGACGGACAACGGCCGCAGCCTGCCGCCGTTTCTGTCGTCGAAGAGGATGAGGTCGACGCTATGCTGAGGAAAGGAGATTCCTGCTCTCTCCTGGCGTCAGGCGGAGCTGATTCGCGTGCTCACTCTGGCCTTGGCCTTGAGTGGGTGTTGCCCGAACAGCCCGCCCACAACCGACTGGACGGCTACTTCCTGCCCGGGGAGCGCACTTCGCCTGCTTCCAAACCAGCACCTTTTCTTCCTGAGCTTCATGAAGAAGTCGCTAGAGCTTGGAACTCCCCGTTCTCTACCAGGACACGGTCCTCTGTTTCCCTGGCGTTCTCCGCTGTCGACGACGCTAAAAACAGAGGATACCTTTCCCTGGTACGACGGTGTTCAAGTCCCGCTGCGGCCGGACCTTCACCGAAGTTTGCCGCTAGTCCCAAGTGACTGGACCAGTGTATATAGCAGCCAACAAGCCTGTCTCATTGCCCGCTTGCCTGCACACAACAGCCGTTTTCACGGCTACCCAGATAAATCCTTTAAAGAGTGTATTTTCTGGTGTCCCGGCCATGGCCGATGGTGTTTCATGTGTAGTAAGACTGCCCACTGTAATGTGCCCATCCCTAGACACAAACACAGCCCCACACACAGGGCTCACGCACATAAAATCGACTCCGGTCGATTGCGCAATAAGTTTAGCAAACGTGCCCACAACTCAGTGCCCGCTTATGCTACCTCCTGCACGTTTCACGGTTTCTGTAAAAACGAAACCGGCGCACAGGCGCTCTGCCCAGGCGAGCGATGCTATAAAGGTGGTAAATGTGCCCGCTTCCCCGCACCCACACCCACGCATCACAGTTCCAGTGGAACTCGTCCAGCCCTCCCTCTCCCGGTTAACCACCGTAGAGGGGTTGAGCGCGGACATTCTGCCTGCGGTCATCAGCGCGGTCCCCGCCTCAGATGTTACGAGCATGGCGCTTACGTCACAGCTCTCCTAAGCCGCTGTATCGCAAGCCGATCAGAGCGCGCTTCAGCCCCTATCAACCCGTGCAGTTGCGTGGGCGAAGCTCCCCGAAGTTTCGAAATGGGTGCTAAACATCATAAATGAAGGCTATTCGCTGCAGTTTCGCCGACGCCCTCGCCGCCACGCGGCGCACGTCGAGACTACGGTAGATTCGAATGTAGCACATCTACTTCGAGCCGAAATTCAGAAACTGTTGAGAAAAGGGCGATAGAACCATTATCTCAAGCTCAAAGCAAAGGGGGCCTTTACAGCAGATACTTCCTAGTACCCAAAAAAGACGGTGGGTCTCAGACCCATACTAGATCTGTGTCAACTGAACAAAGCGCTTATGAAGCGCCAATTCAAGATGCTTACAACCAGAAAAATCCTCGCGCATGTTCGCCAGGGAGTTTGTGTCAATTGATCTAAAGGACGCGTATTTTCAAATACAGATTGCGTCACGTCACAGGCGATTTTTGAGATTCGCCTTCGAGGGTCAGGCTTATCAGTACACAGTCCTGCCGTTCGGCTTGTCCCTGGCACCCCGTACATTTACGAAGTGCATGGACGCAGCGCTCACACCCCTTAAACTCAGAGGCATTCGAGTGTTGAATTATTTGGGCGACTGGCTCATTCTAACCCAATCTCACACAGAGATCGTGGAGCACAGAGCTATATTAATGAACCACCTCGACAGTCTCGGTTTAACAGTGAACTGGGAAAAGAGTTCGCTATTTCCCAGTCAGACGATTTTGTTTCTGGGAATAGAACTGAACTCGCTGTCGATGACAGCACGGCTGTCACCCCAGCGTACACTGGATGTGCAGCGCGCGGTCAGCTCTTTCCGCTGCGGCGCTTTAGCCCCTCTCAAGAAATTTCAAAGGATGCTGGGTCTCATGGCCTCAGCATCTTCTCTGACCCACTCGTGGCCTCGTCGTCCTCTTTATACTTTTCCCCCTGTCTCACTCCTAACCCAGGTGGTGGAGCGGATCAGGGAGAAAGGATGCTCAGTGCTGCTGATAGCGTCACTCTGGACGAACCAGCCTTGGTTCCCAGCTGTGATGCAGTTAGCGAGCACCGCCCCGTGGCCAGTGCCTCTGAGGAAGGATCTCCTTTCTCAAGCCAATGGCTCGATTTGGCATCCCCACCCGGAACTGTGGTCCCTTCACGTGTGGGCCATCAACGGGTATCCACTGACCTCCCACAGGGAGTGTTAAACACGATCACACAGGCCAGAGCTCCGTCTACGCAACGTCTCCATGCCTCTAAATGGTCGGTATTTTCCGGTTGGTGCAC
The DNA here is from genome assembly GCF_949152265.1 of Phoxinus phoxinus. NCBI lineage: Eukaryota > Metazoa > Chordata > Actinopteri > Cypriniformes > Leuciscidae > Phoxinus > Phoxinus phoxinus. The sequence goes on from NC_136897.1 coordinate 10,864,700, forward strand.
AGCGTGTCACCCCCGGATTGCAGAGTGGCAGAGGTTCTCTCCTTCCTACAAGAGCTGCTGGATAAGGGCAGGTCCCCTTCCACGCTCATAGTGTATGTGGCGGCCATAGCGGCTTTCTCTGAAACAACGCTTGGCCAGTCTATATGAAGGAACGATTTAGTCAGCCGGTTCCTCAGGGGAGCCAGGAGACTGAATCCTCCCAGACCTCCCACAGTTCCCATATGGGACCTTTCTATGGTATTGGAAGCCATGAAAGGCCATCCGTTTGAGCCTTTACAGGAGATTGAATTCAAACACCTGTCGTTCAAGACGGTGTTTCTTCTGGCTCTTGCTTCAGTGAAGCGCATTGGGGACTTACAGGCGCTCTCTGTGAGCGCTACGTGTTTGGAGTTTGGGCCTAACGACTCGAGGGTCATACTCAAACCTAGGCACAGTTATGTTCCTAAATCCCTAAATACACCGTTTAGGGCACAGGTCATTTCCCTGTCCTCCCTACCGGTCACTGGGGAAAATGCGGATGAAAATTCACTCTGCCCGGTCAGGGCATTGAGAGCATATGTGTCACGCTCATCTGTTTTCAGACAGACGGAGCAGCTCTTTGTTTCGTTTAGTGGGCGTTCTAAGGGACTAGCCGCTTCGAAATAGAGCCTATCCAGATGGATAGTGGACGCAATAGCTCTGGCATACACTACCAAGGGCATACAATGCCCGCTGGGTGTCAGGGCGCACTCCACGAGAAGCATGGCTTCATCGTGGGCCTGGTCAAGTGGGATTGCCTTACAAGATATCTGTATGGCAGCAGGCTGGGCCTCCCTGTCTACATTTATAAGGTTTTATAACCTAGAGGTTCCCGCTCTTCAAGCCAGATTACTTTCGGTTTAATAGACCAAAAGGGGAAAAAAGACTGAAATACAGTTTTGTTACGTATGGCTATTATGAATAGCAGAGCCGCTTAGGCCGCCTCTTTTCGGAAGTTAGTGGCTAAACCCTCTTCTTCCAGGATTCCCTGTGAGTCCCATGGGTGTTGTGCACTGTATGAACCCCGGCTGGTCGCCCCGGGTCTATGGTGTCGGATTCCAGCACGCACGACGTTTTACATTGTGTTCCCCATAGCGTAGTTCCTACGCAGTACGAGAGTATCTCTCGTAAGAGAACGTACTCGGTTACTAACGTAACCTCGGTTCTCTCTAGAGAGAGGAACGAGTACTGCGTATCATGTCGTGCGTGCACTGTTTTTGCTTCACTGTTAAAAATCACAGAGTTAAGCCTGCGAGCGCAATTTATAGCCCCAAGCCACGCCCGTTTCGGCGGGACGTGACCCAGGAGGGTGCGACGTCACTCATGGTCTCGCTCGATAGGCTTAAGCAGTTGCCAGCATAGCAGCTAATCGGCGACCGAGCTGTCTCGCCTAGGTCTGTATGCTGCGGCAACGCGTTTTACATTTATACAAAATTAAGGATCATTTTTGGCTTCAGTATTCTCGTGGAAAAGTATTTTCCCCATAGCGTAGTTCCTACGCAGTACTCGTTCCTCTCTCTAGAGAGAACCGAGGTTACGTTAGTAACCGAGTACGTTTTAAGGCAAAACAAAAAACAACAACAACAAAAAACCTTGTGACAAACTTTGACATTTTTTTGTCGCATGGACAAAAATACTGTGTTTGAAATATTTTTGTATAAATAAGATCTAAGACGCCAAAGCACAGTTTTTGCTTTAAAATATTATATTTTTTTTTATTTTTGAACAGACGCAGTTTAGTGAAAAATAATACCTTATATATATCATACAGAAATATATATCATACAGATACATATATCATACAGAAGTCTTGTAAGAAGATAAATAGAAGATAATATTTTAATAAAACTTTAAAGATTTTATTTAAACACTCTTTTCATTTTAAAATATGTTATTTAAACTTTTAAGATAATGCTTTTAAATTAATTTAGTACACATACAACTCTGGAAAGCAGGTTAACTGTACATATGCTGTGACATTGTGGCCCAGAGGCTCATCTGGCCTGTAACTCCTCTCGTCTCTGTGAGGGTGTGAAGCTTCATTTCACCCTGTAGTTTATCACTGAAGGATCCGGGGGGGTTTGTTTAGAAAGTGAAAACCCGGGAGGGTTTTGTTTTGTGGAGAAAGCTCACTCTGCAGACACGTTTGTGCCTGGGATCCACAAGTATCGCTTTGACAGCCAAGAGAGGAGAGGAAACATGACCTCATGAACACACCACCAGTTCAGAGGGTTCTAAGTGAGAGAATGTGATGCGTCAAGCTGGTCCTCTCCACACACATTTAACAGATTTAATAGTTTGGATGTTCATGCTACTCTGTGCTTGCATGTCCTTGAGTCAACATCCCAAGGTCATGTCTGAGACTTCTCCAACATTTGTGCACACATACTACACAACTTTGAGGGGTCCAGACACTTTCCAGTTCAGCGGCATTGGTATTCTCGTTCCCATTTGCGTATGATAGGTACCAGGGCCAGCTCTAGCCCTTTGGTTGCCCTAGGCGAGATTGAGTTTTGCGCCCCTGTAACGTAACGTAATGGCAACCCTAGAGGAAGCCCGTGCCCTAAAGATGCGCAGATGGGCTATTATTTCATCCGCAAAGTTTTGCATCACAAAACTCATCATCCGTCCGCCATCCATCCGCACCAACGTTTTTGATCAATTTTCAAAACCGCAATTTTCAAAAGAAAGCTCTTACCTTAGAATATCAGCAGTGAACTCTGTCTCCGATCGGCGCAAAGGGACAAAAATAAACAAATAGCCTAAATTAAACGCACTTCGGCAAACCTGACCTTATCTGATATTTTCACAATATTTTCATTGTAGCCTAATAGAAAACGCATTTTGGCACATCATTTCAACATGCTGCTATTTAGCCTACTACTAATGAATGCCTATTTCACTTTATTTTTTAGCAAATAGATAGAAAGCTCGAATAAAATAACAAGTCATTTACATTATAGGCATACTCTATGCACTGTCATGTCAGAGTGACGAGCGCCGCCGCTCCCACCACGCGCTGTGCGTAGGGCACCAAGAGCTGAGCGAGCACAAAAAAAATAGCCTAATGAAAAATCATATTTATTATTTCAGTATAGAAATGCAGACATCCCAAGTCTCCCGGAAGTTCCGGGAGTCTCCCGCATATTGATAGCGGCTCACTGATGCCCGCAAATTAGTTAAAATCTCCCGGAATCTAGAGCGAGCGAGCGCGCCCGCGAGACATAGACTGTGCTCCAAACCGCGTAGCGCGTGCACGGCAGAGAGGGAGAGAGAGCAAGAGACCGCGCGCGTGCCTCATGAAGCGCATGTAATATCATTCTCCTATTTTCTTTTTTTGGATGTATGTATAGTCAGATAACAATATTTAACAATGTATACATATATTTTTCATTTGCTTTGTTCAACCGGCCGCCACCCGCCCGAATTTAATTAAAATATTATTTTTTGTCACGTCATCCACCCGATCCGCCGCGCATCTCTACCTCACCCCCAACCCTAGGCAACCGCCTAGTTCGCCTATAGCAATCGCCGGCCCTGACAGGGACACTTGACTGAAACCTTGTTCCCTGAAAAAGCGGGAAGGAGATGCTGTGCTTCATTTCTGCACTATGGGCGTGTCTAAACATCTCTTCAGGCAAAGTTATAACCTGAAGGAGCATCTGTTTCACGTCTATTTATAGCCTCTCACAAGCACGCATTCCAATGACATCATCATCAGAGGTTATTTAAGCCAAGTTCTTGGCGTGTTTGCCACACATGCTTCCCAACTGGTCGAACAAAGAACGTTCTCATTAGCGTATAATACGCAGCATTTCATTCCCGCTTTTTCAGTCAAGTAACCAAAGACGTTTCTCTGAAACTAATAAGGTGAAGAACCGTATGCATCAAACAAATAAATTAAAGATGATTTGTTATTAACCTGTTAACCTTCACCAGAGCGAGGACGCTCTGAAGCGTTTTTTTTTTTAAATAGTTCAAAGTTACTATCAGATTTAATGTTATTACCTTGACAAACTATACATCATTAAAAATATATAAGTCTCACGTTTCAGTATTTGACCACTATTGTATTCTGAGAAACTTATAGTGACAGTTATGTCTTAATTTGTGTCAGGATTTATGTAATGAAAAAATTAGTCGATACCTTTAATATGAATTATGAGCGTCAGCTGCTCCATTCAGAAAAAAACTCCGGTGCTGTTGTCTTGAGAACGCGTGACAAAACAACGTTCCTCAGGGCTTTTGGCTCAAAAATGTGCAGATTTGGAGAAATATTGATATATTATCATAGGTTTACATCATATTTCTATAGACAGGAATAATATTTATTGAATTTATATCCAAATGCGTCGATGTATACATAAAGAGCGCTGGATACTCTGATGTACTGTGTTTTCAATCCATACAGCAGGCTGAGGGCGCCATTTGCACAGTTTTTTCCAAATATGAAAGCTCACGAAGAAGAAATAACCTGTGACCTTCCAGGACGTCACTGACATAAACACAGCTAACGTTAGCTTTCAGAGATCGCTATAACATGCAGATAAAGATGTTTTGAAGACAATAAACATGATTGCAATGATATTTGATTTACCTGTGTTCTTCGAGCCATGTCAGGTATTTTTATAATAATAGATTATATGTATAATGTAATGCTAATCGGTATAGACTTTACAATAGTGCAGAATAATATCAAATCATATATTTTCTGTCTGATTTTCTTTTCTGAAGCCAAATAAGCTCATAGAAGATTATTTAAAACACTCGACTTGCACTATAAAGTAAGTTTGGAGCACAAACAGGGTTTTAATCTCATAAATTGTCGTGTATTGATGGTGTGCTAAGCTAACATGCTAGCTAGCTCTCTAGTTGCACCTGCCATCTAGCTGTTATTTTTTATGATTTTTTTTCTAAATCGGAATGCTTACTGAAATATTTCTTTATTTAAGAAAGGCATTTGATACAGTTTCAAACGTGAAGTGAAGATTATGAAAGAAATTAGGGGGTGAAACACCGTGATTAGCCAGTCGTTAGCGATTATAATGGAGACAAAGGAAAATAATATTTATGGCCATAAGCCGGCTGGAAAGGTGTAAATGTGTGCAGGAGAGAGTGACACTGAATGGGGCTCGTTTGCACCACAAAACAATAGAGACAATAGACTGAATAGATGCTAATAGATGACAATAAACACAAGTTTGCATTTTAGAGTCAATTCAAAATAAAGTCATTTGAGATGATCTTGAAAAACATTTAACAAAATACAGAGTTTTAGACTTATCACCTTCAAATTTTAAATATAACATGGTCAGACATGTGTCTTTAGCTGGAGTGCATTTCTAGAGTGCTGACGGGCCAACTTCAATTTAATTTTCATGAAGATGTTTCATAAAAATAAATTTCTAATAACTTACACAACTTTGAAGCTATTCATATTTTTTTTTTCATTATGACAATAATTCATTCTACATTTCCAATAAAGTGCCAGGTGTCAGCTTTCAAATGAGACCGTACTTGAGCTTTTAGGACAAAGGGTCAATTAATTGAATCTTTTTTAGGTTGGGTATGCTATTTCTGGGGATTTTTCAAAAGTGGCGCTGAAGGCTAACAGGTTAACTATCATTAGCTGTATTTACTTTAAGGTAAATTAGAAAGTCATATACTTATAATATACAACAATGCCAATGTTTCAGAAAAAAGGTTTGGTTAAGTGATATTTTCATTCCACGTGGTCGAGTGTAGCAGTCCGAAGGGGTTGACATCTTCCTCTAGATTAGCTGGGTGACAATGCAGTGGGAAAATGAGCCAGAATCCGTTTAAACAGCCTTAAGCAAAAAGCTCTGTGGGATGCTGATTTCCTGGAGCACCAAAGGGTCCTAAAATCTGGAATATGCAGATGAGGCCCTGAAATAGGTGCAGAAGGTCCTTAACAATCTGAAACGTGCAGAAGAATGAAACCTTGAAGTGAAGGTGTGCACTCCTGAGCGTAACCTTGTTGAAAATGTCTGTCTGTCTGTCTGTCTGTCTCTTCTGCCTCTCTGGATCAGACACTCAAAACTTGGTCAATCAGCTTTTGTCTCTCTGGCATGGAGACTTGGAACATGCTGCATCTTTTATTGTCTCCCTGGACAAAGACTCTGAATGTAGTGTTTGTTAATATCTATTCCCTCACACACTGGATGCTCAGAACTTGGTCATATCTGTTGCTGCCTCACAAGCTGTAGATGCAGATTCTCAGAACGGATTATCTGTTAAGTCTCACCCAATGGGAGACTCAGAACATTGTTGATCTGTTTCTGTCTCTCCCCTTACAGGACAGACTCAAAACGGTATATCTGTTATATCTCACCAGATGGGAGACTCCAGACAAGGAGTGTCTATTGAAAATATACTTTTATCTCTTTCTGATAAGGAGGAGATTGCAATTTGGCACTTCTCTGTTCCAGTGTTGCAATTGGCTGCAGGCATCAGATGGGGCACACCCAGTGTGGTGTGGTGTATTACCAGAGTACCTCTGACAGTAATCTAAACGAATAAGTCCAAACAAGATGGGAAGAAAAATTAACTGTCGTGCGTTCATTCTTTTGTACAGTAACAGTTGAATTTGTGAAAGAGGTTGGACTAGATATAGCCGTCACTGAGAATAATTATTTCTCTGAAGAAGCATAAAATGGATGTCTGTATTCACATCACTTTTAAGATTTCCAAACATAATTGTGAATGGATTTGGATAAATCATTGTGGTCTCTCTTTGTTTCACCCACTGCTCCGGCATCCAGAGGTCCTGTTGAATTTGTATTGCAGTCACAGGCCAAAATCTTAGAAATGAGTCTCTAGATGGGTGAAGGTGGACCAATGCATGTGGACCACTGAGAAGTCCTGTCCTTTCCGGGCTAGGTACCAGAGGTCTTCTTCTTGCCCTTTAAGAGGTTTCTGGCTGTTGTCCTAGCATCTTTATCTGATGCCATTGGACAGTTTGTTTGTGATAGTCCATCAAGATCCAATCAAATTGTACACTCTAAAAAATGCTGGGTTGTTTCAACCCAATTTTGAGTCAAATATGGACAAACCCAGCCGTTGGGTTGAATTTACATTTTAAATTAAATTAAATTACATTTTTAACCCAACGTTTGGGTTTGTCCATATTTTACCCAAAATTGGGTTGAAACAACCCAGCATTTTTTAGAGTGTAGCAACCTTTGTCCACTGTTACGGACAGAGGGGCATGACCATAAACTGGGCACAGTCATGCTGAAATAGAAAAGAGCCTTCCACAAACTGTTCCCACAAAGCTGGAAGCATAGCATTGTCCAAAATGTCTTATGCCTTCTGTACACCTAAAGACTTTGAAAAGATTTAGAAAAGACTTTATAAGATTATCACCTCACATCTAAAGACTTGGTTTCACAGACTCACAGTCTCAGACTAAAGATTTTACAAACACTGAATCTTGTAGTGACACTATTTACAAGACTACAACAATTTTTTTCCTCCATTCAAATAGGCATTTTTATGCATATTTTTTGTTTGGTGAGTAAAAATATGTTAATTTATATTGTTTAATTACAATAAAATACTTTCATTTCCAGGGAAAAAAAACAAATTAGACATTGTTATGTGAACATCTCTTAATAAAGAGTTGACTATTTAATGAGATGACCTAACTTTTTCACATGACTGTATATGGGGGTTATGAATCTATGTCATTATATGATGAGAACAATAGTTTGAACTAAATGTCTTGAAAGGGTATAATTTTAAATGCAGGCATGTCGATGGCTTCGGCAATATCGGTCCACTTCTTTTCTTTTTTCACTCTGTCGTGGTATAAATGGCAGTTTACATCAAAAAGACACGGCTGCTCTGCCCCAACCCGATCACACCAAATGCGTCTATAGGCTATAGCACGCAGTGTGTTTATCGTGTAATATATACGCGAAAATGAGTTTTTACGTGCATAGTATACGCATGGATAGCACATGGGTAGGTTTAGGGTGGGGTTTGTGTGTATTATACGCTTGGGTAGGATTAGTGGTGTGGGGTGCGTGTGTATAGCACGCAATAAAGTGCGTATCATATCCACGTAAAATCTCATTTTCGCGTATAAATTGCACGATAAACACACTGCGTGCTATAGAGAGAGACGCATTTGCGTGCTCAACAAGGCGCTCCTCTTTATCCACGGTCCATTTTCGCCTGCTTGGCGCTCGTTGTGTTTCCACGTCCGTTGACATGTTTCTTTGTTGTGACTGATGGCTTCCTGTTTCCGGTTTCCTGAGAACAAATTTATTGGTTGTTGATTGTTTTACGTCACTATGACTACGCTAGGACTTGCGATAATATCAAACATGTTTGACATGAAAGACTTAGAGAAAGACTGGCATAAATCGGGTCGCCGACTGCAGATTATCCCCTCACATTTAACGATCGAGACGACGGGAGCGCGCCGAGACTCCAGTAAGATTCCTAAAGACTGCCGGTCTTTAGTCAGGGACTGTGAAAATCCTTTGGTGTACGCCCAGCATTAGTATGGTGAAGCATTAAGATTTTCCTTCACTGGAATTAAGGGGCCTAGTCCAACCCCTAAAAAACAGCTACCATTATCTATCCTCAACTAAACTTAACACTTGGCACAATGCAGTTAGGCAGGAAACATTCTCCTGGCATCCACCAAACCCTGACTCACCCAGCAGACTGCCAAACAGAGAAGCATAATTCGTCCCTCCACAGAACATGTTTCCACTGCTCCAGAGTCCAATTGAAGCATGCTATGTGCTGATATTAATGCCAGTGGAAGTTTGAAATTCTTCAGCTACGGAATCAGCAGAGCGTTGCCGACTTTGGTTACCCCATTCTGTGACTACGTGGTCTTCTTCTTCGTGGTAGCTCCTGCATCCTATCACAGTATCACGCTTGAATTCACTGAGATCTTCAGAATGACACTTTTTTTCACAAATGTTTGTGAAAAATTAAGACTGCATGGCTTCATGTTTGATTTTATACACCTGTGACAATGGCTCTGATTGAAACACCTGAATTCAATAATTACGAGGTGTGTCCCAATCAGTGATGGATCAGCACAGAATAAAGGCATTATAAATAAACGGCATTACTAATGGCGTTATCCTTTTCAGTAACGTGTAATCAAACAAATGACTGTTTGCCCAGTTACAACGCCGTTACCGTTACTGACAAAAAAAACGATACTATATTTGAGCTCACTGGAGCGGTTTTCATCCGAGTAAGCTCTCTCTCAGCCACAGGACCTGCAAAGTTTTTTGTCTGGTGTGTGTTTGTGTGTTTATGAGTCACTGGACTGTACACAAGTTCGGAGGAATCACAGGAAGCTCAGGAGGATGCAGGATCACAGGTAACATGGAATCAAGCAGGATATCTGGAGACAGCGGTACAATGATACAGAGGTTAGTGCTTCACAGGTAAGTATACATTACTTCTCGGAAATCTGGATGCATCAGAGACAATGGATCAAGGTCTGTTCCTGTTGGAGGCTTGACCCAGAACTGAGGCTATGGTGAGTGTCTTTATAGAACTTGCTGCTGATTGTGAACAGGTGCAGGTGATTATACTCAGGAGAGAGTAATTGCAGGTGTGCCAAAGAGGATTCCGGAGAATGTAGTGCAGAGACAGACGTTGAACGTGACAGGAACGTTCCCAGAAAACATTTTTTTTTTGACTGTTTGTGAACACGTGCGGCAAACATGCCTAGAATTTGGCTTAAATAACCCCCGATGATGACATTCTCTGTAGGTTATAAAAATAAAACCCCAAAATATGATATTTTATTATTATTATTATTATTTATTTTGGTACATTGTTCAGTCTTATATTGAGAGCACTTCTTGTTAAACTGTTTATTTTGTGAGGAAGAAAATACTTCCAAGTCATACTTACAGTATGTCTACCAGTTGTGAATGTTTTATAATTTTAATTTGCACACACAAAGAGTGTATGTATATTTTGTATTATTATTTTTTCATTTTTGTTACATTTCTTAAGAAGCATAATTTAGTTTTAGACTTATTTGTTGGCCAGTTGTAGTCTGTGCAATAAATATTAAAAGTTCTAAACCATCTATTGTGTTTTATTGTTTCACTATGGTAATGAAAATATTTACAATAATATATTGAATTTAATAGGTGTCTCTCACATAGTGTAGATTAGAGGACAATGCTTTATAATAATAATTTATTCTATTTACTGTCCTTTTCATTCAGTTAAAATATTTATTATTGGGGGCATTTTTTGTTTTTGTTTGTTTTTTTGTTTTAAGTAACGCAATAGTTCCTTTCCCTGGTAATAAGTTACTTTTATAATGATGTTACTCAGTTACTATTTGTGAGAAGTATCTAGAAACTATAACTAATTACTTTTTTTTAAGTAACATGCCCAACCCTGGTCAATACTTTTGTCCATATAGTGTAATATTTTAAAATTGTTTGATATAAAAAAAAAAAAATCTGACAATAATACAGTACAATTGTGACCAAAGAAATAAATTATCCTCTAGTCCTAAAAAATGGTTCACAGGCTCATGAACTGCAAAAGGCTCATAAAGTGGTTAATAAAAAGCATATGTTGTGCTTTATTTATATATATGAAAATGCTTCAGTCATTTAGTGGCTCATTAACACCCGGAAGTAGACAGACGCCTAATCCTCAGGCCCGGATTGGCTAATCGGGAGCACCGGGAGATTTCCCGGTGGGCCGGTCTGTTTTATTGGCCAGGAGGGCCGGTGATGGCACTGGGTTGAATGTTTTCCCTTTATATGCTCAGTCACAGCGCAGCCCCACTATTTTTTTATTATTATTTTCTCGCAGCCCCTCAAAAAATAAAGTCAGTTGTTAGAGATGTGCAAACAAAAAAATTAGAGATACAAAACATTGATAATAGGCGCAAAGGCGGCGCTGAAAAGGCCAGAATAATAAAAAATATCTATAAACTCAAGCGGCCAAATAGCCTACGAGTCAGAGCCGTACCCACCATTGAGTTCTCCGATTTTTCTGAGTGTATAACGTTGTGAAATAATTGCCTAATATTAACTCTAATTTGGTGCTGCAATTATTCGCATATCGCGACGATAACCGACCTCATCATCTGAGCTGCTTAAGCACTCAAACACCGCTCGTCGGCAATGGCAAAATGTTTGAGATGACCGATCAACGCAAGTGGGATTTATGTTCACAGAAGCGCGAGCCGCGGCCGTGCGCGAATCCCAACGCGACGCTTCACGAGATAAGATGCAAGTGGCTAAACTGAACAGCTGTTTTACAATAGAAGTTTTAAACAACCGACATAAATAATCAGTTTGCAAAGACTGTGTCAATCAAAGCTCATCTTCGGGAAGGGGAGATTTACTGGTAGCCTAAAGATGAAGAGACTGAGAGAAGAAGAATGAGAGAAGGAGATGGAGATGAGAGAGGAGAGCAGGTAGAAGAATAGCCTATTGCATACTGTGCCCAGAATGAGAATAACTTTATTACAATGAATTCCTATTTAACACAGATATAGCCTACATAGCCTATGTTCTTTGACAATGACAGTGGAATCATAATATGCCCCCGAACCCCCTATAGCCAGATCACTTTTGGGACCTTTGTATTTATAAAACCCTGCACGGCTATTGCACTGAATAGAAAATTCTATTTTTGAAAAATACAATGAATTACAAGGCTGTACAAAACAGTGCACTATTGCAGACTTATATACTGAGGGTTTAATTACATTATTTTAATATAGTCAGTCGGGAACTAAAGTGGGCCGGTCTAAGGCATGAAACTCCAGGGCTGAAAATGAGTCCCACTCCGGCCCTGCTAATCCTCATGGTCACAGCAGCATTTGCTAACTCTTTTAAAAGAGATCTGAATTCTTTATGTCCGACTCTATGGCCTGGTCCACCACGAACTCCACCACGAGTCTAATGGGCCTACGGCCTGAGCTGCAGCTCTGTAATCTCACTAATTGCTAATGTGAAACGATGAAACATGCATGAGCTTTTGTTGTGCCTCATATCTGAATTCTTTCTCTTGTTCAGCGGGACTCTGATGGTTGTCTCTCTCTCTTATATTTTCTCTCTTTGCATATTCTCCAGCTGCTAGAAATGGTCCATTAGCCAGCCCCATATTTCCCGCCTTAAGAATCCAATTTGTGGATGTAATTGCACTCACTCTGTGTTTTTTTTTCATCTTCCTGTAATTGTTCTACGTAGTGAAGATTGTCATATCACAGAGTGAGACTGCAGTACTTATTATAAAAAAATAGGGCCAATAGGTCAAAGTTGAGGGGTAAGTCTTTTGCTAACACATGCAAACAACACGTTACCATCGGAACCCCGGTTCTCTGAAACATTGAGTAGAGAGATCCACCTATGGGAAGGGCATCCGTACCTGACCTCTGCAGAAGCATCCAATTGCACCAAGTCTGGCTAGACAGACAGAAGTACGCAGCCAATGCCAGGTAGGGCCCCGCCCCTTACATAGGAACATATAACGCCTGCAAGCACTGCTATTCTCCAGTATATTCGCTTCTCGTGCGGCAAGCGGGGTAAAGCTGGTGGATCTCTCCACTCGATGTTTCAGAGAACCGGGGTTACGATAGTAACCTATTGTTCTCTTTCATCATCTTGTGTTTGAGATCCACCTATGGCAGGGACATGGACAGCTCCCCGATTGCCCAATACACTCACAGTGAGGTTCTGAAAGCCAGAGAAGGACGGTCTCCCCAGGGAGGCGGTGCCTGACACGTCCCATAATCATGAACCTGCAATCCTGACGCACACACATAACTGCTGTCCACATGCTGGACATGAAACATGTGTGTGGCACACACACGATAATAACCCCAGCAAAACAAATGTGCATATATACACCCAGGAAAGAATGGAAATACATGCTTGGTGACAGGAATGTGCATGGCCTGCCGGCCCATTCACTCCTTATTCGTTACTTCTAACAGGGTTCCAGGGAAGGGCTAAGAAGACCCCACCCCAAAAAACGAATGTGCTACCGAGATTCTGGTGACATCCAGCCGGTAGTAACGCACAAAGGTATGAGGAGAAGCCCAACTGGCAGCGGAGCAGATGTCCTGCAGTGACACTCCCCTAAACTAAGCCCCGCGTGGAATGAGCTCTGATGTCTGCTGGGGGCTGCATGCCCTTTGATTCATATGCTAAAGCTATAGCATTCACAAGCCAACGTGTGAGGCGTTGCTTAGATATAGGATTCCCTCTATGAGGGGGCGCCCATGAAATAAAGAGCTGGTCGCTCTTCCGGAAAGCACTGGTAGTCCTGGTCATATATGTCTGTAAAGCACAGACGGGACACAGAGCATTAAGCCTCTGATCCTCCGGGGAGGAAAAAGCCACGGCTCGGCATATAACAGAGGGATTATCTCTGCCAGCCACGGTGCTTTCGGCCACCTGGGTACTATCAGAATGAGAAACAGGCCCTGCTCTCTCACCCTGGCCAGTGTGGGAATTATCAGGCACAGGGGAGGAAAACTGGGCCATGGGTGGGCCAGTGCATCTACCCAGAGGGACACGTCCACGTCCTTTAGCGAGAAGAACATAGGACAATGGTAGTTTTCGCACGAGGTGAATAGATCTACGGTTGCCTGTCCGAATCACATCCATAACATATCCACTATCTGCGGGTGAAGACACCAATCTCCGTAGATTGGGTTTCCTCTCGATAGAATAGCCTCTGTTCAGAATGCCCGGAACATGAGTCGCGCGTAACAACAGGGAAACCTGTCTGCTCCACACCAAAAGCTTGTAAGCTAGAGTGTGAAGTTACGACGAGCGCACGCCGCCCTGACGGTTGATATAAGTGTAACCCTGTATAATTTAAATTTTACAGGGTTACATAAATTAAATAAATTACAGTTTTTCTCAATTGCTTTGGCTCAGTTCTCAAATGTTTTTTTTTATTTCCCAAAACATTAAGTTCAGATCTCTGAACAATTCGCTTCTTTTTCACATCAGATTGGAATTTCTTATTGATTTGAGCAAATTGCAAATGCTTTGGCACATGTGTGCAAAGAGTACATACAACTGTCTGCAGTTTGGACAACAAATAATTGCATATGGCTTGTTGATCAAAACTGATGACTCGATTCTCACTTACACTGTCAAACACTTCAGAACTTCTCAGACATTTTTTATTGTGCAAGCCATCACATTCAAAACGATATATTCAATTATCATAATTACTATACATGAATGTATATTCTAAAATATATCTGACATTGACATTGTTTGTAATGTCTGCTAAATTGGCACATGACCTCTAATTGCATTCGCAATCTAATTGCAAATTACCTCTAATATGAATCAACCATTTAACCATTTAACCAATCAACTTTGGGAGTATATATATATATATATGTATATATATAGAGAGAGATTGCCCACAGCACAATCACTGCTGTAGAAGTTTTTGAGAATGGAGGATGTTCACAACCCTGAACTGCAGCAACATGCTCGTGGAAGAGCAATTGGAAGGCGTGTAAGAATACGTGGTGGTGGTAGAGGAAGAAATAATCGAGGAAGAGGTGGAAATAGAAGAGTCAGAGTCTCTGATGAAATCAGAGCCACACTTGTGGATCATGTCATAAATCATGGTTTAACAATGGAAGAGGCTGGTCGTAGAGTACAGCCTAATGTAAACAGGTCCACAGTGTCATCAATTGTGCAAACCTTTCGTAGGGAAAACAGGTAAATATTATTATAATTTTTTTTTTTACAGTATGTTAAGTATTTTTACAGTATAAACAACAATATTGTAAAGGTAAATGCAAGTCTATTTGTTTATTCTATAGAACTGCACGACAACCTCGCGCTGGTGGCAGAGCAGCAGTATTTAACCAACTGCAAGAACAAGAAATTTGCAACATGGTCATAGCCAACAATTCCATCAGGCTGAGAGAGATCCAAAGTGCAATCATAAATGACAATAATGTCTTTGCAAATATAAATTCTGTCAGCATTTCCACCATAGACAGAGGTTTAAAAAGACATCAGGGGCCTCATTTATAAAACTTTGCGTAGGATTTGCGTCAGAAGTGGCGTACGGATTAAACATAGGACGTGCGTACGCACAGAAATATTCGGATTTATAAAACCGTGCGCACGCACATCCTACGCAGTTTTCCCTTAATAAATCACAATCAATTCTAAATGTAGCGCAGCTTTTGCGGCTTCATGTCACGCCCATAGTTGCCCATAAATAGTCCGTGAAACGCCCACAAGTTAATATTCATCGATTGCGAAATCATGGCAAACACAGAGAGGAAATAAAAAAAAAAGTAATTTCACTCAATGTGAAGTGGAAGTTATCGTTGGCGAGGTGGAAAAGAGGAGAAAAATGTTGTTTGGAGGGCACAGTGTGGGCATTACTAATGCCAAAAAGCACTTGAGTGGCAAAAGGTTGCAGACGCCATAAATGCTGTAGCCTCCCTCGGACCGTGGCCGAAATAAAAAAGAAATGGTCGGACAAGATCAGCCATTGTGCGTCATTACACATTGTGATGGGGTATTTTATTTCCATCCATTTAATTGCATCTGACAAGCTATACAGATGTCGGTTATAATCTACGTGGAAATGCGAAATAGTTCAGTGCAAATTTGTTTTTGTTTTTTTTTGAATGGTTGAGACATACGTCATACGTTAGCTATTTTATCAAAAAATAAAACTATGCATATGCATGAATACCATGATTCCGTAGCTGATGAAGAAATGTTTACTATGAAAACAACTTTCCCCAGTGGACAATTACATCTATCTATCTATCTATCTATCTATCTATCTATCTATCTATCTATCTATCTATCTATCTATCTATCTATCTATATATATAGCCTATATATGTATATCTAATTATCTATCGGTCTATCTAATTGGATCTATCTGCTCCGCCAGATAGACGAGAATATCAGTTTTGAACATTATTTCGTTCTGTTTACCATATTATTTATGAGGATGAATTGAATAACATGCCAATATTATTGCAGAACATATTTCACTTTTCTTTTTGCAAATATGTGTTAATTTGCATTTCTGTTGTAATTTTCGTTTGATTTTGTTTGTTTTACACTGCAGGTCGATCGAACGGGTTTTCGTGTAGGCTGTTAATTTTAAGACTTGCTTTGTGAAGTCTTCATGTTATTTATGAGAGGCAGTTGCCATTTCTTTTACAGAACGGTCTACATGTTTCACACACTTTCACGTGTTTCTTCCATCTGCCGACGGTGTCGCCATTTCTCATTTCACCCGTTTTTGTGCGTACGCCTGGGTCAGAGCTTGCGTGAAGGACCGCACATTTTTCCGTGAAGTTTGATTTTTATAAATACCAATTATTGCGTAGAGAGCGGCGTACGCCTTCTTTTGTGCGTACGCAACGTTTATAAATGAGGCCCCAGATGACTATGAAACAGCTCTATAAGGTGCCATTTGAGAGGAACAGTGAAAGAGTCAAGTCAAGTCAAGTCATCTTTATTTATATAGCGCTTTTTACAATACAGATTGGATCAAAGCAGCTTCACAGTGATAACATGAAAATACAAAAAAAATAATTTCATCATCGTCCACCTTTAAGGCAGATCTATAATGTTGTTGAATATTAAATGTCCCCAACTAAGCAAGCCAGAAGGTAAGGCAACAGCGGCAAGGAACCAAAACTCCATCAGGTGACAGAAGGGAGAAAAAAACCTTGGGAGAACCCAGGCTCAGTCGGGGGCCAGTTCTCCTCTGGCCAATGAGTGAACAGTGTATGAAGTTCAGAATGAATCAGAGTATTTGTCCAGTTCCGGTTGGTTGAAGTCGGAGTGGAGAGGAGGAGAGACTGGTTGACACTTCAGGTCAGCGTCGTCGTCGTCGTGTCCTGGCGCTGGTCCTTCATCAGATCTGGATACGGCCTGGTTCCGGTGGACAGCAGTAAACCTCGGGATAGACAGAGAGACTAATATTAGCGTAGACGCCATCCTTCTTATGATGTACCAAGTACATCAGGATTACGGGAAGTGTTCCCGGTCCCGGCTGTTCTAAACTATGCAGCCTAATTATAAGTCTATAATGTGTTATGTGTATGCTAGGCCGAAGAGATGTGTTTTTAGTCTAGATTTGAACTGACAGAGTGTGTCTGCTTCCCGGACAATGTTAGGAAGACTGTTCCAAAGTTTTGGTGCTAAGTAGGAAAAGGATCTACCGCCAGCAGTCGATTTTGATATTCTAGGTATTATTAACTGGTCGGAATTTTGAGATCGCAGTAGACGTGAAGGACTATAATGCGTTAAGAGCTCGCTCAAGTACTGCGGAGCTAAACCATTTAGTGCTTTGTAAGGGATCAGCAATATTTTAAAATTTATACGATGTTTAATAGGCAGCCAATGCAGTGTTGACAGAACAGGGCTAATATGGTCATACTTCCTGGTTCTAGTAAGAACTCGAGCTGCTGCGTTTTGAACTAGCTGTAGTTTGTTTGTTAAGCGTGCAGGGCAACCACCCAGTAGAGCATTACAATAATCTAGCCTTGAGGTCATAAACGCATGAACTAATTGTTCTGCATTTTTCATTGAGAGCATATGACGTAATTTAGATATATTTTTAAGATGGAAGAAAGCGGTTTTACAGATACTAGACACATGACTTTCAAATGAAAGATTGGTATCAAAGAGCACACCCAGGTTCCTAACCGACGACGAAGAGTCAAGGCATTGTGGTACCAGTATGTCCAGGTAAACCATTGGTGTGCACTTAGTGAGTTTTCCTGTTTTTCTAAGATGCCTGTATTACTTTACTCTAAGTTTCAGAAACCCATAAGAAAAAACATTTACTGTTACATTTTTTTTCTGTGTTTCTTCATAGAGAATCATGGAGTTAAAAGTACATGAAACGACCCACATTCTTGTTTTTGTGGACGAGGCTGGGTTTAATCTGTCCAAAGGCCAGAGACGTGGTCCAAATCTCATTGGACACCGAGCCACAATTGACACACCAGGCCAACGTGGGGCCAATATTACAATGTGTGCTGCCATTTCAGAGAACGGTGTGAGCACACATATTCCACACATTGGGCCCTATAATACCCAACTTCTCCTGGCCTTCCTAAATGCACTTTACAGAGACCTGATTCCAGAACAAGAAAGAGGTTTAGTTAGACCACATTTGCCTAATTATGTTGTTGTCTGGGATCATGTCAGCTTCCACCGAACCAACAGTGTTAGGGACTGGTTTGCTGCACATGAAAGGATAACAGTGGAATTCCTTCCACCATACTCTCCATTCCTAAATCCAATAGAAGAGTTTTTTTCAGCATGGAGGTGGAAAGTGTATGATCATAGACCACAAAATCAGATGTCTTTGTTGGATGCCATGAATGCTGCATGTGAGGACATCACAGCTGACCATTGCAGGGGATGGGTGCGGCATTCAAGGAGATTTTTTCCACAGTGTGTGGCAATGGAAAACATCAGATGTGATGTTGATGAAAATCTTTGGCCTGACCAATTGTATCACGTAGCCTAGAATATTTGCTCCAAAACTATGTGAAAATCATCCTGAAAACTCATTCAGATAAGACAATATATTGATTTAAAATGTGTATGACATGTCTTGTGTAAGAAAGCTTTATGCGAATAGGTGTTAATCACCATGAATATTGAGTGTTTCAAACCTGAGAAAGACAAAGAACCTCCCATAATGGCCCTATTCGGAGCTCTCAGGCACTATCATTACATTACCTTTCACAAAGAATGAGGAGATTTAAAAAAGAATGGCTTTTTGATTGTTTGGATTTATTTACAACACAACATAATCCAAAGATACACAACAAATGGCAAAAAAGCACATTATTTAACACACTGAACTAAAGACAGAGACTTAACCAGTCACACACATTTGTGCCATTCCTGAAACATAGTACATACCTGTCATTTCCAAGGTGTTTGATTTTTCACTTAACCTCCTCATGCTCATGTTAAAGTCAGCAGGATGGGTACCTAAAAATAAATAATATAAAAACCCTGTGAACATGCTAATATCAAGAGAAACTAGGGCTGCATGATTTTGGGAATACATTTTAGATTTGTTCTGGTTAAAATTCCTTTTTAAAATTTACAAAATACACACACACACACACACACACACATATATTTGTTGTGCCTTGTAGGCATATACCTGCAGGGCTGAATAAAATAATAATAACAACCCAGGTGAAAAAGACGTAGTATTAAATGTATTAAAAATATATTTGAAATTCAAATAGTATGTTTATAATACATTTGTATTTCCAACATGCTTATTTAAAGTGCATTTAAAATACATTGAATTGCATTTTAATATATTTATAAAAAATATACTAGTAGTACATTGGTAATAAATATATATTTAAGTATACTTTTAATAAATATGCTAATTAAAAGCATACTTTAAATACATTTCTAAACAGTATACTAATAGTACATTGGTAATAAATATATATTTAAGTATACTTTTAATAAATATGCTAATTAAAAGCATACTTTAAATATATTTCTAAACAGTATACTAGTAGTACATTGGTAATAAATATATATTTCAGTATACTTTTAATAAATATACTAATTAAAAAACATACTTTAAATATATTTCTAAACAGTATACTAGTAGTACATTGGTAATAAATATATATTTAATTATACTTTTAATAAATATGCTAATTACAAGCATACTTTAAATATATTTATAAACAGTATACTAATAGTACATTAGTAATAAATATATATTTAAGTATACTTTTAATAAATATGCTAAATACAAGCATACTTTAAATATATTTATAAACAGTATACTAGTAGTACATTGGTAATAAATATATATTTAAGTATACTTTTAATAAATATGCTAATTACAAGCATACTTTAAATATATTTATAAACAGTATACTAGTAGTACATTGGTAATAAATATATATTTAAGTATACTTTTAATAAATATGCTAATTACAAGCATGGTAGAGGAGGACTGACTATGAATTAAACGCTCTCACAATTAAATAAATAATATTCAGCAAACCTTATAGTAGCCTACTACTTTCTTCAATCGGTCTCTCTTCTCCGGTGGTTGGGCTAATCCAAAAGAAGTGAAAACAAGGGGGGTGTTCTGAAGACAGACTGTTACCTGTGAAACAGGGGTGCTCTGAAAACACCCCCATTAGCAATTAGTGCTTTCCACCTGATGAAACCAACGCTGCAAAACTGATGAAACGAAGGCGGGAAAACTGATGAAATGAACGCGGCAAAACTAATGAAATAAACGCGCCAAAAAATCGACCAATCAGAATTTTGGTCGAGCCAGAACGTATCGACCAACAATCGACTAATCGACTGGGAGATTACAGCCCTAATAATTTCAGCATCATATTTTTTGAAATGCATTATAGATACATTTTCCAAGGAAATGTTAATTTCCAAAAAGGTGTTGTTCTTGTTTAAATTTGAACAATGCGCATAACACACGTGACTAGTCCTGATTGGTTCCAGAGGCGTTGAACGGCTGTGATTGGTTCTTATGATAATGCGCTCACATCTCACTCGGAGCTTCAGTTGCTGTGCATGCGGTCCTTGAATGTGGTTAGATTTAGACGTTTAAATTTAAACTGTTAAAATATTTATAGCGATCGTGTTTCTTTAGAGGACTTGGAGGAAACCACGCGATTAATATGGATTGGGTGATGTTTTTTGCGATTAACTTTTTGAAACGTGAACAGATCTGGTGAATCGTTCATCGGAGGGATATGAATGTCAGTTTTTCTTTCGAAGATGAACGAAAGTCTTAAATGGTTTGGAACTACTTAAGGGTGAGTGATCATGACAGCATTTCGTATTTTTGGCACAAAGTGTAACATCACGTCTTTTTCAGCTCAGCTACATTCAATTTGCCCAAACTTTTCAAGTCAAAGTCGAAGCAGACTCGAAGAGATGAAGATACTGCCTCAGAAGTTACTGGTAAGTTTTAGTTGCTGTTTGCATAAATAAATAGCTCACTGTTTAGTTGTTTTCCTAGGTGGAAAGGTCTGCTATGCATTTGCTAATATGACTTGCACGTGAGATACTGACTTTAACCGCTGTAACATGATGCTGACACTGAATTCTAGCAACTTCTGCACTGTCAAAGTCTAAAGTCTTTGATAAATCTGTTTAAAATCTATGTGGAGACATTTATCTGTCTTAAAACAACTATAAAACATTGTCCAATGCATCTTCAAAAAAATTAATTAGTTATTAGAATATGTACATCATTATATTAATATCATTTTTATTTGCTGAAGCTGTGTATTTATTTCTGATTTCCTGAAGAATTTGGCTTCATTGTTATGATGCAAATTATCTTTAAAAAGTTTGAAAAAACATGTTATGAATATACGTTAGTTACCTTTGTCTTGAGCTGACCAGCCAATTATGGTAGTGTGTGTTGATTGGTGTTTATATTTGTTCAAGCTTGACAAGGGGGGTGTTCTGAAGACAGACTGTTACCTGTGAAACAGGGGTGCTCTGAAAACACCCCCATTAGCAATTAGTGCTTTCCATCTGATGAAACCAACGCTGCAAAACTGATGAAACGAACGCGGGAAAACTGATGAAATGAACGCGGCAAAACTAATGAAATAAACGCGCCAAAAAATCGACCAATCAGAATTTTGGTCGAGCCAGAAAGTTGATTGGTGTTTATATTTGTTCAAGCTTGACAACCTTATTGCCTTTTTGATTACTTTCTAATATATATTTCTAATTACAAATAAGTACAAAGATTAAATTGTTAAAAGGGATGCTTATAAGAGAGCATACATCTAAACTGCCGAGTCTGTGAAGGGTTTTGATTATATTACCCACCAAGTACATTGTACTCAGCATACTGTCATTCTTAAAAACAAAACAAATCATTCTTCATAATTTGCCTGCCTTATATATTTGTGTTTATGTATATATATATATTTATAAATCTCTCTTTTTTTTATTTGTTGTTTTTCAGACTAGCTGCTATAGAAGAAAAACTGAGTGCAGAGAGAAGCGAAGAAGAGAGTAGTAAGTAGTGATGCACCGATTGATCGGCTGGTGACCGGAATTGGCAGATTTTCACGTGATCGGCCATGACCTCGGGCGCCATATGATTAACATCGCACAACATCAGCAATCAGACATGCACACGGACCGCACATGTAGGAAACCTCGTGAATTACGGCCGTTTCACACCGCAAGCGGGAGCAGCGGGTTTTATTTTTTGTGTGTGAATGCTCTCATTGTTTGACATTCACGCCCGAAAAAATACGCGGAGCAGGAGTGCGTTAAAGTGAAAACACGCTTTTGATGGACAAAATAAATATGATTTCACACAAAAAATGCCCAAAATGCACAGAATGTGCATGTCTAGTGTGTTTAACAAGAACTGGAGTAGGCTAGAAAATGAACACAAAAATATTTGTAGAAAATGTACCCATTTAAACTTGTTTTTTAATTATTCAGTTTGGGTAAAAGTATATGGTGTTTTATTTAATAAAAACAATAAAAATAATAAATGAAGAGTTCAGATGCAATTTAAGCCTCTAAGTGCCAACTGAAATTTTCTTCTAGAATGATAATTTTTATCAAGCTTGAATATTTAAGTTCAGTAATTTATCTTAAATGGCAATGAAAATGACCTATTTGTCATTTAAGTGAAATTACTGAACTTAAATATATGAGCTTGATAAAAATGATAATTTTAGAAGAAAATTTAATCGGAATCGGCTAAAATCGGTATCGTCAGGTCAAACTCAGTGAAAAATCGGAATCGGCCTATAAAATTGTAATCGGTGCATCTCTAGTAGTAAGTATGGTTTAATCTCGTATAACCTCTGTTATAGAGATTTTTGAATCCGGACTATTGAATGGTGATTCGGTCATGACGTATGTGTTTCTGTACATCACTTTTTTTTGCTCTCGAAGTCAAAGGGGGCTGACTAAAACAAATAATAATGCTAAAAATAAAGATTAGCATTTGTTATACATTATAATTATTATACTTGTCTGTTTTTTTTTTTGCTGTGATACAGTGTCATAACATGTAGACCTCACTGTTGTTCAGCAAGACTTAATGTTTGTTCTATTTGATGTAGATAATTTATTAACTCCTTTTTTGCATTATATTAACATTTTATATTGAATGTCTTCTGTTAAAATATGAACTAAGCATTACATGCCATATAAAAAAATCGTGGCTTCAGACAGTGCATCGATGACGCTTTGGGGAATGCCCTCCATGTGAACCGGTGTCTAAAAAGCTATAAAATCACGGCAAACGAATTTGGCGACAACCTATGACACTATTAGTGCGACCCAGAAGTATAAAAGGGGCGCCTAGATACGCAGTGCAAGTTCCCTTTCGAAAGGGAACAGTGACTTTTTTAACAGATGTTAATTTTGCATTAATATTTAAAAAAAAATAAATAATATTTTTCCCTTTTCATAGATACTGTGATCAAACAGTTTCCGACCACGACAGTGTCTGAGGTGCGAGCACTGATCAGAAGAAAATGCAACAATGAGGCAAACTCCAAGACCAATCATTTCAATTCGCTTGAAGGATGAAGGACTGTTTGCAGCTATTGTATTTCACTTTGTTTGACTTTGTTGAACTTATTCCTTTAAGTTTATTTTTTTTTTGTTCTGTTTAATACTTCTGCAGATCAATGCATTTTATGTTAATGTATTTTGTTTAATTTTCATATGTTGCTGTACTAATGTAGTGCATTAAAGTTTACTATCTTTCAAAGAGTGTTTGTGTGTGTTTTATACAAATATTGTTTTTTACTGTGTTTCTAATTTTAACTGTATTTTTAATACATTAAAATATATTTTTTTCATACTGAATGGTTTTGTAAAAATATATTTTTAATATACTAATAGTGGGTCTTATAGTGTTCTACTAATACATTATTAATAAGCTGATATTATATTTAAAATATACTGGGAACACATTAATGTGAAGTTAAAAATATACTTAAGTTGTATTTCTAAAGTACATTTAAAATGTATTAAAAATACAATTTAAATAAGTGCTATTAAATTACACTAAATGTACTTAAAATAGTTCCATTTTAACACAATTAAGTATATTAAAATATATTACTATTACCTTAAAATTGAACTTAAATACATATTAAAGTACATTTAGTAAACTTGAAGTTGTCTCAAAATAACACATTTAATACATAATTAATACAATACACTTAAAATACATTAAGTATATCAAAATAAGTACAATTTAAATATATTTCCTTTTCACCTGGGAATAGTATAGCAGGCATCGTTAAAAAGGAACACTTCAGTAACACTACACTAGAGAAAAGCATATTGATTATCATATGTTACTTCAAATGTTTACAATCGATATGACGTTATGAAATGAGATTGGAGTAAAATCACGGTGCGTTTTGCTTTTCAAACGCACGTCGCGCGACTGACTCAAACTATCAGTGTGTGCAGGGAACATTTACTGAAGCATTCGAGCAACAGTTCAATGGCAATGTGAAGTTTATGCAACAATAACACCAACTAATATAATTCAGAATGATTTCTTACCAGTGATGTGCGGGTTGATCCAAAATGAGCGGGTGCCTGCGGTCACCTGCGGTCACCCGCGGTTACGAGTCATCCAAAAATATTTTTAATGATATTCGGGTCGCGGTCGGTCGGGTCATTTGAAATAAAGATGCCAATTAAACCTTTGTAATTTATATAGTAGGCTACTAGACACCATTTTCTATGAAATACATAGGCCTACACTTTATTGGCTGAATAACTGGTGCGAGGATGACTCACAAGCTCAGTCAGAGATGAAAGTGGGAAATCCTTATTTACCTGAATGTTGAGCGCGTTATTAACTTTTGAATAAAAGCTGACGCGGGTCAAAATGCCTGATTTCTTAACGCGTTGAACTGAGCAATGCCATTGTGCCATTTTAATAGGCTACTTTTAAACGCATATAGCTCAATAATGTCAGTTTTATGTATTTGCTGAGAGGGGGCGGGATTTTTGTTGGGAAAGTCCGGGGAGAGACACACACTTCGATTAGACTGGAATGGATAAACACATGCAGCATCTTAATTGTTAAGAAAATTAAACAAAATAAATTAATAAATCAAGCCTTTATTTCACTAGGCTATATCATACAGCATTCAGAAAAATGCGCACCCCTAGTTCCGACGTATGGCCCAATGACGCTACGACGAGCATTTACTAGCTACTTTAAACAAATGCGGGTCGGGTACAATATTTTTTTCTTTTTTTTTGCGGTCCGAGTTGCGGGCGGGTTAGTTGAAAACGTCGGTCGGGTGCGGGTTGTTTATACATTGACCCGCGCATCACTGTTTCTTACCTTAAAATCGTTCTTTTCTTCAAATCGCGACATCTTCTTCTGATGTAAATCCAATAATCTCACAGCGTATCTTCCAAACTGGATGACAGCAGAGGACTGATAAAGTTTGGCAGCGCTTTGTTTTTGAGGTAATGGGCGCGTTTGCGCGACGCATGGTGCATCTCTATATGTTTTGCGCGTGTGGGTGTGGTCACATTAAAACTAATGAGCAAGGGTTAGAGAAACTGAATATCTTGTTGATTTTATACAAAATTACTTAAACAGAGAATATTTGTTTTCGTTTTGAATCAGATCATTTAAAACTACACACTTAAATGTTTATAAATATATAGAGCTCACAAATGTGTGACAAGTATTCGCTGAGTTTTGTTTATGTTTAGAGATGTGCTCAAGAAAAAAAAGTTCACAGGACGGAGAGGCAGAAAGCACACCCGGTTTAATTTATTTATTTTACAAAAGCACAACGTTTTGTTTTGATTGTAAGTGGACACATACAAAAGTAGACATCTCACATATTCTTTTTTCATATTTATTAAGTCTGTATGACCATAACTGACGGAGTATTTTAAGTCTATTCAGCTGCTATGTGAAAAAAATTGTTCAAATCACGCCGGCGTGATTGCCGACCCCAGAGGGTTAATGTTGCCTGGGTACATATACAGGTCAGGTTTTTTTTCCATGCTGGAACTCCGATCATTTCAATTAGAGGACGAAGTGAGATGGCGAGTCAACCCACACGAGACGAACGCTGACTGAGGCGAAACAGTTCACAGTTCACAGTTCATCTTACCCAGGAACCGGATAGGAAAATTCCAATTACCTGCTAGTTTCACACAAATGGAGCCAAATTTTCTTTCTTTTTTTTTTCCTTCAAGAGATGCTCAAAGGAATACCTTTGTGGAGACGGAGCTATTTTTTTATGGTTCCTAATTTTTTTCATACAGAGTTTTCTAGAACTGTGGAATCTAATAATTTTCCTGGTGAATCTATCGAATTGAACTATTTTGAACTTAAACTGAATCTTTCTGAACTGAGATTACTGAATCGATCCCAAATTTTCGGAGTCTTTTGGATTGAAAGTATTGAACCAATCCTTTTTAAATTTTATTTACAAAACTGAATGTAATGAACAGAGTTACTGAACAGAATCTATTTAATCACATTTTTGCTGAATTGTTCTTGTAACATTTTGAATATCATTCAAAACTAGATAAAATAGTTTGTTGGCAAACTTTAAAGTCCGTGTGAACCGGAAGTTGCAAACGACTTTTCTCCAGTGTTGTGACGCATTTCCGAGTGAAACGGAATATTGAACAGAGGGCAGGGTTTTACTTTAGCGCTCCTCCTCTCCATCTCTCGCCCATAGCAGAGTAACGGTTTGAGGGGAGTGGTTAAGCGATTAACCAACCCAAGCCGTCAAGCCTATGTCATCAGAAAAAGAACCATTCCAGACCCGGAAGTAACTTTTCAGACTTTGATTAAAGATAACTTCGGCAAACAATTTTTTTCCATGTATTAACTTGCACGGACTTTGTTCACCACAAGACTAGTAATATCCACTAACAAAATAAATAGGGTCAATTTTGATTTCATGCCGACTTTAAGTTGGCTTGAAAAAGCCTAGCCAGAAAGTTTGAAGGCAAAAGAAAGAAAGAAAGAAAGAAAGAAAGAAAGAAAGAAAGAAAGAAAGAAAGATAGATTAGTTAGAAAGAAAGATTAGTTAGAAAGAAAGATTAGTTAGAAAGAAAGAAAAAGAAAGAATAGGTAGAAATAAAGATAAGTTAGAAAAGAAAGAAAGAAAGAAAGAAAGAAAGATTAGTTAGATTAGTTAGAAAGAAAGATTAGTTAGAAAGAAAGATTAGTTAGAAAGAAAGAAAAAGAAAGAATAGGTAGAAATAAAGATAAGTTAGAAAAGAAAGAAAGAAAGAAAGAAAGAAAGAAAGAAAGAAAGAAAGAAAGAAAGAAAGAAAGAAAGAAAGATTAGTTAGAAAGAAAGCAATATAGATAGAAAAAATAAAGATTAGGTAGAAAGAAACAAAGATAGGTTAGAAAGAAATATAGATAGGTTAGAAAGAAATATAGATAGGCTAGAAAGAAAGAAAGAAAGAAAGATAGATAGATAGATAGATAGATAGATAGATAGATAGATAGATAGATAGATAGATAGAAAGATAGATAGAAAAATTAAAAAAAGAAAGATTAATAAGAAAGAAAGAAAAATTAGGTAGAAATAAAGAAAGATTAGTTAGAAAAAAGAAAGAAAGATTAGGTAGAAAGAAACAAAAATAGATAGGTTAGAAAGAAAGAAAGATAGATAGATAGATAGGTTAGAAAGAAAGAAAGAAAGATAGATAGATATAAAAAAAAGAGAAAGATTAGTAAGAAAGAAAGAAAAATTAGGTAGAAATAAAGAAAGATTAGTTAGAAAAAAAGAAAGAAAGATTAGGTAGAAAGAAACAAAGATAGATAGGTTAGAAAGAAAGAAAGAAAGAAAGAAAGATAGATAGATAGATAGATAGATAGATAGATAGATAGATAGATAGATAGATAGATAGGTTAGAAAGAAAGATAGATAGGTTAGAAAGAGAGATAGATAGATAGATAGATAGATAGATAGATAGATAGATAGGTTAGAAAGAAAGAAAGATAGATAGATAGATAGATAGATAGATAGATAGATAGATAGATAGAAAAAAAGAGAAAGATTAGTAAGAAAGAAAGAAAAATTAGGTAGAAATAAAGAAAGATTAGTTAGAAAAAAAGAAAGAAAGAATAGGTAGAAAGAAAGAAAGATAGATAGGTTAGAAAGATAGATAGATAGATAGATAGATAGATAGATAGATAGATAGATAGATAGATAGATAGATAGATAGATAGATAGATAGATAGGACAAATTAAAGAGAGAAAGAAAGAAAAATTAGGTAGAAATAAAGAAAGATTAGTTAGAAAAAAGAAAGAAAGATTAGGTAGAAAGAAAGATAGGTTAGAAAGAAAGAAAGAAAAAGAAAGAAAGAAAGATTAGGTAGAAATAAAGATAGATAGGTTAGAAGGAAAGAAAGGTTAGAAAGAAAGTAAGATTATTAAGAAAGAAAGAAAGAAAGAAAGAAAGAAAGAAAGAAAGAAAGAAAGAAAGAAAGAAAGAAAGATAATTAATATTGGTTAAAAAGAAAGAAAGAAAAAAGAAAGATTGGTTAGAAAGAAAGAAAGAAAGAAATAAAGAAAGAAAGAAAGAAAGAAAGAAAGAAAGAAAGAAAGAAAGAAAGAAAGAAAGAAAGAAAGAAAGAAAGATTAGGTAGGAAGAAATATACACTCAAAAAAATAAATTGTTGAATGAACGTGATTTAATCGTAGCACCCATTGTGCATCTAATCAAATCAAGTAAACTTGAACTACTTTGAATATTTTATATGAACACAATATACATTTGTAGATCCAACATGATTTTAATGTCGATGTAACTTCTTTGCAACTAATTGAATCAAAATGTTTGTATCGTGTTCGTCTAATCAAATTTATTCTTATTCACTCAATGATGGTAAAGCACTTCAATTCAACAAAATTCTGCCTTGTTAAATCAACTAGTTAATGTCTTGTTTTGGTAGTTTAATGTCTTGTCTTGTTGTTTCAATTACATTTGTTTTAGATGACAGCACTAAAAAGCATGACATTACCAAAACTTTAGTAATCTACAGAAAAAGCACAGAAAACATGCAACAATTTAAACTTTTATTTTTTATTGGGCTTTAAACATGCACCAATCAAGTTTAATCAGCTTTCTTCACTTTAAGTCTCCTATCCTTTTTGTTTTTGTAACAGAATGCATTTAAATTTAGCTAACAGAATCTTGACTCTTGAGAAAACTGATCCCCAAGCAACGCTTGTAGGACTTTAACGATCTTTTGTTCGTAAAACTTCGGAAGAAAAATTAAGCCATTTTAACACACTCCCCTTTTTGGGAATTTTTAAGGTAAACCTGACATGGCCTGATACAGATTTTTTTTTTTAGACAGTTGTCTGTAAAAGAGCTTCTATCTAACGTAAAATGTGCATCTTCCAGAAGTACACCTGTCTTGTTTAAGCTCACGTGCTCCAGTAGCTTTGTTTGGAGGAACTGTGCCAAAATTAAGTTGTCCATATACATAAGAAACTCCAAGTGCATTTAGTTTGACTTAAGTCTTGTTTCAGGGTTCACGGGTTACTTGCTCCAGAAGCTTGTTTTAGCGAAATTGTGCCATTAATAACAGTTGTCCACATATCTACGGAACACCAGAACTGCAGAACTCCAAAAGTGCTTTCTGATTGACTTTTGTCTTTTTCAAGCTCACTTACTCCAAAAGCTTGTTTTTGAGGAACTGTGCCTTGGATGACAACATCTGTCCATTTAGATTTAGAAAGATCTTCTGCCAGACTTCAAAAGTGCATTTGAGCTCTGATGGGTAGCTTAGGTTCAAACAGTATATCAGTCCAAATAACAGAACACAAGCCTGTGCAATGCTACTCAAGTCACTGAGGACTTCCACACCTTCAATTAGGACACCAATGTATGCTGGGTCATCGTCAGGCAGCGCTCCCTCCTTCAGTATTACATACACTCCCATCACAGTTTGCTCCATTGCACGTTGTGACTCAAAGTCTGAATCCTGTGGGATGAAATGCATGAAAGATCACAATCAAAAATTAGATCAAATATTTATTACAAGAATTGCACACTTATACACTCACTAACCACTTTATTAGGTACACCTGCAAAGTAAACATCAATCCAATACAGGAGCTCTGCTGTGAATTCTACATTTACAAAGTTATAATTCCTCAGTTTTTAACTTGAAACTGTCCGAAAGGTGATAATTCTGCTGTTTATTATTGAGGTCACAGTGGGTGCTGGAGTGTTATTGTAGTGAATTATATTATAAGATTGTTATAATTTAACTGGCCAACATATTTAAAATGAACGAGGTGGCTAAAACATTAGAAACATCTAAGAATATAATAGCAATAAAAACAAAAGTATGCATTTACAGTTTCTGATACCGTTTATTTTTTATGTAAATTAGGCCCCAAAAGAGCTGAACCAATATGAATAAAACATTAATTGGTTTAGTGCATCAACCAATTCACATAAGAACTTTGTCATGGTGTACCATGAGTTTCCTATGAATTAACCCTCTAAGCGCCAAAGTCGCAAAATTGCGACAAGATGTCATACTTAATAAAACAGGCTGTAGATCCTAATATGGTGTAATATCTCATTTGTATTCCCTACCACTAGATGGCAGACATGTAATACTTTGATTCAAGACCAAAATGACGTCATGTTCCTATTACAAGTATTGGAGAAAACAGCAGAGCAAGTGAGCGCTCGTGTCATTGATGCGGAAGCAGTTCAGTTCAGAGCGTCTGAGTAAATTGTGAGATTTGTGAGAGAAAATCAGCAAATGGCTAATAAAAACTTGTATCGTGAGGATGTGTTGCAAATGTTATTTGCCGATTCTGACTCTGAAGGGGAATATTTGCCTTTTGAAAATGACGATCGCGCTTCTCCCGGTACATCTTTGCCGCGCAATGGTGCAGCTCGCGCTTCTCCCGGTACATCTTTGCCGCGCAGTGGTGCAGCTCGCGCTTCTCCCGGTACATCTATGCCGCGCAATGGTGCAGCTCGCGCTTCTCCCGGTACATCTTTGCCGCGCAATGGTGCAGCTCGCGCTTCTCCCGGTACATATTTGCAGCGCAATGGTGCAGCTCGCGCTTCTCCCGGGACATCTTTGCCGCGCAATGGTGCAGCTCGCTAGCCTGGGTTTCCCCATACTGCCTTTGCGCAGCGCAATTTTATTCTCGCTGAAAGGCAGTCTGGAAACCATGGACCTGATTTTCGCCTCGTTTAGGGAACCAATCACAGAACGGGGAGGGAGCAGCAAGACGATGACGACATCTATGCGACACAACTAAGCAGTTTGTTTATGGATTCAACATGGCAGCAGACGCGAAGCTACCTTTTGATGCAGCCTTAGATATTGTTCTTAGTAGTTTAGAACGCAAGTTTATTTTGAAAAAAGAGCAGCTTTTGGCGTCTATACATACATCATCTGGTATAATGGAAACAATTGGTTATGAGCTACGTACAGGCGCATTTGATAGACATTCTTAGCACCCAATAAACGGCGCCGGGCATTCGTAAACCACGCCTCAAATACGAGAAAATGCGCATGTGGTTCCCAGACCCAAGTCTCAACGAGAATTGGGTCTGGCGTTAGCCAGGCTAGCAGCTCGCGCTTCTCCCAGTACATATTTGCTAGTATGGAATGTTAGACCATAGACATGTATAGAAAGGCTAGATGGCTTACCGGCGCTGAGAGCCAATGGGACCCGACGACGTCACACGGCGGCCATCTTAGGACAGGACCGCTCATCCAGTTATAACATTAAAGTCTATTGTGCATGTAGTGCTGAAATAACTATATTTTGCTAAATTTTCAACCGATTTTCAAACGGCTTGGTGTGACATAAACGTCAGGGATGCGGCTATTTAACTGCATACTTGTGAAAAATTATAGCCACGGAGTTTATTAAACATCGGCATCAGCACAAATCATAGCCACGTTAATAAGGTTTGTAATAAACCAAACCGTTTGTAAATCCGTCAAGAATTCAGCAAGTTACGAGCATTTTAGTTGGCGTATGTCACTCACCTTCCGTCCACAGCAGCAGGGAGCAGCAGCGCAGTCTCCTGACCTAAGATGGCCGCCAAGTGACGACACAGCTGACTCCGCCTTGAGCCATCTAGCCTTTCTATACATGTCTATGTGTTAGACGATGTCAAAGTATGCATAGGACAGTTATGGGGCAACGTGGAGGCAGGGTGGGGAGTCGCAATGACAATGACAGTAGTCCGAGCTCGGCGCGCGCGTGAGGCAGATCTGGCCGTGCCCGCGCGCTCGTAGCAGGAGCAGAGGCGGTGTGCCACGGGGCAACTAAACAGGTCTTGTCTACTTGTGTGTGTGTGTCATATGAATAATATATATATATATATATATATATATATATATATATATAATCAGAGTGCCTACTGTATGTAGTAAATGGAAAATCTCTACAGCAAAAGGCCCAACCACTACATGCATTCGGTTTGTTTCTACCATTTATTAGTAATGATTTACACAGTTTGTTTACTACTTACTATTTACCTGAGCATTCAGTATTGTGCAATATAGCATACAGAAGGTGAGGGACATTTTGGGGGGAAAGAAGTGCTGCATTTTATCATTTAAAGGGACACAAGGCAACTTTGAGTGTTTTTTTCTCTACGGTGCTCCCCCTAGTGTCTGGTAGTAAATGCTTTCAAACACACTGTCGTAAAAATGAACTGTTGTCCCTCCCCCCTCGCCACGAGCAACCCAGCTGATCAGCTGTCAACCCGGCTGAGCAGAGCAACCGGCTATTTCAAAACCAGTTATGTCTACCGAGGCAAGTAAAGCAATATTTTCTTTCCAACTGATGGCGAGTTTTTTTTATTTATTGTGTTGTTGTCATGCATACTAGTATTTTTACCGGGAATGAACGATATGAATGAGGCGAACTAATGGTTTCGTGTTTTTTTTTTTTTTGGAAGTGTGCATGAGCATTATATATATATGTCACTAACAGTAACTTGGTCAGCCCATGTAACTTCTATATTTACAAACAAGACGGTCATGGAAAATATTTTGAGTCTGGACTTCATTGTGGTTGACGAGGATTTGTAGCATATTATGGATCAATACAGAATGTGATCGGTGAGCCATCGACTTCTACACTATGTAGCGCACTGCAAAAAAAGCTACACCTGCGCCAAATAAAAGCAAAGTAACACCTGGATGCAACATGCAAGCTAATTTAGCCACACAGCATCCATCTAGCTAACATTAGATCAAGCCAAAATCTCCGCTAGCAACTTAGCTCGCTGAGAACATGCACAACAATAAAATATCAAAGTGTTACTTACTAGCGCGAAAACAAGAATGCGAGGTCTGCATCTGACTTGGAGCCTTCTCTGTCTTTCAGCTCTCGCCATTCTGAAAAAGCGTGACCTATTAATCCGTGTGCGAGCCTTCACTCGGTCTGAAGCTCTTTTCCTTTTCTTTGCTTCTTCACTCAATGGTTTTCGCTGCTTCTTCACCGGCTCTGCCATTATACACGTTTGAAAAAAGCGCTAGCCTGCCTCTGTGCTGGGGATGTTTGCCGTAAACTGATCCTGCTTCTCGCGATGTCTGAGACTGTGCGAGACTTTGCGAGACTGAAGGACGCGGGTCGGATACACCGAACTTGCAAGCGGGATATTCTTCCTAAGAGGCAGTCGGGGGGGGGCGAGAGAGTCTTCATTCACCCTGTAATGAGTCATTTAACCATATACCGACTTACGAAGATGATTAATAAACACAAAAATGTTGCATAGTGTCCCTTTAAACTTGTGACTTTTCATGAAAATTCTATAATCCAAGATGGCCACCACCAAATGACGTCATAATATGCAAATTCGATGGGAAAATGTAATCCCTACATAAACTTTGGGTCATCCTTAATATTTCTCTAATTTACAGAAAGTCTCTATCTTTTATTACTTTTAAGATATAACCTTTTGAAATTAAGATGTCAAAATCGAACGTTTTAGGAAAAAAACTCTGGCGCCTAAAGGGTTAACAATTTGTCCAGCTCAGTAATTTGACAGTTATGTGTTCTCTCATGTCATATGTTTGTTGTAGCAAATAGGGGAAAACATGGCACAAGTTCAGATTCAGTGGGCTTTTGAAACTGTATTTTCTTATCAACTTACCGAATATGCCTTCACCAGTTTTTCAGAG
This sequence comes from Phoxinus phoxinus, assembly GCF_949152265.1. Lineage (NCBI taxonomy): Eukaryota > Metazoa > Chordata > Actinopteri > Cypriniformes > Leuciscidae > Phoxinus > Phoxinus phoxinus. The sequence goes on from NC_136897.1 coordinate 10,898,963, forward strand.
TCCTCATTCAGGTAGGTACAGAGAGACTTGATGACACAGGCTCTTCGGGTATGTATAGTATCATCCTGTGGGGTGGGGACAAGATTTACTCAAACTTCAGTGGTGGCACAGCTAAAAAATACTGTTTGGGAAGAAAATGCCAAACTGCATCCGTCTTTTCATCTGCATTGAGAATGACTATTAAAGCCATTTATCAATACAAACCTTGGAGATGGCATCCATGATCTTTGTGATTTTCTTTCCTGCTTGCCCGCCTTTTCTACTGAAGATCTCTATCAATCGCGGTGAGTACCGGTCAAGCTCAGCAAAGAATGTAGAAAGCAGTGGTACAGTAGAAATCCGCAAGAACTCCCTATCAATCTGAAAAAAACATTGATAATAATTTAGTTAACTCTCATCATAACAGAAGGATAAAACAAAAAAAGCTGTTTCAGCATCTCTATTAGCAACAAGATAGTTAAGAAGACATGTACACAGCAATCTAAATATGGCTTACTCTGTTTTTTAAATTAAAAGTATAAGAGCTTAATTTTCATTATCTTTCTGTTCTCTTAAATGTGTTTCAGTCTGTATTTGTGTATATATATATTATAATTGTTTTTAATGGGGCGTATATAAACGTGTATAGATACACACCTCTGTCACATTGAAGAGAGCTGGCCATCTGCTTTTAAAGTCTGCAACCATAGGCTCTGCTTGAAGAACTTCTTGTCTTCTGTAAGAGAAAGTCTTTTCCATTTTCTCAATCACTATGTGGTCATTGTTTCTCTTTTTAATTTCTGAAAGCATTGCGATTCTCTCCTGCTCCAGACTGTCATCAGTTTCTCCTTTTGGATGCTGTGGACAGTAATTAACTTCGGCTCGTTTTGGTTTCTTCACATTCAATACTGCTAGACTTTTTTTGTCAGTGGCCTTGTTCTTCAGTGAATTTATCTCCACCTCAGCACATCCCAGGCCTCTTAGTTTGGTCCGTAAGTTTGCCATTTTATACTTCAGGCTAATCTTCCAGCCATAACAGCCATTGAAAGACCCCTGTTCTCTCAGACAAGGATGTGTTTTGACAAGAGCTTCTGCAACATCATTCAGATCATTGTCACTAGGGTAGGCTTTGAACTTAATGATTTCCTCTGCAAGTCTCTCCAAAATGTGTGATTTTAGCTTTGGTGAAGGTTTCAAAAGAGTTGCATTTGTTTTGTAGTAAGCGTTAGCCTTCTCAAGTTCAAGTTCTGCGTCATATTTGAAATGTGGGATAGTAAAAACACTTGGCCAGACCCACTGCCATGTAGATGAAGCTGAACCTTGAGATGTAACAGGTTCTGTTTCACCCGAAGAGATGATTGAGCATTCTGCTGGGCCCTGTACTTCTTGGGGGAGTTCTTGTGTTATTGCATAATCTTCTGTTGCATTACTTTGCAAGTAGATCACTTTAAGACTTGCTTTATCTTGTATTTCACAGATTTCTGACAGATTTAGGTATTCATTTCCAAAATCTGCATCTTTATATTGAAGACGAATATCTTGCTGTAATCCAAAACTTGTCTTTATTGTCTGGCACAATTCCTCTATGGAGTCTGGAAGTCCCCTTGGCAGAACAAGCTTCCTGGCATCATTTTCACCAACGATGATTCTCAGTCTAATAGGCTGGGTCATTGTGTTGATCTAAATATTAAAAGACAATAGAAAAAAAATCCAATCTTAAACTAAAGAGACAATTAGACAGAAGTGTGTGTTTTATTTCTCAAATCTAAAATTGTGTCTGGTCAAAACAAACAAAAATAATCTTTTTTTCAAATATTTTTTAACTATGTAGGGACCGGATCCGACAGAACACTACTTGCATGTGTAAAAACGTAAGGCTCATTACGTTGCCATAGAAGACACAGACTGAACAAAAATGCAAATGATGTTGGGCATTTTGTTGGTTCTGAGTCAGGGTTTTGTGCAACTCGAGAACTTCAGGGGACTCCAGCTAAATATGTTTGGTGCATAGCGCAGAAAAATGCAGCAAGGAAAATGATTCACTCATTGTAATTTTTTTTTTTTTTTAAGCCAGACGAGGCTGCTTAAAAGTTCTGTCGGACCAGCCCCTAATTTTCTTTTTTAGCATTAATAGCCCTAGTGCAAATTCTGACGGATATCAACTTTGCCATGTTATGTATTGTGGAAAGATACTCACAAACAGTTCTTAATGTTTTCCCAGCCACTCAATGTGTCTCTTCAGTGTGACAAGACGCATTCCTGCTACTGAATAAGCTGCCAACGGGTAGTCATCCAAGAGTTCCCCATGCTCAATGAGAACCATCTCTTTTACATGTGACATACTCAACTCAAAAGCTCTGAAGTGGTCTCTGTACCAAGCACCCAACTTTTGCACTACAAAATGGACCTTGCCTTGCAAAATACAGATCTGCAATATTTCCGCAAACTCAGACCAAATAAATGCCCATGGACAACAATCATTCCTTTGCTGTAGTTCATTCCATTGTATGACACATTTGATGTCAAATGGGCATCGTTCTCATCTGGTAACCTATGCTTGATCGCGACTGCAATGTCAGATTTCAGCAAATCAACTAGCACTGGTGAGGTATTAGTTACCACAAAAGATGTTCTTTGGTCAGAGGAGTGCAAATGAGACGCAATCATGAGCTGATGTTTTCTGGCAAGTGTAAGAGGTATATTTTTAAAGCAATTGGTATGGCGAGCAACCTGTTTAAAAAAACTATGCTTTGCCTCAAACCTCATTGTCCACCTATGAACAAGAGGTCCAAAGAGGCGAATCATAAGAGGGTAATGTTCTAAATAATGATGCTTAGGAAGAAGGTTAACATTTGGAAAGAGCTCTTGGTATCTCTGGCGATGTTCACTGATTTTACATTCAAGATATGATATTGATTCATCAGAAAGGACAGGGGGGCTACATCAAGCTCCACTATGTCATTAAGATCCAAAATAACATGCCAGGCAGGTTCAGTCTCAGGAACAAGAGGACCAACAATGAAAGGCAACAATCTAAGCAGAGCCCAGTTTTCATGGGCATTTCCACCGATACTTTTCTTTACTGAGAAAGTTTTTGGTATCTGGTGAGGACGATTCGTTTTATCTCCCCATTTGTACTCAAAATTTTGAATTAAGTGGTTTAGTTTCTCAAGAGTAAAATATTTCTTTGAGATAAAAAGAGCTAAACAATGTGCTAGCTCCACTGGTATAACACCCTCGAACAAATCATGTACTACATCTGGGGGATAACCTGCAGTCACATAAAAATGAGTAAGATTCTTACTTAAAACACAATCTCGTTTAACACCACAACACGCCTTTTCAGTTTCCAGAACAGATTTTAAATGTGCTTCGTGAAGTCCCTGTGTTCGACACTCAAATGCACCAGCAGTCAATGACTGAATTTCTGATTTCTTAGCAATACAAAACCTGCATATATATTCAAGTCAAGTCAAGTCAAGTCACCTTTATTTATATAGCGCTTTTTACAATACAGATTGTATCAAAGCAGCTTCACAGTGATAACATGAAAATAATACAAAAAACAATTTCATCATCGTCTACCATTAAGGCAGATCTATAATATTGTTGAATATTAAATGTCCCCAACTAAGCAATCTAGAAGGCAAGGCAACAGCGGCAAGGAACCAAAACTCCATCAGGTGACAGAATGGAGAAAAAAAACCTTGGGAGAACCCAGGCTCAGTCGGGGGCCAGTTCTCCTCTGGCCAATGAGTGAACAGTGTATGAAGTTCAGAATGAATCAGAGTATTTGTCCAGTTCCGGTTGGTTGAAGTCGGAGTGGAGAGGAGGAGAAACTGGTTGACACTTCAGGTCAGTGGCGTCGTCGTGTCCTGGCGCTGGTCCTTCATCAGATCTGGATACGGCCTGGTTCCGGTGGACAGCGGTAAACCTCGGGATAGACAGAGAGACTAATATTAGCGTAGACGCCATCCTTCTTATGATGTACCAAGTACATCAGGATTTACGGGAAGTGTTCCCGGTCCCGGCTGTTCTAAACTATGCAGCCTAACATTGAGTTATAGAAGTCTATAATGTGTTATGTGTATGCTAGGCCGAAGAGATGTGTTTTTAGTCTAGATTTGAACTGACAGAGTGTGTCTGCTTCCCGGACAATGGTAGGAAGACTGTTCCAAAGTTTTGGTGCTAAGTAGGAAAAGGATCTACCGCCAGCAGTCGATTTTGATATTCTAGGTATTATTAACTATCCGGAGTTTTGAGATCGCAGTAGACGTGAAGGACTATAATGCGTTAAGAGCTCGCTCAAGTACTGTGGAGCTAAACCATTTACAGATGGTACTCAACCAGAATGCCTATTACCGCCGCGACAGGCACCGCGGCAAAACTACCGCGGTAAAAATAATCCAGTCGCATTTCAAAGTCATTCGCGAAATGACCGCCAGGTGGCACAGAGGGACATTGTGCAAAACAGCAGCTATTGCCGTATTTTGAAATGTAAGCGGGGTTCATGTCAATTAACAGATGAAATAGGCTACTATAGAACATTGTTTAGGACAGAAAAATAGAATCATAATTTAAAAATAGAGACGAGAACAATATAGCCTTTATTTCATATTGTAGCCTACGCCTAGACGTCGGTGGGCGACATAAGCCTATTGCCCGTTGGGAGCAGCGTGATAAAATAATAATAATAACAAAAATAACGAACAAAAATAAATTACGTGCAAAGAAGCTGATTATTTGTTTACTAGGCTACTCTATTGAGGAATAAGACGGATGATGAGCGCTTCTCTGGAACAGATTGGATAAACCGGGCATTTCTAAATGAGTTTCATGGCCGAGTGATAGAACTGACGTATCGGTCATTTGGATGACACGGGTTCGAATCCCGAACAAACATAGACTATTGTACATTTTAGACTATTAATGCATGTCATAGCCTGTTATTAATGCAGACAATCAAACAAACAAAACATTTTTTTTATACAGGATTGCCTTTTTTTTTTGGTTTCTATAAAGAGTTTGTAAAACATGGTTTTAAGCAAGGTGCGATTTGCCAGGGGGGACGAGGATTTCCTTCTGGTCTAAACATAACTGCTTCTGCTGAATTATTTTAATCCCCCGTCCCTCCACAGTAACCAATGCTATAAATTACTTCACCAATAGACCATTTAAAATATATAATGTAAAGATATGCAACAGGCACGTTTAAACGACAAACAATAAAATCAGAACCAGTTTCAGTTCATGGTTCCAGTGGCTTTAATGCATGCACGGCTTTCAAAATGTCACAAAGCTTTTTGAGGATGTTTTGAATTAAATATTGAAGTTTATAATTAAGTATTTTGGCACACCACGCCGAGTGGCGCTATCCATTGTTCTAAAGTCGGGTTTTATTCTGGCATGTTGAATTAATGTTCGGCAGACGCGGCTGCGCGTTCATTTGGATTTATTTTTCTCATAACAGACAGCTATAACTTAGGCCCTTTAGGCTACTCCGTAGTTTTTTAGTCATACAGATCAGAGTAGAGTAGCCTACATCGTTCAAAACTGTAAACTTTTATTCATATTCAAACTTTTATTCAAAAGTTTATCTGTCGTCTCTGTCTCCAGGAACTGCGCGTCACAAAAATGAACCGAAAGCCACTTTCCTCCGCTCAGTCACGATAAGAAATCGGCTATGTCTAAAGCCTTTAAATGTCAAAATATTTAATAAATGTTATCTGATTAGGTAATCCGTATGAAACCGAGAGGTGCAGAAGATCTACTCAAACTAGCTGTGAGCGCTTCCCAATGATGAACGGACAAGGGTGAAAATCTCGCTATAATTAAATGTAGTCTAGGCTAAATCACCCTGAATTAAATTGTAAAAATAGATCAGATAATTTATTTGTCGAAATGTTGCGATATTGTTTAATTTAAGTTCATAATTATTATATAAATGTTATTTAGTTTAGCAGCAGCAAGCACTGTGGTTCGAGATTTATATAAAAAAATAATAATAGCTAATTCACAAATCGCGCACCCTTGTTGTAAGGATCCAAAGATCCCCGTGGAATTTAACATTGAGTTGAACATTGTATTCATGACAACAAATAAACATGCGTTTGTATTTAGGTTTGCTTGGAAAAAGCTGGCCCAAACCGAGGTAGTGTTTTATTTCTTCAATTATTGAAATAATTAAATGTTTATTAATAAACTTTTATGACAGAAACATTAGCCTACATAGCCTAAATAATTTAATTATTTCATTATCAACACTTTACTATAGCCTAATGCTAATGTCTAGTGTGAATTCCGACTTCTCTTTGTTTTAAGTCGGTCTCAGACTCAGATCGCCTGTGGGGGGTTGGGGGATCAGGAGGTGTTAAATGTTCTGTCTTTCATATGGAGAGTGAGCCTGATGACCAGGCAAAGGCAACATACTTTTAAAGATAAATCTCTCGATGTGTCCAAATGTAGGCCCTTAAATTATAAATATTGTAGTTTTATGTATTGTATTTAAAGAGGTTTCACACACACTTTCAGTTGAAGTGTTCAACCCATTTGTTTCAACTGGTTTTGTAGAATTTTAACACGTTTGAGTAGTGTGTTTGTCAACAATCTGGCATTATCTAAACATGAACTATCGACGAAACGCGTTCTTGCCAACTAAACGAATGCGATAAGCAGCAGATACAGAGCTTTTTATTCGCGATCCACCTCGTTTTATTGTACGGTGAATTCAACCAGGCATTCTGTTTGAAGCAAGACTCAATCATTTGTTACAGTTTCTTTTTCGTAATTTGTATGGATGACACACAGCGATATCAGTAGCCTATTATCAGTTGTACAATGGGGGTACCTGAAATCTTGTTTAATGTAGAGAGAGACCCGGCGCGCGCAGTGCTAATCAACTAAAATAAAAGAGTTCCAGCGCGAGAGAGAAGCAAAGAAAATCTTAATTTATGTTGCTTTGAACTATTTTCGTTTTGTAGACTAGCTTACTGTTTTAATTGTTTATTTAGCTGCAATTTATTTGGCAATACAGATTTAAAATGTCGCAAGAATAAGATTCTGTTTCTTACTTAATAAACTCTAACTCGATGCAACCCTGTTTTAAATAAATAAACTGCCCCCGACACTTTATTTAAACCTTGAAATGTCCAGGATCTGTTTTTAAAAATGTCTTCCTTTGCTATGGCGGGTATCAATTGTCAGTCATCTCAATTTCGTGGATGATTCACAAAACAATAATTTAGCAGATTAAAGATAGCTTCGTCATTTTCATTTTCTGACGCGATCGGCTGATAATCTTCCTTCATCAGTTTTGTCGTCTGTGCAGCGGCTCTACTGGAATCTAGCAAATGTATGTTATAATGTGCCATTGATAATTAAACAAAACGCTTGACTTCAATAAACAGTTACCTATCTAAGCATCAAGAATGGTAAAACATTTAACGCTGTCAGCAAAAGTTAGTGAGATTCGATCTCATCGCTTGAAGCTCCGTGAAAGCTCGTGCTGTTGCGTTGTCCACTGCGCTATCGTCGATCCGCTGATAAGACGTTGCTCTTGCAAAGCCTCATTGATGTAGCCTAATATTTTTCTATTGCAATGTTTTGTGTTGAAATGTTTTCATTATTTATTCAATGTATTAGGCCTACATTTAATTTCAGTCTTGTGATTATATGAATTAATTTAACTACATGTTTAACTTGAATTGATCTGTTTTACCACATTTCAATCACTCTCAATGAGCCGCGTGTCACGGTTCATAATCCACTGTTTCCTTCCCGTCTCGTGTAACTGTTGTGTTGTGTTGTGGGTGTGTGTGAGTGGGCGTTTCCGCTCATTCTGGCAGATCAGTGATCCAGCTGATCTCACTCATTGTCACCAGCTGCAGCTCATTCACTCTCCTATAAAACCTCACTGCATTCTTCTCTCATTGTCAGATCGTTGTTTGTCTCTCGTGTGTGATCCCGTTCCTGTTGGCGTTCTGTTCGTGTCCCGTTCCTGTTTCTCGTTCACTTTGGATACGTCATCACCTGGATCATCACGTCTGCACTTCACTTCACGGACATCATCGCTGACCATCCAGTCCCTGTGTCACCAGTGCTATTTACCACGGGACTATACTTTATTCTAATAAATCTGAGTTTACTTGCATATCTGCTTCCGTCTCTGTGTAAGCATGACAGAACGATCTGACCATGCTCAGGAAGCAGCAAGTAACCAGTCATCACTAGACACATTTGTCAGCACCAGCATTCAACGTATGGACCAGCAAGAAAGAAATCTTAATGATACAGCGAGAGCAGTTCAAGCGCTGGTGACGCAGGTGTCCGAGCTCACCCAGCAACTTCAACTGCTGCGAGGTCCCGCTGCGCCACCCACACCGCCCGTTCTCCCCCCACCACCGGACAACGCCTCCCAGTCAGAACCCCGCCTTCCAGTACCGGAGTCCTATGCAGGTGAGCCCAATTTTTGCAGAGCATTTTTAACTCGCTGCTCGATGCATTTTTCCCTGCAACCCAGGACTTTCTTCAGCGAACCCGCCAAGGTCGCGTTCGTCCTCACACTACTGACTGGGAGGGCAGCGCTATGGGGAACGGCGGTGTGGGAGAAACAAGATCCCTGCTGTGCCTCGTTCCAGACACTCTCCGCCGAGATGAGAAGAATCTTCGACCGTGCCAGCACCGGGAGAGAGGCGGCCCGCATTCTAGCGGAGCTCAAGCAGGGAGAGAGATCAGTCTCTGACTATTCGATTGAGTTCCGGACTCTGGCGGTAGAGTGTCAATGGAACGAGGAGGCGCAGTGGGACATGTTCCTGCATGGGCTGGCTGACCGCATCCAGAGGGAGATCTACGCCCTGGATCTGCCCACGTCCCTCAATGAACTTATTGAACTGGCTCTTCGAGTAGACGCACGACTGTCCCGGGTCGAGCGACGGATGCTGCCCAGCCGAGGAGCGGGAGGAGTCGAGAGTCAGCGGTCCAGCGGCGGGGGTGCGGTCAGTCCCATCTACGATCCCGAGCCCATGCAGGTTGGGCGAGCTCGGCTTACTCGGGAGGAGAAGGAGAGGCGGAGATCCCAAGGACTTTGCCTGTACTGTGGAGCATCTGGACATTTTGCTTTCAACTGCCCAGTAAAAGGGCAAGCCCGGCAGCAAGTATGAGGCTGCTGTCGGGTGGGATCTCCGCCGAGAAGACCTCATCAACATCTACGCTCCTCCCAGTAAGACTAAGATGGTCAGCCAACGAGCACGAATGTCAAGCACTGGTGGATTCCGGGGCCGAAGGTAACTTCATGGATTATTCATTTGCACACAAGTTTCAAGTTCCCCTCCGTTCACTCTCCCGCAAGATTGAAGTTCACGAACGGCCAAGATCTACCCAACATCTCACTCACCACCGGACCCATCACGCTCGTCACGTCAGGCAACCACACCGAGACCCTTTCATTTTACATTTTGGACTCTCCCCTCGCACCCATTGTTCTAGGACACCCCTGGCTCATCAACCATAACCCCAAAATAGACTGGCAACAACGAGCAGTAGTGGAGTGGAGCACTAAATGTCCTGTCCTGTCCTGTCTTGTCTCTGCTTGTTCGTCTGTTTCGGTCTCTGTGTTTCAGGAGGAGGCAGTGGATTTATCTAACGTGCCCGGAGAGTACCAGGACCTGAAGGAGGTGTTCAGTAAGTCTCGGGCTGCGTCTCTTCCTCCGCACCGTCCCTACGACTGTGCAATAGATTTACTGCCAGGTACAACTCCGCCTAAAGGCAAGTTATATGCGCTCTCTGTTCCAGAGAGGGGGGCCATGGAGAAATATATTTCTGACTCTCTAGCAACAGGGTTCATCCGTCCTTCCTCTTCTCCAGCGGGGGCGGGGTTCTTTTTTGTGGGGAAGAAGGATGGATCTCTGCGACCTTGTATTGATTACCGAGGGCTGAACAGCATCACGGTAAAGAATACTTACCCTTTGCCGTTGATGTCTTCAGCCTTCGAGAGGTTGCAGGGAGCGTCTATCTTCACTAAATTGGACTTACGTAATGCTTATCATTTGGTCCGCATCAGGAAGGGGGATGAGTGGAAGACTGCTTTTAACACCCCCAGGGGGCACTTTGAATACTTGGTCATGCCTTTTGGGCTGTCCAACTCCCCAGCAGTCTTCCAGGCGCTCGTCAACGACGTGCTGCGAGATATGGTCGACCAGTTCATATATGTCTACCTGGATGACATATTGATTTTTTCATCATCTCTCCAGGAACACGTGCAGCACGTCCGGCGAGTGCTTCAGAGGTTGCTAGAGAATGGGCTTTTTGTCAAGGCGGAGAAATGCGATTTTCATGCACAGTCTGTTCCTTTCCTAGGTTACATTGTGTCGGCTGAGGGAATACGTATGGATCCTGAGAAGGTTAAGGCTGTAGTAGAATGGCCAAGTCCAGATTCCCGTAAGGCCCTACAGCGGTTTCTGGGGTTCGCCAATTTCTACAGAGGGTTTGTTCGCAATTTCAGCCAACTAGCCTCACCTCTGACCGCCTTGACCTCCCCCAAGACTACGTTCAGGTGGTCAGACGCAGCTGAGGCTGCGTTTGCCAAACTCAAGAGTCGCTTTGTTTCGGCTCCCATCCTGATTACCCCTGATCCATCACGTCAGTTCGTGGTGGAGGTCGATGCGTCAGAGGTGGGGGTAGGTGCAGTGATATCCCAACGTTCTCCCACAGACGACAGAATGCACCCATGCGCGTTTTTGTCCCACCGCTTGTCCCCTGCCGAACGCAACTATGACATTGGTAACAGAGAGTTGTTGGCAGTCAAGTTAGCGTTGGAGGAATGGCGCCACTGGTTAGAAGGGTCGGGGGTACCTTTTATCGTCTGGACCGACCACAAGAATCTGGAATACATTAAAACCGCCAAAAGATTGAACTCCAGGCAGGCTCGGTGGGCACTTTTTTTCGGACGTTTTGATTTTACTCTCTCGTACCGCCCGGGTTCCAAGAACATCAAACCCGATTCTTTGTCGCGCATTTTTGACCGTTCCGAACGCCTGTCTACTCCCGAGTGCATTTTACCCGAGAATCTATTTGTCTCCACACTCGTATGGGAGGTCGAATCGAAGGTCAAGACGGCCTTAGAAGGGGTAACGCCCCCGGTCGGTTGTCCACCGAATCGTTTATTTGTACCGGAGGGATTAAGGTCTGACGTTATTCAGTGGGGGCATTGTTCCAACGTGGCTTGTCATCCAGGAGTTAGTCGTACCAAGTTTCTGGTTAAGCAACGATTCTGGTGGCCACTTATGGCTCACGACGTTCACAATTTTGTATTGGCTTGCTCAGTTTGCGCCACTGGTAAGACTTCCAATCGACCCCCTGATGGGCTACTTCAACCGCTGCCGGTCCCTTCGAGACCCTGGTCCCACATTTCGCTAGATTTTGTCACCGCCCTCCCACCCTCCCAGGGTAACACGGTAGTTTTGACCGTGGTGGACCGGTTCTCGAAGGCGGCCCATTTCATTCCCTTGCCCAAATTGCCCTCAGCCAAGGAGACAGCGTTGACCGTCGTTAATCACGTCTTTCGCTTACATGGCCTCCCGACAGACGTGGTTTCCGACAGAGGACCCCAATTTGTGTCCAAATTCTGGCGAGAGTTTTGTAAGTTATTGGGGGCGACTGTCAGTCTGTCCTCAGGGTTTCATCCCCAGAGCAATGGTCAAACTGAGAGAGCCAACCAGGATTTGGAGAGAACGTTGCGATGTCTGGTTTCCAAGAATCCTTCCTCATGGAGCCAACAACTAGCTATGGTGGAGTACGCCCACAATACGTTGCCAGTGTCATCTACGGGCCTATCTCCGTTTGAGTGTAGTGTAGGTTACCAGCCACCAATCTTTCCTAGTCTGGAGTCCGAAGTCGCGGTCCCCTCCGCTCACGCCTTCGTCCAGAGGTGTCATCACACTTGGACTAGAGCCCGCGAGACTCTACTCCAAGTGGGAGCGCGCACCAAGGCCAAAGCCGATCGCCACCGGTCTAGGCCTCCCGTATACGTCGCTGGTCAAAAAGTGTGGCTTTCTACCAAGAACATTCCTCTCCGCTCCGTCTCTAATAAACTTGCTCCAAAATTTATCGGCCCGTTCACTGTCACCAAGATCATTAGTCCGGTGGCAGTCCGCCTCAACCTCCCTCCAGTGTACAGGAGAATTCATCCCGTATTTCATGTATCCAAAATCAAGCCCGTGTTTTATTCTCGAATTAATCCGCCAGCCCCGGTTCCCCCACCGCCGCGACTCGTAGAAGGGGAACCATCATATTCGGTAAATCGTATTCTGGACACAAGGCGGAGGGGACGCGGAGTCCAGTACTTGGTGGACTGGGAAGGTTACGGTCCGGAGGAGAGAAGTTGGGTGCCTGCCAGAGACATCCTGGATCACTCCCTTATTGATGATTACAATCAACAGGTAAGGGAGTCTAGGGACGCCAGGAGGCGTTCCTAGGAGGAGGGGTACTGTCACGGTTCATAATCCACTGTTTCCTTCCCGTCTCGTGTAACTGTTGTGTTGTGTTGTGGGTGTGTGTGAGTGGGCGTTTCCGCTCATTCTGGCAGATCAGTGATCCAGCTGATCTCACTCATTGTCACCAGCTGCAGCTCATTCACTCTCCTATAAAACCTCACTGCATTCTTCTCTCATTGTCAGATCGTTGTTTGTCTCTCGTGTGTGATCCCGTTCCTGTTGGCGTTCTGTTCGTGTCCCGTTCCTGTTTCTCGTTCACTTTGGATACGTCATCACCTGGATCATCACGTCTGCACTTCACTTCACGGACATCATCGCTGACCATCCAGTCCCTGTGTCACCAGTGCTATTTACCACGGGACTATACTTTATTCTAATAAATCTGAGTTTACTTGCATATCTGCTTCCGTCTCTGTGTAAGCATGACACCGCGGCGCGGCGGCAGATTACGCAATAGAGAGAATAAACTGACACTTTTCAAAGTCTGCGATTGTAGCGCCACTTAGCGGTCAAAGGCAGCAAATACACCCCCGCAATTTTACCGCCGTGGGATTTTATTTATTAAAAATAAATTTTAAAATTTATACGATGTTTAATAGGCAGCCAATGCAGTGTTGACAGAACGGGGCTAATATGGTCATACTTCCTGGTTCTAGTAAGAACTCGAGCTGCTGTGTTTTAAACTAGCTGTAGTTTGTTTATTAAGCGTGTAGGGCAACCACCCAGTAGAGCATTACAATAATCTAGCCTTGAGGTCATAAACGCATTAACTAATTGTTCTGCATTATTCATTGAGAGCATATGACGTAATTTAGATATATTTTTAAGATGGAAGAAAGCGGTTTTACAGATACTAGACACATGACTTTCAAATGAAAGATTGGTATCAAAGAGCACACCCAGGTTCCTAACCGACGACGAAGACTTAACAGAGCAGCCATCAAGTGTTAGACAGTACTTTAGGTTATTACGTGTGTTTTTTGTCCAATAATTAGAATCTCTGTTTTTTCTGAATTTAGTAGTAGGAAATTACTAGTCATCCAATTTTTTATATCAGCTATGCATTCCGTTAATTTTGTGAATTGGTAGGTTTCGTTAGGTTTTGAAGAAATATACAGCTGAGTATCGTCGGCATAACAGTGAAAGCTAATTCCATGTTTCCTAATGATATCTCCTAATGGTAGCATATACAGAGTGAACAGCAGCGGTCCTAGTACTGAGCCTTGTGGTACCCCATACTGAACTTGTGATTGATAAGACATCTCTTCATTTACTGCTACAAACTGATAACGGTCAGATAAGTATGATTTAAACCATGCTAGTGCAATTCCACTAATGCCAACATAATGTTCGAGTCTATTTAAAAGTATGTTGTGGTCAATGGTGTCAAATGCAGCACTAAGATCAAGTAATACTAATAGAGAGATACAACCACGATCAGATGATAAGAGCAAATCATTTGCGACTCTAACGAGAGCTGTCTCGGTACTATGGTACGGTCTAAATCCGGACTGAAAATCCTCGCAGATATCATTTCTTTCAAGAAAGGAACACAGTTGTGAGGATACTGCTTTTTCTAATATATTTGACAGAAATGGCAGATTAGAGATCGGCCTGTAATTGACTAGTTTTGTAGGATCAAGTTGCTGTTTTTTAACAAGCGGTTTAATCACAGCTAGCTTAAAGGTTTTTGGTACGTATCCTAGAGACAAAGATGAATTAATGATATTAAGAAGAGGATCTATGAAATCTGGAAGCATCTCTTTCAGCAGCTTAGTTGGTATAGGGTCTAACATGCACGTTGTCGATTTAGATGATTTGACGAGTTTGCAAAATTCTTCCTCTCCTATAGCAATGAATGAATCAAATTTTCCCTCAGGGAGACTACAATGCACTTCCTGATGCGATACTGTATTAGACGGTTGCATAGTTATAATTTTGTCCCTGATATTATCGATCTTATAAGTGAAGAAGTTCATAAAGTCATTACTGCTGTGTTGCTTGAAAACTTCTGGGCTTGAAGCTTTTTTTTCTGTTAGTTTAGCCACTGTTTCAAATAAATACCTAGGATTATGTTTATTTTCTTCTAATAGGGTTGAAAAATAAGCAGATCTAGCAGCTTTTAAAGCCTCTCTGTAAGCAATCGAGCTCTCCTTCCATGAAATCCGAAATACCTCTAGTTTTGTTTTCTTCCAGTTGCGCTCCATTTTTCTGGCTGCTCTCTTAAGGGCCTGAGTGTGCTCGTTGTGCCACGGCGTTGGACTATGTTCTTTAATCTTCTTTAAGCGCAGCGGAGCAACTGTGTCTAAAGTGCTGGAAAAGAGAGAGTTAAAAGTTTCTGTTGCAATATCAAGTTCTTCTAAGCTATCCGGGATGCTGAGATGATGAAACTGATTAGGAAGATTATTGATAAAGCAATCTTTAGTGGCAGAAGTAATCGGTCTAACATATTTATAACACAGAGTCGGCTTTGCAGCCTTGGCTAAATGTAATTTACACGAGACTAGATAGTGATCTGAGATGTCATCGCTCTGCTGCAGTATTTCAACGGCATCAACATCTATTCCATGTGATAGTATTAGATCTAGAGTATGATTACGACAATGAGTAGGTCCTGACACGTGTTGTCTAACTCCAATTGAGTTTATAATGTCTTTAAATGCCAATCCCAATGCATCTTTTTCATTATCTATGTGTATATTAAAGTCACCAACAATTAGTACTTTATCTGCAGCCAATACTAATTCTGATAGAAAGTCCGCAAATTCTTTGATAAAGTCTGTATGGTGCCCTGGTGGCCTGTATACAGTAGCCAGCAGAATTTTCAAACGGGATTTATCGTTTACACTAGATATTTTTACATTAAGCACCAACACTTCAAAAGAATTATATTTACAACTAGATTTCTTAGTGGTTTTGAAAATATTACTATAAATTACAGCAACACCTCCTCCTTTGCGTTTCAGACGAGGTTCATGTTTCTAACCGTAATCTTGTGGGGTTGACTCATATAAAGCAATGTAATCGTTTGGTTTTAGCCAGGTTTCTGTTAAACACAGCACATCTAGGTTATAATCTGTAATCATATCATTAACTATTAGCGCTTTTGAAGTAAGAGATCGAATATTCAGCAACCCAAGCTTTATCATTTGCTCATCCGTATTATATCTGTTTTTTATTTGTTGAAGATCAATTAAATTTTTAACCTTAGATGGGTTTGAACGTTTTTTGGATTTCCAAGTTCGGGGAACAGACACAGTCTCTATATGATGATATCTAGGTGAAAGAGGCTCTATGTGATGGGATTTATCTGACTTTGGTGACGTGAGGCCGCTAGCAGACGGTCGGTTAAGCCAGTCTGTCTGCTTCCTGACCTGAGGCCCAGATTGTCATGTTTTATCTCTAAGACTATGAGCCAAATTACTAGAGAGAAGAGCAGCACCATCCCAGGAAGGATGAATACCATCTCTTTTCAACAGGTCAGGTTTGCGCCAAAAACTTTTCCAATTGTCTATGAATTATATATTATTTCGTGGACACCACCCAGACAGCCAGCCATTGAGTGAACACAATCTACTAACTCTCATCACTCCTGCGAACAGGAAGGGAGCCAGAGCAAATTACAGTGCTTGACATCGTACAGCGAGTTCACACACCTCTTTAATATTAATTTTGGTGATCTCCGACTGGCGGAGTCGAACATCATTAGTGCCGACGTGAATAATAATCTTAGAGAATTTACGTTTAGCATTAGCCAGCACTTTCAAATTTGCTTTGATGTCAGGCGCTCTGGCTCCCGGCAAACATATGACTATGGTGGCTGGTGTCTCTATTTTCACGTTCCGTGTAATAGAATCGCCAATAACTAGGGCACAATCAGAATAATTCTCAGAGGGTGTTTCACTGAGCGGGGCTCAGTGAAACTTCTTTCTTTTTTTTTTTCAGCAGAAAAACTTTCTAAAAAACCTCCAAGTCCATGAGCTCCTAGGTTGTCAGCTATTACGCAAGTGACAGTGCCTTTAACACATTCATTTAACTGAGCAATATACACGCCACGTTGCTCCAAGATGACTAAATCTTTCAACAGCGGTTCCAACACTTTTTCAAACCCAAAAGTTTTTATATCTTCACTTTTACAAAGCCCTGCTAAATAAATGGATGAAAGAGCTGAATGAGAGCCTGGTGGTAAATTGTGTAAGATCCAATATACACCACAAAGTTTGTGTTTTTTGCGTGAGGTCCCGAGAGGATTGCAAACCTCAAAATCATCAATGTAGAGTGTAATTAAGATCCTCAGTTCTTGAGCAGCTAGAAAGTCATTAGTAGTGTAATGCTTGCCATCTCGAAAAGACTTGTACACACTTTGACCACCACACAAGTCCACTGTATTTTCTTTAGCTGTTTGTTCCTTTAACACTCTATCCAATATGTGACTGTGACTTAATATTTCCTGCAATAACTCTAGTATTGAAATATACTGAAATGATCTCCTTTGATGTACAGATAGAAAATACTCGGCAGGCTCTACAACTTTAAAATTTAGTTTGTAGTATTGTTTTCTTTTAAAGGATGTAGCAAGTGGTCCATACTTCCCTACAATTTGAGCCACAGGGTTAGCAACACAAACAGATTTGGCAAGTTCTTCAATTACAGCTGGAGTGACATGGAGGTTATGGCTTTTGAAAATGTCTGTAAGAGTACGTTTTGTGAGTGGCGTACAAGCATCGCTTAACAAAAAATGCAGTTCTTCCAACAATTCGTCTAAAACTCTGGCAGGAATATGATATATATGTTCCAATTGCAACAATATTACAGCTACTTTCTGCTCAATTAATTTGGGCAAATTGACAACAGCAAGATCATCACTTTAAGACACTGACTCAGTACCAACTTCAGGAAATGACACATCAGTAGAACATCCAGCATTTACATCTTCAGAACTATGTGCTGCGTCTGCAAACACAGTTAAACCTGCTTTAAAATCTTTTTGTGAGTGTAAATTATGCTTTCTTTTTTTGTGTGAATAAAATGTACTTAAAATGTTTGTCTTGAATGAGCAACCTAAAAATACACAACTTACGGTCTCATTATTTTTCAAATGTGTTCCAATGTGAAGAAAAAAATCTTTTTCTGTGGAAAGGTTAGAACGCTCACATATCTCACATCGAAAAGTACATGAACATGTTGCTGTCTGTGTAGAATGTAATGGGTGAACTCTATACACGTGGGTTCTCTTACGTAGAGTTCTCTCCTACTGCGTCGAAGCGACACTACGGGAAAGATATTCTTTTTCGAGATTGAAGCCAAAAATTAATCCTTAATTTTGTAAATATGTAAAACGCTTTTCTGTAGCATACAACCTAAGGCGGAGCGAATCGCGCGCCCATTGGCTGCTTAGCCAGAAAAGCACAGCCTATGCGAGGCCAGTGACGCCAACCAATGAGGGCGCCCTCTGCGTCACCTCCCGCCGAAACGGGCGTGGTCTAGGCCTATAAATATGAGCATAGCTGTCTCCACTCTGATTTTCTATTCTTCACGAAGCTACACGCATCGTAGGACCGGATTCGAGCCACCACAGCCGTCTGATACAAGCACCTCAGCAGGACGAGCCCTTACCTGAAGCCGCTGGTCTTCGCCGCCTTCAGCCGCCGTTCCCTGCTGCGCTTCTCCGGCGTGGAATATCCTTTCTTTATCCTTGTGTGTGTTTTGTGTGTGTGTCCGCCCCCGCGTCACACATTTTTTCTCACAAAAGAGCAACGAGTGTCTTTTTAAAGATGCCTCGTGATTCCTGCGGCTCCTGCCGAGCCACGCTCATCGACGGGGACCACCACGTGCTGTGTGTTTCCTGCTTGGGCGAGGAACATGCAGCTATCGCTCTCGGTGATGGCGGCTGCCATCACTGTGACATGATGCCAATCGCGACTCTGCGGACTCGCCTGGCATCTTTCACGGAAGCTGCTCCTCCACCCCCTGTAGCGCCGCGCCGTAAAAAGCGCCGCGCTCAGCGGGTCCCGGAACCCCCCTCCACGAGGAGCTCGCCGCCGCTGCCGCCGTCGCTCTCCGACGGACAAAGGCCGCAGCCCGCCGCCTTGTCTGTCATGGACGACGACCAGCTAGCCGCATCTGAGGGGGATGACGACTGCTGTTCGCTTCTCGCTTCGGAAAGCGAGGGATGGGCGAGCTCCGTGGATCTCCCCTCCCCTGCTGTCCCGGAACGTCGAGGAGGGAAGAAAAGCATCGAAGCAGAGCTAATGCGTCTGCTCGCGCAGGCCGTGTCGAGCCTCGGCCTCGATTGGTCGACGCCCGAGGAGCCTGCCTTCAACCGGCTGGATGGATGCTTCCTTTCTGGAGACCGCGCTTCGCCCCCCTCCAGGTGTATTCCGCCGCCGGACAAGCTGCATCGGCGCTGCACACCATGGCGGTGCTTCAAATCCACCAGGCTAACCTCCTCCGCAAGCTAGACGAGGAAGGCCCGGGCGCGATCAACGTGCCGGACTTGCGTAGCGCCACAGACCTCGCTCTTCGTGCTACTAAGTCCGCCGCACACGCCATTGGTAGGATTATGGCCTCAGCAACTGTTTCTGAGAGACATTTGTGGTTGACGCTATCTGAAATGGCGGAGTCAGAGCGCTCTGCGTTCCTCGACGCACCCGTTTCAGCGACTGGCCTCTTCGGATCGTCCGTCAAAGACTTCGCGGACCGATTCGCCGAGGTGCAGAAAACATCGCAGGCAATGAAACATTTCCTGCCAAAGCGCTCCAGTTCCGCAACAGGCCGCCCTAAACAGCCGTCTGTTTGAACTCAGCAGCGCCCCGCGCCAGCCGCGCCAACCCAGCAGCAACAGGCCCGAGAGAGACCACGGTCTCGCTCCGCCGGACGCCGCCCGCCGCCACGAGGTCCTCGGCCTAAGATCACACTCAAGCCCGAGGCCTCGGCGCCATCCTAGCCTTGCTAGGAAAAAGACGGTGTTCGAGTCCCGCTGCGGCCGGACCTCCACCCAAGATTCCCGCTTGTACAGCCCTAAGTTCCGTGTTTGTACCAGCGTATTTAGCAGCCAACAAACCGGCCGTAAAGCCCGTTTGCCTGCACACAAACGCCGTTTTCACGGCGACCCAAATAAATCTAAAAAAAAGTTTAATTTCTGGTGTTCCGGCCACGGCCGATGGTGTAATGTGTGTATATGCAATGCCCACCCAGTGCCCATTCATTCACACAAGCACAGCCCCGTACAACACAGGGTTTGCACACATAAAATCGGCTCATGCCGATTGTGCTTTACATGTAGTGAGCGTGCCCACTGTCCAGTGCCCACAACTACTTCACACTGCACGCTCCGCGGTTTCTGTAAAAACGAAACCAACGAACGATCAGTCAGTTCACAAACACAGTATTCCCGGTGTTATAAGTGTAACACCCCGTGCCCACATTTATTCACAAATATAACGAGCCCTACGGGACTCGTCCCGCGCACTCTCTCTCGACTCAGAGAACAGAGCGCGCGCGGGATGCATACTGTGTTAAACATGCCCCCCACCTCAGACGCCACGGCGTCCATGTTACAGCACATGGTTGCTCTCGTGTCGCCGCCATTTCGCGACCAAGGCCCAGATTACATTCAACCCCTAGTCACGCGTGGGTGATGGGTGACGCAGATGCATGGGAAAGACTTCCCGGGGTCTCAGAATGGGTGCTAGAGACTATAAAAAGAGGCTATTCGCTACAGTTTTATCGACGCCCTCCCCGTTACACGGCGAGAGTCGAAACCATGGTAAAAACAGAAGTAGCACATCTACTTCGAGCCGAAATAGCGAAGCTATTGAGCAAAGGGGCCATAGAGCCTTTATCTCAAGCTCAGAGCAAAGGGGGTCTGTACAGCAGATATTTCCTGGTACCGAAAAAAGACGGGGGTCTCAGACCCATTTTAGATCTGAGGCATCTGAACAAAGCGCTAACAAAGCGAAAGTTCAGAATGCTCACGACCAGAAAAATCCTCGCGCAGATTCGCCGAGGAGACTGGTTTATGGCAATAGATCTGAAAGATGCGTATTTTCACATACAAATTGCGTCACGTCACAGGCGATTTTTGAGATTCGCCTTCGAGGGCCAGGCATATCAGTACACAGTCCTGCCATTCGGCCTGTCCCTAGCACCTCGTACATTTACAGTGTGCATGGACACGGCGCTGGCACCCCTGAGACTCCGAGGCATCCGAATTCTGAATTATTTGGACGATTGGCTGATTCTAGCTCAATCGCCTTCAGAACTCATGCGCCACAAGACCCTAATACTCGATCACCTCGAGCACTTAGGTCTGAGAGTCAATTGGGAGAAAAGTTCACTGTTTCCCAGTCAAGGGATCTCCTTTTTGGGACTGGAACTGAACTCGCTGTCTATGACAGCGCGGCTGTCATCACAGCGCAGGCAAAACACCCTGCTGATGGCGAAATCCTTCCGCAGCGGTCATGTAATGCCGCTCAAGAGGTTTCAAAAAATGCTGGGCCTCATGGCTTCAGCCTCGGCAGCTCTGCAGTTGGGCCTGCTGCGCATGCGTCCACTGCAGTTCTGGCTGAGAGCGCGCTTACCGCGCCGAGCATGGGTTTACGGCCGTTATCGCCTCAAGGTCGATCAGGAATGCATTTCAGCCCTGACACCATGGAGAGCGTCAGACTGGTACCGCTCAGGTGTAAGCCTGGGGACTTCCTCGAGCCTGAAGGTGGTGTCCACGGACGCGTCCACCTCAGGCTGGGGAGCACTGCTCGAAGGCAGACCGTTCTTTGGCCAGTGGGCGGAACGAGTCGAACTACCGCACATAAACTGCCTAGAAATGATGGCGGTGGACTTAGCGCTGAGGCGTTTTCGTCCTCGGATAAAGGGACACCACGTCCTGGTCCGTTCGGACAACACGTCGGTAGTGGCCTATATAAACCGCCAGGGTGGCGTGAGATCCAGAAACCTCTTCAGGTTGACGGAACGCATACTGGTGTGGGCCCAGCACAACCTGCGCTCGCTGAGAGCAATACATGTGCCAGGTCACCTGAACGTAGGACCAGACAGACTCTCACGGGACAACGTCCCGACGGGAAAGTGGTCTCTACACACACAGACGGTGAGTCTGTTGTGGGAAAGGTTCGGCAGAGCGGAAATAGACCTGTTTGCAAACCAGGAAAACGCTCACTGCCCGGAATTCTTTTCAAAGAGCGTGAACGCGCTGGCCAGTGTCTGGCCTCGCCGTCCGCTCTATGCTTTTCCCCCTGTCTCACTCCTGCCTCAAGTGCTGGAGCGGATCAGGAAAAGCGGATGCTCAGTGCTTCTTGTCGCACCATACTGGACGAATCAACCTTGGTTCCCAGTTTTGATGCAGCTGAAGAGTACTGCCCCGTGGCCGATCCCGGTGAGAAGGGACCTCCTCTCGCAGGCCATGGGCTCGATTTTGCATCCTCGCCCGGATCTATGGTCCCTACATGTGTGGGCCATAAATGGGTACCCGCTAACCTCCCTAGAGGAGTGTTAGACACGATCGAGCAGGCTAGAGCCCCGTCTACTAGACGGCTCTACGCGTCCAAATGGTCGGTGTTTTCTGGTTGGTGTTCAGACCAAGGTCTGTCACCACTCCAGTGCGGGGAAACGGAGATCCTCTCCTTCCTGCAGGAGCTATTGGATAAGGGAAGAACCCCATCCATGCTCAAAGTCTATGTGGCAGCCATATCAGCGTTCGTTAATCCAACGCTTGGCCATTCACTGGGCAGGAACGACCTGGTGGTCCGTTTCCTTAGAGGAGCCAGGAGGTTGAATCCTCCAAGGCCTCCTTCAGTCCCCGTTTGGGACCTTTCTACGGTGTTGAACGCCATGAAAGGGGCCCCTTTCGAGCCTATTCACACAGTTGACATGAAGCACCTGTCTCTTAAGACCGTGTTTCTTTTGGCTCTCGCTTCAGTGAAGCGTGTTGGGGATTTGCAAGCGCTCTCAGTTAGAGCTTCTTGCATGGAGTTCGGGCCCAACGACTCTGTAGTCGTACTGAAACCGAAGCATGGGTACGTGCCTAAGTCCCTCAACACTCCGTTCAGGGCTCAGGTCATCTCCCTGTCGGCTCTGCCGGCCTCTGAGGACGGAAATAGCTCCCTTTGCCCGGTTAGGGCATTAAGAGCTTATGTGTCCCGCTCCGCCGTTTTTCGGCAGTCGGAGCAGCTCTTTGTTTCGTTTAGTGGGCGCTCTAAAGGGCAAGCTGCGACGAAACAGTCTATCTCGATGGGTAGTGGACGCTGTAGCCTATGTCAGATAAACCATGTGCTTCTGATTTAATTTAATCAAATCTAATTTACACGCGACTCTGTCCTTCCTGGATTGCAACACAAGGGACACCATGGCGCCGGACATGTGACTCACTCACAGACAGCTCTGTTAGAAAATCAACAAACCCCAGTCTGTTTCACGACTCCCCTATGGGGGTCCACAGCGATCAGGGGATCATTAACAAATGATTAACCCTTTTAAGACAATAGGACAGTGTCTTGTTGTACGCTCCTGCTGATCTCATTAGCTCAGACGCACATACATACGCACGCTCAAAGGACACCTCACAAACTCTGGATTGTTAGCAGATGGTGACCCCAAAGTCCACGAGTTGCTAATTACATCAATTTCAGAAAACGCACATACATTGTATTTCCCCGGAGCTCAGCACAAAAGTTCAAACACGTGGTCTGAACGAACTCTGAACAAACCGTACACACACACACACACACACACACACACACAGACAATCTGGTCCATGGACACTGTGATCAAAAATCAATCCTTTCAATGTATTTGAAAATGTATTTGCGTTGTATGTCATGGTCTCTATACACAGACCGATTATAACTAAGTGTATTGTATAATCAAGAATGGAAATGTTTGTTTGGCCTCATGTAAGTCATAGAATCATGTAATTTCTTGCTAGCAAATCACAGAAAAGCAATCTTTGATATGGTTGTATTCGAGGAAGACTACTGATTTCGAATCTTTAACTCAAATTATGAAATTATGCATTCTGCCATTTATATCAGGTTATAACAGATTTAATCTCCATCGCACACTCCCAGGAGGCGTTTTCCTTAGCGAACCAAGAGAGTGGGTCACACCTGCCTTCCCAAGCCATTGGTCCTTACACCGGAGGGAGGCGTGACTTCACTCTCTTCAAAATGCCGCGCGGAGCTCTCCTCTGTGTGCAGTGGTGTTCCAGCAGAGAGAGACCTTTCCTCACTCACCGCCAGCCTTCTTTCGTTTGCTTTCTTTTCGTTTTATTCTAAGTCTTTATTTTCTTGATACTCTAACTCAAAACGGTATTCTTCCTAAGAGAATACCAGCCTAAGCCTAAGTTAACTTGACAAAATACGCGTACGCTCTGAACCTGAGTTACTCCTCACTTTCGCTTTGAAGATTCTTCCACGTGACCGCACGCGTCAGTCCCAAACAGACGCACCAGAAAGGGCACGGACAGAGTAACGTATTATTCTTAAATTTACCATCTGAAAGAACTGCTGTTAAGATTGTCTAAATATTGCTAAGGTTTTGGGGTCTCATTTTGATGTAAACTGTGTAAAACCTGTTTTGTCAAAGTTCTCATTCTTCTCTGATTTCCTCACAGAAACTTCTAACTCTCTCTCTCTCCCTCTCTCTCTCTCTCTCTCTCCTCTCTCTCTCTCTCTCTCTCTCTCTCTCTCTCTCTCTCTCTCTCTCTCTCTCTCTCTCTCTCTCTCTCTCTCTCTCTCTCTCTCTCTCTCGTTTCTTATTATGATAATTTTAATTTCGTTTTAGTTTGTTTGTTTATTATGCATATTTACTCATGTGTGTTTTGATTTAGTACATTATAACCGTTAGCTTGTGTTACATTAAATTCCATTAATCTTTTGAATTGAATCTGCCTATGTTCCATTATTGAGTCCCTGAAGGCGTAAGATCAAGTTACCAAGCTCTACCCTATTATAATATAATACTTAAATTGTCTAGAACACGAAAATATGATTTCTAGTGGCCACAGAAATAATATTTGACGGTGTTACAGACTGGTGATTCCCTATGCAAATTTCACGTGCACGTCTGCTGGACATACGTGTGCAAAATAACTGAATGGTGTTTTACCTAAATTCCCTTTGATTAAAGATAAATTTACCTACCTATATTAATGGTTATTACGAGTAATCGTATTAATTATTAATATAAGGCGACGTTTGACTCATTCCATATTTGGAAATAATTTAATATATGTATGCAACATAAATATTCATATCTCATGAATATCGTATCTCATTTGAGTTAATAAATCCCCTAAACAGAGTCATTTCCGCTACATATATAATGGTTCGAACGCTGGCACTTTCAAACTTGATTTTGGAACAGATTCAGATTTATGTTCATGTGTGATTTTGGAAGTTTAATGTTTACTCGCACGTAAATTTTGTATTGATAAAGTCGAATCAAAAAAACTGAGCAAGGCGAGAAGCCGTATCAGTAACGTAATCCACCAGTATTTTCCTGGATGTGGAAAACTGCAGTATACAGTCTCGAAACAGTCTAAGTTAGAAAAAGAAAAATCTCCTTTTGCTTGTCTTCGTGTAAACCTGTCGAAAGACCTGTTTTGAACAAAAGGAAAGTTCACAGGCATATTTACCGGTATTCTGTAAACCCCGGGAGAGAACGTACTCCGGGTCAGAAAAGAAAGATCTTTATTTTATTTCGTTAGCAACGAAAAATACGGGTGTAAGAGCTGGTCTAGCTAGCCAGGCAAGAACCCCGTTCCAGTGTCTGTATATACCAGACACAGAAGGCCCGCCGAGACCTTCTTCAACTTGTATTTGCAGTGTGATTTTTTGTTTTGCAAGAGAACTGCACGCGTGCAAATTGTGTTTGCTGAAACAATCTTTTCAGGCGTAACATTCTCAAAGTACCACCACGTGACTGTGTTCCGCGTGAGCGCAACACTGTCACCTCGTGGCCAACAGCAGGAAAGACCTGTTGTTCATTTATTTCCGTCTCGAGTGTGTTTAAAAAAACAAAAAACAAATTCACGACGAAGTTTATCTAATAAACTGTCTAAATACATATTTGCATTTACAGTCTGCTAAGATCGTTGAGAACAATTCTTTGTTTTGGACTGAGACATTTTATCCCGAGTTTGAGCTCCAGAAGTTGAAAAAAAAAAAAAACTTCTGATCATAGAATTTCTCAGCCAAAACCACTGGTAGCTCACTTGGAGAGAGAAGCGCGCCCCTTGTGGCGGTACCCCTCCAGGTCAGCTGCTACTCCTCTGCTCAACTCACTCTGTTCTACTTTGTTCCCATTTCTATCTGCCTCGATGACTCGTGGGTTGTTTGTTTGATTTAACAATTTACTAATAACTTCTATGTTACAGTGAATATTACTAGAAATCATTCTATTTCACTAAACAAAAAAAAACTTTTGGTTTCTTTCCCCAGCGTTTGTAGATTTGATTTGAAATTGAAACACATTAAGCTGTTTTGTTTTTCCCCACTTTGAATTCATCACATTCCAAACATTGATCACCCTGAAGGGAACAGCGCCCCCTTGAGGCAGCTCCCTTCTCAAGGCCGCTATCAGCCGGCTACAAATTTACTCTGTGTAACCTAATCCCAAGCAGGCCTTCACCAAGTATTATTGTATAATCATTACAAAACAACTTCAGTGTGTATTGTGATAATTATAAGGAAACATTCTAATCTCTTGTTAATTCCTCCCAGGTTTATTTGGACTTGATTTTAATCAATTTTAAATTTAAATTGGGATTTGACTTTGATTAATTTTAAATTTAAATTGGGATTTGACTTTGATTAATTTTTTTATTTAAATTGGGACCTGACTTTGATTAGTTTTAAATTTAAATTGGCATTTGACTTTGATTGATTTTAAATTTAAATTGGGATTTGACTTTGATTAATTTTAAATTTAAATTGGGATTTGACTTTGATTGATTTTGAATTGAAACTTGGATTTAACTTTGATTAATTTTGAATTGACAATCCACGGAGAGGAAGTAAGCCCCCTTGAGGCTCCAGCACCCATCGCAGCGGCCTACCGCTCCCCTCTTCCTGCTTCCACCCACATTGGTTTTCTGCTAAACATCCGATCGGGTTAGGTTATTTCCCAATAACTTTCCTCCTGTCTAACTACCTTCTACTTTGGGAATAGGTAACACCTTACCTAACGCAGGCTTCATTTGTTTTGTTTGTGTTACTTTTACATTACTCAATTTGGTTTAAAATCAAACAAATTTTGATTCATTTTAAAATCCCTTGTATATCCCATATTGTGTGTCGTATAGGTACAAATCTCAGCACCGGCAGTGGATTGTGGGAGCTCCTGGTTGTCCTCTGTGGGCGAGTCTGCCGACTGACGTTCCCACCACCGACCGTGCAGTGACTCTTGAGTTTCTTTTAGCTCTGACCATTGGTTACGGCACGCAGTAAGTGACGTCAGCAATCTGGTGCTCTGGAGTGCCAGCCACCAAGCCAGCGTGCAAGTCAATTGTTGGGAGGCGGAGCAAACCGTCGACAGCCCCTGTCACTCCAGTTTACTGGAGGGTTCTGTGACGCGCGCCCACTTTTGCAGTACGTTCGGCCGGTTGGTATCTCTGGGACTACCAGTGTTGTGTTTAAAGTCACCCTGTTTGAGAGGGCGTAACCGTGAGAAGGGCAACGAAGGATCCAAGGTCGCGACGGCCAGGTGCTTGGGGCGCCGGAGAGTTGATCGCGCTCGCGGGGGTCGATTGGAGTAACCTCAGTTCACCGCAGGTAAACCGAACCTTGATAAAAAAAAAAAAATGTATTATAAGAATAATTATAGTCATTACAAGACACAGAATCCTAGATATTTCCCCGGATACCTTCCCGGAGACACATCCTAGGTGCTATTTCCGCTGTTATAATTTGTTTTATTTTACTTTAAAATTTTCCTTTCCCCCCCGCAATCTTCTGATCCTTGTGCTCTGCATGTTCTGTTGTGACTTGTCTCTTTCAGTTCACTAAAAGAGACCCCAAGGAGCTAAGCAATAGAGTGACAACTGAGCAGCCTCTATTTCGGGTCATACGACGACCCTCCTAAACTATATAGGTCAGTTAGCCAAAAGTTCTTTAGGCGGCACACCGTACTAAGAACTCGTTGACCTCCCAACGCGTTTGTCTTTGCCCTTTTTGTGTGTGTTGTGTTCTTTTTGTCTCGCCAACAGTACGCCAAAATGTCACGTGCATCCAGCCCTGGGGAACAGTGGGACGGTCTTCATGCTTGGCTGAGCGCCATGACAACTGGCTGTCTGTCCAAGGACGCCGGCGACCCAAAGCTCCTGACCCGGCAGGAACTGGACACCAACATGGACGAGCTCATGTCCAACGACCCCACGCAGGCCTACAGCTCAAAAGACTGGAGCCGGATCATCGGAAGCCTCGCTCACTACCTCGTGGCACAGGCGCGTCTGCTGGAGACCGACAACGTCAATCTGGAAAAGGAAAAAGTAAAGCTACAGACTCAACGGGACGAGGCCCGCAAGGAGAAGGAACACGCACAGGAGCGTCTGGATCAGCTACTCCTGGAGAACGACACCGGAGACGGAACACGCCCGGAACTCCAACAGGAAGTGGACAGACTGCAAAAGGCCCTGGAGGACTTACGGATGGACACGGACAAGGAAATGCAGGCGGAGAAACAAACTTCGGAGGAACTCAACGACAAACTGCAACATTGCGAAGCTCTCATTGAAAGAGCACACAGTAAACTAAGAGACAGAGACGCTAAGGCCACGGCCTGTGAAAAACATTTGCAAACAGCTCGAGTTGAAATTAAAGAGCTTACCCAGCAGAGACACGATCTTAAATACGAACTTGACTTGGCCCACAGAGAACTCAAACACTCTTACAGGCTGCAGGGTGAGCTGCAAGGTGAGCTGGAAGGGGAGACACTCATCACTTCGTTCCCCCTCACCAGCGAGCCTGCGCTCCGCAGCCACACCCCCAAAGTTGAAGAAGAGGATGACAGCCCGCACCGCGACCCTGCACCAGCCAGCAGCCACAAGGGCCCCATCCTGGAGGGGCGGAGCCTCAGCCACCACACAGCTCCTAAAGAACTGGACAAGTTGGCAAGAAACATCCCTACATTCAACCCAAATCCCGCAGGGGGCAGTGACGTGCATGCTTATTTACAAGACATTGACTTTCACTTACAAACTGTGGCACACGTCACCACATGGGACAAGTTATACCTTCTCAGGATCACATCTGGTCGTGCCGTGAGAAGTTTCCTAGACCGTCAACCAGAGACTATCAAAATGAATTACCCACAGTTACGACAAGCCCTGATCCGCGAATTCTCCGATCCAGAGTCAGACCAAGGCATCATCGCAGCGATGGATCTCAAACAAGCCCGGCTGGAAACCCCACAAGAGTATTACGGACGCCTGCGACAAGTGTACTTCGGATCACGTAATGAGGCCAACATGGAGGAAGACCTCAATTTCAAAACACTCTTCCTGCGGAATCTTCACCAAAGTCTGAGCAATCATCTGGGAGTCCTCGTCTGTCCACGGACTATGTCGATTCAACAGTTACGTGACCTGGCTCACAAAGCATTCATCAAGCAAAGAACTGTGTCTGAAAAAACTGTAAAACACCCCACAATTTTTCCTGTCTCTGAACACTTCCCAGAACTGACACTAGAGGGCGCACAGAATCCCACTTTCAAACCCGTCAACAGAGAGTCAAGGCCATTCCAGGCCAGCAGAGGACAGCGCGGTCGAGGGGGTGCCCGTCCAAGACAGCAAAACGACCGCTCCGGGAGATTTGGGGATCGGCCCCGCCCCTCCCATCACCAAAAGGGAGGGGGCAACTGGGAAGCAGACCGGCGACCCAGAAGAGACCAACCCCCATCTCCCCGATCGCCAAGCCCAGAAAACCGGTCAAGGGACACCTCTCGACGCGACACGGGTAAACACAAGCTGGAGCACACCTCCAACAAAACCAGCGCAGCAACGTCTGAAGCAGCAGAACTCCTGAGCGTACTGAGAGAGTTTCTCCAAAAGAAACCTCACAAAGAAGACAAGGACAAAACTGACACTGCATGACTACACCGTATGCCTAAAGCCAACACCACTCACGACGCTCCTCCTGTGGACAACCCAACAGACACTGTTATGAAAACGCAACCCCTGAACCTCGCTGTTACATCACAAAATAACAGCCCCACTCACCCCCTCCAGGCAACTTTCCCCCAAAACACTGTTTGTCAGTCACCAACTAACGAACTCACTGCTGCATCACAAACTGACAACACCTACCAGTCACCCCGGCTGACAACAACACCTGATGAACAGGTCTGCAGCAGCCCTCACAACGAGATACCAGACAGTGCTGTCTTGACAATCTGCACTCATAACGAGTCGCCCGAAACCTACCCTCACTGCTTGTCAATCAACACACAAGACCCCACACCAACACTCCTTGGGAATCTCATTGAGAAAGGAGTGGCACGAAAATTGTACTTAACCATAACCTTGGAAAAAGACACTAAGCTAGAAGCCCTGGTAGACACCGGCTCTGATCTCACACTAATTTCTGCTCAACTGTTTGAAAAACTGAAGTGTGACGCTCAAAGACAAAATCGAACTCTAAATTTCCACACCTGTGAGTTAAAAGTGCAATCCTACAGCCAAGACGACATCCAACTAAAAAACATTGTACCGCTCCTGCTTGCACTCGGTCATATGAGCGTAGTACATCCCGTCTACGTCTCTCCAATGAACATTTATCCATTTCTCATAGGCAAGGACCTGCTGGATCGCTTTGAGCCTTTATTAGATTTCAAACACCTCCAAGTTTGGAGCCAAGTACGCAAACCCCTCCCCTTTCAGCCACACAAATCTGCTGAGCCAGACTGTCAGGTCACAGGGTTCACGGGAACTCCCTCAGCCAGCCATGAGAACACAGTCACAACAACTGAGAAAAGTTCAAGTTCGCTACTCTGCACTTTCAAGACCACCCAAGACTCTGACCACTACTGCCCCCAAGTGGACACTGACCTGCAGCTGCAGGACATAACCACAACAGACATTATTATGGCACTATGGGCAGACAACTCAGCCATAAGCCTCTCCCTTTTCAATACCATCATGGACAACACACCAGATCTGCCCTGTTCTAGCAAACGCACACGTTTCCCCTTGAACCCGCATCCATCATCCATGATATCTGCAAAAGGGATCTGTGTTTTGAACTTGAAATGGAATCATCGGTGTTTGACACATTACTTCCTGATCCTTCCGGACCCAGCCCACGAGGTCTACATTGGAGCAGATTTATTGATTCGTCTCAAAGCTCATGTGGACATGTTCAACGACGTTGTATGGGCCCCATTGACTTTACAGCCACCTGTCCCTCTCACTCTTGACAACCTGTTGTCAGGGCAGACCATCCCAGAAGTCTGCACTCTGATTAACGAACAAAGAACAGTGGTACCTGCTTATACCAAAGGAGTCGCAGTGCGGCTCAACCTGCGTCGTGGCCAAACCTTAAACCACACCCTGGGTTTCTTCCAGCCCTCACCCGAGTCTGGAGAACTCGGACTCACACTCGAAGCCACACCCCTCATCGAAGTGTCATCCCGGGTAGTCCACATTCTGTTCAACAACTGCACAGCAACTGACATCAGCATCCCAAGAGCCTACCGACTCGGATGGCTAGTGAGCCACGACTTTCATGACTTTGAACTGACATTGCCTGTCATAGGGCCCCTCCCGCCTGCACTGCTACCTGACGGGCATGCAGATGACACATTGCTCACAGCACCCTTTCAATTCATTGCCATCACATCTGTCATGTCAGTAGCCAAAGACCATGTGTGCAGAACAGAGCTGACAGAGGACCAACACCTCGCAGTGTACACAGTTTCCCACCAGCCTGACACTGAAACGAATGCACCTGCTATGCCTTGTCAAGCCAACCCGACCGATGACAAACCCACTGAAGAACCGTATCAAGGTTTTGAACAACAGGTGCAGCAAATCCTACTGGATGCCGATGCACTTAAAGATGATACAGACCGCCAGCAGCTCCGACAAGTCCTTTACAAATTCAAAGAATCCTTTGCTAAAGACTCTTTAGACTGTGGTCTCACCCACCTCCACACGGTGCGCATTCCCACGCACCCAGAGGCTCCTCCCACCTTCGTCAAGCAGTACAAAATCCCCATCGCCTCGCATGAACCGGTGCAGGAAATCATCGAGTCCATGCTGGAGAAAGGTGTCATTAGACCATGCAACAGTACCTACTCCGCTCCCATATGGCCCGTTCTCAAACCTAATGGGAAATGGAGGCCCACCATTGACTATCGAAAACTGAATCAACAGGTGCCGCTGTCACGATGGCCCATGACCCAACTTGAACAAGAACTACCTCGAATCAGAGGTGCCACTATCTTCTCAACACTCGATGTGGCCTCAGGATTCTGGACCATTCCAGTGCACCCAGAGGACCAACACAAGCTGGCATTCACATTCGGCAACCGACAATACACCTTCAATAGGTGCCCGTTCGGATACGCCAATTCACCAGCTGAGTTCAACATCTTCCTTAACAAAGCCTGCCCAGACGCCAGGATGAGAGGTAATCTGATCTACGTCGATGATGTGCTCATGAAAAGCACGACGGTGGCCGACCACCTGAAAGAAATAGACTATGTTCTGAACCAGCTATCCGCTGCGGGCACCAAAATAGCCCTCCATAAGGGACAATGGTGCCGTAACAAGGTGAATTACGTGGGTTTGCTAATCGGACCGAAAGGTATTGAACCACAATCAAACCGCATTCATGCCATCCAAAACATCAAGCCTCCCACTAACGTTTCTGAACTACGAAGCTTCCTAGGAGTCTGCAACTACTCTCGTCAGTTCATCGAAAACTACTCGGACATCGCCAGGCCTCTAACAGCTCTGCTAAAGAAAAACTGCCCTTTCGTATGGACAGACGCTCAGCAACACGCCATGGCAGAACTAAAAAGACATTTATGCACCGCTCCATGCCTTGCTTACCCTGATCCGACAAAAGAATTCCACCTGGAAGCTGGATTCTCGGACCAATGTCTCAGTGCTGGCTTATACCAACAGCACGACCAAGACAAAAAGGTGGTCGCTTATGCCAGCAAAACGCTTCTACCTCCAGAATGCAAATTCTCAGACTGTGAAAAAGCTTTGCTCTGTACCGTATGGGCCATTCAGCGTTTCTCCAGTTACATTGGAGCACAGAAGGTCATCATAGAGACTTGCCACCAGCCCGTAATGTTCCTGAACAGCCAGCGTATCAGAGACGGCGTGGTCACAAACTCACGCATCGCTACCTGGCTAATGGCTCTCCAAGGACGAAACGTGGAGGCCCGATATGCACAGAATCACAAGTCTGCTCTGGGGAACGGCCTGGCTGCATGTCAGAACTGCGCTGACATCTCACCTGCTGCAGTACTCGACACACCCGAGCCCCAACAGCCACAACTGACCTGTCACAGGTACTTCGACATGAATGTGTGCGAAGGTATGCCCACAGCTTACGTTGATGGATGCTCCTACAACAGCGAGGGCATCCTAAAGGCAGGTGCAGGCATTCTGTGGGTCGACGACCACCCATGCCCACCACAACACTTCAACCTGGGTCCCCAGTCTTCCCAATATGCAGAAATAGCAGCCATCCTCATAACTCTGCAAATCGCTGCAGTCCACAACATCAAAGAACTTCTCATCTGCACAGACTCTAACTATGCCAGACTCAGTTTTGTGTGCCATCTTCCGACCTGGCAACAGAATGGGTTCAAAACTGCAAACAACAAACCAGTCAAGCACCAGCACCTGTTCCAGGAATGTGAGAACATCACAACCACACACGATGTCACAGTGTACTGGAAAAAGGTGAAAGGACATTCTAAACTGCCAGGCCAGGACAAAAACTTTAACGACCAAACTGACGCCCTCGCAAAAGCGGGCGCCCTACACGGTGAACCGTGGTCCTCCCCAAACCCGACACCCACCCCCACCGTTGCTGTACTCACCCGCAGCCAACGGCTCTTACCTGCTACAGCCCCAGCTTCACAGCTGCTATCGCTGACCCCGCAGATTTCCAACAACGACATTGCTGAAATGCAAGCATCAGACTCTGCCATACAGACAATTAAGAACCACCTATCCGACCCCGCCTGCCACCCGATCTCACCTGCTGCCATCACTGATGACTCAGAACTCAGACACCTACATAACTCCAGACACATGCTCCGTGTGCGCGACGACATTCTGTGGTTTGCCCCCGATGACACCACACCGCCCAGGCTCGTGGTGCCACTTGGCCAAAGGGGGGTAATGCTGACGCACGCTCACAACACACCATATGCTGGACACCACGGTACCAGAGCCACGTATGACACACTTAGACAGGTGGCATACTGGCCGGGTATGCAACAGGACGTGGCCGAGTATGTGAGAGAGTGTCTAGTCTGCTGTCAGTTCCAACCGTCAAACCCAAACCACAGAGCCCCACTGCAACGCAGAGGAATCACGTTCCCGTGGTCAGATCTCCAAATTGACTGGGTAGGACCCCTCCCCCGGTCAACAAGAGGGAACAAGTATTTTCTCACGGTGGTGTGCCAGTTTACCAAGTGGGTAGAATGTCTACCAGCACCCAACGACACTGCCCAAACAACAGCATACCTCCTGATGAACCACATCTTCTCCCGATTCGGACTGCCACTAAGAGTCAACTCAGACAGAGGTACTCACTTTACAGCCGAGATCATGCAAAAGATCAGGAGATGCCTCGGGGTGCAAGCTAAACTTCACATTTCGCACCAGCCAATCTCATCAGGGCAAGTTGAGAGATCGAATAGATCGGTGGTCGCCATGCTGAGAAAGTATGTGTCGGCTAATCAGAAAGATTGGGATGTGAAACTTCCCCTGGTACTTATGGCCATCCGAGCCACCCCGCAGGAATCAACACGGGTGTCCCCGTTTGAACTCATGACTGGGCGGCAGATGACTCTGCCTTTACACCTGTTGTACCAGCCAGGAGACCACAACCTCATCACCGCCTACACCACGTCCCAATACCTGGACGAGCTCCACAAACACTTGAAAACAACTTTCGCCTTCGCCCAGCAACATCTGAAAACCAGCGCAGAAGGACAGAAAGCCTATTACGACAGAAAGGCATCACACCAGGAACTCAGCGTGGGCGACAAAGTCATGTATTACAGTTATGCCTTGCCACCCAAGCAGCTGTCAAAAAAGTTTCTGCCCCACTGGACTGGACCTCATGAGATTGTGAACAAACTTTCCCCCGTAGCGTACCAAATCCAGCAAAAACGGGGGCCTAGAGAACCAGTTCTCAGATGGGTCCACCGCAATCAGATTAAGAGATATGTGACCTCTAACAGGGACAGACAGGAAGAAGCCAATGCGAGCTAGACTCAACCACCGTCTCAACAGAACAACTGTCCCATAATACCCTGAACAACCCCGCTGACCTGTGCCTTCTCTTTCTCCCTTCTCCTCCACACCTCTCTCTCTTGCCTGTAATAGGATGCTGCTGTGGATGATCATCATGTGCTTCCAGACGACTAGCAGCCAGCCGCCACCCGACCTCATCTCCCCAGCACCGGCCTCGGGAATCGTGTTGAGAGAGCAGCCCGGACTGCTTATCACGAATTGCCGAACCCATCCCCAGAAGGTGTACGTGCGACTCGACCCTCGAAATGTCTACCGAGCACATTACCCAAAGTCAGTCGCCCAGTACAGTTGGGCAGGTGCCAGATGGACAGAAGCTGCCCTCGCCCACGCCGACGCCGACGTAGAACACATGCTGAACCAACTCGAGAAGGTGACCCTCACACAGGCCGAACTGGGTGGCCATAACAAACGTCCCAAACGGTTCCTGGGAGCGCTGCTCGGAGCCGCTGCTGCCGTAGGCACGCTGTTCAACATTGGTATGTCCAGTGTCAACGCCGTGAATATAGCCACAGTACGAAGACATGTAGCCGAAATCCAGACGGAACTTCCACAGCTGAAAGATCAGCTCACCACACAGAGCGCATCCCTGACCACCATAGGCCAGACACTGAGAGGAACCATCACAGTCCTCAACACCCACAGCGTCATGTTAAACCAGACTGTGAGTTCCATGAAACAACTGTTCACAGTTTTCCAAAATGACTTTGCCCAAACTCAGTTGGTCACCGCATTAATGACCGACATGCTCCGAGAAGTGAGCCAACGACGCACGTTGTCCGGCTGACGCTAAACCCCGAAGCCAAGTCACCGAGACGCAAGCCGAAATTGTGGGAAACCGATGGCTCGTGAACACCCCAGTGAGGTCAGCAACATTGACCTACGACCAACACGACACCGCTACACGTGTCAATCTGCCTAATCAGAGTTTCTGGCTTCAAGTCCCACGAGGAGCCATCCTCCACCTGGACGACCTAGCCTTGTACCATCTGCCCAGTGAAGAATACGAATCCGAACTAGAGATTCCGTCTTTCTTCAGGGACCAGAACTTCACTCTAGATCCAGAACTGGAAAGGTGGATTGCACAAGGGGGGGTCACAAATTGTACACATAACTTCCCTGGACTCAGCCCTGCAGCCCCTGTCCCGACTACCCATTCTGAACACTTCACCTGTCATCCAAGCATGGAACGCAGCGGACACTGCCGTGTGCATCTCCACCATCCTCGGAAATGCTCTATCCTTGGGCTTGGCCTTCATCCTATTCAGGAGAGTCGCCGCAAACCGAACCTCTACAGCCAAACTCACCGAGGCAGTCGCCGTAAGTTTCCGGAAGGGCCCTCGAAGGGATGACACGTCGTCAGAGAAGGTCGAAGACCTCATCAAACTCAGCCCTCAGTCTGAGTAAACCCTCTTCAGCCTCCTCCCATCCATACACCTGCCATCTGACCATGGGTACCAGGATGACTCGACCAGGCCAATACAAGCCCTGTCAACTCATCCAGGGGGGGATATGTAGCCTATGTCAGATAAACCATGTGCTTCTGATTTAATTTAATCAAATCTAATTTACACGCGACTCTGTCCTTCCTGGATTGCAACACAAGGGACACCATGGCGCCGGACATGTGACTCACTCACAGACAGCTCTGTTAGAAAATCAACAAACCCCAGTCTGTTTCACGACTCCCCTATGGGGGTCCACAGCGATCAGGGGATCATTAACAAATGATTAACCCTTTTAAGACAATAGGACAGTGTCTTGTTGTACGCTCCTGCTGATCTCATCAGCTCAGACGCACATACATACGCACGCTCAAAGGACACCTCACAAACTCTGGATTGTTAGCAGATGGTGACCCCAAAGTCCACGAGTTGCTAATTACATCAATTTCAGAAAACGCACATACATTGTATTTCCCCGGAGCTCAGCACAAAAGTTCAAACACGTGGTCTGAACGAACTCTGAACAAACCGTACACACACACACACACACACACACACAGACAATCTGGTCCATGGACACTGTGATCAAAAATCAATCCTTTCAATGTATTTGAAAATGTATTTGCGTTGTATGTCATGGTCTCTATACACAGACCGATTATAACTAAGTGTATTGTATAATCAAGAATGGAAATGTTTGTTTGGCCTCATGTAAGTCATAGAATCATGTCATTTCTTGCTAGCAAATCACAGAAAAGCTATCTTTGATATGGTTGTATTCGAGGAAGACTACTGATTTCGAATCTTTAACTCAAATTATGAAATTATGCATTCTGCCATTTATATCAGGTTATAACAGATTTAATCTCCATCGCACACTCCCAGGAGGCGTTTTCCTTAGCGAACCAAGAGAGTGGGTCACACCTGCCTTCCCAAGCCATTGGTCCTTACACCGGAGGGAGGCGTGACTTCACTCTCTTCAAAATGCCGCGCGGAGCTCTCCTCTGTGTGCAGTGCAGTGTTCCAGCAGAGAGAGACCTTTCCTCACTCACCGCCAGCCTTCTTTCGTTTGCTTTCTTTTCGTTTTATTCTAAGTCTTTATTTTCTTGATACTCTAACTCAAAACGGTATTCTTCCTAAGAGAATACCAGCCTAAGCCTAAGTTAACTTGACAAAATACGCGTACGCTCTGAACCTGAGTTACTCCTCACTTTCGCTTTGAAGATTCTTCCACGTGACCGCACGCGTCAGTCCCAAACAGACGCACCAGAAAGGGCACGGACAGAGTAACGTATTATTCTTAAATTTACCATCTGAAAGAACTGCTGTTAAGATTGTCTAAATATTGCTAAGGTTTTGGGGTCTCATTTTGATTGTAAACTGTGTAAAACCTGTTTTGTCAAAGTTCTCATTCTTCTCTGATTTCCTCACAGAAACTTCTAACTCTCTCTCTCTCCCTCTCCCTCCCTCTCTCTCTCTCTCTCTCTCTCTCTCTCTCTCTCTCTCGTTTCTTATTATGATAATTTTAATTTCGTTTTAGTTTGTTTGTTTATTATGCATATTTACTCATGTGTGTTTTGATTTAGTACATTATAACCGTTAGCTTGTGTTACATTAAATTCCATTAATCTTTTGAATTGAATCTGCCTATGTTCCATTATTGAGTCCCTGAAGGCGTAAGATCAAGTTACCAAGCTCTACCCTATTATAATATAATACTTAAATTGTCTAGAACACGAAAATATGATTTCTAGTGGCCACAGAAATAATATTTGACGGTGTTACAGACTGGTGATTCCCTATGCAAATTTCGCGTGCACGTCTGCTGGACATACGTGTGCAAAATAACTGAATGGTGTTTTACCTAAATTCCCTTTGATTAAAGATAAATTTACCTACCTATATTAATGGTTATTACGAGTAATCTTATTAATTATTAATATAAGGCGACGTTTGACTCATTCCATATTTGGAAATAATTTAATATATGTATGCAACATAAATATTCATATCTCATGAATATCGTATCTCATTTGAGTTAATAAATCCCCTAAACAGAGTAATTTCCGCTACAACGCCATTGCGCTAACCTACGCATCTAGAGGTTTGGAATGCCCCCTGGGCATTAGAGCACATTCTACGAGAGGCATGGCCTCTTCGTGGGCTTGGTATAGCGGAATCTCACTACAAGATATCTGTATGGCGGCAGGCTGGGCCTCCCCGTCTACATTTATAAGGTTCTATAACCTAGAGGTTCCTGCGCTGCAGGCTAAACTGCTCTCGGTCTAGAAAGACTATATATAGTGTGTTCCTGCCCCGCGCTGCGGCCCAGGTCACTCTTATGTTTAAGCATCACTCACTGACAATGTGTCCCATGAGCATGCTATTACCCCTCACATATATATCTAATATTCATATATATGTTTTTTATGCCCTTATGAGGTATTATTATTATAAAGGGATGATGCTATTTAGCCGCTCTCCCTATACATTCTTGGTGTAGGCGCTTGTACACCAGGGCGCGCGCGCCCTCGGGTGTCTGTGTCGGTCCAAGAGCACGCACGGCGTGTTAGAAGGGTTCCCGCAGCGTCGCTTCGACGCAGTAGGAGAGAACTCTACGTAAGAGAACGTACTCGGTTACTAACGTAACCTCGGTTCTCTCTAGGAGAGGGAACGAGTACTGCGTCTCAGGCCGTGCGTGCCCACGCTGTGTCGCTTCAAGTGACGAAAATCAGAGTGGAGACAGCTATGCTCATATTTATAGGCCTAGACCACGCCCGTTTCGGCGGGAGGTGACGCAGAGGGCGCGGTGCGCCCTCATTGGTTGGCGTCACTGGCCTCGCATAGGCTGTGCTTTTCTGGCTAAGCAGCCAATGGGCGCGCGATTCGCTCCGCCTTAGGTTGTATGCTACAGAAAAGCGTTTTACATATTTACAAAATTAAGGATTAATTTTTGGCTTCAATCTCGAAAAAGAATATCTTTCCCGTAGCGTCGCTTCGACGCAGTACTCGTTCCCTCTCCTAGAGAGAACCGAGGTTACGTTAGTAACCGAGTACGTTTTAAGTCCTGCCCATGTCTTAAATGTGCATGGACAATTTAAATATACACAAACATAATGATTGCTGCTTCCTAAACAATGGTGTAGGTTATAGTGCTTAAGTAATTTGTACCTACAACTCTCCTTTGCAACACACTGCCTGCACTGCCACATACACGTCACTGAAAGAGAAAGAAAAGTTCAGTAATCAAGGATAGTTAGTTATATATTACTGTATGCGAGTGTTTTACGAAAAACTACTTACCATGTAATAAAGGTGAGGTTCACATCAGAAGAGCATGGGGACAGCTTTATATTGTATTCTTTTTTTTGTATAAAGAAAAGTAACAATTTTGCTGTGAAAAAAAGAGAAGTATAAAAATTAATCTGCAAAACTGTAACTAATTTACCCTAATGTGTATCCTAAGGCCAGAAAACAGAAAGACACACAACAAGCAGTATTCTCAGTAATTTCAAAGACTGACTTAAAAAAATAATGGGCCAAAGAAAATACGCTACTGTTACTAAATGTCAAGAGTTTTACTTATATTGATAACTATTCCCTGAATTAAACCATGCATGATACCCATGGGCGTCGGAACCATTGTATATGGGTGGGACAAGACCCACCCACTTTTTAAGAACAATGATATTGGACCCACTCACTTTTACATTCAGCGCATATGTCTGTTCGGTTTTCAGAGCGCTGTCAGTCAAATCCATTCCACTTGAGGAACGCCCTAATGAATTAAACTCCATTTCCGCGGAAATCGCTACATTATATTTCTCAACGAGCCGCAACTGACGAAAATAACTGCCCGTTGTACACTTCCAGTCAAATATCGCATTGCAAACATCAATAACAGCTTTAAGTTGTCAATGCTGGCAAATGACCATGGTATCAGCGGGATAATCCATGGATAGCTGTGCATTTAATGCACGACATGGAGGCAAAGGACTGGCCGACGTGAAGCTGAGTTTAGTTTACTTGTTTAATTAAAAGGCACCAGAATACATGACATTTACTCCAGTAAAAAAATTCTGGAGGAGGACCCACCCACTTTTTTTTTTGCTTCCGACGCCCATGATGATACCTATGCAATCATAACCTTTACTGCAATTTTTCAAATATATGGTCGACTGCATCATAGATTTTACTTGACATTTTTTGCATACTGTATTCAATAAGCTGGGTAAGTTAGCATTATGTGGCATTTTGGAACTCCATGTTTGAAAAGACAGAAATGTCTAGTTACATAACGTTTATTGTAATATTTTTCTGAGACACATGAACCTTGGTTAATTTAGATAATAAAAACAGCAGATACCGGTTTTAGCCGTTTTCGATTTTAAAAAATTCTAACCACTTTACAGCACACACAAATATTTATTTTCTATCTTTTCTTTAATAGAACATTTTGCATAAAACATAGAAAGTTATTTGAATAACTATAAAATAGAACTAACTAGCCTATATAAATTACTCCTGGTGTGGGAGTATTATTATATTTAATATAATGATATACATTTAGCAAACTAAACTTCTGTATGAAAACAGATAATGGCAATAAAATAATATAGCCTTGCAGTATAAAGATATTTCTCAAAACACACACACACACAGGCCTATTGTAATCACTTTGTACATAAATTTTTCTTGAAAACAGAGCGATCGAGCATTTCTGCTTTGTCACCATAAAGTCTAAACAAGCGCAGTTCTTGCTAAAACACACTAGACATGCAAATTATGTGCATTTTGGGCACTTTTTGTGTGAAATCATTTTTATTTTCTCCATCAAAGGTGTGCTTTCACTAATTGAGGTCGCTGAGAAGCACAGCAAAAATAGATTCGGCGCCGAAACCTGTGCTTACTGTACTCACGCGACGCTCTTGCTTGACACGCTGCTCCTGCTGCCGTTGTGAATGCACTCATCGATTTACAAGCACGTCGAAAATAAATCGCGCTGCTCACACTTGTGGTGTGAAACGGCCGTAATTCACGAGGTTTCCTACATGTGCTGATGTTACGTGATGTTAATCATGCGGCGCCTGAATGCATTTGACCGGCATAAAATCGGCATTAGCCTATGTTAGACTGACCGGTCAGTGGGTCATGGCCAATCACGTGAAAATCGGCTAATTCTGGTCACCAGCCGATCAATCAGTGCATCTCTAGAGCACATTAACTTCTGTTGTTTCGGATAACGTTAACAGGCCAGTAGGCCTCTGTAAAAAAATTCCGTAAAAATACGGTACAATGTACCATATTAATTTGAAGGAATTTTCCGTATTTGTCTTTTACAGGACTTTAACCCGTATTTTGAATTACGCGTTGCATTGTGGGAACTAGAACCTGATCGGCGCGAAAAGTTTGAGACGAAAGCACCATTACACACGCAGATGACCGCGGCCAAAGTTGCTTTTTAAAGTCGGATTTCGGATGTGTGGAAGTTATTCTGACACTTCTGTGGTAAAAGCCGAAAATTATATTTAGCTAAATGTCAAATAAGCCGTTTACGAAACGTTATTTAGTTACCATCCGGCTTGTTAGGCAAATGAATGTCGGAGCCGTCGGGTTTTATGCTTATCATCACACATTGAAATATTTTTTTCACACTCGTGGAAGTTCCCCTGGTTGTATGTGTTATAGTGGCCTCGTTGTAACTGGTTTATTGGCTTTTATTTAGTCGGTGATGCAGTTTAGTTCGTGCCGAGCGCAACCGTTAACCAGGATGAAGGGCAGTAACGTTACTCGTGTTTTTGGCTTCAAACAAAAGCTACCTGATGTATCGTCGAGAAAAGGAAAGGCGGTAACGCTTTAGATTACAGCCCGGAAAGTACTGCGTAATTACAATGAAATTACAGTGTAACTTTCGGTAATTACAGTGTACCTATAAAGTACTTATGTGTAAGTATAGGGGAACAATATGTAAATTCTTGAGAATAAAGGGGTAACAACCAGGAAAATACTGCGTAATTAAAACTAAATTACAGTGTAACTTTCGGTAATTACAGTGTACCTATAAAGTACGTACGTGTAATTATATAGGGGAACAATGTAAAGTTTTGGAATAAAGGGGTAACAACCAGGAAAAAAAAAATTTATTTAGGCAAATTATTTATACTGTAAGTATTTTAGAACTACGGGGTACTTATAATACAATCATACTTTTGGGAGCAATTTAGCGAGTAGGCTACATACACCTTTTTGTAATAATAGTGTATAAATACATAAAGGCTTTTTTCAAATTACGGGGTAGCCTATATATCAGTG
This sequence comes from Phoxinus phoxinus, assembly GCF_949152265.1. Lineage (NCBI taxonomy): Eukaryota > Metazoa > Chordata > Actinopteri > Cypriniformes > Leuciscidae > Phoxinus > Phoxinus phoxinus. Next base: position 10,941,703 of record NC_136897.1, read on the forward strand.
CATTTATAAAGTAGGCTAATTTGTTTTTATTGCAAAGGTGCACTGATTAAGTTGTTTCAAGGCAAGTAAAACTACAACTTTTTTTTTTTTAAATGCTGGGGAAATATACTCTTGTTTCTTGTAGTTACAGGGTAAGTATGACATTGCGGGCCGTAAATTAAAGTGGTGCTTCTTACCCTCTTGTTTCTTGTAGTTACAGTGTAAGAATGACATTGCGGGCCGTAAATTAAAGTGGTGCTTCTTACCCTCTTGTTTCATGTAGTTACAGGGTAAGTACAATAAAAACACATGTAAACACACAATCTGATATCACTTGGAAAACTTTATTTGAAAAACAACTTATTTCAAAAAAGATTTACAACATATTACACTTATTATTCTTTATTCCTTTTTTAAAATCAACTTTTCATTTCAAATACTAAAGTCCTGACAGAAAGTATACATTTTTGCATGGCTTCCTACTTCCTCCTCCTCCTCTTGTTCCTCTTCTTCTTTTTCTATCATTCCACTGATTAGCCTAATCTTAAGAATGAGTCTTTTGCTATTCTGTATTCTGTATTAAAAGAAAATACAGTACACCCAGAAATGTTCTCGTAATTTACTCATCTTTTCGCTACCGACCAACTGTCACCAGCGTCCAGCGACTGCATGAGAGTCGGCTTGGCTTCGTGTTTGGTGAAGCTTCACGCGTTCATTACGTTCTCGCGGGAGTTAGATGTGAAACTCGCGCGAGAACTGCCATCTCTGTTCTTCTGTATTGTTTGTTTTTCATTATTATTATGTGTTATTGTTTGTATTTTGTTGTGAGCATTAATAAAAAATAAAAAAATAAAAAAATAAAAAAATCGACATTCGGTTTCTCGGCGCGCTTACGTCACGCGTGTCAAGCGTGAACTCAACCCTCTCATGCACGCGCAAGTGACAGTTGGTCGGAACGGAAGCGATAGTCTTTAAAATGTTTAAATATTTGGTATTTTTCTTACAAACACTTATCGTCTCACTTCAGAAGACATTGATTCATCCATTGGGGTCGTATGGATTACTTTAGTTATTGCTGTATGTGCTGTTTGATGTCAACTTTTAGGAACACATGGGCTTGCATTATGCATTCACAGAGATTATATATTTTTCTAAAAAAAAAATTTGTGTTAATCTGAAGAAGGAAATTCATATACATCTCGGATGACATGAGGGTAAAAGATGAGTAAATGGTGAGGACATTTCTGTACTGTATTTTCTTTTAACACATAATACAGAATAGCAAGAGACATGGGATTCCTTCTTAAGATTTATCAGTGGAAAGAAGAAGAGGAACAAGAGGAGGAGGAAACCAAGCAGGAGAAAGTGTTGTAAATCCGTTTTAAAATAAGTTGTTTTTCAAATAAAGTTTTCCAAGTGATATCAGATTGTGTGTTTACATGTGTTTTTATTGTACTTACCCTGTAACTACATGAAACAAGAGGGTAAGAAGCACCACTTTAATTTACGGCCCGCAATGTCATACTTACCCTGTAACTACATGGATCAAGAGTATATTTCCCAAGCATTAAAAAAAAAAAAAAGTTGCAATAGTTTTACTTGCCTTGAAACAACTTAATCAGTGCACCTTTGCAATAAAAACAAATTAGCCTACTTTATAAATGCACTGATATATAGGCTACCCCGTAATTTGAAAAAAGCCTTGTATTTGTATACACTATTATTACAAAAAGGTGCAGTGTATGTAGCCTACTCGCTAAATTGCTCCCAAAAGTAAGATTGTATTATAGTATAAGTACCCCGTAGTTCTAAAATACTTAATAATTTGCCTAAATAATTTTGTTTTTTTTCCTGGTTGTTACCCCTTTATTCCAAAACTTTACATTGTTCCCCTATATAATTACACGTACGTACTTTATAGGTACACTGTAATTACCGAAAGTTACACTGTAATTTAATTTTAATTACGCAGTATTTTCCTGGTTGTTACCCCTTTATTCTCAAGAATTTACATATTGTTCCCCTATACTTACACATAAGTACTTTATAGGTACACTGTAATTACCGAAAGTTACACTGTAATTTCATTGTAATTACGCAGTACTTTCCGGGCTGTAATCTAAAGCGTTACCGGAAAGGCCATTTAAGACTTTATTTAAAAGGCATGAAGATACAACGTGAAGACTGAAGATGCAGTACAGCTGGATCAAGGAAAACACCACATTTTCTGCCAAATGAGGTAAGTTACGTTAATGTTATGTTTACGTTAGACTTTTTATTGTCTTGTTTTTGTTTTAGACGACACACAAACATTAACGTTATACACACACGACACATATTATATGACTTTAAACCCCTAAAAATGACCTTGAAAGAATAATTTACGTTTAACATGACTGCTATTATACTTTATTATAGTTTGTTTCATAGTTTCTGTTGTTTTCTTATCTATTGACAGGACTTTCCTGATGTAAGTTACTGTGCATCCCAAGCACCACCCTGCATGCTCCTTATGGGTTTGTATTTTTTTTATTTTATTTATTAATCATTATGAGTAACTTACTCAATATTGGCAAAACACATCTAAATTTAAAGTCTGAGGAAATAGAAATGCTTATAGAAAAAGTTGGTTGCTGAATACCCCCTTCAAAGATTTTTACGCTTATAGGTCAGTAGAAAAACATTGTATAAGGAAGATTTAAACAACTGTTTTTGGAGCGGTTTTCAGAAGTGGTCATGTAAGTTAATGTTTTTCATTTTGTAATATCTTATTTGTTTAAGGTGATGGGCTTTCAGGATTGCTGTCATTCAATAAGTTATTATTGACCACATCTCCTAGCCATTGTAGCTCCTTGCCATTGAGGCAATGAGCTACAAAATGGCACTTATCCTGGAGTTCATAAAGGTAAGCAACACATTTTTAATGAAATTATTTATAGAGCATGTTGTTGTGTTATTGTTTATATAATTGAAAATAATGAAACATATAAGAGTAGTGTTATGATGGTGCTTATGTCAAAATGATTAATGGCTTTGACCTTTGACCTTTAGGGGGGGTTCCCACCCCGCCCCCTTCCGGTATGTGGGATCAAAGGCTAACCTTTGACCTTAGGGGGGTTTCCGCTTCCTCCGGTATAGGAGATCAAAGGGTTGACCTTTGCCCTGCTATCAATCCATCATGTAAATAGGACAGTTGGTTTGACCCGGCGACCTCGCTAGCAATCGATCAAGTGATATGTAGTTTGACCCTGTGACCCTCCCTATTATATATCATGGTTTTTGACAGAAGGTCTTTTAATTATTTGTGATGAATGGTTCTGACAGAAGGTCTTTTAATTAATTTTGATGAATTGTTTTGACAGAAGGTCTTTTAATTATTTTTGATCGTTTGAAGAATGCGGTATATTTATGTCACAGGAACGCCCCCCTCCCTCCCAGATAGTGTAAGTGAGCGTATATAAATGGGTCTTGTGTGTTCTACAAAAAACAGAAAGAGAAATATGAGCTACATGACCATGGATGGTTTGACTCCCTCTAAAACCCCAGAGCAGGGGCTGACCAACAAGATACTGGAAAGTCTGCCTATGGCACCGAGAAAACCTTTTGGACACGTCCATTTGACCAATTTTCTCCATGAAATCTCGGAATGGACTAAAGCTGAATATATGATGTCTGATAAGCGTGTATTCGGATACATATTTCATAAATCATCTCGACTTGTTATGCTCTACACCCCTGATGGGTTAGGCAAGTTTCAGGCCGGCGAAGACGTGTGTGTTGTATTTCCTGAAAAAGACTGGGCTCTGTTTTACAAATTTGTCTGGAAGGATCTGAATGGCGGCTGCGTAGAGCCTTTGTACGTCGCGGAATGGGACGGCGTAACCCCGAATGTCCGGTACCGTGTGGTAGGTGACCATACTAAAATGAACCCGCATGATTCTGTTTACATCTTCTGCTGTAAAGACAAGACAAAGCTCAAGGACAAAAGTCGGTCAGCTGTCATCCTACCTAAAGAGCATCACGATCTGTATGAAATGCAATTTTTGTTCAACTGGTGCGATCTGAATCTGATGACGAGTGTTTTTTCAACCATAAACAAAATGTTCAAATGGTGCGACTTGCACGACCGATACGACAAAATTAAAGTGCAGCTGTTCCATCCAGAGAGATGTGGGCGCAACAGCAAATACAGTATGCGGTCCGCCCCCATTCACTACACCCATCCTAACCCCCGGCAATCAGACCCTACCAGACGACGATTATAAATCATGACTGAACTGTTACGACATCCGCCCCCTTTGCTACAGTTATCATAAATTCCTGCGATCAGACCCTCCCAACCAGCAGTTTATAAACCATGGCTGAAGACAACGGTTCAGAACCCCCTCATGTGTGCAGCTGCGGTATCTCTTTCGGCAGCATTCTCGACCCTCCCGACGACAACGCCCGCGGACCATCGGACCTCCACAAAGACTGGGAATCGGCCCTCCAAAACGACTGGGGACCGGCTAACATTATCAAGCCTGAACCATCGAATCTCCACAAAGACTGGGCTCCGGCTAAAACGATCAAACGCCGCATAGCCTTGGCATCGCGTTTTGACAACAATCGCGGTCCGGGTAACATTACCAACCCTGAACCATTGGACCTACAAAACGTCAGTGGTTCGGTTAAAACTATCAGACGCAGCTTAGACTGGGATTTGGGGATCGAGTGCGACTGCGATTGTACTAAACCTTCACCACCATCACCCCCACCACCACCATCCCCATCCAACGAAAAGCTTGGATCTCGCGACCTGACTTACCTCCCTCTTGCTAAACCAAGTTTCGACGCTACAGATGGATGTTTCAGCGACGTTGGATTCAAAATCATAAAAGCTGCGACCGTGGTGTTGCTGCAGCATCTCATCAGCAAGAAGCTCAAGGACGACTGCGAGGGCTGTGAGATTGACCACCCCAGGCAACTGCAACATTCCTGTCTGTTTGACCCTCCTAACTACTTCTTCGACACACACTTTGATGAACTTTCAGGCAAGCTGTTTAGGCTCTTTTTTCATTCCATCATCGGTATCCTCCTGAACCGGTGTGGGTTAAAATCTCATCCCCACCGGATTGAAGGAACAGTCGGGACTATTCTGTATGAATTAAAAGACGAACAATTCATCGTGGCAAAGCTAGAAGAAATCAGTGCGAGACTTCTGGACAAACCCTGCGAGGAAATAGTCAGCAACGTCGTTGATCTCTGGGAAGGTCTTTCAATCCTGAATGGAGAGTGACCAAGTCACCTCCACCATGGGTGCCGCCTGTAGCCTAATCAGCTGTATTCAATCCATGTTTAAAGATCATTACAGAGATCAGATGATCGAATTGTTGAATGATGTGCTCAAGCACTATTCAGATGATGATGATGATAACAAACGTGTAACAAATCTCAAGAAACAAATGGTGCATATGAGAGGCGTGGCTGATTCATGGGATGATTTGATGGTCAAATGCATCAATGGACCCAAACCACGCTGTGAAATGATAAAAGGTGTTCTAGAAATGCTGTACGAATTACGTGTTGAGATTGGGATCACAGACGTTCTCTGTATGTTTACGTATGTAGTTGATGTATGTAAGGAGTTGGTAACGCTTTCAAATTTTGATGAAAATGATGATGAGATTGCGAAAATTGAAGAAATATTTGTCAATTATGTCATAGACAAAGACATGATGGCGTGCCGCGACTTTCTTTTTTGGCTAGATTCCCAGTGACGTCATTATTACTAGCCATTATATCCAACTTACTTTAATGTAATACATCTTTCTTTTTTTTTACTTAGATTATGTACGTAGAGTCATTATACTTAGACTCTGTATGTAAAGTCATTATATTCATTTTACTTGCTTTCTATTATACTCATTTTTTTACTTAGACTTTGTATGTAAAAGTTATTATATTCATTTTACTAGCGTTTGAGTCTATACTCGAAGAGGGTCGTGTGCCGCAGAAATTACAGACGGATCAGGGCAAGGAATTTTTCAACAAACATTTTCAAGATGTGATGAAAAAGCACGACATTAACCACTTTGCAGAGGTGGGTAGTAACGAAGTACATTTACTTCGTTACATTTACTTGAGTATTTTTTGGGAAAATTTTTACTTTTAAGAGTAGATTTAAATGTGGGTACTTTTACTTCGTTACGTTGAGCGACGTTCCTCTCGTTACTTTATTTTAATGCAATACGTGTTGTTAAATGTGTAGTTTATTCCAAGCGCGCTGTATCTTTTTTTCTGGGCATGAGCGATGCTCAATTCACAAATGAATCACTCTTTTGAGTCGATTCTGTTCAAAGACTTCATCAAACAAGTTGTCAGATGTCTAAATCGGTTCGCGAATCAGTTTGTATGATCTGTTGAGTTTCCTGCACGCACTGAATCGTCTGAAGCGCTTTCAATTCACACTCCTAACAGGAAGATTTAAGAACATCAAGAGCGTTGATTAAGTGGCTGTGTACCTACTACATTAGCCTACAGTCAAGTGAAAGCAAATCTGCAAATGCATAATTTTTGCCAGCGATGAAGATCTCTATTAGTTGAACATCTTCGTATGCTGAGGACGATATATCATGTGGAACGAATATCATTCCACAGGACGATATTCGATTTAATTTCATTCAAGTAGGCTAATACATTTTACAACCAAACAGATTATTACGATATGATAGCACTACTTCAAAGTATGACATTTCCCGTTTTTTTGGACATACATTACTTTATACAATAAATAAGCTACCGTTGTCCACATATGAAATGAACACCCGCCATCCCGCGGTACGGTGTGTGTATTGCGCAGTCGCGTGCATGCGAACGCAACTTGAAAACGAATGCCTTTGCCTGCCTTAGACACTGTTGACCAGTTTAAACATGCTTTCAGAAATATACATTAGCTACATTTTGGAGAACAGACAGAAGAAGATCCGTCGATGTGCGTTTGATCGTCGTTTCGTTTCAGATGTTCAGTAGCGGTCAGCGCGAGCACATGTGAAGAGTTTTAACTCTTTCTTCTCTGTGTCAATGTTCCATTTACATGCCTTTAAATGCAAAACTCTGCAGATTCACTATATTTCGACATTGTCTAATAATCCAACTGTAGTTGTATAAGTTACTATTATACAAACCAAAGGACAGGCAATGATTTGCTGGCTACAGATGGCATAAATAATGCTTGTCTCTTCTGTTTTTGCTTGCAGAATTAATTATGCTAATTAATAATCTAATTATGATAATAATAGTCATTTAAATAAAAAATATCTAAATAATATCATGATTTATATATATATATATATATATATATATATATATATATGTCATATATATAGGCCTATGATCCGAAGTAACTAGTAACTAGCTACTTGAGTAGTTTTCTCATTGGATACTTTTTTACTCTTACTCAAGTAACTATTAAGATTGTTACTTTTACTTTAAGTAAATATTTCTATAAGTACTTGTACTTTTACTTGAGTACAGTTTTTGGATACTCTACCCACCTCTGCGTGTCATTGGTTAGGACAAAAACTCTGATTGACATGGAAAATATACCTTTTATCGTGTGTTGCGTGTAGTTAGAACACGGTGTAATCTATGTATTTTCATTGGTTTAACCCCCCAAAAAAAGCGATGCAAATGCTTTGTGTGTGAAAAAAAAACCTAATGTTTTTTTTTCACAATATTTTGATACATTCACATGACCATCTCAGTGGCTTGTGTTCTCACCCATGCATTCTCACCCTGCTGGGTCAGCAGCACGCATGCATTGTGGCGCTCTTGTGATCGCATGTCAGCGATCTATATTTTGTGAGAAAAGATGTACCGGTATATTTTTTTTTTCTTCACACAAAACATTTGTGCCGCTTCATAAATTTGAGGTTAAACCACTGGAGTCACATGGATTACATTTATGTCTGTATACCTTTCTGAACCTTGAAATTGGTTGTTGCGTAAGAAGTCAATGGAGGGACAGAAATCTCTCAGATTTCCTCAAAAAGATCTTAATTTGAATGGAAGTCTTGTGGGGTGTGGAACAACATGAGCGTGAGTAATTTAAATTTAAACAATTTAAATTTTTGGGTGAACTAACACTTTAAGGAATATGGTGTTCTCTTACAGAAAAATGGCATTAACACTAACATTTCACTCTACTATTTGTCTAAAGCTATTTTTAATGATAAAAGCAGCAGACCTGTATTCGTATTCCATTTGTTTTTGTTTCTTTCTTTCTGTATTGTATTGCATTTGAAAAAAATTTAATCTTGACTTTTCTTCTCTTAATTACGTTTTTTTTTTCAAATAATTGTGAGCTATTTGGTGTAACACCAATATTGTACAAGTACCTGCTCATGTTTTCTTTTTTTAATTCTGTCTCTTGTTTGTTTAATGTCTAAACTTATTCTACAATACAAGCACTTTTTAATGGGTCTTTGTACATTGTTTCATTCGTCATATATATTTATATGTATATCTTTACTCATTGAATGCATTTAAGAATGTTTACATGAATATTTGTACAAAAATAAACCATGTTCAATTTGTATATATGGTTCTTGAATTATTTGCTACCAAAATATATGCTATAAAATTTCTATAAACATAGAAATTTCTGTATAAGGATTATCCGTTAATAGTACAGAAAATGTACTGTTAATATACAGAATTTTCCGTTTTAGAAGTAAAGGAACTGTCCGTAATTTAACGGAAAATGTCCTGGTAATTTTCTGCCAGTACATTATCCGTTTTTTTTACGGAATTATTTTTTACAGTGTACCCAGGGCCAGGGGTAACGTTATATCGTAAAAAATGGCACATTATGTGGGTTATGTAGCCTAGTTAATAGTTAAGTTAGGCATAGCTAACATTGAATTGTGACAGAAATGCAACAATTGTAGCGGATATATTAACGTTAGGGTGACACTCGACGAAGACACAGAATTGAACCCAACACATGTGCTTCAAGTCTGGTAAAATAATCCTGCTTAGAAACATGGAAACAGTGTCTAATAACTTATTTTTGATTTATAATCCAACAGTACTAAAAACAAAGAGGTAAATATCAAGTACTTACCCCTCAATATCAAGGATGCAGAACGATGAGACCGCTCAAAAAACTTCCAGCCGCCTGAAGTGGACCCGCGTGCTGCCGTGCTCCCAAACTTCCCGCCGCAGTGCTGAGCATGCACAGTGGCTCGCCAGAGAGAATTGTTGATATGAAGCGCTTCAGTCTCATTGAATCAACAAGTGCTGATCGAATTCATTTAATTATTTCTTAATTTAGTTACAAACAACAAGAATGAATCATTTAACAGAAGTAAACTTGTTGTATTCTAATTAATCAGACATATTTGTATTTGCAAATCCAACAAGTGGCTAGTTGATTTTTTTGAGTGTAGATAGGTTCGAATGAAAGAAAGGTTGGAAAGAAAGTACGATTATTTAGAAAGAAAGAAAGAAAGAAAGAAAGAAAAAAGAAAGAAAAAAGAAAGAAAAAAGAAAGAAAGATTAAGTAGAAAGAAAGAAAGAGAAAAAGAAAGATAGATAGGTTAGATACAAAGAAAGATAGATAGAAAAAAATGTAAGAAAGTAAGATTAGTAAGTAAGAAAGAAAAACTAGGTATAAATAAAGAAAGATTAGTTAGAAAAAAAGAAAGAAAGATTCGTTAGAAAGAAAGATTAGTAAGAAAGAAAAGTTAGAAAGAAATATATATAGATAGATAGATAGATAGATGGATAGATGGATTAGTTTGAAAGAAAGATTAGTTCGAAAGAAAGATAGATTAGTTAAAAAGAGAGATAGATTAGTTAGAAAGAAAAATATTAGTTAGAAAGAAAGACAGATAGTGTCACAGTGTCTGGTTGGATTTCCCTGGGTAGCCACTAGAGGTTTTCCTCTTCCCCCACAGGTGTCAGTCACTATTGAACTACAATCCCCATCACCCTTGTCCAACTCATTATTCATCATCACACTTAGCTGTTCCCACTCACCTTGTGAGTCTGTCTATTTTATCACTTGTTCTGGAATCCTTGTTTTATGTCACCCGCTTCCCAGAAACACTATACACTGCCGAAAAAATCTCTAATTATCCAGTATTTACTTTCCGCACTATTTTCAAAGGTCAGCAAAACATTGATCTCGTAAGGCGGAGAAAAACTCCACTGTGTAGAGCCTCGTCCTCCATCGCGCCATAAGTTGATCACAGTTATCTGAGTTGACGTCCCCTTTTAAATGACGTACGACTCGCATTTACTGGGGAATATCCGATTTGTCTGCTTACATGGCACACGCAAATGCACGTGTCCGATTCATATCCGATTTATTTCCACATATGCAGGGCTGGCGCTAGCCATTTGGGTGCCCTAAGCACAAATGCTTGGTGGTGCCCCCAGACATTGTATTGAAGCGAAGAAATTACAATAGAGAACGTTCTGCACTAATAGCCTATGCACCCATCTGTAACGTAATAGCCTACCTAGGGGGAAAATTAGCTTTATTTTTCATTCAAATATGACAATGAGGACCCCAACGATTGGCCTTCCTTTCCTTCTCAAAAAAAATAACTCCATCTTTAACAGCCCAAGCCCAAATTTCAAAATTTCCCGGAGGAGAAACCCCTGGACCCCCGTTAAAATAAAAGACTCAACATGCAGGGCTAAAGCCTTCTTTTGCACTACTAGCGACACCCCTGGACATGAATACACGACGCAAGGGTGCTACAAAACTAACATTTTTATTTAAAACATTGTCTTACCTGCAAGCGACGCGCAAGCATCATCCCGCTGTCTTTTCTTTTTTACCGCCCCGACTCTTGGTGCCTTTTCGAGGCCATGTCTGAGGTCGGTGTCTGCCAAATTTGACATTGATTGAGGCATAATCGAACAGAGCACTGGGAGGTGGGGAAGGGGGGGGGGGGGGGCACCAGAGGGAGACTGGCACAGGAGATTCACTCTTTTCTCGACTAATTTGGTCTAGGCCTATATTACTTTTGTATTGCTTTTGTATATTAATATGCTTTAGACATATTTTATTTGTTATTTATACTAGTAGCCTATTGTGATTATTTTTCACGACCCAGATTTTTTGGTGCCCCCCCCAATCACTTGATGCCCTAGGCGCAGTGCGTGATGTGCGGAGCGCCGGCCCTGCACATATGAGTGAGGCCTGAAACCGATCCGAGAAAATCGGAATCCATGTGCTTTTTTCCTGCTTACACGTTCACCGGGCATATCCGATCTGTGCCACATGACAGGAAAAAAATCGGAATTGGGTCACTTGAACCATGAATTGTAAATGGGGCCTTAGTGTTTGTTTCTTGTTTTGGACTGATTTTCATGATTATGGCCTTTTGCCTGGCTTGGATTTACGATTATGGATTACCCAATAAACTGCACTTGTGAAGGACTCGGAAAAATCCGTGGCGGGCAGCTGTGGAAGGAGGAGCAGGTGAAAACCGCGAGAGCGCGGGCGGCTCCGGATGCAGAACACAGCTGATCAGGCTGAAAAAACTACTGTCACGTCTGGCGGAGGCTGATCAGGCAATATGTCCTCCTGAAGACACGCAAGTGAGCGTGTAGATGCAACCGAACTGTGTAAGTGCAGAGATCGCGAGAAGCGAATGTCAACTGGAGAATAGTAGTGCTTGCAGGCATTATATGTCCCTAGGTAAGAGGGGCCTTACCTGGCATTGGATGCATGCTTCTGTCTGTGTCTAGCCAGACTTGGTGCAATTGGATGCTTCTGCAGAGGTCAGGTTCGGATGCCCTTCCTATAGGTTGATCTCGAACACGAGATTATGTAAGAGAACCAATATACTGTGACCTTCTTCCTCATCCTTTCTCTTAACCCCATTGCAACAGAATCCCCCATGACCAGGAAGTTTAGTTAATAATAAAAGCATTACAGGCTTAAGTAGGACTAACTTTTTTTATGTAAAGTGTTTTGACGTGTCTCCTGCGGTCTAATGTAGCTCCTCTGTACTGGTTGATCGCGACCCAAACATGGGTTGTAGGTCTGTTCTGATTTTAAAAAATAATAACACACAATACAACTCACGGGAGCTTGTGAAGGCATGTTTCAGCAGGTAAAAGTAGGCTACTTTCAATGAAAAGTCCAGCATATTATATATACTTTTAGCTGTTTTGCTATATGTCATGAGTAAGCAATTGAGTATAGGCTAGTAGATTAACACTCTGTCGCGAGCATCTCGCTTATAATAACCCTGTCCAACGTATCTACACTGGGGAAATTTTTTCACATGACACATCCCAACTATTTGAGGCTGTCTACACTGGCTGACTACACATTATACAAAGTAAACATTATAAACTGGTACATTTGCCTTCCTGAATGGGTACATGATGATGTTGTATTGAATTGTCGATTGTAGCGAGTTGCATCACAATGCCCCATTCACTTTGACATGTTCATGACCTGTTTAATCTTTGAATGTCTAAATGCAGAAAAATGTAGCTTGCAGTACTGTAACTGAAGCACAATGTATTTTCTCATGGAACGCATCACCCATGGTCCCACACCAGCTAATTACCCTCTGGCTCGGACTTCTACAGTAGCCACGCCCCCGGGTTTAGAAAAAAACATTAGGCTGGGGAAACAGAATTTTCATTTTTGGGTGAACAGTTTAACATCTTATTTAACTTATTCTTCTACTATAAACAATTCCAATACTGTTGGGTCTCTTGATGTCCAATGTAAGATGCAGTTGTAAGAAAAAAACAATTGATAACCACTGAACTAAAGTACCCAAAGATTGACTAGTTGAAGTGGTGACAACTACGCCACAATGGAGAGAAGTCTGAAAACAGGATGAGAGAAGATGAGAGCCAACGGGAAAAAATGGAGGCCCTGGCCAGAAAGAAAAATATTCGACCTTTCATCTTTTTTGTGACTTTCAGTCGTCTCCTCAGAAACTTACTGGATCTTCTGTCACTTCAGGAGGGCAAAAAATACATTTCCACTCTGATTGTGAATTCTAAAAGAGTGCAAAGGGATGACACAGTCTGATCTGTGGCACACATTTGGTCTGCGCAGGTGTTCAGGTGAGCAGAACTGAAATCCCCTGCAGCCCCATCCCACAAACAAAGGGGGGCGGGTGGTCATTAGTGGTAGTCATTTACATCTATCATGTTTCATAGACGGATGCAAAGATGTAGAGATAAATACTCCCTCCTGCTCGTGGCTGCCTCAGGGTAATGTAGAGATGAACTGAATATAAAGAGACATTCAAGAGTGGAGGTGATAGGAAACCTCAATGAAGGACACTCTCACTGAAACAAGTTTGAGTAGAGGACAAAAGTGTTCTGTACTGGTCTATTTCTGTAAAGACCTATTTGTGTGTGTAAAGTGTTGTGTGGATTATGGAATAAAAGAGGACCTGGTGGAGAAATGAGGATTTGGGCAAAACTCAGTCCAGAAGCGCATAGGCTTGAGTCTTATCAGTGTCCCTCTGAACCAATCACAGAAGAGTCACCAATGATGAGTTCATCATAAACTTTGATTTTACTGGAATGGGTTCAGGATTTTATGTACGAGAAATAGTGCTTAAAAGTGTAATGTGTATTTTTTTTCTTTCTGGCATTAAATGCTTTTAAAAACAATAATTTTGTTTGGGATTATATTTGACCCATGAGTCAGGTTATAGATACACTGGTGGACCTATACAATTATTTATGCTGGAATTGTAAATAGTATGGTGAGAAGCAATTTTATTTGCATTAAAATGCATAAATGGCACATTTTGCATGTAATTTCAATGTTTTTTTATTTACTATTTTACATATAGGAGTATCATTCTGTTAAAGTAATGACTACAATTAAAATTACACGTAAATACATGTTAAAAAGTTTGGGGTTGGTAAGATTCTTATGCTCACCAAGGCTGCCTTTATTTGATCAAAATACAGTAAAACATACATACTGTATTTTTTGTGAAATATTATTACGTTTTAAAATGTAATTTATTCCTTTGATGGCAAAGAAGATTTTTTAAGCAGTCATTACTCCAGTCTTCATTGTCACATGACCTTTTAGAAATCATTATAGGCTTGTTGTTCGACTTGAACTGGTGCTGCACAGACCGATTGGTTTATGACATAAAAGTACCGCGAGAGCGATTCAAAAGCATAAGGAGCCGCCTGCTCTCAATCATTCTCGCAGTACTTTGTTGTTATACACAGATCGGTCTGTGCAGCGCCGGTTCAAGTCGAACAAGCCTTACATGTTAATTTTGTCAAGGTTTCACCAGGCTCCTCTACCACGGCCACTCAAAGATCACAATCTCTAGAATTCTAACCAGCCACACCTGTTCCTCATCACTGCATTCATTATTTTCCCTATACAAACACATTCCTCTTCTTCATCGTCTGGCCTCCAATATGGGAAAAAACACATAACCCGCAATTACTTACCTGAAATCCTGACATCAAAGTCTCCAGTGGATTCCAGTTCTCCTCCTGTGTTCCCTTGTGTTCTCCAGCATCTCCATGATCCATCCTCTAGCACCCCAATAACCTGGTATTGTCACAGTCACCAGCTCAGTCACTGTCAAGCATTACATTTCCCATCATCCCTCCTTCTGTTCACCTGCACTTGTTCAACAATCACCCGCACCTATTATCCATCAGCCTTGTTAACAGCATTTTATTAAAGCACACACCTTGCACCAGTTCAGGGTCCAGTCTTGTTTGTACTATGTGGACTACTTACCTGTCTCCAGCATCTGTTTCCCAGCACCTGTTCCCCTTTGTGTGTCCCTGTCTGTGTATCCTGTGTGTATCCCCATACTTACCAGTCAGTGTGTAACGTGTGCCCTGTTGTCATTGTAGCGCCCCCTTTAGCGTGTCTTAGCTATTTTATTGAAGTGCGCTCCCCGAATTCCTACTTCGCAAAAGATCTCTCTTTCTGTTATTAATTAATTAATGCACCAATGTAAATTACTAACTTCTCACTATATGTCCACTTTTATTCCTACTTACATTACTATACTACCATAAGTATAATATTACTATGACTGGAAAGGAATTATTATGTTAATTTAACACAACTGATTACATCCACTCTAAACCAAATTATTATACGCTAAATTATATTATTTACTTTCAATATAATCACCCGTATAAATATATAAACCCCAAAATATAAAGACAATCTTCACAGGAAATAGTTATGAACTATTTACTTAAAGAAAATATAAAATATGTACAAATATACAATTAGATTAAAACAAACAAATTCAAATAATCACAATTTTCAATCACATTCAATTCCCCAAATTAAACCAATTTAAATGATAAATCTAATGCCGGCAAGTGACTAAATGGCCATCAAAATGAATAAACAAAATGAATACCCCGATAGTCAAATGAATACCCGTGGCAGGCCTGTTGTGTAGCTTGAGATCGTTGAGACCTAAAACACAATGGTCGCTTCACGCCTCGGCGCAACAAACAAAATAAAACTCACGCGTCCGAACTGATGAGTCACCGTGTCGTCCTTCAGCGCTCCGGAACACGATGCTTCCAATGCTCAACAGCCCGAAAGAGTCCCTCCGAACCTTCACAGTCTTTTCCTCGAGGATTAGGCTTTTCAGGCGATGCACTCAACACAGCAACCGAGCAGGCTACTCGCTGGCAAAGTCTATTTTGCTCGCGCGTGGTAACTAGCCGTCCACACTTCCTCCTCGTGGTGCGATACGCGAACTATAACCGCAAAATCCACGACATGCACTATCACACTGTAACTTATTTAAGTGTCTGTAACTCACTCTTCGCGCAGTATACAATGTCACTTATCATAAAACCTTTAACTCAGTGTTTTACCAACTTTTAACTCGTATCTCTCACAGCACAATCTTCACATGTCTCTCCATCTCATTTCTGTTCATCCTTTTTTTTTCTCATCACCTCTCACCCCGCTCCTGATTGGACACTCTCACGGGTAAGTGCATTTTCAAACAAACTTAATATATTAACACATGTAAACATAATATAAACACTTGTAGAACAGTTAAATATATATTACAATGAAAATAACCAAAATAAAATATTGGCTTATGGAAATACTATTTTTTCCATAGGGCTACATCATATTGACTTTTATTTTGAAGTTATTCTCTGTGCCCTTTGTCCCTATATTCTCTTCCTGTGTATAGTTCCTGTTTGCCTTGTTCCCGCATTTATCTCTGTAGTTCCATCGTAACTTATCTACACCTCTTCATCATTAGCCCTTGTGTTCCCTGTGTATTTATACCCTTATGTTTCAGTTGTCTTTTGTCAGTCATTGGTCTTGCAAACCTCTTTGTAAGCTGTTGTGACTCTACAGATAGATACAGATAACTCTACAGATAAAGCATTGTGGAAAATTAGCGTATCTACCCCGTAGTGATAAAATACAATTCTGTATCAAATTTATAGGCAGGGCAAGTACTCTGTTTAGGCTTGGTTTGTAGGGAATTACAAACATGCGCACCTATATTCAAACGCCCATAACTATATAATTAATTCTTGATGCGCACGTGAGAGCCATCAGCGTTTCTCACAGGTTCGTGTTTAAAGTCTGTTTAGAGAGAACGGTGTCGTCTTAGCAGCCCCTAATTTAATAACAAATTACCTTTCGATGAAAGTGAATCAATCAAAACTAACTTTAGCTGGAAAATAACATTATTCAGGAACCGCTATAAAGCCAAAACAATCTGTTACCTTAAATGATACGTTTATCTCTGTAAAGCAGCTTTGAAGCAGTCTACATTGTTAAAAGCGCTATATAAATGAAGATGACTTGACTTGTGTTCCTGGTTTCTCCTTATCAGGATTGTGTCTCTGGTTCCCCTGTTTAGAATGAATTAATGTTTTTTTTTTCATTCCTTTATTCTTTCATTCAATAACTCGTTGTGAGTAGTGTGCTTCAGCCAGCCATCCACTATCCTTCGCATTTGTTAGAAAGGACATTTTAGTGCATATCTGTCTCCATCTCAAGTATCATTGCTCTGTCTACTCACTTGATTTCTGCCATTATGCTAAGTGGTGTCAATAAAAAATCCTGTTCACCTCATTACTCTGTCTCTAAATTTGAGTATAACCCTTCCATATGTTGCGACAATCACTTGCGGGGAATAATTAACTCAAATGAAGAGAATATACATGAGTCTATGAATATGATTTGCTTATTGTCTACAAATATTAAATTACCCAAAGAGGGAATATTCAATCATTTAAAAGGTAACCTTTACCAGAATTAATTTCAGTTATCTGAACAATATGTTCGTCCCACGAACTGGATGCTAGACTTCCTTATCAAACAGCAATAAAAGTACCCTTCTTACAAACCCCAAGAAAGATTAATCTTCTGATCAGGAAAAACAATATTTCCTATGTTTGTACAATTTAGGTTACTGAAATAGTAACAAGAAAAAAAAGCTTCGTAGCTTGGATCATACGATTTCAGGGACTTTGATTTGGTGAGCAATAAAACAGATTTAACCCTCTGGGGACCAAGGTGTTTTTGGGGTCCTTGAGATGTTTTGACATGACCTGATATTTGTATTTTTTTCAGTTGCTTATAAACATATTAATGGCAAAGGTGTTATTACACTCTATTTAGCACGAACATGGCTCATAATATGTCATATGAGCCATATGTGAGCAACATGTATGTACATGTTTGCATTTTTGAGTGAATATTATTTATACGTGGTTATTCAAAAAACTCAAACTTAAATTTTCTGATATAAGACCACAAACGACCAACTTCACATATTCCCACAATACTTTTGACTAATGGATGTTATCGGCTAGAGTTTTTACTTCAAAATTATCTGAAAATCATCCGGGCTAACCGTTCACATTAAACAATAGATTGATTTAAATTTTGTAAGACACTTTTTGTTTGGAAAGGCAATATGCAGGTGGGCGTGAATGATCCAACAAGGTCATGAATAATGTCCTCATTCACACCTGAGAGAAGACAAAGACCTGCTAATGCTGCATACTAATGAGCCTTTCATTCAGGTGTCACTGAGCCACAAGAAAGAATGGAAAGACAACACACACACATATATACATACACACACACATATATATATATACATACACACACACACACACACACATATATATATATATATATATATATATATATATATATATATATATATATATATATATATATATATATATATATATATATATATATTACTACAGAATTGGTTCAGAGTTGGAAACATCTTGAAAAAAAGTGTATTTTTCCACAAACTTTGTATGCCTGCAAATTGTATAATATCCAAGGTAAACATTTCTAGTAATTGTGCAGTTAATTCTCATTCGTATTTTCAGAAAGTTTTGCAATATGTAGGCAATTCTCTCCCCAAATTTGTTACTAATAAAACACAAAAATAATTTAAAGACAAGGCTTATGTTGACCTTTTAAGATTTTGTTTGCACCTTGTAAATAGGTTTTGATGTGGCAGTAAAAACTTTATAATCTATCCAAAACGAAATGTGGTCTTTCATATTTCGTCTGTAACATCATCTTTTATAATATATATTAGGGCATAAATGTTAATTTGCAGTTTAATATGTTGCTTATACAAAGACATTTTATTTCAACGTATTCAGTCGATTTTTACTCATCTCAGTAGGCAATACAGATAGTTTCATTCACACACAGACACGCGCGAGCTGTTGTAAACAACAGCATGCATATGCGCCGTGCATTCATTCAAACACAGAAACGCGACTCAAATTTAAACAGTCTTTTGCGGTTTGCAGACACCATTTCATATCGCGATTAGAACAAAGCACTCACTGATCTGCAGCTGGATCCGTTGTTAGGCTACTCCAGCACGTTTGAGGTCAAATTTCCAGGATTATCACGATATTATTATTCCTCACAGCGAGTGTGTTTTCCAGCTGTTGTGGGCGTTGACTGGTTTGCATGTGTTGCTTCAGATCATCTGCGTTTGAATAGCGTGCGTTCTCCATGGGCGTGTCACATTAGCAGAGTAATGAGCTGCCAGAAGCATAATGAGAACAGCTGATCTCTCACTCTTTTTATATAGATTACATAAACAGAGAATATTTGTTTTAGTTTTGAATTAGATAATTTAAAACTACACACTTAAATGATTATAGAGATATATAGCTCATGTCTGAGTGAATAGTATTTGCTGAGTTTTGTTTAAGTTTAGAGACGTACACTAGAAAAAAAGTTCACGGAGACGGAGAGGCAGAAAGCACACCCTGTTTACTTTCTTTATTTTACAAAAGCACAATGTTTTATTTCGATTTTAAGTGAACCCATAAATAAGAAGACATTTAACAGTTTGTTTTTTTCATATTTCTTAAGCCTGTATGACAAAAAATGATGGGAGTATTTTAAGTCTATTTTGCTGCTATGTGAAAAAAAAACGAGGAAAACGTGCCGGCGCGTTTTTGGTCCCCAGAGGGTTAAGCAATAACGATAGAGCTAAGCTAATTGATACTGAGCTACGGTGCGTTTCCCAAAAGCATAGTTGCTAGGCAATGGGAAATAGCATTGCAACCAACAAAATTGCTAACTTAGTTAGCAACTATCGTTTTGGGAAACTCTCCCCTAAACAGTAACAGCAACATTACATGTTTGGGACATGGTGAAAACTCTAAACCCCAAATACACACCACCTTCCAGGGATTACCTGTCAAACACATTAATCCCATCGTGGTACAAGGTTAAGAAGTCTAATGTTATTACAGAGCTCAGTGAAGTCAGCGCTGTTGCACTCACATGTGATGGCTGGAGTAGCATCACACAGGACCACTACCTCACCATCACAGCACACTACAGCAGAGGGCAAAATGCAGCAAAAAGTGATAAAAACAAAGGCTGTGTACAAAGCACAGACCGGTTGTGTTGTTGCAGAGGAAATTAGTGATGTTTTGTCAGAGTTTGGAATATCTGATACAATTGTAGCAGTCACTGTAGATAATGCTGCCAACATGGATGTGGCTATTAAGTACATGCGATTTGTGAAACTGTGCTGTTTCGCCCACACATTTAATTTAGCAGCACAAAGTCTATACTCCCTAAATTCAGTGAGTCAGTGGGTGGCCAAGGTCCGAACCATTGTTGTGTGGATGAAGAGGTGCTCAATGGCCAAGGTGGTTCTCGAAGAGAAGCAACAACTTCTACGTAAGACACACAAAGTTCACTTTATTTAACTGTTGTGCATTGACACGTAATGACTTTATATGTCTGATCTATCTTATTATTTATCAGCTCTGCAGAATCCAATTTTACAAAAGTATTGTTTTTCTCCTAGGATGAAAAGCATCTGTTATAGGACTTAAAATTGATGTTCTTGTTTTTGTCAGAGCTGCCCCGACACTCACTCATACTTGATGTGAGAACACGATGGAACTCTCTGTATCTAATGCTGGAGAGATTCACAGAGCAGTACCCTGCAATTCAAGCAGCCAGCTTGGATCAACGGCTGAGAAAAAATATGGATAGGCACAGGTAGAGATAGATAGACAGAATTCGTATGTTGTGTGTACTGGTATTTTTTGTCTAAACTTGTAAGACAAGTTTAGACAAAAAATACCAGTACACACAAAATACGAATTCAAAGAACAGTATTAGAGAGTGAATGTGCTAGTGTAGGGAATGCATATGTTAGGTGTTTTGTTAAGAAAAAAAGAGAATATATCTATCTCCAATCTATTTGTTCTTAATTATTTTACAGACTTGCTCGGCTAACTGAGGAGGATTTTAGGAAAGCTGAAGACTTCCTCAACTTGGTGTTCTACACCTCAACACTCTGCGTGTCCTCCGAAAAGAGTCCCACATGCGGACAGATTCTGCCTATCCTCAAAAAGCTTGAGGCACACTTGGCTCTAAAAGAGGGAGGGTCTTTGTGTCAAACCTTAAAAAACAGGTTTAGGCAAACCTATCCAAGCGCTACCAGGTAAGTGACTAAGGCAGGGCACCTGGAAAGAAATTGTTCTAGATTAGAAATATCCTGTGGCTTGTTGAAACATTTAAAGAACATGTGTTTTGCACAATGATGAGATCAGAAACTTTCTCCAAGTGGCCACTGCGTTGGATCCACGCTTTAAACATAAATTGGATGATGACACCATCTGGAACCAGATCCAGAGAAATCTGATTGAACAGGTGAAATGCACAACTGTCCTTTTCAGCTATTAAAATCTAAGATCTAAATGCTAATTAAGTTCTTTGTAGTCAACAGAGGAAGACGGTGGAGCTGATGGGGACACCATGCAGTCTGAGAATGAGCAGGAGAGTGTAAGTGTACGATATACAGTAACTGATATTATATAGGTTTTCAATTTAAATAATGATCATGCTTTTAATGGAGGTTTTCCCTTTTTTTAGTGATAAATAATACTGATGAACCTTTTGTTTTGTTTTTTAGCATCAGCCTCCCTGCAAACGGCCCAGGAAGACTCCACTGGAGGAGTTGTTCGCTGAGGAAGAGGCACAGAACATAATGTCACAGCAGAGCTCCACGTCCATCAAGAAACGAGTGGAGAGAGAGCTGCAGATATACCAGGAAGTTCCACCGGTCCTTATGTCTGAGGACCCTGCTGCATGGTGGTGGAACCAACAAAATACTTATCCTTTGCTGTCAAATCTCGTAATTATGCGTTCAAGCTTCTTCTACACCCAGCGAACGTGTTTTCTCCACAGCAGGAGATACTATCTGTTCAGAACGTTCACGCATCCTGCCTGAGAAGGCAGATATGATCATTTTCCTAAACAAGAACTGTTTTTGATTTTATACTGTACCTGCTGCTAATCTGGACTGTTTTTTACAAGTTGTTTGTTTCTTATTGTTTATTTGCTATTCTGCACCAGGTTAGCCCATCAGTGGGAGCACGGTAACATGTAGCCTACCTGCAGCATCATACACTCATGTGTACATGTGTTTTCAAAAATAAAGCTCTCTTGAGGAAAGTGTACCCCTGTAAAAAATATATTCATAATTTATAATATTTATATTAAAATATATAAAACAGCCCTGTGAGAAATTCATAGTAAAGTTCATAAAAAGTAAAAAGTTCATAGAATTAAAATTGATGGAGAAGGTCAGAGTATTTCCTTCAGAAAGACCGTTGGTTAGCAAGGTTAGCTAAACTTTTTTGACCCTGCCTCTTAAAAGAATCGGAATCAAGAATCGTTAGGAACCGGAATCGAAACAAGGAATCGGAATCGTTCAAATTCAAACGATACCCAACCCTACTTGTAACGTTAGTTTAGAGCTGTGTTCCTCTCATATGATTGGTAGGTGAAATCAATTGACTGATATTTAAAATATTAAACTGCATGCAAGTTCCCAATATTTTTTATTATTATTATTTTTTTCACACAGCCGCACACCGGAGATTCGGCATGGTGCCAGAATACTTTAAGCCCTGTAAGTGGTTTTAAGTCAATACTTTTTTAATGGCTTGTCAACTTTTCATTCCTCCGCTGCGTGATTCTAGTCAGCGCTGGATTTTAGCCACCACCATATTGTTGTCAGTGCGAAACACATTTTTGAGCATGTGAATGCTGATTCTTGTCAGTGCTGGATTCTAGTCAGTGCGCGAGTTCTGCATGGTCTATGACTGGAAAAATAGGTGTAAACTCGTGAACGCCCCACATGAACACCTGAATGCCCCCTTTTCAAAAATCTTGCTTCCAACGACCCCCGTTGTTCTCTGAACGGCCCCATTGAGAACCACTACAGAAGCCCAGATGAGCCCAGAATATGAAGGGGAAAAAAGCTAATTTGTGTTTCGTGCAAATCACCAAACCTGCTGGCTGTTTTCTTATTAATGTGCAGTGTTGTGGGTAACGCGTTATAAAGTAACGCGTTAGAGTACTCTAATTACCTTTTTCGTGAAATGTGTAACTTAACGCGTTAGTTTTGTGCGTTAAGTAATCAGTAACTTCGTTATTTTTTTAAAAAAGTAATCCGTTATTTTAAGGAAAGGAAAATCCTGAATAAAAAAATTTCCCCAGGATCAAGACAGTGTTTCTGCGCTTCAATACCCCACCACCCTCCAGCGAACCCGTGGAGGCTTTTCAGCCTCGGGAGTCTCGTTTACATGCGCTTCATTAAGGCACACGCGCGCGGTCTCTTGCTCTCTCTCCCTCTCAGCTGTACACGCGCTACGCGGTTTGGAGCACAGACTCTGTCTCGCGGGCGCGCTCGCTCTAGATTCCGGGAGATTTTAACTAATTTGCGGGCATCAGTGAGCCGCTATCAATATGCGGGAGACTCCCGGACCTTCCGGTAGACTTGGGATTTCTGCATTTCTATACTGAATTAATATTGGCATTATAATTATTGATTTTTTTATTGAAATAATAGCCCATCCACGCATCTCTACTACCCGGGCTGGGAAGGTGTGAATTTTGATTAATATGTTCTGTGATAATAAATAAATAAAACGCTATGTGGAATAGCCTATCGATGACTGTCTTTCCTGTTATTGTTATCCTGCAGTGTTAATTTAGTCGGATGACTGACGTTATTCATTGCCAGGAGTCACGACTTCTAGGTGCATTTAAAGGGGGCCGTGTCTGTCAATTAAGCTGCAGCATGTGTGAGGCGCTGCAAACGGCTTTTAATTTTTGGTAACGCATGAGTACTCTAACGCGTTACTTTTATGATTAGATAACGCTGTAACGTAACTGATTATTTTTAATTGATGGTAACGTTGTAACCTAATTAACTACTTTCCAAAGTAACTATACCCAACACTGTTAATGTGTAACAAATTGTGTATTTTTTATAACTGTTTGTCCATGAAGCCATATAAAGGGTCTTGGTTTTCAATGGGAGGAAAATGCTTAACATATTGTTAAACGCGTTGTGTTCATATTCTGGGCTCATCTGCATTTTCTGTACATAGTAGGCTATGCTTAATTAGTATGGTGTTTACTGAGTTTGCTAATATATTTTATTTCTTTTAATATCACTATCTAATCCATTAAACCGGGTTAGCGTTTCAGAACATCCCAGAGGATACGGGTTTCGTGACATCATCACATGCAAAAGAGGTCACATTTCATTGGATAGGCACCAACAAATAAATCGACTCCTTTTAGCCCTTCCCCTCCCACACCGTTCTCTCTCGCCGCCACTGAGTTGCACATGTACAAGTTAGTTCCCTTTTCGAACGGTCAGTCGTATTGCGTAGCTATACGCAGTGGGGAGACTCCTTTTCCTCGATTTTCTGAAGCTAAAAATGTAAAACGCATTTTGCAGCTGCACAGCTAGCACAGTGAGTGTCTGGCTCACTCATTGGCTGTGCTGCGGCAACTGCACATCCAATGGCGCGGGCGCCAATGAGAACATCGCCCCATACCACGTCAGAGCCCACAAAGGGGGCGTGGCCTTAGCCAATATTAGTCCCCGAAAAATGGCATTTTAGCAGATCTTACTCCTTCAGCGACAGTAAAACCCTCTGAAGCCTTCGCCGTCGAACAAGCCCTTCAGCCTGAGCAAGCAGCATTCAACTGACGACGTCTTTTCTCCGGCCACCGCTCACCTGTGGCTATCCGCCGTCAAGTCAAGTCAAGTCATCTTTATAGCGCTTTTAACAATGTAGATTGTTTCAAAGCTGCTTTACAGAGATAAATGGATAATTTAAGGTAACAGATTGTTTTGGCTTTATAGCGGTTCTTCAATAATGTTTTTTTTCCAGCTAAAGTTAGTTTTGATTGATTCACTTCCGTCGAAAGGATAATTTGTTATTAAATTAGGGGCCGCTAAGACGACACCGTTCTCTCTACACAGACTTTAAACGCGAACCTGTGATAAACACTGATGCCGCTCACGTTCGCATCAAGAATTGCGTTTGAATATATGTGCACGTTTGTAATTCTCTACAAACCAAGCCTATACAAACTACTTGTCCTGCCTATAAATTTTATACAGAATTTTATTTTATCACTACGGGGGAGATACGCGAAATTTCCAGAATGGTTTATCTGTAGAGTGGTAAAGGGATCCTCCATAGGGAGATGCTAGTTGGCACTTCAGCACTGCGTTGTCATCGGGTCCAGGCGAAGGTCCTTCGTCAGATCTGGATACGGCCTGGATCCAGCAGGCTGCGGGAAAACCTCGGGATAAGCAAAGACACTAAAATTAGCGTAGATGCCATTCTTCTTATGATGTAACGAGTACATCAGGATTTAAGGGAAGTGTTCCCAGTTCCGGCTGACCTAATCTATGCAGGCGAACATTGAGTTATAGAAGTCTATAATGCATTATGTGAATGCTAGGTCAAAGAGATGTGTCTTTAATCTAGCTTTGAACTGACAGTGTGTGTCTGCTTCCCGGACACACAGAAGGAAGGAAGAATGGTAGGAAGACTGGTCCAAAGTTTTGGTGCTAAATAGGAAAAGGATCTACCGGCAGCAGTCGATTTTGATATTCTAGGTATTATTAACTGGCCAGAATGAAGGACTATAATGCGTTAAGAGCTCGCTCAAGTACTGCGGAGCTAAACCATTTAGTGCTTTGTAAGTAATCAGCAGTATTTTAAAATTTATACAATGTTTAATAGGCAATGCAGTGTTGACAGAACAGGGCTAATATGGTCATACTTCCTGGTTCTGGTAAGAACTCGAGCTGCTGCGTTTTGAACTAGCTGTAGTTTGTTTGTTAAGCGTGCAGAGAAACCAACCTAGAGCATTACAATAATCTAGCCTTGTGGTCATGAACGCATGAACTATCTGTTCCGCATTTGTCAATGAGAGCATATGACGTAATTTAGATATATTTTTAAGATGGAAAAATCTGGTTTTACAGATACTAGACACGTGACTTTCAAATGAAAGATTGGTATCAAAGAGCACACCCAGGTTCCTAACCGACGACGAAGACTTAACAGAGCAGCCATCAAGTGTTAGACAGTATTCTAGGTTATTACGTGTGGAAGTTTTTTGTCCAATAATTAGAATCTCTGTTTTTTCTGAATTTAGTAGTAGGAAATTACTAGTCATCCAATTTATCAGCTATGCATTCCGTTAATTTTGTGAATTGGTAGGTTTCGTTAGGTTTTAAAGAAATATACAGCTGAGTATCGTCGGCATAACAGTGAAAGCTAATTCCATGTTTCCTAATGATATCTCCTAATGGTAGTGATGTATGTCTCGAGACCGGTCTTGGTAACCGAGACCGGTCTCGAGACCACTTTACATGGTCTCGGTCTCGTCACGGCCTTGACGGTCTTTGGTCTTGTCTTGGTCTCGGACCTCTCGGTCTTGTCTAGGTCTCGCTGTCTCATAGTGGTCGGGGGATTTAGCAATACAATACTACAATATCCACGACGACACAATTAACGTTCGATAATGCAACATTATTATTATTTCGCGCTCTTCAAATGCAAGTATTTTTTTGTGACACCGCCGTTTCGCCTATTTAATCAATGTATATCTTAATGGTCCAGTGGTAGATCTTTCGCCACCCGTTTTAGAAGTTCTGGGTTCGAATCCACACTCGTATAGTTTTATTTTTTTTCTCGTATAGTTTTTCTTTCTTATCAAAACCGATTATGTTCATCAGTGGTTGTATATCAAGCATGGACACATTTGTGTGCATTATGTTTTGTGATTTCACCAGAACGAATAGAGAGTATCCACAACGGATTGAAGCGCGCATCCGAGTGAAGACAGTGCGGCGTGTGCGCGAGCCACACGAGAAAACTGATCGCAGCGCCGGCAACGAGCACTTTGATCACTTGATTTAAAAACCACATACTGTATCAGTGACATGATGGGTTTTAACTTCATTCAGGAGATTTTGGGTAACTGCACAACTGACAGATGACTTTGAGCACACGGTGTGTGTTTGTGTGTGTGTTGTTTAATTACAGTATTGTATTTAAGATGGTTTTAGACTAAATAAATGGTATTTTAAATATAAACTGCACATCTCCGTTGTGTTGACTAAACATTCAAGTCCAAGTCCAAGTTTAAGTTTATATTTGTGTATCTTTAATTTGATGTTACGATTTCATCTACACATTAAGTATAATTTCAATTGGTTACATATTTCTCATTCTTAGACAGTTGTTGGAGGAGCAAGATGGTGTTTGATGTTTTGTCAGATGAACCAGTCAGTACCAGTCATGTCAGTCCTCAACAGTACACAAACGTTATGGGAGTCTCAGTCCTCTAATAGTGCAGTAACAGCCGTCATGCAGTTGCTATAGTTGATCTCACCCAGTCTGCAAAAACATTTACAGTGAGCTCACAGTCACACATATGACATGGTCTGTTTCTGTATTGTTCTGCATGAGTAGTTCAAGTAATACCGTCTAATATGTATTGAATGTAAACTGCGGCTGAACCCTAGTATGCTGCTGTTCTTGAATTCATACAAGTTATTGCTTAGCTTCAACACTAGTCTGTTTTTTTCTAGTCGGTCTCGACTTGGTCTTGGTCTTGAATTGGTCTGTCTCGGTCTTGGTCTTGGTACCCTCTGGTCTTGGTATAGTGTCTTGGTCTCGGTTTAGGCGGTCTTGACTACAAGTCTACCTAATGGTAGCATGTACAGAGTGAACAGCAGCGGTCCTAGTACTGAGCCTTGTGGTACGCCATACTGAACTTGTGATCGATAAGACATCTCTTCATTTACTGCTACAAACTGATAACGGTCAGACAAGTATGATTTAAACCATGCTAGTGCAATTCCACTAATGCCAACATAATGTCCGAGTCTATTTAAAAGGATGTTGTGGTCAATGGTGTCAAATGCAGCACTAAGAGATACAACCACGATCGGATGATAAGAGCAAATAATTTGTGACTTTAACAAGAGCTGTCTCGGTACTATGATATGGTCTAAATCCGGACTGAAAATCCTCGCAGATATCATTTCTTTCAAGAAAGGAACACAGTTGTGAGGATACTGCTTTTTCTAATATCTTTGACAGAAAAGGCAGATTAGAGATCGGCCTGTAATTTACTAATTTTGTAGGATAAAGTTGCGTTTTTTTAACAAGCGGTTTAATCATAGCTAGCTTAAAGGTTTTTGGTACGTATCTTAGAGACAAAGATGAATTAATGATATTAAGAAGAGGATCTATGACATCTGGAAGCATTTCTTTCAGCAGCTTAGTCGGTATAGGGTCTAACATACAAGTTGTCGATTTAGATGATTTGACGAGTTTGCAAAATTCTTCCTCTCCTATAGCAATGAATGAATTAAATTTTCCCTCAGGGAGACTACAATGCACTTCCTGATGCGATACTGTATTAGACGGTTGCATAGTTATAATTTTGTCCCTGATATTATCGATCTTATAAGTGAAGAAGTTCATAAAGTCATTACTGCTGTGTTGCTTGGAAACTTCTGGGCTTGAAGCTTTCTTTTTCGTTAGTTTAGCCACTGTTTCAAATAAATACCTAGGATTATGAATATCTTCTTCTAATAGGGTTGAAAAATAAGCAGATCTAGCAGCTTTTAAAGCCTCTCTGTAAGCAATCGAGCTCTCTTTCCATGAAATCCGAAATACCACTAGTTTTGTTTTCTTCCAGTTGCGCTCCATTTTTCTGGCTGCTCTCTTAAAGGGATAGTTCACTTTGAAATTAAATTTTGGTATGTTTTAGCTTACCTGAAGTGCATCCAAGATGTAGGTGTCTTTGTCTCCGCAGTAGTTTCAATTTTGATATTTTTAGGTCAAACCGTTCTTGTCTGTTAGTCATATAATGCAGGTATATGTACTGTATCCAAAAGCATGCAGAGATGTCTCTAATAGCATGCAGAGAAAAGTCCAAATTAAAAAATTCCCCATCGTAAGTGCACATTGATGGCCTAAGCTCACGCAAACTCTTCCGGGAGTGTTGAGTTTTCACTTATTCCCAATCTGTAAGCCTTCTATCTTGACACACTACTCGCTTCATTGTTCAGGTCAATCAAAGGCATACGTTGAGCCGTACAGCCAATCACACACATTTCTGCTGAGTTTAAAAATGCAACGTCCAATCGAAGGCGGAAATACGATGTAAACAGATCACTTGGACGTGGTTGTGTAAAAGAGATAAAAACGATATAAATACTGTTCGTTTTATCACACAAAACGCTTGTTTCGTGTCTTAGGCCATCAATGTGCACTTACGATGAGGAATTTTTTAATTTGGACTTTTCTCTGCATGCTACTAGAGACATCTATGCATTCTTTTGGATACAGTACCTATATACCTGCATTATATAACTGACAGACAAGAACGGTTTGACCTAAAAATATCAAAATTTAAACTACTGCGGAGACAAAGACACCTACATCTTGGATGCACTTCAGGTAAGCTAAAACATACCAAAATTTAATTTCAAAGTGAACTATCCCTTTAAGGGCCAGAGTGTGCTCGTTGTGCCACGGTGTTAGAGTATGTTCTTTAATCTTCTTTAAGCGCAGCGGAGAAACTGTGTTTAAAGTGCTGGAAAAGAGAGAGTTCAAAGTTCTGTTGCAATATCAAGTTCTTCTAAGCTATCCGGGATGCTGAGATGATGAAACTGATTAGGAAGATTATTGATAAAGCAATCTTTAGTGGCTGAAGTGATGAATCTAACATGGAGTCGGCTTTGCAGCCTTGGCTAAATGTAATTTCCATGAGACTAGATAATGATCTAAGATGTCATCGCTCTGCTGCAGTATTTCAACGGCATCAACATCTATTCCATGTGATAGTATTAGATCTAGAGTATGATTACGGCAATGAGTAGGTCCTGACACGTGTTGTCTAACTCCAATTGAGTTTACAATGTCTTTAAATGCCAATCCCAATGCATCTTTTTCATTATCTATGTGTATATTAAAATCACCAACAATTAGCACTTTATCTGCAGCCAATACTAATTCTGATAGAAAGTCCGCAAATTCTTTGATAAAGTTTATATGGTGCCCTGGTGGCCTGTATACAGTAGCCAGCAGAATTTTCAAACGTGATTTATCGTTTACACTATATATTTTTACATTAAGCACCAACACTTCAAAATAATTATATTTAAAACTAGATTTCTTAGTGGTTTTGAAAATATTACTATAAATTACCTCCTTTGCGTTTCAGACGAGGTTCAGGTTTATAACCGTAATCTTGTGGGGTTGACTCATTTAAAGCAATGTAATCGTTTGGATC
The DNA here is from genome assembly GCF_949152265.1 of Phoxinus phoxinus. Classification (NCBI taxonomy): domain Eukaryota; kingdom Metazoa; phylum Chordata; class Actinopteri; order Cypriniformes; family Leuciscidae; genus Phoxinus; species Phoxinus phoxinus. Next base: position 10,971,866 of record NC_136897.1, read on the forward strand.
GAATATTCAGCAACCCGAGCTTTATCATTTGCTCATCCGTATTATATCTGTTTTTTATTTGTTGAACATCAATTACATTTTTAACCTTAGATGGGTTTGAAAGTTTTTGGGATTTCCAAATTCGGGGAACAGACACAGAGAATATTTCACCTAGATATCATCATATAGAGACTATGTGATGGGATTTATCTGATCTTGGTGACGTGAGGCCGCTAGCAGACGGTCGGTTATGCCAGTCTGTCTGCTTCCTGACCTGAGCCCCAGATTGTCATGTTTTATCCAAATTACTAGAGAGAAGAGCAGCACCATCCCAGGAGGGATGAATACCATCTCTTTTCAACAGGTCAGGTTTGCCCCAAAAACTTTTCCAATTGTCTATGAATTCTATATTATTTCGCGGACATCACCCAGACAGCCAGCCATTGAGTGAACACAATCTACTAACTATCTCATCACTCCTGCGAACAGGAAGGGGGCCAGAGCATATTATAGTGCTTAAAATCGTACTTGCAAGTTCACACACCTCTTTAATATTAATTTGTGATCTCCGACTGGCGGAGTCGAACATCATTAGTGCCGATGTGAAAAATAATCTTAGAGAATTTACATTTAGCATTAGCCAGCACTTTTAAATTTGCTTTGATGTCAGGCGCTCTGGCTCCCGGCAAACATGTGACTATGGTGGCTGGTGTCTCTATTTTCACGTTCCGTGTGATCGAATCACCAATTATCAGGGCACAATCAGCATAATTCTCAGTGGGTGTTTCACTGAGCGGGGCAAATCGATTTATCGGAACGGAAAAGTGTTTTTTTGATCCGCGATTAGAGCGATCTCTCACTGTCACCCATAGCCCTGCTGCATGGGCTCTACTTCAGCCGAAACCGACTCATATAAAGAGTTCACTAGGCTAGGCACATCCAAAATAGTGTCTAAAGCTCTAGCACTCTTCTTACTATTCTCGATTAAAGTTTGGATCCGTGTCTCTAGTTCTGAAATCTTCTCTGTCAGCCTGACTGTCTCCTTGCATTTATCACATATAAATCCTATATTGCCGACAGAGAAGGCTATGGTAAACATGTGACATGAAGTGCAGGTGACAATAACAGGACAAGACATTACTCACCGTGTTTGTTGACTGATTCTTACTCACCTGGGCTTTTATGAACTCAAGGCGCAGGCGCGCGAGAGAAAAATAAATAACTGAGCGCATGGGTGGTGCCATCTACGCATATCCTTTCCACGATATCTGTGTTGCAGGCTTTCCAGGCCAAACTCCTCCAGTCGATGGACGAGGCTGGCCCGGATCCCGAGGCCTTCCGAGACCTCCGTTCCTGCCGAAACGCTCCAACTCTGCTTCAAGCAGAAGCAGGTAACTCAGCCCCGCCCTGCGGCTGATACCCGCCACCAGTCGCGACCAGCTAAGCGCTATCCAAAGCCCCGGCGCCAGACGCTGGGCCACCGAAGTCCTCCTAGCGTCGAAGGTAAAGAGAGAGGGCTCGTGTCTTGCGCTAGCCGGACCACCCTCAAAAAGACCCGCAACACTTCTCACAGCTCCCTGTTCAGTTCAGGCCCCCCTAACCCTACAAACAAACGCTGTTTCCACGGCGACCCAAATAAAGCACAAAAAGAGTATGTTTCACAATCACAACACACGGGTTCACGGTCCCCCTTCACAGTTGTATTACGACTTTTCCTTCAGGGAAAAGCTTGTATAGTCAGTCCAAAACTCAGTATTTGCACAAATCACAATATAAGGGTACCAGATCCCCCTATGTTAGGCGACCAATCCCAATCTGTGTGTCAAACCCTAGCCACAAAGGCGATGGCCTGGCAAGCAATCCCCAATGTGTCGAGTTGGGTCATAAACACTATAAAGCGAGGCTACTCGCTCCAATTCGCTCACAGACCCCCAAAGTTGCAGTCGAGACTGCGGTGAGAAGCAACGTGGGTCACATAGCGAGAGACCTCCTCTTGTGGGCACAGACCAATCTGAGTTCTCCGAGTGCGGTGCATATCCCCAACATTCAGAATCTGGGTGCGGATATGCTCTCACAGGACAACACTCCCCTAGGCGAGTGGTCCCTGAACTCACAGACGGTCAGTCTGACATGGAGTGTGTTCGGTGAGGCCGAAGTCGACCTTGTCGCCTTGAAAACCAACACTCACTGCGCAGCATTCTTCTCGAAGAGCAGGGATGCGTTGGCCCATCTCTGGCCCAGCCATCCCCTTTATGCGTTTCCCCCCGGTTTCAATGATTCCCCAGGTCATAGAACGGGTCAGGGAAAGCGGATACCCAGTCCTTCTGGTGGCCCCGCTCTGGGGATCCAGGAATCTGGGGATCTCCTCACACAGGCAAAATGGACGATATTGCATCCGTGACCCAGACTTATGGGCCCTCCATGTTTGGCCCTAAACGGGTACCCAGGGACCTTCCTGAGAAGGTTTTGAACACTATCACTGAGGCTGGGGCCCCGTCTACTAGGCGCCTGTATACTCAGAACTCTCTTTCCTGCAAGAGCTGTCAGACCTGGGCCGTTCCCCGCTCAAAGTGTATGTGGCAGCCATTGCAGCTCATCATGCTCCAGTGGCTGGCCAGTCACTAGGAAGAAACAACCTAGTGGTAAATTTTTTTTTAAAAGGAGCCAGGAGGATGAACCCCTCCAGACCTCCATCCATGCCGTCTTGGGACCTCTCCACGGTCCTTAGGGCCCTGAAAAGTCCTCCTTTTGAACCACTCCAGTCGGTTGATCTTAAACCTTTCTCTCTAAAGACTGCTCTCCTGATGGCACTGGCATCTATCAAGCGAGTGGTAGATCTGCAGGCCCTCTCTGTGAGCCCTTCATGTTTGTAGTTTGGATTGGAAGACTCCAAGGTCATCCTCAAACCCAGACATGGCTATGTACCCAAAGTGATCTCAACACCGTTTAGAGCACAGGTCATCACGCTATTAGCCCTTCCCCCTTCTGCTGAGGATGGGGAGGTTAATTTGCTCTGCCCTGTCAGAGCACTGATAATCTATCTGGAGCGTTCTGCGTCGTTCAGACAATCAGAACAGCTTTTTGTCTGCTTTGGTGGCCGATATAAGGGTTATCCAGTCACTAAGCAAAGACTGTATAGATATACCTCAGTGGGTCAGGTTTGCCCTATAGGTATCAAGGCTCATTCGACTAGAGGCATGGCCTCATCTTGGGCTTGGTCCTCTGGGTTACCCATTCAGGCTTATTTGTGATGCGGCTGGCTGGTCCTTGCCTTCCACATTTATGAAGTTTTATAATATGGAGGTATCTTCCCTGCAGGCGAAGGTATTTTCGGTATGATCAAGGCTGGATGGTGTCTGGTCTTGTCTAATAAATTATGTCACTGTGCAAAATCACATTACATTATTATAAAACCCACCTTTGGCCGGTTATTCCCCATACTAATAGACCCGACAATGTCCGGTCCTACTGGTATATTATGTTGGTTAGCTCTGACATATATATATATATATATATATATATATAGATTTACTTAGTTTGACTTCAACTTCCTGTTTCCGGTGAGAGTACGCTGTGCGCGTCTTGCTGCCGCTTCTCGCTGGAACTTTTGTTCGTTTACTTTATTTTGTTTTGAACTCTGTGCTGTATTTCGCGTGGACGTCTGCTCGGACTTTACTATTGTCACTTTCCTCTGGATCTTATTTCGGATACAACGCAGACACGCTGTAACTTCCCAGCGTGACATTTCGCGTCTACCGTGACGTTTCTAGACGTTCACGTTTCGCGTCTACCATGTCATCTCCTTCCCTGCTGAACTGGACGTTTGCCTGGACATTATTGTTGTCACTTTCCTCTGGATCTTATTTCTGATACAATGCAGTCACGGACAACTTTTCAACTCATCACTGGCATTTTATCAAACTCGCACTACTCGTCTGCTGTTTGCCCATCCTCGCACTACTTCACTGTACCTTCTACATAGGTGGCGGGTGAGTCTCCACTCCCTCGCTTATCTATCGTGGACAGTCTTTTTGAATGGTTGGTTACCCCCTGTCATTCAATTTATCTGAAAGGTCGTCATGCTGTGTTGATCGTGCATAATTAGCGACATAAGTGCTGCTGCTTTCTTGCAAGAAAAGTCAGTTTCTCAATTGCCAGTGATGTCGCGCTGCTCCGTGGTCTGAACATGCATACTAAACGCAACGTCTCTGTACTACTTTTGCACTGCACTGGAGTTTTAGCTCTGGGTTTATTATTCAGCTGTGTACCTATGGCTCTTAACTATTCGTTACTCCAACTGCGTAGCCTGAGTAATCTCATCCTCGTCTCGACGCGACTACATATAGACTCTGTACGGAGCTCGGGGTTGCTAGGCGACCGCACACTGTCCATCGTTCCTGTCGCCGCCACTTCTCATCGTGCTGCCCATCGTCGTCAGCCATTCGTTCCATCTGGTCGAACAGATCGGATACCTGTAATTCTATGCTGTCGTCTACTCACCGTGGAATACATCATACCTCACTAAAAACTGTTTCCTGTGATCTGTCTATGATTAATCCACAAACGCAATGACTGCGAGTTTCATCCTGCAGTTGCGCTGTTTAACTGTCGGTCTCTCACAGGTAAGGCTACTGTACTCTGCTCAATACTAACTGAGAAAAACTTTGACTTATTGCTCCTCACTGAAACATGGCAAACTCCTAATGACTATTTCCACCTAAATCTCCTCACTCCCTCTGGATACAGCTACCTGGCCAAACCTCGCTTGACATCAAGGGGTGGTGGCCTGGCTGCTGTTTATCGCAATAGCATTCCAGTCAAAACTATTGACTTTCATGTGACTTCAACCTTTAAATATATTTAATTCTCAAAGTCTCTGGCACATCTCCAATGCTCTTGATTCTCCTGTATCGTCCACCTAAAGCTATGTCAAACTTCTTCAGTGAACTGCATGAACTGTTAACCCTTTCCTCTGTCTTATCTCGTTATGTTATATTACTAGGTGATTTCAATATACATGTTGATACCGATTGTGCAGAATCACGCGAACTCTTGTCAGTGTTTGAATGCTTCAGTCTTCAGTAAAACTGATAGTATCCATAATCTCTTCCCATCCATGATCTCTACTGTTCTCACGCATGACCTCCTCACCACTTCTACACCTGGTACTCTCACTGATTTTGCCCCTCCAACCCCTGCTTATATCTCTGAGCTAATCAACAAAGCAAACTCAACTTCCTGTCATCTTGATCCTGCTCCTACTACTTTACTTAAAAAATGTGCACCCGTTATTTCACCATTGATTTCACTTCTCATCTCTCAACTTCTAAGCACTGGTGTTGTTCCTCTTGAACTAAAAACTGCTCCCGTTACTCCTGTTCTAAAGAAACCTGGCCTCGACCCCTCTGACATGGTCAACTACAGACCAATTTCTAATCTACCATTTCTTTCAAAACTACTTGAGAAAGTGGTTGCTGCTCAACTTCAAACTCATCTGTCATCCAACAACCTCTATGAATGTTTTAAATCCGGTTTTCGCACCCTCCACAGCACTGAGACTGCACTTCTTAGGGTTGTCAATGATCTCCTTGTAGCCACTGACTCCGGCTCCACCAGTATTCTAATTCTTCTAGACATTTCCTCTGCATTTGATACAATCTCTCATAGTATTCTCATTTCACGACTCTCTGCTCTTGGTATTTCTGGAACTGCCCTATCCTGGTTCACCTCCTACCTGTCCGATCGCCAACATTACATCTCCATCCGCCAGTCTAAGTCCACTTCTGCCTCTGTCCCGCACGGTGTTCCTCAGGGTTCTGTTCTTGGGCCTCTTCTCTTCATCATCTACATGCTCCCATTAGGTAATATCATCCCTCATCATGGCTTCAATTTCCACTGCTATGCAGATGATACCCAATTATACATCCATTCTAATCGCAATGCACCTTTCCCAACGCTTTCCATATCAGCTTGTATTGATGAAATAAATGCTTGGATGACCACTAATTTTCTCAAACTTAACACAGATTTACTTCTCATTGGTTCACCTCAAACTACATCCCGTGTCTGTGTTGAAAATGTCAATATTGCTGGAGTTCTTGTTCAACCTTCCACCACTGTCAAAAACCTGGGTATAATCTTTGATTCCTCTCCTTCCTTCCTCACATCTCCTCGCTCACTAAGTCTGCCTTCTTCCACCTTCGCAATATTGCATGCTTACGTCCTTTTCTTAACACCAGTGATGCTGAGACCCTAGTTCACGCTTTCATCAGTTCACGGCTTGACTACTGCAATTCACTTTTCTATGGCTTACCCAATTCATCACTAAATAAAATTCAATATATCCAGAACTCTGCCGCCAGAGTCCTCACTCGCCCAAGGAAATCTTCCCACATTACTCCAATTTTACGCAGTCTACATTGGTTACCCATTCGCTATCGCATTCAGTACAAGATACTCCTTATTACATTTAAAGCACTCCATGGTCTTGCCCCCAACTATATTTCTGATCTCATCCATACATACTCCCCTGTTCGCACACTTAGATCTTCGGATAACGGTCTGTTGATGATCCCACGGCACAAACTAGCATCGTTTGGTGGTAGAGCATTTTGCACCGCTGCCCCAACTCTCTGGAATTCCATTCCACAACATATCCGTAATCTCTCATCACTACATGACTTCAAAACCCACATTAAAACATATATTTTTGTCACTTGTTTCCCCGACCCCTGATCTATGTATCTTCACAGTTTCTATGTCATGTTTTTATGTCATGTTTCTATGTCATGTGTTTTGTAATTTATTGTAAAGCGACCTTGAGTCTTTAGAAAGGCGCTATATAAAATAAACGTATTATTATTATTATTATTATTGTTATTATATGTGTGTCATATATACGATGGTGTCTGGTCTGGTCATTATATGTTTTGGGTTCTGGCTTGTGCTGTGAGCCGCAGCAAGCAACCATGCTACTTATAGTGCAGCATTTTACATGGTGTCCACACTGCGTATAGCTACGCAATATGAATGACCATTCGTAAGGGAACTACCTGAGAGTAGGGAACGAGTATTGCGCAGCCAGCTGCACTATAGTAACCTGGCAAGTTGTCGCTTCAGTCGTTAAACCTGCTAAAATGGTGTTTTTCGGGGACTAATATTGGCTAAGGCCACGCCCCCTTGGCAGGCTCTGACGTGGTATGGCGCGATGTTAGCTCTTTAGCGCCCGCACACACAACCGTGCCATTGGATGTGCAGTTGCCTCAGTACAGCCAATGAGTGAGCCAGACACTCACTGTGCTAGCTGTGCAGCTGCAAAATGCGTTTTACATTTTTAGCTTCAGTAAATCAAGGAAAAGGAGTATAGCTACGCAATACTCGTTCCCTACTTTCAGGGAACTGAGGTTACGATAGTAACCGAGTAGTTTTGCATCTAATAAATTGTGACTATTGTCTGTGAGTGCAAATCTCAACATTCATCTTCAGATTTGTATTTTACAGGTTTTCACATCTGAGCGGTGTGTGTAAATTTTATCGTACAAGTACGAATATTTATTGTACAAGTTCTCAAATTCACGTCTACTTGCTTTCGAGTTTTGCTACTTTTTTTTCAGTTTTGCTACCTTCATAAAACAAGTGTACCCATCCTGCCAGTAGAGCTAGAGTTGAACCCTACACTACAAAAATGACCCACAGTTGTACAGAGCTGCTCTAAGCAAGGACAAGCCCGGACTTTAAAGAAAACCAATTAGTCTTCAGACCCGTCTTCCCTCATTATTATTCCAGCTCTACTGGGGAAGATGAAAAGGTCAATTACTCTTTGAATTTGTGATTAAACACAATCTAGGGGGGTTTGAGATGCATTCTTTGAGCTTTTATTCAGCATTCAATATTATTCAGTTTTTTTAAGTACACACACAAAAAAAAAGAATTTTAGAATTTAAACTTCAGAAATAAAATATAATTTTGGAATATAATTTATGATATATCAATACTCTCTGCCAGAGTAACGACAACCAGCGTGTCTGGTTTCCACACACACACACAAAGTCCGTAGACACACCTTAACACAAACATTCTAATTCCTGGACATCGGGTCAATTTCAGTAAAATTGTCCTTGTCCCAACATGCATCAACATTTTAACAAACTAAATTAACTGTCTGTTATGTGCACATTAATATTTTTCTTCTGACGAAGCTTCAAAAGAAGAAAAAAAGATTATTGCTCTATACTGATACCGAACTCATTTATATTATTTGATAGATTGGATATTAAATTTGTTTCACCCATTTTAAGATTTAGATGAACATCTAACACTAATTTAAAAGGGTAGCAATTTATTATGGCATATTTAAACCTTAAGAGCACTATCAGTGCTTTCCTGTTTAGAGCACATGTTGGAGTAAGTTGCTGTGTGCTTGTAACAGTAGTTTATATTGAGATATATATATTTTATATATATATTTGTAATAATGACCAATAGTCAACTCTGTTATGGGAAACAACATTAAGTCAAGTCACCTTTATTTATATAGCACTTTTTAAAACACAGATTGTATCAAAGCAGCTTACTCACAGTGATAACATGAAAATAATACAACAAGTTTGTTTCTAGAAGAAAATTGCGTCATCATCCACCTTAAGGCAGATCAATAATGTTGAATATTAAATGTCCCCAACTAAGCAAGCCAAAAGCCAAGGTGTTACATGCATGTGCATGTAGAACTGTGTGTGATTTGTTTATCGTAGTTTTTTTGGTCGCGAGAAGGGATTTCCCCTGAACCGCGGAAGTGGAGTGACCAGTAGGTTTATTGATGACGTCCTCGCCACAAGTGGAAGGACTTGAGTTGTTTGCTTCTGGAGCTGATATGTGTGAAGACGAGGGGTATGTGCCGTTCATAATGGACGGATTTGTATCTTTGGCAGGAAATTCTAGCTTACGCAAACCGGTCAAGATGCTTCGTGATACAGGCCCTCCTCAGAGTTTTATTTTGGAAGGAATATTGCCGTTGTCTGATGAGAGTTCTATTGGTTCAAGCGTCTTGGTACATGGTTTTGAAATGGGCTTTGTGAACGTGCCTTTGCACAAGATTAAAATTGAATCTTCCCTTGTTGTTGGCCGCGTTGTTGGAGTGCGACCGTGTCTTCCCGTTCGAGATGTGACATTTATTTTAGGGAATGACTTGGCGGGAGGAAAAGTTTTTGCCAGCCCTGAGGTAACTGATGTTCCTCTTCCCTGTTCTACTCCTGATGCTTTGGCTCAGAAACACCCTAAGGTTTTTCCTTCATCGAATTTTGATTTGAGTAATACGTTCCTCTCGAATTCAGATTTTGATGAGGTTAAGTGTTCAAACTCTATTGACTGTTTAGGCATCGCCGTTTATAAACGAGATGAACATTTTATGGGGCTCGATAAATTGTCTCTGTCCCGCGAGCAACTTATTGTTGAACAGAGGAAAGATGAGAAAATGTCATCCCTCTTTGAAGCTGTTATTCCTGTTGAGCAACTTGAATATGTATCGCAAGGATACTTTGTTGAAGATGGGGTGTTGTTGAAGATGGGGTGTTGATGAGGAAGTGGAAACCACCAACTTCAACTGCTGATGATGAGTGGCAAATCGTTGAGCAGATAATAGTTCCCCCCTCAGCTGGCCTGGCTTGAAAAACGATGTAGCAAGTTATTGCCGAAGCTGCCATGTGTGCCAAATGACCGGAAAACCGAACTAGAATATTTCACCTGCTCAGTTACATCCAATTCCAGCTATTGGTGAACCATTCAAGGTGTGATGATTGACTGTGTCGGTCCCTTGCCTCGTATGAAGTCTGGAAACCTCAGGTTTACGCATGTAACCCTGGTTACGCATGTAACCCTGAGAGGGAATGAGATGCTGCGTCGAGACGCGGTGGGAACGCCTTGCGCGATTGCGTCGTGAAGCACGTGTATAATCAGTCGAATGGAAAAAGGGAGACTGAAGACTGAAAATGTACTCTTTAATGTTATTTTTTAGTATTATTTTTCTTTATTAATTTTCTTTATAATTTCATAATGTATTTTGTGAAGTCAGACTATGTTTGTACATGTGTACTGAGCAGAGAGCTGGTAGGGCTATATTTTGCTTAGAGGTATGTGTGCTATGTAACATGTTCTTTGCAGGGAAAGGAATGTTTCCACTGATGCAAGTATATCACCAATGTAAACAACAAGGATAGTTCTTAATATGGAAGTGGATTGCACCATGTTTAAGCATGACGTGTACATATGACATACGTTCCAATTTTAAGAAGCTCAAAGCACCATGTTTTGTTACCTTACATGGAAGTTGTAAGTCTCTCTGTGATGTATATAAGCTAGATCTTACTGCACCACTTCAGAGAAGCATTAAGGCATGATGATGGGGTGAGAGGAAGGAGGAAACATAGAGATTATGGGGTAAGGGAGGAGAAACCCAGAAACCATTTACATCTAGCATGATGGGGTGAGAAGATATAATAATGGGAAATGGAGCAATCTAGAATGAAGACCTTCTCTCATGTAGCCTTATTCTTATATGCCTGAGTTTCTCTCTGTCTGACATATGACACATGTTCAAATAATAAATCTCTTGGCAAAATATCAGGTGTAGCTTCCGTGATTCAACAATTATGGGGGGGGAAGCATGATTTTTAGAATCTACAGAGACGTCATAGGCGGGTGACGTCATCGACCAGGAAGCTATAAAGCGCCCTTGATATCATAACACACTAGCTTTGAAAAAGCCTGAAGCAAGATGATCACAGGCATGCTGGGAGTATGGCAAGGCGACGCAGCGTCTCGTTCCCTCTCAGGGAACCAGGGTTACATGCGTAACCTGAGACGTTCCCTTTCAAGGGAACTCGAGCTACGTCGAGACGTGGTGGGAACCCTATACCCACGACGCCAAATGACAAATGCCTGTTCTGTATGAAAACCATGCGCACACTAAGAAACAAGCACCCTAGACCCTGGAGTGGAGTCTAGGTCCAAGTCATAAAAATGGACAAATGTATGCGGTGAGGACCAGCCTGCTGCATTACAGATGTCGTGGAGAGAAACTCCGGAAATTAAAGCCTTAGAGGCAGCCATACTCCTAGTAGAGTGGGCCCGGACAGCCAAAGGTGAAGGCTGTCCAACCGCTACATAAGCAAGTGAGATAGCCTCAACTACTCGCTTGCTCAATATCTGTCTTTAGCTTTTCCTGATTAAGGTGGAGGACAGAAGGCCTGCAGCACAAATGACCCACAAATTGAGTAGGGACCTAGGAATACAACCCAGCCTGGGGTGAAGTAAGACTACCACCATACCATGTGCAAATCCAAGTACGTGCAGGCCTCAGCCTCATGTACCACAGAGTAGTGATGTATGTCTCGAGACTGGTCTTGTCTTTTACGTGGTCTCGGTCTCGTCACGGCCTTGATGGTCTTTGGTCTCGGTCTTGTCTTGGTCTCGGACCTCTCGGTCTTGTCTAGGTCTCGCTGTCTCAGACCGACATAGTGGTCGGGGGATATAGCAATACAATACTACAATATCCACGACGACACAATTAACGTTCGATAATGCAACATTATTATTATTTCGCGCCCTTCAAATGCATGTATTTTTTTGTGAGACCGCCGTTTCGCCTATTTGATCAATGTATATCTTAATGATCCAGTGGTAGATATTTTGCCAACCGTGTCAGAGGTTCTGGGTTCGAATCCACACTTGTATGTTTTTTTTTTTTCTCGTATAGTTTTTTTTAATCCAGTTCACCTAATCAGAACACTCCTACCTTCACTTGACACCTGAGAAAAGGGCAGAACAGATTCAAGAATAAAAGACTCTGATGATCCTGTATCCCTCAAGATTTTAACTGGCATTTTATCCTCAGAGCTTGTCAAAGACACATAACCCTCCGTAATAAACGGTACAAAATTCTTTAAGGCTACTAATTTAGAGTCACCTACTTTCTCTCCTATTTCTAAGGACGTACCATGATCGTTGCTAGTTTCAGTAACATCAGTCACTAACACAGGACCAGTGTTGGGGAGTAGTTAACTACAAGTAGCGACGCTACTAACTTAACTACATTTTTCAGTAGCTTGGCAGTAGCTCAGTTGCTTTTTAAACAGTGTAGCTTTTCCAGTAGCTAACTACTTTTTGCAGCAAGTAGCGGTGTAGCGCGAGCAAAAGCTACATTGCGTTTTGTCGAGCCTGCGCGAATCAGCGCGATGGAAGGATATTCTTCTTCTTGTTAGATTACAAACTATTATTTTGCCTTTACCGCCACCTGTTGTTTACGCATGTTGCGTCTAACGGTTCACTGACGTACAGAAGTGGGTTGACACACCCATTATCCATGATGGAGCAAGACGTGGCGGCAGATTTGGAGGATGGAGAAACGGATAACCTTAATTACCCATGGCCTTATTTGTCCAAGTTCATGTCACTCAAAGAAACCGCAAGTAAAGGTTACACTTTTGTATGCAATCTTTGCAAACCAAAGTTGAAAACGCTGTCTACGTCGAAGACCTCAAGCACAAATTTAAGGACGCACATACAGGTGAGTAATGGCCATTTTAAATGTAACGTATTAATTATCCTGCTTTATTGCTCTCTATGTTACATCAAATTTCTATTTCTGATTTAATTACAATGACCCGCCATGATCTGTCCGCCAGTTTCGTAATGAACATAAAAGACCATCATGTTTGTCAGTTGAACAAAAAAATTTATCTTAGTTTGTTTATCGCACGACAAACTACGTTAAGGCTTTGATCTAATTACATTGCTGTATAGAATTGTTGTGACTGGTTTCAGAGCGAACCGAACTTTGCTCACAAGCAGCTTGTGATTCACGTTCTTCTTTCACAGTAAATTCTGCGAGCTCCATGCATGTGAGCGAGTTTAACGTGCATTTCTCAAATACTGTACGGTACAGTCTGTATCAGTTATGCTGTTTAACGTTCACATAACTTAACAACATTTGTGTGGGCAGCCAGATAATTACAGCATTTCACTCGATTTGTAATATAAAAGTGTGTGTTTTTAATGTTATAGAAACATAAAGGTCTTGTCACAGTTTTCCAAAAAAATAAAAGCTCAAGTGTTTAATCCTTTCAAGTGGAGAAATTATGACAAGTGTTATAATTTAGCTACCTTAGTGTAAAATGAAAATTAATATAAAAAGTAAACATTCCTTTATGTTGTTGCGCAGTTGTATTATTAGTAGGCTTATATAATGTCTTATATATTTCTGTCTTGCATAATAATAATTTAAAATTATGGCATTTAAAATGTGTTTTTCTTTCGAATTTTTTTTCCCCTTTATCCTATGCTTATCAGAGACTACATCCAACTAAACTGAATGAGTTACTGAGAATGCAGCAACAATTCAGTAAAAAGATGACGACACCCTCCATTCAAGAACAGAGTTCCTCAAGCTCATCAAGACCAATTCAGTATTTCATGAGGGAGGTGGCACCAGTTTCCCAGGAAAAATTCAACAAGCTGGTTCTGAATTTTGTTATTCAGGGGCTTCATCCCATCAGTATTGTCGAAAGGGCAGAATTTAAAGAATTATTCAAGCAGGTACTGCCTTCAAGGCATGTGATGTCTAGAAAGACATTAGTCAGAATGCTAGAGGATCAATACATTTCCATGAAGGCAGATATGTGTAAAGTTTTGTCTGAGCAGGAATTTGTAGCAACAACCACAGATGCATGGTCTACAAATCACAAGAGCTATCTGGGAGTAACTGTCCATTGGATAGATTCAGACACACTTACCATCTCTTCCGGGGCTTTAGCTTGCCGAAGGATCAAGGGAAGGCACACTTATGACACTCTGGCAGAGATGCTTGAAAGTGTCCACATGGAATTCAGCATTCAAAACAAAGTTCTGTTAACCACTACAGACAACGGTTCAAATTTTGTAAAAGCATTTAGTGTGTTCGCAGCTGAAGAAAAAGTGACTGAAGAAGATGATGAAGAAAATGATGAAGAGCCAGATGTTGAGTTCACTGATGTTGCAGCATTTCTACAAGAGACCAAAAAGGATGACTACCACTTGCCAGCCCATCAATGCTGTGCCTGCCATTCTCTCCCACTTGGTTGCAACCAAAGATGCTGAGGCAGCTGTGGAAGATTCTTCATTTAAAAAGATTTCAAGGGCAGCTTTCGCCAAATGTCAAAGCCTTTGGAATAAGCAGAGTAGAAGCACCCAAGCTTCTGACAACATTAAAGACAGACTCGGATGCATGCTGGTTGTGCCTAATGTAACACGTTGGAACTCTACATATAATGCAATGGATCGTATGAAAACTTGCATTGAAGAGAAACCTCAGGAGCTCCATGATGTTTGTGAGAAAATGGACATTCCACGACTGAAGCCATCAGAGATTACATTCATCAAAGAATATGTCATGGTGAGTTTGAACTGTCTAAGTATTGTATCGAATCAATAATTTTATGTAAATATTTTTAGTGTTTCATAGAATCCCATATTTGTAAAATAAAAATATTTTTGGTATATACTGTACGTTAAATACAAATTTTATTAAAACCAATGACTTTAGTAGCCTAATTCTTTAGTAAATTATTTTAAAGTTAATTACCTATTAATAACGCTTAAGAATATAATAATCAACATGACTTATGCATCCTGTGATTTTCATCATGTATTTTTGCACTCATGCATACAGCCATGTTTTATGTGTAATTTCACAGGTGATGGCACCAGTGTCCAAGGCCCTAGATGTTCTCCAGTCGGACAAAATGGCATACCTCGGAGTCTTGATCCCCACAATCAACATTCTTGTTGAGAAGTTGCAGTCACTCAAGCAAGAAAACCTCCAATATTGTGGGCCATTAGTTAATGCCATCATCAGTGGTGTGAACAGAAGGTTCAGTTACCTTTCCGGTAAAAAGTATCTCATGGCAACGGCTTCACATCCTATGTTTCGTATGTCTTACATACCAAATGAACAAAAAGATGACATCATCTTAAGACTAAAACAGGAGCTTTCAGCTGCACACAGTCCACATGTTGCAGAGACAATTGTTTCAAGGAAGCCAGAAAATGAAAGCGATGAGATCACAGACTACTTCTCCAGAAACCAGGAGAATGTTGTGGGTGAATTGAACATGTATCTACAGTCTACAGCTAACACACCTGATAGTGCTTTCCAGCATCTATCAAAAATGAAGAGAGTCTTCATTAAGTGCAATACTGGTGTCCCTGCCAGTGCTGCATGTGAGCGGTTGTTTAGTGTTGGAAAGGACATTTTCCTGCCGAAACACAACCGTCTTTCCGACAGTCATTTTGAGAAACTTCTCTTGTGTCGAATTAACAGGTCAGGCACTTCTGCTTCAGTTTAGTTAAGAGAACAAATTAAGTTGCCTATACATTTTGTTATTGCCTGCTCTTATTAGGACACTGCACCTCAATTCTCGACTGATGGTGTAAAACCATTCCTGTTCTGCTTGAGTGATAACAATAACAGTGACTAACTATGCCAGTTCAACTAAAATACTTAATATTTTCCAAGCGTTCTTACTCTTCAGTTGAGGCTTTTGTAACATTACAAATTATAACATTTTGACCCTTTGGAGGTTAATGTTTTGGATGAGGTTTCAGTCTACTGCAACTACACCAGATAGTTCTTTCCCTGCCAGTGCCACATGTGAGCGGTAGTTCAATGTATTTTCTTGCCAAAATGCAACCATCTCACAATCGGTATTTTTGAGAAAATGTTCTACATGCAATTTACGTTGGATGTATATTTTGTTGCAATGTTATATTTGTTGCACTTTTGAAAAACAGTCAGAGATATTTGAGTGTTGTGTGTAATAAAACAATACTCTTTAAAATCATAATTGTATTGCATTGTTTTAAACACTAAATATTTTACTTAAAACATTCCTCAGACACTTATTCAGTTATTTATAATATACGTTGTTCAAAAAAATCAAAAGTAGTTTCAATGTAGCTAGCTACTTTTTGATAGTAACTTGTAGTGTAGCTAACTACTTTTCCAAAAGGGTAGCTTGACTGTAGTTTAACTACTTTAACTTACAAGTAGCTTGTAGCTTGTCAAACTACAGTTTCAGAGTAGCTTCCCCAACACTGCACAGGACTAACATGCAATTTCTTTTTCCCCACATTCCACTTAGCAGCCAAAACTGGGCACTTACTTTTCCAATGGCCCAGACTAAAACAGTAGTTACACACCAAGTCCCTGTCAGATTTCATCCGACCTCTGTTCTCTGATTTTGAAGGATACGTTTGTTCAAATTTCTTTGCTCCAACTCTATTTTCATTAAAGTTACCACTCTGCTGACTTGATCTGTCTTCTCTATATACCCTTCTATGCGTTAATACATAATCATCTGCCAAAACTGCAGCTTCCATTGCATCTTTTGTTTTTTTCTCATTTATGTATGTAGCAATATAATTGGGCACAATATTCTTGAGTTGTTCTAAAATGACTAAATCACGCAGTTTTTCAAAGTTATCAACAGCGGACGCAACACACCAACGATCAAAATAAGAAACCAGATCTCTTACCACCTCACAGTGAGTCTGACGATCACCTTTCCTCCAGCTTCGAAATCGCTGGCGATAGGCTTCAGGAACCAGTTCGTAGGCCTTCAAAATAGCAACCTTTATCTTGTCATAATCCTTTCTGTCCTCCATTGGAAGCGCGGCAAATGCCTCCTGTGCCTTGCCCGTGATCACAGTTTGAAGCATGACAATTCAGATAGACCTCAACCAATCTCTTTCCTCGGACATAGTCTCAAATAGAGAAAAAATATATCAGGGTCATGGTCATTAAATCTAGGAAGCAGTCTTAGATTACTTGACAAGTCAAACCCCTCAGATAAACCTAAACCTCTCTCCCCGACATCTGATATTCTCCCTTCATTTACTAATCTCAATTGCGTCACCTGCAGCTCATGACCACGTGTGGATTCCTCAGCAGCTATTTTCATTTGTTCAAACTCAAGTTCGTTTTGCCTACGCAGACTCTCATTTTTCAATCTTTCAATCTCCAACTCACACTGTTTAGTCTCTTTAATCAACTCTCTATCGTGAAGCTGCTGCATTTGTAAAATCTCTTTTTTTACCTCAAAAGATAAACACGAAAAAATATCTACAGTACCTTTCGGATCAATACTGGTTTTTCTCTCTGGAGAAGCCATCATAAGGTTATTTTCACATAACCAATTTTTCACAACAGATCTCAGTTCCTTTTTCTTAGCTTTCTTATCGACCTCACTGATTTTGAAATAATCTACAAGTTCCCATAATTGTTGTTTTACAAAATAATTAAATTTCTCCTCTGAAGGATTTTTAATAAATTCTCCTATTAACGTCATTCTGCTCTCCAAAAATATTACACCCCAGAACGAAAAGCAAGTGCATTTATTTCCCTTTCGGAACAAAACAGACAGGTGCAACAATTATTCACTCTCCCCCCCTAAACTGCCTAACAACCCACTAAACTAACATAAGCCTAGTCTTCATGCAGCTTCCAAGAGCAAAGCGACTTTAAACACAAATACCGATGGTTAAAAAATTTAACAAACAGCTCAATCAAAAAACAACGGCCGTGTGCTTCGCCCAGAAGCCTGCACAAAAATAAAAAAAAGGCAAAATAACAAACTCAACGCTAAGCGTTGCTAATTCCTACCCGGGAGAAAGTGAACAATATTCACCTGTAAGAAAGAAGAAATGCACTTACCTTTAACGACTACTCAAAACTCAGGAGACGGTTTATACTATCTGTATACACGTGTCTCAAAACAACGCGCACTACCGAAAATTCAATATTGTATTTTTACTCTAATCGAAATCATACCAAATATCAAATTTCATCCTATCAAATAATTTTGTTTTCGGACGAGCCCCCATTTGTTACGATCTCTGTTGGATCATAACAAAATAAGGGAGTCTCCACACGCCACCAATAATTAATCAATGAATGAATTTATTAGTTTTGTAAGAAGATCGAGGATCAGTCTAAATGGGAATCAGTGTGTCAGTAATTGTGTGCAAAGTTCGCATATGAAAGTCAACAATCCAACCATCTCAAATGAGATGGATCAAAGGGCGGCGGAGGTCTCCCGTATTCCTCACATCTCCAGAGTTCTCCGAGCCGACAAGAGCACAAGCCAAACGAACAGAACCAGCCCAAGGTTTACACAAGCTGAATCCTCTCCCCCTCTCCTTCTCTCTGTCTCAGGCTCTTATAGGAGGTAATTATTGCGATCAGGTGTACAACCACTCACTCCAGCCAGTCACCTGTAACTCCGAGACAATGAATTAATCACTGAGATCGTCACATCTCTCATCAAAACCGATTATGTTCATCATATATATATATATATATATATATATATATCAAGCACGGACACGTTCTGTGAGCGCACAGTGTGTGTGTGTGTGTTGTTTAATTACAGTATTGTATTTAAGATGGTGTTAGACTAAATAAATGGTATTTTAAATATCAACTGCATATCTCCGTTGTGTTGACTAAACATTAGGCCTAATCCAAGTTTATATTTGTGTATCTTTAATTTGATGTTACGATTTCATCTACACATTAAGTATAATTTCAATTGGTTACATATTTCTCATTCTTAGACAGTTGTTGGAGGAGCAAGATGGTGTTTGATGTTTTGTCAGATGAACCAGTCAGTACCAGTCATGTCAGTCCTCAACAGTACACAAAAGTTAAGGGATTCTCAATAGTGCAGTAACAGCCATCATGCAATTGCTATAGTTGATCTCACCCAGTCTGCAAAAACATTTACAGTGAGCTCACAGTCACACACACGACATGGTCTGTCTCTGTTGTTTTGCCTGTGTAGTTGAAGTAATACCGTCTAATATGTATTGAATGTAAACTGCGGCTGAACCCTAGTATGCTGCTGTTCTTGAATTCATACAAGTTATTGCTTAGCTTCAACACTAGTCTGTTTTTTTCCCCCTCCAGTCTTGACTTGGTCTTGGTCTTGGTCTTGGTCTCGGTCTTGTCTTGGTCTCGATACCCTCTGGTCTTGGTAGTGTATTGGTCTCGGTTTAGGCGGTCTTGACTACAAGTCTACCACAGAGAGAAACGGAATAAGGATCTCTCCTCAGAGATAACCCAGCAAAGAAACATTCATTGCAGAAATCAAGTACTGTACCATAGGGCAAATAGCAAGATTCAGAAGGCATCTCTTCTTGGCGTTGAGTCGCAACCCCAACATCTTTAAATGAGACAGAACAACATCTCAATGCCAAACTGCCATCTGCTCAGATTGAGCTAGGATCAACCAAACGTCGATAATATAATACGCGAATGCCCTGGAGTCTCAGAGGAGCCAGAGCTGCATCCACACATATTGTAAAGGTGTGGGGAGATAAATCTAGGCCGAATAGAAGAACCTGATACTGGTATGCTTCGCCCCCGAAAGCAAACCTCAGGAACCTCCTGTGATAAGGATGGATAGATAAGCGTCCTTCAAGTCTATTGTGACAGACCAGTGCTCGGGCTGAATCTGTGAGACAATCATATCAGCGTAAGCATACTATGAACATGAGATTCTGAAACCTGCTGTTTAATTGACACAGGTCTAGAATAGGACGCAACCCCTCATCCTCTTTTGGAACAATGAAGTGGCGGCTGTAAAAACCCTGACTGTCTGCTGGGAGGAGGAACCCCTTCTATAGCTCCTTTTTGCAGAAGTGTCAGTACTTCCTGCTCCATAACCAGAGCCTGCTTGGGGTCCACCACTGTGGGAGGACCCCTAGAAATCTGGATGGACGAGAACCGAATTCTGAAACCCTTTTCTATAGTGTGCAGGACCCACTGAGAAATATGTGGCAGTAGTTTCCACTCTGACAGAAATTCTGCTAAGGGCACCAGTCTCTGGAGACTGGCCTCTGGATTTGGTTGAACAGTCACTTCAGTATCCTGAAGCAACGAACCGGCAGGGAACAACCGAACTGACCGTGCTATGACCCTCCTCGGAGGATCGCATGGGGACGCTGACACCTCAGTGCCCTGAACGGAGAACCGGCCGGGAACAACCGAACTGGCAGCGCTGCGACCCTCCTCAGAGAGTCGCACCCAAGAGGGCACCGAGGAGAAACGATTTCTCAAAACCGTTCCTGCCCCGGATGAACCCTCAGAAGCCTGATAGCCTCAGCGTCAGGACTTCTTGTCTAAGCTTCATTAGAGATAACGACATACCTCAGATCTTGCCTACCTTTAACTAGCTTAGTTCCTACGACCCTCCTCGGAGGATCGTTGGAAAAAGCAGGCACCTCGGCGCCCTGAAACGGCAGGGAAACTGAACTGACTGCTCTACGACCCTCCCCGGAGGATCGCTTGGGGACGCTGACACCCCGGTGTTCTGAAACGGCGAACTGGCAGGAAAACCGAACTGGCAGCGTTGAGGGCGCCGAGGAGAAACGATTTCTCAAAACCATCCCTACCCCGGAGGGGACCACCCTCAGAAGCCTGCAGCCTTGGCGTCAGGGCTTCTTCTTTCAAGCTATTTTAGAGATAAAACAGTCCTCAGATCTTGCATATCTCTAATGCCTAGTTCACGCTACAGGATTTTAAGCCCGATTTAAGCCCGATTTGCAAATCGTTGAGCTCGCCGACAGGTCGGGTTGTGATCGCGTGCAAATCGCGGGGGATTAGCGGCCGATGAACGCTCGCCAATCTGTTAATATGAAAGAGCCAACAACGCATCAAAGACGCTCGCAGACGCCTCGCGGACACGTCGCCGAGCCCAGAAAAATATCTAGCATGCTAGATATCTGGAGCTGTCGCACGACTCAACCACATGTGATGCCATGAGCTACAGCCAATCAGAGCAAGGCATGGGTTGAGGTCACTGGGAAAATACCGTTTATATACAGTCTATGGGATTTTTTTTCAGAGCAAATCATCGCGCAAACAGTTTGCAGCACTAATTTCTTTCTGACGTCCATATTCAAACAAAGACTCGCGTGTTGTGCACTTGTGTTCTTCTTCGCTGGGTAGTGGCGCGCGTGCTGTATTGCGTCATTTCCGGTTCGTTTTATCGCGTGATTTCTTCGTGATAAAACGTGGTTTGTAGACAAGATAGAATCGTTGGCTGACAGTTGTTGTCACCTCGTGTAGTGAGTTACCTCCTGTTGTGGATCAATCACGTTGTGTTGTGTCGTGTGGTGTGAACAGCTCAACAACTTGAACACTCCTGATTTCACAGAGAGCAAGTCATGTAGTGTGAACTGCACAGTTCATCCCAACGTTTTAAAATCCTGTAGTGTGCACTTGCCTTAACTGGCTAGACTGCGACCGCCACCCAGGTCCCCTCGATTGTGGATGAGCCCGAATGGCGACGCTCTGTTTTGCAGCACTTAATGCTGCGAGGAGCTTTAGTAGGCTGAAACTGCTCCCGCCCAGCAGTCTCAGGAACATTAGATCGGTGAGGAAGACACCTCTGGAACGCCGCTGAATAGTTTATTTCTTTGTTTCTTTGAAAGCGGAGCGTTCAGAGGAACAGACATATTTGTAGCAACATTGACTATTGACATCTGGTCAAATTAATGAATCGTGATTCTCACACACACTTCAACAGGACAGGACACCAACATGGCTCACACCAACATGTAACCGGACACCACACATTCCTCACAACAACATCTGGTCTTCCACACACACAAACGTTTCCTTAAACGAATCATATTTAAAACATTACCAAATATATTCTGTGTTGCCATTTATATGTCATGACAGGTTTGGGATTTAATTTGAGTTCTAATGTTTATTAATCAAAATCTAAATGCTTCTAATCTGTACATCTTATGTAACTCTGCATCCCTATAATCTAAATCGGAAGTGTTTGATGTCTCTGTAATTCTCTAAATCTAACGGAGTTGAATCTCGATAATGGTATGATTATTTCGATATGAGTTCTTTCCAGTCATAGGAATTACTAAAAGCCCTATCATAAATTATACAGCAGGGGGTCTCTTCTGGCAGGACAAAGGGATTCTCCCGCTCCCCGATCACTGAAGGTGATTGGACAATCCGCCATGAGAAGGCGTTATCCTTACATTCCTTTAAAAAGAGAGAGCCAAAGCTCTTCCTTCTGCTCTCGCTTCCTGCCTTCATCGCTGCTTCAGCATGTGAAATCTTCGGACCTGAACTCCTTCAGGAGTTCCCTCCTTTTTATTTTCTTTATAAAGTTTCTTTTGTTTCATTTTCAAATTCTCCTTGGTTCGCCTTCACATAAGAATGAACGAATTTAGCGTGAATTATCCCTTCAGCCACTTCACTTTCAAGAAGCCTTCAAAACTCCCGCGCCCAGCGCGCCCTGGAGACACAACAAGCACGCGCCCTGCTCCCGAGGCTCCATGAGAGAACGCGCATCAGCACGAGAAGCGCGCTCCGCAAACACGAGCGCGCGCGCTCTGCTCCGCGAGCATACGCAGGCTGGTCTCAGCCACACTCACACAACGATCCTTTTGCAAGTATCCACTCTAACGAGTTTTTAATGTTTTAAGGTTCGATGCATTTTGTTGGCTCTCTCAAAGGTCTGTGATGTTGCTATTCCTATGATCATTCGTGATTTACTTTCTCTTTCTCTCTCTACAATCTCAGCGCGTGCTCCGGCGCGCGCACCCCCTCAGAACTTTATCTCTCTCTCTCTCTCCCTCTCATCTGTTACCCGTTTTGTCTTGTTTGTTAACTGTAAGTAAATGTACATAGACATATAACTTGTAATCAGTATGTGTAGTCCGTTATATTCTGTAGTTTTGCATTTATTAAAACCATATATTATAAATGACTGGTGACTGTTTAACGATCATAAAAACGAGTCAATGAGATAGATCCAAGAGCTACCGCGCTTTTATTATGCACTGCATTAAGGTAGTTTTAATTTTATAAACACAGGAAAATTAATGTTCACGGCCAGAAAGTTAATATTTCTTGGAGTTTATAAGAAAGGACAGCTTTATTGAGAAATTGATCACTTACTCTGACGGTTGGTCGCTGGACGAACACCGATTTGATAATTACATTAATTTCCCTTAAGGATTATCTCATAATCGAAGTTAAAGGTAGGGTAGGTCAGAATTGTCTAAAAAAAACTTTTATTAAAATTTGTTTAAACTGTCTTTATATACCAATGCATAATTAAAATGTAAGTACTCTGATAAAAAGAGTATAAAAATCGAGTGACTCTAGACCGTTTAATCTTCATTAAACACAGCTCATTAATTCCATTCACTCCCACCTAAAAACGGGTGCGCGACTGCGCGCACGTGGGCAGAGCCAGTAATAACGGCGGTAGTCATGGCGACGTCGAGTGACAGTCGCGCAAGCCAATCCTGTGATTCGTCCCGAATGGAAATAATGAGCTGTGTTTAATGAAGATTAAACGGTCTAGAGTCACTCGATTTTTATACTCTTTTTATCAGAGTACTTACATTTTAATTATGCATTGATATATATAGAAAGTTTAATCAAATTTGGTAAAAAGTTTTTATATAAATCCTACCTACCCTACCTTTAAGATTATTGATATATGAATGAGGAATTATAATTCGTTGCGATTGATTATTCATATATTCATATAATCCACTTTCACTTTCGACAATTTAATGTAACTGTAATATACAAAATATTAATCATATTCATGATTAGTTATTAAAATTCCCTATGAATCATTTGAGCTAATTCATACGGACCCAGAGTCCGAGGCATTTACATTACATATTTTATCTTAATTTTTCTTTACATCAGAAAAACGTATATATACGTGACCCGTCACGGAAAGTAAGGACACAAGTCGGCAGCACAACTTTTGAGCAAAATGAGAAAGCGTTTTTTTTTTCAAAACTGGTGATTTTCGCTTGTGAAAATATCTCCATGTTTTAGATATCAATATTGGTATATTTAAAATCGTACATTTTTAGGTTGAAATCGGCTTGTTTTGTGAGATTCTAGCTCGCAGTAGGGGCGTGTCACTGTCTGTGTGTATTTCCATACTGGATAAGCCGGCTTTTGTTTCTTTTGTTATTGCCCCCGCCCTCCAAGGGAACAGCGTGGTAGGACTGGGCGATATAATATCGATATAAAAAATATATTGATATATTTTTTAAATGGGATATGGAATTAGACCATATTGCATCGATATAGTTCAAAGTTGCGCTGTGATCCTTGCTGCAAGCAAGCTGCTGCGTGCTTTTGTAGCAGTCTGCGTCTCAACAGCCCAGTGTACCACGCGACAAATACTCACATTAAATGTTTACGCAGAGGAACAGGACACTGCAGTTCTCAAAAGTTCATTATTTGCATGTGCTTTAAAACCTTGCCGGTTAAACATGTCATTCGCTGCTGAAGCGCTGTTCTAATGCGCTTTTCTGCGTCAGCCGACGCACGCATGCACTAAAAGCCTGTATAACAGCGCCTGGATACTGGACTAAGTTATCTTTCGAGTCTTTTTGAGCTAATACTGTCAAATACACTCAATATTTACATAAAGAAAGTTGGTTATGTCTAAATTGAGAGAAATCTGCATGTCATATTATGCGTACATATTAGATGCGTTGCGTTCAGGTCTTAAAGAGACCGTAGCCCTAATAGTAAACATGCAGCCGCTTGTCCTTAGAGGGATTGTTCACCCAAAAATAAACATTTTGTCATTCTTTACTCACTCTAATGTTGTTCCAAACCTGTATTTATTTATTTATTGTGCTGAACACAAAAGAAGATATTTGGAAGAATGTGGGTAACCAGACAGTTGCTGGTCCCCATTGACTTCCATAGGAAATAAATATAGAAGTAACTGGGGAACATCAACTGTTTGGTTACCCACATTCTTCCAAATAACTTCAACAGGAAAGAAACATATTCAGGTTTAAAACAACTTGAGAGAGTAAATGATGACAATTAACTAAACATTTGGGGAGAACTATCCATTTAATGTTAATAAAACAACATGTGCTTTACAGCTTTACAGGGGGAGCTTTACAGGGGGTATGGCTTATCTAAATGAGATGTAAATGAGCCCTATTGTCACTCCCAGCAGCAGAGAGGTGAGAACTGCTCAATCTTTAGAGGCAGATTTCTCCAATTTGAATTTTTTTTTGAGTGCCTACCTTCAAATGGCCACAACTTCTCCAAATATTATCAGATTTCCATGCGTTACACATCGTTGGAAAGCTTGGAGACTACACTTTCAGAATCTGTGCATAACTCAAAATGCTCCAGAACCGACTTGTGTCCCTACTTTCCGTGACCGGTCACATATCTGTTGCGCGACGCAATTTCTCGAATAGCGGCAGTGCTGACATCCTCACAATCATCCATGTCCTTATAAACTTTACCCAACAATGCTGCCTAATAATATTTATCTACTATTTATAAAGGCTGGTGGATAACGTCGGTGTAATACTGATGTCGACTCGGGAGAGAGATAGCAGTAAGCGTCTCTTTAACCTGAGGCAATGTCATACCATGATATTTAATACCCATAACATTACATTGGTAGAAGTTTGGGGAAAAAACACAAAATAGAAACCGGTTTATTCCACGATCTCAACACCTCAGTGTGGAGATAGGAAAAAAAACGGCATCCCCGACGAGGAGGCTGAGATATAGAGTTCCCTATCAAGGCTACGGAACTTCGACATTACGGATGTCGTATATGGGAACTCCTCTCCTCCTTCACTTCCGCTGAAATCTTATAAGCTAACGCCAGCAAAGCTGGCCAATTGACGCAAATATGCAAATACTGAAACACCATTGCAGTTATAATGCAAGAGCAGCGTCAATTACATCAGAATATCTCTCTTCACGCTCAAATCGTGTGCTAGAAAGCTGATACTACAACTTTGGATTTTTTCGCCGTCGTTGAAGTTGCACCGGAGATACTCGCACTGTCTCCTGCATCCGATGGCAACTATTTGCAACTTGTGCTCGGTTGCAAATAGTGCAAAATTGTGCCCCATCGTCCCCCCCGACACGCACCTGTTTTGCGTCGCGTGCATGGGGCTGGCCCATGCGGAGTCAGCCCTCAGGGACGGAGGGTCCTGCGACCTCTGCGCGGATATGTCTCTCCGAGCCCTCCAAGCCAGGAGAGAGGAAGCTCGCGCAGCAGCGGGGATTGGGCCTGCCGCCGCCACCGAGCCGCTGGTAGCCCCCCCCCAACCGCAAAGTCGAGGTCCGTCCCCCGGTGAGCTTCCCCGACCCCACCTTTCAACCCCCTCGCGAGGTCGCTGACTTCGTGTCCTTCGGGGCGAGCGAGGAAGACGACTCCATGTCTCTGTCGGCCTCCGAGAACGACTGGGGTGCGGAGGCCGCACCTCTGACGGCCGCGGAGCAAGACACCCCGGCGGACCTGCAGGACGAGCTCTTCCGTATCCTCTCGAAGGCCGTCGAGGAACTGGACCTCTCGTGGAAAGCTCCCGATGAACCTTCGAAGAGCAAGCTGGGTACGTGGTTCCTCCAATCGAGCCGCCGACAGGCCGCTTCGAAAAGAGGAACACCGTTTTTTCCTGACGTGCATGAGCACGTGGTGAAGTCGTGGGCGGCCCCGCAATCGGCGCGCACCCTCACTTCCACCCAGGCCATGTTTGCCCCCGTGGAAGAGGCGGGGGACCACGGCTACCTCCGAATCCCCCCCGTCGAGGAGACCGTCGCCGCACACCTCTGTACGTCGGCTCCCGCCCTGGGCTCGGACCGCAGCCTGCCGTCCCGAGCCTGCAGATTTACGGCCCACCAGGCTAACAAGGCCTTCGGTGCCGCGGGGCAGGCGGTACCTGCGATGCATGCCATGGCCGTTCTCCAAGTGCTGCAGGCTAAACAGCTGAAGTCTCTGGATGACGCCGCCTCTATCGACGCTGACGCCATCCGGGATCTCCGTTCAGCCACGGACCTCGCGCTCCTGGCCACGAAGTGCTCGGCCCAGGCGATTGGCCGTTCGATGGGTTTCCTGGTGGTCCTCCACAGACACCTGTGGCTCACCCTATCGGACGTGCAGGAGGCCGACAGGAAGACGCTGCTGAATGCACCGATCTCCCCTGCAGGCCTGTTCAGAGACGCCGTGGAGAAGGTCACCGAGCGTTACTCCGAGACGCAGAAGAAGGCGAAGGCTATGAGCCACGTGATCCCTCGGAGGGCGCCACCGCCTCAGCCTCGCTCTCGTTCGTCTTCAGCTTCAGGCCGCCAACCCCAGGCTGCTGCCAGACGACAGACAGCGCCCCGCCCGGGACCGGATCCTCATAGAGGCCGTAGTGGCCAGTGGCAGGGAGCGGGTAGCAAGAGGACGCAGAGGAGCCCGCGCATAAAGCCCACCGCGTCCCCTGCGAGGCCCAAGCAGTCGTCCTGACCTCTCGGGCAAGAGGAGGAGAGAGCGCCAGGTCGGCCCGGCGTCCAAGCGGCGCGCTCTAGTGCACTTGGTCCCTCAGCGTTCTGCGAGCGACGCGTGCAGTTGTTGTTTTGTGAATGTTGTCAGTGTGTCAAAAATAAAACAAATCACTACTTCACAAACAGAGCTTTTTTCTCCTCTTGCACCACACACTGTGTTACCCGCCCTGCCTTCGAGCAGCGCAGAGTCACGGTCAATAACTGTTCCCAGCACTCACATAGCGGCGATGACCGCAGGTTTAGAACAGCCCACGCTCAGTCGTTTTCAGGCAGCGTGGGAAGCTATTCCGGGCATTTCGCCGTGGGTGTTGAATATAATTCGGCGCGGGTACACACTTCAGTTCAAACGCAGACCACCCCGCTTCCGCGGCGTAATTCGGTCATTAACTTTGCCCCAAAACGCTCATGTGCTGAGGCAAGAAGTGTGCAGCTTGCTCGAAAAGAAGGCTATAGAACCAGTCCCCCCGAGCGTGCGGGAGAGCGGGTTCTACAGCCGCTACTTCGTTGTACCGAAGAAGGGAGGGGGTCTCCGCCCCATTCTGGATCTGAGACCTGTCAACAGAGCGCTTCACAAGCGCGCCTTCAGGATGACTACACTGAAGCAAATCCTGGCGCAAATTCGCCCCGGGGATTGGTTCGCTTCGGTGGATTTAAAGGACGCGTACTTTCACATCCAGATAGTAAAGCGTCACAGGCGATTCCTGAGGTTTGCGTTCGAGAATTCGTTGTACCAATAGACGGTGCTTCCGTTTGGACTAGCTCTCGCTCCCCGGACATTTTCAAAATGTGTAGACGCGGCACTTTCACCCCTCAGGTCGAACGGGATGCGCGTCTTGAACTATCTGGACGACTGGCTGATTCTCGCTCAGTCGAGAGAAACGCTAGTCAGCCATGTGGAAACCCTCCTTCGACACTTAGAGATGCTCGGTTTGAGGGTAAACGTTCAGAAAAGTGTGCTCACACCGAGCCAGACTACCACATTCCTGGGAGTGTGCTTGGATTCGGTGAGAATGAGAGCGCGCCTCTCCCCCGAGCGAGCGGAGGCTCTGAGTTCTTCTCTCGGTCTCTTCAGACCTGGCAGGCTCGTCCCACTGAAAGAGTTTCAGAGGCTGTTGGGACGGATGGCAGCGGCTTCTTCAGTGTGTCATCTGGGGCTGCTACATATGAGACCGCTTCAACACTGGCTGAAAGCGCGCGTCCCCCCGAGTGCGTGGTATTCCCCCCGTGGAAGAACCCGGATCTCTTCAGCTCAGGTGTCCCTATGGGCATAGTGACGCGGCGAGTGGAGGTCCTGAGAGACGCGTCGTCCACCGGATGGGAAGCGGTCTGCTTGGGCAAGCCCGCCTCGGGCCAGTGGTCAGAGAAGCAGATGGAGTGGCACATAAATCGCTTGGAACTGGAAGTGGTCTCTCTAGCTCTCGAAACCTTTCGGTCTCAGCTAGAGCAGCGGCATGTGTTGATTCGGACAGACAACACTTCCGTAGTCTCGTACATAAATCGCCAAGGCGGTGTACATTCCAGAGCCCTATTCAGGCAGGCGGAATCCCTTCTGCTGTGGGCGGACCGGTTTTTCCTCTCGGTGAGAGCAGCTCACATCCCCGGTGTTCTAAATCGCGGAGCGGATATGCTCTCGAGGAGCGGGATTCCTCAGGGGGAATGGAGACTTCACCCCGGGACGGTTCAGCTGATATGGAAACATTTCGGCAGAGCGGAGGTAGACCTCTTTGCGACGAGCGAGAACGCACATTGTCAGATGTTCTTCTCGCTGTCCCGTTCACCCCGGGAGGTGGACGCGCTGACTGCACGATGGCCGAGAGTCTGTCTCTATGCTTTTCCTCCGGTAAAAATTTTGCCCAGAGTGTTGTGCAAAATCAGGGAGGAGAAGGCGGCGGTGACTCTGGTAGCCCCGAACTGGCAAAATCAGCCCTGGTTCGCGGATTTGATAGAGTTACTAGCAGGACAGCCATGGGAGATCCCGCTCAGGAAGGACCTTCTGTCTCAGGCGAGCGGAACGATCTGGCATCCCAGCCCCGGGCTGTGGAGCCTCCATGTGTGGCCGTTGCAGGGTCGCTGAGCGGGCGGGACGCGCTGCACTCGCGAGTTTTGAATACCATCGCAGAGGTGCGAGCTCCGTCCACCAGGCTCCTGTATGCTCTGAAGTGGGGTGTGTTCTCAAAATGGTGTCAGGATGTCGGTATAGACCCAGCGAACTGTTCTGTGTCGGATATTCTACGCTTCCTTCAGTACAGGATGGATGAAGGGAGCCTACCATCCACTCTGAAGGTATATGTGGCCGCTATTGCCGCGTTTCACCCCCCTGTTGACGGACAGTCTATCGGTAGACATGCGTCGGTGACACGGTTCCTCAAGGGAGCTAGGAGATTATGCCGTGCACGGCCGCCTTCGGTGCCGCCGTGGGATTTAGCTTTGGTCTTGGAGGCTTTGTCACGACCGCCTTTCGAGCCCTTAGCCTCGATTGCCATTAAAGAGCTATCGGTTAAAACGGCACTGCTTCTCGCTCTCGCTTCGGCGAAGCGGGTTGGGGAT
Organism: Phoxinus phoxinus; assembly: GCF_949152265.1. Classification (NCBI taxonomy): domain Eukaryota; kingdom Metazoa; phylum Chordata; class Actinopteri; order Cypriniformes; family Leuciscidae; genus Phoxinus; species Phoxinus phoxinus. The sequence continues at coordinate 11,001,807 of NC_136897.1, forward strand.
TTACAGGCTTTTTCTGTAAGTGAAGATTGTATTCGCTTTGGACCGGGAAACTGTAATGTAACTCTCAGACCGAGGCCGGGTTACGTTCCTAAGTCGCTCAATACCCCGTTCAGAGCGCAGATCGTTTAACTGCCTGCCCTGTCCGCGGAGCCTTCATTCTCTCAGGGATCGGATGCTCAAGGTTCTGTTTGCCCAGTCAGAGCGCTCCGGGAATACATTTCTCGCTCGGCCGCTTTTCGACAATCCGACCAGCTGTTTGTGTGCTTTGGTGGGTGCAACAAAGGACAGGGGGTCTCTAAACAGAGGCTTTCTCACTGGATTGTGGACGCTATTGTTTTGGCTTATGATTGCCTGGGGCAGGAATGCCCCCTTAACGTGAAAGCCCATTCTACCAGGGCGATCGCTTCCTCATGGGCATGGACTAAGGGTATGTCTATCCAGGATTTATGCCTTGCAGCTGGCTGGTCTTCTCAGAACACGTTTGCCAGGTTTTACAAGTTGGATTTGCCCTCCGTAGCGTCTCGGGTGCTTTCAGTGAGTTGATTTTTTTATAGCATTGGATGAGCTGCTCTGCGTTTTGCTCATGAGTTGTTCTATGTGCTATTGTGTATGTTTTGCAGTTGTCACCGCTATGCGTTGATCTCTATTACTGTTGTTGCCCTGTTGCTCGACAGTGGAAACTTCCCCTAGTTTAAATTGCTCGGGATATGCAAATTACGGCAGTGTTTTGTGAACTTGTGATTGGTCTCTTTGGACCAATCAGAGGTTTGAGATTCGCTATTGGTCAATCTCGGCCTATCAGATGCTCGCATTCTGGGGGGGCGGTCTTTGTATTGGGTTCTGTTGTTCTGTTGTAGTGGTCGCTGTGCTACCACGGCGGGATTTTATACAGTTCCCATATACGACATCCGTAATGTCGAAGTTCCGTAGCCTTGATAGGGAACGTCTCCGGTTACTTTTGTAACCTCGGTTCCCTGAAAGGCAAGGAACGAGACATTACGCTCGCCGCCGTGTTCGCTATTGATTTAGCGTTTGTTCGATTCTGATGTAATTGACGCTGCTCTTGCATTATAACTGCAACGGTGTTTCAGTATTTGCATATTTGCGTCAATTGGCCAGCTTTGCTGGCGTTAGCCTATAAGATTTCAGCGGAAGTGAAGGAGGAGAGGAGTTCCCATATACGACATCCGTAATGTCTCGTTCCTTGCCTTTCAGGGAACCGAGGTTACGAAAGTAACCGGAGACGTTTTCCTATATTCTCACTCTCATAATCTTGGCTGGCCAGTAAATATATTTAACTTAGCAAAGCACTAAATAAAACCTCCTTTTATAAGCTCCTCTTTATTCAACAGAGTTATGAGCTGACTTATTGAACTCATAAACAACTGCCTTATACATTATAAATATTTACATAAATATATTTTTACAAAATACTAACGATACCAATTCCTCGGAACTGGAGATCGCAGCACGAGTGTCTCATCCCGGGGAGAAGAAACCGCAGAGCGTGCTTCTCCCTGAGATAAGGCACTGGATCTAACAGGTGAAAGCTGAGATAGGGCGGCGCCCATCTCAAAATTCGCTGTTAGATCCATTTGCGATCGCCAAGATGTGCGTCGCCGCTGTGCCTCGGAAATGACAGGTATGTACTGTTTCAGGAATGGCTCGAAGGTGTGTGACTGTTTAAGTCTCTGTATTTAGATTAAGTGTGTTCAGTAATGTGCTTTTTTGTCCTTTGTTGAATATCTTTGGATTATCTTGTGTTGTAAATAAATACAAACAATCAAAAAGCCATTATTGTTTAAATACACTCCTCATTCTTCCTCATCATGATATGGCCTGATAGCACCTAATAGGGCCATTATGGGAGGGTCTTTGTCTTTCTCAAGTGTGAAACATCAATATTCATGGATGGTTTACGCCTACCTCGCAAACAGCTTTCTTACACAAAACATGTCTTACACATTTTAAAACAATACATTGTTTTATCTGAATGAGTATGCAGGATAATTTTCACATAGTTTTGTAGCAAATATTCTAGGTTACGTGATACCATTTTAAAACGTATTTTGAAGAAATAATCAGTATGGGTTTCATGACCTTATTTCAGTGACATTTTTTTTTTTCACAAACCACGCATAAACGTCATTATCTCAAAACTACAAACTTTGACATACATACTGCTGACATATTATTGTAGCAGAGTTTGTTCTGAATAAAGTGTAATAAGACTTTAGCCATGAAAATGACCCCAGATGGTTAATGCTGTGACAAAACCAGATAGTTATCCATTGCCTCGTATGGAAGATTGCGTGGATCATGTTGGAAATGCTGCTTTCGTTACCAAAATCGATCTGCTTAAAGTTTACTGGCAGGTGCCTTTGTCAGATCGCGTAGAAGAGATCAGTGCGTTCCTAACACCAGATAATTTCCTACATTACACAGTAATGGCTTTCGGTTTACGAAATGCATCGGCAACCTTTCAGAGGTTGGTAAATCGTGTCATCGAAGGCATGCACAATGTTGAATGACATTTACTTGTCATTGGTCAGAACATTTGGAAACACTGATGCCGTCTGTCTCGTGCTAACCTTACGGTTAACTTGGCGAGCTACGGTCACATATTTGGGAAAAATTGTTGGTGGTGGGCAAGTTCGACCAGTTGAGTCTAAGGTGGAGGCAATTACTCAGTTTCCCATGCCCAATACGCGTCGCGAGCTTCGTCAATTTTTGGGTATGGTAAGGTACAACATAAATTTTTGTATAAAAAACTCTTGTTGTTGCTTCTCCCCTAACCGACCTTTTCAGTCCAAAGGTTCCATTTAAATGTTGAGTTTTGAGAAAAATAAAGCGCTTCTAGTTAATTCTCCTGTCTTGTCTGCTCCTGATTTTTCTACTCTGTTTCTTCTTGCTGTCGAATCAAGTGACACCGGTGCGGGAGCTGTACTCCTTCAACTAGATCAGGCTGGTGTTAAGCATCCCGTTTGCTACTTTTCAGGCAAATTTAATAAACATCAGCGAGGTCACTCCACTATTGAGAAGGAGATGCTCGCCCTTGTCCTTGCCATTCAACATTTCGATGTTTATATTGGTTCTGTTTCGCACCCGTTGGTCGTTTACACAGATCACAATCCCCTGGTTTTCATTAATCGGATAAAAAATAACAATCAACGTCTGGGGCCTGTTTCAGAAAGGAGGTTAAGTGAAAACTCGGAGTATGTTAACCCTGAAATGAGGGAAACTCTGGGTTTTCCGTTTCAGAATGGGAGGTATATCAAACCCGAGAAAGCAGAGTAAGTCAAGCCCGTTTCTGAAAGAGGGGTAACTTATACTCAGAGTCAGTTACCATGGTAACTTACTCTGTGAACCTAACCTGGTGGGGAGCAGGTTTTCTTCGGTAAACCCAGAGTTTCTTGCGGTCTCCTCCCCTTTTTTAAAGAGGAAGCGGTGTTTAAACACCTCATTCATTCTTTCTGTACATTTATTCATTGCTGTTTTTACTGTTGTTTTTTCAAAAAAAAAATTATAAGATGAATATAACTCCTTAACTGGCAACTGAAAATACAGTAGATTAGAGTTACATTATGTAGTTCTAAACAAATTCAGAATTAAACTGTGGAATTTACTGAAAATCACTGCAGTGTGTTCATCTGTGCACCAGAAGTTGATGGACCCTGGGGGGTATATATTATAAATATATTATATTAATAATGTTATTATTAATAATGTTATATTAATAAACATTATATTAATAATATTATATTAATATTTAACATTACCTGGCCTCTCTGTGGCAGCAGAAACTGTTTCTTCATCCCCATCATCCTGTGAAGATGAGCATTTGGTTGAGAGCACTTTATAATAGGCCTACTATTTGTCATACTTTCTGGTGTATTGAGTCGGCTACTTACAACTGCCTGGGGTTCTGTTGAGACAGGAGGCTCCAGAAGACAGATATTAGATATTATTATCAGAATCTGTTGGGACCAACGAAAAACCCAACCCAAAGTAAAATAAATGAAAATATCAAAAATACCCCATATAAAAAATAACTTGTCAAATGTTTGTAAAGTCAGGTAGCCTACACCCATGATATGCTCAAGCCTTACCTGATTGAATTATGTTTTTATATTTCATTTTCAGCTGCGGCCACGTTCTTTTAATGCCTGCAGGATTGCACATAGCCTACATGTAAATTAAAATTAGGTAGAATAAATGTTCTTCCAGTTTCACCTCTGATATTATAACAGTTGGGTAAGTTACTCTAAACTAGTTATTAATTACTACTACAAATGACATCTTCAACAGTATAATTAGATTAATGTAATAATTACTATCTTTAGAAAGTATTGGTCTACTTATTATTAATTACTAAGTCCCATTTCAACCTCAACCACTTGAATAATACAACGAGGAGAGACATGAAACTGCACTTCTAATGCTTTCAAATTAACAATATACAAATGCATGAATTATTCTTGAATTGACCAAAGTGTGTAGAGGGAGAAGGTTACATTCAATATATACCTTTTAAAAATGTATGTTAAATCCACTATTGTTTTATACAGAATTGTTCTGTAGTCTATGCAGTAGCCTATTTAATGTAGGCTAATTATAATACATCATATTTTATTTTAAATTACAGCAGAATTAAGAGTAATCCCTTTAATTAAATTACAATATTTAGATTACTTGGTAATTACTTACACCCAACACTGTATAAGAGTAATTCCTCTTTGTGTCTGGTGCTGTTGCCATGGTGACTCATAATATCTGCGCTCCATTGATAATGGCTTTTTATAGTTATGCTGCACACGCTCAACTCAGAGTCAGTCAACTTAGAGTTGATTGAACTAACTAATTTCAGCTGATCTGTAACCGAAAACTCAGAGTTTCCCATCTCAGGGTAAGTCAACTCAGAGTTCAAGTTTTAACTCAGAGTTGGTTGAACCTCCTTATTGAAACAGGCCCCTGATGCGCTGGAGTTTGTTTTTACAAACTTTTGAATTGGACCTTCGTCACATACGGGGTAAGGATAACGTGATTGCTGATGCTTTATCTCGTATTTGAATAGATTGTAGTCTACTGTATGAGGTAAGATCAGTTAATTCCTACAATTATTCATTTAAGGGTGAGGGTGTTACGTGCAAGTGCATTTGTTTATCTTAGTTTTTTAGGTGGAGTTGTGAGAAGGGATTTTCCCTGAACTGCGGACGTGAGTGACGTCATCAGGGTTTCTGCTATTTAAACTGCGACAGCGTTGATGGCGCTCTCTCTCCTCTTTTGTTTGCTGGGTGTCTCGCGATATTGTTTAATATCTTTTGTGTACTTGTTCGCTTGACTCTCCAATTAAAACTTTATGGTGTGATTGGACATCAGAAAGCAATTAATCGTTTGTGACTTTCGATATGTACGGTCCTTACCTTTGTGTCTGTTATAAAAACGAGCTAAAGCTGGTTAAGGGCCGTAACACAAGGCAACAGTGGCAAGGAACCAAAACTCCATCAGGTGACAGAATGAGGGGAAAAAAACTTGAATGGGGAAAAAGCTCAATCGAGGGGCAGTTCTCCTCTGGCTAACGAACGAACAGTGTATGATTATGATTCAGGCAGCATTACAGGTCAGAAGTCAGATTGGATAAGAACATTCCGAATATTTTAGGGAAAAATAATTTTAAAGAAAATAGTTTAGGTAAAAAATATGAAGGAAAAAAATATTATTCTTGGCATTGTTTTGATCTCATAAATAGTGTGGTGTGGCAAATACTTTACAACAGAGGTCGACAACAGGCGCCCGCGGGCCAAAACTGCCCCGCCAGCAATAATATCTGACCCGTGCCCGCAGCCAGATTATTTTGATAGCAGCTGGTTCTGAAATAGATCTGTCATGACCTCAACAGTTACTCACAATCACTTAGTCTTTAGTGATTTGTCCTTCAAAATAAAAGTAAGAGAACGTTTTTGCAGCAATGTTTTATTTTGAGATTATTTAAATGGTTTTAATTTGAAAAGTTCTGAAAGACATTAAAAAGAGTCTGTGGATCGCTTCGTTGCAGATAAGACACACCGGCTTTGCATTCATAAAACTTGGTAGGATGAATGCATAGTTGTCTTTCCATTCTTCTTTGTATGCCCTATTTTTGCTATCAACTTTCCTCTTTAGACTCTTTGATAGTGCCATTTTCTCTCACCAGCTAGCTTAAATGTTAACATCACTCTGCACACAACGTAATAGCATACCTTCAACATGCAAACAATTAAAAAATGAAGTTTAGTACATGAGGATGCCAAGGAATAATTCTGAGTGTAAAAGGCTATGTCAAATAATTATTACAATAAGTTAGGCTCCATTGTGTAACAAGCAAATTAAAATGATACATATTTATTATTATTTATGAATTTTATTTCACTTATATTTCACAGTTTACATATGTGTGTTTTAGCAAGGTCAAGTCAAGTCATCTTCATTTATATAGCGCTTTTAACAAGGTGGTCTATGTTGCAAGTTGGTTAATGAAGATACTTGTCAGGTTAACCAGTCACACACCTTTGTGCCATTCCTGAAACATAGTGCATACCTGTCATTTCCAAGGTGTTTGATTTTTCACTTTACCTCCTCTTGCTCTAGTTGAAGTCAGCAGGACTGGTACCTAAAAAAAATAAAATAAAAAAAACCTGTGAACATGCTAATATCAAGAGAAACTAGGGCTGCATGATTTTGGGAATACATTTTAGATTTGTTCTGGTTAAAATTGCTTTTAAAATTTACAAAATACACACACACACGTATATATATATAATGAACACCAGGGGCCTGTTTCAATAAGGAGGTTCAACCAACTCTGAGTTAAAACTTGAACTCAGAGTTGACTCTGAGTTTTCGGTTTCAGATCAGCTGAAATTAGTTAGTTCAATCAACTCGAAGTTGACTGACTCTGAGTTGAGCGCGTGCACCACAACTATAAAAAGCCATTATCAATGGAGCCCAGATATTATGAGTAACCATGGTAACAGCGCCAGACACAAAGAGGAATTACTGTTATACAGTGTTGGGTGTAATTAATTACCAAGTAATCTAAATATTGTAATTTAATTAAAGGGATTACTCTTAATTCTTCTGTAATTTAAAATAAAATATGATGTAATTACATTAAATAGGCTATTTACAGAGCCCCATTACAGAGTCCTCCATGAGCTTCTATGCAAACATCATTAAACCCCCATCACCATGCTTTCATCTCTCTTCCTCTATGCTACCTGCAACATTAAATACATTTCCTCTCTTTGTTGCCCTCTTGAGGCCATGATGAACAATTTCACCCTTGTAACAGGGTAAACTGTTACAATATAACCCTCATGAATGAAATCAAGTAGGCTAATATTTAGGCAGAATGAACAGTTCACTCAATAAGTGGAGGCTAAATCACTTTATTACTGGTCTAATTTACCATTTTAAAGGCATTTCAAGAGGTAAATTGAGTGGATAAGATATAATCTGTCAAAATATAATAACCATAAATGAAATCACATCATTTATTCATGTCTATTTGCAGGTTATGGCCATTTGTTCCATATGACATTCCTAATTCAAAGTAAAATGTTGTTTCATCAGTCATCTCCATCTCCGACTGCTATATGGTTACAGTATTGACCGGTGTGGTTCCCTAAACATAAGCCGTGGCCACGAGAAATATGTGTCGTTCTCTCAAAATATGAAGACGTGGCCACGAGAAAAATATATAGTTCCCTCAACATATGATCTCGAGGCCACGACTTTACATTGAGTGGCCACGACATAATGATGTTGTTACCTCAACAAAATGATCTCGTTGCCACAATTTATCACGTTCCCACGACCTAAAGTCGTGCGGACTTTCTATCAGAATTAGTATTGGCTGTAGATAAAGTACTAATTGTTGGTGACTTTAATATACACATAGATAATGAAAAAGATGCATTGGGATTGGCATTTAAAGACATTATAAACTCAATTGGAGTTAGACAACACGTGTCAGGACCGACTCATTGTCGTAATCATACTCTAGATCTAATACTATCACATGGAATAGATGTTGATGCCGTTGAAATACTGCAACAGAGCGATGACATCTCAGATCACTATCTAGTCTCGTGTAAATTACATTTAGCCAAGGCTGCAAAGCCGACTCCGTGTTATAAATATGTTAGACCGATCACTTCTGCTACTAAAGATTGCTTTATCAATAATCTTCCTAATCAGTTTCATCATCTCAGCATCCCGGATAGCTTAGAAGAACTTGATATTGCAACAGAAACTTTTAACTCTCTCTTTTCCAGCACTTTAGACACAGTTGCTCCGCTGCGCTTAAAGAAGATTAAAGAACATAGTCCAACGCCGTGGCACAACGAGCACACTCAGGCCCTTAAGAGAGCAGCCAGAAAAATGGAGCGCAACTGGAAGAAAACAAAACTAGAGGTGTTTCGAATTTCATGGAAGGAGAGCTCGATTGCTTACAGAGAGGCTTTAAAAGCTGCAAGATCTGCTTATTTTTCAACCCTATTAGAAGAAAATAAACATAATCCAAGGTATTTATTTGAAACAGTGGCTAAACTAACGAAAAAGAAAGCTTCAAGCCCAGAAGCTTCCAAGAAACACAGCAGTAATGACTTTATGAACTTCTTCACTTATAAGATCGATAATATCAGGGACAAAATTATAACTATGCAACCGTCTAATACAGTATCGCATCAGGAAGTGCATTGTAGTCTCCCTGAGGGAAAATTTGATTCATTCATTGCTATAGGAGAGGAAGAATTTTGCAAACTCGTCAAATCATCTAAATCCACAACGTGCATGTTAGACCCTATACCGACTAAGCTGCTGAAAGAGATGCTTCCAGATGTCATAGATCCTCTTCTTAATATCATTAATTCATCTTTGTCTCTAGGATACGTACCAAAAACCTTTAAGCTAGCTATGATTAAACCGCTTGTTAAAAAACAGCAACTTGATCCTACAAAACTAGTCAATTACAGGCCGATCTCTAATCTGCCATTTCTGTCAAAGATATTAGAAAAAGCAGTATCCTCACAACTGTGTTCCTTTCTTGAAAGAAATGATATCTGCGAGGATTTTCAGTCCGGATTTAGACCGTACCATAGTACCGAGACAGCTCTCGTTAGAGTCACAAATGATTTGCTCTTATCATCCGATCGTGGTTGTATCTCTCTATTAGTATTACTGGATCTTAGTGCTGCATTTGACACCATTGACCACAACATCCTTTTAAATAGACTCGAACATTATGTTGGCATTAGTGGAATTGCACTAGCATGGTTTAAATCATACTTATCTGACCGTTATCAGTTTGTAGCAGTAAATGAAGAGATGTCTTATCAATCACAAGTTCAGTATGGCGTACCACAAGGCTCAGTACTAGGACCGCTGCTGTTCACTCTGTATATGCTACCATTAGGAGATATCATTAGGAAACATGGAATTAGCTTTCACTGTTATGCCGACGATACTCAGCTGTATATTTCTTCAAAACCTAACGAAACCTACCAATTCACAAAATTAACGGAATGCATAGCTGATATAAAAAATTGGATGACTAGTAATTTCCTACTACTAAATTCAGAAAAAACAGAAATTCTAATTATTGGACAAAAAACTTCCACACGTAATAACCTAGAGTACTGTCTAACACTTGATGGCTGCTCTGTTAAGTCTTCGTCGTCGGTTAGGAACCTGGGTGTGCTCTTTGATACCAATCTTTCATTTGAAAGTCATGTGTCTAGTATCTGTAAAACCGCTTTCTTCCATCTTAAAAATATATCTAAATTACGTCATATGCTCTCAATGAATAATGCAGAACAATTAGTTCATGCGTTTATGACCTCAAGGCTAGATTATTGTAATGCTCTACTGGGTGGCTGCCCTGCACGCTTAATAAACAAACTACAGCTAGTTCAAAACGCAGCAGCTCGAGTTCTTACTAGAACCAGGAAGTATGACCATATTAGCCCCGTTCTGTCAACACTGCATTGGCTGCCTATTAAACATCGTATAAATTTTAAAATATTGCTGATCACTTACAAAGCACTAAATGGTTTAGCTCCGCAGTACTTGAGCGAGCTCTTAACTTATTATAGTCCTTCACGTCTACTGCGATCTCAAAATTCCGGCCAGTTAATAATACCTAGAATATCAAAATCGACTGCTGGCGGTAGATCCTTTTCCTACTTAGCACCAAAACTTTGGAACAGTCTTCCTACCATTGTCCGGGAAGCAGACACACTCTGTCAGTTCAAATCTAGACTAAAAACACATCTCTTCGGCCTAGCATACACATAACACATTATAGACTTATATAATTAGGCTGCATAGTTTAGAACAGCCGGGACCGGGAACACTTCCCGTAAATCCTGCTGTACTTGGTACATCATAATAAGGATGGCGTCTACGCTAATATTAGTCTCTCTGTCTATCCCGAGGTTTACTGCTGTCCACCGGAACCAGGCCGTATCCAGATCTGATGAAGGACCAGCGCCAGGACACGACGACGCTGACCTGAAGTGTCAACCAGTCTCTCCTCCTCTCCACTCCGACTTCAACCAACCGGAACTGGACAAATACTCTGATTCATTCTGAACTTCATACACTGTTCACTCATTGGCCAGAGGAGAACTGGCCCCCGACTGAGCCTGGGTTCTCCCAAGGTTTTTTTCTCCATTCTGTCACCTGATGGAGTTTTGGTTCCTTGCCGCTGTTGCCTTGCCTTCTGGCTTGCTTAGTTGGGGACATTTAATATTCAACAATATTATAGATCTGCCTTAAAGGTGGATGATGATGAAATTGTTTTTTTGTATTATTTTCATGTTATCACTGTGAAGCTGCTTTGATACAATCTGTATTGTAAAAAGCGCTATATAAATAAAGATGACTTGACTTGACTTGACTTAAAGTCTCCGTGAAACGGAAGTTGCAAACGACTTTTCTCAAGTGTTGTGACGCATTTCCGAGTGAAACGGAATATTGAACAGAGGGCAGGGTTTTACTTTAGCGCTCCTCCTCTCCATCTCTCACCCATAGCAGAGTAACGGTTTGAGGGGAGTGGTTAAGCGTTTAGGCAACCCAAGCCGTCAAACCTACGTCATCAGAAAAAGAACCATGCCAGACCGGAAGTAACTTTTCAGACTTTGATTAAAGATAACCACGGCAAACAATTTTTTTCTGTGTATTAACTTGCACGGATTAATTGTTCACCACAAGACTAGTAATTTCCGCTAACAAAGTAAATAGGGTTAATTTTGATTTCATGCTGACTTTAATATGGCGTTCCCACTAATTAATATCTCGTGGCAACAACATTATCACGCTCCGCGAGTTTATTTGTTGTGGCCACGATAAAACTAAGTGAACTGAACATGTCCCCTCCCGGTCACCGTATGTATGTATAATTGCAGCATGTCTTACTTGCTCACAGCAGTGTGTTGTGTATGTATTAGCAGCAGCAAGTCCCGTACTTGCTCTGCAGCAGCAGCGTAGGAGATCTATTTTGCCAAGACCAAACCATATCAACATTGTCATACACATTACCATGCCAAACACTCGGAGAGTGGTCATGACATAAATTGTATTTGTAGGTAAATGCACTCGCTTTCAACCCTACAACACTTTGAATTAAAAAAATATTTTAAAATGGAACAATTCCTATTTACACAAACGTGACAATTTCCTGAGAATGGCCCACATATTCTGTGAATTCAGTGAATATATGTGGAAATAATGAAACGTAATATAAAAATGTATAAATGTTCTAAGAAAGCGTGTGTCTTTTATAAAACGTGTGTATGCACAGATTTGAACTTAGTGCATATATTAGCGTACGCTAAAATCCATGCCAACGTTTATATTTATAGAAACAGTCTTTGACATGGAAAAGTGCTTAATGCCACATCAGGGTCTAAGCAGACGCACACTTTTTTCCTTGTGGCAGAGAGTCGGAGTACTACATGTTTTTGGAAATCTAAGCAATTCTTGCCACTGGTCATTCTCTAGTAAAGGATTTGGACAGTGACTGGTGGTCTTTTATATATTAATGACTTGAATTAGGCTGTGTTTACAAGGTGGAGATCTGCAACCATTCAGCTGTACACATTGCAATTTATAAAATTCACATCTGAAAGAGAGGTGTGTGCAAATTTCTTTTTTTTTTGTGTGTGCGTACCTTTTTTCTATGAATCACACGTATACACATTTGAGAAATAATCGTAAGATCAAATGTAGGAAGGTCTCTACGCATAATTTTATAAACATGGCTGAATTGTAGATTCCAAGTACAGAAGTGATTTATACCATCTGAAATGTTCTGTATAACAAGCTCATTAGTCACAAAACCAAATTACTGGATTAGATTAATACTATATTCATAATAATAATAATAATTGCTTGTCGGTGTGGCTGTGGCTCTTTTCTGTTACAGTTTTAAATGTGATCTCCTTATCAGCAGTCAATCATTAACAGACTTTACAGATTGACGTGTCTTTTAAATGGAGATCATGGATCATATCTGTTTCCAAATGTGCACAGATAAAGTGTTCTTAGAAATGCATTAAAAGGGCTCAAATCAATGAGGTATCCCACTTCTGAGACAGCACGTCTCAGAAGACGATATCGTTTGACCTTGGCGTTAAATGCTAAATATCCAATTTATGTAGGGAGTAGAGCACAGCAGCAGGGCTTCGTAATCCTCTCTGACTGAGAGATGAATGCTAGTGCAGCTTTAGTGTGGGTTCAGGGGTGGCAAAGGAAATCAAATTCAAACACCTCCCTCTCACTCTGAGCAAAAACTTGTGTCTTTGAACACTCTTACAGTGATTGAGGTTTACAGAACAGAGAACTGGGCCTTTCAGTCACAATGTTAATGGTGTCCGGAAGGAGGAGGGCCACAAATCGAATGTGAGGAAAATTGTAATTAAGTTGGTATAGTGCAACACATTGTTGCAAATTGCTGGTCCTGGTTAGTGGTGTATACACAAACTCTTCAGCCTTATATGTGAAAGAAAGTCTGATGGTCAACCAAAATATCTACCTTTTCCCTAAAGATGAGAGTAAGTCTTAATCCACAATACAGTGTCTGAAGCCTTTGTCAAATGCCATTGTGCCAAGAACACACATCTACAGATGTTCATATACACTGCCGAGCATACTGTATAAGATTGTGGGCCAAATGCTTGGGCCAAGTTTTGCTTTGAACATCCGGAGACTGCGATGATGGAGGAGAAACTGATGGCTGTGATGGGTTACCCGGAGATGTATGACTTCACGAACCGCAACTACCACAATGTTAACAAAAAGTAAATAAAGTTGATAAAAATCTAATTTGACAGTTTACTTAACCGCAAACCAAAGATTCTAGAGCTTTCGCGCTATAATCCTTGATCAGACTGACAGACAGGGCAGCGGTTTCGGTAGTTGCCAAGCAACAATAAACGCCGCGCACTGCTCTTTTATAAATTAAAAAAGTAAACAAAAAAGGCAGTGCTGTGCACCTCTGTCTGATCGGGGCCTTAGAGTACCATATGCTAGAATGGACAGGTTATGGAAATATAATTTGTTAATTAGTCGGTAAAATTAATAAAACAGAATTGGGGGTGTAAGTAGGCCACAGGATTCTGAAGGGAAGGGCCTAAATTGTTGCACTGCAGCTGGATGTGTATTAAAATTCTTATATGCCTTTTTATTTTTTATCAAGTGGTGTCTATTGTAGTGTGTCTTTTTATTTTATGTGGATGTGTATTGATGTGAATTAATGTGAGACAGTAAACGCTGTGGTATATATATATATACATATACTGTTATGTATATATATATAATATATATATATATATATAAACTGACACAAAACATTGAGGAGAATTAAGGGCTTAAATACACAAGGAGAGGGAATGAGGTAACTAAATGAACAACAGGTCAACAAAATCAGTAACTAAGGTAACAAACTTGTACACACTAGGAAACTAGGTCAACTTACAATGACAGGGCACACGGGCAAACAGGAACAGGGAAAACAGAACCAAAACACGATAAAACTAGAGGAGTTTTTACTCCTTTAAATTTTAGGAGCAAGCAGGAGCCAGGCAGGAACCAGACCATAGCCAGGACGACGGCCTATGGTAGAGCCAGGCAGGAACCAGACCATAGCCAGGACGACGGCCTATGGCAGAGCCAGGCAGGAACCAGACCATAGCCAGGACGACGGCCTATGGCAGAGTCAAAGGAGAAAGGAGCCATGGTAGATATTTGGCTGTCGACATCATGGGGACGATGTATGGAGATGGAGTCAATGGACGTGGCAACCTGGGCGCAGACGTAGAGCCAGTGAGATTGTGCAACACTGATGGTCCTGGAGGCCAAGGCGGAGCCCCAGTGATGATTGTCAGAGGAGGAGCTGGGGTGCTAGAGGGCTGAGGCTGAGCCAGTCAAGTCACCTTTATTTATATAGCACTTTTTATAATACAGATTGTATCAAAGCAGCTTAAAAATCGATGAGTGCATTCACACCGGGAGCAGGAGCAGCATGTGAGAGTCAAGCAGCAGCGCGGGGGTTTTGGGGCTGCTTACGCTCAATTAAAGTGAAAGTTCACTTTTGATGAACAAAATAAATTTCGCACAAAAAGTGCCCAAAATGGACAGAATTTGCATGTCTAGTGTATTTTAAACATAACTGGATTATGTCAGAAAATATTTAAAAATATTTATTGAAAATGTACACATTAAACTTGTTTTTAATTATTCAGTTTGGGTGAAAGTATGGTGTATTATTTAAAAAACTAGTAAACTAGCCAGATATGATTTTATATATATATATATATATATATATATATATATATATATATATATATATATATATATATATATATATCGAGGCCTTCAGAATCGATACTGCGGGCGCCTGTAGCTGAAAATTAATGGCAATGAAACTGATGCTTTAACCAATCAGATAATCAGTCAGATTTAATCAACCAATCAGATTTCGATTAGACTCCAGCAGGGCCATCTAGCAGGCGTACAATAATACGACGAAATACGACGGGACAGACTCTACTTTCAGCATTAGCCAGCCTTGATAGAAAAGACTTATTGTTGGAACTGAAACGCACAGATAACCTGTATATATATATATATATATATATATATATATATATATATATCAGTGGCAGGCCGTGCATTTCACACCTAGGCCTTCAGTGGTGTCCAACCTGAATTAATAACTTGTAATAGTGTAGCAGCACACGGACTCTCTATAATTGTTGTGAAATGTATATTTTTATTTTGCACCGGCAGTTATAGGGTTAATGCGGTGAGTTCGGGAAAGGCCGGGTAGAGAGAAACGAGCGAGTGAGTTTGGCTTGTGTTAGTGTTCCTTGCGTTCCGATTATAAGTTCAGAAACGGAGCCTCCCTTGTCTTGTCCCTCAATGGTTACAATAGTATTAATGTTTGAAAAAAAAAAGGGGGGGGCAAAACTACTGATTATTTTTTTACACAAAATAAATGTCCTAATTTCTTTTCTTAAAAAGACTTAAGTTACTTGGTTGTACAGGTTATCTGTGCGTTTCAGTTCCAACAATAAGTATTTTCTATCAAGGCTGGCTAATGCTGAAAGTAGAGTCTGTCCCGTCGTATTTCTGGCATAAGTTTTCATTCGCTTTAGTGCTGAGTGTCTGCTCGACAGAAGCCGTGGACACGGGGACAGTCACCGCTAACAAGCTGGCGGTCGAGGAGGGAAAGAAACATTAATTTGTAGGTTGAAAAACGTACTTGGTTACTAACGTAACCTCGGTTCTCTCTAGAAGAGGAATTAGTACTGCGTCGAAGACGCTACAGGAAAGATTCTTTCTCGAGATATCGAAGCCTAAAAATTAAACCTTAATTTTGTTATTAATGTAAAACGCTTTCAGCAGCATACAGCCTTAGGCGGAACAGCTTGCGCGCCCATTGGCTGTTCTGCTGGAAAAGCAGCAGCCTATGCGAGGCCCCTAGTGACGCTTGACCCAATGAGGACGCTTCGCGCCCTCTGCGTAACGTCCCGCCGAAACGGGCGTGGCCTAGGCCTATAAATGCTCGAGCGGGGCTGCCACACACTGATTTTCGCCAATGAAGCGACGCAGAGTGGGCATGCACGGCACGGAGACGCAGTACTCGTTCCTCTTCTAGAGAGAACCGAGGTTACGTTAGTAACCGAGTACATTCTCTTACGAGAGTTCTCTCGTACTGCGTCGAAGACGCTACGGGAACCCCGTGTAAAACGCCGTGCGTGCTCTGATTCAACACAGACACCCCTGGGCGCGCACGCCCGGGGCATATAAGTGCCTGAACACAAAAAACTCACAGAGAGTTTATAGGGAGAGCGGCTAGAATAGCATCATCCCTTTATTTACATTTACATTTAGTCATTTAGCAGACGCCTTTATCCAAAGCGACTTACAACTGAGGACTACAACAAGCGAGTCATTGTGAAGAAGCAAAAATAACGCAAGAAGTGCTCAAAATACAAAGTTCTGGAATTGCTCAGAGTAGCATAAGCCAAAACAAAGGAGGGTAAAGGAGAGGTTTTTTTTTTTTTTTTTTTTTTTTTTTTAGGTCAAGTGCTCACGGAAGAGATGAGTTTTCAGTTGTCTTTTGAATGTGGTCAGGGATTCTGCATTCCGGATGAGGGTAGGGAGATCATTCCACCAGCAAGGAACCGTGAATGAGAATGTTCTGGAGAGTGATTTTGTGGCTCTCTGTGATGGTACCACGAGTCGTCGCTCATTGACCGATCGCAGGCTTCTGGTAGGGATGTAGACTCGTAGGAGCGAGTGAAAGTAGGAGGGAGCTGAGCCTGTGGTCGATCTGTAAGCAAGCGTCAATGCCTTGAACTTGATGCGAGCAGCGAGTGGTAGCCAGTGCAGAGAGATGAACAGAGGAGTGACGTGGGCCCTTTTGGGCTCGTTGAAGACAAGACGGGCTGCAGCATTCTGGATCATTTGTAGAGGTTTAATTGCACATGATGGAAGACCAGCCAGAAGAGCATTGCAGTAATCAAGCCTAGAGATAACCAAGGCCTGGGCGAGAAGTTGTGTTGCATGCTCAGTTAGGAAGGGCCTGATCTTCCTGATGTTGTGCAGTGCAAACCTGCATGATCGAGCTGTCTTTGTGATGTGGTCTGTGAAGGTCAGATGCTCATCAAATGTTACTCCAAGGTTTCTGACCGACCTTGATGGGGTGATTAAAGTTGAATCTAGCTGGATAGTGAAGTCGTGCTGCAGGGACGGGTTGGCAGGGAGGACGAGAAGCTCAGTCTTTGCCAGGTTGAGCTGCAGGTGATGTTCCTTCATCCACGCCGAGATGTCCGCCAGACAGCTTGAGATACGTGTAGCTACTGTGGGATCATCAGGTGGAAATGAGAGGTAGAGCTGGGTGTCATCAGCATAGCAATGGTAAGAGAAGCCATGTGCCTGTATGATGGGTCCCAGTGATGTGGTGTAAATGGAGAAGAGGAGCGGTCCAAGAACTGAACCCTGAGGAACCCCTGTAGTCAGTTGATGTTCTTTGGATACCTTGCCACTCCATGCGACCCTGAAGGACCTACCTGTGAGATAGGACTCAAACCAGTGAAGAGGAGTTCCAGTGATGCCCAGTGATGAGAGGGTGGACAGGAGGATCTGATGATTCACAGTGTCGAAGGCAGCAGACAGATCCAGGAGAATGAGAACTGATGATTTGGAGGCAGCTTTTGCGATCCGTAGGGCTTCTGTGACTGACAGCAATGCAGTCTCGGTTGAATGCCCTTTCTTGAAGCCAGATTGGTTTACGTCTAGTTGGTTGGTCAGAGAGAGGAAGGATGTTACTTGGTTGAAGGCAACTCGTTCAAGTGTTTTCGCAATGAACGGTAGGAGAGAGACAGGTCTGTAATTCTCTAAGAGTGATGTGTTTAATGTGGGTTTCTTAAGCAGTGGAGTTACCCGAGCCTGCTTGAATGCTGTAGGAAAAGTGCCAGTGTGGAGGGATGAGTTGATGATGTGTGTGAGTGCTGGTAGAAGTGTGGGAGAAATGGCTTGTAGAAGGTGTGAGGGGATGGGATCTAGAGGACAGGTGGTGGGGTGACTGGAGAGGAGAAGTTTAGATACTTCTTCCTCGGTCAGTGGAGAGAATGAGGAGAGAAGGTGTTTCGGATTGGGAGGGGTTGGACTGGGTTCCTGTGTGTGTGGAGTTGAGAATTGACTGCTGATGGTTGTTGTTTTGTTGGTGAAGAAGTTGGCAAAATCATCAGCAGTTAAAGAGGAGGTGGGTGGTGGTGGAGGTGGACAGAGGAGAGAGTTGAATGTCTTGAAAAGAGTTCGTGTGTTAGCGGTGCTTTATAGTAGTGCCCCGAAGGACATAATAGCATATATAAGTAAATGAATAAATATATAGCATGCTCATAGGACGCAGTTGTCAGTGAGTGATTCTTAGAACATTAGGTGGTCTGGGCCGCAAGGCGGGGCAGGAACACCGTTTTGGGTCTTCTAGACCGAGAGTAGTTTGGCCTGCAACGCGGGAACCTCTAGGTTATAGAACCTTATAAATGTAGACGGGGAGGCCCAGCCTGCCGCCATACAGATATCTTGCAACGAGATTCCACTATACCAAGCCCACGAGGAGGCCATGCACCTCGTAGAGTGTGCTCTGATGCCCAGTGGGCATGTTAAACCTTCCGATGCGTAGGCCAGCGCTATGGCATCCACCACCCATCTAGACAGGCTTTGTTTCGACGCGGCTCGTCCCTTAGAACGCCCACTGAACGAAACGAAGAGCTGCTCCGTCTGTCGAAAAACAGCGGAGCGGGACACATAAGCTCTTAATGCCCTGACCGGACAAAGGGAGCTATTAGCGTCCTCGGAGGCCGGCAGAGCCGACAGGGAGATGACCTGAGCCCTGAACGGTGTGTTGAGGGACTTAGGCACGTACCCATGTTTCGGTTTTAGTACGACTTTAGAGTCGTTAGGCCCGAACTCCATACATGATGCTCTCACTGAGAGTACCTGCAAATACCCCACGCGCTTCACTGAAGCAAGAGCCAGAAGAAACACAGTCTTGAAAGACAAGTGCTTCATCTCAACTGAGTGTACAGGCTCGAATGGGGCACCCTTCATGGCATTTAGTACCGTAGAAAGGTCCCGGACGGGGACTGAAGGAGGTCTGGGAGGATTCAACCTCCTAGCTCCTTTAAGGAAACGAACTACCAGGTCGTTCCTGCCCAGTGAACGGCCAAGCGTCGGATTAACAAACGCTGATATAGCCGCCACATAGACTTTGAGCGTGGATGGGGTTCTACCCTTATCCAGCAGCTCTTGTAAAAAGGAGAGAATTTCCGTCTCCCCGCAATGTAGGGGTGATAGACCCCGGGCTGAACACCAACCCGAAAACACAGACCATTTAGAGGCATAGAGCCGCCTAGTGGACGGGGCTCTAGCCTGCTCGATCGTGTCTAGTACTCCCTTCGGGAGGTTAGCGGGTACCCGTTTATAGCCCACGCATGTAGGGACCATAGTTCTGGGCGAGGATGCAAAATCGAGCCCTTGGCCTGAGAGAGGAGGTCCCTCTTCACCGGTATCGGCCATGGAGCAGTGCTCGTCAGCTGCATCAATACTGGAAACCACGCTTGGTTCGTCCAGAGCGGAGCAACGAGTAGCACTGAGCATCCGCTTTCTCTGATTCGCTCCAACACCTGAGGTAGGAGTGAGACAGGAGGAAAAGCATAGAGCGGACAGTGGGGCCAGGCACTGGCCAGCGCGTTCATGCTCTTTGAAAAGAATTTCGGGCACTGAGCATTCTCCTGAGATGCAAACAGGTCTATTTCTGCTCTGCCGAACGTTTTCCACAGCAGTTGCACTGTCTGTGGGTGTAGAGACCACTCTCCCGTAGGAACGTTGTTCCGTGAGAGTCTGTCCAGGCCTACGTTCAGGTGCCCTGGCACGTGTACTGCTCTCAGTGAGCGGAGGTTGTGCCCAGACCAAGAGGCGTTCCGTCAACCTGTAGAGGTTTCGGGATCTTACACTCCCCTGGCGGTTTATGTAGGCCACTACCGACATGTTGTCCGAACGGACCAGGACGTGGTGTCCTTTTATCCGGGGACAAAAGCGCCTCAGCACTAGGTCCACTGCCAACATTTCCAGGCAGTTTATGTGTGGTACCCTCTCCCGTTCTGACCGTTGGCCAAAGGACGGTCTGCCCTCGAGCAGCGCTCCCCAGCCTGAGGTGGACGCGTCCGTGGACACCACCTTCACGCTTGAGGAAGTCCCCAGGCTTACACCTGATCGGTACCAGTCTGACGCTCTCCATGGTGTTAGGGCTGACATGCATTCCTGATCGACCCTGAGGCGACAAAGACCGGAAACCCATGCTCTGCGCGGCACTCACGCTTTCAGCCAGAACTGCAGTGGGCGCATGCGCAGCAGACCCAGCTGTAGTACTGATGACGCCGAGGCCATAAGTCCCAGCGTCCTCTGAAACTTCCTGAGCGGGACTATGCGACCGCTGCGGAAGGATGCTATCATATGCAGAATAGTCAGTCTGCGCTGTGATGACAGCTGTGCCGTCATAGACAGCGAGTCCAGTACCACTCCCAGAAAAGAAACCCTTTGACTGGGAAATAGTGAACTCTTCTCCCAGTTGACTCTGAGACCTCTGAGACTCTTCGCTATTTCGGCCCGAAGTAGGTGTGCTACTTCTGTTTTTACCGTAGTCTCGACTCTCGCCGTGTGACGGCAAGGGCGTCGGGAGAACTGTAGCGAATAGCCTCTTTTTATGATGTTCAACACCCATTCTGAAACCCCGGGAAGTTTTACCCATGCATCCGCACGAGTAACTAGGGGTCGAATGAATTTCGGGCCCTGGTCGCGAAATGGCGGCGACGCGAGAGCAACCGTGTGCTGTCACATGGACGCCGTGTTTGCAGCGTTTGAGGCGGGGGGCGCGCCTAATCGAGCGGGCATCCCGCGCGCGCTCAACTCTCTCAGTTGAGAGAGAGCGCGCGGGGCGAGCCCCGTAGGGCTCGTTATGTTCGTGGATAAATGTGGGTGCGTGACAGCGGGCACATTTATTACACTGGGGTTTACTGTCTGTTAGAACTGACTGACCGTGCGTTGGTTTCGTTTTTACAGAAAGCCTTTCTCGTCCAGCTTGCGGAGAAGGTTAGCCTGGTGGATCTGAAGCACCACCATGGTGTGCAGCGTCCAGCAGAGGGTGGGCAAAGGTGAGTCGCTACGGCCTCTTCCACCGGAGGAAGAGAGTGGTAGCCTCTGTCTCGAACACCGTCCATCGCGGAGAATGCTGTCCTGGCTGAGAAAGGGGGCTTTCCAGGACTTCGCCACTCCTTCGTGAAGCTCAGGAAGAAAGGGGGCGTGTCTAGAGGGCGGCGAAGCGCGGTCCCCGGCCAGAAAGCAGCCATCCAGCCGGTTGAGTGCAGGCTCTTCGGGCGTCGACCAATCGAGGCCGAGGCTCGCGACGGCCTGTGAGAGCAGACGCATCAGCTCTGCCTCGATGCTAACTTTCCCTCCTCGACGTTCCGGAACGGCGGGGGAGGGGAGGTCCACGGAGCTCGCCCATTCCTCGCTTCCCGAAGCGAGGAGAGAACAGCAGTCGTCTTCCCCCACAGATGCGGCTTCCTGTTCGTCGTCCATGACAGACACGGCGGCAGACAGCGGCCGTTGTCCATCGGTGAGCGACTCCAGGGAAGCAGACGGAGAAGCTTGTGGCGGCGGCGGCGAGCTTCTCGTGGTGGAAGGAGGTTCCGAGACCCGCTGAGCGCGGCGCTTTTTACGGCGCGGCACTGTGGCGGGTGGAAGTGCAGCTTCGGCGAACGATGCTAGGCGAGTCCGCAGAGTCGCCATAGGCATCATGTCGCAGTGATGGCAGCCGCCATCACCGAGTGCGATAGCTGCGTGTTCTTCACCCATGCAGGAAACACACAGCACGTGGTGGTCCCCGTCGATGAGTGGGGCTCTGCACGAGCCGCAGGAGGTGCGAGGCATCTTTAAAAAGACGCTCGTGCTCTTTTGTGAGTGGAAAAAATGTGTGACGCAACGGCGAACACACACAAAACACACACACAATATAAAGGATATAGATCCACGCCGGATAGTGTCGCAGGGAACGGCAGCTGAAGGCGGCGATGACCAGCGGCTTCAGAGATGAGCGCGTCCTGCAGAGGTGCTTTCTCGACGGCTGTGGCGGCTTGTATCCAGATTCCAACGATGCGGGAGCTTCGCTGAAGTTCGCTGGCAGCCCCGCTCGAGCATTTATAGGCCTAGGCCACGCCCGTTTCGGCGGGACGTGACGCAGAGGGCGCGAAGCATCCTCATTTGGTCAAGCGTCACTAGGGGCCTCGCATAGGCTGCTGCTTTTCCAGCAGAACAGCCAATGGGCGTGCAAGCTGTTCCGCCTAAGGCTGTATGCTGCTGAAAGCGTTTTACATTAATAACAAAATTAAGGATTCATTTTTAGGCTTCAATATCTCAAGATAGAATCTTTCCCGTAGCGTCTTCGACGCAGTGCGAGAGAACTCTCGTAAGAGAACTATTAAATCTACAGGAATATATTTTAGTTTATGCAGTTCGCTACAGATGCGGTTAGCTAGCTCTGGCTACCAGTAATAGTAGTATGCGCTCTGACCATCCAATCAAAGGACGAGAAAATGCAGACGTTATTGTACGCCTGCTAGATGGCCCTGCTGGAGTCTAATCGAAATCTGATTGGTTGATTAAATCTGACTGATTATCTGATTGGTTAAAGCATCAGTTTCATTGCCATTCATTTTCTGCTACAGGCGCCCGCAGTATCGATTCTGAAGGCCTCGAAGCAGATTTCTTTGGCCATGGCAACACATGATAGCTGAAATATGATTGGATAAAAGCACTAAAATAAATATACACTACTGGAAGCAGCGCAACCAAGAGGAAAGCTATGACATTAAGAGAATGGACTATTGGGAATCATTTAATACTCATTCATGGAAAAAATATATTAAAGTGCAAGTCAGTGATTCTGATAGAGTTTAGGCCCTGACGGCCCACCACTGATATATATATATAAAAAACTGGGGGGTGCTATATATATATATATATATATCAGTGGTGGGCCGTCAGGGCCAGCAAGGCCTTCTCTGCTGGCCTAAACACTAATCACTGACTTGCACTTTAATATATTTTTTCCATGAATGAGTATTCAATTATTCCCAATAGTATATATATATATATATATATATATATATATATATATATATATATATATATATATATATGCTTTCTTTTAGTTTATGTACACAGACAGGTATAGCCTATAGCACTACCCAAATCAAACTCGACTGTAGTTTTTTTATTATAATTTTTTTTATGTTTGCTGTCTAACATATCGACATATGTTAGAAGTATGACTGAAACGACTAGATCAGAGCTGTTGTCTGGGATGTGTTTGCTGTTTACATTTACATCAATACAATTGTTGTATTTAAACAATTAAATATAGTATAATAGTGCCACAACTAGTTGGCAATGATTTGAACTCAGATAATGGTGACTATCACTATATCACTATCACTATAGCACTCTGACATATGCGTTAGTGATATGGTATTTTAAGGGCGCGTGCTTGGCCATAATGTAGCGTGTTAACACGCATCCACTTTGATTCTCTAATAATTATAAACAGACGGAGCAGTTTTCATTTTTGCAAATCATACATTATTACAAGGAAAAATATTAACACACGAGGGAAATCATTGTTGTGTCCGTGAAGATGTGAAAAAGATTAGGCTACACATTTACCCAAACGCCTGTTTAACCGAAGCTAATTTGGGTGGGTTTCTCCCATCATCCCCAATGTCACTTCTCTGTGTTTTACGGCCCTGACGAGAACGTCTGTCTCTTTGGCTGTGAACTGCTCCTGGCGTGCGCCTGGCAAATCCGCCGTTATAATAGCGATCCGCCATGGAACAAGCGCGCCTGCTCTTAAAGGGAATGTGAGAGGATGCTCTGATTGGTTTATTTCACGTTACGCCCAAACCACACCTATGAATAATGAAGCTACTTCAGACCAACCCCTTTTAGATTTGCGCCAGGCGCAAGAGGCATTTATCCTGCCGGGAAAATAGCAACAATGCCGGGATCCGCCCTCAAAGTTACTTGCGCTTTGCACTTTGACACTTGCGTTTCAGATCGTTAAAATAGGGCCCTCTATGTGATGGGATTTATCTGACCTCAGTGATGTGAGACAGCTAGCAGACAGTCGGTTTAACCAGTCTGTCTGCATCCTGACCTGAGGCCCAATTCATGTTTGAGCTCTAAGACTATGTGCCATATTACTAGAGAGAAGAGCAGCACCATCCTAGGAGGGATGAATACCATCTCTTTTCAACAGGTCAGGTCTGCCCCAAATTTTTTTCCAATTGTCTATGAACCCTATATTATTTTGTGGACACCACTTAGACAGCCAGCCATTGAGTGAGGACAGTCTATTAAGTGTCTCATCACTCCCGCGAAGGGGACCAGAAAAATGTACAGTGCCTGACATCGTACTTGCGAGTTCACACACCTCTTTAACGTTAATTTTAATGATCTCCGACTGGCGAAGTCAAACATCATTAGTGCCGACGTGAATAATAATCTTAGGGAATTTATGATTAGCATTAGCCAGCACTTTTAGATTTGCTTTGATGTCAGGCGCTCTGGCTCCCAGCAAACATGTGACTATGGTGGCTGGTGTCTCTGTTTTTGCGTTCACCAATTCAGCACATTCAGCAGGATTGTCAGTAGGTGTTTCACTGATTGGGGAGAACCTGTAAAATGTGGTAATCGGAATGGAAGAGCGGTGTTTTGTCACGCGACTACAGCGTCTCACGGTCACCCAGTTGCCCTGCTGCACGGGCTCTACAGCCGGAACCGAACTGTGTACCGAGTTCACTAAGCCATAGTTGCATCCAAAGCAGTATCTAAAGCCCTTGCATTATTCCTCTCCTCGATTAAAGTTTGGATGCGTGTCTCTAGTTCTGAAATCTCCGTCAGCCTGACTATCTCCCTGCATTTATCACATTTGAAACCATCACCGCTGACAGAGAAGTCTATACTATACATGTGACACGAAGTGCAAGTGACAATAACAGGAGAAGACATTACTCACAGTGTTTGTTGACTGATCATCCTTACCACAGTTGTTTGATAGACTCGTAAAAGGTGCGAGCGCACGAGAAAAAAAAAAAAAGACGGCAAGCACAGATGGCAGGGTAACAGGCTAGTGTGTTTTGCTAGCGATAACGATTTAGATAAAAGCTAGTGATGTCAGATTAATGTCATAGGCAATACTAGACTATCTAATATATGTTAGAACCCTAACCCTATTCCTAAATCTATCCATCACAGAAAAACCTGCATTTTTACATTTTCAAACATAATTTCGTGGGATTTACAAGCTGCTTTCCTCAAGGGGCAAATAAAAGTCCCCATAAGATAAAAACTTGTGACTATGGTGGCTGGTGTCTCTGTTTTTGCGTTCACCAATTCAGCAGGATTGTCAGTAGGTGTTTCACTGATTGGGGAGAACCTGTAAAATGTGGTAATCGGAATGGAAGAGCGGTGTTTTGTCACGTGACTACAGCGTCTCACGGTCACCCAGTTGCCCTGCTGCACGGGCTCTACAGCCGGAACCGAACTGTGTACCGAGTTCACTAAGCCATAGTTGCATCCAAAGCAGTATCTAAAGCCCTTGCATTATTACTCTCCTCGATTAAAGTTTGGATGCGTGTCTCTAGTTCTGAAATCTTTTAGGGACATTTTTTCGTTAAGAATACTTGAACCACACATAAACATACACACAAAATAAATAGTAAAATTAAAATATTCAAAACCAGATCTTCCTAGTAACCATTGCAATGCCAAAATGAAAATCCCAACAACAAATATACCCATATAAATATTAATCCCCTGTTAAATATTAATTTTGAAGTGAAATTTGCATTTTTCTTTGATCGTATTTGCTTGACGTTTCTTTCTGGTATCTGAGCCTCTTGCCGCTAAAAATAATGAAAAATGTATGTGGTGTGTCTCTTTGCTGCTGCCTGGCCCACTGCCCTTCTTTACTGGAGGATGACTGGGCTACAACAAAGATAGACCTGGAACTCACTGCTACTTCACCAGCACCACTGACATGCGGCTGGGGTGGCAGACTCAGCGATTTCTCCTTAAGCTCTGTGTGTGTCTGTAGGTGTGTTGGCGATTGCACTTATGTGTGTTGGTGTTACTGTTGGTGTGTGTAGTGCTGGTGTAATGAGCATTGTGGTATAGAGCTGTCTATGCAAGCTTTCCTATCCTGTCTGGATTAACTGGAGATCTGCTCTGTGCTGAGCTGGTACGATTGAGAACCCGAATGCTGGAGTAATTTATCCCTCTAGACACACAGTCTGTGCAACAAACCTGTCAAACCAGCAAAACCTATTCTCCAGTCATCTGACCATAAAAATGAACAAACCAGCCACTAGGTTATGCTTATTTTGTTCTGGATAATGTCCTTGTCAGTTAAAATTGTTTTCCCTATGTTCCCATGGACATCCACTCAGATTGTCAAACCAAGATTTTACTGATAATTTAAAGCAGTTCAATCTTATCACCCTTTTGAAAAAGCAATTAGCCACACAAGCCGCTAATAAAAACTATTGACCATACATTGGATGCCTTACCACATTGACTATCTTTTTAAATACTGTAGATAACCATGAGATAGTCTTTTTGGTAACGCTTTACATTACAGCTCGCAAAGTATTGCGCAAGTAAAAATAATGTACAGCGTACCTTACTGTAATTATACTGTACCTAAAAAGTACGTACGTGTGGGAATACTGCCCCAGACAAAAAAAGAAAAGGGAAAAAAAGAATGCTGTTTGGATTTAAATAGGCAAATGCTTAAGAGTTTATGATTGGATCATTATTGAAGTGATTGTTGTGTTTCTAGCATGTTATATGTTTGGCAACAGTTCTTCATACCCTAATTTATGGAGTGTGTAGCTTTTAATTTTTTAGAGGGCTTTCACATTGGTCTCGTTTGCTGCGGTCTAGGAAGAGGAGGAGGAGGAGGAGGATGAGGAGGAGGATGATGATGATGAGGAGGAGGAGAATGAGGAGCATGATGAGGAGGATGAGGATGATGAGGAGGAGAAGAAGGAGGAGGAGGAGGATGAGGAGGAGGATGAGGAGGACAAGGTCAAGGTCGAAGAGGCCATGCACGGACCCCTATTTCTGATGATATAAGAGCAACTTTGGTGGACCATGTTATCAACCATTGCCTGACTATGAGGGAAGCTGGGCAGAGACTCAGAGATCTAAGCCGCTTCACAGTGAAAACAGGTGTCTTCACCTCTCTACCTTCTACTCTACTCAGATGGTATTTACAGCACTGAACTACAGTATATCACATTACCACATCACGTGTACAGGGTATTGCAGGGTGCTAATGCAGCCAAAGTGATGGTTTTTGTGAAACATACCATGATTACTTACAGTACATGCCCACATGCCTCTTCTGCAGGCAATGGAACAGGCCTGCGGCGACATTCAGGTGACAGCAATCCATGGATGGTTTCGACATGCAAGGGGATATTTTGATCCATGAGCCCATTTATGCACAATTGCCATGATTTTCTGTGTTTACATAGTGTTTTTTCTATACATTTTTTTTGTGCTTTATCTGAATTCATGTTACTGCAATGTACAGTGCTGCAATGTACAATATTGAGTAGGCCTATTTGCTTTTTTGGTTGTTTGAAAATGTGCCTCCTGAAAATATGCCTTCAGAATAAACAGTGAAAATCAAAGACTATAGTGTTTTATATAAAGTAGACTAGTGTGTTCTCCCTGATCTGAAAGTGTATGCATATGATGCAAGTATGTATCATTTTGTCATCAGAGTTATATTTTGACAAAGGAATGTGAGGTTTTGATAGCAGAGTTTCAATTTGACACAGATGTGAATGGTATATTTCCCAGTGTTGTGTCATGTTTACTTGTGTGTAGAGTTTTGGCACAATGAGCGAAGTTTTGCTAAATGTGTTCAAGCAACGGTCAAAAACTGTAATATGGACTAAGCTTTTACTATCATTAAAAAAATCCCTACCACATGCATCATCTTCTGCCAATTTTTCTAAACTGCTTCAACAGTGCTGCTCTGTCATCAACATGTTAAGCCCAGCCTGAATTTTTTAATCATAGTTAGGACATGCAGAGCAAATAAAAAATTGCTCATCTTGCCTCCGCTCACACCAGGTAGCAACTGAAGAAGACACTGACTGGCAGCAGACTCTGACGGCAGTATGCATTGCACCATGGGATGTCATTTTCAAATAATGCCCGTCAACATTAGATTTTATTATTATTTTTGTTATGTGTTTTATTATGTGTTATTATTATTGTTGTGTGTTTTTTTTATATGAACATAAAAAAATGCGTTGGAAAAAAAACTTGAGGACTCGGTCTGAAATTACGAGTCCTTCTCCTCCCACTGTGGTCCGAGACCGAGTCAAGACCGAGTCTTTGAAGGGTCGAGTCCGAGTCAAGACCGAGTCCTTGAAGGAACGAGTCCGAGACGAGTCCGAGAAAGCAGAAAATCGGTCTCGAGTCCGAGACCGGACTCGAGTACTACATCAATTAATGCGTTAAGAGCCAGTGGGCTACACCAGCTACATCCGTCTCTCCAGACAAGATGGCTGACTCTGCGCCTACGTCTCCAGACAAGATGGCCGACTTGATGCCTACGTCTCCAGACAAGAGGGCTGACTCTGCGCCTACGTCTCCAGACAAGATGGCCGATTCTACGCCGATGTATCCAGACAAGGATATCGTTAGGAAGGCGTTTCTCATTCCTCACTCTAGCCCGTGGTCCCTGTTGTCCCAGAGGCCGTGCCCCCAACAGCCCGCTGTCTTCCCGGAGGCCGTCCCCGAGCAGCCCGCTGACCTTTGGGAGGTCAAACCCGAGCAGCCCGCTCGGACGGATTCACCTAAGCTGCTTTCCTGGTCGACTCTGTCCAGGCTGCTCGCCTTGGCGGCTCCAGTCAAGTTACTCGCCTTGCCGGCTTCACCCAGGTTGCTTACCCTGCCAGCTCTGTCCAGGCTGCTTGCCTTGCTTCCAGCTTCACACTGGGCTCCTGGATGGCAGGTTCCATCCTGGCCATCTGCACCTCACCAGGTTCCTGAATGGCAGGTTCCATCCTGGCCATCTGCACCACCTGCACCTCACCGGGTTCCTGAATGGCAGGTTCCACCCTGGCCATCTGCACCACACCGGGTTCCTGAATGGCAGGTTCCATTCTGGCCATCTGCACTACCTGCACTTCACCGGGTTCCCGAATGGCAGGTTCCACCCTGGCCATCTGCACGACCTGCGCTTTCCTGGGTTCCTGAATGGAACCACTAGTTCCTGATAGTCCACTTGGACTATCACCCTTTTGTGTGCGTGCCGTAACAGATCTGAGATGTCATCTCTCTGCTGCAGTATTATTCAACGGCATCAACATCTATTCCATGTGATAGTATTAGATCTAGAGTATGATTACGGCAATGAGTAGGTCCTGACATGTGTTGTCTAACTCCAATTGAGTTTACAATGTCTTTAAATGCCAATCCCAATTCATCTTTTCTTTATCTATGTGTATATTAAAATCACCAACAATTAGTACGTTATCTGCTGCAGCCAATGAGAAAATGTGAAAAATGTGGCGTGAGAGCGTGTGAAAAGGGCCTATTGCGTGAGTCTCACGCTCAATGCGATGAGAGTATAGTTCCTTGTCATATCGGCCTAGAAACTTTTCATTTTTCGTCGCTCTTAGAACACGATGTAACTACAGAAGTGTCAAGGTTTAAATAGGAAAAATAGCAAAACATTTTGATAATTTTTTTGGGAAAATGCTAATGGTCTAATCCGATTCAATAATCTATGCTAAGCTATGCTAAAAGTTCGACTGCCAGAACGGGAGATCGGCTGAATGGATTCAAAAATGGTAAAAAAAATTTAACTCTAGGGGAGTTGGAAAATGAGCCTATTTCCAAAAAAAGTGGAGTGTTCCTTTAAAGATTTTTTTGTGTCACGCATGCATTCATGTCAATTTCCCTCATATTAAATATAAAATGCATGTGTAGACTGATATTTTTCTAATGTCTGGACTCCTTTATTAAGGGAGTAGCCTATGGATAAACAGACGTTTCAATATATTGGTATTAAATGCATTTTCTTGAAATGTATATTTCAAGTTTTGACTGCAAATGTCACGTCCATAACGCTGGAATTCCCAGATTTTAAAGAATTTATTCTCAACTAGTTTTGTGGTGTAGCAGGTCCACGCTTTTTATAATGTTAACTTCAAATAATACTAATAGTAATTTAAAGATGTGGTAGCATTGGATCTGGACGGGACAGATAACTCTACGAGTTGGAAGGGTGTGTCGCGATTCTGCAGGTTCCCGGATCTGAGTGTCGCGATTTCGGTTTCATATCGCATATCTTAGCCCTAGTCATTTTAGAATGTTAAGTTCTACTTCTGTAAAGTTATTTTGGTGAAAGTAACTCAAAAGTAATACAGGAGTAATGTAACGCATTACAATTCTGAGACAGTAATATTGTAAGGCAATGAATTACTTTTACATAACAGTAACAAGTAATATATAATGTATTACAGTTTGAAAGTAACTTGAACAACACTGTCAGTGATATATATATATATAGCCTATATATATAGCCACAGTAAGCAGGGACTTAAATAGCACTATTGTGGCTAACCACACCAAACACAAACTTTTTCTAATGACCTAACAAGTTTGCTTTAATCATAAAAGTATTAGGAATATATATATATATATATATATATATATATATATATATATATATATATATATATATATATATATATATATATATATATATATATTCCTAATAATTTTATGATTAAGATCGGGTATTTTATGACAAGAACGGGTATTGTTCAAAATTCATGTATAACTTTGATGAAAGGTTTGATCCACTTCAAATGTTGAGTACAGTATAATATATATGACCTAACAAGTTTGCTTTAATCATAAAAGTATTAGGATATATATATATATATATTCCTAATACTTTTATGATTAAAGCAAACTTGTTAGGTCATATATATTATACTGTAGTCAACATTTGAAGTGGATCAAACCTTTCATCAAAGTTATACATGAATTTTGAACAATACCCGTTCTTGTCTTAGGACAAGTTTGCTTTATTCATAAAAGTATTAGGAATATATATATATATATATATATATATATATATATATATATATATATATATATATATATATATACAGTAGTCAACATTTGAAGTAGGGGTGTCGCAATATACCGGTATTGACGATAATCGTGATATTCAAAGCATGAAATATCGACATCGTGTTAATTTAGAGTGTGACAATATACCGGTATTGGCGATAACCACAATGTTTAAAATTAATAGGACTCTTATGATAAGATGACACGTAAATATTCCAGCGCCAGTACCACGTTGACCTCTCAGGTGGCAGTATTGCACCCGCTGACACCTATCAAACAAGAAGAAGACGCAGTGCGCGCCCGCGCCGTTATTCTGAGAAAAACCATGTCGTCTAACGAGAGAGTGAAACGCTCTGTCCACACCCGAAGAAAGTAAGCTCGCCAGTTTGGGAGTTTTTTGGTTTCAAAGAAAACGCCACTTTAGACAGCCCAATCTGCAGAATCTGTCGGGCTACGGTCAGTGCGAAGGGGGGAAACACCACCAACCTTTTTACCCCTTCTCCGTGTCCATCACCCTGTGGATTTAGCCATTTTACAGAGAGTAAGTTGTGATTATTTTACTAGTCATGGAATGGGAAATGTGACATTAACCTGTTAACAGCAGGTTTCCATGTTAATATATTTAAATAAATGGTGATTATTAAGTAGCCTACCTCGTTTTCTTTACTCGTCTTTTGTATGTTGTATTTGCACGACGTGATTATTATTTTTTTGGCGCTGGTGCAACGATAGTCAAGTCAAGTCATCTTCATTTATATAGCGCTTTTAACAATGTAGATTGTTTCAAAGCTGCTTTACAGAGATAAACATATAATTTAAGGTAACAGATTGTTTTGGCTTTATAGCGGTTCTTGAATAATGTTATTTTCAGCTAAACGATAGGTTTAAGAGCTTAAAATATGGGTAACGTTACGCAAGTTAACAGGTTGAAGTATCAGTGTTGATGTTAATATTAATTTATCACACTGTTGAACTTGACCGTAGTTTCTGTCTTTTTGAAATGTGTTTTGAAAAATGAATTTGACTGATAACTTTTTTCTACCAAGGTTTGTATAGATATCGCGATATATCGATATCGTGAATTATTTTGGCCACAATAACCGTGGGGTGAAAAATCTAACATCGTGAAAGCCCTAATTTGAAGTGGATCAAAACCTTTCATCAACGTTATACATCCTGTTTATTTTCTTTATTTTACAAAAGCACAAGGATTTGTTGTTATTGTGAGTGTACACAAATAAAATAAGACCCGTTATAGGTTATAAAGATGTATAAAGACTTATGTCACGGTGTGACGAAACAGAGAGCGGAACTAAGTTTCGCTGGGATTTGTGTTCCCTCCGGAACAATAACAAGGAGACACCGCCCCCTTTGTGCCAATGTGTACCGGTTGCCTTGCCGACCGTGATGAGGGATCGACATCAGGTGTGGAGGATTAATCCAGATCCGTGATGAGGTCACACGGGCATTGAGAAGGATATAAAAGCGAGGAAAAAGAGACTGTTGGGGTGGTTCTCCCCTGTCAGGAAGTCGTTGTGTTGAGTGTTGCCGCTGAAGGATCGTTGTATGCAGGAAGAAGTGTTGCTTAAGGGAATTCGACGACGGTGGAGGAAGAGTGAAACACACCATCTGAGCTGGAAGAGAGTGAGAGAAGTATCGACAACTTGAGTCTCTTAAATGCATGTTTTTGACACTGGACTGGATGCGCTTGGAGTGTTCGGCTTACGTTTCTACGAGTATCACTGAGTGGAGTGCACTGATTCATTATCGAGCGCTGACCTCCTCCTTCTGCAGTGACAGCGGTGATGTGAATCCTGCCCGTGTCTGTGAGGAAATATCTGGAACATCCTTCTCAACGCTGACGACCATCGCTCTTCAGATAGAGATCTTTGGTTGGATTGCCGTGTGTTGTGTGGAAGATTCATCTTTTGTCGCCGTGCACTCCCCATATGTCATGCTGGTCTACTGTCTGTAACTAGAGCTTGCAACTTTCAGTCTTCTGCAGCTTTGAAGCCCACCTGTATATTGAGAAGTGTCTGTCCCTGCAACACCTGTGAGAACTGTTTACTGCTGCTGGAAGTTGGATTCTGTCTGTCCCAGCGGAAGCCCCGCTCAGCGTGTAACTTTTAGTCTGCCGCAGCGCTGAAGCTCACCTGCATAGTGTGAAGTGTCTGTCTCCCGCAACATATGTGAGAATTGTTTACCTCTGCTTGGAGTTTCATTCTGTCTGTCCCAGTGGAAGCTCCGTTCAGCTTGCAACTTGGAGTCTTCTGCAGCTTTGAAGCCCACCTGCATATTGTGAAGTGTCTGTCCCAGAGGAAGCCCCGCTCAGCGTGTAACTTTGAGTCTGCTGCAGTGCTGAAGCTCACCTAAATATAGTGTGAAGTGCCTGCCCCCTGCAACACATGTGAGAATTGTCTACTTCTGCTTGAAGCTTGATTCTGTCTGCTCCAACGAGTTGAGCGATCAGAGATTGAGATGGCGAAAGAGGAAGAGCCAGTAGTGCGACAACCAGCGATGCCTATTTTTATGGGAGCACCGTGGGCCCAGAAGAACGGAGGCCCCGGATCAGAAGTGAGCCTGTCATGTTGGAAAGCCCAGGTTGAGTACTTAGCCGGGCTTCAAGGTCTGAGTGCCCCTCAGAGAGTACAGTTTGTTTTAAATTCATTGGAAGGAGAAGCAAGAAGAGAGGTACAGGCAGCACCGGAAGCAAACCGAACGACGGTCCAAGCCATCTTTGAATTTCTCACAGGGCAATATGGAGACACCACCCCGGTAGCTGTCCTGCGAACACAGTTTTTCAATTGTAGGCAAGGGCCTCGACAAAACGTCCGTGCATTCACACTACAGTTAAGGGATCAGTTCTCCCGTTTGAAAGGAAGACAGGGTCATGGTCTGGGTGATGAGGAAGTTCTACTGAGAGATCAGTTTCTACTAGGATTGCGAGAAGGCCCGGTGCGTCAGAGTCTGCGGGTCCAACTACGACAAGAACCCAACCTCACTTTTAAAGAACTACGAGAAGAAGCTTTAGCCCTTGAACGTGACCATACTGCAAATGTAGACCCTCCTAGCTGTTTGGCCATCAACGTCGCTAGTGGTCCCCCGCCCCCTGTCACATCGGACTGGAAGCATGCCCTTCGGGAGGAGTTGAAGAGGGACGTACGCGAGCAACTGTCCGAATTGTCTAAGTCCTTCATTGCAGAGCTTAGCCGAGAACACCCCCGCTCATTGCCTCCAACACGGGAGCGGGCACACTCAGATGGGGGTCATCTCCCAGAGCGCTGCCCACTCCAGCCATTTGGGCCTCGTTTCCAGTGGGACGAACGGGGTCGTCCTCTCTGCAATAACTGTGGAGAGCCAGGTCATTGTTTCCGTCAGTGCCCCTCCAGACGGGCGTCGCAGGGGGTTTTTTAGAGCATCCGACCACTGTGGGTCAAGTGGTCGGGACCCCCTTGAGAGACCCTCAGCTTCCTACACCCCCGAGCAAACATCTGGTGGGCCGTTGCCCGGTGGTAATGATTCAGGTCAACGGCCGGAAAGTACAATGCCTCCTGGACACCGGGTCACAAGTCACCTTGTTCGCAAAGAGCCTGACTTATGAGCTGTTTGGCACCCAGGGTCGGTCAACGACCGAAGCGCCCTGGTTGACCCTACGTGGGGCTAATGGACTTGACATACCATACGTAGGATATGTGGTGACGGATCTAGAGATACACGGGGTTGTGGTACCCCAGAAGGGAGTAGTGGTGGTGCGAGACGGCTGTCTGGGGTCTCATCGGGCCCTGCTGGGCATGAATGTGATCTCGGAGTGTTGGGAGGAACTGTTCCGGGAAAGACCGACGCGGGCCGCCATGTCACCGGACGACCAAGAGTGGGATCGGGTCCGGGCCGACTGTCGCCGGGTTTTTCTGGCTGAGCAGCAAGGTGAACGAAAGAGTACTGGGAGAGTAGCCTGTCGCTATGCCTTGTCCATTCCCGCTCAAAGTGAGGCCGTGGTCTGGGCCAGGGTGCCCTCTCGGCTCTATAGCCCCCAAGAGTGGGTTTTGGTGGAGCCCTGCCTGGATGGCCCCAAAGTGGAAGTTGCTCGAGGGCTGACGTCCGCTAGGAGAGGCCGAGTCTCGGTTAAAGTCCGGAATACAAATTCTTTCCCGATCCACCTACATCGCCACCAACGCCTAGCCCGAGTTACCTCGGTAAAGCCCCATCAAGTTCGAGAACAAGGGGAAGTGAAATTCAGTCAAGTAAGTCCAACAGTGGTAGAGGTGGCCCTGGCCCAAGCGGGTCGATCAGAAGGAGGGGCCAGAGGAGGGCTGCCAACACACCTTGAAGGGGAGTCGTTGCGGGGAGAAGGACTGGAAGAGGACCAAGTCAAACAGCTCCAACGTTTCTTGGCGAAATGGCAACACTTATTCTCTACCCATGATGAGGATTACGGCCGTACAGATGCAGTCAAGCACCAGATCCCGACCGGAGAGGCTGCGCCCAGCAGGGAGCGTTATCGACATGTGCCCCCGACCTTGAACTCGGAGGTCCGCACTCTCCTGAAGGGGATGTTGGATAAGGGAATTATCCGGGAGAGCAGCAGTCCCTGGGCAGCCCCGATAGTACTGGTACGGAAGAAGAATGGTTCTTGGAGGTTCTGCGTAGACTATCGGAGGCTGAACCAGGTGACCAAAAGGGATGCCTTTCCACTGCCCCGAGTAGAAGACTCGCTCACTAGCCTCACACAAGCCGCCTGGTACTCGACACTTGATCTGGCCAGCGGATACTGGCAAGTACAGGTGGACGAGCAGGACAGGGAGAAGACTGCGTTCACTACCCCTTTTGGGTTATATGAGTGGGACCGGATGCCGTTTGGCCTCTGCAACGCCCCAGCCACCTTCCAGCGGCTTATGCAGCGTTGTTTGGGTGGCCAACTAATGGAGACCACTCTCGTCTATCTCGACGATGTGATCGTCTATTCTCCGGATTTCGGGTCCCATCTCCAACACCTGGAACAGGTCTTTCTCTCCCTGGAGAGGTACGGGTTGAAGCTCCAGCCGGATAAATGTCAGCTTTTCCGAAAAGAGGTAAAATTCCTGGGCCACATTGTGAGTGCCGAGGGGATCGCGGTCGACCCGGAGAAGGTGGTAGCTGTACAGGGGTGGACTGCCCCTAAAACGGTGCGCCAGGTTAGATCCTTCCTGGGCTTCGTCGGATATTACAGGCGATTCATTAAAGACTTCTGCAAAATTGCTAAGCCGATCAATCAGCTGCTGGGAGGTACGGGACGAGTTCGGGGCCGGGGGTCGCCATTGATCCAGTGGGGTCCGGCGTGTGAGGTGGCCTTTCAGAAGCTCAAACAGGAGTTACTACAAGCCCCAATTCTGGCAGTCTTGACTTTACGCAGTCTTTCATCTTGTACACTGACGCCAGTAACCTGGGCTTGGGAGCTGTTTTGGCTCAGAAGCAACAAGGAACGGAGAGGGTGATCGCTTACGCGAGCCGAAGCTTGCACCCCACAGAGAAGAACGACGCCAACTACAGTTCCTTTAAACTCGAGCTATTGGCGATGAAATGGGCATTAAGCGAAAAGTTTAAAGATTATCTGTGGGGAGCGAAAGTGCAAGTGGTTACGGACAATAACCCGCTGGTACACCTTCAGACCGCTAAGCTGGGGGCGGTGGAGCAGAGATGGGTGGCGCAGCTGGCGAACTTTGATTACCAGCTCCAGTACCGGCCAGGGAGGGAACACACCAACGCCGACGTGCTGTCCAGGCTGCCGGGGGAAGGATCCTCAGGCCCGGTATTGACTCCTGAAGCAGGGCACAACGAGGGATTGATGGTGGGGATTGTGGAGGCACCAGGTCAACCAGTGGAGGAACCGCCTGGTTGTTGGGGATGAGACCCGCAGCGTTGGAGGTTATGGCAGGGCGAGGATGAGGATCTGCTGGTGGTTCGGGCTTGGCTGAGGCAGAGAACATGGCCCGAAGGGGCGGAGTGCCGGGCTCAGACTCGGACAGTGCGAGGATTGCTGGGGCAGAGAGAGAGGCTCTACCTGAAAGAAGGGGTGATCTGCAGGGCCCTCCAAGATCCCCGGTTGGGTGACAAGATCTGTCAGGTGGTGGTCCCGGAGGGACGCTGGCAAGCGCTATTGGAGGCATATCACACCAGGATGGGGCATCAAGGGCAAGAGAGGACGACAGCATTGTTACGGCGACACTTCTACTGGCCTGGGATGGAAGGCACGACGAGGGCCTATCTCCAGGGGTGCCCACGCTGTATACTGTTTAAGACCAGGAAAGAGGTACGGGCTCCGCTAGTCCCAATTCAGGCCAAGGCGCCCTTACACATCGTCGCCATGGACTACCTGACCCTGGGTCGACCGGTGGACCGGATCCAGTATATCCTTGTGGTCACGGACCTGTTCACCAAATATGCTTGGGCTATTCCGACCCTGGATCAGACGGCCATTACCACTGCCAACGCTCTGTGGAAGTACGTGATTCAGCCCTTCGGGTGTCCGGAAATACTCCATTCCGATCAAGGGCCTAACT
Source organism: Phoxinus phoxinus (assembly GCF_949152265.1). Classification (NCBI taxonomy): domain Eukaryota; kingdom Metazoa; phylum Chordata; class Actinopteri; order Cypriniformes; family Leuciscidae; genus Phoxinus; species Phoxinus phoxinus. The sequence continues at coordinate 11,039,681 of NC_136897.1, forward strand.
TTGAGTCCAGAGTGATATCTGAGCTGTGCCAGTTGTATGGAGGGAAGAAGACCCATACGACTCCCTATCACCCCCGAGGGAACGGAGGGTGTGAAAGGTTCAACCAGACGCTGCTGAGCCTACTGGGAACCCTGGAGAAGGACCAGCAGGGCCATTGGGCCGACCGACTCCCGGCATTGATTCAGGCATACAATAACAGTGTACACAGTATCACCGGTTACGCCCCAACTTACCTGATGTTTGGAAGGCATGTGAGGCTTCCAACGGATTTGCTTTTGGGGACCATGGCGGCGGAAGAAGGGAGTAGTCTGACCGAGTGGGTGAACAGGCACCACCAGCGCCTTCAGTCGGCTTACGAGCAGGTCTCGGACCAGATCAATCGGGCTGCAGTGAAGAACAAAAGGCTGTATGACCGGACGGCCCGGGAAGCACCGCTACTACCTGGGGAGAGGGTGTTGGTAAGAGACAACCGTCGCCAGGGGAAGGGCAAATTAAGTGACCGGTGGGAGTCGCAGCCTTATGTAGTCCAGCGACAGCCACACCCAGACCAGCCGGTGTATGCCATCCGCCCCGAAGGGAGAACCGGTCCAGAGCGGGTGTTGCATCGCAATTTGATCCGCCCTTGCCCGAACTATCCTACTCCCGTGGCAGAAAAGCCCCCAGTTGCAACAGCATGGATGCCCAGTTAGTGGGATGGGCAGTGGTCCCGAGGGGACTAGGTATAGAGCCACGGCCTGAAGAACCCATTTCTCCCCCCAGGCGGTCCCAACGGGAGAACCGAGGTCAGCCCCCAGGCAGATATGGAGACTGGGTCTCTGGATCCCGTTCTCAGGACTAGAACGGTTTGGCGGGGGGGTATGTCACGGTGTGACGAAATAGAGAGCGGAACTAAGTTTCGCTGGGATTTGTGTTCCCTCCGGAACAATAACAAGGAGACACCGCCCCCTTTGTGCCAATGTGTACCGGTTGCCTTGCCGACCGTGATGAGGGATCGACATCAGGTGTGGAGGATTAATCCAGATCCGTGATGAGGTCACACGGGCATTGAGAAGGATATAAAAGCGAGGAGAAAGAGACTGTTGGGGTGGTTCTCCCCTGTCGGGAAGTCGTTGTGTTGAGTGTTGCCGCTGAAGGATCGTTGTATGCAGGAAGAAGTGTTGCTTAAGGGAATTCGACGACGGTGGAGGAAGAGTAAAACACACCGTCTGAGCTGGAAGAGAGTGAGAGAAGTATCGACAACTTGAGTCTCTTAAATGCATGTTTTTGACACTGGACTGGATGCGCTTGGAGTGTTCGGCTTACGTTTCTACGAGTATCACTGAGTGGAGTGCACTGATTCATTATCGAGCGCTGACCTCCTCCTTCTGCAGTGACAGAGGTGATGTGAATCCTGCCCGTGTCTGTGAGGAAATATCTGGAACATCCTTCTCAACGCTGACGACCATCGCTCTTCAGATAGAGATCTTTGGTTGGATTGCCGTGTGTTGTGTGGAAGATTCATCTTTTGTCGCCGTGCACTCCCCATATGTCATGCTGGTCTACTGTCTGTAACTAGAGCTTGCAACTTTGAGTCTTCTGCAGCTTTGAAGCCCACCTGTATATTGAGAAGTGTCTGTCCCTGCAACACCTGTGAGAACTGTTTACTGCTGCTGGAAGTTTGATTCTGTCTGTCCCAGCGGAAGCCCGCTCAGCGTGTAACTTTGAGTCTGCCGCAGCGCTGAAGCTCACCTGCATAGTGTGAAGTGTCTATCTCCCGCAACATATGTGAGAATTGTTTACCTCTGCTTGGAGTTTGATTCTGTCTGTCCCAGTGGAAGCTCCGTTCAGCTTGCAACTTGGAGTCTTCTGCAGCTTTGAAGCCCACCTGCATATTGTGAAGTGTCTGTCCCAGCGGAAGCCCCGCTCAGCGTGTAACTTTGAGTCTGCTGCAGTGCTGAAGCTCATCTGCATAGCGTGAAGTGCCTGCCCCCTGCAACACATGTGAGAATTGTCTACTTCTGCTTGAAGCTTTGATTCTGTCTGCTCCAGCGAAAGCCCCGTTCAGCTTGCAACTTTGAGTCTGCTGCAGCGCTGAAGCTCACCCGCATAGTGTGAAGTGTCTGTCCCCCGCAACCCCTGTGAGAACTGTTTACTTCTGCTTGAAGCTTGATTCTGTCTGCTCCTGTGAAAGCCTCGCTCAGCGTGTGACTTTGAGCCTGCTGCAGCCCGGAAGCCCACCTGTATGGGGCGAAGTGTCTGCCCCCTATCACACACGTGAGAACTGTACACCGTTGCTTAGAGTCTGGAGGTTGTTTGTCCCAGGGAAAGCTCCGTTCAGCCTGTGACCTGAGTCTGTGATACCCACCTGTCTATTACTTACCACTGTCAGCTTGGTACCAGCGCCCAAAGGAGGTGAGCCCCGACCCACCTACTCGCCTGTGATACTTACCTGTCTATTACTTGCCACTGTGAGCTCGGCACTAGCGCCGGGGGGAGGTGGGCCCCGACCCACCTACTCGCCTGTGATACTTACCTGTCTATTACTTACCACTGTGAGTTCGGCACCGGCGCCAGAGGGAGGTGAGCCCAGATCACCGACTCGCCTGTGATACCTACCTGTCCATTACTCACCACTGTGAGTCTGGCACCAGCGTCAGAAGGAGGTGAGCCCCGACCCACCTACTCGCCTGTGATACTTACCTGTCTATTACTTACCACTGTGAGCTTGGCACCAGCGCCAGAAGGAAGCGAGCCCCGACCCCCTACTCGCCTGTGATACTTACCTGTCTATTACTTACCACTGTGAGCTGGGCACCAGTGTCAGAAGGAAGCGAGCCTCGACCCCCTACTCAACTGTGACACTCGCCTGTGTGATACCCACCTGTCCATTACTGGTCACGGTGTCGCCTGGATTCCTGGGAAGAAGAAGGGAGAGAAGATTTTAGTTTAGGATTTTCAAATTACTTTTAACTTAAAATAAACTTGATATTGCTTTTATCTCTGTCTCTGACTCGTCTCTGACACGCTCCTCAAGGTGGTCCTGGTTCAGGGGTGGGTGCAGTCTGGCTTGGCCCATCCCGACCTGTGACACTTATATGAATGGGCAAAAATTTGTATTTTAAGTTGTTAAGTTGTTAAAGCTGTCAGAAGGAAAAAATCCAGCAGAATGCGCCGGCGTTCTTCAGGCTCAGAGGGTTAACGTTTCACTGGTTCTCTCTTGTTTTTGCATGTGCTCATAATTTCTTAGCATGATTTTGCATTTCTGCCGGAAGCTATTTACTTTAGTCGATAAAGTTTTAAATATGGATTTTTTTCTTACACAAACGCATCGCTTCACTTCAGAAGGCCTTATTAACCCCCCAGAGCCGTGAGGAGCACTTTTATCATGGATGGATGCACTTTGATGGACTGCAAAACAGAAACGGCCATTCACTGCTATCATAAAGCTTGGAAGAGCCAGGACATTTTTAAATATAACTCCAATTGAATTCGTCTGAAAGAAGATTGTCATATACACCTAGGATGACTTGAGGGTGAGTAAATCATGGGGATATTTACATTTTTGGGTGAGCAATCCCTTTAACAGCATTTCTGAGAAGTTTTATACATACGGGCACAGGTTTCTAATATCATTAACAATTAGTCATTTAGTAGACAGGGATCTAATATTCAGCAAGATAAGCTTTATAAATTGTTTATCTGCATTATATATAATTTTTATTTGTTTATTAAATTACCCTTCAAAAGGTTTGGGAGTTTTTAGTATTTACTAGTTTGAGAAACAGTCTTTATATTGTGATATCAAGGAGTCTCTGTGTGGTGAAATTACTGATTTTTGTGACGTGGTGGCTAGCAGATGGTCGGTTAAGCCTGGTTCCTGACCTGGGCCCCAGTTGGTCAAGTACTAACACCAAGACCATGAGATTACTAGACAGAAGAGTGTCACCACCCCAGGAAGTATGGAAACAATATCTTTTCAACAAGTCAGGTCTGCCCCCCATATTATTATGTTGTTGTTTTTTTGATGAGTAATACGCTATTGTTACATGTTACATTTTAAAAGTAACATTCCCCAACAATGCTAGCATTTATCAAATGTTTTTATCATGTATATTTCAGACTTTTAAATAATTTCCTTAATCAAGAAAATATAATCCATTAAAAAAAGGGGGGGAAAGAACACATGGCATGTCTGACCTCTGGATTTCTTGAAATTTTCCACATTAGGAATCCTCCAGGATTTCTGAGTCTGGTTGAAATTCTTTTGAAATCATAGGAGGCCAAATAGTTTCTGCTAAGGTTGTTATATGGTCAGACGGATGAAGACTGAGGGACTTTAACTAGTTCTGTTTCTCGTGTTATTTGTGCTTGCAAGTCCATGCAGGGTGACACACAGCAGGATTACTGTGTTGGCCATGAGATTGCTGGGCTTGATTTGTTAGGAGTAATACATCTTAGTTGCCACTTCTTTATCTTGTTAGGAGATACATAGGGTGCAATCTACCAGCACTATCCTGAACCAGGCATAGGCATCTCACACTGAGAGTTTGATAGGACCCAACACTGTTGGGCTTTTGATTGCTAAAAGGTCAGGCTGAGCTTTGTTATCGCACAAGAGGACAGTGGAGTGGCGGCACACAGAAACGCGACAGGAACACAGTCACCGTTCACAGCAAATTTACTGGAGATGATAGACACTGGCGGACTCCAGAATACCAATCAGTTCATCTTGCTAAAAGAATTTCAAGAGGTACAGCACTCAATATGCTAATTAGCAAAGAGTGCTTTCATTTATTGTTTTTTTCTAGCAGACTCCTCACTCTGTCATTGATACACATGAGTTGGTGAGAGGTTTGTAAAAGGGCTTCTGTATATAATGCTCATTCCTCATTTGGTCACTTAATCTTATAGGTGGAATACCTCTGGTTACAGCATAAACTGCAGTATGCACTGTACACAGTTTACATTTTTAATAGTATGTAAATAGTATTTGTTATGCAACAATAAATATTTTAAACTGTAAGTTACACTGTTGTTGCATGACCTCCTTACTGTAGAAAGTATTTGTAAATGTAAGTATTTCATTTATTTTCTTCTTCTTTTTACATTTTGAGTGATACAAACAAAATCAATGTACTGACAGCTTCAAAAACCTAAAGTCGTTTGTGTACTTGCCAGATCTGATAGTACCGTCACAGACACACCCAATCCAAGAGCAAAACTCTTGCTTATTTAGTGATGGAGAAAGAACGTTTAACTTGTGTGGATGGAATTAATTATGAATTACTGTACTACAGAAAATGTGTCTCTCTAGCGGTTAAAGCTGCAAGTTGCTGGAGGAGAAACATTGATTTGGTAAATATGTGAGTTTTGCTCAACTCATCAGTGCAGATGAATATGATGGTTGTGGTGAACTTGTGGCTAAAGGATGGCATTCTACCAGAGAGGATGTTACTCACATTACCCGTAAAACAACGTAACCGATGTTAGGCAAAGCTGACATTCAACATTAAGATTGCTAAAAGCTCATAGCACATACTCGAACTGTTATTAAAATAGGATGATGCTGTTTTCTCCTTTTATTTATTTATCATTTATCTCCTTTTTGGAGAGGCAAGCAATAGGTGTTTTCTGGGCCCTGGATGTGTTTTGACATGCACTGACATTTGTGCTTATTTCTGTTCCCGTTGTCTCTCTCCTCTGTCAGTGACAGAAGACCAGACCAACAGAATGCAAAGATCCACTGGATCAGAAGAGGACCCTTCACGGGTCTCTCTCCCCAAGCAAGCACAAGCCGTCAGTCAGTCACTTACGCCCGGTCTTCACTTACCTTCACTGCCTGCCTCTCTCAGTCCATGGCCCGACCCCCGACCTACACAGGGTTGAAGCGGAGGGTTGCAGCGGATTTCTTCTGCAATGTTCTCTCTATTTTGAGATGTAAGCGCACACCTTCCCTACTGATCGCACCAAGATCGCCTATTTAATCTCCCTCCTCTCTGGTCTCATCTGGGAAGCTCCTCTACTCTCCATATCAATTCTACGTCGATCAAAAGTCTAGAATCCAGCCTTAACCCTCTGGGGACCGCAAACGCGCCGGCGAGTTTTGCCTTCTTTTTTTTTTACATAGCCGCAAAATAGACTTTAAATACTCCGTCATTTTTGGTCATACAGACTTAAGAAATATGAAAAAATAAGCTGTTAAATGTCTACTTTTTTATGTGTCCACTTACAATCGAAATAAAACATTGTGCTTTTGTAAAATAAAGAAAATAAACAGGGTGTGCTTTCTTCCTCTCCGTCTCCGTGAACTTTTTTTCTAGAGCACATCTGTAAACTTAAACAAAACTCAGCGCATACTATTCACCCAGGCACGAGCAAAATATATTTATAATAATTTAATTGTGTACTTTTTAATGATATAATTCAAAACTAAAACAAATATTCTCTGTTTATGTAATCTATAAAAAAAGAGTGAGTTCTCATTTCAGCTCATTATAGCTTGTTGTCTTTTAATGTGACCACGCCCACGGAGAGCGCGCGCTATTCAAACGCAAATGATCTGAGGCAAGCCACATCAGCTCGATAAAACACATAAAGTTTAATCAGATGAATGTTCTATGTCATCTTGCGAGGCGGTGAGGAATAATCCTGGGAAATTTACCTCAGAAGTGCTGGTTTCACTTCGAGGAGCAATGGATCCAGTTGAGGATTAGTAGTAAGTTTTTTATTCATATATGCTTTGTTCTAAATGCGATATGGAATAGTGTCTGTAAACCGCAAAAAGACTGTTTAAATATGAATCGCGTTTCTGTGTGTGATGAATGAAGGGCATATATGTGCGCTGATGCTACTAGTTGTGACTAGTTTTGGATAGACTATAAAGTTTTTACTGTAAAATAGACATCAAATAAGCTTTTGTTAGCCAGTTTCTGCTCATATGTTAAATATATAGTATGTTTTGTCAAAAATAAACTCATAAACTATAGATGTTATAGTGTTTGTTTCAATGTAACGTTAGGCTATATCAAACGAATGAATCCTTAACTTTGAAATATGTATGATACTTTAAAAAAAGAAAGATTACACTTGAAATATTGTTAAAATTGTAATTGTTGTTGATTTACATGTGAACACTTTTTAATAAAATAGCAAAAAATATATTTACAAGATAGATGTAAAATAATCTTTATAGGTCAATATAAGCTTTCTCATAAAATTATTTTTGATTGTTTTTTATTAGTGACACATTTGGGCAGAGGATGTATTCCAAAACTTTCTGAAAATACAGTATGAGAATTAACTGCACAATTACTAGAAATGTTTACCTTGGATAATATACAATTTGCATGTATAAAAAAATTGTGAAAAAGAAAAGTTTCCAAATCTAACTTTGAACCAATTCTGTAGAATGGCTCATATAGCCTATTTGAACAGGATTTGTTTACAGGTATGCCTATGTACTAAAAATGTGCATTTGACTTTAATTTATATTTGGATTATATATATATATATATATATATATATATATATATATATATATATATATATTTATTTATTTATTTTGTCCTCACATTCTTTCTTGTGTGATATGAGACATGTGACATGTCTCCCGATATGTTCGCGGATGCTCAGTCTGTGCCGCCACCAATACTCCACAACGGCTCCCCGAAGGAAAGCTGAAATTACTACCCATACCCCGTCGTCCATGGCCCCATCTGGGCATAGACTTCATGACCGACCTCCTATCTTCAGAATCTCATCTGCATCCTGGTCTTGGTCGACCGTTTCTCCAAAGCATGCAAACTCATCCCGTTGAAAGGTCTTCCCACCGCCCTTTGCAAGTCAAGTCAAGTCAAGTCACCTTTATTTATATAGCGCTTTTTACTATACAGATTGTATCAAAGCAGCTTCACAGTGATAACATGAAAATAATACAAAAAACTATTTCATCATCGTCCACCTTTAAGGCAGATCTATAATATTGTTGAATATTAAATGTCCCCAACTAAGCAAGCCAGAAGGTAAGGCAACAGCAGCAAGGAACCAAAACTAGATCAGGTGACAGAATGGAGAAAAAAAACCTTGGGAGAACCCAGGCTCAGTCGGGGGCCAGTTCTCCTCTGGCCAATGAGTGAACAGTGTATGATTATGATTCAGGAGCATTACAGGTCAGAAGTCAGAATGAATCAGAGTATTTGTCCAGTTCCGGTTGGGTGAAGTCGGAGTGGAGAGGAGGAGAGACTGGTTGATACTTCAGGTCAGCGGCGTCGTCGTGTCCTGGCGCTGGTCCTTCATCAGATCTGGATACGGGCGGGTTCCGGTGGACAGCGGTAAACCTCGGGATAGACAGAGAGACTAATATTAGCGTAGACGCCATCCTTCTTATGATGTACCAAGTACATCAGGATTTATGGGAAGTGTTCCCGGTCCCGGCTGTTCTAAACTATGCTGCCTAACATTGAATTATAGAAGTCTATAATGTGCTATGTGTATGCTAGGCCGAAGAGATGTGTTTTTAGTTTAGATTTGAACTGACAGAGTGTGTCTGCTTCCCGTACAATGTTAGGAAGACTGTTCCAAAGTTTTGGTGCTAAATAGGAAAAGGATCTACCACCAGCAGTCGATTTTGATATTCTAGGTATTATTAACTGGCTGGAATTTTGAGATCGCAGTAGTCGTGAAGGACTATAATGCGTTAAGAGCTCGCTCAAGTACTGCAGAGCTAAACCATTTAGTGCTTTGTAAGTAATCAACAATATTTTAAAATTTATACGATGTTTAAAAGGCAGCCAATGCAGTGTTGACAGAACTGGGCTAATATGGTCATACTTCCTGGTTCTGGTAAGAACTCGAGCTGCTGCGTTTTGGACCAGCTGTAGTTTGTTTATTAAGCGTGCAGGGCAACCACCCAGTAGAGAATTGCAATAATCTAGCCTTGAGGTCATGAACGCATTAACTAATTGTTCTGCATTATTCATTGAGAGCATATGACGTAATTTAGATATATTTTTAAGATGGAAGAAAGCGGTTTTACAGATACTAGACACATGACTTTTAAATGAACGATTGGTATCAAAGAGCACACCCAGGTTCCTAACCGACGACGAAGACTTAACAGAGCAGCCATCAAGTGTTAGACAGTACTCTAGGTTATTACGTGTGGAAGTTTTTTGTCCAATAATTAGAATCTCTGTTTTTTCTGAATTTAGTAGTAGGAAATTACTAGTCATCCAATTTTTTTATATCAGCTATGCATTCCGTTAATTTTGTGAATTGGTAGGTTTCAACAGCCAACCATCTATTCCAACATGTATTCCGTCACTTTGGTTTACCAGAAGACATCGTATCCGATAGAGGTCCCCAATTCATCTCCCGAGTCTGGCATGCTTTAGATTACTTGGAATCTCAGTCAGCTTATCCTCGGGGTACCATCCTCAATCCAACGGCCAGACTGAGTGCAAGATACAGTAGATCGGGAGATACCAGCGAACCTACTGCCACCAGAACCAAGACAGCTGGATCTGCTCCCGTGGGCCCAGTATGCAAAGAAATCACTACGCCAGGACACCACCGGTCTGATACCGTTTCAATGCATACTCGGGTACCAACCTCCTCTCTTCCCCTGATCAACACCTGGTTCGAAGCGAGTGAGAGGGTATGGGACTCCAGAGAGCAGTGTGAAGACACCAGAGCCAGGCCGACACTAGGAGAGGAGCTACACCCCAGTACCAACCGGGATAGACTTCTACAAAGCATGTCCTTACACAGCTCTCTGGTCTTGGCCATTGTGGAGAGGTTAGAGTCTGTTTGATTGAATGTGTGGACATGTGTCTTTTATACAGGTAACGAGTTCAAACAGGTGCAGTTAATACAGGTAATGACTGGAGAACGGGAGGGCTTCTTAAAGAAAAACTAACAGGTCTGTGAGCGCTGTAATTCTTACTGGTTGGTAGGTGATCAAATACTTATGTCATGCAATAAAATGCAAATTAATAATTTAAAATCATACAATGTGATTTTCTGTATTTTTGTTTTAGATTCCGTCTCTCACAGTTGTAGTGTACCTATGATACAAATTACAGACATCTACATGCTTTGTAAGTAGGAAAACCTGCTAAATCGGCAGTGTCTCAAATACTTGTTCTCCCCACAATATATAAATGAATAACTTTTTTAAAACAAACATGAAACATCACTGAACTTACCTAAGCTGGACTGTGACGCTATTTTCTTCTGGAAACAAACTTTTTTGCATTATTTTCTTGTTATCTCTGTAAAGATGCTTCAAAACAATTTGTATTGTAAAAAGCGCTACATAAATAAATGTGACTTGACTTGACCACTTACGTCAGTAATTGCTATCAGGATGTGAAGAGACTTTCAACCTGCATAACAAAACAAATAAAAAAATCTCCTACCCAGCCTAAATACAATAAAATCAACCAATAAATTGTATAATATACAATTAACTTTGGAGGATTCGCAACATTTTTGTTTAGTTGATAGTGATACGTTTTAGATACTGTCAAAGTTGAACTTGTACATTTGCATATCCATCCAAACATGGAAAAATGCATGCATTATTATGTACTTACAAACCTAATGCTCAATGCTAATGAAGCTCATGTTGTCATATTTAATTCAGTGAGAGCTGACTTTTTTATAAATATACATTTTTTTCAATTCCAATTTGCTGTAAAAAAAAAGAAGAAAAAAAAGCTAAAAGAATAAACTCTGCAGTCTGAAAAAACAAAGACGACAAATTTGTCATTAAATGGAAGGTCATGTCCATTTAGATATTAGATATTTAGATATAGATATTTAATGCAACATTCTGTGCATAGTGTACTTCATGCAGTGAAGTATGCTATTCCAAACCAATCCCATATGTTCACCCCAGTTTAACATATGACCTCTTAAAATGAAGCGGATAATTTAATTAAACCTTTATTATTTTAAATTAACTTCATCACCTGGGGTGCGAAATGTAAATTTTTTCCCATTTCTAGTAGTTTACCATGTTTGTTTGAAAGATTATGAATGTACTGTAGGTCCCACACAACTGAAACAAACTGCATGTTATGAGTTTTTCTTGGCGGTGAATGCCTTGTCATATTTTACAAAAACATCAATGTCAAACACTTTTACTTGATGTTAATGACATTTGACTGACACAAAATGTTTTCCACATGGTGAATTATAAGCCATTCATACATACCATATTTAGTAATGTATAAATACTTCCTATTCCATAATGTGATGCATTATGGATGATATGATGTGTAATTTCCAGGAGGCCCTAGTGTCACGGAAAGGGGTATTTTCTAGAATCTTCCATCATTTTCTGTTTCAGCTGTCTGGTAGGAAACAGATAATACCAAATTGGGGGAAAATTGTCCAAATCTGTGCACAATTACCCCCATCTCTCCTCAGTAAGACTCTCATGGCACTGTGGTTTCCATCGCTGCATGAGACCAAGCTCAGCACTCAGTCCTATCAGCCTCCATTTTCTGACCCTCTTACAAACATTACTGCAAACTACAGCCGTTCAGGTGCATTTACTGCCATCCCTTCGCAAATAGTACTGTGTGTCCACCTTTGGACACAAGGGGTCCGTGTGTGTCAGTGAGAGACAAACAGAACAAGAGAAAGATACATTTAGAAATGGAAAATGTGTTGTCAGTGCAAAGTGAAGTTTTCAGAGTCCTGGAGGGGTTACAAGGCCAGCAGGGATTAAGTTATTGAATTACACTGCTAAATTGATGGATAATCCACCCCCCCCCCCCCCTCCCCTCTCCATCCCCCTCCCCCTCCCCCTCCCCGCAAGTTGGAAACATAAAAATCAAAGGAAGATCTTTCATGTTGTCTGGTTTCTGTGTGATTGATATATTACCATATCTTTGAGGATGTCTCTGGAGCTCATTTTGCCTGGTCTGAGATCCTTTGCTTTTATCAAAATACAAGTAATACTGATGAAAAACATCTAATTCTATCATAAAAAAAAAAAAATGTTGATCAAACAGATTAGACTTTCTCTAAATTTGGGTTTTGGGATACTTTAAAGTCCAAACCAAGTGAGCTACCTACAGAGGGAGCATTTCAACAAGACATAAAATCTGTTCTGAAATCATTTGAGAAGGCAATCCCAGAATCCATTACAAGAAACCCAGTGACAATAATATAAAATGACGTAAAAGACACGTATGTATTTAATGTTATATAATCTTAAACTTTCATTTAATTCAAAACTGAAAAATAATAAACAATGTTTCAGTGTATACAACATGCTAAGTTTGCAGCCTATGTAAAATGTTATGAGAGGTTCCATTAGGATGCTACTTTACTAGGCGGGAAGTAGGGTTGGAAAGGTGAAATGCTCACCAAGGCTGCATTTATTTGGTCAAAAATACAGAAAAAATCATATGGTGAAATTTTACAAGTTAAGTGACCTTTTTTATTTTAATATATTTAAAATTGAAGGGTATTCTTGTGATGGCTAAGCTTAATTTTCAGCATCGTTACTCTAGTCTTCAGTGTGATCCTACATAAATAATTATAATATGGTGATCAAGAAATATTTCTTATTATTGTCATTGCTGAAACAGTTGTACTGTTTTTTGTAGAAACCATGTTGCATTTTTTTCAGAATTCAGTGAAGAATGGAAAGTTTAGAAGAACAGCTTTTTTTAAAATAGAAAATGATTATAAATATTAGCAATTTAATGCATCCTTGCTTACTGAAAGTATTGTTTTTCAAAAAATATCCAAAACTTTTGAATACTCACTTAAAAAAAAAAAAAAATCAAGCATTTAATTCCACACAGATTTATACAAACTCACATTTCACAATCTGTAAAGAAAAAATATATTTTTTTTAAACAAAAAAGCTTTATTTCAGTTTTTTCTTTTTTTTTCTTCTTGTAGTTGTCCTTTGCCAGAGCATTTGAACATTTTATAGAAACTCAAAATATGTTTTATCCACATGATTAACAAATAAAAATAATCTCATAGTAGCACTTGGAGAAAAAAAATATTCAGGACTACATGTACCAGAATGCATCGTGATACAAGCAGGAAACAACAACAACAACAACAACAGCAACATCTGACTTGTCTAGACTCTTTTAACTGCAGAACTGGTACCATCGTTGCTCTAATAATTCAAGGGTCTACATTATAATTTCATATCACATATGAATAATTTCTGTTGCTCTTTTGCAAAGTTAAAAATAACACAGGAATAAGTAAAATATAAAAGTTCCAACAGACATAAAAAAAAAAAACGTTTTTCATTCTCGTAGACAATCCATGCCGACTTGCCTTGAAATCTTCATGACATATATTATTACAGTCACAAAACAATTCCAAAGCACAAATATTCCCACATCTTTATAGTTTCTCCTTTCTTTTTTTAATGAAATTGTCACAAAACAGAAGTGCTATGTGGATTTTAATCCCTCATATGTCATGTTATGTAGCATTTCTATTTGCAGTGCAAGGCCTCGGTCCGTCAGTCTTTACGCCAAAGCCTGTGATGTCATAATGATGTCACAGTTACCTGGCGCTCAGGGTCCTGATGCCTCTTATTCAGCGGTCCTTCTCAGCACGGATAAAGGGTGCAAGTGCAAGTGTGGGAGATCTATGCGTGGCAGCACATAGAAAAGACCACATTCAAAAATGACACAGAGAGAGAGAGAGAGAGAGAGAGAGAGAGAGAGAGAGAGAGAGAGAGAGAGAGATGGGTGGGACTAAAGTTAGAAAGGAGACCTGACAACAAACACTTCTTTGACACAGACATCCCTCTTCCACTTGGCACTGTATACACTGCAAAAATTCATTCTCTTAATCTGTATTTTTGTGTTGTGTAAAACTGCGTAAGATATTAAGAGGATGTTTTCAGAGGATATTTCTTGAATTCTTTTTTTTTCTTGTTTAAGTGTAAACCTCACAAAAGATTTATGCTTAATATAAACAAATGAAAACAGAAAACAATTTGTTATGGAGCCCCTAAAGTGGCATTTGCGCCATGTGCACAAATGTTCTACATGTGTGTACAAAAAACTTGTGTGCAAAACTTTCAAATTAAAGTTTTTTTCTTTTTCGTTGCACATGTGAATGAGACATTTATTGTGTTCATGAAAAACTTAAAAAAGCGTTATTTTTTCACAGTTTTGCAAAAACAACGAATAATAAAAAAAAACATTAGGAAATATGTACATATGGAAACCTTGTGTGAAAAAACAAGAACAATTCTGTTCTCTTGACATAGTAAGTGTAAACGAGAAAATGTTTAATTCTGTTGCGCTTGCAAACAAGAACATTTCCAGAGAAAAGTTTGTTGTGCATATGCAAAACTTTTCTCATGTGAAAGTCTTTTTTTCTGTCACTTTAGGGGCTGCATAATTTTCTAATTGGGTAAATAAAAAAATATTGTAAGATTTTGATATTTTTACTGGAAAACAAGTCAAAAATACTCACTAAGAAACTTATTAATATTATTTTTGCAGTTTGAGACAGACAAACTAATTTCAGATTGAGCACCAGTGAAAAAAGGCCATATCTAGCTATTGTTTTTTTTTTAATCTACACAACATTCTTTTTTTTTTTTGTATGGGAAAAAAGATAATTATATAGAAAAATCTACACTGTCGTCTGTCACTCCCCTCCCATTAATCGAAAAAGCCTGAAATTGTTGCATGTGATCTCTTCCCAAAGCCAGTATTTGACCCACTCCCCCTATTAAAAAAAGTTTTAAGTAGTGTCTTTGGCAGATTCACAGATAGATTCGTCTCCTTCTCTCAATGAGTAATAGAACAAGTTTTTTTCTAGTAATTTTTTAAGGGACTGTGACTGCTCTGTACATCTGTTCATATAAGAACATTGGCATACGTGCACGCACAAGCACAAACTCACTCGCACACTTTTACAATCTCACAATAGTGAAAACTGAGCTCAGATGACAGGTGGTTAACGCAGACAAACAGAGAGATTCAGATGACAGTCGCTTGAATCTTGACACGCGGATGATAGTGGGATGTCGGCAGAAAAGTACAGCACACTCAAAAATGCTGGCCACTTCACATGTCTCTTGTCAGTCGAGCAAGAAAGCCTATGCAGGAACGCCCGTATTTGGGCATTTTGGTAAGGCATATTGTCATTGTAATTTAGAGATTGATTTCGGATGTCCAGCCGGGTTGCAGGGTTGGTAAAAATCCATTTCAACAGTGCAGAGAGCAGGTGAGGAGCAATGTTTGTTGGCTAGACACCAGATCTCATGGGGCGGGGCATGTCATTGTGATGTATGATGGGGTGGGGCAGGTTGGGCGTGGTCAGGCTCAGTGGATTATAATGCTATGAGGGACACAAAAGCAGAAGCAATGGAAGCATGAGCCACAGGCTGGGCGTCAATGCCCAACCACTGCTGGAGTCATCTGTCAGGAAAGGCTCTGGAGACTCGTACAGAGAGTCATCTGAGAGAGAAAGGAAGAGAAATAATGCATATTAATAATCATGTTACACCTTTGCCTTTTTCTGTCTGCTCCATGTTACTTACAAACAGTAGAAACTGACAACAGCAATGTGCATTTCAGGAATCTTCTGCACAGAAGAGATTATAGTGTGTTCATTGACTGGATTGCTCCTGTCTCCTGCTCGATTGCTCCTGTCTGCCTTGCTGCTGTCTGGTTTGCGTCTGTAAGCTTCGTATTTTTCTGTTTTGAATCATTATTGATCATTCCCTGTTGTTTATACTGCTAAATATAACTTACTCATCATCACATATTAACCTGACATCGCTAGCTTCAATCTAAATCGTTGCTAGCACAAACACACTAGTAATTTGCTAGCCTGTTAGCGTGCCATCCGTGCGCTCTTTATTTATTTATTTATTTTTAAAATATCCAACAACTGTGGTGAGTAGGATCAGTCAACAAACCCGGTGAGTCTTGTCATCTTCTCCTCTTATTGTCACTTGCACTTCATGTAACATCTATAACATAGCCTTCTCTGTCAGCATAGAATTTACATGTGATGAATGCAGGGAGATAGTCAGGCTGACTGAGAAGATTTCAGAACTAGAGACACACATCCAAACTTTAATTGAGGTTAATTGTAAGAGTGCAAGGGCTTTACTACTTTGGATGCAACTAGCTTAGTGAACTCTGTACATTGTTCGGTTCCGGCTGTAGTAGAGCCCGTGCAGCAGGGCAATTGGGTGACCGTGAGACGCATTAGTCGTGGAAGAAAACACCGCTCTTCCATTCCGATTACCATAACAAATAGATTCTCCCCACTAAGTGAAACACCTACTGAGAATCCCGTTGAATGTGCCCAAGTTATTGGCGATACTATTACACGGAACGTGAAAATAAAGACACCAACCACCATAGTCACATGTTTGCCAGGAGCCGGGAGAACATTAACTTGTAACACAGTAGCCACAGTAAGCAGTGCAAAACAGTAAACAGTGCAAATGGAGTGCAGATGGAGGTAAACAGTATACATGTAGTGCAAATTGAGGTAAAGAGTGCAGAGGGAGGTAGAAATTATGTTTGTCCAGGGTCCTCCTTTCTGCCACTGTCGCCAGAGAGTCCATCTCTGAGCCCACTACTGAGCCAGCTCTCCTTACCAGTCTGTCCAGTCGACCAGCGTTTCTTGCTGCTTCGTCCCCAACAAACTACAGCATAAAAGAGGACGCTTGGCCACCACAGACTGATAGAACATCTGCAGCAGTTTTTTGAAGATGTTGAAGGACCCCAGCTGGACACAGGCTGGAGATGTGGTTTCTTCCTTCTGAAGTCCACTTCTATTTCCTTGGTTCTGGACCTCGTTCAGCTGCAGATGGTTGGTCCTGCACCACCTCACGAAGTCCTCAACTAGGCTCCTGTACTCCCCCTCCTGTTCATCCTTGATACAGCCAACTATTGCAGTATCGTCTGAGTATTTCTGCACATGGCAGAGCCCTGAGTTATACTCAAAGTCAGATGTGTACAAGGTGAAGAGGACAGGAGAGAGCACGGCCCCCTGTGGTGCTCCGGTGCTGTGGTGGCTAAAGTGCTGGCTATAACGCTATTTGTAAATTCTCTAAGATTATTATTCACGTCGATGTGTTCGACTTCGCCAGTCGATGATCACTAAAATTGTGATCGACTTGTGTTCAATGATGTTTGACTTCGCCAGTCGGAGATCACTAAAATTAACGTTAAGGTGTGTGAACTCGCAAGTACGATGTCAGGCACTGTAATTTGTAATTTTCTCCTTTTAAGAGACCGAGAGAGAGAGAAGACGCAGCACCGCTGAACACTCATGCGGTTTGTGAAACTCTTGGAGAAATTTTTTAAATGATTGATTTGATTGTATAATCTCTTTGGATTAATTTAGGCTACTCATACAATCTACTTGCTAAAGTGAATCAATGTTTGCAGGGGAATTTCCCGCATTATAAGTGGTAGACCTGGGAGAATTATTAAAATACTTATTGAAGTATTATCTGTTATATTATTTATTTCAATAGTTCAAAAAGTACAATAAATGTTCAAATTTAGATTTTTTAAAGAATTGTTGAAAGGTGTCTTTTTAACCCTCTGGGGTCGGCAATCGCACCGGCAATTAATTTTTCTTATCAGTGCAAAAGCGACTCAAATAACTCTTTTGTCATACAGGCCAGTGTTATACATTATAGTATGACATTTATGATGCATATTATAATGTTTAGACCAGTGTTAATGTTATGTGTTCGTTAATATCTGCTCAAACTTGGATGTTTATAATGTGCTAACAATAATGTTTCATAGTTTGGATCGCTTCAATAACGTTATCTGCACGCGCTGTGAGTTTGAGTCACTCGCGCTGTGGCTTTGAAAAGCAAAATGCGGCAAACATTAGACTTCATGTTTTTACTCCAATATCATTTCATAACGTCTAAGGAATATAATTTTTTTCCTCTAGTGTAGTGTACTGAAGTGTTCCTTTTTAACCGTTTATAGGCCGCCCTCTATAGGCTATTGTTATTATTATTTGATGCAGCCCAACAATATGCCTACAAGGCACAAAAATCCTGGTGTTCATTACATATATTTTTTTAAATAACATTAAATTCTAAATAACAATTTTAACCAAAACAAATCTTAAAATGTATTCCCAAAATTGTGCAGCCCTATAGTTTATCTTGATATCAGCATGTTCACAGTTGTTCACTTTTGTCTCAGGTCTAACAATTCCAGTCTCTTGATCTCTATAGACATTATAATGGGGTCTGGGGTTTAGATTAACCCTTGTCTACAACAAGACTAGGATTCCACCCAGTCAGAGAGAAGGAAAATAAACAATGACATGGATGGGTCACACCGGATGATAAAGTTTTTCACTGACAGGCATCTGCTGTTCTTTTTGTTACTCTCCATCCTGTATGCACTTATATTTATTTCATGAAAACATACCAAAGTCCACAACCTACTGAAACAATATGCAGCCCTTTGCAACAACTTTCTACACCTCTAAAGTCCAACAGTGGACAAAGGGTGATAACAGTGAATTTGAATTCAAACGATCAATTAAAGTTACATTCAGTCAGAGATTAAATTGTTAATTGTGAATCAATTTAAAGGGGTGGTAAAATGCCATTTTCACAAGATGTCAAATAAATCCCCAGAGTGTGTGTGTGAAGTTTTAGCACAAAATACCTCACAGATATTTTTATATAGCCTGTTAAAGTTATCACTTTTTGAGGATTTGCAAAAACGCACCGTTTTGTGCCTGGCCCTTTAAATGCAAATGAGCTGCTGCAGAGGACGGGTTTCAAGAGCTTGCGTGTGTTAGCAGCTGCGATTACCTCACGCAGACACACTAAAATGACAGAAACTGTTCTGCCTTTAATGTTAAAACAGAATCAGACAAAGATGGAGAGACTCAAGAAGAAGTGACAACATGTGGAATGCAACTGGACGTCTCTGAAAGGTTAGTTGATGAATTTATGTTGCTGATGTGGAGTTAACTATTTTCAATTAGGATATTCTGTCAAGGTAATCTATAAATTGCTCGAATAGGAACTGTTGTGAGATGCACACAGAGTAACTTTCGATTGCATTGGAAAAGATAGATACTAAAGTTTGAGCTGACTCACAAATGTACTCTAATGGTGCGTTCACACTGGACACGAATAGCGCGTCAAGCGCAAGTGATTTCAATGTTAAGTCAATGCAAAGACGCGTTACTGCGGCGCGAATGAGGCGTTGAATGCGCCTCATTCGCGCAGTAAAGTTCGTGCGAATGGCGCGAATTGAGTAGCTGGCGCGTTAAGCGCGAATTATTTGATGTAGTGCTATTTGTGCAGTCACGCGTTTGCTGCGAATTCGTGCCGCGTTAACCAATCGGAGCCTGCTTGCTGCTGTCATGTGGTGAAGCGACGTGATAAACGGGGGCAGGGCCACTTTTCAGATTATAATGTCATTTTAAATGTTTGGCCTCAATAACTTATTATATGTTTGGCCTCAATAAATTGTTTTGTAATGACTAAATGCCCGCGTGAAAGAAGGAATGACATTGTTCAGATGTTAACTATGAATGTGACACTGAACACTTGCAGTCATAGGCTACATTTCTGAATGAGATGAAGAAAAACTTCACATAATTAAAGAAGTCGTTTGACCTACGTTAAAACGAGTCATTAATGTATTTGAACGTATATGTTTCATATAATAGAACCGAAGCTATAGATGAATTTAAACATTTGTCGTTTACCAGCAGCAAACGTCAGGAGGACTAGCCGAGGTAAGGCTGTTCCAGGCGGGTTACATGAGCGCTGGGTTTATGTACATTTTAGGCTTGCTGATGTCACTAAACCCGGAGGATGGATGGAGTCATGAGTCCTCTTGTAAACAGATACATGATAGACTGAGTGGTGGATCGTTGTTTCAATGTGCATGCGATTGTCTGAACTGCTATCTGGAACACTTCTGTTTGCTAACAATTACATCACGCTAATGGGCTGTCACATGAGCAGAGGCTTCTCCTCGAAACTTACACAATGCCTAAATTATGACTGCAAATATTAAAAGAATTTAACAATTCTAATTGTATTTCTGATTCCATTTTCTTTTTGATTTTATAAATATGGGACTTCAAGCTAAACATTCTTAGTGTAACAGTCAACAGCTGGAGTGCCCTTGAGAGCAACCAGAGGGCACTCCACAACAAACTATTGTCATTCGCTCACAAACTACATCTCCCATAATACTATGCCTGGACTCGTCAGCACTCATTGTTTTCACCTGTGTCTCCTTGTTTGCTCACCATATATAAGCCTGGTTCTTTCTATCATTCACTGCAAAGTCTTGTATGTTGTCTCACTGCATTTCTGAGCGTGTTTGTTTCCTTTTTCTCCTGTGTCCTGGTTATCGTGAGACTCTGCCTGTTCCCTCGGATTTCTCATTCCTGTCTCACCCTCTGGATTTGTTTGTTTGATTGGAATGATTTACTCTGCTCTGATCTCTTGCCTGTTTTCGATTAATATTGTGGATTACCCTTTCAATTAAACTGCATTTGGATCCTCAACCTTCTTGTCTCAGAGCAGTTTGTGACATTTAGATTGCACATTACAAGTTTTTTAGGACTCTGTAATTCATGGTGGTTTTATACAGTTTCTCAATCAATGTTTTTAATGTTTATTTGTTTTTTCAATGGTTTTTTTCAATGCTATTTTTAAGGTAAAAATTACATTTAAAGCTGCAGTCCGGCACTTTTTTGGGTTTAAAAATATCAAAAAAGACATTTTTGAAAAAAAACGTAACCAGCCCGTGTTCAAAACGATCTGCTTGCCTTACCTCGATTCAAAACGGTAAGCTTGTAATGATAAATTGAATTCCAGTGGTACTGGTGGATTTCCGCGGGAATTTCGAGCATGTCTTTGCGTCATTACGTCACTTCTGTACACATAGAGAAGGAGTCCCCGGCTAGCGTGTGTGGATGATGGAGGTGGAGATTTAGCTCAGCACTTGGTATGGCGGATCCCGAAAGTTTAAAGCGACAATCACCAGTGACAACTGGAGATTCACCAGTTGTAAAACCCAAAGAATTCGGACTTCAGAGTGGCTACAGAAAAAATATTTTTTTCACGTTTTGACGTGATATAAGCAATCGTTAGATTTAATCAGCATGATAGCCTACTGCAATGCTTCCCCCCACCCCCCGAATTTGGTCAGAACAAAAGTGAATGTTTCTTACTTGTTCAGATGACATTTTCCGATGAAAATTCTAATGTTGACACTTTCAAAAAGTATACTCTGAGATTGCTGATGACAGTACAGTATCCACAGCGACGCGGCAGCGACAGGTTCCCCTCAATACATTGTGTTCATCCGCGCTGTTTCATGCCGATTTACTACCCACGCACAGTTAATAATTCCGCGAATAACTGCAATTGCAGATTTCGAACAGAGATGGCGACAAAGAGGAAAAACGACGGACTGCAGCTTTAAGAAATCGTCTGTTTATTTTTTTTACCAGGAAATAATCCCATTGAGATTCAGAATCTCTGTTTCAAGGGAGTCCTGGCCAAGACAGCAGAATAATAGTTCCATATTAAAAGTACATATACAAACATTTAACAAAAAAATACATTTTGGCAATTTAACATAAACACCAGCAGCTCTCAGTAACAGCACATGTGCATTTAGTACTCAAATAGTCCTTTATCCTCATTTTAAGTTGTGTCATTGTCGGTGAACAGTAAAATTTTTGCTGATTTTGCAATGTATACCAGGAAAAAGGTGCAAAAACTTTAAAGGCACTTTCACCGAAGACAGTTCGCGTTCGTGGGATTTCATACATGATTTGCCCATATGATAGCCTGGGAAAATCCAGACCACTCTCAGTTGTAACTGAGTTAGGGTCTGGCAAAGCTCCATAGACAATTCATTTCCACAGGGGCGTCACCAACGGACGTCGCTCAAATGGCTCTGGGCGCAATTGGATAGACTAAAACCAATCAGAACGACGGAGAAACATCTGAGACTCTCAGTCTCAGCAATTCTCTGTTTGTGATTTTCAGGAAGATGTAGCAATGGCTTCTGACGACTTTTGCCGTTTTTGTAAATGACTATTTTAAATCGCTTGAAACAGCTGTTGATCAGTTGATAGCTGATTCGAACGAGTGATGTTCCACGGCGGCATCCATCTCTGGAATGTACAAAATCTGCGTCACCGTCGCTGCTCTGACGTCATCGTGTAAAGCCCGCCCCAACGTTTCTGATTGGTGCCGCGATTTAGACGGATTGGAAATGGGTTTCAATGGGCTCTTTGCCAGATCCACTTGCAGAGCAAATCTAAATTTGCCGGAAGTGGTCTGGGTTTTCCCAGGCTACCCATATGATCTAAGATTACATTTCCTGGTAGTGACTTTAAGAGTCAAAAGAGAGCATAAGTAAGGACATCCAGTTACATCCAGTACATGTTACCCTCGATCCCTGAAGGAGGGAAGGGAGACGTTACGACGGAAGTGTACCGACAAATTGGGGATCGCTTTGAGAGACCAATCTATTTCTAGTGTAACTAAATCAGGTAATGGACATTGGCATGCGAGATTTGCACCTGACAAACTGCCCCACAGTGCGGGTATAAATACGGAACCGGACGCATTGCATATCTGGTTTCCGCTTAGGACACACACCGGCAGAGAGGAAAGACACAGGCTCACCGAGAGAGCAGCCGAGTAACACAGCCAACACTGAGCGGGTTCCTAGTAGCGAGTACACAGGAGAATACCAGCTCTACACGAAGGCTATAAAATCTAGCGAACTTGTTGGGTTTCGCCCAGCCAGCAGCTCTACAAATATCTGCTAGCAAGGCGCCTTGTGCCAACGCCTAGGAAGCAACACTTCTAGTAGAGTGCACCCTCAACCAGAGCGGGCAAGGCGCGCCTTGGGTTTGATACGCCAAAGCAACAGCATCCACTATCCACTAACCTCTGCTTCGAGACAGCCTTTCCCCTTCAGCTGGCCTTCGTAACAGGCAAATAGCTGGTCTGAAGTCCTGAAACTATGCATTCGGTCCACGTAGAGGAGCAAAGTGCGGACTGGACAGAGCAAAGCTAGGGCTGGGTCTACCTCCTCCAAGGGATAAAGTGCGTATCATATGCACGCGAAAACTGCGTATCATAAGCACCACAAATACAATGCGTGGTATACACACTTCAGGGGCGTATAGCAAGCTTTTCAAAAGTGCGGGGGACGGATGTGCAGGGCCGACTTAAGAATTCAGAGGGCCCCAACTCCAGAAAATTTTGTACATTTTAAGGTTAAATGCAGCAATCTGGTGCACTTTAAGAGCTCAAAATTAAGAGCTTGAACCGGCTTCAACCCATGAACTGTGCACATTGATTGTACATTACATTATCACTGGTGTTTTAGAATGCCAAACATTTATTATACTACTATAATGATTTATATAATTATTCCTATGACGTAAAATCCATATAGCCCAGTGGTTCTCAAACGTTTTTGGTCGCGCCCCCCTTTAAACCTTTAAAAAAATCTTCAGCAGTAGCGGAGTGCCGCGTTCACAATAGCAGCTTGTGATTCGGTCCGCTGAAGAGGTGTTTTTCTATGGCGAGCAACTTCTATGTTGGCTTGTTCCAACGGTGTGAAGAAGAACGATTCAGTGTAATTGCCGTTCGTTGCCGCTTTCTCGCTTCATAAAGGCAGCAGAGCGCTAACCGCAAGATTTGAAGCTCATGGCAGAGATGATTTGCGCTGTGATAGACTTGAGTGAACTAACATTCAGCCAAAGTAACAAATCAGAGAACACAGGCGGAAATATTAGTGCTGGGTCAAAATCTAAAAGTGCTGGGGACGCGCGTGTGTGTTATTAAAAACTCGGCATTCACTGTCCGCTTTTCTTTTCTTTGATCCACTCATTATTAATTTCACACGTAAATTTAAAACATTTCGGGTGACTCCCCAGCGTGAGTGTTTCAAAATGACCGTTATTTATAGAAAGTGTGAGTGTCACTTTATGGTTTCCATGGTGACGCGTCATTGCTTGTCACGTGACACATCGCAGCCACAACAGTGCTGAATGAATGATGATCTGCTTTCTATTTCATTTATCCTTTTTTATTCAAAATATTCACAAATTTGTTAGCTATGGCATGAAATATCTAATATTCCGATTGTCAAATATATGCAACGCAATATATATATATATATATATATATATATATATATAACGCAAAGTATTGCAAGAAAAAGGCTAAATGAATGCGATCTTTAAGACAATTTTTTAAATACTCGACGGGCCGGATTAAACAGCCTAACTGTATGTGGCCCGCGGGCCTTAGTTTGCCCACCCTTGCTCTTGATGGAAGCCAATGCAACCAGGAGAACTGTCTTCATTGTAGCTCCACTACCTGAAGATGTTCAAAGGGGAATCTCTGCAAATGCTGATAAGCACCAGAGACAAGTCCCAAGAGGGTATAGAGTAAGGGCGAAGAGGATTTAACTTTCTTGCTCCCCTCAGGAATCTATGATCAGGTCGTGCTTTCCTATAGATTTACCTGCATTGTGATGTGCGTCAATAGCGGCAACATACACTTTGAGGGTGGAGGGACACTTCACTCTAACCCATCTTGCAGGAAGGAAAGCATACATAACTCTGATCGGGCATTTCCGGGGTCTTCATGGTCGGAAGAACACCAATCAACGAACATGTTCCACTTCAATGCAATGCGCCTCATAGAGGGGGCTATAGCCGAAGTGATGGGGTCTACCAATGCTTGGGGCAGTCCACCTAATTACTCAACATCCCGTCCAGAGACCAGACGTGGAGATTCTAGAGGTCTGGACTTGGGTGCCATAGGGTGAAAAAGCAGGTCCTTCCTCAGAGGAATGCGCCAGGGAGGGTCTGTTGTGAGGACCATCAGTTCTGAGAACCAGAATATACACAACGTGTATATTGTGTTCTGATATACACAACGGTCGCAGTGCTCAGCCGAAATAGCCATTTTCTGGTGGCCACTAGAAAAGGAACTAGATCGGGGGATAGGTGAAGGGACTCCACCTCGTCTGAGGTACTCGAGTCTCGACCGCAACACCGAGATGGTCATCTGTGTGCACTCACACTCACTGGCACCACAAGCAGGGATATAGTGCAGCCCGCTGTGTGCACTCACTCTTTAAAGAGCTGTGAAAACAGCTTTTTTTGAAAGAGACCGCGACCACAGCTGAAGCGCCGTCTCGCCAACACCTACTGAAGAGGCTTCTTCCCCAAAGAACAGAAGGCTCGTAGAACACTCTCTCATCGAAGATTGCAGAGCAGGAACAATAGAACCACTCAGCTCTGAAGCAAAAAGCAAATATGTATAAACTGACTATTAACTACGACGTTTGCCTCAACAAACTCTGCTAAAGCTAATTTACTGCTTATTAATATTTAGTAAGGTGTTTTTTGTAGCTTTTAAGTTTAGTTATTGGGTAGAAATAAGAGATGTAGAATAAGGTCATGCAGAATAAGGCATTAATATATGCTTTATAAGTACTAATAAACAGCCAATATCCTAGTAATATGCAGGCTAATAAGCAAAATGTTTATAGCGAGAATTCTTTTTCTAAATAATAATAAAATATTATGACAGCTACTTTAATTAAGAATTTAATTATTATAATTGTTTTCATTATTATGATATCAGGACATGTCGTGCCATGGACTTAACAAATATGTTGTCTACTGAGAACTAGTAAATATCAATGTCTACTCAAAAGTTCTAAACAATACTAAATCTAAAAAATGTGTAAATGCTATAGAGCATTCAAAATGTCCACCTCTTGCTGCACAAGATTTTGCTGCACACTATTTTTCAGTGCCAAGTCCTCCATGCCAATGAGCAGGTCTATGTGTGATAAATGCAAATGTTGTACATTAAAGTCTAGCTTAATGAGTATATTTTCTGGACAATTCTGACATGAGGGAGAGTGATTTAAGCTGTGTTACCCATATGGCATGTCTACCTGGGATGAGGGGTTAAATAAACCAAGACCTCTGTGTTTAACTGCAGGCTATCCTGGTGCTTGTGGCTTGTGTGTGGGAACCCCTGCATGTCTCTTAACGTCTGAACCTGCCTGCCTTGATTAGTTGAAGGTCAACATTTTTTGATTGTTATCTGCCCTGTGTGAGATGAATAGCTTCCTACAGCAAGTGCCCCCGAGGGGCAACACTATCGCTCCATCGTCTATGGTACATGAATGATCAGCCCCATAAAAAAAGCTGTCCTAGTCATCAGTGGAGGTCCAGAGTAAAGAGAACAAAGTTCCTGAAAATAAATTAAGCAAAGCTAAGCGTTTCACCCATTACTGGAGTTGATACATGTGTTCACAGAATTCCCAGGGTTGACCTGCTTAAATCAAACTGGACACGAGGATTGGGATGTGAGATTCCTGGTACCTATTTGCAAGTATCACCATAAATAACATAAATAGACAGAGAGCAGACATGGCGGGCAGACTCTGGAACACACTCACTTGTAGGCTTGACGTACACCTTCAGTTTCAAACACGGCTTCCCACCAAGGTTGGGGTGTGGTGAAGCTGTGAAGAGACAGAGAAAGTGAAAATTACAGTTAATATGCCGCACATAAATCTATGTGACTTGACATTATTTAGTTAGAAATGGCTTAAAAGTACATCTATGGTATAATTTTACTGTTGACCTAAATCACAGTGGCCAACTAACCCAAACCACCAACCAAGAACCACCAACTAAATAAATTTGATTTAAAAATGTATTAAAATAGAAAATAGTTGATTGTAAAAATATTTTACAATATTACTGCTTTTACTTTATTTTGATTAAATAAATGCAGCATTGGTAAACAGAAGGCATACATATATATATATATAAAACACCCAAACATTGGAATTAAGCTATACATATATATATTAATCAAATATTAATATTGGCACAAAATATTAATCGCGATTAATCACATCCAAAATAAAAGTTTGTGTTTACATAATATATGTGTGTATACTGTGTAGAATTATTATGTATAAATACAGACACATTCATGTATATATTTAAGGAATAATTGCATTTATATACTGTATATACATTTATATAATTTATATTATATATAAATATTTTATATATAAATATAACCAATTTTTCTTAAATATTTACATGATTGTGTGTGTTTTTATATATATAAATAATTATACACAGTACACACACATATATTATGTAAACACAAACTTTTATTTTGGATGCAATTAATCGCGATTAATCTTTTGACAGCCCTAATATATATATATATATATATATATATATATATATATATATATATATATATATATATATATATATACTGTATAATATTAATAGTAGAAGTGTGCAGCAGAGCCAATATCTGTATCTCTATTCAGAAAAAAAGCAGGAAGTTCATAAAATTACATGAGAAGCCCATTTTAAATGCAAGTATGTTCCCTTCATTGTTTTCATTTAACAAATATTTATACCTTATAAAATTAAATCATTTTTATATTTAATAAAAACTTTATATTTTTTTCTTGAAAAAATCTTCATATTCCATACGAACTTTGAGTTTTCAGGTCAATCATCCACAACCTCAAATAAGAGGACTCCATATAAAATAGCTGATTAGAAAACATGGAATTTGGAAGAAAATATGATGGAAAATTGCTAAAAACAACGTTTGCAATGCATACAAATGAAAGTTATAAATAATAAATACATGCTTGCTGGCTCTGGGAGCATGTACATTTAAATGGATATAAAGTCATAGAAAATGAATAAAATATAGTATTTTAGTAGATATTATTCTTGACAATGCTCTGATTACTAAGATTTGTTATCACTGTGCTCCTTTCAAACATAGGACCCTATCTTGCACCCAGCTCAATTGACTTTGTACACCGACGCATGTATCAATCCTATTTTGTTAGCGCAAACGTTCCCTGGTGCTATTTTGCAGTTCCAGAAAACAAATTATTGGCGCATTTGCATGTGTTATTCAAATGGTATTTTAAGGGCGCATGCTTTGGCCATAATGTAGCGTGTGCACAACGCCCATACACTTTGATTAACTCATCTACACAGACGCAACAGTTTTCATTTTTGCAAATCATAGCCTATATTATTACAAGGAAAAATAATAACACACGAGGGAAATCATTGTTGTGTCCATGAAGATGTTAAAAAATAAATCTAGCTTACACATTTACCCAAATTATTATACGCCTGTTTAACCGAAGCTAATTTGGGTGGCTTTCTCCCATCCCAAATGTCACTTCTCTGTCTTTTACGGCCCTGACGAGAACGTCAGTCTCCTCAGCTGTGAACCGCTCCTGGTGTTCGTCTGGCAAATCCACCGTTATAATAGCAATCCGCCATGGAACAAGCGCGGCTGCTCTTAAAGGGAATGTGATATGACACTCTGGTTGGTTTATTTCACGTTACGCCCAAACCACACCTATGAATAATGAAGCTACTTCAGACCAACCCATTTTAAATTTATGTCGGGCGCAAGAGTAAGAGTAAGGCGAGATCCGCCTACAAACTTGCGTTTCGCGTTTGATACTTGCGTTTCAGATCGTTAAAATAGGGCCCATAGTGTTTAGACTTAGTCATGTTTAAAACATTTAAATAGACATTAACTAGTAGAAAATAGGCATGATATAGTATTTTAGTTGATATTAGTCTTGAAAAAGCTTTGATTTCTGAGAGATGCACAGACCTTGCTGTGCTCATATCATTCAGTTCACATTCATTCACTTCACACACTTATGCAGTGATTTTAGAGGTGTATAATATCATGCTATCTCTTGGCTCACCTGTTATCCAGCAAACAATAAAAGTGACTGTCTGCCAAATATTTTTCCTACTATTCAGTAGAATTCATTATTAGTTTTGAAGCCATTATCCGTGCCTTTCCAAATAAGGTATTCAGTTCGAGGCACATCTCTAATATATAGGTTAGGCTGGTTAGCGTGACACTTAGCCCACACTGGTAGAATGTTTACTTTTAACTTCTGAAACTTTACTGTTGTGCTTTGTAGCATTGCAAGGTAGAAAAAGTCAAGACAACGACCATGAGGTCCTCTGACAGTAAACACATGTGAGATTCAGTGTTGTTGGTAAGGCCATGTCTACTGACACCATGGAAACCAGGAGCTCTTGTACTCCTTGAACCAGACAAAACATTTGCCTGGAGAGCAATGAACAAATTTCCATTATTCTGCCATATGAGTCTCTCCCTCTCTTACCCTCACACATACTACACATGGCTAAGAAAAAGCACTTAGAGTCTGTTCTTCATTTAAAAGTCTAACTTCATTCTGGCACTCGTTTCCCCTCATCTCCTTCAAAAGCACACAAATGGATTTTTGGCACACAACAAAAAAAAAAAGATTGCAAATGGAAAACAAATCATGATTTTGCCATGACACAGTTTTCAGCTTGCTCTTCAGATACATAAAAATTATTTTAGCAATTACCACAAATCACTCAGCGGCTCAGCTAATGGAGAGCTGATGTGTTCTGCACAAAAAGCTTATTTTGGGTGAATTCTGCTCTAACAGGTGTTCTTAAGTGTGTGGACATAAAATTGGCACATGGTGTTCTCATGCAGTCAAAAGATAAAATATCAAAATCTGAGGTTACATTTTACTTTAGTGAACAATATAAATAGTTATTCAGACAATTATTTTATACAGCATTTTTAATACACTTTAAATACTGTAAAAAAAGTACCACAACGATGCATTGTACTACCATGCTTTTCTGTACAATGTTAGTACTAAGGTATTCTTTGAAATATCTTGAAGTACCATGTAAATACAATGGCAAATTGATATGCTGATACAATATCATTCAATTTTAAGAGAAAGACTAAAACCCACTATCTAAAATTTTGAAAAATATACAAAATTGTGTGTTTGTGATTGTTAAAAAACATCTAAAAGCTGAAGTGTGTTTTCTGTGCAACTATCATCATCGACTGAAATTGAACTATTCATTTAAAAAAATTCTCAAACTCTCCAACCCCATCTTTTATTGGTCAGGAAAACAACTAGTCCTGCTCCAAACTCATACCATTGTTTTAGCCACTGTTACTATGTTGGGCTGGTCAGAATTCAACTAGTTTAATTGGACCATAAAAAAAATGTAAATGTAAAATGTTTGGAGAAAGGACATTTTCAGACTAAATAAACACAAAAAAACGTGTGCTATGATTATTGACATATTAAGAAAATGTCTAACAAAAGAGAGATTTGTGAGAGGGTTTTTTTGTATGAACAGGGGGCCATCAGAGATCTGGCATATTGTGTGTGTGTGTGTGTGTGTGCTGGGAGTCTCTGAAATACCCATTTGCCGTATTCAAGCACACAGGCCTGTGAGAATGTCACAGTTGCCATTCACTCAGTCACCCTCTCTGGTGGGTCGAGGCGGAGTTGACCCAAAGGTGATGGACATCCTCTATTGTTGTGGGATACGAAACTAAGCCTTAGTTACCCCTATTACCCCTCCCCCCAGTAACCCTGTGGCAGATCCCTTTGCCTCATAACCCCAGGGGCCATGACAGCAACAATATTGATAGTAGCCAAACACTTCTCTGGAGGAGGAGATGGCCTTGTCTGATGAATAGCCAGACTAAGTACTTCTCAGCCCAGGCCGCTGTCTTGAACAAAAGGTGCATAATAACGGGTCTTGCACCAAGCGACAGGGTGGACTGCATTAAAAATAGCCCAGGACAGGCATAAGAAACACCCAGCCTCGAGTGCAAACTTTGAACCCTGGGCTCTTTCTTCTTTCTTTCCTTTCTTTTTTCTTTGATTGACCCTCTTCTGTGTCTCCGTTTTCACGTTGCAACTGGGGTGAAAATGTCCCATGGTTGGATGGAAGGTCTAGGACGCCCTGCTGGTTTGGTGACAATTCTGTGACGCCCACCACATCAAATTCCTGGACAGCCATGATATTTAAATTGATTCTCATTTGAGACACTCTGTGCCTGCTTTTGGTCAGACTAGCATCCTTGAGACTATATCTCCACATTTACGAATCACGCTAACTTTGAAAGAATAATTCACACGTTGCCTCGAGAGTCTGTGGGAACAATCTGCATGATTGCGTTGTAAAGCACGTGAAATAGGTCCAATGGCATGACGGAACGTCATAGGAGGGTGACGTCATCGACCAGGAAACTATAAAGCATGCGCGGAAAACAAAACAGCACTAGCTTCTGATAGGCTGAAGCAAGTCGATCACAGGCATGCAGGACTTACAGTAGTAAACTGAGACATTCCCTTTCAAGGGAACTCAAGCTGCATTTAGACGCTGTGGGAACCTTATACCCACGCCGCGGTACTAGCATGAGCCTGTCTTGGTGAAATTGTTGCACACACTAGGACGAGAGCACCAAAGCACCTGGAGTGGAACCTAGATCAAGTAACAGATAAATAGAAAAGGGCAGCTTTGTGGACATAGGCATCTAATGCCCTGACTGGTTAAGTTTCTCCTGATCTGATGTTTGAAAATGTGGATGACAGAAGGCCTGCAGTACAATAGGTGCAGCAATGTTTAATGGGGACCTTTGGAACATAGCCCGGTCTAGGGTGAAGAAAGCCTTTCACCATACCCGGAGCAAATTCCAGGAGCATAGGAGCTACCGACAGGGCCTTTAGGTCTTCAAATCTTTTAAGAGATGAGATAGCGAGAAGTAAGACAGCCTTGAGGGTGAAGAACTTTTCTGGAACCTCTTCGATAGGCTCAAAGGGAGCTGCATCAAGGCCTTCCAAACACAACAGCAAAATCCCATGCGAGCACTCTCGTGCATGCGAGGTCTCAGCCTCAAGGTGCCATGGAGGAAACGAGTAACTAATGGGTCTCTCCCAAGAGATACCCCACCCAAAGGAGTGTGGTAAGCAGCTAAGGCCGCCACATAAATATTAGAGGTGGATAACCCTGCAGAGAAATGTTCCTGCAGGATTTCCAGCACTGTACCAACGGGGCAGTTAAACGCTCTCCACGTCAGGGCATAAAGTTTCTTCGTGGAGGAAGCTCTGGATTGGCGTATGATCTAAACAACCTGATTGCAGGAGCAGTCATGACAATATATGTACTGTACAATTTGCAGACGATTCAGCTATTGTCAGCCTCCTCCGTGCTGAAGAAAATGACCATGGCCATATAGTAGATGATTTTGTTTAATGGTATGACAATGCATTCCTGCTAATAAAAGTGGCTAAAACGAAACACATGCTCATTGAGTTCAGGCGTAATCAAATTGATTTAAAGAGAACAACTATTAAAGAGCAGGAGGTTGAGGTAGTTGAATCATATAAGTATGTGGGATGTGTGATTGATAACAAGCTGAATTTTAATATCAATGTGGAGACGATTTGTAAAAAGGGCCAGCAACGTCTATACTGTCTACGGAGACTGTCCAAGTTTAATGTTGATTGGTCCTTGATGACTTTGTTTTACATATCTTATATTGAGTCCGTTTTAAAGTCCCTGTAAAGGCCATTCTAAAAAAAAATTTCTAAACGCATTATAAATGTTAGAAATGTATTGCTAAAACATATTACAAAGTCTGTGAACTGTGAAGTACTGAATTGTGGAGTTAGACCGTTAAACAGTTTTTCACCATTGCTGTGTTCCGGATTTTTTGGGCTAAAATGGGGGCTTGATGACGCACTGGAGCCCCTGAGCTCCTGGACACGCCCCTACTTGATGACGCACTGGAGACCCTGACGCTGGCCCCTCCGCTAACAATAGAGCACAAACATTTATTAAACATTTATCATCTGCAACGTTTTAATTAGTTTATATGGTTAAACAATACAACTCCAAAATAACCTGAAGGGAACGTTCCCAGAAAACATCTTTGTTTGATCGGTTGTGAACACGTGCGGCAAACACGACTATAATTTGGCTTAAATAACCTCTGATGATGAAGTTCTCTGTAGGTTAGAAAAATAAAAACCCAAAATATTACATTTTATTATTATTATTTATGTTGGTACATTGTTCAGCATTATATTGAGAACACTTTTAGTTAAACTGTTTACTTTTGTGAGGAAGAAAATACTTCAAATAGGCTACACAGTATGTCTACCAGTTGTAAAGGTTTTCTCATTTTAATTTGCACTACAAAGAGTGTATGTGTATTTATATTTTTTATTACTATTTATTTATGTTTGGTACATTTCCTAAGAAGCATCATTTATTTTTGGATTTGTTGGCCAGTTGTGGTCTGTGCAATAACTATTAAAAGTTCTAAACCATCTATTGTGTTTTGTTGTTTCACTATATACAGGTTTCTTGTATACAAACAATACCGGATGCGCGCGCATCCTAGAGGCAAGACCACTATATGTTATGCCGAGTTCTGTAAAAGAACATTGTAATTAACGTAGATTTCGCATTGTTTGTAAATTCTTGTTGACTCAATAATAAACTGCAATTTCAGAGTTGGATCTGTTTGCTTGTGTTTCATTTGCATATTAATATAACATTATGTAAAACGTTAGTTAGTTGACTGTATGAAATTGTCCAACTAAGTTAGCGAATCATAAAAACCTGACATACTCTATTTATTTAGGTTAGTTTACAGCACAACAGCTCCGCGTCATCTCTGCTTCTGCTAGATATAGCCGTAAAGAGTGTTGCTTTCTGCCTCTTAGATGCGCGCGCATCAATGTGATGACGTTGCACAGAAACCCGTGTATAGTTGTAACGGTCACCAGCTGGAGTGCCTTTGAGAGTCACCAGAGGGCACTCCACATTAGACTATTATCACTCCCTCACAAACTACATTTCCCATAACTTACTGCCCGGACTCATCATCACTGATTACATTCACCTGTATCTCATTACCTTGTTAGTATCAGCCTATTTATACCACGTACACTCATTCATTCCCTGCGAAGTCTTGTTTTAGTGTCACACTGCAATTCTGAGCATTCTCCTGGTTTTCATGTCTCTTGGTTTTGGGATTTCTTGCCCTGTTCCCTGGATTACCCTTTTGCCTTTGACCCCAACACAGTTTTTTTTCCCACATAACCAAGGCCTGTAGTAATCGCCGCGTGACCTTGATCATGTGAAGTGGGTTTCCCCTCAGGAAGGTTTTGAGGCACTACTTAAGGGCCCTCATATGCAGCAGATCAAAAGGTATCACGTTGGACGCAGCTGCCATGAGACTCAACAGCCTCTGGAAATGTTTGACAGTGAGTGACTGGCCTAGCTTTAAAACATTTATACCTAAGAGAAGGTGCGGGGTGATAAAGCTAGACCGAATGGGAGAACCCAATATTTCCTTGAGCTCTATCATGAAAAACCAGTCATCGGACTTGATTGTTGACATGATTTGCTTTAGCGTGAGCTTCTTTCCAGATCGAATTAGAAGGTGCAGATCTAAAATTGGACGAAACCCCCATCCTTTTTTGGAACGATAAAGTACCAGCTGTAAAGCCTGGATTTCCTGCTGGGAGGAGGAACATATTTTATGGCCCTCTTGTCCAGCAGAGCCTTTACCTCTTGTTTCCAACGCTGCCAAAAACCCAAGGGTACCAGTCTTTTGAGACTGGCCTATGATGGTACTTGAACAGTGAATTCGGTGCCCTGAAATGGTGAACCATCAGGGAACAACCAAACTGACTGCTCTGAATCCCTGGAGATCGTTGCGCCCGAAGCACACGAGGTGGCAGGGTTGGCAGAACGGCCACCGAGGGCAAATGGGCACCGTATAGTTGTTCACCACTTCCCTCCGGAAGGGACTACCCTCAGAAGCCTGACACCGGTGGCGTCAGGACTTCTTCACTAAATCCTTAGAGATAATAATGGTCCTCAGATCCGTTTTACACTTTGAAGACTTTAGCTGCGAGCGCAGCCCCGGCCCCCAGTCTTTCTGCGGGGGAGCATGGGAAGCGATGCTCTGCTTCTGTTTCACTTTCTGTGAGGAGCTTGTAGACGGTAAATTTTTAGAATGCTGTCGCCTGTTTCTTTACCTCCTGAAATCTCTTGACAACTAAGGGTGACCGCGTCACCGAAAAGGCTAGGAGGGGAAAGCAGAAAACTAGTGTCTTTCTCCATTATTTCTGACAGATTTAACCATAGGTGTCTCTCCGTGGCCACCAGGGCTGCCACAGCGCGGCCGACTGACTTGGTCGTCTCCTTGCTGGCCCGGAGAGATTTTATGATATTTAAATATATATTCACAAATTATATATCACAAAAGTTGTGAGAGGAGCAGTTGGCCACCTCTAGAAAAATGAATGGATCTCTATGGGGCCTCTACTGGATATATATAGTCATACAACTTTTTTTCTACAACTGTAATTCCTACAGGTTTTTCCACTAACCAACAGATTACATAATTCTGCCCCTAGCACATAAAGTAGATCAAATAAATAACATTAAATAACTCATATTTAATTTTGATCAACATTAAAGTTATTTTTTCCATAAAAAATTTATATTTATTAAGCAAACTAATGGTCTAGTTGAATAATTTTGCATAAATAGGTAAGTACCATAGCCTGGGAAAACCCAGACCACTTCCGGCAAATTTAGATTTGCTCTGCAAGTGGGTCTGGCAAAGAGCCCATTGAAACCCATTTCCAATCCGTCGAAATCGCGGCACCAATCAGAAACGTTGGGGCGGGCTTTACACGATGACGACAGAGCAGAGACGGTGACGCAGATTTTGTACATTACAAAGATGGATGCCGCCGTGGAACATCACAACATCACTCGTTCGAATCAGCTATCGCGTCTGTTTCAAGCGATTTAAAAATGGTAATTTTCATTAACACAAACAGAGAATTGCTGAGAGTCTCAGATGTTTCTCCGTCGCTCTGCATACGTCATGTCATTCATCGCTCTGATTGGTTTTAGATCTATCCAATTGCGCCCAGAGCCATTTAAGCGACGTCCGTTGGTGACGCCCCTGTGGAAATGAATTGTCTATGGAGCTTTGCCAGACCCTAACTCAGTTACAACTGAGAGTGGTCTGGGTTTTCCCAGGCTATAAGTACCATATATCCCTAAACAAATCAGCATAAACGTATAGCTGAGAAGTAAAAAAAATATATATATCAACAAGCGTAGCGTCAGTTCTGGCATGTCACGTTAGTCAAGCTTGCATCAGCTGACTCTCAGCTGATCCACGTCTACCTATAGGAATGCGAGGCCTATCACTGTATACATGTATAAGCTCCTTCAGTATTATCAGCAGCTATTGCATTTCTCAGGAGCTAATTACCCTCCTCCATCCCCAGCTCCTCCTCTTGCCCAGTCAGGATTTGGCATTCTGTTTCCCCTTGAATCAGAATAAATTCTCGAATTATCTTGTACTTTAAAAAGCTTGAATTAATTATATTTGCATATATTCATGTTGGTTCTGTTCTGTTTACCCCTAGGAGGTTAATAGTACATTTTGTTGTCCCTTTTGGAGCTTGACAGTGTCCTCCTATTACCATCATTGTATGCAAAAGAGCAGACTGAATATTCTTCTAATTTTATGTTGTTGATTGTGTTCTAATAAAGTCAAAAAGGTCTTAAAGAACCATATTAAACAGTTTTGTGAGATCTTTATTGTGTGTTTGTTTTACTCGTGGCAGTCACATGAAAGGTGCATATTCCATGGTGACTGTTATTGAAGTGGAACATACAAGGTGAAGTTGAACAACCAATGTTTTAATATTAATATGTATGTCTCTTTGTCTTACCGGTTCCTGGAAATGTCTAGTAGGAGGGGCCGCGAACAGGAAACCGACTATATGTCATCCTGAAGGGGAGGAGTAGGTCTATTAAGAGTATTTAGACTTCAAACACATAAACATTCATGAATTTTAAGGTTTACTAAGTGGTAATGTAACTGGTTAACTCTGGGGTGGACAAACGCACCGGCGTTTTTTCACATAGCAGCAAAATAGACTTAAAATACTCTGTCATTTATGGTCATACAGACTTAAGAAATATGAAAAAATAAACTGTTAAATGTCTATTTTTTATGTGTACACTTACAATCTAAATAAAACACTGTGCTTTTGTAAAATAAAGAAAATAAACAGGGTGTGCTTTCTGCCTCTCCGTACACTTTTTTTTTGGAGCACGTCTCTAAACTCAGCGAATACTATTCATCCAGGCATGAGATATATCTTTATAATCATTTAAGTGTGTACTTTTAAATGATCTAATTCAAAACTAAATCAAATATTCTCTGTTTATGTAATCTGTATGAAAAAAGAGAGATGTCAGTCGTTCTCATTTCAGCTTATTAACTTTTAATGTGAACACACCCATGAGAGCGCACGCTATTCAAACGCAAATATTCTGAGGCAATACATGCCAACTGTGAACGCCCACATCAGCTTGATAAAACACATCAAGTTTAATCAGATTACTGTACTTGTTTACACCGTTTTACGACGCTGTGAGGAATAATACTATCTTAATAATAATCCTGGAAAATGTACCTCAGAAGTGCTGGTATTTTGAGAAGCAACGGATCCTGCTGAGGAATAGTAAGTTCTTTATTCTCTAGTGCTTTGTTTTAATTGCGATATGGAATAGTGTCTGTAAACGGCAAAAAGGCTGTTATAATTTGAATCGCGTTTCTGTGTGTGACTGAATGAACAGCTTTTACCAAACTATATTGATATACTGAGATGAGTAAAAATCGACTGAAATAAGTTGAAATAAAATGTATTTGTATAAGCAACGTATTAAACTGCAAATTAACATTTATAGCCTATGCCCTAATATATCATAAAAACGATAGACATATGTTACAGACGAAATATGAAATACAACATTTCGTTGACTATAGATTATTAAGTTTTTACTGTAAAATATACTGCGACATGAAATAAGCGTTTGTTCGCCAATTTCTGCTCATATGTTAAATATGATAGTATGTTTTGTCAAAAATAAAGTCATCAGCTAAGAAGTTATTATAGTGTTTGTTCCAATTTAGGCAATTCTTAACTATTTGATGTTCCTGCAAATTGTTGGCAAATTTAAATGAATTTGATTTTTTATATCATGTATGACTTAAAATTGTATGAATTTGCCTCGAAATCGGGAAAACATAAAATAGTAAAGTTTTCTCATGATATTGCGTTGGGTTTGGAACAACGTTTTCATCTTTAGGTGAGCTATCCATTTAAGACGTGTTGTATTTTGTGCTGATAAAAGTTACCATTATTAGCAAACATTTTGTTACTTAAAAAGGTAAAAGGTAACACCTTGTCAAATCACCTTATCCCCTCAGTGTTTCTGGCCTCTACATCTTTGGCTTTTAAATACAACAGATGGCCATGAACTATAAGAAATGACTTTGCAACGTGTATTAGGATAAATGTGCTTTTAGATTTCTAAAGAGCAATTTGTGTGGTATGCTTTTAGGATTAGGTGTCCTGTGACACAATGGGTGGTTATAGTCATGAGCAGAGCTACAAGTTGTGTCCAACGAACTTCTGAACTGCCGATCTCTGAGGGCACAGTGACAGTTCTAAGGAAATCTGGGACATGGTAAGCAGGGTGAGCGGTAAAAATCATGCCATTCTATTTAAAGCTGCATTCTTTTATCACAGGAAACTTTTCTTTCAAACTCCTTTCTATCTTCTAAAAGTCAGAATAAACACACTCACATGCAGACAAGAAAGCATAAGTGAGGAGAAAAAAGAAGAGAAATTGCCTCATTAATGCATCCGTCGTGCTGCCCTGAGCATTTTCCTTTTGCCTGTGCCCAGCGGGAGCCCTTTTTATCAGGCCAAAGGACACCTTTCAGAAGACCATTAGTGAAACAGGGACAGATGCACCCCAGCAAATTCCCCCCTGTCATGAAAGTGAGAGTGAAAGAAGAGGATAAAGCAGAACCCCACTTGGTTCGTCCGGCCAGGCGAAGGCCTGACCTTGAGGCAGTGGGCGGGCCCCCTCCGTAGGACGAAGTGTCAGGCCTGTCATCCGGGCACCATCCCGAGCCAAAAACTCCCCCTCCAGGTTAATGGCTTTTAGCTGTTGTTATCTGAAAAATGGTAATGGATGGCACCCCAGAAGCTGGAGATGCAATTACTCCCATCAGGATCCTTCTGTTAAATATGATTTGACCAATCAGCATAATTTGGACAGTTACGCATGATGGCCTTGGTAACTGGTTTTGCACCGATCTCACCCAGAGTGGCAAAGTGCACAGCTAATAGTGCACATGCCATTCAACAAATTGACATTTTCATCAGACGGAGACATCAGGATACTGCTAAACTCTGCTCTTAGGGGAGTGCAGGAGTAGAACAGGACTTTCTACCCTGACGACTCTGATTAAACTCCTGGACATTCAAATTAAAAATAATTAATGTCTCCAATAAATGTTGGCCTTGGAAAATTTCACCTGGCATGATGCACCAACATTAAAGATAAGGACGAAACAGCTTGCTTTAGAACACAAATGTGAAGTTTGGCATACAATGAATGTAAATGTGACCAAGGACCATCAATATTTAAATAATACAATATTATTTACAATATTATAGTAAAAAAAAAAAAAATTGCCATGAGAGTTAAATAACAATACTGCATTTCTTAAATAACAATACACTATTTTTGGTGCTTTTTGTAATTTTTGTAATTTAACAGTCCATGGTCCCCATTCACTTTCATTGTATAGAAAAGAACGACAGTAAAATGTCTGCTAAATTTCTCTTTTATGTTCCATGAAAGAAAGTCTTACAGGTTTGGAATGGGACAAGAAGGTGATGGAAGAGTTTTCATTTTTGGGTAAACTATCCTTTTAAGCTCCTGCTGATGTGAAGACCCATTCCTTCAGCCTTCATCATACCTGATAAAATCTTCCATCAGAAACAAACACCAGGGAAATAACAACACAAAAACTAGAGGAAAAAAGAAAAGAAAATTATGTTATTCTTGTGATATCAAATCTTGAGATTTCAGGAGAATTATGTTTCTCTCTGTTTACTCAGGGAAAACCCGGCTACTGTGGACGAGTCACTGTTTACTAGCC
This sequence comes from Phoxinus phoxinus, assembly GCF_949152265.1. NCBI lineage: Eukaryota > Metazoa > Chordata > Actinopteri > Cypriniformes > Leuciscidae > Phoxinus > Phoxinus phoxinus. Next base: position 11,079,690 of record NC_136897.1, read on the forward strand.
ATTTACAAACAACATTCTGCTTCAAATACAACATTGTGCATAACAAATTGGATCCATGTAAATTCAAGATGTGTAACCTGTAATTTTAAGTTTCTGTTACACTCTGCATTTGGTTCCATAAACCATATCGTTATAACATAAACCAAAGACTGACTGGCAAATAGTTTATTTGTTCTTTCTGCCATATGTCTCTAGAGACCACATAACAGGTTTCAGAAGACTGAATCATGTGGCACATGCTATTGATCAGATGTTGTTGTGAAGTCTACGCGTCCTTATTAAGTCTTCCTTTACCCTCTACACCCCAGTTCCTGTAACCCAAGAACCATCAGTTCAGTGAATGATTGCACCCTGGGGCCATACTGACACCTGGTCACAAGAAAACATAGATGAGGGATTTGAAGTTAAAGTCTGAGAGTTCGAAAGGAGAAGGTTACTCACAGATGTAGTAGTATTCGTGGCCTGGGCGAAACTCAAAGCCCAGAGAGAAGGGTGTGAAGAGCTGGAACTTCTCTGAGAACTTAAGGGGCCCGTTGGGACTCATTGGGCGGTTGCATTCCCAGCGCTTGAAGCCTTTCATGTGGTGGTTGCAGGTAGTGTAGCCGTCATAGTTGACCATAAAAAGGATGTAACGTTCCATGCGCTCCTGAGGAAGATGGTCCTCGTAGTGTGGACAGTAGATGTCCAGGTAGTCGTTGATGGCCACCTCCACTGTGTATTCACCATGCAAGAATCTGCAAAACAAACACAAACAACTTATTTGAGATTCACAATATTGCAAAATATCTCACAATGACAGGCCGAAGATTGAGAATGTAACATCTTTTAACACAAAACTCTTTTATCAGAAAAAAAAAGAAATTGCTAGTAGCTACTGTCACTCATGCTGAAGATATTCCCCGTGTTGTATGTGACAGGATGGGATTGGTCAAGGGGGATTTGGTGCTAAAGGCCGAACTGACTGGAATGACCAAGTGGAAGTGGATGAGCAGAGATTGACAGGGGTTCAGAAAGGGAAAGCCACTTCATTAAGAGTTTTCACACGGTCTGGCTTCAACCCAGCTCTTCTGAAATGAGTTTGCTGGCTGGGGCAATTTAGACACAAATTGAGCACCTGCAGGAAGGTACGACTCAAGAAACAGAAACAGCAGTCACTTGGCTAGAAACTGGGACTTCATATGCAGACAAACTACAGTGTGGATATACTGTGGACCTGAAAAGCATTTGGATGTTAAAGGGATAGTTCACCCAACAATCTAATTTTTGTCATTGTTTTCTCATCATCGCATCAAATTACTGGATACAGAAAAAAAACATGTTTTTGCTTGAAAAGTGAGGCATTTTTTTATTTACTGATATTGACAATACACATTTTCTACAAGTTAAGTATTTAATAAAAAAATTTTTTTTTTGATAGAATCTAGCCTTAACTAAATGCACATCAGGTTTTCAGCTTACAAGAAAACAAACACAGAACGCACAGATTGTGTGTGTGTGTGTGTGTGTGTTTGTGTGTGTGTGTGTGTGTGTGTGTGTGTGTGTGTGTGTGTGTCTGTCTGTCTGTGAGTTCTTCAGATCCTCTTTTTCTGTCCAGTGTGAAGATTACATGAATAAGATCTAACGTCTCCAGCCGAGAGACTCTAATGGTTTGTCACCAGTGCGGTTGACACACCTGCTCCATCCTCCATTCTCCACACCATCAAAGCAGTCCCCTTCACTATAGACACTACAGAATATGAGCCAGCAAACTCAAATCAAGTGTTCACACTATGAGAAGCCATACCAAGGCGCTTCATCCAATTTAACAGAATATCAAAGATGAGATGAAATCAGCAGAAATGCACTGGGTTAACAAAAGAGGTCTGTGCCAAAATCTAGAGAGATGCCTCTGTCTACATCCCTACTGAAATGGAAGCTCATAAATTACAGATTTGAAACATTCTAAATAGGCAGCAACTTGTGATTTATAAAAAATAAAAATAAAATACAGTTGATACTTATATAGGAGGGCCGTGACCGAATGGCTGCCACTCGACATTAAAAGCCCGCTCGGCCGCCCCGCAACCCGATGGCGTGACTCGCTCAGAAAAGACATCGACAGAGACTGGATGGGTCTGGCCAGGGACCGAAAAGCCTGGCGAAGTTGTTGTGGCCTGCGTCAAAAGACCGAAATAATATATATTTGTGTGTGTGTGTGTTATATATAAAACGAGGAATAACCATCAACTAAAAAGAATATTAAACTCTCCTTACATTTTGAATACATATGAGTGTACACATCTTTGTTTTCAACCATTATAAAAAAAAAACCCGTTTACATTTATTTTGTAAGCTAAAAAGTATTTTTAACAAATATCATGAATTATTAAAGTTTTTAGGAAGTCGCTCCACATGTCATTTCACAAGCTGATCTAACCTTGCCTTGCCATAAAAAGTTACAATTATTTGATGTTTCTTTATGTTAGTTGCACCACATTACATTACAAATGTTTTCCAAATACTAGTAAGCAGTGAATCAGTTTTGTTAAAACAAATTTTTTCAGATAAACAATAAACGATTATGCTAACTACTTGCTTTTTTTCTACTTGGTTTCTTTCCAAGAATTTCATTCTTTTAATGAGGCTTTTTTCATCATCATACTGCATTATAACAGTTGTAAAACCCTAACATTTTTCATCAAAATCTATTTAATTCAGAATTCAATTTATTGCATCCACCATTTATTTTTCACTACACTAACATTTTTCACAAAAACAATTTGTTGCTTTTTGAATTTGGCCAAAAGAAGGAGCATCAAACTGCCTATCTTTTAGAAAAGTATCTGCATTTGGAACGTCTATGAACCGGAGGCAGGTTTTGGAATGGAACTAAAGACCTAATAAAACCTCCTTCCTCAAAAAAGCAAATCACATGATACACAACGAAAATTAAAAAAAGCTTAACTTTGTCGACTGTGAGTGTAGTCTATATAAATCAGAACATTACATGGTCTTTTTTAGGGAAGAGAGGGCAGGGACAGGGCTAGGGGGTGAGGGGGCAGTAGGCAGGGGGTTTGGAATGAGATTTGGCATAAGATGACAGCTAATCTAGGTCTGGAATTACTGTCTCAGGGCCAAGCCAGGCCAAACACCAGCTGTAGCAGCACATGAAGCTCCTCCAGACATCTCCTTTCCTTAACATAGTGGCCGACAGAACAACCTCCTTCACACTGCATGACTTCCATATCCCTTTTTTGTCACTTTTTTTTCTTTGTCCATAAGCAATACTTTAAACCCCAGAGCTTATATAAACGGAAACATGAACTACATCACTGATGTTGTCCTAGTTCGCCTCGTAGCCAAAAAGCTCAATGAAACATAAAAAAAAGAACAAGAAATGTTCTTCTCATAGCACCTGAGCACCTCAAAATTTCTCTTCCTGGAAAGGAAAATGCTTAATTTTCTGCAGAGATGCGCGAACTCCACCTTATTTTCTTCTTGTGTGTTTTTGTGTCAGTTTGTCTTTTAATCACAGCTTTCCAGTAAACGATATCGAGAGCTCAGCGAAGAGTAATGGAAGCAGAACATCGGCATAGGACCCGCCTAATGTTTACGGAGCACTAAATTTAATCATCCTGCCAACAACAACAACAACAACAACGAAAAAAACATGTGTTAGCTGCCCTTTAATACAAAGGTGCGTTATCATTACTACACTTTTCTTGGGTCAGGCATATCTCTTTCAGATTGATATGGTGCATTATGCCTTAACAAATCGATATTAATGCCCCTTCCTCCCTTTCACTCCCAGATGTCATTAAATCTGGAGTCGTCGGCCAAATGATCCAACACACCGAGGCAACACGTCATTCCCTTTGATTCAAAAGTATCTTGTTATAAAAAATGACCTTACAGCCAGTGGCTTGTGGGTACAGGGTGGCGGAGGGAGGAGATGACAGATGGAAATATCAATAAGTGAGCCCAGAATGTTTAGAGAGAGCTAATGCATGCAGTTAGGTGAGCTCGCTTCATCAATCATACTGTATTCACCGGTCTACCTCCTCAAGTCCACTGAGCACAGTCCTGATCGGACCTCCCTGAACTCCTCCTCCTCCACTGCTACATCAACAGCTGATCTCATATAAAATCTAAATGAGCTGTATAGCCTCCAATTCTCAGTGTGATATTTTCATCATGTCAACAATCCAGATAGAACCTCAAAAAGGTTCTATAGTCTTATGCCAAAAAATAGAACACTTAAAATAAGTTTTCTTCTCAGAACTTTCTCCTAAGAAAAATCCCCTCAACATCACACATCTCTTCAGAAGATATTTCAATAATGTGGGCTGAAGTTTGTCAAGATAACCTGTGTAATCAAAAGTCTGGATGTATGAAATGGAAATGGATGTAATGGAAACTAAATGATCTGAGCAATGCTATCTACTTCACTTATTTTTTATATTATAACTACAAAGGTATCAGTAGATTCTGCAATGCAAGGCAATGTTCCTCAAGTTCTCCTGAAAATAAACACAGGAACAGATCTGAACCTATAATGTAACATCTGCATTTTTAAATTCTAATAAACCAAGAGGCCAACTCAACACAATACAGCAAATAATGGAAGTAGGTTTCTTTGCAGAAATTAAGGTGACGCAAAAAAACTATTGAAGCATATTTATTTTAAGGCTGATCAACTTTTCTTCATGAATTTAGTTTCAGATTTAATTGAATTCTAATGTGTGCAATCAGCAAGGATGTAAGACATCCTAGAAAGTGCAACACCTGTACTAAGTTTTTTGCTCTTCCTATCTGGAGAAAATGTACAATGTATGCGTGCAGAAATCCAAGTCTGGATTTTGGGGCTCTTTGGGCTTTAGTTCATTCTCCAGCCTCTATCATTTCAACAGGACATCAATTAATCAGACCAAACCACTCTCGTTTGGCGTGTTTAGAAGGAGGGTGACTCTCTGAGTGAACTTTCCTGGCGGTTGCGGTTAAAGAAGGGGTTTGAAGTGCTGTGATTTACGTCAGTGTCTGGCCGGCAGAGAGCTCTCAGATCCAGATTTCAGAACTTCCTTTAGTAAATGTTTGCCTGCAGAAGAGCCTGTTTTCCAGGCCCATAGTAGGAAGCATCTTTAAATGGAAGAGGTTAAAACCAAGAAAGCAGATCAAGATAAGATGCTCCTGGTTGGTACAAACAGAGCCACTTTGACTATTTGAGCCTTAAATGTGTGTCTCTCAATGTTGCAATGTTTCAGAATTGGATTAATGAAGTGGACAAGTGGTTTTGAGTATTTTATAAATAAAACATCTATGGATTATATTTCTACAACCACCGAAGGTTGGGGTCGGGCAGGGGTCTACCTCTATACAAAGTCCAGCTGTCTGCAAGGAGAGAGAAATGAGAAAACACTGTTCGTCCTTAGAAAGCCATAGACTCTAAACAAGTCATTAATTATATCTTGAACCAAACCTTGCCACATAGCAGATGCAAGTTATGTCAGGTCAAACACAAATTATGAGTATGTGAAGGTCTTCCCTCATTTAGAAGTTCTTGTTGGTTTTGTCTGTCCTGAACCTTTAGTTGAGTTGCAGCCAAAGCAAATATGTGTGTTTATTTTGCAATTAACCAATGACCTGGCCATTATAGTTTAGGGCAAATAAAACTGGCTAATAACCTGGCACATGCCTCACACACTTTGGCGTAATTTCCCTTCAAATGCAACACTACCTCCAGCGTGCTGCAGGGCTATATGCTGGGCCCGCATGCGTTGTATGCCAGTGTTTGTCTGCCCTCCCCCCTCAGTGCAGCATAGAGTTTAGCATGAGTGTGTGTTTGTGTACATGTGCGCGAGAATGGCCCTTTGTGCCGACGGCTCTGGGTCTGGAACCCATTTCCACATGCTCAGCTTGGGCTTGGTCTGTGGACTACCTCTCCCCATGTGGAACATGTTTATTGTTCTTTGTGTCAGGCAGACGCCGAGACCTCTGCGGCCCCCTCTTCCCTCCACATCTCCCCGCAATCTCTCCTGTTATTCCAACTCTGCTTGAACAATTTTTCTATCACAGCATTTATGCAAACGTTATCCCAGCTGACGTTCAGCCAGGGCTTAAAAACGTTGTCAGGGGAGGAGGGTGGTTGAGAAAAATGAAACAAACAAAAAAGAAAAAGAATAGGAATAGCCTCAGAGGACAAAACACATGTGCGTTGTGTGAGAGAAAAAGTAATAGTTGTTTTGTGCTTCTTTTTTATCCCTTCTTTAACGCAAAGTTATACTTTCAGATGTGTAGGTCTGTATGTGTGTAATTATCCAGGTGCTGTGTGTTTTCTCGAAAGGTCCATGTCCACATCCACCTTCTCTTCACATGGCGTCCTCATTTACTCTGGGCCATCATTAGATAAAAGTGCCCCGTCCTTGCGGGGACACTTGGTTAATTAGATTTTTATGCCTCAGCCAGCTGTGTAAGACCTTTTAGTCACTGAAAGACAGTGGAAGAAAATAGAAGGGACCAGTGTAGTCCGGCAAATGAAAAATCAGCAAACAAATCTGTGTTCTATCATCAAAGCAGAACAAAAGCGAAAGCAGCAGTGCTGGGATGCTCTCTGTCATTGTACTGTAGCTCTAATAGGCTGCTAATGGAGAAAGTTTACACACACAGCGGCTTCACAACCTCAGTTCAGCTCTGCATGTTTACATCCTTGTATGTAGGAACTGCTTATACATATAAATAAATAAATGTAACTTTTAAATTGGGTTGTTTGCCTGTAATCAACCAGAACAGTATAGAAGTAAGAGGGAAAAGGATCAGGAAATTGCCTGAGACGGATTCAGATTCAGGTCACATGTGCACATATTGTAGCATGAACAATGCCATGCATCCAACATTAAGCTTTTCTGGATGAGGACACACAATTATTCTGAAACGGATTCAATTATTTAGAATTTAGAATAATTTTAATGATTCTTATTTATATACAATGGAAAAGGTTGAGTTTAAGTAAAAGTTTAAGACCACTACCATTAGTGAAAATTAGGGTTGCATTGATATTAAAAATGCTGTCTGATACTGAAACTTATTTTTAATTATAACTGATAAATATTACAACTATTACAATTATAACTATTACAAATATTACAGCTTTATAAATGAAATATAAAACAGTAAACCCACATGTGAATATAGGCATCACACAATTAAAATGTAACGTAATAAAAATAGATATTATTTTAGAAATCAGCAAAATATAAACAGTCTTTATTTTTTAACTGAGCGTTAAATGGCAAAAAAATAAATAAAAAAATTGCATGCACAATTAAACATCTAATATTGGACGATACCAATAAATAATATCAATAAATGTTCTAATTCTGACAAATAAACTATATACTCTATTGTCTAAAATATTGTCAAAAATATATTGCATATATACAAAAATATATATGTTTACAGAAAATGTACAATAAAATGTACAATATAAAATATTCATTATGCATTTTACATCATAACTTTTCAGTTTTATAATGTGTTGTACACATTTTCAAAGTTGTCTCAGATACTTGTACGCCACTGTATTTATAATTTTTCCCCCTTTCAAATGAACTTTTCTCAAACTTTATGATAAATACTGTTGTTAGGAGTTGAGGATGTCTGGCATTTATTTTAAATTTGCACGTTTGGATCTCATCGTCACCACAAGCTCTGACGGTGAGTGTAATGAGGCTTCTGGGATTTAATGGCTCAGTTAAGAAACTTCCTCATATACCTGCAGATTCCTGTTGAGAAGACACTCTGCATCCCGTCTTTATCCCTCACCGCCCCCCAAAACACACACTGCCTAAAACAATGCTCACCGGTCGTTCCACTTTCAACAACACACAACACTTAAAACACTACAAACCACCCACGACACTCACAGACTTCCTACAACACACACACTCTCACCCAAAATACATATTCTTCTGAGTGAAGAAACTATGTATTTCCTCCCAAATCCAACAAAAAACAACAATCTATCTGCAGGGTTGTGGAAGCAGGAAAAAAGCACACATTTGTAGGCCTGTGTGTGAGCGAGAGGAACAGCAGTAGTTTGTGGGTGGTAATGGCAGACGAGAGAGATTAAAAGGGATTTTTCTGGCACACACACCTTGAAAACAAGGTTTACCTGAAGCAAAAACACACTTACACCATCACACAATACACTGAAAAAACTGGTGTTGGATTTACTTTGAAACAATTTTCACTCAAAAATTGCTAAATTTCACAAATAATTCGATAAAAAGCAAGTACCACATTGAATTAAACTTATTTTTTTTAATGTTTCTAAATCGCTCTACTTCAAAATACTCAAAGTGCCATCTGATTGTTTTTTCTAAAATTAGCATTTTTATCAAGCCCGTATATTTAAGTTAAGTAATTTAACTTTAATGAAAATTAATAGGTCATTTTCATTGCCATTGAAGTGAAATAACTGAACATAAACATACAAGCTTGATAAAAATGATCATTCTAGAAGAACATTTCAGATGGCACTTAGAGGCTTAATATATATATATATATATATATATATATATATATATATATATATATATATATATATACATTATTCATATATATATATATATATATATATATATACCATAAACATATTTACTTATTTTAGAAATTATATTAATATAATACAAAAAATTATAAAACAGCTGCTCAAATTCAAACCACTTATTTTCATTCTGACACTTTCATCAATAGTGAGAGAATAATGCAAACCAAACAGGATCCTAAATTATCATAAAATTTAAAAGTATAAGTAAAAGTTGAGACATTTTAAAATATAACACACGTTTACCCGCTCAACTGTATGTACAAATAAAAAAGGTGAAACATGGAAAACATACAGAGAGGTTAAGTGCAGTGTTAACCCTTTTTACCTTAGCCATATAATAACTTGCAGGTTAAATACAATGTGTATGTCATGGCATACTACCAGATTACTGCGATTAAAGGGAATTAATCCATTCTCTTTGCATGTTACGTCCTCTAGAGGGCTGCTGGGATCTGCGCTGTCTGATTGTGAGTGCTTTTCTGCATAGTGTGATAGCATGCTGTTTTTCTCATCATGGGGTGAGTAAACACCTGTCTTAGAAAATACACCATCTCAAACAAACAAACAAGAGCGCTGTGAGATACTCGACAAGTGGGGCAGGCTCGAGCGTACTGGTGTATACATGCATGTAAGACTAAACACACATGCATATGCTGTAAACTTCACACACACACACACACACACACGTTACCCATCACAGAAAACTTCCTGCATTTTTACATTTAAAAAAAAACATCAACACACACACTATAATACCCTCTGCCTAATTGTCACTCCCATAACTAACACACACAAAAAAAGAGTTTGAGAAGGTGTCTACCTCTCGGCGTAAAAAAAGGACTGGGTTTGTCAGAGGGCATCAAACTGAAAATGATGGTAATGCCATGTACTCTAAAGCTAAGTGTATCACCCGTCCCACTCTCCCTGACCTGCCCTCTTTGTCTTTTTTAACACCATTAGCAAAGTGCAGTGTAATAACGTTATAAGCCCGCCCCGGCCGGCAGGAGAAGGATTGGGTGACGGACTCTCATCCACTCGCCGCTCTCATCTTGCCCGGCTTCTTTTAAAAGGGATTGATGCATTCTTTTCTTTCTCGCCATTTACACTCAGTCAAACATCTTGCATTGAATCATTTCCCCTAAAAGCAATAGCAACTGTTCTCCATGCTTTCCTTGAGAGAAGAAAGTTTTTAAAAAGACCCTCAACATGATGTGCTAACCCAAAAATGTACTTTTGTCTAACTAGTTTTGTAAAAAGAAAAAGAGCCATTGAGTGTAATCTGCGGCTTCTTTGGTCAGAATGTCTGCTTCTAGCTAACAAATGAAAATGAGATAAAACAGCAGGAAACATGATAAACCAAACAATGTGTTTTTGTATGCGTGTTCACATGAGAAAGATCATCCCAAAACATCTTATAAAAAACATAGGATATTTGTATTTATTCTATGAAAGCCATAAGCAATTAGCAGTTTTGCTAACTTCTGCCATTTTCTAAACTTCAACCCAAAACCCTGACAAGAGACATCTGGTTCCAAAAAATATATTTCTCCCTTCAACTTGATCTGTGTCTTTTGACAAAATGTTATAGGGTGAATTTGGGTAAAGCGGACCATCAGGTAAAGTGAGCTGTTTAACCTTGACTGTGCTAAATGGGTTTGCACTTTCAGAGCATAACAATGGTCTTTACTTAAAGAGACAATTTATTTGAATTATAAAATAGTTTGGGCTTATGCAATTGACAATTTGGGAGCACGTCATAGTTACGTCACTGCAGTTGCGTGTGCATTATTTTGGCAGAAAAACAGTGGTAAAAAGTGGAGGAAAACAGGCAAGATCCACGGAATAAGGAAACATATTCCTTCTTTGCCTTGCATGGATGTCAGAATCTTGGATGCAAAAAATTGTCTTTTCTTTTGTATAGATGCTGGGTTTTTCCACAAGGTATACAAATATGTCCAACCACGGAAATGTTGGCCATTTAGTTGGATCCTTGACCCATAGTCTATATGACTGAGTATGGGTCAGGAAACTTCCCCCCATTGCAGTTAGCTTAATTGTGTACGACAACTAAAACCATTAAAATAATAAGTTGATGTATCCATGTTGTAGATATTTTTGTAGATATATCTACTTTGGCTGCTACTGCAGAACTGTCACTTTCTGCCACAGATAGGCTCTGCCCACAAAAAAACGTCATTGTTTACAATGTTCTATATGACACTGGTGTGTGTGGCCTCACCTCCAAAGAGGACTCCCTCATGGTGAAAGGTACAACTTATACGGCTGCTTACTAAATGTAAAAAAAATATTATTGTGACAGGTCCTGTTTGTTTCTTACATTTAACATTGAATAAAAAAATATATAAAAAAATGTGTTAGTTATCTTGTAAGGTGTTTCAATACTGGTGGCCTACTTGAAAAGTAGAAAGGACAAAAAGGTAAAGGGCAAGTGGGATTCAAGTAAAGTGGGCTACCTTAAACCTTCGGTAATTAGTTAATTAAATAAATTGAGATTCACTGGTTATTTTAAATGTATAATTAACTTTTTTTTTAAACAAAAACGAGTGTGCAGTCAGGATATTCAGGTCAGAGGTGGAAGAAAGGAAAGAAAGAGCAGAAAGGTAAGTGAAAATCAGATTCATTAAAGGGTAACTAAACACTAAAACAACTTTTTTTAGTTAATGATCTGTAATAATGGAGCTTCATAAATGCTGTTCATTGATTCAAGTAAATTTTTTGACATTTGGGTATAAAGTGTTTTAATTTTCAAATATATGGTGTAAAAGAGTGCTGCCCGGATGTCCGGTTAAACGGAATCTCCTTTAGTAGGGGTTCTCTGTGACGTAGGGAACTATGTGACGGTACTCTGTCACGCCCTTGGTGCAAGCTCACCATGCCCTTGGCAGCCCCTGGTATAAAAGCATCTGGTTCCGTCAAAACTAGGAGTCAGGAGTTGGAATTACGAGTATTGAAAGCGATCAGGATAGCGTATATTAGCATCTAGTTAGCATAGCATTTATATAGTTATTTAGATTATTTTGTGTAGCCTAGGTAGTTAATTAGCATAGTTGTTTTGTTAGAAGCATAGTTCATTAGTAGCATAGTATTGCATCAGTTAGGATAGCGTAGATTTTTAGCATTAGCTTTATCTGTATTTAGTACAGTGCTTAGGATGGTACATAGGTTTAGTGTTGCTGGTTGCAACAGCACTGCTGGACTGCATAACTTTCCACCAGACTTGGAAATTAGGCGCCAGTCCTTGCATGCACTTGGCCTGGAAGACCGTGAGTTCCCGCCTATCGCTCGAGTGTGCAATCTGCATTTTACGCGGGATTGCTTCTCCAACGCAATGGAGTTGGAGATGGGCTTCTCCAGAAAGCTTGCGCTGAAAAGCGACGCAGTGCCAAACGCTGCTCTTCCTGCATGAACTCCACCACCGCAGCGGCGTCATGATGTGAGTGAGAATATATTTTTAATCACAATTTATGTTCCTTTCTATTAGGCTAAAGATAACCCTCTGGTGTCGACAAATGCGCCGGCGCGTTTTGCTGGATAATTTTTTCACATAGCAGCAAAATATACTGAACGTAATAGTAATACAGCAGCTGTCAATTAATCCGTCATTGCAGGTCTCAGGTGCCCGCTCAGCCCCGCCCTCGGTTCGTCCCCTCTGTCTCTGCTGGGCTCTGCCCACTTTTCCAGCATTTTTCAAATATTGCCAGTGGGTGGAGTCAGGCTCTGACCAGGGGTTTAGTTACCCTTTAAGTTGAATCTGTAAAGTGAAGAAGGGATTAGAGGAGCAATCACAATTAAAGTTAATTTAAGGTGTTTAGAAAGAAACGGACTGACATTTTTTTAACAATACGAGTACATTTTAAATGTTCCTCTTATTCAGTTTTTTTTAGTTCATGTTCATCAATATTCTAAATGTAATGACAACAACATGTTCTATCAGTTCTTTTGAATTTTACTCAGAGCCTAGTCTATATGTTTTGGGGTTTTCTAAATACTGCATGTTGTTCAATGTGTTTGTTTGGTCTTAAAAACGTGTTTTAATAATAAATTATTAAGATTGTTAATTTAATTTATTGACACAAATTGAAAAACATTGCATTATATATGTAATTTTACTGTAAATACTGTCCGAATACAACCCTGAACAGGCAGAGATGAAGGAACAGTGCTGAAATGGTCTTTCGTTACGTTTGAATTCTCCGCTGTAAATCGATCTCATGCATACTATGGCGCAGTGATTGGATTGAACGAGCTGTTTCTCATGAGTAAATGCAGAGAAGCCTCAGAACCGGATGACGTGGAATCGTGCTCTCCAGCCCTAGCAGCCAATCACACACTCCTGATGCACGCTTCTACCTCAGATTATGTGACGTGGCTTCAACCCGGAAAAACACAAAAATAACCAATTTCCACTTATTGGTAAAATGTACAGTATGAGTGCTTTTAGTGTTTTCTTGATTCCCCATGTTGCTTTTCTATTGTACCGCCTGGTCATCAGAATATTTTAAGCTAAAAACAGATTTTGATACTTCAAGTAGATTAGTATATAGACATATCACCTGATGTAATATACAATAGGGTTATAAGTTGCTAAATATACGCACATGCAACAATACACCATACCATAATCACTGTATTTTATTACCACGGCTGCCAGTTTTGTTTTGTTTTTTTACAGTCAATTTAAAAGGATAGTTTATCAGTAAACTAGTGTTTTTTTTCTTTTCCATCTCTAATTTTAATCAGCACATTAAAAAGCTAAGGGACAAGCAAACCCCGGATGCATTCCGCATGGGCATGCGGGCACAGTGAGCTGGTAGGTGAAAGTGAAATCCATCCAAACGTTCAGGCAACATTCTTTCATAGCAATTACAGAGGGATAATTTCTTAGATAACCATCAGAACTTGCAGAGTCATCAAGACCTGTGTGTTTTTATCCCCACTTTAACCTACATCAGGTAATGTGGGCCACGCCCCTAAAAAACCCAACGGTCGAGCATGTTTGGGAGTGCGCGCGATGGGTCGGCTCAGGTGGAGGTCTGCCAGCTCCGCCCGCAACCTGAGCCTTGTAATGACAAGGGCCGAGACAAAGCAAGCAGTGTAGTCACCATCCAGCTCCCAGGCAAGTCTCCCAGATGTGAGATAAAAGATACAAGCATGGAGACAAAGTTATCTGCAGCCTGCATCGGCCAGTGGGGAAACGGGAAACCTGAGCCTATTGAGGCGACTGGATCAGTGTGTCTAAAACGCCCACAGGAGTAGAAGACGGTAGCAGTGCGGTGCAGCCCCCTGGGTGGAGAGGGCCAAAACACAAGTAACCCAAGCCCAGACTACCGCCCATTTCCCAGGATCCCCATCCTCCACACCCCCAACCGCCATCCCAACAGGGTCTGCTTAGGTTTTCTTTTCCAAACACTATTCTACAGTGATGAGATGACAGACTTGGCTAGGAGATACGTCTGTTGTCACCAGACTCATCCACTTCTTCTTGCCCTTTTATGTAGTCATGCATTAGCTGTGTTTTTCTTTGTGAAAGGTGACAGAGTGAGAATGGATCCCCGTGGAGACCCCTCGGTTTCTGTTGCGGTCAGATCACAGGGCACAACCTTTTTATGAAAGGAAAGATCAGAGGTTTATAATGTCAAGCAAAAATGGCGAGCTGGAAAATGCATGGAAAGGATATGTAAACTATGTAAAAAAAAAAAAATCATCCTAATGCTTCTATCTGAGCCAGAGAAAATATGGCCCTCTCTTTAAAGGGCTATTTTATATTTCTTACAGAGCACTGAGGCGGCCAGCGCTGATGAAAAGGGCGAGTGCTTAGCCGACAGAGGTAATGCATTTTTCATGACCTTGTACATGACACGTCTACATTTACATTTATGTTCTTAGCAGATGCTTATGAAACTGGCTTACAATAAACTGCACAAATCATGTTAATGGTTATTCCTGCTGCATGCTAGGCTATGCCTTACAGCGAAAACGAAACATAATACAACCTAATAATTTCAAATGACCAAGATTACAAATAATATCAGATTACTGCTACAATAATACATGCCCAGTGTATTTTACACATGGGTTAATGACATATAAGGCACCCCCCAAAAAAATAAATAATAATAATTTAAGAAAGACTGAAATTCAAGAAAGACTTAAAATTTGAAAATTTGAACCAAGTAAAAAGTAAAAAGTAATTCAATATTTACCCAATTATATTTTGCACTTTGAATATGTGTTTTTTTATGGTAAATTGTCTTTATTTATTACAAATATTATGAATTAACAATTCATAAATGTCAAACCACATGAACCAACCTTGTATTTTCATAAAAATGTAAAATTATATTTTAAGAAATTGTATTGACCTTGACACAAAGTCATGAAGGTATACTTTCTTTGATACCGCATTCCCCTCCATGTTTCTGCATGTTGGTTGTCCATTTTGTGGAAACAATATTTGTAATTAGGCTTTTTTTCTTCATTTTGATTACCGTATATGCTCTCCAAAAAAAAAAAAAACTTAAAATATAAAAATCATGCTCATCATAGAGGATGTTTATTCGAAATAAATTGTAATGTATTTTTGAATACTTAAATAGACATTATGAGAAAAAAATTTAGTCATGTCATTGACCCTAATGCTACAGATGAGTCAATGATGAGTAAATTCAACACACTAGGGATGGGTATTGACACACATTTTATGATTTGATTAGATTCAATACTGGTTGATTGGGACGTCTATCAGGTACAGTACACAGAAAATATTCTCAAGGAAAAAAATATCTCTCAACTATAAACTATACAGAGAACCCCAGTTGGTACATATTAAATTACTATAATAATTTAAATTACTATAATACATTTTACTATAACATTAAAACTTAACATTAACTGATTTGTTTATGGCTACATACATTTAAATTACACAAACGTTTTTTTAAACACAAAGTCTTTATAATAATGTTATAATCAGTTATGTCAGTTTTTTGTATAGTTTCTATGTCATGTTTCTGTCATGTTTATTTGTACTTTATTGTAAAGCGACCTTGATTTTTTTCTAAAAGGCGCTATATAAAATAAACGTATTATTATTATAACTTTTTTAATGACAATTATGTTTCAACTAATTTTTTTAAATATAGGTGACTGTCATAAAAAACGTGATGATAAAACATACATTAAATACAGAGCAACAGGTTAAGTGAAGATACAATTCATATGCAATATAGAGCATATATTAAGCAAATTGCTCCTTACTAGAGTTTTATTTTTGTCTAGCTGACTAATGAGTTTAGAATTAATTTTTAAGAAGTCTTTTCACGGTTGAAACACAGATTGAGCGATTATGAGACATTATACAGACTTTATTAAGCAGGTAAGTATTATATCTTTCAACATGCCTTCCATTGTTCATTCATGTTTTTTTCGTGCTGGAACTAGTAAAGAGAAAGAGATGATCAGTTCACGTGCGATCAGTAGTGCCGGTTCACTTGTACTGAGGCTCTACAGCGATCATTCACAGCACATTAAAGAGCAGCAAAGTTGTATTTATTGTTTGACATTTCATAATAGAATTAACATAATTTGAAAGCAGAGACATTGCTTCATTTCAGAAGTAACAAAGCACAAAGCTTATTGCAATTTATTTGATGGGAGGCACGCTATAAAGTTTTGTTAAACCGACTAAAAGATTGATTCTTGGGTCTTAATAAATAATATCGGTTCATCAAAATGAGAAATTATTCATTCATAATTCATTAATTTGATTAATAAATCAATATTTTTAACCCATCTCTACAACAGCATGAAATGAGCAGTATTTAAACAAGTACAGTATTCCATTTGAGATCTGTTGCAAACAAATAGTAAAGATGTGTGACTTAAGGATTTGTTGGATGTACTGTAGTAGTAGAATAAGTTTTCCATTATAAAACGGATAGTTCCGGTCCTTGATTCTGATTGGTTGAGCCGCGTTCAAAGCCGTTGTAAATGACTCGTACACAAAAAATGACTCAAATGTAAATGACTCAAACAAACATACACCTGTGACCGCATTACATTAATATTACTGCGCACCTGCCGTTTGTGATTCTTTGTTACTGCATGTGTTGCTTGGCAACCTCTTTGGAACTACATTGCTTGGCGGAGGAATAACTGTGTTAACACTTTATATTTTTTTTGTTGCTGGAGTTTATTTTATGAATAAAATAAATATTAAAATGAATATTTTTATGGAGTAACCGTTTTTAACTCTGTTAACTCGTGCCTAACAACGCCCCTTAGCTGTTCTAAATTCACTGTAAAACACGGCTTTGCGGGGCTTATTGCTTTATTTATCCAGAGATGTTCCTCACTGTTCAACCAGTGAGGACAAAGTATGATGGTTTTGGACCGGATCATGCTAAATTCCTTCATGTGGAAGGAAAGAGGGATTAGAAACCTAAAGTGGCTGGGCTGGTGTAGACAGATTTATGAAGGATTGAAAGTATAGTAGGCCAAGCAACTAGCAATAGTTTCAACCAGGAAGAGTGTCTTGAAATCTACCAGATATTGGCAGAGAGCATCTGAGGAGAGCTGTAGAAGAAGTGAACCTCCTTAAAATGGAACAAAAACAAATCCCAGCAGCAGTATTTTAGACTGATTCTGGAGTAGTGTTACAATGCAACAGGATGCAACACAGTGCATGGTTGCTTCCAATGTAGCTGGAAGATTGATTGTTATGCGGGTGATCTAGTTATATAGTGAGGATATTATTCCACCACCTGGTCACTGATGTCGGTGGTTGCTGGTTCCAGACCAGCAGGATTAAGGAGATGATGTGGAGCAAATTTTTCCTGCAGAACCACCAAAAGGGGTAAAAGAAGGAAGGAAAAAAAGTCCTAAGGCCCTTACTGTCAACAGGACACTACTACCAAGCAACTCTCTGACGTCCCTTGTTTGCCTTTGTAATAGTGCTCTGTAAAGGCTTTGGAATCAAAGGTGTGCCTGGATCAAAGCAAAACTCAGGCCATTTTGAGCAGCCGGCACATAAAGCGACACTGTAAGAGAAGGAGGGGGTGAATGGAACATGTTCCCAATTCTGAGTGTACACTAGGAATGGGCTTTTTTTTTGGTCAATTTTTCCTTTCGAGTATCGATAGCTCAGTACAAAAAGTTCTCAAATTATTTTTAATTAGAAACAATACTGAAATATACTGTGAAAATATGACAAGGAAAAATTACTGAAAAAATAATACAAATAATGAATATAAAAAAAACATGTTTTTGTAAAAGAAACATCTAAAATAATTATTTTAAATAACCAAATCATAGTCATATTGTCATTTCAGCTGGTGAGCTGAAGCCAAAGAGTGAATGATGACCGGTAAACTGAAATGCTTTTCTAGTGGGTTAATTAATTCAACCAAACACATCCTATGGGATTAGTCAGATATATATACAACATAAATGTAATAGTACAACTTACATCTGGACAAAAGAGCGCAAATACACAAGTGAAGTTGACTGCGCTAGTCAGAATACCCAACTCCCGTTAGATGCGCTCTTCCCATAATAGCTATAATAAGGGCAGTTAAAGCACCGCCCAAAATTTTACAGGGTATATGCAGGAATCCTGAAGTTAATTTCAATACCTTTTTAAGACTTTTTGAAGACCTTCTCAAAATATTTTAAGACCTCATCGCCACTTCAAGTTAGGTGTGGGTGATATGGCAAAAATATCATATCACGATTTTTTTCAGGAAAATCACGATTCACGATTTTATCACAATTCCTTTTCATGTTGGTTTTACTATTTTTCAAGTGACTGAGCATTACAGCCAAACTAATGTCCCTATTTTAAAAACAAAGCCTTAGGTAACAAAATATAAAATAAAAAGAATGACAGACATTAAAGGTAGGGTAGGTAGGATTTATATAAAAACTTTTTACCAAATTTGATTAAACTTTCTATATATATCAATGCATAATTAAAATGTAAGTACTCTGATAAAAAGAGTATAAAAATCGAGTGACTCTAGACCGTTTAATCTTCATTAAACACAGCTCATTATTTCCATTCGGGACGAATCACAGGATTGGCTTGCGCGACTGTCACTCTCCGTCGCCATGACTACCGCCGCTATTACTGGCTCTGCCCACGTGCGCGCAGTCGCGCACCCGTTTTTAGGTGGGAGTGAATGGAATTAATGAGCTGTGTTTATTGAAGATTAAATACACTAGAGTCACTCGTTTTTTTTACTCTCTATTTCAGAGTACTTGCATTTTAATTATGCATTGGTATATAAAGACAGTTTAAACAAATTTGAATAAAAGTTTTTTTTAGACAATTCTAACCTACCCTACCTTTAAGGCCAAAGTGGCGAAGATAAAAAATCTGTCATTTTCTTTGTTATTAAAAATTAAGAACAAAGATACACATACACAACTTAATATACAAATGAAATAAAAAGTGCTTTATTTTTCCAGCTACAGGTGTATTTAACAGCATTGAAGAAAGTAATTAAATGAACAAATATGAAAATAAAACACAACTTAGACTTCACTGTATAAATTGTACATTAATTCTTATTAAAGCTACTATTAAAGTTCTCAGTCAAGAGCAGTGAGTGATTTGCTCTTTGTATTTTGTTGTTTTATTAACAGGGATAGTTCTCCAAAATGTTTTAATTGTCATCATTTACTCTCTCAAGCCATTTCAAACACGAATAAGTCTCCCTCTTCTGTTGAAAATAAGTTATTTGGAAGAATGTGGGTAATCAAACAGTTGATGTACCCCAGAGACTTCCATAATAGTTTTCCCCCACTATGGAAGTCAATGGGGACCAGCAACCACCCGGTTAGCCACACTCCTCAAAATATCTTCTTTTGTGTTCAGCACAAGAAATAAATTAATACAGGTATGGAACATCATTAGAGTGAGTAAATAATGACATAATTTTTATTTTTGGGTAACTATCCCTTTAAGGACAAGCGGCAGCATGTTTACTATTAGGGCTACTGTCACTTTAAGATCTGCCCGGCAGTGCCCGCGACAAGTCTATACACACATTTGTCAAGCAGATTTTTTCCTTAATTTTTTTCTACTGTTCTTTCACTTTAGACATAACCAACTTTGTTTATGTAAACCTTGTGTGTATTTGACCGTATTAGCGCAATACGCCTCGAAAGATAACTTAGTCCAGTATCAGGCGCTGTGTTAGACAGGCTTTAGTGCATGTGCGCGTCGGGTGTATTGGGCTCAGAAAAGCGCCTGTTAGAACAGCGCATCAGCAGCGAATGACATGTTTAACCGGTAAGGCTTTAAAGCACATGCAAATAATTAATTTTTATGAACTACAGTGTCCCGTTCCTCTGCATTTCATGTGAATATACGTCGCGCTGTACAGTATGTTGAGACGGAGGCGCCAGAACTGCAAACTGATGGAATGCACGATCCTACGATATTTCTTCAAAAAGCAGATCGTGGAGACATTTATCATCCACAATCAAAAATCATGATATCACACACCCCTACTTCAAGTTCTAATCAGCAACAAACCTTTAACTTAATAAACAGTTGTTTGTGCCATGTAGAGGACGATGACACATCACCTAATAGTTTTAGTTTTTTTATTTAACATCACCTAACCGCGCGTTTCGCAAAATATGTGACATCACCTGTATGCAGCGATCTGATCTCACTGACCGACTACGCCGTTGTTTTTTATTAGTAATGGGGAGGAAAATAAATATATTCATGCATACTTTTTGGAGTCAAACTCTTTGGACAAAGCTTGAACAAAATGTAATACCTCATAAAATCAAGATTAAGACTTTTTAATACCTTTTAAGGGCCTTAATTTTCCCGAAATGGATTTATCAACTTTTAATACTTTTTAAGACCCCGCGGACACCCTGTTTTACCTAAAATCAAACCATTTCACCCTTTAGAACTCTTCAGGGCTCGATGTGCAGCAGCTGTCAGCTGTTATTGGTTAAGCTGAGTGAGAGAGAGTTGGATGTCATGGAAATAAAGACAGCCAGATCAGCTTCAGTGTAACAGGCTACAGCTCAGTGCCACATGCTACATGAAACCCAACCACAAAGTCGCACAATGTCTAGATCTAGTCCAACCTTTCTGAACTCTTCCTGAACCCTTCTAGGCGGAGCACCAGCATGGTACAACAATGCACTTTATGGCTTGAACATGATACTACATGATACTGATTCTGGTACACCTTTGGCACGCTGAAAGCAAGAGTTTGTGTTTGTGAAACAAAATTGTGTTTCACTGATTAAAAATTAGTGTGGATCCGTTTAGAAAAAAAAAAGAACAGACCAACTAAGATAAGAGTTGACAGAGCAAGTCTAAATCTCCAGCTAAACATAAGCTTGAAGTATTTTGCTAGGGACAAATCTCTCTCTCAGAAGCCTGCGCTAGTCGTCCAAGCTGGGGGGACTGAATCCATCAGCGAGCCAGACGGCAACTAGGCTGATGGATCGATGGGGGCCATGACCTCCAGCTTTGCACCCTGTGAAGCTGGTTGAGAGTGACAGTCAAGATTTACCCATCGATTCGGGTTGACAGAAGTAAGGAGCACACGGAAGAATGAAAGGAAGAAAGCGATACATTTGGCTCTCTTTGTTTGTCAAGCCTCTTTTGTGAATTTCAGCTTCTGTATTAATCATAGCAAGGTGATCCAAGTGGCTTTCCAGAGGTCTGGGGTCAGGAGCGTTATTTCCCTGCTGTGTGGTTTTTAAGGAGCAGTTATAATTCCCAGAGTTCCACCATCTTCCCTCGGCATCAACAACAGACAACAAATTAACGGCAATGGCTGAGGTCCTTCTGCTGCTTGACAGCAAGACTTGAATGAACCCATTTATCCAACCTACGGTGTGCTTGAGCTAGTCTATATCCCAAAGGGAGGTGCTAATCGCAGTCAGAGAGAAGTGTCTTTCCCCTCAAGACAATCATCAGTGGGTCACCCCATACTGCAGTATTTAACATCAATGCCATTCAGCGTGAATAACGCTCCGTCAAAAAAAAAAATGGTAGTTCTTTTTGCAAGCAGCTCAGTGATATCTCAGGCTGGCCCGTGTTTGGCTGGAACCCCATAATTATAAAAGGTTGGGACTGGCTGTCCGCAAAAGAGGGCTGCAGCGGGACTGAAATGTGTGCTAATTGAGCCAACAGCATCCAAACCCTCCATCTGTCCATTTTCTCATCTCTAAGGAAACGTCATTCTGAGCTCACTGCAAGCTGCTCTTGGCCACGAAAATACTCACAAATAATGGAGAGGCACAACAGTCCATCAACACAAAGAAACTCAATGCTGTGCTTGTTGAACATGTCTGACAACTAACTACACGTTTTTAAATGGAATCTACTAAACATCATCTTGGAGCACAATTTTTTGAGAGATTTGTAATTTCTTAAGGCGACTCTGCTTATTTTGGGCCAATGACAAACAAGAGTATCCATGGTGGAAAAAAGACCAAATCTTTTCATGTTGGTTTCATATGGTTTTAAATAAAACGTATTACCATTTTCAACAAAAAAATATTATCGAATGACTAAAAGTGTGTAAAAGATTCAGAATTGTAATGAAGACATTAAAATGAGCTGGTAACAGAAAATGTGTATTTTATTAATTTCATATTCAATCTATTCAAATATATAATGTATTAATTATTAACCATATAGATGTTTTTTGCATTTAAAATGTCGGTACAGCTATGATCCCTTACGTCAAAACTCTGAGCAGTGAACTGGAAAGGGAAATCCCAGAAAGCTGGGCGACATCTTTTTTCTGACCAGGTTCACACCTCGTTCCTGAATTCTGCAGAAACCGTGTCTTTGACTCTCGGTGGTCATTAAGCCAACTGTAGGGCTAATTGAGCATGGTGTTGTGTGTCATCAGTGCATGGAGAGAGCCTGCTGCACACCGTGTGCTTTCCAAGAATATGTCTCAATCTGCCCATTACAACGAGACAATTTTAGCACCACAACAAATACCAGTGCGACGAGAAAATAGAACAGTAGTTCCAGTACAAATTAGCAAGAACTATATTTTGATTAGCATTTTTAAGCAGATTTTATATATTTAAGATAAATGTTATGAGTCAGGTCAGAAGTAGTCTCGCGTAGCCAGGCCTTCAGACTGACGGCAGAAGGTCTGGACTCTATCACAGCTTTTCTTGGCCAAGGACCGCCCAAGAGGACGTTTGACTGACATGTAACGCAATCAATCACAGTTAGTTTTGTTCCGCATCATGTTTATGGGCGTGAAAATATAATGTCGATGTCCCTACAACAACAGACCGGCGTGCATCTAATAAATTATTAATTCAAGTACGTTATGCAAGTTTACTGCAACAATGGAGCCGCAAACTTCACATACTTTTGAAAATCCAGTGTTTAGTTGATCCTGGTAAGCGCTCATTGTCACAGTTGTAAACACGACGGCTTTCTTCTTCCACGAGTTGTTTTGACGTCACATCATTTGTTTCCAGGCAGACTGGTAAAGAACGCAACACACACATCTCCCGAACATCTTGTGGAATTCAGGTCACGACTCCAAAACTCCCAAAGTGTTTCCAGAAAAGTGTGCCGTATGCATCAGACCTTCAGCCAACGGTCCGTGGGCGTGACGTCTGAGGCCGAGACTAGGTCAGAAGCAATCTTCTTGCATGTTTCGCGATACTTTTAAAGTGAAATATACACAGTGAGTTAAGCTAAAAGAGTGTTAAATTTTCTATGAAACAAATTAACGTGAATCAGGCAAGGATTTAATACATTAGTTTTAGAAATCCATTTTTTTCCATTTTCAACCCAATTTTAAGTGTGTCAGAACAGCCTTATCATTGGCACACAAGATGCGATGATGAAAATGAGTAATTGTGACCTTTTAAAGGTGACATATCATGAAAAACTGACTTTTCCCATGTTTAAGTTCTATAACTGGGTCCCCAGTGCATCTACCAACCCAGAAAACGTGAAAAAGTGACAACCCAGTAACGCTGTATTGATGAGCCTTCCTCTGCAAGCATGTCAAAAAATAATTCCTTCTGACGTAGGAAGGGGATCTTATTATAATATAATAAAGGACAAATACAGACAAAATTATGTCAAAATGCCCATCTTGGCAAATGTCCTAGTAAACAGTTGGGTATGTCTTAAGGGAACATAAATAGTTGAGAAAGAAAACACATGTGTATCAGTATATTGGATCCATGCATTCGGTCTTATAACCTGCTAAATAAAATTTAGCCTAATAAACCTGCTGCCATCTGTGTCATTAAGGTTAATCAAACAACATAAGACAAATAAAATACATTTATAACTGTTAACTGTGTTAAAGTGCCCCTATCATGCTATTTTAAAGTCTCCTAATTTTATTTTGGAGGTCTCCTTCAACAGGTTTACATGCATCAAAGGTCAAAAACGGTTTTATTTTCTCATAATTAACATTGCAAATCCCCACATTTTTCAATGATTCTCAAATTGCTTTCTCAAATCAATCTCTCTAAATTCCTCCTTTGCCTCCATCCCTTCTCTGATTGGCCAGAAAGCTCAGTCTGTTGTGATTGGTCTACCTTGCCATAACTGAACTTCAGCTCCATCTGGAGGCTTCCTACAGCTCAGCGATTGTACACATCATAAAATAAAGACAGTAATGAACGATGACGTTGATTTTACCATATCAATCTGAGCAAGTCCGATGATGAAACATTGGAACAAATCAACCCGAACCTCCATCGCAAGGACGACTTAAGCAGGACGTTTCTCAGTGATACACTACTCAGTTTGAGGTACATTATGAGATGTTGCAACTGTAATTCCTCACCATCAGCATTAACATATGTCCATCAACAAACCGAGGTGTATTTTTATAATTGATTGTGATGAACATGTGGGAACTGAATCAATAACGGTTCATACATTAGCCGAGCTCTAGCGTGAATGACTGATGTAACATAAACGTTGGTAAAACAAATCTTGCTCCATCCCTTATCTTTACTCAAAGAAGTGAGAATGACAGATGGTAATTAGGTAATAGTGGCCCACAACTGATTAGCAGAAGTATTTCAGTAAGACAGGGATAACTTTAGTAAGCCAGTTAGCAGGTGACCTACACAATATAAAACACAAAACTAAGTATTTTGAACACCGGTAGAACATATATACATCAATAATTAGAGAAGCACCGATTACAATTTTCTAGGCTGATTCCGATTAGCTATTTTTCATTGAGTTTGACCTGCCGATACCAATTTTAGCCGATTCCAATTTAATTTTTTTGAACCACTTTACAGCACACACAAATTTATTTTTTCTATATATTTTTTTCTAAAACACATGCTTTTAACTGAAAAACTGAATAATAAAAACAAGTTTAAATGGGTACATTTTCTATAAATATTTGAGTCTTCATATTCTTTTCTGACATAGCCGACTCCAGTTCTTGTTAAAACACACTAGACATGCAAAAGACATGCAAATTCTGTGCATTTTGGGCAATTTTTGTGTGAAATCATATTTTTTTGTCAATCAAAAGTGTGCTTTCACTTTAATTGAGCATGAGCAGCGCAGCAAAAATAGACTCGACGCCGAAACCCCTGCTTCACTGCTGCTCACGCGACGCTCCTGCTTGACGCTCACGCACTGCTCCTGCTCCCGGTGTGATGGAATGCACTCATTGAGTAACATGCACACCGGAAACAATATGCGCCGCTCACGCTTGCGGTGTGAAACGGCCATAATTCATGAGGTTTCCTACATGTGCGTTCTGTGTGCAGTGCACGTGTGATGCTGATGTTGCGATGTTAATCATGTGGCGCCCGAGTGCATTTGACCGGCATAAACTGGTCACTGATTCACTGGTCATGGCCAATCACATGAAAATTACTTTACTTTCAAGATTACTTTCACAGCGTCTTGATGACATGATATCCAAACGAAACGAGCTACAGGAAGATGTCCTGTCCAGGCAGAACGTAGGCGGACATTATACAAATGTAGTAAGTCGTGACATGTGAACTTCACGAAAATAGTTTTGAACTCCAAACGACTCGTTTGAGCGGTTCAGAGTCGGCTCTTTCTTTTGAGATACTTTATTTATGATGCACTTTTAGCTTTACAACTTTGCAGAGTGTTTACATTCACATACAGCTACATTACACACTGCATGGAAGGTTATTTTCACAAATCCATAATAGGGGCACTTTAAAGCAAAGGAAAACAATCTTTTTGGTGGAGAACTATCCCTTTAAGAAGGCAACAGTGCCATTACTAGCCAGACAACTGTATGAAAGTGTCAGAACTGACTAATAGAGGCTCAACAGTGTCTAAATGTTCTTTATTCATAAGTTTGCTCTGTGTCAGGCAGGCACACACACAAACACCAGAGAGGCTGTTCTGCTGGGTACGCAGCAAATAAATATGCCCTCACACAGGACGACACTCATTTCTGAAACAAGGACGCCTTTTTCCGTCTTCCGTCTCTGCATGAATTGCGACCCCTCTGAAAGATCTGGAAATAGTTATCTGCCCAGGGGAAACAGCAGAACCCTAATATTATCTCCCACATTATTCCTCCAAGTCAGACAATGAGGGAGGAAACTGAAGCAAGGAGAAAGCGGATAAAAACATCACAGGCGGTAGCATTGAGAAAATCAGTTTGAGGTTAGGGGAGGTCCGATCCCGATGCTACACCGCTCAAGGACAAACACCTGCTGTCACAGGGCCCTTTAAACCCCCAGCCCACGCTTTTATTGAAGGCCGCTCAGAGATGCCACGAGATGAGCATCTAATGGCGGATCAGAGCTGTTCTTAAACAGGTATAGCTGAAAGTTGGGCTTTGGGTCCTTCTAATGAGGCAGGGATGAAAGCAGCACAAGAGACCGATTACAAATGAGCATTGTATTGATTTTTTATTGACCAAGTAAAGTTATGGAGGCAGCGCTGAGGCTGGCCAGATTATGAAATTAGCCCTAGCTGTCAATCTGTATGGAGGTGGTGGTGGGGGGATGCGACCGAGGACTGTTTAAGTTCTGGATCTATTGCAAAAATGGCAAAAGACCTGTGAAAGAATTGCTTCTATTCTAAGAATGAGGCTCTGATGATTGGCTATTGAGGCAATAGTGACAATGACCTTTGACCTTCATTCCTACAGTGGTGTGTTTGGTGTTGATGATGAATCTGGGAGATCAGTTTTGAGCAAGTGAATAAAACAAACCATTCCAGTAGATGGAGGTCAAAGGACAAACACACATGTGGTTGATAGTCTGCTTTGTGAACGAATCACTCAGTTGACATGATTCTTGTCAAAGAACCACTTGAACTGAGGTTTATTAATTAGATTGAACATTTTGTTTGTGAATCAGAGTGAATCGTAAAGAGTGGTTAAATCAGAGTGAATTGTTCTGTTGTCAAGTGACTGAATTGGTTGAAATCACTTGAAATTAGTCTATACTTGTGTCAAGGACCACAAATGTTTATGCTCACCACAGTTCAAACGTTTGGGGTCAGTAGATTTTATCTTATTGATCAAAAATACAGTATAAAAAAAAAAAAAAATGTAATGTTAAAATATTACAATATAAATAAATATTTTCTATTTGAAAATATTTTTAAAATGTAATTTATTCCTTGTGATAGCTGAATTTTGAGCAGCCATTATTCCAGCCTTTATTTCTAAATAATCCTTCAGAAATCAACCAAAAAATTGTATTTGCTGCTCAATAAACATTTTGTATTATTTTCAATGTAAAAAAAACCAAAACTTGCTGCTTACTCTTTTTGTGGAAACCATGATTGTTCAGAATCCAATTCAAGAAATTAAAAGTTCACAAGAGCACATTTTATTTGAATTGGATATTTTGTAATTTTTATAAATGTCTTTACTGTCAGTTGTGATCAATGTAATGCATCCTTGCTGATTATTAATATTATTAATACAAAATGTATTTAAAATAAATCATACCCCAATCGTTTGAGCGGTAGTGTATGCGTCAGGGTCAGGGAGAACAATTGTGTTTTTTGTTATCTTCTTATCTTTTTTATTTAATCACACTAAATTATTGTGCGAAATGAACTCCCCTATTGATAACATAAAAGTTTTTGGATTACATAAAAGTTGTCCTGTTTGTTTCTAAAAACACTTAAGCATCATCTCATTACGACATCCATCCCTCTTCTGCCTCACCATCCACTCTCTCCCATTTTCTGCTGGTTACATGCCTTTCTCTCTTTTTCTTTGTCCATCTCTGGAGGATACATCTCCCTATTTTTTGCACTGCCCTCCTCTATTTGCATCTTCTCCTTCAAACCCCCCTCTGTCTCTCTCTCTCTCTCTCTCTCTCTCTCTCTCTCTCTCTCTCTCTCTCTCTCTCTCTCTCTCAATATCTTGAGGGAAAGCAGAATTCTTTGATCTGGTCTTGCTTTTTTCAGAGGTTGAGGAGTCCTGAAATGGGAAGTGCACTCCAATTAGCTCGGGTTAAATATTTCAGAGGCTACACAGCTTTTTTTTTCTTCTTCTTCCCCCCTCCTTCCCCCATATGGAGAGCCCTTATTAGATGCTACATACAGTAGAAAACCTGTACTCGGACTGTAACACAAACCTCCTCGGATTTCTGCTTCGGGCTCCATAAAAAATATCCTGTATTTTTTGGGTGAGAGAGGGTATTTTTGTGATCATGCTTTGAAACAGGAAAAGGCCCAAGGTTAAGGAAACCAGTTTTGATTCGATAGTGTGACCATTTCACATGATATCTGTCCTGAATGTATAGTTCACAATGCTGCATATTAAAGGGACGGTTCGGAGTAATTTCAACCTAGGGTCCTTTGCACCATGACCTCGAGCCAAACATGACCTCGTCCTGGAACTGGGTGTCGTTACACTACATCCTTATGCATCGCATCTGCCAGGACTTTTACGTCTTTTCCCGAATCATAGAAGTGACCTCGACGTCCATGTTAGCAGTAGCATAAGCCATCAGGCAAGTGCTATTTAAAGAAACTCCTGATGCACCAACGCACTTTACAATGCCTCGTTTTTATGAGAACAAAACCTATTTGTACCATTCCGGGCATTATTAGTGGGGTAATTTACGAGATACAACATTCAGATCCATTAGTGCCTGCACAAAGCCATTCGGCTGATATCTCTAAATAAGCTCTAACTTTAATAATGTTCGACCAAGGGAAAAAAAGCTTCTGGGGGGGGGGGGGGGGGATGGGGGGGGGGGGTGTTTTGCTCGAGGTCATGGTGCAAAGGACCCTAGGTTGAAATTACTCCGAACCATCCCATAAATATGTTATGATTGTTAATCGAGTTTTGTAGCATAAAAACTAAAAATAGAACTATAAAAACATGACATGGAAATCCTGATTTATTCAAAGAGACAACAGCCTGGCTGGTTAGATTACTTTCGTGTCCAACCAGATTACCCAGCGAGTGTTTTGATGAAAAACTTTGAGACATGAAACAAAAACATTTCTAAGAAGGAAAGAATTTGATGCTCAGCTCATGAACCACAGCTGGAGCAAAACACCTTTGACCTTCCTGTCAGTAATGGACAAAAAACCTGATGAGATGAAGGTCAAAGGTCAGAGGGGTCAGAGCAAGCTACCTTCTCCAGTCTCTTAAAACACCCAGAGTTCAGCTCTCGCCACCCATCTGACTAGGATTTAAAATGAAAAAGTGCCAATCAAATATTTAAGATCTGTCCTGACACTTTTATCCCTCTACATATTAACCCTAAACTAAAATAAACTTGCAGCCAGCATTAAATAAGAAATTCTAAATTTTGTAAATGACTACAAGCCCGTAAGCAAAATGCATAAAACTCCATCTGTGGTTTTCTGCATCTACAATAAACGCTCTTGCCACTCCGGTCCCAGATGAGCTGTGCGTTAATACCACGTTATTCACACATTCTCTCCGCTCACCTCCCGTATTACGGGCAGAACCGTGACGTACAGTATTACACGCAGAACCATCACAGCCTTCCAGCGCAAAACTACCACGCATTAAAATACAATATGCATGAAGCCAAATAAAAGAGTGATTTTCTTCTTAGGTGTCTCTACACTTCCTAATGAAATCCTGGGGAATTACGGCTAAGCAGAACAACTGAATTATTACATTTTCACAAACTGTTGCTAACTTATTAATTTTTTCCTAATAATTCTATTTGAAGTGTGTTAATGAGGTTGGTGAGCCTTGGCTCTTTTTTCCCCAGATGGAATTGAAAGGGAAAGTGAAAATAATGCAATACCAAAATAAGCACTAAATGGAGAAGGGAGAATATGACTACAGGGAGTTTGGCCAGTTTAAATTAAAGGGAATAAAACACTTATTTTTCATGCACTTGTACGTCATCTCATTGCATTCCAAAACATCAGACCACAATTCATAATACAATTCAAATGCACACTGTATTCTCAGCACTACTACCAAGGGGCATTAGTATAACATAAAAATGCATGTTAAGTCAGAAGTCGCATTGAACTTCCGCATTGTCCATCATTTTGACATCTATTATTACCCTTCATTTTAATGATAATACCCCATTTAATAGGCTCTGTTTTTGTTCACATTTTCATTTTTATTCACAAACTTACAGGACAAGCATATAAGCATTATTCATTTATCTATTTATGAAGAGAAAGTTGAACCGTGCGTCACTCAGGTTTCATCTTGAATGTTTGTCCAATAAATCGCAATAAGCTTTGTGCTTTGTTACTTTTGATATGAAACAAAGTCACAGCTTTCAAATTATGTCTACTTTTTCACAAAATTCAAACAATAAATACAGTTTTGGAGCTCTTAAATGTGGCCCGAGAGATCATTCTAGCACAGTTCAAGCGAAAGTGATCATCCCTTCCATTAAACCAGTCTTTCCACTTGCCATTGCGCAAGCGTTTGTTATTAGTAAAGTTGACTGAGTGGATTTCTGAGCTGGTGTGAGTGAGTGGAGGCGGGGCAAATCTGCATATTAATGTGTAGGGCTACATTCAAGCTATTTTAAGGCTTGAATCTTTTTATTTATTTTTTTCACCGAAAGAAATGTTTAAATATATAATTTTGGTGATCAAAGAGGAGTTTTAAAGGATTCAATTATTGACCGCAGGAGGACTTGGACAATTGCAATTGTAAACACATAGTTAACAATGTTGCTGGTTTTATCGTATCAGTTTGAGCCCTGAGGTCGGATTCTGAAAATGCAGATGATCGATCAAGCAGAACATTTCACAGTGGTAAGTAGTCTTTGTATATATAGCCGCCGTTCAGGAAGCTATCCTCTGTATGCGCTGTGCACAAGTAAACTTTTGGGTTGTAGCCTACTGTTCAAAAACAGATTACCGGTAATAAATAAATCTTGACCTAGGCGTCCAAAAAATGTTTTTGTAATCAGAGGTTAAGTCAAGTCACCTTCATTTATAGCGCTTTTGACAATATAAATGGTTTCAAAGCAGCTTTACAGTGATAATAGGACATTAAAGTAACAGAGATTGTTTAGGCTGTACAGCAGCTCTAGAATAAAGTTAGTGTTCAGCTAAAGTTAGTTTTGATTGATTCACTTCCGTTGCAAAGATCATTAGTTATTAACCCTCTGGGGTCTAAGGTGTTTGTGGGGCCGCTTACACGACACCGTTCTAACAGAAAACCCTTAACGCACTCCGGCCTGCTCATCTGCACAACAGTGCCTGGTGGCTCAAGAACGCAAACCTTGAAATAGGTTCCAAGGAGCAAGCGTTGAAAAAAAAAAAAGGTTATCTCCACGTAAACTTCAAAAACACACATCTGTGAAAACGCTGACGGCGTGTGTATGCACGTGCATATTATGTGTTCAGTCTATAGGTATAGACTGGTGCCAGTCACAAACTTAAAGTAATTTTCAGCAAAAAAAGGTCCATGAATGAGAGTCCTCCCAGTCCTGTAGTAATAAACAGATGAAGTAAAGTGATTTATCAATATGAGAGAGAGGGATAGAAATTTCGAAAGGGAGTGAAGCAGCGGGCGACCACAGAGTGCAGCAATGCTGACCAATTGAGCAGGCTTGATCCCGTTCAAGTGCTGCTCTTGGTTAATGGTTGTATTGATTGGTCTCTGCGCTGCTCTAATGAGTTGCTGTTTCTGAAGGAGCCGTTGGCCTGAATTGAGTAGTCGCTGCACTTATCTGATGTAAAGCTCCACCCAGACCTTTTATTCACACCAGAACTCCCTCAGACCATGACCAACATGACTTTAAGAAAAAAAATGACCCTTTTTACATTTCCGGGTTCTCAGAAGAAGGCGGCCATCATGGTCGGGTAAACTTGGGAGATGACTACCGGTATATCATTTTTGTATTTGCATTTGCCCTGAAACCAAAAGAAAAAAGAAACCGTGTGAAACGCTATGTTTCCATTACTTTCCAAAAGAGTTAAAGAAATATATTAAACCATTTTGTGTATTATTTATTTTATTTTATTTAAATATTAAAAACTGAGTATATTTAGTAGCACAATTATACATGGAAAAGTTGGTTAAATAATCTGTTAACCCAATTATTATTTCATCAATACTTTTCCATCTTGAATAATAAACGATGAGTATATTTAAGCATAGTAAGCATAAATCGCACACAAATATTGGGTTAAATACTCAGTTTTTAATAAGTATTAATTATAAACTGTATATATTTATAATCAACATTGCTTTGTCCACCATCTTGGATCTTTACCACTGAGCTTTTCGCATTGTATTTTGGGATTGGCTTCTCTTTGAAAATACTTGCAATGCTGTGTGTATTCTTTTATTTTTAATAATAATTCATAATAATAATAAATTAATTAATTACAATTATTTTACCCAAAGTTTGAGTTTGCCTTCAATATTAATGCTTATACTTATAAGATTGTGTATGAGTGTGTATTGAGCTCACTAACTTTTGGAACAAAACGTGCATCTGAACAAACATATAAGACATAAAAAACCACTATGAAATCAAAATGGATCCGTATTGTTGTGGAATATTGCAATTGATTTACCTGTGCACATCTTTTTTTGAAATTCATGCTAATCTTTAATCAAAATAATTTAGCCTCCCAACAACATCTCTTCTCTTCTTGGATGACCATAACAAACCACAACAAACCAATCCAATTCAAAATGGACAAAATCAAGCCCCGACCAACATGTTTTCTTCTTCAAGAAACCGTTTCACTTGGATATACGTCACAATAGGGAAGAAAAGGCTATAGCAACTTCCGTTTCATGTCAACTTTAAATATGTAATACTGCAGCAGTTGCTGTCATTAATCACATGGCTTTTTAAAAGCGCTGACCAGTGCAGAACATTATTTATTGTACAGTAGCTCAGTGCACAGACTAAAAGGATCTAAAAGGTTCACACTGACAATGCAAAGCAACCGAATAATTTATTTTGAATGAGAGTTGACTATTTAAGGTGACATGATGAACATGTTTTAAGTAAATCTGCAGTAACACAATGCGAAAATCTCCAAAACGAGGGCAAATCTAGACAGCGATTCTCTGACAACCACCCATTTCTTCGAGTATGAACGCTTACTACCAACTGTACAGCGACTTGACGACCTCCAGTGATTTAATTGCTGTCAGTGTGAACGCCCTTTAATTAGCTCTTCCAAAAAACTGAATTTTGTAATGCAAATTCCTGCCAAAAAGCTACACACAACTATGCTCGCAGTCGCCACCCCTCGGCATGTGCCATCAGAAAATCTCAAAAGTGAAAATAAGAATCTTTCAGAATGATATGAAACATGGCACCGGCGACGTGCCCGTCTCACAAATAAACAGCTCCGTGGCTCTGGAGCAGGGCAGCATTCTGCCTTAAATTTCCCCAAATCTACTAATACGTTCCAGCTCTGGCTGTTTACTGGTTGTGAGGATGAATACTTTTTAACGACATGCCACATCAGCAAGCAGTCAGCTCTTCTGGACGAGTCGAGGGCTGGAGCGGGCAGAGATCAGAAGATCCCACTTCCCACTTGAGCCATTACAACTGGAGAGAAAATATACACAAGCACACTGTACATACAGTTTAATATACGTCAGTTTACAATCCTAATTAGAAAAGGAGGCAACTAATGCAGCAAATCCTCAAACGGCCTTCTTAAATTATGCGGTAGACCAAGTGTTCTGCTACTAATAATCACTGATGTCTTTAAGCCAAATACACATTTAAACACTCAAAAATCTCTCTTTAAGTAAAAAGTAGACTGGGGAGTGGTGTTACATGGGGTCCATCAGTTGAACCAATTAGAAATGAGCTACAGGGTGAAACTACTTTTATACATGACCACCACATGTGAGGTGACAGTAGGTTTATAAGAAGCCTTATATAAATATAGTATATAAAGGTCAATGATAAATAAGAGACTGCACACACACACAAAAAAAATAATATCTAGATTAAAACACGTCTTGAGTTCTTATAAATGTACTCTTTATATTCTTGCGAGTTTCATTCTTTAAAAACAGACCCTTGTCAAAGAAAAGGCACTAAAAATGCCGTGAGGTGTCGGCATCAAGCAAAAAGTTAAATATTTTTGTACACCTTGAAAACAATGTACATATCTTATTATTTTCAAAAATGTTTTTAAATGTATTCCTCAAGATTAAAAGTTTTTTTTTTTTACTTAAATTATAAATGATTTACTTATAAATATAATTAATCAAGTTTTTGAAGAGTCGCATCACACTCCATTTTACAACCAGATCTAACATTGCTTCTTTATAAAAAAAAAGAAGAAAAAAAAAGTCAGATTATTTTAAATAATAATTTTAAAAGAGTTATTTTGTTGGTTGGAGTGCATGACTTGGTTTGGCAGACAAAAGTTGCATTTGTATTTATATATATATATATATATATATATATATATATATATATATATATATATATATATATATATATATATATATATATATATATTTATATATATATTTATTGTAATAATCAAATTTACTTTTAGATCTTTTTTTCTCTTTCCTGAATAGGTCAGAATTTGGTTTATTTAAAAAAAAATACACACAATTTATACATATATATATATATATATATATATATATATATATATACACACAATTCATACATATATATATATATATATATATATATATATATATATATATATATATATATATATATATGTATGAATTGTGTGTATATATATATATATATATATATATATATATATATATGTATGAATTGTGTGTATTTTTTTAAATAAACCAAATTCTGACCTATTTACAGGAAAGAGAAAAAAAAGATCTAAAATTAAATTTGATTATTACAATAAATTCATGAAAATGTATCAGACAACTATGTGAATACATTATCATAGTTTCAGACATCTAAAAAAATGTTGTAGGATTTACTTTGGTTCACAATTTCACTCCAAAATTGCTAAGAAATTGCACAAATAATTACAGTTAGTCAGTAATAAGACATTAAAACATATTCCAATAATCTTTGTTTCATTCAAAACCTTGAAAAATAATTTGTGTATGGTGTAGATGCAATAAAATGTGTTTACAACACTCCACCGGTTTCCACCAACTCAGGTTTGTTTTCACAAACTTAAGTCTTCTATAAAGAGATAAATGTGAGTTAGTTGCTTCAGTCTAAACTAAGTGACCTGAGGTGCTTGAGTCGCCCTGTCAATCCTCATTTCATTCTGACAGGCTATCGTTCGCCTAGCCAGCACTGACAGCTGCCCAATAAAATGAAATGTACATCAGGATATGGTGCGAGCGACTCGGGGGTCAATCTTCTCAGAGGCACAGCGGATGGAGAAGCGCCGGGGCTAATTTCTTCATTGGCTCTGAGAGGCTTTACATGCGTTCAGGAGGTGAAAAGTAATGTGGGTGTGAGAATGTAAGTGAAGGGGTCCATTACGTCCCGGTTTCTCCATCAGCACAAGCTCGTTTCCACACACACGCCGCTGAGCGTTCGCCTAATAGCATCTCCTGTGGAATTAGCGTGGATCAATGAGCCCCGCGTGTCCGGTTTCACTCTGAAGATGCTCTCTTGTGGCAGATGGTCAGCAGTTTATCACTTCAATTAGCTTTCGTGCACAGAAGCACTCGGTCGAGTCAGGTTTTGGCCTGACCATGTCCAGCCTTACCACAAGACCTGCTAAATTGTTTCTCTCCCACCTGCAGGACAGAGCCTCATCTTGAAATGCATTTCCACCACCAACCAGATGAATTAAAGCATTAGGGTTTCACAACTGCATCAAATCAAGAGATTAAAACTGGCCAGGAATTTGAAATATCGCCAGCAGGGCGGACTTTAATAGTTCTGGATGATGGATTGTTTCCGTTAACGGCTGAGGGATCCCTGTTTCACATAAACAGATTATTTCATTAAGGCTTCTAATTGGTAATAGATTGTATTGATCAAGGCCTTTGTTTTTTGGCCAGAGTGCCAACAACTTTCCTGCTTTTCTCATTGGCTGGAGCTGTCAGGACGACACCATGAGGAGCTTTTTACCTGCATCAGATGATTGGTTCAGCCTTCACATCTCATTTGACTAATGTGACACACCAGTCTGTCAGGCACTGTGCGCTCTCACTCTTCTGGAGATCTGCCAAGCATTTCTTCCACATTTGCAATTCAAGACTGTCACAAAATTAAATTCGTCCTGTTCCTCGGCGTGAAGAGGGATGTGGGAGTATTCAGTGCCATCATCACTTTGCAAGGGTTTTTCCAGATTTCATTTCACTTGTCTGTCAGTGAAAGGCCATGCAATTGTTGTATGTGGGTATTTCTGTAGTTAATGCTTCAACAAAGATGAGTAACTTTGTTAAAACTTTAGATAGGTAAAATATTAACTTTTCTGAAGATACTAGGCTGTTGTGGGTGGTTTCACGGGCGTAGATACAGTATGCGTTTACACTGCTTGGTTTCTAAGTATTTATATACTGTACACTCACACAGTAAAAAACTAGGAAATGTTAACCACTAGTAGTCAATATCATTGTACAAAACCAACTGGATTAAACTGGAATATGAACTAAGCGCATTATTGGTAAATCATCAAAGAAAGTCTATCTGTATGGAGGACAGCTTTCAAGGTTGCATCCTTTCCTTCTCCTCACTTCTCTATTCTATGAGTGATCATGTATTCCTGGGTAGGATCTCCTCTAGTGTCTGAGTGCCAGTGGGTAAATGTGGATCAAACATAGACATCTATCGAGGTCTCTACCAGCGGCACCCGCCAACTGCCACTGTCACAGGCCACCGAGAGCACCCGCTACACCTCGTCAAGAAATTTAAAAATAAATCCATTCATTTCCACATCAAAGTCGGCTCTGTCGTCTGTCCTCACTAGCAGAGCTTGGCAGGTTGAACTTGCCTCTTGGCAAGGTACTCGGGGTTCATTTTTTCAGTAGGCTTTTACTCAAGGACAGGTAAACTCTGCTCTTGTTTTTTGAAATATTATTTTGGACTGAGGTTTTTAGACATATAATGGGACAACTTTGTAAATAAAGTTTCCTGACCAGATTATATATTTGGTGTTGCAGTTTAATTCGTAGTGTCAAACAATAGTGTATATAATTATGGTTAGGGATCTGAATAAACCCTAAATATTAAGCTTGGGGCCTCAACTCATCCCACACTAGTTATGCTTTAGACCATTTTATCATAAATATCATACAGATTTAGAGGGGGCTGTTTTAACTTCCACCTAGCAACTGCCACATAGAAGATTGTAAAATAATAAAAACATTTACAACCCTTTTGACAAAAATAAATAATAATAAATAAATGAGGACACCAAAAATCAATATTCAAATTGTGCAAAATTCAAGATTTTGAATCGATCTTGCCTAATCTTGATAGAAGTAAAATTGAAATTTGAATTAGAATGCCAGGAAGAGGAATGTATTGATTTATAATGGTAATTTAAATATATTTAACACAGGTTATGCAAAATTACAGGAAAATTTTGTGTTTTTCTTTGTTTTTTATTTATTAAAAAATAAAGTCAATTAATTTGTAAAAAAAAAAAAAAAAACGTGTCACAATCTCAACTGTCACTTCTGCACTACGTTCCCCATCATCCTCCCTGGCTCCCACCTGCCAGCAATCACCCCCACCTGCTAGCAATCACCCTTATCAGCAGCACCATAAAGGCAAGATGGATTCATCAAAGTATCAAGAAATCAAATGTCATGCCGTCAGAGAAAGCTGAAGCTTGGCCGTCATTGGACCTTCCAATGGGACAATGATCCCAAGCATACCTCAAATACCACCAAGGCTTTGTTGCAGAAGAAGTCCTGGAAGATCCTACAGTGGCCATCACAAGTCCCCCGACTTGAACCCCATAGAAAATCTCTGGTGGGATTTGAAGGCGGCGGTTGCATCACACAAACCCAAGAATATTACTGACCTGGAGGCCATTGGTCATGAGGAATGGGCTAAGATTCCTCAGAAACGCTGCCAGCGCCTCCTTGGCCCCCAGCATTATAGGTACCGCAATGGAGGACTCCCATTATTTTGTGAGAATGTAAGTGAAGTGAAGCAAATTAGTATTTTTGTATAAATGCAGCTTTGAGTCCAAGACAAATTTCCTGAAAAAGGACAATAAAGTATACAAACAAACAAACAAACAAACAAACATTCTGCTGAAACTGCCCTGGTCTCCAGCCCTCCACTTGTCACTCTACCGACTCCCAAGGTGCCCACCCTCCCTCCCTCCCCAGGGTTGGACTCCGCATTTTTCCAGCATTGTAAATGTCTCTCTGTCTTATGTATCATTCTCCATCTGTAAGGCTTTTTAAACTTTTCCAAAAATTTCAAACAAGGCCTTGTCAAGCCAATTATATGATTTTATTTGAATTTCAATTAATGTAATCCATTTCCTTATATTTAAATTCAAATTGCAAATCTACATGTTCCACAAAAATTCAAATTCAAAAATCAAATTCTGAACGGAGCACAAACCTAACCGCAACACCTTGTCAACCTTGTAGCATCATGGTGGCAACTTTTGCACACGCAAGTACCATCTGCATTTTTCAGAAAATGTTGCAATTTCAGTCACTGATTGTTCGTTACTCATTGTTAACATTGGTACTGACAGCTCTCTGCACTGAAAATCCAAATCTGGACAGCAGTGATCATGTATTAATTCCCAAGGCCTCAAGGGTTGTTGATCCCTGAGGCACTAGACTGCCATGATCCATCAAAACCAAACTCACTGACGGCCTGCTCCGACCCATAGCACTCAATGGGCTAAAGGTTAGCATGTAGCTAACATACACAAACATAAATCTGTCATGCAGCAGACAAAACATTTATCTGGCCTGCTAAAACAGTAGTAAGTCTAATGTAAACAATTGGGATAGGCGAGACCTGTTGAACTTCAAGAGGTTGAGAGTGTGTACGTATAAGTGTGTTCCACAAAGTATTAAAACATGAGCTCCCCCGCCATGTGGCAGCAGGGACTGTGGTTAGCCATGTGCAGAGAGGCGCTGATGGCAGAATGGGGTGGTGCAGCCGTGACTGACGCGCCCTCTGCATGTGACGGACTGTCAGCAGAAAGGTGGTGCTTGTGCCGGGTCGATCCGCGTCAGGACGGACCCCTCCAGTTGAGACTGACTAATGTGGCGGGGGGTGACGAAGCATTGGTGGCTGCCAGCTTTGGTGGGTATCCAAGAGTGGCACACCTATCAAGGCAGGTAGGGGGTGGCCACATCCGACAGTCCTGAGCTTCAACTGCCTATCAAGGCGAAGCAGGTGTACATGTCACAGTGGCTGACTTAGATTGGCCAACGATCCTATGGAACGTTCCGTGATCCGTGGACGGGCTGAAGGGAGTGTGCGTATGTCGGAAGGGAAGGAAGTCTGTCAGAACGCAGTGTGGCTCACTCACCCTCTCTGCAGCTGTCACCTCAAATCTGGATCTGTCATACCTGTTTACACACTTGACACCTTATTACAGGGCAGCAGTCGAAACCCATGAGTCCAGCTCCACTGGTTTAAAATCGCTCATTCCGCATTCATCTCTGAGTTATCGACTAAACATTCAGACTGATACTCTACTACATTTCCTCGATCGTCTGGTTGCAGAGTCACAAAAGAGGCACACATGCCGTATTACCAAATGAAGAAAGTTTAAAAAGGTTCAGTTGTAATGTACCTGCTGGGACCTCAATTCCCAGCTTGTATCACTTACAGTCAGATATGACTTAAGCTGCTTGGAAAAAATTGTCATATTTCTGAGAAACACATGCTGCCATTGTAAATACAGAACTTGTGTCATAATGCTTGATATTGACACACAGATGAACGTTACATAAATAATGAATCACACAAAAATAGTCTTCATGCCTTATGCAAGGACTTTTCATACGTCAAACAATAGCTCTGTTCCAACACCTACTGCTCTACTGCTGCCATCTTCTAAAGGTTCATATACAGACACTGAAAAAAATGGTGCAGGATTTACTTTGAAACAATTTTGTAATACATTGAATTAAACATGGCATTTTGAAGTAGAAAGACCAAATTAGCTTTTCCTTATAAAATGTACTCCATTAATCCGTGTTTTATTTATTTTTGTAGTTCAGTTAACAAAAAAATTCTTTGTACATTGGAGTACATTTTTTTTACTTCATTTTTACTAAGTATACTCTATTGGCCGTGAGTACAAATGGACAAATCTAGTGGTCCCTTCAATCACCTGAACGTACTGTTTTCCACAATAGGGGTGGGCAATATGAACAGTCAGTAGTAAAATAAGAACAAAGAAACGAATTGCAAGCAATAGGGCAAATAAATACAGCAGAACAAAGATCCAAATAAGCAGTACTTTAAGTTTTTCAGGTAGGCCTACTCGAAATACTACAGAAAATGAATAACCAAAAGGTACAAACACTGCATAATCTTCACTGTATGAATTAAATATACAATTATTTTTATTGAAACTACAAACGTTATTCAGTCAAGTGCAGTGACTGATCTTTTGTTCCCAATCAGTCGCTCACGCTCACCTTCAGGGAACGAGGGTTACATTAGTAACCGAGACGTTTTCTTTTGTTGTTTGATTAACATTAATAAGGTTGATTAACAGGTATTAGGCTGATGTCATTTTAAGACCAATATATTGATACATCTGATTTTTATGTACATAACCTAACAGACTGTTTATGTCAATCAACAATTATTGAAATTATATATTTTTGAAATACTTTTTTTTTTACCAGAGCTCATCACAATGCATTCTGGGATTTGCTTCTCCACAAAGGATACATGTGATGCTGACAAAAAAAGTTATTTTGGAAAGTATCATTAACTATGGGCTTTTAGAACAGTCTTCGTGTCGAATGCACATCTATGACGTTGTCGAAGTAGACAGCAATGCACTGTAATGGAACTAATGTGCATAACAGCAACGTCATTATCATTCAATTTAAATATTTATGAGCAGATGTGGTGTATAACATCAAGCTTTACACTTCTGATTTAGTGTTTAATCTAATATGCTACTAAAGCCTTCAGGTGAGTGTGTCGAGACATTCAGAGAGAAAGAGAGCGTTGATCACTCTGGAGTGTTTGTGGACTAAACGTGCAAGCCCATGACAGGAAGCACCTTGTGGGCAGATTTGACTGACAGTACAGGTCACCCAACGTCTGGATCAATCAGAGTTGCTGAGAAGAGAGAGAGGAGTGGGGCCCGGGGGAGAAAGTGGGGTGCTTTTCTCCCCAATCTTAGGGTTTGTCTGTCGGACCGCAGGCCCTGGACGAGCCCTCTGCCTGCTGCTTGTCAGCTTGTGGGCAACACATGGTCGAGTCAGCAGCCATTAATGCCAGTCAGCTCGCATTAGCACCTCTCTCTCTGCCTTCGACGGCTGCAAATATGGGACAGAGCAAAGATTTTAAGCCACATGCTAGGCCTAAAGTTAACGTTTTGCCAAACCTATGGTGGTGAATTGGGAAAATGTACTGTAATCATTTTCTACTAAAATAATATTTTCATTAAAATATGCAGTCTTGTCCTTATGAGAACAGGATTATTTTAGTTGTTTTTCCTCCTGAATATTAATGACAAACTGTAAGGTTATTGTGGAACTTTCAGCATAATTTTCAGCTAGTCTCTGTCTCTCAGTAAAACTGCACCTGTCACAAAAACGTATAGACGACCCGTCGTGATTTAGCTCTTAGTTTATTCATTTTGCTGGCTAAATGTGAAGAATATTTCACATATGTGTCACCACAAGAAGTTCTGGAGAAAACAACTTCAGGCAGCTTAGAAAACTTACACTGAAGTAAAAGTTAGAAGACGTGCAAGTTGTGTCATGTTTTCTTCGGTAGATGGTTTGTTTGTCATCAATCTAAATTGCTTACCTTGGTCAGCAAGGGTTAGACTATCATGCTTACAATTTAGGCCACATATGTTGTAGTTCACTGTAAAGTTATCATCTGTTGACGAGAACGTAAATATTTACTTGCAGCTGGCACTTGGTAACGGTGTTATTTTAGTATGATTGATATACTTTTACAGATTTTACTTTTATATTTTCTGCTTTTATTTTCATTTTAGGCAAGTTAATTTTGTTGTGCGTTTTGTCATTTTTATTTGGTTAAAACTATTTTATTTCTATAACAGCTTTTATTAAGTTTTAGTTCTAATTTAGTTTTAGTTATTTTAGTACTTCAACTTTTTAACATTATCAAGTCAATATTATTATTGTTATTATTATTTTACACTTAGGTTTTAATATCTGCCTAAATATAATCATTTAGTGCATTAGAAAAAATGTGCATTCAAATAAATGATACATTAGAAGCAAAAAATGTATTGATGGGTGGATGGATTGATGGATGACGGACAGGCGGATAGATAGCAGCTCTAGTTTATCTAGTCCAAGTTATTGTCCAGCTAAAGTACGTTTTTCTTTTATTGATTCACTTCCGTTGTAAAGTCATTAGTTACTAATTTAGGGAGCGCTTCCACGAGACCGTTTTAACTGAAAACAGAAAACTTTTAATGTGTTTTGGCCGTTTATTTGCATTTATTTAAACTTTAAAATAGGTGCAAGTTTAGAAAAAATGTGTTATCTCCATGTAAACTTCATAAACATGAATCTGTGAAAACGGTGATGTTTAATATGCACATGCATATTACGTGTTTAGTCTATATAGGTATGCATGTTTGAATATGTGCGCAGGCGCGTTATCAAAAGAGGCATGTATTTAACAATCCTTGAGATGCTGTCAGTCTTAAGCACATCTAAAGAGACTGAGTTTAGCCAATCACGTAAATGCAGTGAATCAAAAGGGAGCGTTGTGAAAACCAAAAAAATTATGAACAATATAAAAAATTATAATAAACCAGTATGAAAAAAATAAATAAACCAGTAAATGAAACACACTGCTTTTCAGTCGAGCTGAGAGACAAGGCGGACGAATAATAAAACAACAACAGAAAAACGTGAGTGCCAAAATCCTGGGAGCGTTGTCCTTACCCTGACACGTTTTGGACAAGATTGGTGACAGGGTTGGTGAGGGGGTGGGGATCTCTCCTGCATTTCTTGTTCATCAATTTCCATTTCATTAAAAAGGCTTATGAAAATATGCTCTAATCTTATAAGAACACAGGTCCGCAGCCCCGTTTTTGTCTTTA
The DNA here is from genome assembly GCF_949152265.1 of Phoxinus phoxinus. Taxonomy (NCBI): domain Eukaryota; kingdom Metazoa; phylum Chordata; class Actinopteri; order Cypriniformes; family Leuciscidae; genus Phoxinus; species Phoxinus phoxinus. The sequence goes on from NC_136897.1 coordinate 11,122,943, forward strand.
AGCAGGGTGGATAGCTTTTTGTCAAGTTTCTAAAGAGTCCGAAAGCCCTTGTGTGCAGTAATGGACGCTGTTCCACAGGTAAAGAGTTTCCATTAAGCATCATATATAATTTAATAAAATCATACCACGGCCTTTCACGCAAAGCATGTCTTGCTCGTCTCTGATGCCTCGGAGCCCTGCCTGCAGATTCACACCGCTCACCCGTGGCCAATTAATGGAACATCAGGTGTCCATGGAGGCCCGGTCCCATCCTGGTTCACTTTCCTCTGGAGTCGCATGTGAGGTCTCAACATGGAACAGGCTGCCTGTTCAAACATCTCAGTTTTTCAGAGCTTCACTCCCACAATGCACCACATGACCATCACCCTGTACGCTGGAGATGTTACCCAGGGGTCTCATAAAGAGAGACGTTTGAGAAAGAAAAGATCCCTGTAGGAAACAACATTCTGCCACCTCTCTGAAAGTCAGTTACAATAACACAAATAGACACATTACAATAATTAGAGCCGTCTCATCTCTACAGTCTCTGGAGGCAACGCAAGTGTGTATGTGCTGTAGGTGTTTTGTTGTGTGTTTACGCATGTGCGTCTATAGAGCGTGGGTGTATTTAAATGAATCTACAAAGCCAAATCAAATCAATCTGCACGGTTCATGAGATGTATACAAAAATAACATGCACTCAAATTAAAGTCAATATCAAATGGCCGTAATGGAGGGTAATTTCAGTTGGAGATAGAATGCACGGAGGCCAGAATAATGAACCAAATGTAAAGAGCTAAAATTACCTGAGCAACAATTTGGCCACCCAGCCTCAAACCGCTGCTCTCTGATGACTCGTGCAGATTCACTCCCATGGAAAATAAATAATACATTTTCCCATTATTGTAATATGTTTACATGGAGTAAACATTAGGAAATGGCACTGACTACAACATTAATTACAGCTGGTCATGATGTAATGAAAAGATCTGCTGTCCTCTACTCCTTCAACAAAAGAAAATTGGCCCATCAAACAGATTCTTCATTATTTCTTGTCTATTTATTTAGTGCATTACATAATATAAACTAACCATCCTTTCAAACATCACAAGTAGATTGGAGAATTTTTATTTGACACAAAATGTATATGTTTTCTAATGACTAAACCTTGAGGGGAAAATTCACTTAACAGTGTTTCAACACAAACACCTGCATTCACCAATCACCCGCATTGTAGCTAAAGTAGACGTTGTATGCACTGCAATGCATATCGTCTCATGTTGTTTTGGGCCCCACTGACTTTCAATGAATGGACAGAGCTAGCATTTTTGGGTGAACTATGCCTTTAAGAAATTCAAATGATTCTTGAACCCCTCCTATGCCAGGCCTGGGTGCATCTGGTTCTGAACGCTCAAACTGCATTTGATTATCAGGCTGAGAGTTTGCAGGCGTGTTTCACACAACAGAACGGCACCCTTCATGTAATCTGTGCTGTGTGCCTGTGCCACCTGTATCTGCACACACACCACCCTTCCTTTGCTGGAATTTATTCCAACAGTACACACATGGGATGTGGGACACTGGCACTCAGACAGCAATATGCTGCCCTGTTCTCCATCCACCCAGTCTGTTGATATATTAGTCACAATACTGTTGATAAACCGTTCTGTTCTGTTAGATTCTGGTCTGCTCGACTGTAACATAATCGATTCTATTTAGTTATTTTCAAGACTGATCTATTATATGGCATATATTTTATTTCATTCTATTCTATTCTGGACTGAAAGTTTTTGTTCTATTCAGTTCTACACTGTATCCTATTGTATTCGACTGCAAAATTAACTGTTCAATTCAGTTCAGTAATTAGCGGTTTCCTTATATATTCAGTTCTAATCTAGAACTGTTGTACGCTAGAATAATATTTTCTATTCCGTTCCAGATTTATCTATTATATCATGCTTTCTCCAAGTCTTATCTGTTCAGCTCTATTCTGTTTAGTTCAGCTCTAGACTTATATTTTCGATTTTCTTTTTATGTTCAAGATCATTATACCATCTAATTCTATAATTTTGCAAAATTACCTATTTTACTCAGTTCAGTTCTTTTTCTTTCTATTCGGTTTTATTCAGTTATATTTTATCTAGACTAATATATTCTATTCCATTATAGACTGATCTATTTATATATAGATTTATTTATATATATGATTTGTATAATTTATATTTTTTCAATTTATTCTGTTATATTCTGTTCCATTCTAGACTCACATATTCTATTTTATTTTATTCAATTCATCTTGTCTATTATATTAAGTTCAGATCCTTTCTCGCCTATTCAATTCAGTTCAACTCTTTTCTGTTTATTCTGTTCTAAAGTGATCTCTTCTAATTCTATTCTTTTTATTTGTACAATTTTTTTTGATTTACTGATTTGGTTTGATTCTATTATATAATGTTATTTTATCTTATGTAAATAATTTGCCAGCTTCTCATCACGGACAAAAAATGATGTATCAGAGAGATACATTCTGAATCTGAATGTATATATGTTCCCATCAACGTCACACATTTTTCACCCTGAATAATTGGTAAAACTTACTGTGGTTGTGAACATTTATGCTATTCAAATCCCCATTCACAGAAAGCTCACGTCTGCATGTGTGGTTGAATAGCATCTATAATTGTATCGTGCAAAGGACGCTTATAGCGTTTATTCACTCTTTATCTTGTGTAGACCTTTATGATGAATTACACTAACAGAGCTCTATCTCATCTACAGGACACAGTTAGAATTCCACACAGGAAGTTCTCCTGCAGTTGGAGAGAATCAGTGGATCCCTGAGACAAAATTAGGCCACTATATTTGCCCGATCCTCGTTCTCCTCCATACAAGAGGACGAAGAAGAAAACATGAAGAAGAAGAAGAAAAAAAAGCCTGGAGCCCAGGGCAATCATGGAAAAGTAAAAAAAACAACATACAGCCGTCCCATACATACACACACTTCATGAGGATGACAGCCTCCTTTTCTCAGTTCTGTTTGTGAGTTCTCTCTCGCCACGTTTCTCCATGAGCAGCAGATGAAAGAGCAGGATGCTCCAGTGTGAGCCTCCCACGGGCCCATGAAAACGTCAATACACTCTTCTGCAACACATCTAAAGCAAGACACACACACACGCACGCTTACACACACAAACAACGGGGAGAGATCTCCACCAACCACATACCACAAGCATGAGACATATTCATAAGCTTTATCAATAAACAACTGATCCTGACAAGTACGCAATTCCAAGAGGGAGAATATTCTAGTACAGTTTCTTGGTTAATTCGCTGCAGATTATTTTAGTATATGCAAGTATGTGTGCCAAAAGAATCGAAACAGCCATCTGTTAATACGGGATGACTGTAACAACACAAATCCAGGGATATAAGGGTTAACAGTCAAAATAAATGCCTCTGTTTACTTTCCTACTATTTTTAGAGTTGCATTAATACAGGATATTATAAAAGGCGTACCAAACCTTTAAAGCGAAAACATGTTATAATTGTGTACCAAATCTAGATTGCAATAAAGTCTCCGACAAATAGGGTGTAATTAATAATAAAATAATAATAACAATAACAGATTTCTATTATAATTATATAAATGTTAATCATTAAAATAATTTAAATATCATCATATAAAATTAAAACTTTTTTTTTTTTATTAAATTCAATGAATTTAAAATAAAATGTGGATTTTCTCCGACTTTCATTGCATCTAAGGATGTTATTCATTTATTTTAGGCAAGTCACAAGGACTAGGGCCAAAATATAAATATTATTTTTTATTTTTCTTATTATTTGTAGCCTTACATTAAGTGAAGTATCAGAGGCTGGTATTTTACCAAAGGCAAAATGTTGGTATTGATCCAACACAACTGTCTATTGGCTCTAGATTTGATGATTGAGTCTCAGTCTGTGTTGATGTTTAGACTCTGAAGCTCAGGGTTGGCAATGTAGAGCAAGGCATATCTAGTGATCTGGTTCTACTGGGGTAATGAGCTTGGCTAATGAGACGACACTGTCTGCTTAGCCCTCTCTGAAGAGAACTCCCATCTGCCCACTGGAGACTCAGGCTCCCACAGCACTTGTATCTGGCGTTTCCTCAAGTGGATGGTGACACATTGCCTCCTGCCATCTGCCCTGTGTGCCACAATCTCCCTTCTCCTCACCTTCACACCAATGCGTGTCTGTATGTGTGCACGATTTCTTCATGTGTACAGTATGTTATTAAAGCCGTGCCACAAGACAAAAGCTTATCATCATCCTCACATTTAAAAACTACATTCAGAGCAAAACCCTGTGAATAATATCTACAGTACAGTTTAACCAGGGGCTACCTTTGCTGGTATAGCTCTGTGCAGGGAGTATTTAAATTATTTAGCTGTCATTGATTTGAATTGCATTGTGGAAACTGTATTGTGCAACACTGATCCCAGACTGCTTCAATTACGGTACACATTTTCAAGATAAGTTTTACAAGGTCATTTAAATGTACTCTTAACATTAGTTATAAATATCATTCTTCCAAATAATATCATATATAATTCCAAAGTTTTCTTGTATTGCAAATTATATATATATATATATATATATATATATATATATATATATATATATATATATACACACACACACACACACACACACACTTATTATTATATTATTATTTGGGGTTTCTCTGTTGTACTTCTAAAAAGATGTACAACGAAAAACTTTTTTGTAATTTATTGAATTGGTATCGATAGCATTACATAAATATACACTTTGCATTCATGTTGTTTTCAAAAACATATTTTTTTTAAGTTTAAAATAAATGAACCTAAAAATGTCATATGGTGTAACCATGAAGTAAAAATATATACTTTTCCTTACATCTTGAATACATGTGTTATGTTTTTATACAGTATACTGTATATATTTCCTATTTTTGCAGATTGGTTGCAAAAAAACAAAAACACACACAAAAGAAAGACAATCTGAGTGCGGTTTCTTGGACCCCGCTGTTCGAAGCGGAGACCCACACACTCCCGTTCGGTTGTGGGCACGGCTAGACTCAAGGCTGCATGTGTAATTAAGTTTATCTAGAAGATTCTATCCACAGCATCCAGGTTCTCGCTCAAGGCCACTGTGACATTCAGGTCTTTCATTGTAAAAACAAGTGGATCTTATCTGATTATAAGGGACTCACAACGGCAAGTGAGAGAATAAATAAAATATATTACTTGCTGCTGAAAGAGGCTTTTCTTCACATGAATCAAGTCTTAGTGTTGCATTGGAGACCATATGAAGAAAGGGCCACCAGACTAACCCTAGCAGCCTGGGTGATTTACAAGCTTCCAGTGGACAAGAGGTCCTTCAGGGGTCCTGAAAGGGCCAGGACCTGCCTTTTGTGTACCTGACAATTAATTATCCCACCGCTAATAATGCACTCTTACCTGCTGGGAAAGTGCCCAGGGCCTGAAAGAGGTCAGCAATATTTCAGACACCAAACCGAAGTCATGACAACTGGCCCAAACCACAAAAATTACAAAATGAGAAACCCTGCAACTGCAAGATAAGTTAGAATCTAGTCCGAAACCATCTACAGTATGGAACAGACTTGTATTGCAGCAACTGAAAATTGCATATGTTTATCCTTAGAACACGGTTTCTTTTATCAAAGTATAATATTTGCATTTTGCGATATAATGATTAGTTTGTCTGATTTTAAACAGGACCCAAACCTGAGAAAATACCGCTTAGTGTCAAGACTAGGGGAAAAAAAAGTTTAACTGGTGTGGCTGGCTAACTCTAGCATGAAGCTGTAGGTTAAATTTAAACCCTTTGCGTTTTTTTTTTGTACCCAGACACCCTCACCAAAGCTTCAGGTTTCATGAAGCACACATTGTGCACAGAGCATACCACAATTGCTGGAAATTACATGCCTGTTTGATTTGGATGATTTGGAAGCTCTGATGGGATTGGTGGAGTTGGTGGGTAAGGGTGAGGAGGTGCTGTCGAAGGGGGAACTGGAGCCATAAACCACAGCCAGATTTTCCCAATTACATACAAGTCTCCATCAAAGACGTTGTTGTGTGCCAGAACAGCCCAAGCTAAATGGATGATTTACACTTTTCCCTGTCACTTTACATCGGTTCACAATTAGGCCTTGTCTGGGCCCATGTTTTTTTGAGTTCTACAAACGCACACATCAATTCAAAACCATTTTTATTTATTTGTCTCAACACATGCAAAAAACAAGCCCTTGAGAGCTGCTAAAAAACATTAACCTTAAACAGAAGTTTTATTATGGACTGACAGCAAGTTTTTTCCACAAATACTAATAAGTGTTGGAGCTCTTTAGTTGCTTTGGATGGAACTAAGAGGAGCCATGGCCAGAGTAACTAGATGATGTTTTCTGACCTGTAGTGTAGTGCAGAGAAACAAAACATGTTTCCAACAAAAGAGATTCACTGCATCATTGCCAATTTCCTCAATTTGCCTATTGTAAATCCAAAAAATCCAAAAAGTCACTGGTTTTACAAATTATTTCGATTAGGATTATGTCAATGATTTGATTCCAAATCACGATCCATTGTATCCTCACTTTTCAATATTATTCCACATGGTCCGCCATTCTATACTATATGACGAATGACGTCAGAGAAACCTCAGTAGGCTATAATCGATTAAGGTCTATTAATGTATCAATGCAGAATCATCTACGTCTGCATCACAATGCATTGATGTTAATTTCAGCACCCCCAGTAATTTGGGGTTGGGGTGAAATAGACAACGATTTATTAAGAATTATGTGTGTCAATCTTGTTCAGCTATTTATTTGTGATATGCTAATACTCTCTCCTTTTTTATAGAGAGGTGTTGGTGTACTTTCAATACGAAATACATTTTACCCCAGAACTTTTACTAGCTTTTATGTTACAAACATCAATACAAAATACATCAAACATTTCCATGACAACCTTCAGTTGGCTAAGGAGCACAAACCTTGGAAATGCAACCCCATGGAATTGGCTGAGCACCGATGGAAAAACACGGGATATTCTCCATTGTAACCAATCCAAAAGACAATTGAGATTAAGGAAACTCTCTAATTGGTGGACCTCACATCAGGTCCGGATGGGTCATAATACACACAATTTTACCATTATGATTAACATTTACAAAAAGCGTGTGCTTTCTGTTTTCATCATCAGGTATATGCAAGAGAGCAACTCACAACAACATGGGAATAAAATAATAATATTTTAAAGAACTAAGCGCATGGTCTAAAGCGCACTTAGACCATCTGCTTTTGGCGTCCGAATCCACTTTTGGTCTGCGCGCCCAGCACATGGTCTACAAGGGTTGTCCCTATTCTCTTAATAAGTAATGGGTTTTTGATACCCATTAAAATGTATAATAATAAAAAATTATGTTTTTGTTTTGGGCTTTACGTGTAATAAACCAATCAGAGTCTCATCTCTCATTCCCTTTAAAAGCCAGTTGCACTCGTGCCATGGTGCATTGATATGTTTAAGGTGGAATTTGTAAACGGAAAGACTACGCGTCTCCAGAGAGGAAACAAATCTGCTCATGCGCGAGGTTAAAGTGCGCAAGCAGACCATCTACGGGACAAGCCGGATTCCACCATATCTTTAAGTACACAATAATAATATTTTACATTGTAATCATTTTATTTTTAATATTTGGCATGCTTGTGTGCTGCTGCGCATCCCTGTGTGTAATAAGCAGAGTGTATGCGCATTGTGGACCAGCCTATAGGCGCATATTACTAACGCGCTCTTTAAATGAAATAGACTTAAATCTTTTTTTTTTCCAGTTGCCTCAAAATAGCAAAGCTCCAACAATGCGCCTGAACACACCCCGTTTTCAGATCAGCGCGCCCATAGGCGCACAAATGGGCGCAAATGCATTTGCTATTCAAACAACGTGGCGCAGGACATTAAATTGATAACTGTATCAGGCTGAAATTAGCAGAAAACAATTGTGTCCCGCCTAGCGCTGCATTGCACCAGATGTATGATTGGGCCCAAAATGTTTTTCTCTTTGGTTAGTAATGTATTTTCTGTCCGTGTTTTTCTTCATGAGACACGAATAATGTTTATGTAATTAATTCATCAATTGAATTGAAAAATGAACACCAAGTTTTTACTACAGTAAATCAACAGCGAAAAGAGTCAATGTATCTGATAAGTGAGCCATATATATATATATATATATATATATTTTTTTTTTTTTTTTTTTTTTTTTTTATCAGGCAGCAATTCTGTAATTTTGTATAAGTATGCAAAAAGTAAAAAAAAATTCCAGGCAGCAATTCTGTAATTTCGTATAAGTATTCAAAAAGTCTGAAATGAGTGTGTTATTGCATGCATTTCAGATACATAAAATGCTAGCTGTCAAATTAGCCTTAGCAAGATTCCAAAAATGTAATTTACACCACTGTGTGAAGCGCATAGTTTAATAAATGTCTAAGTGTGAATGGAATAGCATCACAAGGGGATTTATAATCTCAAAATTCAATAGGTTCTGTGATCCGTATTTATTAAATGTTTTCAAGTTTTCCCAAGAAGAGTAAATGGCAAATGTTTGGATGGCATCACAAATATCTTGTCAGGCAGTTTGACGATTTCAAAAGCAGAGAAGATTTTAATTAGACAAAAAAATAAAAATAAAAAGTGCCTAAGAATACAGTCAAAGGAACAACAGGGGTCTGACATCTTTATTTTAGACTGATGCCCCTCCTCCATAAGCTACCTGAGGTGTGATAAAATAACTGTGCTTATTTTACTTAGCAAGTAACAAAGCCTGAAGTGAACATGAGCCCCTTCCAGCCCTCTGTCCCTAATAATGCTTGACACAGCCACACAAACAGCTTCTCATTAAGTAGTGCAGTTTTTCTGCACAGTCGAATTAGTGGCCCTTCACCTCTGCTGTCAGTCTTTATTTAATGATATTTTGTGGTCATGTTAGACACAGACAGTGGGAGATATGCAACTGAGAGAGTTCTCGTTAAGGAAGCGAGCAACTCAATTAGCGCTGTCAGAGAGCGCGGCCCAGTATTCGCAGCTCAGGAGAACCAGTGACCCCAACTTGACTCTGAGCCAATCCGAGCCCCCACAAGGCTTCTGCCCCCAAAAATTAGTCTAAGCTATGTCATTGCTAACTTATCGCAGCCATGCATCTGTGCCTTAGCGGCCACCTCCATTACCAAGATTCCCAGACATTTGCCAAGGGGGAGAAGGGCACCGCATGAGCCCCACAAGCTGTTTAACCCGCCCTTCAGCCGTAACCAATTGATTGCACGAAGCAGGCCCGGACGCCGCCTCATCTTCCACGTGTGGGCGGGGTAATGAAAAGAGGAGGGCAAATGCTTTTGAGGATCCCAGCGTGTAGCCAGGACAGCCCTGTCTCAAACCCCCACCCGCTCTCACTTTGGCTATGTCGTTGCAGTCCGTTTCTGGACCGCTTTCTTTTTCGTTCCCCCACAGTCACACCCCTCTTTCCCAATCCATTTGTTTGCGTAAATAAATGAAGGGCCAACAAGCAGGACAACCCGGTTCACATTCTCTCCTATTTTTCATGTACGCTTGTGAATGTGAGGAAGGTCTGAATGGGGCAGAAGCCCATAAAAAAAGATTTTCACAGAATGCCATGCATTAAGTCTAGAGGTCTGACTCCTTAGAGAGGTGCTCTCCCATTGAGTTCTTCAAAAAAACGGCTCGCATTCAGACTGCATCTGTCAATTGTGAAGCGGGGAAAATCGATCCAAGCAACAGAAAAGAAGCAGGTTAAGAAAATGTCACTTGGTTCTGAATTAGGGACAGACACAAACTTATATTTTTGGAAAGGCCTCTTTCTCTTTTTTTGGGGGGGGGGGGGGGGGGGGGGGGAATTTGGTGAGCTCGGCCATTAAACAGCTTGAGAAATTCATCTCCTATTATTGGTTATGACATTTAATTACTTAAAAAGGTTCCATATGAGCCCTCTTCACTCCAATATGCTGAATGTGATGGGCCATCAATGCATGTTCACCACAAGAATGTTTCACCAACCGTCACACAAAGGCCTAGGTTTCACCTAAACAGTTAAAAAAAAGAAGAGACTCAAGAGTTTTAATTATGAAAAATAAAGTCCCAGTCACAACTGGGAGACCAGAAGCTGAAAATATGATTAATAAATATGAGATTTAAAAATCACACCTTATTTATTTATTTTTAAAACAGTTTAAAACAGTCTTCAGATGTTTCAAACCATTTGTTTTGTACAGTTGGAAAGAGGAGACGTCTGAGCTGTTGATGGCCATGACAACCCCAAAAAGTTCTGCACCAGGGAAAAAACAACAACAGTAAAACTAAACAAAAGCTTTCTTAAATCACAGAAAGAATGAGTGGAAAGCTTGCAGAACATGCTGAAAAGAGACAGAAACAGTCCAGGAGACATGTGCCCTGCCAACGTCTGATCAAACGAGACACTCAGTAAAGACTTGTCTATCAGTTCAGCTCAGCAGGTAATAAAAGTCACAGGTCAATGCCATTGATTTGTAGCCCTTCAAACGCTGAAATTCAATGCCTATAACACCTCTCAAGTGAAAGACAAGAGTGTATTTACCAGACAGCGAAACACAGACGACAAGGCTCTTGTTTTAGACTATTCACAGTAGTAAAAAGACACCTAATGTACCAGTTGAGCTAAAAATAGTGTGACCAGACAAAGCTTTAAAAAAAACAATCAATGCAGTGAGTTTATCCTAACTGTTTTTTTTTTTTCATTTTTTGTTTTTTTAGATCCTATAGAAGCTATAATTATTAAAATGATGCATTGTATTATTTGTATGTTAAATCCATAGATAATAACAATCGACATTTCAATGATATATATTGAGCTATAAATACCTCTGGTATTATTTTCAGAAATCCAACTCCGCTAAAAGCCTCTACATGGACACATTGTAATTTTCCAATAATCTCTGAAAATATTGGGCACAAATCAATAATATTTCAAATCGAATCTGATTTATTTATTTATTTTTACAAATACGGTTTGGATTTCACTATTGTAGCTCTTAAAAGCCCTGGATAACAGACTGATCTGAAAATAGGCCTCAAACGTTTTGCCAGTGGACTGGATGATTTTCCACTGTCTCAATGAACTCCATCAACGCTTATATTTGCTCTCTTGGTCACTCATTTGGAATGCATGAATATAATATCCTGAAACGTACACCGTAGAGCAAACACTCTTAATGTTAAGAGCAAGTTCTCTTTGCTATGAGCAGCTAGATTAGTGATCTGTATTGTTCACTCTCAGGCAAAACTCTTTAAATATCAACAAACTACGATGTGCCATGCGAGAGATTAATTTGTACTCCACGTGATCCCTCCTATATTGACCCCCATTGTTCAAACTAACCTTTTCCCATGTTATAGGTTCACCGTTGAGGACTGCAGGGCGCTAGTGATAGTGTGACGCAACATGGTCAGGTTAACCTGTTCCCAGCCCTGTCTGTTTTGAGTGTTTATGGGAGAACTTCACAGTGGGGAGCCATTATAAAAGGAAAATAAGACTAAAAGAGCGGAAAAAAGTTGCATATTTGTGGCAAAGTTCCATGGGTAATTCAATCTCATCTGGGTTTTAGAAGCAGAAACATGAGGAATGGAGAAAAATGCCTTCACCGATTCACAGTGCTGAACACATGCCGTGAACTTTATTGCATTTCAGGCTCTGGGATGGAACTATTTAACAGCATTGGGCTCTGGAAATAACATGGTTATGTTTTATTTTTCTATCTGTAGGTCATCCTGGTTCTTATAACCAGGAAGAACAAAGGATGGCTGTGGCCTGCACAAGGAAACATTAACCTTCCAAGGAAAGGATTTTAATACTCAGGTTCTGCTGAGTAAACAGTATTTCCGAGACCACTTTTCTATTTACTTCAGCGAGGAGCTTGGCCTCAAAACCATAGAAAATTCAAATAAAGAGTCCATGTTCAGTGTGAGAGCCATTGTGTAACACCATCTCCCCGCTTTTCTTTTTTTATGTACTTTTTTTCACTATTTTGTGAATGTGTGTAATGGTCAGGTTACTTTTGAAGTGTCCTAAGGTACAGTGCTATGAGGGGGGCAGAGGGAGGGAAGATTTGTTCTGCTTGGGTGCATGTCTGCTGTATTCACACAACCCCTGAGGTGGCAGCCTGTCAGTCCTGGATATGGAAGGACAATCAAAGAGGCTGGACAACAATAAACTCTCTCTGAGGTACTTTGTGAAAAGGGCAAGGATTTCCCCCAAGTAGCATTTGCATACTATAGCAGACACCTGGAGTTGGGAGAAATGTTTCAAAAAGAGGTGACTAAAAGTCAAAATTTTCTAAGCAACATTTTTCTCTCTCTTTTTATTTGAGATTTAAAATGGCATTTCTCATATAGCCCTAAAACAGGACTAAACCTAGAAAATGTTTATATAATGATGTAACATTTGTTTTATAGTATAATGTAGTAGGCTATACAATTATACTATAATACAATATTTTTCATAATATGAAGTAAAAATATATAATAGTATGGTATATAGTATATATGTTAAACTGGAACATTCAAATTTAACAGATTAACAGTAAATTATTTGCACTACCCTTTTATCTGTGCTCTCTGAAAGTGGGTCAGTTAGCTGAATTGTATAATTGAAAAAAAATTATAATGGGTGCTAAATACAACAGATGAAGCAAAAAACAAAAGTGGATATCTTCTATTATTCTACTTTGTTCTTTTCCCTTTCTTCTCTTCCGTGCAGAAGGAAAATTAACTTCTTTCCATTACATAGAATTCAGATAGTGAATGGCGCTGTACCACTGAACCACTGAAGTGATTTTCAAAAAAGGTTTTTGGTGAGCCAATGAAAAAGCTGCAAACTCTAAGCATGGCCAATCAGAGAAGGATTTGTGCATCCTTGTATCTGGGTGTCTGCGCTGCTGCTCTTGGCCGTTCTGGGGTTTTGCTCACACTGGGCCAGTATGTGCCCTTATCGCTAGCCTGCCACGGCAGGGATTACATGCTACAGACTGCTGGAAGCATGGCCCTATAGCCATTTTAATCCGATCACTCATTAAAATTTCATGCAAATCCCACAGACAAACAGTGTCATGGCCAGTGATTGGGACGATTAACCCACCTATGGAGATAGAGGCTGAAGGATGCCCTGAAGAGGGGATGAAAGGCGATCTGTGTTTCGCCGTCCTTTAAGACATTCACAAACACACACAAGCACGTTCACAGGACTCCGAGTGGATCCCTTGTGCTTCAGGTGATCAGCACTTCACTACGTCCTCACTATCCACACATCCTCAGTGTAACACTGATCCACATGGACACACGCTCTGTTCCAAAACCTAGTAAGCTTCTTCTGCAGGCAGCATTTATGGGCATCTAAGGCTGTTCCAAAAGGTAGATACCTATTTTGGCAAAAATAATTGCATACATCGCCTTAGTGAACAAATCCCAGAATGCACTGAAAGGAGCTCAGTGAAAAAAAGAGAATGTTGATAATATAATTTATTAACTACAGGAAAGTATTGTTAAAAAATGTAATATGATTTAAACTATCTAAATAAAACTATTTAATTGTTTTGGGGTTGGAAAGATTTGTTTAATGTTTCTGAAAGTATCTTGTGCACAACAAGGAGGCATTTTTAAAGAGGCCATACAGCAAAAACAATAATATTGCAACATATTCAAATTTAAAATATCTGTTTTGTGTTATATATATATATATATATATTTTTTTTTTTTTTTTTTTTATATTATTATTATTTTTAGCAACCATTTCTCAAGTCTTCAGTGTCACATGATCGTTCTCCATAAACATTTGTTATTATTACCAATGTTGAAAACATTTGGTAAATATTTTTGTGGAAATGGTGGTACAAATATATTTAAATGCATTCGAAATGTAATAGTATAAATGTTTTTTACTATCACATTTGTTCAATTTAATGCATCTTTGCTAAATAAAAGTATTAATTTATTTTAAAAAATCCACAAAATACTATTTAGATTCAAGATGAACTGCTCTAATTTTAGAGAATGTAATCTATAATCTCACACAAACACGGACAAAACAATACTTTGTATGATGTAGCCGGGATATGATGCTTTTATTGAATATATAATAACTTGATATTTTCTAAATGGAAATATTAGCATGATCTTCTAACATTTACAGATTGAAAACATATCTGTGAAATGTTAGTTCTGCACTGAGAAAAACACCCCATCTCAACGCATTCAACAGCATAAGTATCTATCAGAGCATCTGACTGGGCAAGCCACTTTAAATATGCAGCAAATATCCAATATGCCTTATTTTGAAGCCCTTAATATAAAGCATCTCATGTTTAGGACAAATTGGATTGTGCATTTCCCAGCAGCAGCTTAATCTGTGTCCTCCACTATTTTTCAGATGTGCTCGTAATATCAAACAACTGTATATCGATAGAAACGGTATTGCCTCATTCTATATTGTTGATAAAAAGTATATTTTGATGCATCGTACAAACTCGATATACCGCCCAACCCTACCTCAAACAGTCTACATTTTAAGATTTTCACGAGAAAAAATATATTTTGTTTTTGTATTAAGAACATTCCCTGGTAAAACCTGACCTCACAACACACACATACAAGTATTCAACCCCGTATAATATGTTTAAACCACGCACAAATCCACAAAGTGCTGTCTGAGGTGTTCTCCGCTTTGTCGCTTTCAACGGTCTTTTTCAATGAGTGGATTTACCACAAAACCAGCACAAAGGGGCCCACATCAGCTGATGAATCTGGTTAAACAATTAACTAAGCTCCGACTGAGCTCTAAACAGAGGTGAGGGAACGTGAGATTCCTACTACCTCTCCAACAGCTGGGCGCCTCTTAAAATCAGCTATGAATGGCCTTCAGCAGACTGCTGCTGTGTATGTGTGTGTTTGAGCAGTGGGAACCATGGTATCAGCAAAGGCATCTGGTGATGGCTGCTGGTTCCAGATGAGTGGGCACTCAGCTTAAACTTTGACCCCTGAGATGACAGAGGGGCAGCTGGTAGAGAGGGTCCTCGCGTCCCCATCCCTGGACAGTAGGGTAGGGAGACAGCCATGTCTCCTAAACAGGGATGTGCCCCTTTAACCTCATTGGCCCCAAATCCCTTCCATAAATAAATAAATGAATAAATACATTTGAATTTATTTAAATAAATGTATATATATATAAATGTATAAATGATAAATAAAAACTAAATCATACAACTTTTGATATTTAGATAAAAATGTAGATATTAGATACACATTCTACATTGCCACCATGCATACTTTAACATTTAAAATAAAATTAAATTAAAAATATATATATATATATATAATATATATATATATATAAATAAATATAGCTGCAAGCAGCGATTACGGGCCCAAGCCGGTGGCACCGCCACCCTGGTGCCTTTAGTTACACTAAAGGCACCGGGCTGGCGCTGCCACCGGCTTGGGCCCTCCATCGCTGCTTGCAGCTATATTTATTTATATATATATATATATTATATATATATATATATATATATAAAAAAGCCGCCACCCCGTTGCCTTTAGGGTTCCTGTGCACGACGGGCAATAACGTAACCCCGCTTTGACTGTCGAGAAGAAGTCTGCTTTAGAGCTTGTATCAGTGTGAGTCTTTCTGCTCCCCTCCAAACACACACAGAAAAGGGGGGGGGGCTCACATTAGTTACATCCATGTGATCGCTCTCTTACAACAAACACGCTACTGAAGTTTCATCAAGATCAATAAATGTATGAAGACGTTATAACAGATCGTGTTTCTCTTTTCTCGCCATAATTTCGTTTCCTCGCCACGGCCAAACTGTTCGAGATATCAAAAATCCGTCAGCAATTTAGTATCCTCAATGTCTTGTCGTCAGGCTGACCGAGTTTGGTTGCGATTGGATGAATTTTCTAGAAAGAGTGTTTCAAATTCCAGGGGCATGCGTTTTCATACCACCCACAATAGCCGACTTCCTGTTGGGCTGGCGTAAAACTTAGAGCACGAAAGTTGTTCGGCTCGATGAGTTCTAAATGTGTACCAAGTTTCATATTATTACATGCAAGCGTGTTTGATATACGGACAAGTGTTTGAATCCCATTCCAGGGGGCGCTGTCGAGCCCCCCTGCCACACCCGGGTACCAGCTTCAGCCTGGCCCTGATGGCCGCGGGTTCTGACCTGTGTGCAAAATTTCAAGAGTTTTCGAGCACGTTAAGGGCCCCAAAAGTGCCCGAGATTTTGCACACAGCAGAGAAAGGGTTAAACTAAACTAGCCCCCCTCCTCACACACACACACACACACATACACAGATCCCCCCCTCCCCTCCCCACCCCACACAGACAGACACACACACACAGAATGGCAGAGAGACAGAGAGAGACACAATTCACATTCAAACCACAATATCTGACTTTCTGTTGGTCGGAGCTAATGACTGTAAATTAGAAAGTTGTTCGGCTTGATAAGATCAATATACACGCTGAGTTTTGTAACTGTAGGTAAAACTATAACTAAGTTATAACACACTTTATGCATCCTTTTTTAATCATAAATTCGTTTCCTCGCCACGGCCAAACCGTTCGAGATATCAAAAATCCGTCCGCAATTTAGCATCCTCCATGTCTTGACTTCATGCACACCGAGTTTCGTGGTCATCGGATGAATTCTCTGGGAGAAGTATTTCAAATGCCAGAACATGCGTTTCCATACAGCCCATAATAGCCGACTTCCTGTTGGACTGGCGTAAAACTTAGAGCACAAAAGTTGTTCGGCCCGATGAGATCTATATGTGTACCGAGTTTCATATTATTACATGCAAGCGTGTTTGATATATGGACATGTTTTTGAATCCCATTCCAGGGGGCGCTGCCGAGCCCCCCTGCCACGCCCGGGTACCAGCTTCAGTCGGGCCCTGATGGCCGTGGGTTCTGACATTTGTGCAAAGTTTCAAGAGTTTTTGAGCACGTTAAGGGCCCCAAAAGTGCCCGAGAAGTCCCACACAGCAGAGAAAGGGTTAAAATAAAGCCCCCCTTCTCTCTCACACACACAGACACTGAGAGAGACTGGCAAAATTCCCATCAAATCACATTCAAACCAAAATATCTGACTTCCTGTTGGTCGGAGCTAATGACTGTCAATTAGAAAGTTGTCCGGATCGGGGAGATAAATATAGATACCGATTTTTGTTACTGTAGGTAAAACTAATACCCCATTTTTGACTAAAGGTGGCGCTACTGAGCCCCTTACCACGCCCGTTTCTGAAACTTCACACATGCCCAGTACCTAATAAATCTGATATGCATGTTGAGTTTCATGCAATTTGAAGCATGTTAAGAGCCTCAAATGCACCCAAAAAGAATATAAAAGTTTAAAGCGTTGCCATGGCAACAGTATTTAAGATATCAATAATTCTTTCACAGGTCTACATCTGCCGTGTGTTTACATTATACACATAAAGTTTGAAGCAAATCGGGTAAAAATAAGAGGGTGAATTCAAAGCATTTTGAAAGTGACACACTTCCTGCTGCCAGTTGGTGGCGCTATAACTTTGACTCACAATAGTCACATCCATGCGATCGGCCTCTTACAACGAACACACTGCTGAAGTTTCATCAAGATCAATTAATGTATGAGGATGTTATAACACACTTCCTGTTTCCAATATTCGCCATAAATTTGTTTCCTCGCCACGGCCAAACCGTTCGAGATATCAAAAATCCCCTCGCAATTTATCATCCTCCATGTCTTGACTTCATGCACACCGAGTTTCGTGGTGATTGGATGAATCGTCTAGGAGGAGTATTTTAAATTCCATTGCATGTGTTTTTTAAACTACGCCAAATAGCCGACTTCCTGTTGGGCTGGGGTAAAAAGTCAGAGCATGAAGGATATATGAACCGATGAGATCTATAAGTGTACCGAGTTTCATATTATTACACGCAAGCGTGTTTGATTTATGGACCAAGTTTTCGGACCGCGTTCCAGGGGGCGCTGTCGAGCCCCCCTGCCACGCCCGGGTACCAGCTTCAGTCCGGCTCTAATGGCCGCGGGTTCTGACATTTGTGCAAAGTTTCAAGAGTTTTTGAGCACGTTAAGAGACCCGAAAGTGCCCGAATAGTCGTAAGAAAAATAATAATAATAATAATAATAAATATAGCTGCAAGCAGCGATTACGGGCCCAAGCCGGTGGCACCGCCACCCGGTGCCTTTAGTTGCACTAAAGGCACCGAGGTGGCGGTGCCACCGGCCTGGGCCCTCCATCGCTGCTTGCAGCTATATTTATTTATATATATATATATAAAAAAAACCCGCCACCCCGGTGCCTTTAGGGTTCCTGTGCACGACGGGCAAGAACGTAACTCCGCTTTGACTGTCGAGAAGAAGTCTGCTTTAGAGTTTGCATCAGTGTGGGTTCTGCAAAAGTGCACATCGAGGGCACAAATCAACCACAAAGTATGCGTGAGCACCCTTCTGAAACCTACAATGAAAAATTAGACACCCTACAGTCTCATGGACTTAACGGACACATGAAATCAGCAGCCATTGTAAGTACACAACACCGAAAATTCCTATGAAGTGTGGTATATATATTCATTGAAATTACTGTACTTTAAAACAATTGTTTAAAAGAAAAAAACACATATACATAGTATAAAACCCTAGATGGCACAATATACATATTTTTAATAGAGTCTTTCTGCCCCCCCTCCCCACACACACAGACACACACAATGGGGGGGGGGGGGCTGTCTGTGTGTGTGCCCTCCCCTCTCCACACACACGCACACACTCACTCACACACACAGAATGGCAGGGAGAACTCTGGCAGAGAGAGGCAGAGAGAGACAAAACCACATTCAAACCAAAATATCTGACTTCCTGTTGGTCGGAGCTAATGACTGTAAATTAGAAAGTTGTCCGGCTCGATGTGCACAATATACATACCAAGTTTTGTTACTGTAGGTAAAACTAACCCCCCACTTTTGTCAAAAGCATCTTGAAAGTAACACACTTCTTGCTGCCAGTTGGTGGCGCTATAACTTTGACTCACATTAGTTACATCCATGTGATGGGCCTCTTACAGCGAGCACAATGCTGAAGTTTCATCAAGATCAGTTAATGTATGAAGACGTTATAACACATCGTGTTTCTCTTTTCTCGCCATAAATTTGTTTCCTCGCCACGGCCAAACCGTTCGAGATATCAAAAAGCCATCCGCAATTTAGCATCCTCAATGTCTTGATTTCATGCTGACCGAGTTTGGTGAAGATCAAATTAAATTTCTTGGAGGAGTATATCAAATTCCAGGGGCGTGCGTTTTCATACAACCCATAATAGCCGACTTCCTGTTGGGCTGGCGTAAAACTTAGAGCACGAAAGTTGTTCGGCCCGATGAGATCTATATGTGTAGCGAGTTTCATACTAATTCATGCAATATTCAGTTTGATATATGGACCAAGTTTTCGGACCCCGTTAAAGGGGGCGCTGTCGAGCCCCCCTGCCACGCCCGGGTACCAGCTTCAGCCCGGCCCTGATGGCCGCAGGTTCTGACCTGTGTGCAAAGTTTCAAGAGTTTTCGAGCACGTTAAGGGCCCCAAAAGTGCCCAAGAAGTCCCACACAGCAGAGAAAGGGTTAAAATAAAGCCCCCCCTCCTCTCTCACACACACAGACACTGAGAGAGACTGGCAAAATTCCCATCAAATCACATTCAAACAAAAATATCTGACTTCCTGTTGGTCGGAGCTAATGACTGTCAATTAGAAAGTTGTCCGGCTCGGGGAGATAAATATAAATACCGATTTTTGTTACTGTAGGTAAAACTAATACCCCATTTTTTACTAAAGGTGGCGCTACTGAGCCCCTTACCACGTCCGTTTCTGAAACTTTGCACAAGTGTACTAGGCAATACATTTAAAGTGTCTGTCGAGTTTCATCCAATTTCAAGCATGCTAAGAGTCTCAAAAACATCAGAAAAAAATATTAAAGTTTAATGCGTTGCCATGGCAACAGTATTTAAGATATCAATAATCCTTTCACAGGTCCACATCTGCCGTGTGTTTACATTATACAGATGAAGTTTGAAGCAAATCGGGTAAAAATAAGAGGGTGATTTTAAAGCATTTTGAAAGTGACACACTTCCTGCTGCCAGTTGGTGGCGCTATAACTTTGACTCACAATAGTCACATCCATGTGATCGGCCTCTTACAATGAACACACTGCTGAAGTTTCATCAAGATCAGTTAATGTATGAGGATGTTATAACACACTTCCTGTTTCCAATATTCGCCATAAATTTGTTTCCTCGCCACGGCCAAACCGTTCGAGATATCAAAAATCCCCTGGCAATTTTTCATCCTCCATGTCTTGACTTCATGCACACCGAGTTTCGTGGTGATTGGTTGAATTTTCTAGGAGGAGTATTTTAAATTCCATTGCATGTGTTTTTTAAACTACGCCAAATAGCCGACTTCCTGTTGGGCTGGGGTAAAAAGTCAGAGCACGAAGGATATATGAACCGATGAGATCTATAAGTGTACCGAGTTTCATATTACTACACGCAAGCGTGTTTGATTTATGGACCAAGTTTTCGGACCGCGTTCCAGGGGGCGCTGTCGAGCCCCCCTGCCACGCCCGGGTACCAGCTTCAGTCCGGCTCTAATGGCCGCGGGTTCTGACATTTGTGCAAAGTTTCAAGAGTTTTCGAGCACGTTAAGAGACCCAAA
The DNA here is from genome assembly GCF_949152265.1 of Phoxinus phoxinus. NCBI lineage: Eukaryota > Metazoa > Chordata > Actinopteri > Cypriniformes > Leuciscidae > Phoxinus > Phoxinus phoxinus. The sequence goes on from NC_136897.1 coordinate 11,143,769, forward strand.
AGTGCCCGAATAGTCGTAAGAAAAATAATAATAAATATAGCTGCAAGCAGCGATTACGGGCCCAAGCCGGTGGCACAGCCACCCCGGTGCCTTTAGTTGCACTAAAGGCACCGAGGTGGCGGTGCCACCGGCTTGGGCCCTCCATCGCTGCTTGCAGCTATATTTATTTATATATATATATATATATATATATATATATATATATATATATATATATATATATATATATATATAAAAACCGCCACCCCGGTGCCTTTAGGGTTCCTGTGCACGACGGGCAATAACGTAACTCCGCTTTGACTGTCGAGAAGAAGTCTGCTTTAGAGCTTGCATCAGTGTGGGTTCTGCAAAAGTGCGCATCGGGGGCACATATCAACCACAAAGTATGCGTGAGCACCCTTCTGAAACCTAAAATGAAAAATTAGACACCCTACAGTCTCATGGACTTAACGGACACATGAAATCACAACACCTAAAATTCCTATGAAGTGTGGTATATATATTCATTGAAATGACTGTACTTTAAAACACTTGTTTAAAAGAAAAAACTCATGTATACATAGTATAAAACACTAGATGGCACAATATACCTATTTTTAATAGTCTTTCTGCCCCCTTCCCCACACACACAGACAGGGGGGGCTGTCTGTGTGTGTGCCCTCCTTCCCCTCCCCACACAGACACACACACACGCACGCACGCACACACACACACACACACACACACACACGCGCACACGCACACACACAGAATGGCAAAGGGGAACTCTGTCAGAGAGAGACAAAACCACATTCAAACCAAAATATCTGACTTCCTGTTGGTCGGAGCTAATGACTGTAAATGAGAAAGTTGTCCGGCTCGATGTGCACAAAATACATACCGAGTTTTGTGACTGTAGGTAAAAATAACCCCCCCACTTTAGTCAAAAGCATCTTGAAAGTAACACACTTCCTGTTGCCAGTTGGTGGCGCTATAACTTTGACTCACATTAGTTACATCCATGTGATCGGTCTCTTACAACAAACACGCTACTGAAGTTTCATCAAGATCAGTTAATGTATGAAGACGTTATAACACATCGTGTTTCTCTTTTCTCGCCATAAATTCGTTTCCTCGCCACGGCCAAATCGTTCGAGATATCAAAAATCCGTCCGCAATTTAGCATCCTCCATGTCTTGACTTCATGTTGACTGAGTTTGGTGGCGATCGAAATAATTTTCTAGGAGGAGTATATAAAATTCCAGGGGGATTCGTTTTTAAACAACCCATAATAGCCGACTTCCTGTTGGACTGGCGTAAAACTTAGAGCACGAAAGTTGTTCGGCCCGATTAAATCTATATGTGTACCGAGTTTCATATTATTACATGCAAACGTGTTTGATATATGGACCAAGTTTTCGGACCACGTTCAAGGGGGCGCTGTTGAGCTCCCCTGCCACGCCCGGGTACCAGCTTCAGGCCGGCCCTGATGGCCGCAGGTTCTGACCTGTGTGCAAAGTTTCAAGAGTTTTCGAGCACGTTAAGGGCCCCAAAAGTGCCAGAAAAGTCCCACACAGCAGAGAAAGGGTTAAAATAAAGCCCCCCTCCTCTCTCACACACACAGACACTGAGAGAGACTGGCAAAATTCCCATCAAATCACATTCAAACCAAAATATCTGACTTCCTGTTGGTCGGAGCTAATGACTGTAAATTAGAAAGTTGTCCGGCTCGGGGAGATAAATATAGATACCGATTTTTGTTACTGTAGGTAAAACTAATACCCCATTTTTGACTAAAGGTGGCGCTACTGAGCCCCTTACCACGCCCGTTTCTGAAACTTTGCACAAGTGTACTAGGCAATACATTTAAAGTGTCTGTCGAGTTTCATCCAATTTCAAGCATGCTAAGAGTCTCAAAAACATCAGAAAAAAATATTAAAGTTTAATGCGTTGCCATGGCAACAGTATTTAAGATATCAATAATCCTTTCACAGGTCCACATCTGCCGTGTGTTTACATTATACAGATGAAGTTTGAAGCAAATCGGGTAAAAATAAGAGGGTGATTTTAAAGCATTTTGAAAGTGACACACTTCCTGCTGCCAGTTGGTGGCGCTATAACGTTGACTCACAATAGTCACATCCATGTGATCGGCCTCTTACAGCGAACACAATGGTGAAGTTTCATCAAGATCAGTTAATGTATGAGGATGTTATAACACACTTCCTGTTTCCAATATTCGCCATAAATTTGTTTCCTCGCCACGGCCAAACCGTTCGAGATATCAAAAATCCCCTGGCAATTTTTCATCCTCAATGTCTTGACTTCATGCTGACCGAGTTTCGTGGTGTTTGGATTAATTCTCTAGGAGGAGTATTTCAAATGCCAGAACATGCGTTTTTAAATTACCCTAAATAGCCGACTTCCTGTTGGGCTGGCGTAAAAAGTAAAAGCACGAAGGATATATGAACCGATGAGATCTATAAGTATATCGATTTTCATATTATTACATGCAAGCGTGTTTGATTTATGGACCAAGTTTTCGGACCCCGTTCCAGGGGGCGCTGTCGAGCCCCCCTGCCACGCCCGGGTACCAGCTTCAGTCCGGCTCTAATGGCCGCGGGTTCTGACCAGTGTGCAAAGTTTCAAGAGTTTTTGAGCACGTTAAGAGACCCAAAAGTGCCCGAATAGTCGTAAGAAAAATAATAATAATAATAATCCGAAGGAAAACAATAGGGCCTTCGCCTTTTCAAGGCTTGGGCCCTAATAATAATCCGGAGAAAAACAATAGGGCCTTCGCCTTTTCAAGGCTTGGGCCCTAAAAATAAAACAAAATTAAATGAGACAAAACAAACGAAACTGGACAAGAAAGAAAATAATAAAAGTATTGAAGCATTTTAATGCCTTTGAGGATACATACAAACTCCCTGTACAATGAAAGAAATATAATCCCTAATTTGTGTCCAAGTGACTCTAATATAACCCATGTTGGTTTGGAAAGTGGCCCTTTTAGGCCACTGTCCATCAAAAAAAGATCTGAATGTTTCTTCTCCTACCGCCAAGACCCAGTACAGGCAGCAGACGTTAGTGGAGAATAGCCGCAAAGCTCTCTTAAAGCTTAAAGCGGACCTGTCTGCAGAGAAAAGTCTAACAAGCTACACTCCTCCGTCAAAAAGGCAAACTGAGAACTTTGGCTTGAAGAAATCTAGAGTAACCTGTTCAGAGGAGGTGAGGGAAGCGTGGGGACCACCTCAGAGGGCCTTCAGTCTACTTTTCTGCACTGAACCCATGCAAAAGTTTCCAAAAGCTCCAGACTGAGATGACTTTAGTAGTCCGTTCTTTAGCAGGACATAACAGCAGACCACTGACTTTCTGAGCACTCCATCACAGGGATATGTTTTGACTAATCAACCAATCAAAATCAAAGCCCTGTATTAATTAGGGTGGTTTACAATGGTCAGTGTGAAATACAATGGTCAAGGTCCATTTAAATTTGTCTCGTCATACAGTACACAATCATTTAAACACTGCTGCTATTCATTATAATAACTAAAACTCATTAACTGACTAGTTGGTTGTTTGACAACTAGTCACCTAGTCAACTATCCTTACCATTCCCATTATAACACCCGCTTATCTGCTACAAATAACCTATGCTGCTCATGAAAAAAACAAAGTGATGTCCTTCACGAAGAAACCGCAACTGTACTCATTCTTTGTTCATTAAATCGTTTGAGACACTCTTGTATTATGTTCGTTATGGGTAGCTTCACAGAAACAATACAATGTATTGCACATTCTCATATTACATAAACAAGAGCAGCGACTGCATTCTTGCCCAAATTGTGTTTGTAAATGTGACCGTGACTCTAAACAGCTTTGCGATGTCAACAGTGATATGGCATCACTCGAAGTAAAACAGCCCCGCTCTCGATTTATGAGGAGCGAAGTGAAAATCATATTCCCGGACAGACTAAACTGAATCAATTTTAATTGAATCATGGAATATCGCTGTCGAGAGCCTCTTACTAAACTTATATTATCAGGAGAACCTTCTTGCTTTCCAGCCGGGGAAGGCAATTATTTAACAAGAACGACACAGCGAATGCTAAATGAGAAGTGCTGGTGGAGCTAGAAAACTCCAGCGCTGACCCCCGGAATGATTTCTTCTCTCATGACACGAGGCCATTAGAGATTGTTTTACGCTGGGCGCTTTAACAGAAATTCATCATTAGGCCAATGAAGAGCCATTAGATTGGAAAAGATCTTATGCTGTCAAATCTGCTAGAAAATATCTCTTAGAGATCATTTGGGCCTTTTTTTTCTCGTTCTTGAGCGATACCGAGCAGAACTGTACATGACAAGAGCAAAGCTGCACAAATAAGGGAGCAACGCGAGAGCGAGGAAAGCCATTCATCTTCATTTAGCGCACAGGAGAGATTTTATAGGCCCAAAATTACTCTTAAAACATGAGGTCACTGTTATGTGTAAAGCCGAAAATCGTGACCATCAAGCTTTCAGGACCCGGCGTGTTCTCACGCTTCTAATTTAATGGATATACGAACACATTTACAAATGCGGAGCCGTGGACAGTTAAACGGATACTATAGGCTTTTCACTGGAAAGACAGGAGCATCATCTCTGCGCGATGAAATCATGATTTGTCTGAAAGCACAGTTCATAAATAAACAGCATATTTCAGACCCAATCCCTCCGTAAACACACACACATATTCACTCATCTGCATGACTGCACACGCTCAAACATTCATATTCAGCTCAGAGACTCGGCTTATCCACTAACCTGCAAACCCCGGGTCCATGTTATAGACCTCATGAGTGATCTTCAAAAGGACGAGCAGCCTGGAAACGTGGGGTTTCCGCTCCAGGTTAACTACACCGCCTAAAGATCTGTGGCGTGCTTCAAAAAGCACACTGTCTCTGCTTCTATTGAAACGGTTGACATTCAACAGTTCTGTGCATTCTCTCAGTCCATCTAGGTCTTAAAAAGTATCCCACAATTGTCAGGAAAATCATTGCTGAGCAGGACAGGAACCTCTCCTGCATTACACATAATGTGGCTTCTGATAAAAGGACTGAAGTCTGGAGCGGCGCATCCTGTGGGAATTCACCGGCTCTTTGCTGAGAAGATCTCACAGTCAAAGGCTCTGGCTTTAGGGTGGGAACTTTCAGGTATATATATATATTATATAAATATATAAATATATAAATATATATATATATATATATATATATATATATATATATATATATATATATATATATATATATATATATATATATTGCTTCATTTAAAATCAACTGAACTTAACTGATACCAAATACTTTTAAAGTCATCATTAACATTAAATCAAAATGACCACTATATACCAGTATATATATTTTTTTTAATCACAATTTTATTAATTTACTGATTTTCAGCTGATTATGTCAATCACTCTTATTAACCCTCCCGTCATACTATCAGTCAAAATTCTTGTTGCATATTCTATTTCACAGAAATACATCAGGTAGCAAAGTGTGTTGCAAACGTTTGAACATTTGGACCTGATGATGAGATGGGCTATTTTTTATTAGTAATGAAAGAATGAACTTGTCAGACATTCAAACAACACAAGAAAAGGACCACATTTAAGTAGAATGTCTTACCTTTTTTCCACGACAGCAGCAATTCAGGATGAGGCAAGCCAGAGAGAGAGAGAGAGAGAAACAAAATGGAATTAGAAACAATAAACATAAATTCAGTTTTGAGTTAAATGTTTTTTTTTAACTCGCTTGAAATTCTTATCAAAATAAATACTTCATTTACTAAAGCAAAGAATAATAGTTTGCTCCAAACATTCAGATATTATGAAAAACAACCAAACGGGTAAGAGTGTATGTAAGGTCACATATGTGCATGTTATAATGACATGCCAATCATGGGACAAGGGTGGTTGGGAAGTATGGTTTTAAAGGAGAAAGAAAGCAAAACTGGATAAAATTTCACTTTCCATTGCAACTGTAATATATACAAACTAACCATTAACATGTAAATGTTGTTATGAGATCTGTTTTTTTTTTAGAAGCTGTTTGCAAATGCAAATGTCTTTATGTCTGGGAATGTTCAGGGTTCAAAAGTTACACACAATCAACAATGTTTGCTGATTAATGATGATTACCACCGAAAACAATTACGTCTCATCCCTAGTTATTAAAAATAACAATTTGAAAAGAGCAAGGAGCTGGAAGCAGCTTTACTGATGATACTTTACACAAACAAATAAAGCTAGTAAGTGATTTTGTGGCATAAAGACGAAAATCAAACCTTAGTAGTTTGCCATGATCTTTTTATCATTATTTCTTAGAAACATTATTTAAACAAAACTGCTTTACTGTGTATTAATTACGTTTGCCCACCAATTCAACGTCATGTGCTGTGACCAACTTGCAGGGGAAAAAAAACCATCAAACAGGAAATGATATCATAGAGAGGACCCCTGCAAATACTCATTACAGTGTGTGTCAAGGTCAATTTGTCTCATCAAATAATTTGAACTTTTTATGACAAGGCAAGCTTCAAATCTCACGATGCCACTCCCCAAAAACATAGATATTTATGAATTAATAAGTAAAAAAAATTAAAATAATAATAATATAATTAATAAACATATTTTACCTAAAAAATGTCAAATGTAAAAAAATAAATAATAATAACTAAGATGTCACTTAAATAGAGCAATAGCTGAAGCAAACGCACACCTTTTTCAGGTGCCAGTTAAAGAAAAGAACTTTGTGAAGAAAAAGTATAAATGCACACTCACTTAAGTATTTTTATTATTTCTGACGCTTCGGCCGACAAGCAGCCTTTGTCAAGGTACAACTTCTTAAGAAATGGAAAACACCATTGCTTTGAGTAATCGCCAGCTCTATTTATGGTGTTCTTCATTTTGTAAGAAGTTGACCTTGACAAAAACTGCTTATTTGCAGAAACGTCGAAAAAAAAAAAAAATACAAATTAAAATACAAGTGTGCAGTTATACACTGTCTTTGCTAATATGTGTACACTAACAAAAAAATACTTGATGGTTATACCATATGACATTTCAGAGCCATTGTTCATCTTTTGTAAACTGCTTTGGATAAAAGTGTCAGCAAAATGCCTGAATGTAAAAGCAAATTAAATTGCAACCTTCAAATTGTACTTTTTGTACATGTGTTAAAAATTAGATATTTAAAAGACTTTCCCTTTAATCACTGACACTCTCTTTCGTGTCATTGACCCTTATAACTGCGCATGCAAACGTACTTACTGTACTTCAACTAACAGCTGAGTTGTAATTATTTCCTGAGGTCATCTGCAGTACGCCACAGATGCTGTCGGTACAGCTTAACTCGAACTGAAGCCAGGACATTCCCTTGCTGGAGGATGCTAGACCACTCACTCCATTTCTAGGTTTCTCTTTCTCTAAAAAAACAACATGCTCGCTGTTCTTCTAATGAGGTTTGGACACACAGTGTATCTATCCTGAATGGGAAAGAAAAGGCCACAGGGAGGGAAGACCTGAATATTCAGTCACACACTTCTTAGGACACATACGACAGAGCCTCTTGCTAACCAATAAAACACTAATTGGTCACAGAACCCGTCTCCATCTAGACAAAGAAGCAGGATCCCCCCCATCCCCCAGATTAAAAGAGTTTAGTTCTCATAGAGTCTCCATTCTTCCTCGCAGGAAGCCCCGTAACTTCAAGAGCAGCTCGGCAGGGGTGCGAATCAGGAGGTTTGTTTTAGAGATGTGATGGGGGTATATAGGTCTTGGGTTAACTATGACATGGAGCTCCACTTATCCAAGTGTTTTCTGCTTTTGTCGAGAACAAGTGCAGGTGCTCTCTCCGTAAAACATTTGATCCTAAAAGGAGTTATTGAGGGGAGAAAAGCACAGCAATATCAGATCCTTCATCTTCGGGAATTCTTCTTTTCCCGTTCCTTAAAAAATGCTTTAGAGTAATCCAACTGAGCACATCAAAGCATTTAAGACTCCTTTTTGGATCTGGCTGGATGTGTGATATATTATACTGAGATGATTTTAAAGAGAAGGATCGTGCACACATGAAATGGCCTTCAACGGTTTTTTTTGCATAGTGAGTGACACGGAACCCTACGCATATTGGGTTCATTTTTCAAACAAATTGCTTGGAATCTGGGAAACGGCACATTTACTGGCTTCCCATCAGAGATTTTATACATTCAATTACTTGTACATACTCTTGCATTTTGCTATAAATTATAGTAATTTTAATAACAACACATCAGCCAATGTGTACAACATAATGACAATAACTACTTCCATTAAACATTGGAACGGCAAATCAAGGAGGATATTAAACACAGATGTGGATACGGGCTTGAAAAAGTCAACAAATGAAACTACAGAACTCCCCCTTCCCATCTACGCGGAGTCTAGAGCAAAAAAAAAAAAGACCAGTTACACATGCAATTTAGATAAGATATTATTACAAAGAATCACGGAAAGTTTGTGTAGTTTCAAATAACATAATGTGGCTCTGAAACATAGGGATGAAAAATGACTTAGAAAACAGGCTCCTATAAAATACCGATCCGGACTGCAGTCACAGCTGTCTCGTATCTTTTATCTTTCATGCGTGCAAAATTTCACCCATCTATATTCTCTCCCGGTCTGTCTTGCCCTCCATTATGTGCGTTTAAGCATCAGGGCCATCGTACACCATGTGACCCTGGTGTTTTCCAGTGAGGGCAGCGGCAAAAGAGAACAAAAGACTCTGAGCTTCCTGCCCGCTCATTTTTCCACAGTCAGAGAGACTGCAGGCCAAATGCCCGTGTCATGAATCTACTGTAGCGTGGGCGCCGAGCCCAGTTTAGCACTGTGGAAACAGGGAATGGGCCCCTCTTTCTGGATAAAGCCTGGATAAGCCAGGAGTACCAGGAATCTGCTTCTTGCCACATACTTTGAGGAACCCTAGATTGTACACTATAAGCTTGTTTAATGGCTCAAAGGGATTGTTTATTTAAAATGTAGCATTCTAGAATCATTTACTGAACTCTCATTTCATTCCAAAATTGTATGACTTCCTTTCACCCAAAGACAAAAAGAGATGTTTTAAATATTGTCCTAGTTGCTCTTTTCTATGCAGTTACAATAAATGTGGACTAGAGCTTACATGATAGTGGATGATGAGCTTTCATGAAAAAAAAGCATAAAAGTGGTCTATTATATTCCAAATGTTCTGAAGTCATACAATAGCTTGGCGTGATTAATAGACCAAAATTTTCTTTATATGATCTTCCCCCTCTTGTGAGCTGATAACTGATGTGAATGGAGCGAGCTGGTGAGAATTGAATTACTCCAGAATTAAATTTAAACGAATCATTCAGACTAGTAATAGTTTGTTCAAGAATCATGAACATGTGTGAACAAATTGTTCTTTTGAGTCAGACTTAGTTGAAGCAGAGCCGCAGCGCGAGTCAGTTTAAGGTAATAGTAACTTAAAGTTGTTTTTGTTTTTGTTTTTTGGGGGTGAACTTATCCTTCAACAATGTTCCACACTTGAAAACACAAAATTCACCTTACTGCGCATGTGTAAATCCTCACAAAAGCTCACTGAGATGATACAGATGGAGAAATATAATTTTATTTAGCAAAATATCTCACCATTCACTGATGTGTCCAGGTCGCACTCAGTCACCATGTTTGTTCTAAAACGCAACTACTCTCATATTGCTCGTATTGCTGCAGGACAGATGCGAGTACATTTTCTGTCATATTTGAAGGACTGTGATGTGAATAGTGTGCAAAGTAACATATTTAGCAACTGTGTGACAGTTATAATAGCACATAATAGGCACAATACCTGTATAAACATGAATATCTATGGGTTCTATATGCGTCACGACTAAACTTGCGTCATCGTTTTTAAATACCTCCGTTTTGACAGTTCACACTACAACGCAAAACGGTGTTTTCAAATTTATCCACGTTGGAGAGCGTTTTCAAAAAGGTACATTTGTATTATTAAAAACGCAGTCTCAGTATGGACAGTAGGCCAAAACAGAGAGAAAAATATGTGTTTTCAAATGAAAACGTATTAGTGTGGACAAGGCCTAATGAAAGAATTGTCCTATTTCAGTGAACTACCCCTTCATTACCTGTGAACCGAAAAACAGGCATCGGTGCTGTGAGATCCTCCGGACTACAGCTCTTAAGAGACTAATTTGCTGTGAAATACTGAGTCTTTCTATAGTAGGTGAACAATAGCTGAAGGATGAGAGATCTAACCCCTCTCATCCCCCTCTTGCGTCCCTCGCTCCCTTTTTGCCAAAACACATCTCAAAGGCTAATCAGATTTAGGAAAAAAATGAAAAGGTTTCCAAAGGACAAGACCCATAATCCTGAACCCCACCCGTCACCCTCTCCCTCCCCTTGTCTGTGAAAAAAAAAAAAAAAAAAACAGCAAGAGTTGTGTTGCACTCCTTCCAACCTCTAATGACCTCACCATTGCTGGCTTTGTCAGGTTACCACAGGCAACGTTGGCCTTACTCATGAGTAGCAGTTGGCTGCGTGGAGAGGCGACCCTCCTTTTGACAGGAACATGCCCCCAATCCCCCTCCAGAAACCCTGTAAATACCACCCTACCAGGCTGGGGCAGTCATTCAGGGTCCCTACCAGTACAATGCTGAATTATGAGACTATATATATGTATATATTCAGCTAAAAATCATGTAAAAATGTGTTGTTGTTTTTTTGGGGGTTTTTTTTCTATGTGGAGCCAGTTGGTTCACTACAATAGAGTTTTAATAGTGCCTAATGGTTCTGTAAATCTACTCTTGCTTCATTAACAGGACGTGTTCCAGCAGGTGAACTCACTGTGGATTTCTACAGTAATCACATAAAACATGGACTATCTTCTGCCTGATGCTGTGAGTCCACAGTATCATTGTTATAACAGCATCACTGAAAGCCAAGTACAGACAACACGCTACCAGAGTCGTGCCATTACAAACCTGTATTATTTTCTTTCTTCTGCAGAACACACAAAAAATTATATTTTACCAAAAAAAAAGGGGTTTAGAACAAATTTTTTTTTTTTTTTTTTTTACAAAATGTATTACTATCCCTGACAGGTAAACTGTTATGTTAAATACTTTATTCTATCTCAGCTTTATATGCAGAATCAAAAATAAGTAAGCCATTTGTAGGTTGACTCACTGAAAACACTGTTGTTTTTTAAAAACATTGCTCTATTTGTTTGAGAATCCTGTTAGCCCTAGTTTGGGGTGGAGATAACAGTTGACCTTATCAAATGGAAATCAGTTAGATTTTTTAAAAACGCTCATCAATTTCGCTATTCTGGTTTGGTTGTGTAATGACAGAGAAATTACACACTTTCAGTTTTAAAACAGACCAAAAAAAAGCCCAGGATTTTTTTTTAAAAAGGAAAACAAGAGAGAGGTCAGTCATTCTTGGAAATCTCTGCAAGCTTTTGTTACAATCCAGTCATTTAACAATGGTAAAAAAGTATCAATCATGAGAAGTATTAATCAGGGGGTGCCTGCACTATGTGAATAAGAAATGAAACAAAGAATCTGTGTCAGCAGTTTCATCTTTGGGACCTGAGGTGAATTTTACTGGTTTTTCCACTGTCTTTCCGAGAACATTTCATAACTTACTTCATTTGTTCTCATGATTAATGACTAACGCATTGAAAGGGCATTAAAAACTATGTGGATTTCCGTGACACTCATGGTGAGAGAATAAATGATATCTAGGCATCTGACATGGCCTCGAATGGAAATCTGGAAAATCAAAATACAAACAAGCCTAAAAATGCCTCTAAACGATAAAACAATTAAAACAATAGCAAACATATGAATGTGCATTGCAAACTATATCGCCTTAAATGGACTGTTCACCCCAAAAAATATATACTTTGTCATTATGTACTCATCCCCATGACATTCCAAACCCATATGATTTTACTAATCTTGAAATTTGATGTCCCTAAAAAAAAAAGCTATTGTATGACTTCAGAAGACTTAAATAACAGCAGATGAGTTTGTAACAAAATAGGAGTGAGTAGATTATCATTATTTTGGGGTGAACTATCCCTTTACCGTCTCGTCCCTAAACGCAGTATTTCGAAACATTAATTTAACAACCACTGTCTGTTCTCGATCCAAATGGAATAAGACTTCCAGTCGAGCAGGGAGAGAGAACCCATCCTGACTTCATCATCCCGTTTGTCAATACTTGCAAATAAAGTCTTTTTCAAGCCTATCGACTGCAGATTGCCGATGCGGGGTGCGTTGTGTGATTGCAGCTCGCTAATGCGGGGAAAGAGTTGCTGTGTAACTGCAGATTGCCGATGTGGGGAGCACTGCGTTCTGTGACTGTGCCTCCACTGAGACAAACAAAGCAGGTGAGTGAGAGGCGGAAAAAGATGTTGCAGAGGGGAATTCGGCATCCCACTTCATCAGAGAGTTCTTATCCTCGTTAAAGGATTATTGATTGGAGAAGCTCATTAAAGCCACTTTTCTGACACATCTCTGAGAATCGGCGGCAGTAGCATGGCTTAATAATTTGTTACTCGCTGGCCTTTCTCCTCTGTGCTGCTCCAGTGAGATTTAAGCCAGATTCAAGCCAGAGATCAGTCAAAACGCAGGCGGGATCGCTCAATGGTATTCACACTTATCACAAAATGGCACAAATTGTTGCAAAAACTAGTTTGTCGCACAGCAGATTAAAGGATTAGTTCACCCAAAAATGAAAATTCTGTCATTATTTACTCACCCTTGTGTCATTTCAAACCCATTTGTCCTTCTTTCTGCTCGTATTGGGGCATTCATGAGAGATGTGGCAATATCTGTTGTGTAAATGAATTGTTCTTTTGTGTCATCTTTTTTTAATGAATCTGAATTTGTTCACAAATAGGACTGATCCTGTTCTCAAGTTCAACTCACAGATTTTAATCCGATCCTTGTGGAAAGCTCTCGCATGACTCCAGAAGACAAGCATTTATATGCCACGTTCATGATACTTAGATGGAAACCTAATCACACAGCAAGTATAATTCTTCTAAATTTGTTTGCAGTATAATCATTCAAAATATCTCCTTTAGCTTTCCATGAAAGTAAGAAGGTCATACATATTTGAAATGACATGAGGGTGAAATCCTATTTGGGATTCATAAGTCATTTGGGAAATTATTAGTTTAAGACCTTTAAGATGTAATTTGAAGACAAAATAACTGCTGTTTCTTTTTACCTTTGTGAACTTTTTTTGTGGCATTGATGTGGCATCAATTCATTGTCATACTTTAAGAATAATTCTTTACGGTCTCTTATTTGCTTTTGACTCAGCACATTTTTACTGAAAAGAACATCTACTGTACATCATTTCACTGCACAAGAACTTTCAACATGTTGTCCTGATGCCTGCTTTGAAAGTGCTTCAAGAGGAAACGCAAAAGTACTTTTGACAACCTTAGAAAAAGTATAAATATAAGGTGTCTGAATGCAATCTTAACCTGTGAGTTTATTAATGGAACAACAAGCAGCCTTTTAAAAAACAAAATGGAGTTGGAAAGTGTGGTTATAACAAGGCCACTGACAGCTAGTCATCCATATCTGCAAGTGCCCATAAACTGCGCTCAGCCTTCGCTTGAGTCTGAAGGGGCCCCTTTTATTAGAGCACTTTAGCAGGCCTGGAAAATCTGCCCAGGGTTAAAGAACACCATTTTTCTTGCCATTTTCTTCCTGAGGGAAAAAAATCAGCAGCCAAAGTTAATCTAAAGAGACACCCACAGGAACAGCACAGAATCCAAGAACAACCCTTCAGTTTTGTCTCTAGAGCGACTGCAGCCTGAACTGAGGAGAAACAGCCGTGTGAAGAGACAGCTATGATGACCCTTGAAAAGGTCTAGAGGCGACGGAGAGTCTGTAACTTTAGAGTGCTTGTGCCCATGCTTTAGTCCAGCACTGCTGTGGGTTTAACTTTATTGTGGGAGTATAGAATAATGTTACAGTAAAGCAGAAGAACCTGACTGTAATTTGAAATTCCTTTAAAGGCTGATAAACACAAATATAAATGTCTTATTGGTTATGGTTATGGCAATGTTAAAAACATAAATATTTTTAGTTTGCAGAAGGCATTGAATGTAATGAGATTGCAGAGTATATTGTGTATACATTTTTATTGATCAGCATGTTTACATTGTGATAAATTTTTGCTTATGTAGTCCACCCTAATCATTGCTATAATGAGCAATAAACTTATATATAACTCACTGTTTCCAAAAGCAAACGATATCCTATCCCAAAACCCCTTCATTTTATCTATTTTTTTCACACAACGATCAAATATTATTATTTCACCTCAGATCAATATCATGTCCATTTAATTCATTTACTTTGTACACTCTAAAAAATGCTGTGTTGTTTTAACCCAATTTTGGGTCAAATATGGACAAACCCAAACTTTGGATTAAAAATCCATTATAAAATTTTAACCCAACGGCTGGGTTTGTCCATATTTGACCAAAAATTGGGTTTAAACAACCCAGCATTTTAGAGTGTAGGTAGCCATGTAATAAGCAGCCATGTAATATTGCAGATAGCCAGGTAGTCATGTAATAAGCAGCATAACTTTCAATCAGACAGTCATTATCACAAAATAAAACCCTTCAAGTGTGACATGTCCTAATTCACCATGTTGGGGTTCATTTCATAATGACCAGCCGATTGTATATCATGCGCAATTATGGAAACTATATGTTTCGGTTAACATCTAAACATGGATCAACTGTGTCAGGTTCGGGCCCTTGAGCTTACTTCTATCAAACCCATACTTGCGCACTTTTGTACGACATGTAAATACACTCTGCGGGTAACGGCCAAAACGCTGTCCCTGTCGAGCTGAAGGATGATTTTTTTTTTTAGGCGTGTGGCCGTGTTTCTCTTGTCCAGATTAAATCCTCAGGCTCCAGATTGGAGAGCCACACAGAAATGGTCCGGAGCTGGCTAATCCGCCGTGGGCTGTCAGCCCCTCACATCCACCCATGAGTTGACGGAGACAGTTTGAGCTCGGTAACAGACACGAGTTCATTAATCACCCACCGATTCTCCCACCGTCACATCTGACAGACCGAGCAAGCGTGTTTGCCAGAGAGCCTGACGTCCAACTCATGCAACTTAACGCAGCAGGTTAGGGAAAGAAAAGCAATAATAAAAGAGAAGAGGGGGGCTGGGGTGGGGGGTCTCACTTCGGCGATGCGTGTGCCTGAATCCGTGTGCTTGAATTTATCAGAAATGAAACATGTGCTCGGTTATTAATAAGGAGCTCATCAAGGACACTGGAAGGGAGCTCATCGTTTAATAAGTGAGATTATGAAATCAGAATATTCTGTTCTTATTGGAGCTCCACTCCGACCAACCTACATTTCACCGATGTGAAGTCACATTCACTACATCCGATGTGAGGTCACACAGTCCTTTGAGCAATAGCCTTTCCTTCCCATTTTCCCCTCCAGCAGAGAGAAAGGTGTTAATGTCATTAGTGAATTCACTTTAGGGGATTACATCTGAACTAGAGGAAAGTAATCCCCCATAGAGCTGCGCACAACATCATATTTCAGCTTTTCTATAGGATTAGCACTATGCAGTGCTCTTCCCTGTGTAGTCAGATGTGGCAAACACCTTTGAAGGGGAACTGACTCATGGGATTTTTGAAGGGTGGATAGAGCTCCCAAGAGCATGAATCATTTGTGCGCTAACAAAAATCAGAAAATACATTTATAAGGTCTGAGATGCTGTTACTTTTGCCAGTCTCTTCATGTCCAGTATGTCCCATAGGATTGATTTTAAGGGGACCTATTATGTCCCTTTTTACAAGATGCAATATAGCCTAAGTCTTAGGTTTCCCTAGAATGTGTCTGTAAAGTTTCAGCTTAAAATACCCCACAAATAATGTATTATACAATGTCCAAAATGCCCCTTTTTGGGTGGAAGCAAAGCAAAGCTGTTTTTGTGTGTATCTTTAAATGCAAATGAGCTGCTGCTCCCCGCCCACCTTTCCAGAAGAGGGCTATGCCTTGATAGCTCGTGCCTTGGATACTCCAGCAACAACAAAAAAGGAGAAACAGGAAGGAGCCGTTTCCACACAAAAAAAAGCGTTGCTTTCCATTTTTTTTCTACGTAAAAATGCGCTAGATGGACCTTGCGTTTTTTTTCTCCTATTTGGGGCCATTCACACACTGGATGCGAGATGTGGGCAGTATAAAACGCAAGGTGTTGAGAAGCGATTTTTAAAAGTTAACTTCTTTTAACATGAGCGCTGCGTTATTAAAATGCCTCTAACGCTAGACACTTTAAGGGCCCTATCTTGCACCCAGCGCAATTGACTTTGTACACCGACGCATGTATCATTCCTATTTTGCACCCGCGCACAGCGGACTTTTCCCTCCACAGACGTACGTCGGTAAATTAGGGAATGAACTTGCGCTCGGGGGGGGGGGCGGTTTGGCACAAAGATGAGGCGTGTTCCGGCGCAAAACTTCCCTGGTGCTATTTTCCAGTTTTAGAAAGCAATTCCGCCACTGACCAGGATAAACCCAGCCCAGTTTGGGTGGGTTTCTCCCATCATCCCCAATGTCACTTCTCTGTGTTTTACGGCCCTGACGAGAATGTCGGTCTCCTCGGCTGTGAATCGCTCCTGGCGTGCGCCTGGCAAATCCGCCGTTATAGCAATCCGCGTTGGACCAAGCGCGCCTGCTCTTAAAGGGAATGTGAGATGACGCTCTGATTGGTTTATTTCATGTTACGCCCAAACCACACCTATGAATAATGAAGCTACTTCGGACCAACCCCTTTTAGATTTGTGCCGGGCGCAAGAGGCATTTATCCCGCCGGGAAAATAGCAACAGCGCCGGGATCCGCCCACCAAGTTACTTGCGCTTTGCGCTTTAACACTTGCGTTTCAGATCGTTAAAATAGGGCCCTATATGTGCGAGATGCGAACGCAATGGTCAAACGTCCACCTAGCGCGTTTACATTGGAAAAACAATGGAAAAGTAGCGCAGTGGAATGAAAAAGTGTGTTCCTTGTGAACGAGCCTTTAGATTGTTTATCACGTTGCTAAGACATACTTTGTCTCCTCGTTAGAGCAGCGAGTGGAAACACAACATGGCGGACTGTGTGCAGCTCACTCAGAGGAGGATCTAAGCTAACAGGCCAGATTCCTTCACCAGTCGTGGATGGGGCCTGTTAAATTGTGACGTCACAATGTATAGAAAACGGCAACGAGATTAAATAGAGATCAAATTGAGACTTTTTTAATAGGGTAAAACAAAAGTTTAAAGATCATTAATAATTAATTCATAAATTACATTACGTTTTTGGGGAGTCAAATCACAACATATTACAACCTGACCGAACCCTGCTTTGTCATTATAAGGTCAAATTGCCTGATATTTATTATCTGAAATGTTATAAGAAATTTACTAACCTTGACAAACAGTCTTTTTTTCCTGCATGTTTCGTCATGATGGTTGGACCTCATAACTTTGATTTGGCAGACAAAATTTGTTCAAATATTAATAAGCTTTGAATAATTAATAAGCTGTCTCACATGTGTCACCTCAAGATCTCAACATCTCAAACTGTGCTCACAATTTCAAAGCAAAAATATCTGCAATCAGAAATGCCAAAATGATGAACTCAAACATTACTCATCCATTTCTTCCAAGACCAAATTATATACAGTATGTACTATGCTATTCACATTACTTTTACAGCTTTATACTTAAAGGAATAGTTCATAATTCTGTCATCATTTACTCACACTCATGTTGTTCCAAACCTGTATGAATCTTTGTATTCTACTGAACACAAAAAATATATATTTTGAAGAATGTCGGTAACCAGACAGTTGGACCCCATTGACTTCCATAGTAGGAAAAAAAATGGGGTTTGGTTACTGACATTCTTTAAAATATATTATTTTGTGTTCAGTAGAAGAAAGAAATTCTTGAGGGTGAGTAAATGACAGAATTTTAATTTTTAAGTGCACTATTCCTTTAACAATGTCATTTTAGGTTGTAATTAAAGAATTTTAGGAGAAACATTCAACAGATAAAATTGATAATTAAATGAAACTAAACTGAGAATGATATTAATTCACCTCAGCTATGAAAGAGCAGCCTCTGGTCTCTCTTGTGTGTCCAGGAATAAAAGTCTACTCTAATTTGTTGGCTTAATCTTTTTTTGTGTGAGTGCCCAGCTCGCAATACTTCCTTTAAAAGTGATGATATTGACAATGATGACAGACTGATGTTGTTTTGTTTGATCGACTAAAACAAGCTTACCAGGTAAAAAAAAAAAGAGGAAAATTTAGAATCTTGTTAGCCACAATCAAACCACAGACTGAACTGTCAGTCATTTTCAAATGACTATTACTCTGTCACTGCCAGAGTCTTGAGCCAAACTTACACACAAAGTCAGAAAACACATAATCTGCCTTATTCTAACTGTAACAGCATAATCATGTAGAAATACAGGGAAAGATGTTCTGACATGTTTGCTTGTAAGAAGCACATTTACAAATTAACAAGAACAGGCGATTCCAAAATAAGTAATAATTATGTGCCTCTCATGTCCTCAGCGGCTTGTGTTGCTTTCTGGGTGCACGGGGACAAGTCATTAGTGTCATCTGAGGTGAGAGAACACAAAACACCAAGCACTCCGTCCACACAAATTAGTCCTGACATAAAAATGAATTACAGCTCCATACACACACACACACACACACACACACACACACACACACACACACACACACACACACAGACACAGACACAGACACAGACACAGACACACACACACACACACACACAGACACACACACACACACACACACACACACACACACACACACACACACACACACACACACACACACACACACACACACAAACCAGCCTTCTGAAGAGCATGTGAGAAAACAAACAGCGCTCTGTGAAAATACAAATGACTACATTTAACACTGCTAATCAAGCGGTCATCAAAACCATTACTTAAACACGCCGTTTAATGAAGAAGGAAAAGGAGAAGGAAGGTTGATTATGATGATGCTAATTAACAAAGCATGTTCCCAGAAAAGAAAAATTTGAATTTGAGTTTTATGTTTGAACAGCAGTTGGTCGCATATTCATTATGGTAGTTTGGAACACATTTGTCTGGCTAGATGTCAGGTAGTGGTGGCTGCAGTACTAAAGCCCACGATGAAGGAGATATATATTCAAGAAGACTTTTAATATAATAAATCAAAAAAATAAACAGAAGTGTCAACAAGGAGAAACATACCACAAACTCACTTTAATAAAACAAAGCTATACAAAGAACAGACAGAAACTGAGGACTTAAATATATGAGGGCAAACAGAGGAGCTAGTGATCATTAATGACACTTGAACTGAACGAACACAATCAATTAGAAACCATAGAAACAAACAGGGAGATGACCAATTAAATGACTAGAAGAATAACAAGGAAATTCAAAACCAAACTCAAAACGTGACACTAGCCTTATTATGAAACACTTCAGGACAAGAACATGGCATTGATATCAACCATTTGGAGTGACATCAGATAATGTATACAGTAGTTACATAAATGAAAGAAATCATAACTCTTAATATGACAGCTGTATTATCGCCTTATAGTTAAGAGAGCCAATCACGTTTTGATCGAGTCACTGCAAAGATCGATATGGAAGCTATAGGAATGGAAGTGCCACAGGAGACTATTTGTTTACATGCATGATTTATCAATCTTGAGATTAAGAATCCATATCAGTATCAATTAAAATCGAGAAATCAACCTAGCCCTGGTCCACACAGCTGACATTGTTAGTGCATTGTTTTTGTCTAAACTAAAACATACACTAGTTCAAATAATAGTAAACAGTAAAACAATAAGAGGTAAATCAGTAATTCACACCCTTTATTGTTTGCTCATTACACAAACATGCAGGACTCAGGTTTCCCATCATTCACATTGCAATGTTCTTGTAAAGGCTTAAGGAAGGGTGTAAAATCTTTGAGGAAAACTTAGATCAAATAGATCCAATTTCCACTAGGTCAACTGGCTTGGAAATTTCTGGCCTTACCACTGCCGTGTATTGTCCAGCTAGCTGGTGGGCAGGGAAAAGCATGACTGACTGCTTATATCCACAATTACCGAGACAGACTGTGCTTGGACGAGTGTGCCAAGGCATAAACGCCTCTGAACTTTCCAACCAAAGCACCAGAAAGCAAATTCACACCATTCACAAGTCTACTCCCACTCAGGACCACAGCCAGGAAGAGAGCAAGAGAAATTAAACCAAATTTATCAAATAGGAATCCATTTGTTCTCTTTCACAGCGGCCTTCCAATCACAGCTGTGAGTCATTGTGCGCAACACTGCAAAAGAGAAATGGCTTTTTTTTTTCTTTGAGCATTTTCTTGGCTCTAACAGCAAGACTCTGTAATTGCAGTAAGTTAGGATCATTTCTCTGTAACAACACTCAGTCACTGTGTTTAGAGCAGGACATGGGCAGCGCCGGGTACATTTAAATGGCTGTAATTAATAATTCTCCAGAGATTGAGCAAATTCACTTCTAATCACTAAGTTTCTTTGCCAGCCGCTGCCCAGCATCCCTCCAAAAACGAGCTTAACCAAAGCGCCAGCTTCAGACTCACTCTCCATATTGTAACTCAACTCCTAACTCCAAAATGGTATTGAGAGAGGCCCATTCGAACTATCTGAAACTCCTTTTAGTAAGTCAGCTCGCCCTGTGATCACTCACATAGAACCAGATGATAGATACCATAACTACACCAATTATTCTGCCAAAAAGCATGTTTGTACATTGACAGCCATTCAAAGTAGCCGAGTACTCTGACTTTTTTTTTTGCAAGCGACACAAAGTATTGTATTATAGTAGATGTTTTATCAGTCCCCAACTAAAGGGCTCTTAAGCTTTTTATTTAAATTTTAAATGGAATTTTAAATGCTGCTGGCGTGTGCGTGTGTATAGGGTCAAACACAACACAGGTCTCTGCTTGTTAGTCAACAAGACGAGCCCTAATTGTCCATGTTACCAACAAACCAAGACCAGTATTGTGTTTTTTGACCCACACACATACATATATACATTGTGGTTAGACCTGAAAGCTGTGTTTATAAATCAGAGAGATGTGGTTGACAGTCTAAGCACATGTTAAAGTCAGTGGATGGCTGTAGTACGGCTGTTCTTTGATCCAGCATCTCTGCAGAAAAAAAAAAAAACATTGGAAAAATTCATAAATGATTCAGCTTTTTTTTTTTCTTAAAGGTGCCCTAGAATGTGTTGAAATAATATTTTAATTATGTCCCTGATATCTACATAGAGGGTATGTGGCTTAAAAAGATGTCCAGAAAAGGTTTTACAGGTCAATTTCCAACCCTATAAATTGGCCCTAGAATGAAATGGTCTGTTTTTACCTTATTTGGAAGGGTCATGAATAGTAATGAGGAGTTCTGCTCTGATTGGCTCTTTCACTGCGGGCTCATTACAAGAGCTCAGAAAGTCACAGCAAACAGGTCCGACGTGCAAATGGAGAGACTCGGTGTACAACCGTATATGTTTGAGCCGGTTTCAGACGACGATGCAGAGTTTGAGAAACAAGCGGTTGTTTGTAGAATGCAAATGAACGTTTCGGAGTGGTAAGTTTATTCATTATTTTCAGTACGAACTTAACAGTCACGTGTGTGCGTGTGTGTGTGTGTATGTGCGTGCGTTCGTTCGTTCGTTCGTGCGTGCGTGTGTGTGTGTGTGTCTGTGTGCGTGTGTGCTTCACCTGCGCAGGGCAGTTCTGTGTATACCGGATCTCTGAAAGCGCTTGGCTTATGCAAATTTTGGAGGCGTACATCCCATCGGTTACGTCACAGTTGGTGTTATGTGGAGATTCGCCCGTTTTCAGGGGTGTTTTTTAAAAACGAGATTTAAACAAGAAGGAGAAAACAATGGTGTTTGAAACTCACTGTATGTCATGTCCATGTACTAAACTATTGTTATTTAACTATGGCAAGTTAAATTCAATTTCACATTCTAGGGCACCTTTAAGCCTAACTGCTGTGTTAGATTGAAGCGCCTTAAAATCCTTAAATTGAGGTAGATGCACTATCTATGAATATGCATCTATATCTAGACAGACAAACATAAAAATCAGAACAGTAATTGATACTGGATCCTTAAACTAATTATATCAAAAATGCTTTTAAAATGGTAAATGCCTCTAAAATGGAGAACAATTCATCATCCATTGATATCAATTTTAATCATTGTGTGGACACACCTATACTTTGAAAAGAGAGGAACGCCAAATCCCGCACAAGTCAAACCCAGAGAACAAGGTTTCCACTGCGCCATAAGCTAGACAACCTCATCCTTTTGCTTCCATTTTGTTTCAGGAAGGAAGCCATAGTGAGCCGTAAAATTAAACCAAGGGTAAAAACTTCCCCCAATGATCTCTTACTGTAGCTAGTAGAGGCCTGGCAATTGCTAAAATGATTTAGTTATTTTGGCGAAGGCACCATTCCCTTAGCTATAAATGCACACAAAGAGAGAGAAAGAGAGCCAAAGAGTAACCCGGTCCTCTGAAGGTGTATCTACAATGCTAAACAGGAAGCTTGCTAAGACCCCAGCATTCGTTAGATTTGCCTTTGTGGCCCACCTTCCCCCCACCCCAAACACAAACACACACACACACACACACACACACACACACACACACACACACACACACACACACACACACACACACACACACACACACACACACACACACACTCACACACACACACATCAGTAATACTCCAGCACCATATGCAGAAAGAAAGCTGGCAATGGAAGCATGAATAATTTATAGAGGCCTGTCTTTAAGAATTAAAGCTTGTGAGCTGAAAGCCCCAAATTGTACCACCTTAAACAGAGACGAGACAGAGGGCGAGGGGTAAAAGGCGGCCCACGAGGAGAGCCGTCTTTTTGGGGAGTGGGGGGTGCATCACTCTCTAGAGGGTCTTGAGCACCAGGGCTGTCTGGAGTATGACAGCATGCAGACTGAATGCGAGTCAAACAGGACCTCCAAAACTAGGATGACTTCCATTTTTAGTGTGTCCTCATCCAAACCTTTCACAGTCTCTTGTTTTTGTATCTGGCAGCTTCAGGGGAGCACATTTGTCTGGGTTCTCTGTGGACTCCGTTCATCATATAATTTCTCTAAGACCGTTTCATTTGGGAGCTACGAACAGCCCATAAAAACAAACGAAACTACTGACCTAAATCACAGCAGTATCCTGAATGCTGAGTTCCCTAGATTATATCAGAGACTCCCTCTTTTAAAAAAGGAAGCATAGGTGATAAAGGGAAGAAAAGCAGCATAGGCTAATGCAGAAAATTAATCGAACTTCAACGTGGAATTTTGACAGTTTATTTATTTATTTTTCATTTTTGAACTACAAATCTGAATCTGAAATATTTTTTAGTCGCCATAAATGAAAATTCATTTTTAATTATTTATGTATATTATTATATAGAAAATTAATCACTTTTTAATATCGTTGCATGACGTTGATCTTATTGTGAACAACTCTTCCAGACATAGGCTATGTTTTATTTATCATTCAAAATGTCAAATTATCTGATATTTTAAGAGACTTACTGACCTTGACACTCTGATTTAATTTCCTGTTTTGTTTTTGTTTCTAAATGTTAGTCACATGTTTTTTTCTAATATTTATAATCAATTAAGCAGATTTGTACAATGTATGTATATTAATACTTTTGTAAGGAACAACAACAACAACAACAACAACAACAACAACAACACATTAAAGTGATTTGAAAGTCAGTCTGACACCAGTTTCCTCATACAAAATGTCTACACAAAGTTATCAACTGACTGGACAGCAAGGCAGCAGCCATCGGTTTCGAACAAATCTTATTTGCTGTAAGAAAGAAAAAGCATTCTGGGTAAACACAAAGCGTATTGGGAATCTGGCCCATTAATAAAAGCAAAGGCCAACCACTTACACAACCAGCAAAGACTTTACATGTGTCAGTGTGTTTGTGTGGGGATGCATGATACATGTGGCGTCCCCAAATTTGAGTGATCAAGCAGCTGGTGTATAGACCGAGAGAACAAAGAGTAAATCTGTGTGTGTGTGTGTGTGTGTGTGTGTGTGTGTGTGTGTGTGTTCCAGCCGTGTCTGTGCTAAGTATTGTGTTAGTGTAAGTGAGTGTATAATGTGTTTCGGCCTCGGAGCAGATCTGCTCGTCGGTAATGTGTGTATGAGAGAGAGAGAGAAAGAGAGAGAAAGGTGAACGCTCAGATAGGGTGCCTGATTATGTATGCATTGAATAAAAACTATTTCCCTGGCCAGCAGGCCTTCCAACTCCGCCCAAATGCTAGGGCTCCCTCCCAACGAGAGGAAGGAGGGGACGAGAGGAGACATTTGAAATGGCCCTCAGGATACGCATCATCCTGAGCTGTGAATGACAGAGGAGGCCACTCCGACCGCTTCCCCGATCGCTATCCCTAAAAAAACACTTTTCCGCACAGTAAGACATTCCGGCCTGCCCTCGGGGGCGTACAGAGACATACAGGTCTGAAAGCACTTCAGCAGAGGGCAGGACATCTCAGCTGCATACCAGGCTTACGTTAATGTTTCTTAGAAAGAGACATTTCTTGTAGCAGACAGTGTGAAGGGGAAAACAAGGGGAGAGGATGAAGAGAAATTGATTAAAATATCTCCGCTTTTGACAGCTATCAAACTGACACAAATCCACAAGAGCAAATTCATTCCAGTTCATCAGCTCCAATATGCCACTTTTTTGAAGATCAGGTCTATAAACGCTAAACACGCTGATCTAATGCATTACGATCCCACCAGGTCTACTGACTGTTTTGTCAAGTCCACGCCTCATTGTATCTTACTCTGTGCTGTAAAATACATATGAATAGCACAATTATACAATAAATTAGAAGAAAACACTGATTAAATGATGTGATTAGATAACGTAAATCAAAAGCCCATACATATATTATGCAAATTATAATCAATAATCATAATTATAGATAGTTATATAGTCAGGGGAGGGGGCATAAATATTTTTTGTAATTGAAGGATCATAAAATAAACTTGTTTTGTTCATTAGAAGTAGGTAGATGGGGAATTTTGTTAATTAAATATAAATTGTTTACAACAATTTCAAAAACACAGTAAGAACAGTAATATTGTGAAATATTGAATTGTATAGCAGTTTCCAATTTAACAATTTTAATATACTTTAAAATATAATTTTTCCTGTGATGGTAAAGCTGAATTTTCAGCACCCATTACTCCAGTCTTCACTGTCACATGACCCTTTAAATTATTAAGTGTTGCTGCTTAAAATTTTTGTGGGAACTGCAATATTTTTTTTCAGGATTCTTTGATGAATTGAAAATACAAAAGAACAGTATTTATATGAATTAGAAATCTTTTGATCAATTTAATGCATCCCTGCTGAATGAAAGTATACATTTCTTTAAAGGCATGAAACAGAAGTTGTGATAGCCTTTTCTTCCATGTTGTGATGCATGTCAAAATGAAACAGTTAGATTGTTGCTGTTTGCTTTTGCTGCGATCTCATGTGAGTGTCAGTTTATCCCAGTAATGCACGTTAACAGAGAAGAGGAGGTTTAACCAAACGACGACAAATTATATAAAAATTATTTTGATTAAATATTATGAGGTCACATGATTTTTTTCAATAGTGATGTGCACATAAAAAATTTATAATAAATGCTGAAATAGTATACTTAAAAATAAGAATTGACAATTTTGGTTTCATAGTGACTGACCCTAAACAAATGGTGGTGTATCACCTGATTGTGGGGCAGTCGTCAATTCAAGAACTGAGACTACAATCAAAAGAAAGATAAATCCGAAATCAGGGTTAAAATCTCTCCATCTCCCCGAGTTTCTCTCATTTCACACTGTGTGGCTAACTTATTTTGTTCTGGAGCCAATCTCATATGATACACTTTCACTCGCCTGTAGAGGGCAAGGGTGGCCCTGTAGAGCCTAAACCCTCTGTAGACAAGAACTGTATCATGTGAATTACTTTGTGGTTTAAGCTTAAAAAAAAAGGTTACAGGACACGCTGTAGATGTTCACATTTCTCTTCTGAAACAGTAAGCACATCCTGGGGACTGAGGATAAGCGTTAAAAAAGAACTACAGACTTTACTCTGTACGCTGTACGGAGAATCAAGTGTAATCCCGTAATCCTGACCTGTGCAGATACATCAATATTTACCCCACAGATAGATATCTGAATGCTGAACCCCCTAGGAGGGAAGACTCTATAGGGAAAACCTGATCTCTTATACCATATCTATCTCATCTCAGACTCAGCGTTTCTCTCAGACACAGGAAAGGATACAGTCGCCTCTGTAAGGAAAACATCAGAGGTGTCAGAGTGTTGCTAGCCGATTAGTAACTCCCCAGTCTGACATTTATGATACCTCAAGTCTGAAGTAGAAGATCAACCGGATATGGATTAACTATAATTACCTCGACTATCCCTGCTAGAAGGACCAGCATTATTGGTGTTCAAACCAGGCTTTTTGACCATCTTATGCTGCAACATCTAGGTTTACAAAAAAGGTAATGCTGGTCCACAAACTAACATTCACCAAACCAGTACGCATCAGAGTCAAAACCATTTATTTGACATGATGCTCATTTTCTGTCTGAATTTATTTAAAAGTACATTAAAAATGCAAGTCATGACTTAAATACACTTCTTCGGAGCATGTTTTTTTTCTAAATTTAAATAAATTGATGTACACTTAAAATGTGAATATAAAGAAGGAAAAAAAGTATCAATACTAGAAAAAAATTGGTTGCCAAAGTCAAGTGAAAGTGAAGTGACGTGTGGCAAAGTATGGTGTCCCGTACTCGGAATTTGTGCTCTGCATTTCACCCATCCAAGTGCACACACACAGCAGTGAGTTTCTGAACACACACACCGCAAACAAACACCCGGAGCAGTGGGCAGCCATTTTATTTGCTGCGGCACCCAGGGAGCGATTAGGGGTTAGGTGTCTTGCTCAAGGACACCTCAGTTGTGGGGAAGAGAGCGCCGTTCATTCTCTCCCCACATCTACATTTCCTGCCGGTACTGAGACTCGAACCCACAACCTTCAGGTTAGAACCATTAGGCCACAACTACCCATCAGGTGGTGCAACCAACATGCAAAAACATTTAGGAACAAAACATAAAAAATATGTGTCATATAGAGAAACTATATAGAGAAAACTCCTGAAGACACTCATGACTGTGTGTAAATTAGTTCCTTAAATGTTGCCATGTCATAGAAAGGGCAAAATACTTTGTTCAGACTGTAAAATGTCATGTGGTACAACCACCCAAAACCAATCATATTTATTAATTAATAATTCATGATATTATAGAAAGGATAGGCAATTTTGGAGAGGGTAGCAA
The DNA here is from genome assembly GCF_949152265.1 of Phoxinus phoxinus. Taxonomy (NCBI): domain Eukaryota; kingdom Metazoa; phylum Chordata; class Actinopteri; order Cypriniformes; family Leuciscidae; genus Phoxinus; species Phoxinus phoxinus. The sequence continues at coordinate 11,171,356 of NC_136897.1, forward strand.
TAGAATGCTTGCTTTAAAAGCATATGATCCCAGTCTCCCTTCGGAGCGCTCTCCAAAGCCATGCCTCCTCAAAAACACATGAACACACACAGCCAGAGCAGAGATCACAAGAGACGATAAATTACCTCATGTCTCAAAGCACATAATATTACAATTAATGAACGTAAACAACTTAAAGTTCTGACTTGTACCACCTGACTGCTGCAGATTCATTTTCGCTGTTGATAGTGTTGCCGTTGCCATAGAAACGCATAATTCCACGAATGTGAGCGTATAACGGCTCCACATAGAACGTGGCGGCTTGCCTTCTCTTAATCACGGTAATAACGAGATGGCATGAACAGCATAAGCTTGTTGTTTTGGTTCAGGAGTAACTGTAAAGGTGGCGGCTGATTGTTTACACCGTTCTGTTGTCTTTGTATACAACTCTGCGGAACCCGGTGATGGCGTGTGATGTCTGTGCAAGCAGGGTGTGCGGAGATATGCAAGATAGGTAGGTAGGACATCCTATCATTGCATTTGGACCGAAATATTTATATACATTTAGACCACTTCTATCTGGATCTGAAGAGAGTTAAACCAGTATATTTAAAAAAAAAAAATGTGTTTATGAAAAACATTGCATACTTATTATATACATATATATAACTTTAGTAACCAATTAATAATGCCATTTTTTATTAAATATAAATTATTAAAAATAGTAAAGATGTTTTTCAAACAAAAATACATTTCTAAGAACTTGCCATATTTGTTTTAAACTAGATTTTTAAAAGTTATCTTTATTTTTGAAAACTCATATTTGTCATTGACCCCTAAATGCTGGTCTAAACTGGTATTTTAAGCAGGAACAATAAAAGCGTTCCTGAGTTCATCCAAGTGGATACAAATTACAGTTTATTGCAAAAAGACATCACCTTAAACAGCATTGGGCTCAAGTGATGCTCAATTTCCTGAAGAATGAGCTCATGTGATGTGTCAAATTGCTTGAGCATTTATGTAAGGCACATTTATGACTAATAAATGTATGATGGATGGACATTTCAACAGAGATGAAAACAAAACTCATGCGCCATCACTCAATTTGCATCCGCAGGCATCGCCGCGTAACCAGAGACTTCCGCGAGTGAGCACTTCAGGCCAAATTGAAGGCGATTTATGCACAATTCAATTTAGTTGAGTGACGCAACTTCGCAGATGGACACAAATCGCTGATTTATAGCCATGCTCTAAGAGGTGAGGTTTAACTATGAGCACACACAAAAAAAAAAAAAAACACTGAGGAAATGGAAGAGGGCAAAAGAAGGGGCTTCAGCTGTCTGCAGCAAACCTGCTCCCCGTTCCGCCCCAATCCCGTCTCCAAGGCAGCCATGGGGAAATCGCCATGGCAACTCCCACCTGGGAGCACTTGTTAACATGAAAGTTGGAGCGGAGAGGAGAAGGAGAGGCTTCTGTTTAAATGGAACGGCTGCAGGCTCTGTGTCTCAACAGGTTGGAGGGAAGAGACAAATGCCAAACAGGAAAGGACTGGAGTGTCCATCCACCACCCAAGTGCTTTGCTTATGCGGCTTCCACTCTCAAAGGAAATCGGCCCAGAGGACGAGGCGCACAGGAAGCCTGCGGGGGTAGCACTGATTTTGCATCCATCATCGCAAAACAAGAGCTGTCCAAGTCAAAGCCTGAATATAAATGGCCTAGATCTCTGTTGAAAATCATCTAAGTCACATAATTTAAGAAAAGCCTGATGGTTCGGAGCAAAACTGAGTGGTTTAAGTGATGACGAAGATGAGAGAGATTTTCAATTTCGGTCGGTAACGTGGAGGTCATTATTTTTCTTTGATGATACCATAATAGAGTTGGCTGGGATATATATTCAGAGCATTCTGGAATAGAACCACATTAGTGCTAAGATACCTTTCCATCTCCCAAATCTTACTCATTTGTCCAGACCACAGACCGGGAGGGACGGCGGACCCCACGTCTCAGAGGGCGATTCATCCATCTCATCACTCGATATCAATTTCAGGGAATGAAAGTTAAGTAACAGGACTAGGAGTGAAGCTCTCTGATGTGGGCCCCTGATTGGTATTTCCAAGACAAAGCTTTCGAGAGGAGCCCGAGGAGCTAACGGAGAGCGGGGCGTAAGGGGTTATTCGAAAGGTGACTTACATCTTTCAACTATCGCAATTTACCCTGGAAAAGATTGAATGAAGAGATAGTTAACATTTATGTTCTGTTATTCTACATACTTATTTTGTTAACACTATCAATCTGGTAGCAAAAGTGAAGGAAAGAATTAGGTAGCACAGAGAAGCTTGCCCTCTCCGATTCCATCCGAGCCGCAGGCTCTGGGACAGGAAGAATAGGTTTTATGTGCAGACGAGGTCGAGAACTTCACAAAGTCAATTTAATTCACTCTTCGTGCTTTTTAACCAGTGGTGACTTTGAAGTGCTGCTGACAGAATAACATGTCTGGGGCTGTTTTAAATTTTGAACACAGCTCCTCTTTCAGCCAGAACAGTCGGGCCTGGTGCTCGGACCCCTGTTTCCGATTCTCCTCCAACCTTGAGTGTTAATTCTGTGAGTATGATCATCAATAATCATGTGCAGGAGAATGTGGACAGGATGGGGCTGGATGACAGGTTACTGTTATTTTAAAAGCACAGGCTATTTTTTTTTTTTACACAACTACGCATCAAAGGTGATGTAATGTATTCGAAATCCATTACTGACGTTGGCGCAAAGAAAAAAAGGAAGGAGAATATGAACATGAGTCAATGACAAAGTGTCCACGATAATGAAAATTAAAACTATATATAATAAAGTTGGTTTCTCATGGTTTGAAAAACTGTTATATTTTTATTTTGTAACCAAGTGCAAATTAATACTAGATGTTCCTTACACCAAGGTTTTAAATATTATGTAAGGTAATACATAACTATACTAAATAAATATTGATTTATGTATAACTTATGTCAAACTTTTTTTTTAAGATCTATGGAAATATATATATGTGTATATTTGTATACACACACACACACACACACACACACACGTAACTATATATCCTGAGGCGGAAAAGGCTGAGATTCACTGGGGGGACCTTGGTTGGGGACATATTTTATATTTTTAAACCATAGATGCAGAAAATCCCACTATATTTATGTATGAAAGTTGCATAGCATTTGGAGGCTATTGCGTGAATAAAAGATGGAAATCCTCTACATTTTAAACTGGAACTCCCTCCTTGAAATTCACACCATGGACTCAGTACCCCACCTCCCTCCAACCCTGTATAATATATACCTAAAATTTGGACATTAATAAAAGAAAAACAATGTTAGAGCCATGCGATTAAATGAGGAATCACACAAATAATAATCTTTGTGAAGTGAAGCTTTGTGAAAATGCAATGTATTTACAATGAATGCTAATGTGGATAATAATCATTCATCAAAACAAATATTCCTCTTCAGCATTGCACTGCTCCGCGGCAGAAAGTATTTAAATAATGCATCCTTTTAAATAATGAACAGATTTCAGCCAGTCTAGTAGTAAAGATACATGCTCTATCATCTAATGAGCTTTCGTCTACATTAAACTCCAAACATCTAAATCTGTGCAGTGCCAAATCACTGCTCTGAAAGTTTACAATATACATGCACTCCTAAACACTGCTGTAAACTTTAATTATGGAGCCAGTGGTGCAGTAACACATAATAAAATGCGCTTGATAGCTTTCCAAGGGTATTTCCCCCCTGTATGCACCTGCTCTGAGCGACAGTCACTGGAAATGTGCTGTTCTACCTCCCGCTAACAATGACAGAAATGACAGACAAACAATGTACTGTATGTGCTCAAGTCAAAGTCAATTACCATAGTTTGAACCTGTCCTGGAACATTTGACACTTACACGTTTGAAGTAGAAAGACTGAAATAGTGTTTTCTTGTAAACACTCCAATAATCATGGTTTACGTCAGTGTATGAATATTAGCTAATTTTCAAGTCAAAACTAAAACGTTAAAACATTACATTAAAATTAGAAATTGTTTATTAGCACAATGATTTGCTAATTTATTTGCTAACATATTTAACTTAAATTAATTAAGTGCCAGGGACAAAATCTAGCAATGAAGAATCTATTCCACAAACAAAACAAAGGCTAGGATGCTAAAGTAGCTAATCTGCTAAAATTCTGCTATAAAGGAGTACTTGTATTCACTGCCATTAATAAAAAATTAAGAGGGTGTTTCAGCTCTGCTAATATACAGTAACTGCATGCCATTAAAGTGAGCGTTAACAGCAAAAGAGATATATCTACGGCATGTGTAAATTGAACATGGACATTAATTTCCTGCTAAACGAAGAGTTAGCTCAGCTAGCAGCTTGTAATGGGCTCCGCTTGTATATCTTTAAACATTTCTGTGAAGCTGAATCTATTAAACAGCCTAATATTGCTCCAACACAAAACGGCAAAAGTAAGTGTCCATTCTAATAGTTTCAGCCGGTGCAGTTTATTGAAGTGTCTTATGGCAATTAAATCCTGAGCTCAAACAGCCGAGCCTTACAATGTGAGGGAGCCCCTTTAATTAAAGGCAGGGAAAATTAGTCTCAAATGTGTAGCATGTTCAATTGCTTCTGCTCGCTTAGTTCAATGAGCAATGGACCGAGATCAGGTGGGTTTATTTGCTCTCGGGACCGAATCTGTGTCCAAGGCTCTGTAGAAAATGCATGCAAATACTGAGTCAGCTTTTCCAACATTAAAATATGTTAGCCACAGGGGTGCTTTCTTTGGAAGCCATTTTTGTTGTAAAACCACAGAGGGACAATTTTAACTAACAAGGCCAAATCCTTTCACAATTATTTTATTAAGTACATTTACGTGGTATACGCATGGGCCGACTATGTTTCCCCATTTGCCCTGTGCACATTTATCACTGTCCATTCACAATAGTGTGAAATTGATCTAAAAAAATAAAATAAAAATAAAAAACAGTTACGTAAGGCTGATGCAGATTCAAATAGTTTGCTAATCAATTCTATTATTTAGTCAACTTAGGTAAACAAATAAGAAAATATATGCAATTATCAATAATATATGCATTTTCTCTATTTTGCCTACAGACCACCCACAAACCTTGGAATCACATTTGGTTATTCGGGTATAATGTACAAAAAATATATTTTTAGAAGTTGTATATATATATATATATATATATATACAAAACATACTGGAGTAGGCTATGTTTTACAAGAAAATACTAAATAACTTTTTTCACTTCAAAATTTCACGTTTAATTCAAAACGTTACTTGCTGTTTCTATGTAATTATTTGTAAAATTTGAAAAAAGTGAAAATTGTTTCAAAGTAAATCATACACCATGTTTTTTTTTTTTTTAGTAAAGCTATATTTTGATTGGCTTCGTGAAACTTTGTGGCAATCCAGACGAGAGAGTAGAACTGTTTGTTTGCTTTCTGAGCTCACTTGATGTCTAACCATTATTTTAATTATTTTTAAAGACAGGTCTATTATTATTCACACTCGTAAACATTCCATAAAAAACAACAGCAATTGGTCGTTCTCTTTATGTCTAAATAGGGGTTCTTAGCCAGAATAAGCTGCGTTGTGAACCAGACTTAATGCCATTTACTCAAACGTCTGTCTAGACAGGACTAAAAAAAGGGCAGAACACCATCTTCAAACACAGTTATAAACTCTCCATTCAGGAATTCAACATCGTCTGCACTTTCGTGATTAATTCCAAGTTCAGAACCGCAATTTCCCCAGCATAAAACACACTTCTTGGGGAGAATGGTCTATGAGTGTGCTTCCAAACTTTCATGAGTTTGTAACATTAACATTAAATCAGAGAGCAAACTGGACCTCTGCCCCAAATCGCAAAGAAAAGAGCATTATAACCTTTGAGCCAAGCAAATATCTTGCTCTCTCCACTCCATCTCCTCCTCCTCCTCCTCCTCCTGGTCGGCTCATCCCTCAATCCATCCTGCCTTCTCCTCCCACAATGCTGACAAGCAGGCCCATTGGATTTATTTATTTATTTGTGTCCCCTACTCACCAAACCTCCTTCCAAAACCTTTCCAACGCCTTTCATTTCCACTCCAAACGCTGAAGCCAGTGAACCATTTCCATAATCTCCATTAAACACTTCAAATGGGCCCTTTAAGAGCGCTCTCATTTGCATAATCCCATTAACTCTCCTGTTATTGCTCTGCCTTTACCATCGTCCTCTGCCCCGCTCGTACGGCCGCCCCAAAAAAATGGAGAAAAGAAAGGAAGAACTAGGAGGATTTTAGGCCAAGGTAAAAAGAAAATCAAAGGAGATGGACCCTTACAGAGGAAATCATTTCATAAACAGAGGATTGTGGTAGTATTAAGTGGTGATTATGAGTTTACTATGTACGAGGTGCTGTCCAATAGGCCAGTAAGGTGGACTTTCTAGTTAAGGACTTATAACAAACAAACATCTTGGTTGAAATTAATCTTATTAATGGCTTGATGCTAAAAACATGGCAACTAACATTGTTTGTGATGAAACTCAATGAATCAAACAGTTTTTTGGTTCAGGCACCCAGCCTAAATTTGAACATGAAAAATAAGCACAAAATTTATATTAAAAAAATCTCTACTAATTGGAATAGCTCAACTTATTTGTTCATAGACTTTAAATGAATAAATACATAATTTAAAAATCATCATGAAATCAAAATTGACCATTTATTTTTTTGAATATTGAAGAGCATTTATTTTATTTATTTTTTACAATTCATGTTCCCTTTTTATCTTTAAAAAAAATAACTTCCCCTTCCACTTGACATCTCTTCTCTTTTCTGATGACGTGTGAGGGCAGGACAACCTTTCACTGACATGAGATCACAGCAATAGCTAACCACAGCAATCCAATCAATTCCCAAGAACAAGTGTTCTTGTTCAAGAAGCCATTTCAACAATAAGGAAGAAAATAGATCTCAACTTCCATTGCATGCCGACTTGAATGTGTGTCAAATAGCACTGAAACCATAAATACTTATTGAGACTGGCCATTGGGTCCGTGAAAGCGCTATATAAATGCAGTCCATTTACCATTTGGTATGACATGATATATTTGAACACTGTAAAAAAAAGTTGCCACCTTACATTTTTAAGTGCAAACAACTTGGAAGTCATTTTAACTTAAATTACATTAACTTATTTAAAATGATTGAATCTTGTATAACTTATAAAAAAAGGTTGAAATTGCTTAACTCATGTTGATAAGTAAATGCAATGTAAAAACACATGTTGTCATAACTTATTGATCATATTTTTACAGTGAAAAAAAATCCTACTATTTTTTTTATTTGATTCAATAAAACCTCAATATCATAACAATTATTCAAATAGCAGACTGCACATTAAAATATACAGTAAATTGCTCTTTAAATAACTGGTGACTTGGGGAAAAAAATGTGTTCTTACACATGCATACACATCCAGTCCCACACGCAGCTGTGATTTTCCTGAGGAAATACCCACAGTAGGCTGTGGTATAGTATCACATGAGAAAATATGTTCCCTGCCAGGATATGGGCTATCAGAGATGGGTACCAGAGTTATGGTCAGTAAGAAGCCAACGTGGCAGATTTGGAGAAAGACTAATGCCAATCTGCCAGGCAATGTGTTTGTTTGTTTTTGTAATGAAGACTCTCTTAAAGTTCTACTGTGAGCAACAGAGAAAACCCCAACAGAAGGGAAACGTGGTCCGGGGCTAATGGCACCTGTGTAATGCATGTTGAAGAATTCTGCACTAGCCTTGGGTTACATTGGTGGGAATTCACACCAGCAAAGTCTTGAATGATTTCTGGCCAAGGGTAAAAGTACAGAGTGACGGAATGCTCTGAGCTGTAATATCATGTTTCAGATTCCCAACACCCTCCTCAACCTCGAAAAAAGCTTGAAGGATGTGGGGCCCCATTTGAATGATACATTGTACATACACGTGTTTACTGTAAGCAACACTTATCAATCACTCGCGTGTGGTTCCGTATCTGACAGTGTAATGGTTTGAATGTACTGGGAGGCCGGAGGCTGTGTCGAACCGGCTCTTTTTGATCAGGGAAGCATGTCTTTAAAAGAGCCATTACATAAATGCACCGCATAATTCATTCCATTTCTTTCTACTCGGATCCAAATAGCTCGAACCCGTGTGTAACTAGGTCTCATTCCCTGCGGGTAGGGAAAGATATGAACAACAGTTATTCTTTGGTTTTAAATGATTTATGAAAAGGCTACATGCAGCGATCTGAAGTCATCCATAATGAACAGTCAATGGGTACAAAAATGCTTTCATTTCATGAGTACATACTATATTACTCAACAGAAATTAAACAATGTATATCAAATCACAGGCTGGCAAAAGACAATAAAGAAAGTGTTGTTTGTTTTTCATTAGAGAGGACTCTTTTCTGGAGTGTGGTAATAACATAACGTAGAGTTTGCAGAAAGGTCAACATGTTCCCATACATGACATTTTGTCTGAATAAACAATAATGAATACATTAATTTGTGTCTTCAGGTCCAAACTGTAGTCAAAAGTTCACAACATACAAAAACTGTCCCTTGTTGGCTCAATTAGTCTGAACAAAAAGTTGTATAATTTTATATCCTTGTCAATCAAAAAAAGTAATTCCTGATTTTAGACGATGAAGAGGCAATAGAACAGGACATTCTATGAGATAAACATACAGAAGCAAAATTCCTGTCAAAACTGCCAGTCAAACAGATTTGCACTTTGAGCTTCCCCACAGTAGGATCATCCAAGCCAATTAACTGTCCAATATTTTGAAATGACTGGGGTCAGTATAACTATACCTTGAACCGCAGATTAATTAAAGTGGGCATTCCACAGTGTCAGTTCCAAAATTAATATAAGAATCAGCCTTTTGTTCCTATTTTCAGACTCTTTCTGTAATTTTCTGTATTGCCTTTGCTGGAAAAAATAGCGTAAAATGTGTTAAACAGAGGTGAGGGTACTGAACTTGCACTGGTCATGTCATCAAATTAGCCAAAATATTTAATAAATGAACATTCAAGGGGCAGGACACACGTAGACAGACATTTAATTTGTTTTGTGAAGCTTTCGTTTAAAATTTGTTCTGCAGGCACAACCAGGCCATCAGTCACCCTGCTGCCCAGTCCTCTGCATCAGCCATTAAAATCCCAACCACAAAATAATACAAGTTAAACTCAAGAGTGTTTTCTAACTCTCACAAGTGTCTCAAGTTTTCTGTTAGATATCAGACAAGTAAAAGCCCAAGTTTAACAGTTGTGCCGTAACTCAATGTGGCGATGCGATTGTGACCGGTATGATACCCCGAGGCTATTCTACAGTGAAAGTATCGCCCACTGTACAGGACTCTTGAGCTTAGAAGAGAGTGGGTGTTGGGTATAAGGCCCCCTGAAGGGCAGGGATTAAGGGCAGTATTAACAAAGACTTGTGCACTGTGCCACTGCAAACCAAGCCGGTACTGCAGAGGCCAGCATTCTACATAGTACAAACACTGGCAAAGCCAAGAATGAGTTTCAGAGTGTCTAAAGAGGCAATATATCGTAATACAAAACTAGTCGTTTGTAAAAGAGCAATAATCCCTCTGCCATTTTCCCCTGAGTGCCCTGGGATTTAATAAAGTTTGTCTAATGGATAAAATATGTCTCTCTTCGTTTCCGACACAGTAAACATATTAAAAAAACAGCCTTTAGTACAGCAATACCTCAGTACTGAACTGACCAGTAAATACGCATTAGCCTTTTTTAGGTGCTTGGATGTCTGGGATGCTGTGAAAAAAGCAAATGTGCTTTATTCAAGAGTCATTTAAATAACAATCGAAAGTCTAGTCTTCATCTGTCAGCTTAGATACAGGCTAGTTTGAGCCACTGGCTTTTGAAGTTATCCGAGAAGTACTCAATGCATTTTATTGATGCCACCCCCTTCTCCAGCACACAAAGCCCATCTACACCCTGTGGTCTGTTGAAGCTGATCAGTCATGCAGACTAGTTCAACCAACAAGGCTTGATTTCCTCCAAAAAGGCCTTGAACAAAGCGCCTTTAGCCCTCCCATCATCTCTTTGGTTCTAAGAGTTGTCTCAACTTTAATTGTAGCTCTAAAGGGTGTAGTGCAGGGGACACGGAGGCCCTCATCCCGACCGGACCTGCAGATGCACCTTCTATGGGAACATCGGTTAATTGCGACCACCGAACTCTGACGGAGGATGAGGCAAAGGTGGGGGCTGCTGTTCCTAGACCTCTGAAATCCCTTTTGTAAAAGCTAATGTGGCAGAAAAGACCCTTGCAGCGGAGTCTCTCTCTGCCGATTTAATCCCTGTGTGTGGAGTGAGCTCCTCAATAAAGGGCTCAGTGGCCCGGTGCTTCCGAGGATTTCCTAATTGCCCATTCTGCAGACAGATTAAAACAGCCTCACCAGCACCTACTAGCACTTAGAAAGGGAGACTGTAAGGGATCAAACCAGGATGAGCCCGCCGCTCTTCCAAAGGCATCAAACATGTCCACTTACTGGGCACAAACATACTGGTCTTGAAGCTCAAGTTTCAAGATGTCACCGAGAGCTCACCAAAAGATCGACCCCTGAACTCCTTTCGGTTTGAAAGACCTCTCACCTTTCCAGTCCTCCTGGATGTTTAGATCACTCGCCGCACTGCGAGTCACCGTTCGACTCCTGGTCTCCCTCCAGGCAGGCAGTTCAGTGCACAGAAATTTCCCCCACATCCAGGCGAGGCCCCAAATGCTCTTTCTTTTTATACCATCAAATGCAGGCCCATCGAGATCACATCTTGAAAAGTCCTTAGCGTAAGGCGTGGTTATGAACCATGCTAATGACCCATGAAATTCCCTCTTTCCTCGACCTGAGCAGCAGCAGCATAAGGCAGTGGCTTTTCATAAGAACTAAGTGCGCTGCTGCCTAGTGAGCAAACGGTTACTTTGACCACTGGCTACAGGTTTCGAGAGAAAAAAAAAAAGAAAGTCTGTTACCGTTACATGAGGTAAAAAGACATTTTCCCAGAGTGCTTGGTAATGGAGTGTATTAAGCGATGTTTTTTACAGCATACGGGAATGGTAAATGTCATACTCTCAGTGTGTCCGAGTGGGAGGCTCTCTAATGGAGAGGAACCGGTTAATCCTGCTGACCGTGATGTGTTGACATGCAGAGCCGCTGAACAGCCAGACATGTGGAACAGACGCAGGACAAAGAGATGATCTAATGATGCAGTAAGGAAGCCGAAACAGAGCCATCAACACACATTGCTCTTCCAAAATCTAGTTAAGGCCTCCCATGCTGCCTCCAAAAATGAGAGCATTGTTCTTCACCAGAATGCAGTGAATTTTTTATAGATAGACTGCAGTTATATAGTTATATATAATCATTCAATACCAAAAAGAAAAAAAAACGGTTTCTTGAGTACAAAATAGGCTTGAATGATTCCTTATTAGATGGTTCAGGCTTTGAAATCACAGTAATTAATTATATTTGAAAAGATATTAAAATAGAAAACAATTATTTTATTTGTAATAATATTTCACAATTTTACTGTTCTATTGTACTTTTGATCAAGAGATTTTCTTTGAAAAAGTATACAGAATCGTCGAACCTTTGCATTTAACACTCAAATGTGATCTTTAAAAGCACATATTTTTTTGTTTGTTTGTTTGTTTGTTTTGTGACAAAATAGTGTAGAATTGTGATAATCTGCTATTTACTGATTATCGGCCATATAATAAATAGTTTTGGACAGAATTTTATTATCGGCGCATCCCTATTTATCGATTTTATTTTAACATTTGTGTGTGCTGCATATACTTATTCTTTGTTAGGATGCTGTCTAACAAATCATTTGCCTATGTAGGCCATATGAAACAAGGCAGCTCGCTAGGTTTAGGAATAGAGCTATCAGTGTTGACAATATTTTTCCAAACACACACACTCGCACACACACACCATGATGAAACAGCACATCTGTGTGACCTAAAAATAAGACATTATGAACTGACAGCAATATAGACAGATTATGTGTCTCACTGATGTGTTTGGTTTAGATTTTTTCTTCACCGGAGGGTTAATGGTGATGGAATAAGAGGTTAATGACACTGAATCTCCTGTGATTGTTGCCATTGTCACTGAACTCCAAACATCTGGAAGAAAAGGGATAGAAATGGATCGTTCATTTGACCTTGTGACTGCCCTCAGCGTTGGAGAGAATTCTCCATCATAATTAACTATCTGGGTCAAACTACAGATGAGGAAAGGTTACGTTCAGAAGTTTTGTACATTTCCATGCAAGTTTAATGAAGAACTGAATAAACCAACTCCAACTGTTTCTCAGTATTGTTAAAATACACCGATACCAAATTTTGGTATCTGACAAAAATCTGCTGCTGTTTAAATTTGAAGGCAAAGTGAAACAAAGCATCAATGCATGATTTGAAAATATACAGCATTGATTACAGAATTTAAAAATGAATTATCGTTACTATTAATGATACTCAACATTTTACAGTAGACATCTCAAATTACAAACTCAGTCAGATAATGAGGAAAGTACCGGTGGAAAAGGGCACACTTTAAAATTAAGAAAGTTTGTTTCAATATTCATATCTCTGTGCAGGGCCTGATTTATGGATTTACATATTATGACATGGGACAAATAAATGTTTGCTCAGATTAAGTTCCAAAGTTTTTGACCGGCGAATTTCATGTTTTTTTCTGTTCTTAGAATGGCCTCATTAGATTAGATTAGATAATAAAACGGTATTAATCCCTGTAAGGGGAAACGCATTTGCCACCATTGCACATAGACAACCACAAATAGACAAATAAACATTAAAAACAACAACTTTAACTTCATTAAAAAAAACTAACTGCAGTAGGAATAAAATACCTTCTAAATCGCTCTATGGAACACTGAAGCATTACTAATCGTCCACTGAATGAGCTTTTAAGTCCACTAAAGATACAGTGTAGTGGATGACCTTTGAAACACAGAATTATTTTTAATTTTGCCCTCGTTCTCTTTTCCACAATGACCTCAAGTGAATATTAAGGCCAATAACCGAACCAGCCTTTCTAGTCAATTATTAATCCTATTTGTATCATCTACAGTGATACCACATCCCTAACAGAGCACCGCATAAAACAAAACACTAACCATTTTTCCCTGATCAAAAACATAAAGAAACTTCCTACTGACACTGAGGCAACTTACATCCACATCAACTTACAGGTTATAAAGTTTATTGTAGCTGTAGCTATGTGGGTGCTTCATTTTTTTCTGTTATTTGGTCACAATCTCATGTTATTTACAGGCTATTTAAGACCCCATTGACTATGACTCGATGACAAATGCAAGACTAAACATTCTTCTCCGCAAAAAAAAAAAAGAAACATACACCTTTAGCCTTTATATATAGTGTTTTAGTAAAGAAAGAAAGAAAGCTGCACTTATTCAAACTTACCTTTGAAGTGCTACACATCATTTTTGGATAGTTTCTGCTTGTTTGTAAAGCATTTAATATTGAGGCGGGTAAAGTTATAAGGTTTTACTGACAGTTTGAGGGGCCAATGGAGTTACGATCTTTAGTCACAGGCTTTTAATTTGTTAAATATTTGCAAAACCCACAGACAGCATAACAGGTAATAGTAGCCAATGATTTGTAGAATTTTTTTTAAAATGTTGAAATATGGAGATACGAGTTTTCTACCTGACAGCAATGATATTTCAATTTTTATTACTTTGTAAAGTAACTGTCTTACAGAAATTTTAGCATTAGAGTGAAATAATAATGATTTTTTTTTTTATTGTAATAGGGCCCCCCCCCCCCCTGGACCTTTAAGCAAAGGCACATGCCGAGACTGCCTATGCATAAATCCGGCCGTATCTGCATGTCTGTAATTAATTTTGTAATATCTCCTTTAGTATCATATGGAAATCTACCACCCAAATTCAACGGTTCATCTACTCACCGCTGCATTGAGTTTTCGATTTAATATTGATATTGGAGGTAACAGGGGCTGGCATTCTGCTTCTGAAAATATCAATAAAGTAACTGAGCACTCAAGTGGCTTGATATTCAAAAATGGTTGGAAAAGACACAAAGAGAATCGAGGAATGGCCTACCATTAAAACGGTTGCTTTGATGAATTCCAGCTTGCCCTGTTAAGTGCCCTTTACCTGTCAGACACATGATTTAGAGATGCCGTCTGTGAGATCTGGATCAGGGATGTTTTAGTACTAAAAAAATCAGAATAATTCCCATTGGCATTGGGAAAAAACATCAAATTAATATATCGTTACACTGTGCTTTGGTTAAACTCTTTAGAAAAGAGATGAATAGGCCATAGTGTACTTTTTAGTGTAAAAAAAAAAACTTATATCAAACGTTTGTACATTACTATCATGATAGTATCAAATGCTAAATAATCATAACAATGATGAAAATAGTGTAGCCACAAGTCATACAGTTGTGGTCAGAATTATTGGCACCCCTGGTAAATATGACCAAAGATAGCTGTAAAAAAATAAATCTGCATTGTTTATCTTTTAATCTTTCATTCATTTCAATTAAGCAAAACAATCGAAAGTGGGGGAAATGACATTATGAATATTTTTTTTTCTCAAACACTTTGGCCACAATTATTGGCACCCCTAGAATGTCTCTGAAACATTTACATCCTTTTTAAGCATACCGTTGTTGTCTAACCCTTAACATTGAAAATTCCCATTTCCACCATCAGGGCAATAATTAGGAATTAAGATGTGTCTATATTGTCTATTGTCTATACACCTACTGCACTGCCACCAGATGAGTTTGGTGCAAACAGGGATAAAAAGTACCCCATGCCCACGGTAAAATATTCTGATGGATATTTAATGTTGTGGGCCAATTTGTTTTGCAGGAGGTCCTGGACATCTTGTTCAGATACATGGTATCATGGATTCTAGCAAATACCAACATTTAAAAAAAAATCAAAACCTGACAGCCTCTGCTAAAAATCTTATAATGGTAGTGTTTGGATCTTCCATTACGACAACGATCCAAAACAAACATCAAAATCAACAAAAAAATCTGTCACAGAGCACAAAATGAAGCTTCTGCCATGATCATCCCAGTCCCCTGACATGAACCCTACAGAAAATGAGTAGGGTGAACAGAAGAGAAGAAGCACCAGCATGGATCTGGGAATCTGAAGGATCTGGAGAGATTCTGTATGGAGGAATGGTCTCTGACCTCTTGTCAGGTGTTCTCCAAACTCATCAGGCATTATAGGAGAAAACTTAACTTGGTAAAAGGAGGTTGCAAAAATTATTTAATAAAAGGGTGCCAATAATTATGACCAATGTGTTTTGGAGAATTTTTTTTATTTCATAATGTGATTATTTTACATCAATGAAAGGTTAGATTTTTATTTTTATTTTATTTTTTATGAAAGATCAAATGGATAAACAATGCAGATTTATTTTTACAGCCATCTTTGATCATATTTACCAGGGGTGCCAATAATTCTGACCATAACTATAACTATATCAGATTTGTAACAATGGTTGATCAGAAAACAAACAAAAAAATGACTTATTTTTTTTAATAATCAAAGAACCACTGCAATATTTAGCCAATACTGGCTTGTGCAACATATTCCATGAACGAATGTCATTCAAGACTTTAAATATGAAAATAAAATAATTTTCACAATAATTAATTTCCAACACTAATCTTTCTTTATCAGTAGACATGCAGTTTCTTTCCTCCCCCATGAGACGTGGCTGAGGAGCCGTGGAATTCTGAAGGAACCTCAAAGCCCTCTGGAGGAGTTTGGCTTTTCAAGACAAAATCCTTGGATTAAAAATACATCCTTCTTGGGATTTTCTCTCTGTTTGGCCTTGAACAGACCAAAGTCCTGCGGGTTGTCATCAACCCTTGTCACACAGAACATGAAGCATGTGATAATAATCATAACCAGAACATTATGTGAACAGATCAGGGCTGAGAATCTATCTCATTCGCTAAAATCAGTCCAAACACACTAACGATAAACAGTAATATCCAGTTAATTTAAAAACTAATATAATTTTAATCAGGGGTATGTTCAAGCTAAAGTATGACTGATTTGTGCAACTAGCCTCACCAAAAACAGCATTTATTTATAGAAAATAACTACGTTTTTCAATCAAGTTACCCATGTCTCTCATTGGTCAAAATAACAGACAGAACTCCATTGGGTGAGCCACTGTTGCTATGTCAGGCTGGTCAGGGTTTGCAAACAGAATTTGTTTTGATAGCACATCAGAGACAGTGTTTACACTTTTCAGGGGAATCAACTTATGAATGTCTTACTTGTAGTTAGCATATTATACTGGAATGCTAAAAAGTATTTGATCATCAAAAAACAAACACGAAGCGTGTGGCCAAATGTTTGTCGCCAACAATAATGTCAAACATACCTTTGTTTTGGACTACAACTGGAAGCTGGGATGGTGCAGTGAAGTGAGTCTATAATCCTGTTAGCGTAGCACCTGAGTTGAAATGGCTAATCCTGTTTAAACTCACAACACTGCCCAGGTAATCTTCCTGTGTCCTGATCAGCAGCTGGCTCGTTCACAGCGCAAAAGGTGAGACATCAATCCGTGATCACACCTGTGCCGGGATTAGCCAATTCATGGCAGAATAACGTACAGTATATGCCGTGGAAATGTGCAAGATAAGTACTTCTCTAGCTTCTGTCAATGGGTTTATATGCAACGCTTCTTTTCAGCGCAAATCTGGACTGAACACACTGACCTGCTGAAGCTGAATCAACCAATGCAATTTATTTCCAATAGTGTATAAAAAATATGTATGTAGCCTATATATAACTGAAATTCAATTGTCCCTTGCACTACAGCCTTGGCCCCCTGTGCTTAAACCACAACGCAATTTAGAAATCTTAATATTTAACAATTTTCCATGGAGAACATATTTTTTTCTTACCAAACTAATTCAAGAGTTACATTAAAACTCGAAGTATGTATTTCCAAGAATCACATTATAACACATGGGCCAAAGGTACCACTGCAGGCTTGTGAGAATTTTTATTTTTTTTGCTTTGCCTGTCACAGTAACCTACATTTGGAGGCAACCGAGGCATTTTTGAAGCTGTTTCGGGCATATGCAGTCCCGCCCGCACACAGCTCAATCATCCTACCCATCATGCACCATAAAAAGGCCGAACCGCTCTCTCTCTCTCTCTCTCTCTCTGTGTATTTTACGGTCTCTTTGACTTTCACAAAACAAGCAGAGAAAACTAACTGATCTTCACTGTTACAAACATACGGGTGTAACGAACATCAGGAAAGTTCTCTCTTTGAGGAGGAAAGTGTATTTTTACAGTGTTTTACCCAGCATAATATACAGAGTCATGTATAGTATATGGCAGATGTCGAGTGGGTCATTTCCTAAATTTGGATCTGTAGACGTTTCAAGTCAAATATTATAATATTTGTGTGCATACTACTTTTTTTAAAGCTTTGCATTGTGCAACAACAACAAAAAGACTACAACTTACTACAAGCTCAGCAAACCCGAAAAGAATCTACTATTGAACAAAGGTCAATTTTAACCTAAAAAGCCAATACCGTTGACCGTTTATGCCTGTATAGAAATTAACTTTCAAAAATAAACCTACTCTGAATAAATATATTCACGGGAGTAAAAAGCTTGACGACTAGCCCCATTCTCCACAATAACTTGTTAAAATCTGGTTGGCAAATAAGCTCACACAGTTATGATATAGTTTTGTCATTATTAATCGATTCTTTCTGCAGATCTCAACGACAGTCTCTCTCGCAGAACCCTTTCATCAGAAGACATCAAAAATTCCACAGTTTTTTCAGTCGGAAGCGTAATTGTCGGGTCGAAAAAAGGGGCACAGAAACCGACCTTCTTGTCCATGCCTGCTCCTGACTAAGACTATGAGAAAACAAAAAAATTTCACTAAAAGACACTTCTGAAAATTATACTGCTTCATGAGTAGCAAAAACTACCAAAAACCACTACACAACATTTTGAAAGGTCTAATAATATTAAAATATGCCAAAAAAAACAGTGTTCTTATTTGGGCTGCATTTCTGTGCTTAATGTAAACAAATTTAAACATTAAGTAACACCACACAAACGCATTGCAAAAATACAACAATATACAGGTAATATAATGAATGTATTAATGTCTAAATTATAAATATAGTTACCCCAACAAAGGGATTAAACCGGAATTCAGCAATATCATAATATCTTTATGAATCTACATAGTCAACAACGCATAGTTATTGAGCGTCATCAGTCTCCTACATTTGACATTGCCGTGTTACTCCCCGTCTAATATTATCAATGTTAATTTCATGAAATAAAAGATTCAGACCTACAGAAACTATTATGTACCATGTTTTTATTCACAAGTCTATCACAAACTAATTTTTTTTTTAAAACCAAAGAAAATAAATTTTTATTTGTTGAATAAATATTGGATTTTAACTGTATGTAACGTGCATGTTGTTTTGTTAAAATTAATGTTATTTTTACTGCTTAATTCAGCTTTTCTAAGTAAACGCTGAGCAGGATATGTCAGTGGTAAGCATAGCCGCAGATGCCGGCTGAGTTTATCAAACCGCATGGTTTGCAGTGCATGGAGAGCATGAGGTGATACAGCTATGCATTTAAAAACTGTCCCACTAACCCTGGCAGTGGGTGTGCAGCAGATATTTAGGGTAAGGGTCGGCCATTTTCCCTCATGGATTGGTCCCAAACCCAAGTCCCTGTTCTGCCAACACATTCCCTACATAAGAGGGCTTTTCTCGTTCTGCAAGAATGACAGGTTTGACGTATCTGCAGTTCAAGAGAGAAAACTCCCAGATGACTAAGGAGGCAATGTTCCACTTCTCACATGCTTTCCTATTCTTTTCCTTTAGAAATGTCGAGTTATTTGAAGGTCAAGGCCTACTGAGATGTGTGGGCAGCTCCTCCCTCTCACTTGAAGACAGAACCATGTGTTCAGTGGCTTTTCACCCCATTGGTGAAAAGAAGACATTTGTAAAGTGAAAACAGGTGAATCAACTAAACACATCAGCACTAATTCGGCTTTAGGGAGATGGAGTCACATGCACAACAAAATAAATACAATGTTTTTTAGATCAAATATAAGTCACCTGGTGGCTCCGGCATCAGGAATCCTCCTAAACTTAATTTAATTACTAAAACTTTACACCGCTGAGACATTCCGAGTTTTGCCAAGATCCAGGTGGTATTATATTTGTATGTATCATTTAGTAAAATATTCAAGTAATGTTTTTCTTTCTCTTAACTGAGAAATATATTTGTGAGCCACTTTGTAAGTGGGCACTTTCATGTCAAATGATCTTGTTTGCGATTTTAAATGTACATAAAATATTAAATGATATGAAACATATTTTAGAATAAAAATAAATAACGCATAAAATCTCTCTCCATAAATGTGAATATTTATAAACATAATTTATTTTGTGAGTATTTTATATATTCATAGTGTGAATTATAATTGAGGATTCTGCTAAATTTCCAACTCGCATGCATTCCACACAAAATAAAATAATATTTTATAAATACCTGTGTTATATTTCAGTGCAGCATGCGTTTCCATTTTTTATAGCGATGAGCATTTTTTCTGTCTTGTTGGCAATTATTACGGCAGTAAAACTGAATTACTTGAGGAAATGTAAAAAGTTTAACATTATCAACAATAAAATAAAATTTTAAATAATAATCAGGAAAAGGCACAGAATAGTACAGAAGACGGCACTGTTCGATTCAGACTGAATACGTCCAATACCTTATGATAAACTTATGAAGCAAAACCCATGTAACAATGTTTTTGAGGATCGTTTGACCGATGATTGTATCTTTATTTTTCTCAGGAAGTGCACTGTACTTTGACCATGTTAATACTGAATAAACATGTCAAAATAAAAATTATTCGGCACTGGCCGTTAAATTTTTTTCAGAGAATATATTAAATTAGTTATAGCACCGATGAGTAGCGGCATTTATTTTAAGTATTATATCATATAAGATTCCCGAAAAAAAAAAAAAATGTACAAGCAATTTCACAAATTTGGTTTGAGACATAAAATCACCCTCCCTTTCTTAGCAGAGAGCGGAGTGTATTTCCGAATTGAACTCACTTGAGGAGAGAAATGAGGAGTTTGTGGATGGACATAATGAGCCGACTGTATGTGGGTCAACAGAACTAAACTACAGTTCCAGCCGAATTAAGACAGTGAATAAATTAAACAATGTGATGCCTGGTGCCTTAAATTAGTTTTTCAAGAAATGTGATGTGTATATATATATATATATATATATTATAACATGAAATCAGCGTAATTCATATTAAGGAAAAAAATTAAGAAAACAAACTGAAAACCTCATTCGGTCCACAATACAAGAAAGAGAAAGTGGTTTTGGTGATCTCACTTCGCTTAAAAACAACCCCATCTGAGGGAGGGCTTTCTGGCACTCTGCGTCTCATAAATACTGTACACTAAATGAGAAAGGCCTTGGTCCTGAGAGAGAGGAGCGTCCTGAGCTAACTTGACCGAGAACCCAATAGCACCTGGATAAAAGCACGACAAGAAGATATTTAAACAAACACCTAGTCCTCAGATTTGCTATTTAAACCAAAGCCAGCATGCAATGCTGCTTTGAAATCTTCAGTTTTCTCTTCCGTTGAGGGGAAGATCCACCCATGAACAAGCACCTACCTCAAACCAAGTTTGAGTTCCCAGGATGCACGTGACTGCCAATGTGCTACGTGAATGTGGGTCAGGCATTAAAATTTATGAGTAATACAGAAGGCAGGGTGACGCTGTGATTGGGGCTGTTGCTGGGTATAAAAACAGACAAAAATAAACTGCCACACAAAGAGGTGAGGACGAAGGGGTGATAAGGTGCCCTGTAAGGTCCTGAGAATGAATTCTGGTTTGTGTCCACCGCAGAGAACAAGCGTAAAAATTGACTGTCATAGCGCCTGCACAGAAAGCATTTTGGCTGCTGCTTTCTATAAAAGACTTGTGACGGTTTAAACAGAGTGATTTCAAACTTTTTGAAAGCAGACAAAGAAAAATGTGTATGCCTTACAACAAAATAATTAAAAATAAATAATTCAATGTTTAAAAAAAATAAAAAGTGCAATGCTTGACCTATACTGTACATTATACAAAAATAACACTGCCGGTATTTTTTTAACAAAACATATCTGGCGTACACATAGAAACTAGCTTAAAATATTTCACTTTAAAATTCAAACAAACATGCGTTTATAAACACCAACCTTGAATGTCTATATTGTCTGTACACTAAAGTTGTTTGTTGTTGTTGTTTGCAAAGAATGTCACATCTGTGCAAATGTTCAGGTATGAGCAGTCAGTTTGTCGCAGGGTGGGGGGGCAGGACAGTGCAGATAATGGCGGAGAGGGTTATGTTACTCCTGCAGTAAAATTTAGAGAAGCACAACCGTTTCCACCATTCAGTGACTGGCACAGCGGGATGTTTTATTCCAACCTGAGGTAATGTAACTTTGATTAATGCTGAAAATTAAATAAGCAGATGAGTTGTCATTTTGTTCAACGAAACTTTGAACCTAGATTACTGATTGCGAAATGTTTTATTTCATACAGTCGTTTTAGGTAGAAACCATGCGGCAACTTTAATCTTTAATTACATGTTGGAGCCTTTTGATGCAATATGGCGTTAGACCATTTGCATCATTCACTGCCGACAAGGGCTCAATTCCCTTTTTGGTTCATGCATTTAGAGAACAAAGGTCTCATGAAACATTCTGTCATTGATAATCATTAGCAGATGAATCTGAAGTCCAGCGGTAAACATCAATAACAGAATGGAAGCATTATAGCTATAATAACCGCTGACCTACAGACCCCAGTAACTGAATTTCTTCCTACAGTCCTCCAACAGAAGTAGCTCGTAATCTCATAGAAACAAAGCACCAGTGAGGCTGCGTGACTCCATGCACCCATCTTAAAAGATGCACTGTTGTTTTAGCAAGTGGACACAGCTGACTGCCATTCCCACTGTAATCTGATTTCCAAACTAACGAATTCACTGTGCCCAGAGCGCTGTCAGTTTAAGTGCTTTCCCTCACTGTAGTAACTGCGTATTAATGGACGGGGGTCGTTGGGAAAAAAACAATGATTATATTTATACACTTTAATGGATGAGTTAATTTGATTAAACCACCGAACAAAACGGCGATCTCATGCTAAAGTTGCAATAAGTCACGGGATGGACGGCAATTTGGTGGTTGGAATGGGTTCTCTCTCAAAGTGTTTTCCTACAAAGAGGCAAAATTGTTCCCCCAACCCTCAGGACGGCAGGTCAGTCTTAGCAGAAGAAACACCCGGTCATGCATTGTGAAATTTGAGGTATTTCTGTCTAGATGAAACCAGACTGTAAATTGCCACCCTCCAGCTGCCCAGAAATGAATTATAAACACATACGGAGAGAATGCACAAACAAAGAAGTGGAAGCTGACTGAACTCTAAGTGCTGCTTAAAACAGAAAAATCAATTAATGTCAGGCACAATAAACTGGGCACTGGGTATGTATATGACTTGCCATAGAGAGATAAATTATTATTTTTTTTAAATCAGCACACTTTTTTGCTAAACAACTGTGTTATGAAAACGTGTTTAAGCGAACAACACAAAAGCTTGAACAAAATGTCTGAAAAACAGATGTTTTACCAAAACGATAATTTGTCACTACAATAAATGCAATAAAGTATATTTAGCATATTCATTTTTTCAACACTCTATGCTAGATAAACATGAAAATGCTAACTAAATTATAACTGTCAATAATATACTAATAGTTTCAAAATGCTGCCCTATGGTGATAAACCTCAAGAAAATTAGTTCTTAGTAATAAATTAAAATAAATTAAAATCTGGTTAGTTCTCATAGTATGACTGAATTAACCCCATACTCCATTTTTTGTCTTCGTCTTGCACCATAATCCAGAGGCAAGTGTGAGGGTTCACAAAATGGCGGACAGATCCGTAAACTGGGGCAGAATGTGGTGCAATGCCACCTACAGGAGCTGAAGTTTGACACGAGCATCCAAGGTCAAGCTTGAAGTCATTAATTTCAAGCATACCAATCACAATAGAGGTTAATGACCCTAAGAGAATAAAATCCATGTGGATTCAGACAGTCATATCTGTGTCTTGCCCTCATACAGAAGTCCTCTGACACTAGGCATCCCTCATAACCTTGAGGAACCAATTACACTATGCCAAAGAGCGAGAAAGTAAAATAAAACCATACAAAGAAATTATTCCCTACCAGAACAATGGGTTCTTGTTATAGTGAATTGATATTTAATAGTATTATATTGGAAAAAAATCAGATTTTTATGTGTCATTTTATTCGTTATGAAGAAACAATTCATTGCATATTTTACTGGTACGGGGAAAAGCTAAATCCAATAAAAATATTTCCTTTCATTAATTAATTAAAATAAATAATTATTATTCAATAATAATAATGATAGCAATAGAAAAAAATACCTAAAAGTATAACTACAAAAATAAAACGTTTTTGCAACGCTTAGCAAAACATCAATAATTGGACATGCCATTTAGTTCTCAGCACTTCACAAATTAAACTAAAGTATTCTTTCTAAGTCTGTACAGATAAGAGTGCCTACTAAATAGCTTAAAAACTAAACTTGATACACACACAAGCATTCACTAACTATTTAGCTGCTACACTCAAAAATGTAATCACAAAGATTACTCTTCGGACCTGAACAGCTCCATTCTGAAACGGTCCCGAAGTGCTGCATGATGCGGTACCTATGTGAAAACTCACATTTCACCCTAAATGCTCTTTATTGAGTCACCAGTCTCCTCGACCTCACCGTAAAGCCACAAGGGTTAAATCGACACCTCAGGGCTGAACTCATAGAGAGCAGAAATGTATTTCAGTGTATTTATTTATGCTCTGATTGGGGTCATTTAGCACAAGTCACTTCAGTCTCACACTTCTAATTGAGCCACACAACAGACTCAAACAGTCGAGACCTGACTCAAACCACACCAGACGGCACAGCTCGCTTTTATGGTGGCGTGCTAGAAAACCACAGCTCAGAATGAGCCCGCAAACTCGAATTTCAGTTTTCCAGGTTTGCAAACAACCAAGTCAAATCAATGGAGCTACAATGCATATCTGCTCTGCGTTTCTGACCGCCCAAACCTGGAAGAACTGATACATCTCATAGATTTACTGGCTGACCGGTAAAAATCAATAGTACGGGTTAAAAACTCTGCAGCCTAATAATAGAGATGCCTTTTCCCTGAGCGCTCTCTCTCACACACACACACACACACACAGAGAGAGAGAGAGGGAAGACCCATCTCAGTTTAGCTGAACAAACATTTCACTGCTCTGACATAGCACAGCAGACACAAACACACACAACTTACAGGTGAAAAAATAGAGAAAAATCTGCTGTAATCGGAGATTTAATTATTTGAATATATGGACGCATGGAATGCGGGACAGAAAACTTTTTTTTATTATTGTTTTTTCTTTTAGATTTGAGAATGAAATTGTTTTTGTTTTGTTTTTTGGGGGGAGGTCTAATATATAAATAATAGTATTAATGTACTACTGTAAGTTATTCTATATAACATATAAACCATTTACTTGTAATGCAAAAATCAAGCCCACTAACGTTTTAAATTCTTAAACTATGTGCAGTCTCTTTCTTAAACAACATTTTAAATAAATGATACACTCTACTCTGCATTCTTTCCTTTAAGATGAACTGGACAAAATTAAGATATATGCAAATAAAATTATCTTCTCTTTTTCCTTGTTAACTTCCTTCCATGCTATCGTTTTTCATTTAAAAAAAGAACAGTTCAATACAAACGTTCTTGCAAAAGACAAAAAGCAACAATCCCCAGCAAAAACTACAAATCTAGAACTCAAAAAAGAACTTTAGAAATTCTTCACAGAACTGAAGAGAACAAACATCTGTGGACCTTTCAGTAATGACTTCTAATTGGTTAAAACTGTGGCATGTAATGTATAAGTTTGACTGTGTGGTTACACAAAGCCCTGTCCTCTGCCAGAAACAGCCTTTGAGAGCGGTCTGATGAGGGGTGCTGGGGTGTACCGAGAGGGGGGCTTCATCTTAGACTATTTAAACCATATGGTGATATGAAATGAACAGTACTGATCCATCCTGAGAAACATTCACAAAGAATAGTAAACAAAACAGTCTCTTCAAAAGCTGACAGGATATCAGACTATGCATTTATTAACATATTTTGGGTGATAATCAACCCCGCACCCCAACGGCACACAATGTAACCGTACACAGCCCTCAGTAACTCATAACAGACACCAAGTGTCAAACAGTAAGCGTGCAATAAATGAGGCCATAAAGTTACAATATGCTCAGAGAGGCTGATTCTGTGAGAAGCCCTATAAGTACTTTTAAATGGAACACACGAGTTGTTAAAACAGTGCCCAAGTGAGGCATATTTGTGTGCGTTTTAAAATCTTGGTGGTTTTATGAGTGAAATCGCACATGAATAACTCAAATGGAAGACCCTGAGTGTCCCTTGATGTTTAGGACTGATTTAAATGACTTCACCTAAATTGTATCAGAACTGATCAAAGAAAAACATATTTAAAAAAATATTAATATATGGTGATTCTTTAATTGGAGGCTTTTTCGACAACTTCTAAATTGTTTAATCGATATGAAAATATACATCACACATCCTACAATAAAGATCGGAGTATATGGCCTGAGCAACCTTCGAGTGGATTTCAGGATAGTGAAATAATCTGTGACGTTAATGATTTTTTTTTTTTTTTTTGGGAGTAAAGTTGAAAAGCACAAATTAATTTATAAAAAGATACCGCCTTTATATTTACATAACCAATTATAAACTTTTTTTAGGGAAAAAAAAATAGTTTTCCTAAATGTTCAACATGATGGTAATGACAGCAATATTGTGGCACTGAATTTGACATAAAATACAATTATAAATGTAAATAATAATAAAAAACTTATAATAAAAATATGCTTATAGTGCAAGTAAAAACATTTTTTTTTTATCTAGATAGAAGATGAGCCCAACATAGTGTTTAAATGTTTTGAATATTGCATTGGCAACTATTTCTATTCTTCAAATTAGGGAAAATTCAAAATAAAAAGTTGGACACTAGAACACTGGAATAAGGGTTGTTTATATAAAGCCTTTTTTTCTAGGTCTAGAGGTTCCCATACGCACACATATACATACATACACACACATAATATATATATATATATATATGTACATATAAAAGGTCAAAATAAAATAAAAATACACAAAAGTGAAAAGTTCCAAACAACTCTGGCCTGACTGTAGTTTTGAAAAACTCGAGTAAAACCTGCTAGCCATGACTCTGCAATAGCAGTTGAAACTTGACTCACACTCATTTCAGTAGTGATGCACTGTGGTGTTTCTTACCTGGGATTCGTGCTGTTCCAGTACACAGCATACCGGTCTGAAATGATCTTACTGTCATCCGCACACACGGTGACCCAAAACAGGAAGACGACCATGAAAAGTGTCAACTCCATCTGATATGCAATAGAGTTCTTGTCCATAATGTCAATTAACAGGGAGAAAATACAAGCTCGGTTAATAATAGATGCGTTTAAAGAATGTGTGTGAGAGTCTTATTCAAAAGCATCACATTCTTCTGTGAAGCAATAAAAGTAAAGTCAAAGCTCAGTGAAAGAACTTATCACGGAGGATCCATCCAGCATCTCGAGCTCCACAGCTTGAGATGTTTCCATCTCAGAAGCACTGCTTGTCAAACTACAATAACGCTTGCTTTTCACATCCATTCTTTCTTCCAGTGGCTATAAAATAACTTTTTTTCAGACTCGTAAAAAGTGGCCAGATAGTTAGCATCCATTCAGGCGAACGTGCGCGCTCTAAAACCCTGCTGATACTCCACACATGCGCGTGGTCCGTGAGCCTCTTCTCTTAAGCCACCTGACCGAGTCGGTCTTCTTTGTCACCAGTCACTGAGAGTAAAAAGTAGCCAACACTTCAGTGTCGAACTGCCATGTGAAAGTTATCTCGGTCGCGGACTCGTGGCGCGCTCACAGACGCGATGCTGAACCCACACGCGCCGCATCACGCGCAAAGTTGACGGTGTGGCGCTTTAAATGTCGCTTCTGCGCGCGAACAACTTGCTGCTCCTTACAGACAGTCGCTCTCACGAGTGTGAAATGACATTTTATCTGTTTCCTACCTAAAGACGATCGGTCCTGCCTCCACAGCGCGCTGTCTCTCTCAGCACGTCTCAGTCTCTTCGCTGTATCCTCGACTGCGGGGCGGAGCTGCTTGAAGAGGGACCGCCTGGACCTACACACTGAAACTTTGGAGATATTGCCCGTTAAGAAGGCCATTATGAAATTTAACTTAATTACAGCTTGCATTTGACAAATAAAGATAAGTGCAAGATTGTGTGGGTTGTGTGACATGTTTTAAATGTTGTTGTTTGTAACATGAGCACTATAAATGTAAAATTGTTTGTAAATTTGCGGTAAAAACTAAATGCCAGCTGTGCTTACCACATCTTTACCGTACAAATTCAGGGACAATATTACAAGCATTACGGTGCGGTTTTTACCTCACTTTTACATGTAGGCTACTGTTCCTGGTGGTCATTAAATTATAACAATAATTTTGAGTAATAAATATAAAAATATATATAATAATTGTTTGCAAAATTAAATGTAAATAAATACAGTACCGGTCAAATGTCTGGAAACATTAAGATTTTTTAATGTTTCTGAAAGAAGTCTTTACTGCTCACCAAGGCGGTATTTATTTGATCAAAGTTACAGTAAAACAGTAATTTTGTGAAATAGTATTACAATTTAAAATAACTGTTTTAATGTTTTAAAAGTAATATATTTCTATGATGGCAAAGCTGAATTTTCAGCATCAACTCCACTCATCGGTATGATCCTTCAGAAATCATTCTTACATGCATTCATTATTATTATCAATGTTGAAACCATTTGTGCTGCTTAATATTTTTTTTTTTTTTTTGATACACTGCCATTTAAAGGTTTGGGGTAGGTAAAAAAATACTTTTATTCAGCAAGGGATCAACAGAGACAGTAAAGACATTTATATTGCTACAAAAAATGTATATTTCAAATAAATGCTGTTATTTTTTACTTTCTATTCAGCAAAGAATCTGAATAAAAATGTATCACAGTTTCCACAAAAATACTAAGCATTCATAAATGTTTTTCAATTATTAATCCATTATTAATCATTAGCACCAATATTAGTTGATATAGTTGAGCAGAAAATCATAATTTTACTGTTTCTGAAAGATCATGTGATATTGAAGACTGGAGTAATGATGCTGCAAATTTATCTTTTTTTTTTTAGTTGAGGCGCTACCACAGAAACCAAAAAACAAAAATTCTCGGGCCAGCAGCATGTGTCCAAATTTAAAACTTAACCGTTCTATTTCATCAGAAACAATCTGAAAACAGGGCTTTAAGTGTAAAATACCGAACTTGTCCTTTAAGTTTATATCTGCCGGCCCAGAGAAGTTAGCAAAGACATTGTTAAAATAGTCCAAGTGACAACAGTGGCACAACCTTAAGTTTATCAAGCGAAAAGAATAATTTTTAATCATAAAGTTGAATAACTTTATTCAACCATTCATGTTTTCCTCTGTGGGTCTCTGAGTGAGTTCACATAGTGTAACAGCACAACACTTCTGTGTTGTATGTCAGCACGTAGGCTCACTATTGGCCAACGCTGGTCATGTGTGTGATGCGTGTAATGTACAACCCAGAAGCGCTGCACTACACTACGTTTAAGTACAATATCGTCAGCCTCATAGCATAATTGCCTACGTCATTTTTTTTTTTTTAAATGACTTAGGCAATTATGCTATGAGGCTAACGATATGCAAGATTTTCTGCCACTAGAGGGCGCTACATTCCAGACAACAACAACAACAGCTTGATGACGATGTGAAGGAGCGTGGAATGATGGGAACTGTCGTTTTTAACTCCACTGTGGATGTAAATCAGTCAGACGGGAATCGAAAAATCATGTTCATGGATGGGGTAAAGTTCTATTTATATAAATGTTGCGTTTAATGACATGCTTTTATTTCATTAAAATGAATTAACCACAAGAAAAGTAAGGTGTAATACTAAATTGGTTATCATAGATGTTACTGTATTTGTCGAATTCATTGTTGTGATAACACTGCACAGTTTTACGTGTTCTAAACAATTGTTGTAAAAGTAAATTCGAACATACCCACATCACTTGCCAAAAGACTGATTAATCTTTATGTCTATCACATGCTATATTTATTTACATGCCCGTAAACACCAGACGTGATAAACAATGTCAATAAACTAAACACAAACCTAAAGCAATAATACTTTCCTTACATAAACATAACTATTACCGAATGCTACATTTGGAATATATAAAACTGACCCGTACGTTTATGGGACTTGTCTTTGTCGACAGAACCAGCTGCAATCGGTAAAGAATAATAACGATTGCACGAAACAAGCTAAAGTTTGTTGCTTGATAGACGCTACAACTACAATTTCCACATTTGTCCAGGACTCCACGCAGTACGAGCGGAAACCGAGGGTAACGTGGATATGACGCCATTGACTGGCAACTCCCAGCTCACCCCTGCTCGTTTCCTTGGTTAAAATCCCAATTTTCTCACGATTTAAAAATAGTTGGAAACATTTGCAAAAATCTTACATATTGTACCTTTAATGATGTCTTTACTAACTTTTCTGGGCCGGCAAGTTTCAATCCCATTGAAGCCTATGGAGGAGTTTGACAGCTCTCAGATTTGATCAAAAATATTTTCATTTGTGTTCCGAATATGAACGAAAGTCTTTCAGGTTTGGAACAACATAAGGGTGAGTAATTACTGACAGCATTTTCATTTTTGGGTGAACTAACCCTTTAAGGGATTTCTTTCCAAATTATAAAAAAATATTCATGTTTCCAAACTTTTGACCAGTACTTTATATACTGGGACGGATATACTGAGTTAATTACAGTTAATTTTTTTACAATTTTTTTTTTTTTTTTGTAAAATGTATATTGCCTTTGAAAATAATTTACAGTATACAGTTTGGCATGATTTACATTCATTTTCATTTATTTTCTGTGTAAAATTGAAATTTACAGTGTAATTTCCACTCAGGAAAATTACTTTTGTATTACCTAAATTGTTTAATATCCATAATGGCATGTTAGAATTTATTCATTTAATTCTCATATTTTAATCTTTGACTTCTTTAAAGTTTCTTGATTTTATGTCCAGGACAAAAACGGATGATGATGCTATATGATTATTAGTTTGTTACCCATGTTAAATCATCAAATGGGGGAAGTAATGATGCTGCAAATTCAGATTTGACATCACAGAAATAAATTACATTTTAAATTATATTTAAAAAGAAAACAGCTATTTTAAAGTGCAATCATATTTTACAATATTACTGTTTGTTATCAGTGCTTGTTGGTGCTTGATGCTGTCTTTAGTGTTAAACGAGAGAGAGAGAGAGAGAGAGAGAGAGAGAGAGAGAGAGAGAGAGAGAGAGAGAGAGAGAGAGAGAGAGAGAGAGAGAGAGAGAGATGTGTGATTCAGCACTGATTAATATTTAAAAAGTAGAGTAGGCTGGGGGCTCAACAGACACACAGGAAAGAAAAATACAAATGAAAGTTTAATTCTGCTTTTAAAGATGGTACAGAGATTAATGGTGCTCATGTATTAAAGATTCAGGGTGTGTTCTGCATATATGTATGGAGCATGGAGTGCTTAATGACTTGTGGAGGGGATTGTGAAATCATTATACCCAGGATACAGATGCTATAGGAGGAGACACAGCACACACAGATGCCAAAAAAAAGAATATAGCCTACTAGCAGAAAAAAAAAGTCACGCTTGGCTATAAAATAAAATATTATTCAAATTCCCTGATAAAACACCATGACCATGTGACCGACTGGCTTTCTGAATAAGAAGATAAGTATCTTTCTTTTTTTTTCTATTAACAAAGACATGTTACAATGGATATGAATATCCAGCCTAGTTCATATTGTTTACACTTTCACAAGAAATGTGATTCACAGTTTTACTCGTATTGCGCTGCGAGGCTTGGCCTAAGATTAAGTGTTTGCCAGCAGAGGGCAGCGTGACTCACTGGAGTTTGACCCTAAGACTGGATCTGCTCACTTGGCTTTGTTTTATTCTGACATTCTCTTATCTGCATCCTTCACTGCTGCATTAGATCAATCAGCGATCATATTCAAACTCTGAAAGCCTTAATAGATGCTCTGAGAGGAAATGTTACCGCTGCTGCTAATAAACTGTTCACAAACAAATTACACTACCTCGTGGAAATCTTTTGACAAGCCCGGACAATGTTTGAAAAATATATCTGTCAGCGTAATAGGTCACTTTCTTAAAAGCAGTCAGTTGGAAATGTATATTGGCCTGAAGAGAGATGTGGCTAACAGAGACAAGAGGCCACATCTGTTTTTTCTTTCCTGAAAGATCTGCCGCACACGCCAGCAACCACCATGTGTGTAAAACTATACTTGAGGGAACAAGCATACCTTTCCAATAAAGCTTCAAACGGGGCTGTACTTTTGCCGGACGGCAGCAAAAGCTTTACTTGAGCACTTTGTAAGCTGAGAGAGAGAAAACACAAACACTTTCTCACACACACCACAGGAGTTTTGCTTCAGGTGATGTATCCTCACTTAGTTAATTACAAATATGGGTCATTAATGTAAGTAATTACTATAATTACATGAAAATGCAGTGCGTAGGAATGATCCACCTGGTTTTGTATGTGAAGATCAGTTAAATCATCTGCTATAGTATTTCATAACTGCAGGCAATGGATTTTAACAACCCCTCAACACACTTTCAACACTCTCGACTTAAAAAAAAAAAAAACATCTTGCACTAGTTTTTAACATTTCAAAGGTCCATGTAACCACAGAAACGTTGGGGCCCTTACTCCTTGTAAGAGTAAATGTCTCCGACACAGGACATGGCTGAATTTGAAATGTCTCTGCAGCTGGAGTCATGCCTCCTCTGATGCAGTTTGTGAAGGTCATCAAGTCCCATATGAAGCCCTGCTGTAAACTTCAAATGCCTGCTGGCACAAAAGTGCTGGAAAGCCTGCAGATCCATTCCATGACCAGCCAGTATGCTGAAATTAATATCCTAGGGTTTATCTCACTTTAGCCCTTTATAAAGCTGAGACCTTCACAAAGATGCTTTTAAAAACACGTGAAGTCATTGAGACTAATTGGCGAATCAAACACACATGAAAGTGCGCTGCATGAGTTAAAGGCAGCGGGTTAAAGAGATTGTGGATCGACAGATGTGCTATCAAATTACTGAACCAAACTCAAACGCACCCACATTCAAAGACTCGGATGATGCAGACAAATATCATAATATTTGGGACCCTCTCCAGTGGATTAGGAGCAATTCATAACAGCAGAGGCCATTTTTACTCTCTGAAATATTTTTGGTAGAGTAAACATGAAGTGCACCCTGTGACTTCTTCACTAAGAAAAAACATTAGAAATCAGCATCTGCTCGACTTCTATTTAGCTTAATAAAAAGATTCACTGCACCATATTACGTTTCATCATTAATTATTTGATCATGGGTCGAACATGTAGGCTGCCAGAATCTGTGAATCTGACTTACCTACGGCCTCCAGTGAGTCTGAGCATCTTTGCTGATGTTGTGCGCCCCCTTTTGAGTTCTTCTGGTACTGCATGAGCACATCAGGCCAAGGAGGTTTATAAATAGCTGGTGAAAGCTACAGGTGTGTGTTGGAGCCGGGGTGGAACTAAACGCTGCTGGGCTGTGGCTCTCCAGGAATTGAGTTTTGCACTCTTGCACAATAATGTAAAGGACATTTGTGATTTATAGCATGCCACTTATAAAACCTGCATCCCTCATGCAGGTGCCACCAAGGGAACATGTAATGTCTGAATCATTTTTTTTTTTCAAATTGGCTTTTTTTCTGAAAAGTGTTGTCTTATTTTTTATGTGTATATTGTCTTACCTTTTATATACATCAAGGTATCTGAATCCAATGTTACAAATATCCTAGCATAATAAAAGACCATATATATTATTATACAAAAGCAGTATGCATATCTATGAATATATGTACTGTGCAAAAGTCTTAGGCAAGTTAGCATATAAAAATCTCACTGGATTACTAAAATTAATGGCAAAAGGAATGTTTGGAAATATAAACTGATAAATTCTACTGACATAGCAAAATTAGGTTTTTTAGGTGAAAATATTAACGTGCCTAAGACTTTTGCACAGTATGTAAACAAACTAATCCAGGGGTACCCAATGCTATTCCTAAAGATCTACCTTCATGCAAAGTTCAGCTTCAACCCTGATCAAACTCAACTGAACAAGCTATTTAAAGATGCAGTAAGCGATTTCTGAAAAACGCTGTTTAAAGTGGATCGGACCGAGAACCACAACAAACTTGTAGCCGATACTGCTGTAGGGGGTGCATGCAGTCATGTTGGGGGGCGACGAGAGAGAGAGAGAGTGAGCAAGAGGGAGATTTGAAGAATGACTGTTGATAAAGAGATGGCTGAGGGATAGGGGTGTAACAATATATAGTGTTGCAATATATTGCAAAACAGAAATGCAACAATATGTATCGTGGATGGTGACAATCTGTATTGTGTTCACCCAAAATGACAATTACTGTGTGAGAAAAAAAAATAAAGTTTACAGAGTTTTAGTGTCAGTACATTAAATGACTATATGTTGAATATAATGTATAATAACGCAATGGGGGAATATTTGCGTGTCCTAAAAATGTCAAATGTCTTGTTACCAGTAAAAAAGTGTCCTACATTATTTTAAATATATCTTGTCAGTGACAGAGTGCACGCATATTCATCTAAAATAATTCTGTATGTTCAGCTTTTATTCAGGTTTTTAACATTGTCCTGTGCATTGGCTCACCAGCACAAAGTCCAGGCCTATTCATTTCCACCCCCAATGTAATACCAAATTTAGCATTTGAATCGACAGTACATTTTTTGTTAACCCTTTTCCATATGTCTTGGAGTATCGCAATAATATTGTATCGTGAGTTCAGTATAGTGACATGTATTGAATCGTGATATGGGGGTATCGTTACACCGCTACTGAGAGACCAGTCCGATCTCATGAAAGTGCGTGTCTATACCAGGAATGTTATTTCTCGTTTCATTTATACGCCAAAAATAGTTTTTGCATGCATATGATACACAGTTTTCGCGTGCATATGATACCCACTTTATGGCGTGTAATACGCACGCACTCCCCACCCCTAATCCTACCCAAGGGTTTTCAGTGCGTAGCATATGCATGCAAAAAAAACATATTTTGGCGTATAAATGGCACGAGAAATAACATTCAGATACGCACTTTCATGAGATCGTGTTGGAGAAACATATACAAAAGAGAAAAGTTCAGAGAAATTTCACTGGGAAAAGAAGGGTTATGACCAGGCAAGAGCTTAGGACCTGCATTGATGTTAGAAAAGCTTTCCAGCGCCAGAGAGACCTTAGTGGGAAGGCCTGAAATCGGACGTCGAGGTTGAGTTGTTTCTGCTCCATACATGAGTAACATTGGTTGTCTAGAGTGTGTGCTGCTGGCGACTAACAACGAACTCCTGCTTGGTGTGTGCAACCAAATACAGAAACATGCTGCAAATAGCACAAACCACAATGGAAATATTTCAAGGAGACCCAAACAAGTGACAAACATGACTGGGATATGCTTATTGTTCAATGTCTACTCGTCAGTGATGTTTTCGATGACCTGAAAGATGAGTTTTTTGTTCATTTTAGCATCTTGATCATTTGTGCATTGTGAGTATTTGCAGGCGTTTCTGCATTTGGTTGCGTTGTGAGTATTTGCAGCACATGATTCTGTATTTAGTTGCATTGTGAGTATTTGCAGCACATGTGTTGTCAAACTAAGACAGTTTTAGTTTTTTCCTATTTACATGTTTTCTTCAGTTGCAGTGTGGTGAGTTCTCTCGGCCACCGTAGAACTATGTAGGTAGTTACAGTAGGTAGATCTCCAGGAAGAGGTTTGGGCACCCCTGAGCTAGACAATGTTTGACTGTTGTACTTGCAATTTCATGGATGGCACAGGCATTCTATAAACATGGCATTAAAGTTCAAATCATTTCAACATTTCAAAAAATGCGTCTCTAAACCTTGCTGTGTGGATAGCCACTTTGTGCGTTCTAGCGATCTTGTATTCTCGTTATAAGTCATCATCACCTGCCGAAAGAATGCAAGTACCGAGGTTGTGTGGAATTACCCAGATGTGTTCTTGATATTGAGGATGCATGCATCAAATACAGACGTAAAATAAATTAACTGTTAGAAATCCCATAATTAATTTCAGGTGGATGACATACATAAGCCTTTTTTGAACTGGAAGAGGTATTTTAAATGTAAGGTGTGACCATTCAAACTAAATAGTCACACCTTATGCGTTCAGGTCTGTTTTGACCCGAAAGTGAACTGTGGCTTTACACATGAAATTACAAGTTTTTTTGTTGTTATGTTTTGTGTTTTAATCAAATTCTGTAGTTAGATTTTTCTCAAATTACTTTGATTCTCATCTTTCCTACACTCACACAAATTTTTCCCTTCCCATTTTGTTATGTATAAACATGCAGGCACACACACACACACACACACACACACACACACACACACACACACACACACACACACACACACACAATAATTCTGAAATTAAAATAAAATGACAAACTAATTAATGTCTTAATATTATCACGGAACAGAAGAATGGAAACACAGGTAAATTCCAGAGTTTAGTGAGTGATATAAGGGACTTGAGCAGGAGAGTAACTGGATTGCAGATCAATATGGTGATACTGGCAGGAAAGTGACAGTTCTTATCCGTTGTAGGAGGTGATGATGAATGAGAGGAAAACCATAAGACGACATGATCACAGAAGATGGATGAAGACTGAAAAATTGACAGTTTAGGAAAGGATCACACAGGTAAGTATTTTTCATGAAGAAGAAGACTGAAGAAGACTGGACAGTTCGAGAAAGGGTTGCACAGGTAAGTTTCCATAGGTGGATAGTCAGGTAAGTTTTCAGTGTTGAATGACGAGACCAGACCAAAGGTGGACTGAATGGTGAGCTTAAATGGAAAGGTGCTGATGAGGGTAATCACAGACAGGTATGGTGATTGTGGAGTGAGAGCAGGTATGAGCCAGGAGGGATTCTGGGACTGCTGAGGTGACTGGACTGGTGATTAAGGATTGTGACAGTAGATTCAGAGGATGGAACGAACTCTTTACTGAGCTCAAGGGACTCCTGACATCCAGGGGACATCAATGGACTCTGGTCAGGGTCTGGAGCCGACAATGGACTGTGTAGGGACTTGGGAGTGTTGAACATTAACAGAAAACACAAAGTTAACAAAAGGTCAATAATCTCCCTTGACGATCATATGCCGAATATATATATTTTGTCTTTTAACGGTTTATTTTACCCTGCATGAAAAAAAAGGTAATCAAGTCTTGGTCAGAATAATGGGTCTGAGAGGCAAGTTCCAAAAAGTTTGCAGTGTGGGCTTGAAGAGGACGGTCATCCTGAGTTAGGAGAATTACATGGAAGCGAGCTGTAGTTTAATCCTGAACTTGCTGGTTCACGGTGACTGGAGCAGACACTGGACTGAATCTCAGAGGGGGAAACAAACTCAGGAATTTATCTCACTGGAACAGACTGAGGAAGATGACTCACTGGAACAGACTGGGGAATATGACTCACTGGAAAAGACTGGAGAATATGACTCACTGGAAAAGACTGGGAAAAATGACTCACTGGAACAGACTTAAGAATATGACTCATTGGAACAGACTGGGGAGTTTCTCTCACTGGAACAGTCTGGGGGAAGATGCCACACTGGAACAGACTGGGGAAGATGCCACACTGGAACAGACTGGGGAAGATGCCACACTGGAACAGACTGAGGAAAATTACTCACTGGAACAGACTGGGGAATATCATGACTCACTGGAACAGACTGGGGAATATGACTCACTGGAACAGACTGGGGAGTTTCTCTCACTGGAACAGACTGAGGAAGATGACTCACTGGAACAGACTGGAGAAGATGCCACACTGGAACAAACTTGGGAAGATGCCTCACTGAAACAGACTGGGGAAGATGCCACACTGGAACAGACCGGGGAAAATTACTCACTGGAACAGACTGGGGAAGATGACTCACTGGAACAGACTGGGGAAGATGACTCACTGGAACAGACTGAGGAAAATTACTCACTGGAACAGACTGGGGAATATGACTCACTGGAACAGACTGGGGAATATGACTCACTGGAACAGACTGGGAAAAATGACTCACTGGAACAGACTGGCGAATATGACTGACTGGAACAGACTGGGGAATATGACTCACTGGAACAGACTGGGGAATATGACTCACTGGAACAGACTGGGGAAGATGCATCACTGGAACAGACTGGGGAAGAGGACTCACTGGAACAGACTGGGGAAAATGACTCACTGGAACAGACTGTGGAATATGACTCACTGGAAAAGACTGGGGGAAATGACTTACTGGAACAGACTGGGGAAGATGCCTCACTGGAACAGACTGGGGAAGATGCCTCACTGGAACAGACTGGGGAAGAGGACTCACTGGAACAGACTGGGGAAGAGGACTCACTGGAACAGACTGGGGAAGATGCCTCCTTTGAAAATGGCAGCGCGCACAGTCGCAGCAGCTAGGAGCTCTCACAGTGGGCATAGGTTTTTTGCTGTTTTGATAGCACTCAATATTATTGCACGTAGCTTTCAACTGGAGACACACACATACAGTCGCCATGAACTATTACGACTTAACAACGGAGCAGAATACCATCTTCCATTGGATATATCCATCCCCCTCGAGATCGTTTTATCACTATCCGGGACTTCTGAGGTTGTGAACCGGAGGAGGAGACGCTGTGAGCGCCGACAGAAGAGAGGCAAGCGCGGGGGAGTGCGGGTTAGGCTAAAGGCCAATCCATTCAAGACTCCGCTTCCCACCATCTTCCTATCGAACGCCCGCTCAATCCGGAACAAGATGGATGAAGTCCGACTGCGATTGACTATGCAGAAACAGATGGACAACTGCAACAGCTTGATCTTCACAGAAACATGGCTAGACAGCACGACCCCGGCGGCAGCGATCGAGCTAGCGGGCCGCACCAACTACCGAGCTGACAGGACAGCAGACTCTGGTAAGAAGACCGGTGGAGGTCTGTGTATTTACATTAACGACTCTTGGTGCACAAACACCACTGTAGTTGAACAGCTTGATGATGCAATCCCCAGACTCCAGGATTGCTTCGACTCCACCGACTGGGACATCTTCAGAGGCCAGGAGGTGTTGACACGGGGCTCTCTGGATGAATTCACTGAAACAGTTTTGGATTACATCAACTTCTGTGTGGATACCGTGACATCTTCAAAGCAGGTCCGGGTAGCTCCAAACCAAAAACCCTGGATGACACCAAAACTAAAAACATTAACTAACGCCAGGGATATAGCATATAGATCTGGGGACACTGAGGCATACAGTACAGCTAGGGCAGCACTTAGAAGGGGCATCAGATATGCCAAACTGGCATACAAAAACCGCGTTGAGGCACACTTCTACAACTCCTCAAACCCCCGGCAGGTGTGGGAGGGCAGTAGGGCAATCACAGACTACAAGGGAGTGTCATCCCTTCCTGTCAACAGTTGTGCCACCTTAGCTGAGGAACTTAACATATTTTATGCCCGCTTTGACAGAGATAACGAAGACTCTGTGTTGCCCCCTCTGCCCCCTAATGATGCGGCCCTAGTCTTGTGCACCCATGATGTCAGACTTTGCCTACGCAACATCAACCCAAGGAAAGCAGCAGGACCAGATGGAGTACAGGGTCGGGTGCTTAAAGACTGTGCAGCTGAGCTAACAACGGTCTTCACTACCATCTTTAATCTGTCTCTGGCGACCTCATGGTTCCCTGCATGCTTGAAATCGGCCATAATAGTTCCAGTCCCCAAGCAGTCTAATGTCAAAAGCCTGAACGACTACAGGCCAGTGGCACTCACCCCCATCATTGCAAAATGTTTTGAGAGACTGGTCATTACACATATAACAACTGCCATACCACCCTCACTAGATCAATGCCAGTTTGCATACAGGAAGAACAGGTCAACAGAGGATGCCATAGCTATTGTGTTACACACTTTGCTAGAACATCTAGAGCACAGGAACACATATGCAAGGCTTCTTTTTGTTGATTTCAGTTCAGCGTTCAACACAATCTTGCCAAACAAGCTACGTAACAAACTACAGGGACTTGGATTAGGCACCACACCATGCAACTGGATACTGGACTTTTTAACAAACCGCACACAATATGTCAGAGTGGGCAAGCACACATCCTCCACCCTGATCATTAACACCGGGGCCCCCCAGGGTTGTGTGCTCAGCCCACTTCTTTACACACTTTTCACATACGACTGCAGTTCTTCCTCCCCATCCAACTACGTAATAAAATTTGCCGACGACACAACAGTGCTCGGCCTCATCACCGGGAATAACGACACTGCATACAGGCGAGAGGTCCAACTGCTGGCGGCATGGAGCAGCAGCAACAACTTGACCCTCAACACAAAGAAAACCAAAGAAATCATTGTGGATTTCCGCAGGGCTGGACAGTTAAACCACTCTCCACTCTTCATTGGGAATGAGGTGGTGGAGAGGGTCTCTAGTTTTAAGTTTTTAGGTGTGATTGTAACGGAGGATCTGTCGTGGGGGAAAACCATCGCCTCTGCCACATCGAAGGCCCAACAGCGCCTCTTCTTCCTCAGGAAGCTACGGGTTACTGGTGTGGTTTGCTGCCTGCACCAGCACAGAGAAGGAGGCCCTACACAGAGTGGTGAGAGCCGCAGGAAAGATCATTGGGGTCATCCTCCCAGACATTTCAACTGTGTACACCTCACGCTGCATGAATCGAGTGAAGAACATCCTCCAGGACCATTTACATCCAGCACATCACCTCTTCCAACTACTGCCTTCGGGAAGAAGATATAGGTCCATCAGGGCCAAAACCAGCAGGCTGGCCAACAGTCTTTACCCCCATGCAGTCAGGCTGCTTAATGGGTAATCAACCCCTCACTGAAAGAGGACTCACTGGAACAGACTGGGGAAGAGGACTCACTGGAACAGACTGGGGAAGATGCCTCACTGGAACAGACTGGGGAAGAGGACTCACTGGAACAGACTGGGGAAGAGGACTCACTGGAACAGACTGAGGAAGAGGACTCACTGGAACAGACTGGACATGAGGACCAAAGATGGGAAATCTTCTTAAGAGCGGTCTTGATGGCCATGATAGGTGGGTCCGCTAGCTTTCCCATCAGGTCTGCACTGTTTTAGACAGCTTTCCTTGCCCGAAGAAAAGCCGGAGCACTTACCATGATGGTATTGAAATGTGCCATTGCATCGTCGTGAGGAGGGAAGCTGGCGTTGGTTTCACTCACAGTGAAGGACAAACCTCTTAGCAACAGTGCATGATCAAGATAGCGCTCCAGGGAACAGGTGGTAGCTGATGTCGGCATCTGTTGAAAAAGATGATCCTCTAACCCCATAAATTGTCTTCAAGGATCCATCATTCCATGATACCAGGTTGGAAAGATTAAGAAATTCCTCAACATAATCTTCAATTGGACGACCATCTTGTGAAAAGGAGAGGAGGAGATTCTCTGGGTCAAAAGATATGATGTCCATGGTTGATATCATTGCTTAAGGTCTGATCTTATATCACGGAACAGAGGAATGCAAACACCGGTAAATTCCAAAAAGAGTTTATTGAGTGACATAAGGGACTTCAGCTTGTGAGTAACTGGATTTCAGATCAATATGGTGATACTGGCAAGAAAGTGACAGTTTTTATCTGTTGCAGCCAGTGATGATGAATGAGAGGAAAACCAGAAGACAAGATGATCACAGAAGATGGATGAAGACTGAAGAATTGACAGTTCAGGAAAGGATC
Organism: Phoxinus phoxinus; assembly: GCF_949152265.1. Classification (NCBI taxonomy): domain Eukaryota; kingdom Metazoa; phylum Chordata; class Actinopteri; order Cypriniformes; family Leuciscidae; genus Phoxinus; species Phoxinus phoxinus. The sequence continues at coordinate 11,212,708 of NC_136897.1, forward strand.
GCACAGGTCAAGTCAAGTCAGGTTTATTTATATAGCGTATATTTTTACAAGACAGATTGTTTCAAAGCAGCTCTACAGTTGTAACAGTAAAATAATGCAACAACGTTTGTTTCGGCTGTACAGCAGCTCTAGAAGTAAATAGTGTCATAGTCCAGCTTGAGTAAGTTCAGTGATAGTTTACTTTTGTTGTAAAACATTTCTTCATTTAATTCACTTAGCCTGTAGCCACTCTGGAGAATAAAGTGATGTCATCATCCAGCTCAGTTCAGTTCTCAAATAATGGTGTCAATGCAGGCAGATCAATAATAATTTTTGAATATTATTAGTAATAAAATGTAAGAGGTCTACATATGTGTTATTTTTTATATAGGGTATTTTTATTTTTCCATTTACTTTACTTTAGGTTGGGTTTTTCGTTGGTCCCAATAGATTCTGATGGTAATATCTGTCTTTTGGAGCCTCCTGTCTCAACAGAACCCTAGGTAGTTGTAAGTAGCCTACTCAATACACCAGAAATTATGACAAATACTAGGCCTATTATAAAGTGTACTCAACCAAATGCTCATCTTCACAGGATGATGGGGATGAAGAAACAGTTTCTGCTGCCACAGAGAGGCCTACAGGGGTATAATGTTAATAGTATGTGTCTACACATCAGACGATCTACACATTCACATTTGTATGTGGGGTAGCCAATAGAATCTAAGTTTATATCTAAGTATAAACGGACATTCTTATAACAGCAGGAGGAAGGTCCATCAACTTCTGGTGCACAGATGAACACACTTCAGTGATTTTCAGTAAATGCCACAGTTTAATTCTGTAGAATTTGTTTAGAACTACATGATGTAACTCTAATCTACTGTATTTTCAGTTGCCAGTTAAGGAGTTATATAGACTTCATCTTATAAAAAAAAATATAAAAAAACAGCGGTAAAACCAGCAATTAATAAATGTACAGAAAGAATGAATGAGGTGTTTAAACGCCGCTTCCTCTTTAAAAAAGGGGAGGAGGCCTTAAGAAACTCTGGGTTTACCGAAGAAAACCTGCTCCCGACCAGGTTAGGTTCACAGAGTAAGTTGCCATGGTAACTGACTCTGAGTATAAGTTACCTCTCTTTCAGAAACGGGCTTGACTTACTCTGCTTTCTCGGGTTTGATATACCTCCCATTCTGAAATGGAAAACCCAGAGTTTCACTAATTTCAAGGTTAACATACTCAGAGTTTTCACTTAACCTCCTTTCAGAAACATGCCCCAGGGGCCTGTTTCAATAAGGAGGTTCAACCAACTCTGAGTTGACTTACCCTGAGATGGGAACCTGAGTTTTCGGTTTCAGATCAGCTGAAATTAGTTAGTTCAATCAACTCTAAGTTGACTGACTCTGAGTTAAGCGCGTGCACCACAACTATAAAAAGCCATTATCAATGGAGCGCAGATATTATGAGTCACCATGGCAACAGTGCCAGACACAAAGAGGATCTACTGTTATACTGTGTTGGGTGTAATTAATTACCAAGTAATCTAAATATTGTAATTTAGTTAAAGGGATTACTCTTTATTATTCTGTTATTTAAAATAAAATCTGATGTAATTACATTAAGTAGGCTACTGCATAGACTATAGAACAATTCTGTGTAAAACAATAGTGGATTTAACATACATTTTTAAAAGGTACATGTTTTAATGTAACCTTCTCCATCTACAAACTTTGGTAAATTCAAGAATAATTCATGCACTTGTATATTGTTAATTTGAAAGCATTAGAAATGACAGCTTCAGCGTAGGTTCTGCCAGGAAGACTCAATCAGCGTGCCACGTATTACTTCTCTCCTAACCAATCATGTGCTAACACTCACAGTATAAAAGATCGGTACTTACATTCGTCTGAGTTCGCAGATGCTGACGCTGCCAAGTCACCCGCGTCTCAATTCCAATCATTCCAACACACAATCATATCGTCGGTTTTACCAACTCTGACGGCGCGCGAGTGCGAGACACGCGTGCAGGAAACTCATCTCATGAGAGACGATCTTCTATGGTTTTCAGTTCAAGTTCAAATTCACTTTCAACGCTTTCAAGTCGGTTCTCACGTTTGCGCTTCCAGCATCCACGTTAACATTTACTCACGATCAAATATTCAAACTTCATTCAGGTAAGTATATTAATTTATTTGGCTACTCCGCTGCTTCCTTCACCAGCGGTGGAGTTCATTCGTGACTGTGGTGACGTGGCAGTTTTCTTAACTGCGGATACAGATTGCAGTATTCAACGCAACATACTGTAACGCTTTTCAGTATGGCTGGATAGCTCGCTGGATGGTTGTAGCATGTGTAAGCAAGATTCACGTAACTGATATCCCACAGGCAGCGCAGTGTTAATGTCTTTTCAGCATCGTTGATCCCACGCACACATGGGCAGTTCGCATATACTTCACGATAACCGAATATAAATAAACCAGCATAAGAGTAACACAAATGTTAACCGGCTTACATGCTATATTCAAAGCTCGCGCTCTCGTCTCATACCGGCTGCCCACTCACCAGAGAGTGCGTTCCACTTAAAGGAGCAGTAGGCTACCCAATTCAACTCGTTATGCCTTCTCTTAATTCATCAGCTTCGGTATTTACAGAGATGTCCGGCTATTTTTAGTTTTTCATGTTAATATATGACCACCACCATATCTATAAAGGAAAAAGCTTAGCTTAAGAGAACAGTTGGTCACTATATTTCTGCATATGCTGTAGTAAAGTACAAAGACAGTATATTATACATTTACAAGTGCTGGAAATTCTCTAACAAATGTCTTATACTATTTAAAAAAAAAAAAAAAAAAAAAAAAAGTCTACAATAACAGATATGGTACAATCGTTGTAACACGTTTTCCTGGTGACTACTTTAATCCACTGATAGCATGTGTCACCAAAACAAATCACAGTCAAGAGACTCAAGTGACATTGTTTTACTCATCTGCATGATTTAAATGTTAATATATATTTTTCCTATCCAAGGGACTCACTTGGTTGTCATGGCCAGCATCTCCCGGCCGTGGATAAAACTTAATTCCTACAAGAGCAACTCAAGAGTAATGTCAGGTACATGCTGTGCAGCTGAAAATGTATTCTACGCTCAAGTCAACTCAATATCAAGTGTATCGAGGTAGTATCTTATCGGTATACCGTTACCTCACTTCAGGTAAGTATCGTACTGAGATTAATAAGATTAAGATTTAGTGCTATTAAAATAAATAAATTGGCACTGCCCTCACAATTCGATTCGATTACGATTCACCAGGTAACAATTCGATTCTACGACGCATTGCGATGCATCAAAATTATTCTGCACACAAGGCAAATTTTTCATCAGTCATGAGGCAATACAAGCAGTCATATATTGAACAACAGATTTTATAGGCTGCTATGTGTGTATTATCACTCTTCTGTATCTTTGACATAAATGTCATTAAACAAAATAAAATTGAATGGTACAGGGTATCAGATAAGGCATTTTTAAACCTGGAAAAGAAAACCTAAATCACTGCTTTCAGTGCTTTGAACGAGAAATGTTTCCCATCTCTCTGCTTCTGAACCATTTGAAATTAAATAGTGCAATAATAACAGCCAACTTTTTGTCGTTGTTGCATTGCCAACGTGCTGATTTTAGTGTGGCAGGTTTTAAAACATCGCGTAAGTTTTGTTACGTTTCCCATTAACTCCGTAGAATCTAAATGTGCCCAGATGTCCGCTTTCCAAGCTTTGGGTGCGATTTTAATTACTCGTCTATCTCGGTCATCTCCCTCCGCTTCAGCCATCTTGATTGTTGTTGTTATGACCCCGGATGTAATTGAAACTTCACAACTTTATTGTCCAACCCAAGGCCAGAAAATAAACGGCGAAATAAACGATTATGGCACTTTGCCGCATCGATGCTGAATCGGGCATGCCCCGCATTGCGATGCATCACCAAATCTATTATTGTTGACACTACTAGTATATGCTTTCTGCTCGGTCATCGAAAATTCACTGAGTATTTCTATTCTAAGCAGGACATCTTTCTTGTGTTAACGCTGGCCCACTGTGGCGAATTAAGTGACCCGATTCAGCTAGACGAAGGTGCATGTCCAATCTCAGATTTGGGCATTTGGAACAGCTAAGGTCAGACATATTACCAAGCCTACTCCGGCTCGTTCATCCACGCTTCACAGAATTATCCTATAGCGGCTGCTAACGTCCTTTTGGGTCGAAGTGGTGGTAAAACTTGTATGTGCTAACGAAGCTCCGTTGCGTCACTAAAGCAGTTCTTGTCAGGCGGTCATTCTATTTCTGAATGTTTATCTGGCAATCAGTAGTCTCTAATTTCATGATTAAGGTCGCGCTCATTCCTGGCCACTGCAATGCCATGTCTACGTGCTTTCAAGTTTTAGTCTTCAGGCTTCAGATGGCTTCACCCTTCAGCAACCCGGATCCATCACCCTGCCCTCCTCTAACAGAGATCATGTATTTAAGTCAATCCAGCTAGACCATATTTCACTAAAGGCGTGGCTCCCAACACCTTAAAAGCTCAGACGCTGCAGTATTTGTTATAATGTTTCACTTTTCTTTTCAGATTCCCCTTATTTCCCATCCTGATCATGGCCGGTTGTTCCTTCCTCGTCTACAATTACAAAATCTATGTGTGGTAGGTCTCCGGTGTCCCCAGGGTGCGTGCGAGGGGTTTTGGCTCACAAAGCCCCTCAGATATTTTCGTATTGATGCCGGAATTGTCTTCGAGGGTGAGTGAAGCACACAGTTCGTTTATCCCTCGGATGCAGTCAGGCTACTGCTCCCAGCACAGGGGGCGGAGTTTCAACAGCTCGTACTACAGCTTCGCCTACCCCTCACAGACAAATTTAAAAACTTTTAGCTTGTTCAAATCCGAGTCAGTCAAAGATGGAGAGACCCAAGAAGTGTAAACATGTAGACCTCACTTCAGGATGGTTAGTTCATGATTTCGCAGCTTATGCGTAGTTATCTTCTAGTCATTGATTTGCTCATTCTGTTTTGGTATCTATAAATCATATTCTGGGGACCGGATTTATGTAATTTAAGGGTTTGTGATGCCACTAACCCAGGAGGAATGCCGTTCAGCGTTTGTCGTAGTCCTTAAAGCAATCTCGCTAAATGAAATCTTCCATGGTTGACCTTTCGAGTGTTGTAACTTTGCTAAATGTACTCTAGAATTCATGTTCTGTTATCACATTAACAATTTCCAAAATTAGCAATAAATTCTGTTCCTTCTCATCTATGATTAAATTCCTTAATATCTGCCAAGTCTCAGATCACTCCCCCTGTTATCCTACCTAACGGAGCACCTCTGTCTAAAACCTGGTTCAGGTCTCACTTAGCTTCTGTCCTCAAAAGCTGCCGTCTATCCCCTTTTCTCTATACTGGCCATTCCACCAGAATTGGGGCAGCCACTACAGCAGCTGAACGAGGAGTTTCTTCATCAGCCATTAAGATCATGGGAAGATGGTCTTCCTCTGCTTTCGAATCTTATATAAGAACCGATTCTAAAATCATCCTTGAAGCTCAGCAAGCTCTCCAGTTACGATCCAGGTAAATCCTCATGCAAATACTGGTGGTGGTGTCTCGGTTGCATATCACTTACTTACCGAGCTGCAGCTTATTCACATCATCTGATAAGCCATATTGTGTCTGTCTCTATGTGTTGCAACTCCGTTCCGTGTGGCTGTTCAGTCTGTCTCGTCTCTGCGTGATCCTTCTCGGCCTAGTGGCTGAGCTCGGTCTTGTCCCAAGTAGGCGGTCATAGCCACGGTCAGTGTGGCCTATCGCGGCCTTGTCCTCATGGTCCATCGCGGCCTGGTTCGTGTGGCCTAACGGCCTTGTCTCGTGAAACTTGTCTTTTGTGTGGCATTAGCGGCCATTGTGGCTCCTAAGCGGTCTCGTCTATGTGGTCTCCCATGGCCGAGTGGCCTACTGTGGCCTTGTCCTGTAAGGCCATTGTGGTCTAGTGATCTCTAGAGGTCGTGGTTTCATGTGGCTTTACGGCCGTGTCTATGTTTAGCCCGTCTATGTGTGGCCTTTAGCGGCTCGTAGCTCATTGCTGCCCTGTCCTGTGCGTGGCCATTCGTGGCCGGGCCCATCGCGGCCTTTGTTCAGTGTGGTCTATCATGGCCGTGTGGCCTATTGTGGCCTTGTCCTATGTGTGGCCCATCGTGGTCTGTGGCCCATCGTGGCCTCGGTTTCATGTGGCTTAGTTGCCTAGTCTTATAGGCTTTGTCTCTGTGTGGCATTAGCGGCCGTTGTGGCTCCTAAGCGGTCTCGTGTCTGTGGTCTCCCATGGCCGTGTGGCCTACTGTGGTCTTGTCCTCCAAGGCCCATCGTGGTCTAGTGACCTATAGAGGTCTCGGTTTCATGTGGCCTAATGGTCGTGTCTGTTTAGCCGTCTACGTGTGGCCTCAACGGCCTTGTCCTATGTGCGGTCCATCGCGGCCGCTGTTTCGTGTGGCTTAGTAGCCTTGTCTTATAGGTTCGTATTTATGTGGCATTAGCGGCCGTTGTGGCTCCTAAGCGGTCTCGTGTCTGTGGTCTCCCATGGCCGTGTGGCCTACTGTGGCCTTGTCCTTTATGCGGCCATCATGGCTTGTGGCCCGTCGCGGCCTCGGTTTTATGTGGTCCAATGGCCGTGTGGTCTATCGCGGCCTGTCCTGTGTGTGACCCATCGTGGTCTCGTGGCTATCGTGGCCCTGCTTATATGTGGTCTATCATGGCCGTGTGGCCATGTGGCTTGTCTGTGTGTGCCCTTGAGGTATGTGGGTCCATCGCGGCCTTATTACGTGTGGTCGAAGCCGGCCTGTGGTCAAGCATGACCTTGTGTTTATGTGGTCTATCATGGCCTGTGGTCAAGCTGACCTCGTGTTTATGTGGTCTATCATGGCCTGTGGTCAAGCTGACCTTGTGTTTATGTGGTCTATCATGACCTGGCGCCTCATCGGCTTTTATGTGCGGCCCATCGTGGTCAAGTGGTCCATCGTGGCCTCGTCTTTATGTGGTCATCTCGACCTTGCGCTATTATGGCTTCTGTGTGTGGTCCATTGGACCTCGTCTCTATGTTGTCTGTTTCACCATGTTCACGTACAGCCATCACGGTCTAATGGTCTATTGCGGCCGTGTCTATAGGCATCATAACTATGCATTATTTATAAAAAAAAAAAAAAAAAAAAAAAGTATACACCCACTATATTGCTGTTATTACGTTATTTTTCTAACTTTTCTTTCTCGTTTCAGGAACTGCAGGATGCTCGACCGGTGGGTATACTTTCTTTCAGTTCTTTGGGGGTGGGCTCCGTCCCGGTGGAATTATTCCTCCACCTATCTTTGGGGGTCGGCTGCGCCCCTGCCTTCGTCTTCAGGCAGGATATGCAGATTCCGCTACCCTCGCATTGCTCTCTAAGGACGGGGCCTACGCCAAAGAACTTTATAAATTCATGCTTGCTGGGCTGTTAATAAATATACGCTGTTATATCAATTTATCTCCCGAGTCTTTCTGGTAGAAATGACAGCTTCAGCGTAGGTTCTGCCAGGAAGACTCAATCAGCGTGCCACGTATTACTTCTCTCCTAACCAATCATGTGCTAACACTCACAGTATAAAAGATCGGTACTTACATTCGTCTGAGTTCGCAGATGCTGACGCTGCCAAGTACCTCCATCCTCCCCAACCACCACCCAGATGGCACCTTCCCCTTCATCCTCCCCACCACCACCAGGATGGTCCCTTCCTTAACCTCCAGGGGGGGTCGGCTGCGCCCCTGCCTTCGTCTTCAGGCAGGATATGCAGATTCCGCTACCCTCGCATTGCTCTCTAAGGACGGGGCCTACGCCAAAGAACTTTATAAATTCATGCTTGCTGGGCTGTTAATAAATATACGCTGTTATATCAATTTATCTCCCGAGTCTTTCTGGTAGAAGTGCAGTTTCTTGTCTCTCCTTGTATTTTTCAAGTGGTTGAGGTTGATATGGGATTTAGTAAATATTAATATTAAGTAGACCAATACTTTTTTTAAAGATAGTAATTATTACCTTAATCTAACTATACTGTTGACGACATCATTTGTAGTTAGTAATTATTTACTATTTTAAATTACCCAACTGTTATAATATTAGAGGTGAAACTGGAAGAACAGTATATGTTATTCAACCTAATTTTAATTTGCATGTAGGCTAGGTGCAATCATGCAGGCATTAAAAGAATGTGGCAGCAGCTGAAAATGAAATATAAAAACATAATTCAATCAGGTAAGGCTTGAGCATATCATGGGTGTAGGCTACCAGACTTTACAAACATTTGACATATTAAATAACTAAATAGCATCCAGTGTCTAGCAGTGCGGCAGCATTTTTGGCTGAGGGAATTCCTGGAGGGACTTCATCAGAGCCAGTCACTCCTGAAGATCCAAGGGGCTTCATAAAATGTAAGAGGTCTACATATGTGCTATTTTTTATATAGGGTATTTTTGATATTTCCATTTATTTTACTTTAGGTTGGGTTTTTCATTGGTCCCAACATATTCTGATGGTAATATCTGTCTTTTGGAGCCTCCTGTCCCAACAGAACCCCAGGCAGTTGTAAGTAACCTACTCAATACACCAGAAATTATGACAAATACTAGGCCTATTATAAAGTGTACTCAACCAAATGCTCATCTTCACAGGATGATGGGGATGAAGAAACAGTTTCTGCTGCCACAGAGAGGCCTACAGAGGTAATGTTAATATCATACAATCTACATATTCTATAGTAGCCTACAGAATCTAAGTTTATATCTAAGTATAAATGGGCATTCTTATCCCCCAAACTGACTTTGTCCTACAGGGTAAATTATCCTTGGCAAATTGTCTGAAACTTCCCACACATTAAAAATGCTTTTTCACTATCTGAAATGTAGTGAAAATATCTTAGTGTTTAAAAAAAGATTAAACAGCTTAATTACCATTCCATTTCAACTTGTGCTACTATATTTCATTTGGAACTCACATGTGTACATGTAAAAAAAAACACAAATTCAGATGCAATTTCACTGCCTGGAAAGTAGTGAAACCATGTCTTAGTGTTTTAAAAAGCATTAAAACATTGTTTCTTTCTTGGAATTCCAAATCAATGGTTGTAACAAGTGAAAATCAGCAAGTAGCCCACACTTTTTCACACGTAACTCGATTTTGAACTGTTTAGTCATTATTTTTTGGTCTGTGTAGTGAGGCCAATAGGCAATGGCATATGACCTTTGTAGTATGGATCACATCTTCTGAACTGGCATTGGATAATGTACCCAAACGTCTGACTTCCATAATAATCTATGACTTATATCCTTCACCTCTGCCATCACCCTCTCTGCTTCTATCCACATTGATCCTCAACTCCTTTCTTACTAAGATCTCATTTTCACTTGCACTGCCATCACTATCATCAATCATTTTACAGCCAGTACCGAACAATAGTGCAGATACACAGAAATAGGTATTCCCTAAAAGGTCTACAACGTGTGCTAATGTCTCTTTCACTTCCAGGTGCCAAAAAAAAATAATTACTGAACAATATTATTGTATTTTTAATGCAATTTGACGATTTCCTATAGAGGGTTAAAAGACTATTAACTACAACTCTTCCTTTTGATTATAAACGTTTCAGTAAATGTATTTAAATATTTAATGAAATTGATCCGAGATCAGGTATAAACCAGTGTCTTTGTGGTTTTTACCTGATCTCGGATCAATTTCATTAAATATTTAAACTGCCATATCAAACTGCCAAACTCATGCGATTTTAGTAAACACAGCTTTGTTAACTAAAATCGCATGAGTTTGGCAGTTTGATATGCACTCCGAATTACTGGTTCGAAACAAATAATCCTCAAAGGTTTCAAAGTTTCTTGAAGCGTGTTTCGAAAGCGTCCAACACTACTTTCAAGGTAGCTTGATCTTCCCCAGTCCGTTCTTTGCGTTCTTAGAAATCAGAAACAGCAAATGTTTTGGAAGTGTCCGACAGGAAAATATATAAAAAAGTGACACCTCATTATTAAAAAACTCACCGTAGCTGTTTTTCTGTTCTGCTAACGTTGAGTAGCACAATGGCAAACCAAGAGTTAATATGACACATTCCCGTGCAGCAGAGATTCAAGGAAAAGATGAGTCAGTCCTCCGCACACACATCATGAACAGACAAATCGAATTACCGGATGATTCTAGCGGCTTGAACAGATTACATTAGCCTTCCTCATATGAGCATGAGAGGAGAGTGAGCGTGGGCCGGCCAGCACTGGCCCCACTATTAGATTAAGCAGCACTGTGTGGTGGTACGGCACTCTGTCACCATCAGCTAGAAGGAGAGCTACTGGCAAATCGTTCGAAGGTCATCAGAAAGCCTTAAGCCATCACAGCTGGGGTCACAAAGGGTCCGAGCTCCATCAAGCACTTTCTTTTATTGACTGGTATCAGAAAAGATGGTTATGGTCGTAGAGGATATTTGTATATGTGAACTTCGATTGCTAAAGAAGATTTGTGCTGTGCAATTATAAGAAATAGAAAGATGTATTGATGATGAAGATGGACATATACTGGAAAAAATAGTCTAAATGACATACTGCACACACTGCCAAACACAGCATTACTGGCACATGTGTGTCCTACTGGGATAAAGTGTGAGTTGACAAATGGAAAAACCACTCTGAATCTGACACACTGTTTAAAAAAGAAAAATGGAACGGTGTAAGTGCTTTTTAAGCACTTGATATTCACCCACAAGACTTATGCTGCGATCTTTTTGATGTTTCAAACTGGCTAACCAATATACTGTATTGTTGAGAAAAGTTAATAATCAAGTCAACAGGAAGGAAAATTGACAGCTGTTATATATTTTATAACCATGTATTTGGGATTCAGTTGGTTTACCACTAATATTGGGGGTGACATGTCCGACTCAATGTCTATTTAGGCTTATGGCCCGACCCAGTCATATGTAAATGTCAAATGTTTCTATTGTTTTTGGTTTAATGCTTTAAAAATGTATAAAAAAATACCTGAATGGGTCAAAATGATTAATTCATTTGGTTAAGCCAATAATTATTGCCGGTTCTACGGGGTGCTAGAAAGCAGGAACACCCTCAGTTGAAGCTGTTATAACAGCATATTGGCAAAACAGATTTAGCAAATGATCCAGTGCGTATTTGTGTTTGTGCTCTGGAGAGTGTCAAAGTTTTCTATTTGCAATGTGTTTTTGCAGCATTGAGGAGTGTAGCCAATCACAGAAATATCTGTTGATTTCTTGAACGCAGTGGCGAATCAGAGACTTTAAGTTAGAATCCCCTCAATGATAGTTCACGAATCATCTTGTCATAACAAACAAAAGTGTAGACATGATCTACTGTAAATAAGACATTTATTTTGTAGTGTTGCTTTATTGATAATAACACAACTTTGTGAGATCGCAATGAACTAAGATTAGCAACAGCTTTTTAGTGATAAAGAGAGCAATGGATGTGACAATTGTGTCAAACTAGATGTGCATTAAGGCTAGAGCACACTCACTATTTTCAGAAGCACCCTCAGTGGTTTGATTCTGGAACAGGGCCTGAATTCTTGTCAGGACAAGATTTATTGTTGAACAAAATATAAAGTAACTTAGCAATTTGCTTGGCAAATTTTATTTATCATTATTTTTCAACACGTTTATAAAATTAACTCCACAATCTTTGTCTCAAGAGAACATCCGGTAAGGCAAATCTTATGCAGTAATTTATATAGAAGCATATGAACCTAAACACAGAAGCAGTGACATTCAACAAACATCATTCATTTAAAATATGAGCTCTTAACATTGCCACACAACAGATAATGAACAACAATTGCACAAATAAAGAAAACAGCAAAACAATGAGTCTGTAACAGTCAGTATTTATTCATTCAGTAATCAGAAATGTGTGCAATAGTTGCTAAAAATGTAAAAATTCAATAGAAAATTTTGAACTAAACTGAAACTATCAATCAATTTAAATATTGAAATAATTGTATAAAATAATATAATTTAACTATGTAATTGTCACGTTTATGAGTTTATTTGTTTATCTTCCTCTGTCCCCTGCCTGTTTGTCTCCTTGGTGACAGATTTGATTAGAGGCCTTAGTTCAGGTGTGTCGAGATAGTTTCTCATTTAGTTTTCAGAGTATTTAAGCCCTGTGTTTAGTCCTGTCCAGTTGTCTATCGGTGTCGCTATGGTTGTTCTGTCCTTGGTTTTTGGTATTTCTGAGAACCTGAGTATTTCTGTTTGTTTGTGTTTGTTTTCAATAAAGACTCCTACTCCAGTATAATCTCTGCTGCAACCAGCCTGTGACAATAATATCATTTAAAATAATTGAATAGTCCTACTTCAATAGAACAAATTTGAAATAGTAAAACTAGCCTATGAGGATAACATTTGGGGGAACGTTGTCAGTCTACGTTGTGTAGTGCTTTTATGTAGATGCAAAGTAATTTCTTAGTACATTTGTCTTTTTAAAAAAACTTTGTATTTTGGACAAAATGTTCCTTTTTTTTCCTGAAGTGCAGTTTGCTTGCATAAACACAAAAATAACAACAACAAAAAAACAACAAAAAATTAAGCAAAGGTGTTTTCTAAAATCCTCGCAAACAGAGCGAGAGATCCAGGATAGTAAGCTGCAGGCCAAACTGACCAGGCTTTTATCCAGCAAAATGGGACCATTAATGTAAATGGAGACCCATCAGGGTCTGTAACAGAAACCCAGAACAGAACTGCATCTTTCTGTGCTATTTGAGCAATAATGGCATGAGATACAAATGTAGCATAATGGAAATAGCCGCTTCGCTCCAGGAGAGATCCATTTGGGTCGGTCTATAAGAGATGTACCGCTGAGTTCTGACTGGCATAATCATACCATCAATAGAGCACTTGATAATGCACATGTACAGACACAGATTAAGTCTATTAGTGGACTAAAGACTGCTGACTCTGTTATTCAGCCCAGCGCTTTGAGTTGTGATCTATGCATTGGACACATGCTAAATATTTCAGTTGTATGTGCACGTCAACAAATGAAGCTGTCAGAACCATAACAGTCACATTTATTTATTTAATTATTTATTTTAGGGGGGGATATTCCAAGTGAAATAGTATATGTATATATATGAAAGAAAATAGGATCACTTTTCATGTCACGGTGCCGCCACTGACAAAACACATATGGGTCATGAAACTTCAAATTAATGGATATAGTCTATGGCAGCATTATTTTTAGACTTTAGAAAGAGCAATAAAGAAAGAGGAAGAGACTGGAGACTGGAGACTGAAATAAATTTTTTATAAGAGTCAAATCTAGAAGAAAACTGAACCTTCAGTAATGTACAGAACAATGTTCTGCCCTTAGTGCTTCACAACACAACCTCAGTAAAGGGGAGGAGATGGACTACTAAGAGAACTATTACAACTATTTAAAAAAAATAGAAACACTCAATATGGTGATGTATTTATTTGCTTGGTGCATCTTTATTTATATAGCGCTTTATGCAGATTGCTACAAAGCAGCTGAAAAAAAAATCTGATTGTTTCAAAACAGTTTTACATTGATAAACAGGAAAATGATTCAATGAGGCAAACAGAATTAAATTTAGCTGTAAAGCAGCTCTTGAGTATTTTAACCCTAAAATGAAGGAAACACTGTTTTTTAATTTCAGAATGGGAGGCATGTCAAACCCGAGAAAGCAGAGCAAGTCAAGCCCGTTTCTGAAAGAGAGGTAACGTCTCGGTTACGGATGTAACCCTCGTTCCCTGAGTAGGGAACGGAGACGTTACGTCGAATGACGACGAATGGGGTTCGCTTAGAAGCCTATCATCTTCGAACAGTAATAAAACGAGCCAATGGCAAGCAAATGCCATGGGTCTGCTGAATTTGCATAGCATAACTCCGCCCCACCTTGTGGGTATAAAGGAAGTGAGCTGGCAACATGCAGATATGTTTCTTCGCTGAAGGAGCCAAGGCTGAACTCGGCTGTTCCAGCGGTACAGCGGAAGTGGCAGGAAGACGTAACGTCTCCGTTCCCTACTCAGGGAACGAGGGTTACATCCGTAACCGAGACGTTCCCTTTCGTTGTCACTTCGAGTTACGTCGAATGACGACGAATGGGGTTACCAGTCCAATCACGCCACCTCGGCTGTCTTCCAGTGCCCTGCGTAAGTCTGAGCTCCCTGTCGTGCTAGCACGGACGAAGGACTCCTACTTAACACAGGAATACCAAGGTACACTGGGAGCATATCTCAGTGGAATATGCAATCAGTGCCCGCCCGAAGGGGGGACTTAAGAATAACATATGACCCGGAGGGGGGTGCATACGGAAACACTGGGGTGTCCAGCCCGTAGGGTGGAGTATTTCAACCCCAGGGGTGGCAGACTGGCTTGCCAAGGGAAAGACACATGCTCGAGAGAGGCTTACAGTGGAAATACACACGTGGGGGTCGCCCAGAGGGGGAACCATGCACATGGTGGCACCTAGCCAACGCGAAAGCTGCCGGAGGCATAACTCTGGCGTTGACGTCAACAGCGCTGGAGGAACTCAGGGCTTATCAGGCTCACCTGAGGAATATCGCACGTATCCAGTCCGTGGAGTGGAATGGCGAGCAAGCGAAGACACCTGAGCGGGTCCTAGCACCGGCTGGTTGAAGCGAGTACACAGGAGGACACTGGCTCCACTCGGAGATTATAGAATCTGGCGAATGTGTTGGGTGTCGCCCAGCCTGCAGCTCTGCAGATGTCTGTTAGCGAGGCGCCATGCGCTAGAGCCCAAGAGGAGGCCACACTCCGGGTGGAGTGGGCCGTCACACCAAGGGGGCACGGTCGACCTTGCTGCTGGTAAGCCAAAGCAATGGCGTCCACTATCCAGTGAGACAACCTTTGCTTGGAGAGAGCCTTTCCCTTCAGCTTCCCACCATAACAGACAAAGAGCTGGTCTGAGGTCCTGAAACACTGCGTTCTGTCTACGTAAGCACGGAGGGCGCGTACTGGACAGAGCAATGCCAAGGCTGGGTCTGCCTCCTCCAGGGGCAGCGCTAGCAGGTTCACCACCTGGTCCCGGAAGGGAGTGGTGGGAACCTTGGGCACATATCCAGGCCGGGGTCTCAGGATCACGTGAGAAAAGGCCGGCCCGAATTCCAGGCACGCTTCGTCTACAGAAAATGCGTGCAGGTCCCCTACCCTCTTGATGGAGGCCAAAGCAACCAGGAGCGCTGTCTTAATTGACAGGAACTTAAGCTCCACTGATTGCAAAGGCTCAAAGGGAGCACTCTGCAGGGCATTTAGTACCACCGAGAGGTCCCAAGAGGGAACGAGAGGAGGGCGAGGAGGCTGTAGTCTCCTCGCTCCTCTCAGGAACCTGATGACCAGGTCGTGCTTTCCCACGGACTTACCATCAACTGCATCGTGATGTGCGGCGATAGCGGCAACATATACTTTCAGGGTGGAGGGAGACAGCCTTCGCTCCAACCCAGCAGGAAGGAAAGCACGACACTGATCGGGCATGATCTGGGGTCTTCTGAGTGAGAAGAGCACCAAAGACGAAGAGGTTTCACTTCAACGCGTAGGCATGTCTTGTCTTAGTGGACGACGCTCTAGCGGAAGTGATGGTAGCCACCACCGCTGGTGGTAGGGTACTCAAACCTGCCTCGTCCCGTCCAGGAGCCACACATGGAGGTTCCAAAGATCGGGACGAGGGTGCCAAAGGGTGCCCCGTCCCTGAGAAAGGAGGTCCTTCCTCAGAGGAATTGGCCAGGGAGGTGCTGTCGCGAGGAGTACAAGTTCGGAGAACCAGGTTCGGGTGGGCCAGTGCGGCGCAACCAATATGACCTGCTCCTCGTCCTCCCTGATCTTGCACAGGTCTGTGCAAGAAGGCTCACTGGGGGAAACGCATACTTGCGGAGGCCCCGGGGCCAGCTGTGCGCCAGAGCGTCCGTGCCGAGCGTGCCCTCGGTCAGGGAGTAAAACTGGGCGCAGTGGGACGAGTCGTGGGAGGCAAACAGGTCTACCTGTGCGTCCCCGAACTGATCCCAATCAGCTGGACCGCCTGGGGATGGAGTCTCCATTCTCTCGGAAGAGGCTGAAGCCGTGAGAGCTCGTCGGCTGCACAGTTCAGGTCTCCCGGAATATAATGGCTCGAAGCGACCTCAGATGCTTCTGACTCCATATGAGGAGGTGGCGGGCGAGTTGCGACATACGGCGGGAGCGTAGACCACCTTGTCGGTTGATGTACGCTACTGTTGCGGTATTGTCTGATGGGACTAGTACGTGCTGGTTCTTGAGCAGCGCCCGGAAGCGGTGCAGAGCGAGACGTACTGCCAGCAACTCGAGGCAATTGACATGCCATAGGCGGTGGGGACCTGTCCAGGAGCCCACGGCAGCATGTCCATTGCACATGGCGGCCCAGCCCGTGGAGGAGGCATCCGTTGAGACAACAACATGCCTGGAAACTCGTTCTAAGGGCACTCCGGCCCGAGAAAGCTGAGATTCGTCCACGGGGAGAAGGTCTGATGGCAGGTCGGAGTAACTGGTACTCGGAACGTGCCCTGACGCCATGCCCACCTCGGGACTCGATCGCAAAGCCAGTGCTGAAGCGGTCTCATATGAAGCAATCCGAGCGGCGTTGCCGCGGCTGCAGATGCCATATGCCCCAGGAGCCTCTGAAAAAGTTTCAGTGGAACCGCACTCTTGCCCTCAAATTGTCTCAGGCAAGTCGGCAGTGACTGCGCACGCTCGCTCGTAAGCTGCGCGCACATGGCGACCGAGTCGAATTTCCTACCGAGAAAAGAGATCCTCTGCACGGGGCAAAGTTTGCTCTTCTCCCAGTTGACCCGAAGGCCCAGACGGGCTAGGTGCCGGAGCACTAGGTCCCTGTGTTCGCAACCCTGGTCCGAGAGTGAGCTAGGATTAGCCAGTCATCGGGATAATTCAGGATGCGAACCCCGTGCTGCCGTAGCGGCACAAGGGCTGCCTCGACGACCTTCGTGAAGACGCGAGGAGACAGGGCCAACCCGAATGGGAGAACAGCGTACTGGAATGCCTGCCCCTCGAAAGCAACCCGCAAGAACGGTCTGTGTCGAGAAAAAATGGAGACATGAAGTAGGCGTCCTTCAGGTCGATCGCTGCAAACCAATCTTGTGGCTGCACACATTCGAAAATGCGCTAGGCCATGAGCCTCTTGAACGGAAGCCTGTGAAGGGAACGGTTCAAGACGCGCAGATCCAGGATTGGCCGTAACCCACCGGATTTCCTGGGGACAATGAAGTAGGGGCTGTAGAAGCCGGACCTCATTGCGGCTGGAGGGACAGTCTCGATCGCACCCTTCGCCAGCAGGGTGGCGACCTCCGCTCTCATGACAGGGGCATAGCCACCGACCATAGAGAAGCGGACTCCCCGGAAGCGGGGAGGAGACCGTGCGAACTGAATCGCATAGCCGAGCCTGATGGTTCGCGCAAGCCAGCGGAACAGGGGGGAAGCTCTAACCAGGCTTCCACGGACTGTGCCAGTGGGGTCATGCGAACGACAGACGTCCCCCCGGGGGTGCAGCGAAGCGGAATGACCGGCCCAGACGTGGGTGGCATAGCGGCCCGGTGTGGGGGCACGGTCATTAGCCGCGTCCTGCCAGAGGAGGCCAGGGAAGGACCAGCGTTCCACAGGGGCGTGCTCTGGCAGGGGTCTGGCGACAGAGGGGGACGAGAGTGGCGAGGCCCGTGAGCGTGCGCACTGTCATCCGAGAACTCTGTGACAGAGGAGGGCGAGAGTGGCGGGACCCGAGGGTGGGGCGCACTGTCGTCCGAGAACTCTGTGTGCTCAGAGATGGGAGAGACAGTTCTTTGGAAAAAGAGGTTTTCCCCCGGCCCTCCACCGGGGGAAGGAGTGGCCCTGCAACCACCTCCTAGAAAGAACTGCAACCCATCTCTGAGCTGCCCGTAACGGGAGCACCGCATTGCTGCGGGGCTGGTACGGGCTGGGGCGCCTTCCTGCGACTACCTCCACGGCACGGCCTGGGTGAAGGGTGCTGCTAGGGCCGGCAGGGAGTGTCGCAGGAGGGCGCCCTCGGCGGCGAGCGGAATGAGGCAGCTGAGCCGGCGGCTGAGCAGCTGGCCGCGGGATCAGAGCCTCAGTCCGCTCTGGGCAGCCGAGAACTCTGGGCAGAGTCCTCGACTGCGCCGCCGAGGAGGCCAGTCTGGGATATGGGGAGTTGAGGAAGCGTCTTCGCTCAGCCTTGCCCATATCAACCAGACTAAGCCAGTTTTTGTCTCTGGACCACATATGTGGACATCACCTGACCCAGGGAGCGTGTGGTCACCTTCGTCGCCCGTAGAGCGAGGTCGGTGGCGGCACGCAGCTCTTGCAAGAGCCCTGGACCAGCCCTACCCTCGTGCATTAGCAATGAGCACCCCTGGCCTGGTAGACCTGAAGGATGGGCATAGCATGCAGTGAGGTGGCAGCCAGCCCCGCAGCTCTATAGATCTCTGCCACCGGAGTAGACAAAAACCTACATGCTTTGGGGTGGGTGGGTGCTTAGGGCCGCCACGCCAGTGGAGGCGCTGTGGGGACACAGTTGTGTTGCCACAGAACACTCCATAGGGGGAACCCCAGTGTACCCACTGGCCGCGACCTCATCGAGGGCAGAGAAGGCGGAAGAGGCCGCTGAGTAATCTCATGACCTCTTCATGCACGTCCAGGAAGAAAGGAATTGGGGGCGGGCCGACGTGTGCCGGTGCGTCCCCAAAAACCGATCATCAGCTTTAAGCACCTGGGACATGGCGGAGGGTTCCACACAAGCCCAAATGCTCGCGACTGCCCGGGGAAGCATGGCAGAGTTCTGGTTCAGACTCGGGCAATGCTGGCACACCCGGAGGAGGCAGCACAGCCGAGTCTTCTCCAGCGTACTCACGCCCACCTTGTGATGCGGCGATAGACAAGATTTCATCTGCCGGGGCATCGAATGAAATGCTGGACCAGCCCGCGACCTCTGGCCGGGACTGGTCAGCGATCTCATCCGGATACCACACGGGTTGCAATGTGAAGAGGAGTGTGTGGACCGAGGATAGATCGTCGGGTTGGTTCCACACAGCAGCCTCTGATCACCCTGGCCACCAGCCGAAGTATTCCCTCTTGCGGAGAGAATAGATCGGGGTGTGGATGAGGGGACTCTCTCTCGAGGAGGTCATCGAGTCTCGATCGTTACATTGCGATGGTCATGTCCCCGCAATGAGAACATGACGCATCCACGAACGCTGTCTGTGCGTTTGCCCAAACACATCAGACAGCGTCCGTGCCCATCAGCTGATTTAATCTGTGTATCGCACCCAGAAACACACGGGCGAACCGTCTTTAAAAAGACGCGCCGCGTGCAGCTCTTTTAGAGAGATAAAACTCAAACAGCAGTGTTGAAGCGCCCAGGGAGAGACACACGACTGGCAGACCACTGCGCAGATCGGCAGGCAATATGAAGCTCGCTGGAATTCGCCGTCACACCAACACTTCTGAAGAGTAGCTCGTCTCGAAGAGTGAAGAGAGATGATCTCAGAATGGCTTGTGGAGTGAAGAATGCTCTTGGCTCCGAAAGCGAAAACATATCTGCATGTTGCCGGCTCACTTCCTTTATACCCACAAGGTGGGGCGGAGTTATGCTATGCAAATTCAGCAGACCCATGGCATTTGCTTGCCATTGGCTCGTTTTATTACTGTTCGAAGATGATAGGCTTCTAAGCGAACCCCATTCGTCGTCATTCGACGTAACTCGAAGTGACAACGAAAGGGAACTTCAGTTACCATGGTAACTTACTCTGTGAACCTAACCTGGTCAAGAGCAGGTTTTCTTCGATAAACCCGTTTCTTTCAGTCTCCTCTCTGGGAATCTAAATTAATTGCATTTTACTAAAAATACCGGAAACAAGATTATTTTTCTTACCCCACTGGTAGTTAATTTGCAAAGTAATTTAATTCTTAAATTAGTTTTTTCAGAAAAGACTAAATACCTGATGTCATTTTTTAGCCAGAAAATGCATGTTGATTTAAGAATCTTTAGACATTTTTACTGGAAACAACAAGAAAAAAATATGAAGTCAGAAAAATGTTTTTGCAACGCAGGTACATTCATCCATTGCTCAAATTTTCATCATGCAGAGACCTTCAAAGTGACAAAAATGGCATGTCCTTTTATGCAGGAGGCTGCATTAATTCATAAGGAGAGGATTTTTTTTTTTGGTTGCCATATCCACATGCATATTTATTTTACCGGTAGTCGGTAGTTTTCTACAGAACATCGGGGATGCAGAGCACATTAGGGCCACTGCATGCAGAGCAGTAAGGAAAGTGCGCCTCGCTCTCACACTCTTTCTGAAATCTTTTTCCTGCATGGTCACAAACCTGTGAGAGCCATCAAAGAGGAGTTTTACTGGATTACAGGTCAGTGGTGTAGAAATCACTTTAAATGAGGCTAATCTGATAAATGATGTTCACTTGATAACATCTTACTGCGAACTCTGGAAGTAACCTAATTAGAAATTCCTTTAGGATTTACAATGTGGTTGGATGCATTGATGACACGCATCATCGCACCTTCTGAAAATAAAACAATTACTGTATGGAATTGAAGAGTAGAGATATATGCCGTAACCACCACCACAGCTGTTAAATAAACAAGTTATTCACAATTCATTTGGACTTCTACAAATCCAAAAGCAACAGTTCTTATTTTTCCTGTTGGATTTTAATATTCTTCCAATACCTGGTATTGTGGCCATTTCCTCTTCTTTTTGCAAGTTTTTCCCTCCTGCTGTTGGCTTAGAAGTCATCAAATGTTAATTTCGTAACCCTAATTAAGAAATGTAACAGGTTGGATTAGATAACATTTAATTATGTGAAAACGACATTAAACTAGGTTGAAAAAAGCTGCTGCACACTGAAATGGACTCTGAATTATATGCATTTAATATGTCAAATGTTTGTAAAGTAAGAGCCTACACCCATTAACCTTTTCTGCTTAAAGCGTTACCTGATTAAATCAATTAAAAAAAATACTTCATTTTTTAGCTGCTGCCGCATTCTTTTTTTCCCCCCTTTTTTCTTTTGTTGCCCATGGGATACCATGAAAATGAATATTAGTTCAATAACTTACCATTCTGCCAGTTTTCACCTTTGATATTATATCAGTGATTAAGAATCAAACTTACGAAATATGTGGACGTCTGTTTGTCAAGTGAATCGTAATTTCAGAGCTCCATTGATCATGGCTTTTCATGGTGCACGTGCTTAACTCAGAGTTGATTGAACTAACTCAATTCAGCTGTTCTGAAACCAAAATCTCAGAGTTTCTCATCTCAGGGTAAAGCCCTCTTCGCACGGGATAAGTATTACCTGGTGACCTTTAGTTATTTGTAATAATTGCGGAGGTTGTCTGTGATCTTAATCCAGTGCGAATAGGGCTTAAGTCAACTCAGAGTTCAATTTTAACTCAGAGTTGGTTGAACCTCCTTATTTAAACAGGTCCCTGGTCCTCTCTCGTTCTTCGCTGTCCTTGCTCCTCCTTTTATGCTTCCTTAGCTCCTCTGTGAGAGATATGACGCCAGTGTGCGCAGGTGATGCTCATTATCAATCACGCCATTGGACTCATGTTCTCACGGCTCTAGGCCTCCACAGTCATTGTTCACCTGTAGTCAGTTCAGTGTTAATTTACTTCTGTTCAATAACTGTGTAAAGTTAATAAATTATGGAACAAATTCAATTCAGCTATAAAGCAGCTCTGCAGAAAACAATGATGTCATCGTCCAGCTCAGTTCACTTCTCATCCAATAATGTCAGTGCAGTCAAATCAATAATATTGCTCAATATTAAGTGTCCTAAACTAAGCAAGCCAGAGGTGACAGTGGCAAGGATCCAAACTCCATCAGGTCACAGACGTGGGGAAAAAAAAAACTTGAGAGGAACCAGGCTCAGTCGGGGGTGCAGTTCTCCTCGGGCCAATTGAACAAACATGGTGTGATTATGATTCCAAGCCCGAACACCAACCACCACCTCTCAATGAAGTTTTATTTCGAGTTAATTTAGCCACAGTATGAAATAAATAAATAAATACTTAGGTTGTGATTGGTTTCTTCTAACTGTGCGTTCACACTGCCGGCGAGGGCGGCGCGGCGCGCGTCTTGGACGGCAAGAAGAGTTGAAATCAAGTCAACTTTATGGTAATAAGCTATGACGCGGTTCGGTGGCAACCAATCGTAATGTAGAAGTCCTCCGCCTGAGAGGATACCAGAGAACACAATCCTGTAAACTTTGGTTCCGACCACATTAGTTCCTAAGCAAAATGGAGGAAAAGTTGTTTCTGTTGCGGGTTTCCCGTTATTGTACGACGTGTCCCTGTTTACATACAGGGACATTAATAAAAAGAACGAAGAATGAAAAAAGGTGTCTGAAATTGTTGGTGTTTTGTTACTTTCACATTTAAAAGATTTTAAAAGGTTAACTTATACCCTACGTGTGGCCAGTATGCACAAAATAGGATACTGATTTATGTTCAGTTCTTATTTGCTTTGCGGCTCCTTTAAATAAAAAATCTATGTCAGAGCGCCAGAGAGTCCCCGAATCTCACGGCGTCGATGGCAGGGCGGCAGTGTGAACGTGTAAGAGAGTCGAAAAGTAAGCAGATCTAGCAGATTTAAGGCCTTTCTGGAGGTAGAAATACTTTCCTTCCACACAATGCGAAATACCTCTAGTTGTGTTTTCTTCCAGCTACACTCCATTTTCTGGCCTGCTCTCTTGAGGGCATGTGTGTTGCATGTTGTGTGCCAACCACCATTAAAACAGCAGCAGAAGAAGAAAGCAGCATTTATGTCACCTACTGGACTGGCAAATGAAATGCCACATGCAGCACAGGAAAGTAATGTCCAGCAGTATTCTACTGTAAAATTACTTAATTATTGGTTTGTTTTTAACCAAAACCAATTGTATGACATTTTGATTACACTAAACGCATATTCTCAAACTTAAATACATTTTCAGATTTAAGCTAAGAAAATCTATATTTATAATACTGTTAAAAAGTTTGGACTGAATACCCTAAGATTTATTTATTGGTTTATGTATTGTTTTAAATAAATAAATACTTTTACTCAGCAAGAATGCATTAAATTGGTCAAATGTGACAGTATTACTTTTATAATGTTTTTCAAATAAACACTCTTCTTTTGAACTTATTATTGTTCAAAGAATCCCCCCAAACAATATCACAGTTTCCACAAAATATTAAGCAGCACAACTGTTTTCAACATTGATAATATTAATAAATATCCCTTAAATCAGCATATTAGAATGATTTCTGAAGGATCATGTGACACTGAAGACTGGAATAATGGCTGCTGAAAATTCAGCGTTGCTATCAGGAATAAGTTACATTAAAATATATATATAATAAAATACTGATTTGAGCATATGACGTTGATGCTATTATCTCAAGAACAACGAGTAAACAAACGTGCATATTTTTCGTACTGTAGTACATTAAATAAATCTTCCATTATTAAAGTTATTACTTGTCGTGGCTTATTTCATTAAATATAATTCATCATTTATTTAACCCTGCTCTTTATTAAAATGATTGTCCTCAGCTTGTCTGCTACCGCTGTGGCAATCCAAATGTAATGTTATTTGTCATGCCAATAAAGTCCAGTGAATTGAAACTGAAACCGAGAGAAAGGAACAAAGAGAAAGAGAGAGAAGAAAGAGAGTGCGGGAGAGAGCTGACCATGTTTTATTCATTGTAGCACCAAGTGAAATTTGGACTCCAGGTGCACCTATTTTAGTCATCTCTAGACACCTCACTTCCCAGGGCTCTGAGTGTTTCCATTTGTTCAGCTTGAGCAGTTCAGTTCATCAAGGCTTACACTCGTTTTTCCCCCCTCGATTTTAAGATTCGCCTTTCACTGCCTGCAATAAATAGTTTTATACTTGAAAGTTGTAAACTTGCTCTTGAGTGTTTTTTGGCAGCTATATACAGTGTGGTCAGCCCTCGTAGTTTAAACTACCCTCTGAAGAAGGCCATATAATTTATCAACATTTCAGACTGTAATTTATGAATTTAAACCGCCATTTTAAGCTAAACGGCCATTTATATGAAGCAAGCCTATGTTTTCATTTTCAGTAGATTTCACAGTTCTTTATTACAGCTTAGAATAACAAAAAAAAAGAAAATAAATCTATTTAAAGTTGTAATTAACATTATAATTAGCTTTTTAACATCTGTGACAGAGGCCAGATCTGTCTCACAGTCCAGTCGAAGTCCAATTAGTATGCAATATTATAGGAACAATAAGACAGCATTCTGTCATAGAACAGTATGTGGCTATTAGGTGACTCATTTAATAAGCACTTTTGTTAATTATGCTAATAGCCTAGAAATGCCCAGCAGGAATAATGGATAGATAAATGTTTAGTACCACCAGTTAATGGCATAATTGAGGACTCAACCAATTATACACATCAGTGTGTTAGAGCTGGGCAGGTGTAAAGACAACCAAACACCTGCAGATCTGCTTCTGAAACTTTGATGTGTGGGGTTTAATTAATCTAATAGCCGTATCAGAACACAGTCTAGTAGTCTTGAGGAACACATGGATCGTGTTGTTCACGAAACCCAAAGGTCAATTATATCAGCCCATGCGTCTCAACGTGATGTTGATGGTTTTTGTTAGTAGGCTATACAAACCGGACTGTGATCTTCATGAGGTGTCCTGCTTGTATCTGGGGATTCGGTCACATGTTGTTCCGCCTGGCGCTCTGATGTCTGTGTGCCGTCTGTTCTTTTGCCCTCAGCCCTCTGATAATGACTCACAAACACGCCTACAACCAAAGACCAAGATGCAGTCCTGTTTTTCAGCGGGAGAGCACTTGAAAACCGGAATATATGTTTCCTTGATTGATGAAGAAAGTTAGAGAGGAGAAAGAATACACAAAATGGACAAATATCTCCAAAAGTGATGTTACAGTGCAATAAAACTATGCCAGTATACAGATTTAAGATATCAGTCTTTGGGCTCAGGCTCCCACCTGAGATTGGGCTGCTTTTTTTAAATAAACCAATAGAAAATGTTATCTGTTTGTCAGTAGACGTTTATCAGTGACTGTATGTCAATATTAATGATGGCGTATGGTTGCATCTAATTTTGTCAAAACATCTAAGCTTATAAATCATACAGATTGAGGTTTTTTTTAATGTAAAAATGCAGAAAGTTTTCAATGATGATAAAAACCATCACGTCTATGGAGAGTCCCCACAAAATAGCAAAGAAAAAAGTGTGTGTGTGCGTGTGTGTGTGTGTGTGTGTGTGTGTGACGTGCGTGCATGTGTGTGTGTGTGGCTACTTTTAAATGGCCATCCGTTTTTTAAAACCAGATTACAAAGTTACAACTGCCAGCCATGCAAACTTTAGCTTTTATTTTTTGTGTGTCTATAAGCTTGTGTATTGCAACATTAAAAGGTTTTAATAAACGAATGAATGATACTTCTGAAAAATATTATGTAAAAATGAAATAAATATTTGTAAAAAATAGTTTATTCCTGGACTTATTCCATTGATTTCAGTAGCCTTATAAAAGCTTTTGTATTTTCACCACAGTCACACAAACGTTTCAAGAAAAAAACATATCACTAGTCATTGATTTTGAATAATAACACCTCTCTAGTCCCTACTAGTGTGTATAATACATACATATTTTAACTAATTAGACATGGCCTATTTTTCTAAATGTCAAAACAATGAGCACAGTCATTATGGTAGTTTAAAAAAATATATTATATTAAAAAATAAATTCATATATATATTTTTTAATTGTTTTTGTCCACATTGTTTTAATTCCAGTAATTTCAGTAGCCTATAAAAGCTGTTTAATTTTACATGGAGCAGGTCACCTCATATTGGATCACATTACCAATAAAAAATACAAATAAATAAATACTTCCCTGTCAGGAAATCTCCTGTTACCATATACTTTCACTCCTGACATATATTTTTTGGGGTTTGGGTTCTGTTTCTTCCATGGTTTAAATAATAAAAAATACATATTTGAAATGTGTTCTTAGGCTTTTGGACCCATACAGAAAGTGTGAATAAATGAATAAAAGAAGAGTGGAATTTTTGGTGGAAGGGAACCGGTCCAGGGCTGTTTTTACCTAACCAGGACAAAAAGAAGAAAAAGCTTCCAGGGTGATGACATCACCGGTTTGGCAGTGCAGATGTTGAAGTGCCAGTGGGGAGGAGTTAAAACAGAGCTCGATTACTCCCAGACGCATAGCTGACCAAAGACCACCTGATTAGAAGCAGCAACCCGCTGGCATGCACTATAAGAGCTAATCAGAGAAGTTTAAGGAACCTAAAAGAGAACACACGGGCGCATATGTAGGTCAGGACCAGTGAGCCCTTCTGTGAGCTGTACAACATCAGTGTGGCTGAGATTATGAGTCCTGTAGGCATGAACATCAGAAAGAGACAGTGACCTCATGTTTTGCCATTATAAAATACTGATCCTTTCACATGAGTCACAATAGGCCCTATAATGAAAAATAAAAAGGTTGGGTGAAAGTATATTCAGTATATTTGTCATGATTTGAATTAAAGCCGCATACACAGAATACTATCCTGGGACTGTATTATAGAAACCTCAGAATCCTATCCCATCTGTTTAATAAACCAATTGCACTGTTTTTGTAATACATTTTCTGGAATTTCAATCGGAATGACATGGAAGAGGCATTTTAAAGTAATGTAACACAACAGTCACATAAAAGTCACACAATTTTTTTTTTTTAAGATCTATTAAATTAAAACTGATCACTGATATAATATCTCTGGAAATGCCCCATAAATTGTGTGTGATAACATGTTGATGAGTAATTCATACTTTTAAAATAATATGAATCATTCAAAACTGCCAATATATATTTTTGAATTTCATTCGATTTAAATTCTACTTGTCTATAATTTAAATTCTGGAACTGAACTGAAATTTAAAAAGGCACCTTCGAATCTGATGACACAGCAATGTCACAATAACATGTGCAGCTTAAAGTTAGTAAAGAAATGTGCTACAGTCTGTTTTTCATCAGAATTTTCAGATGCTCCACAGCAGCATCTTTTCAACTGAAGAATCCTACCATCTGTTTTGTGTGCTGATCAGCCTATGTGTTTTGGTGTGTGTGATATATGCGTTTGAGAGCGTGCAGGTGATGTGTTGTGTTCATGATTTGTGTTGCTGATGTGTTGTTTCTAAGGGAGTGTGTTGGATGTGTATGTTAAAGGCTGGGTTATGACATTGACCAGCAATGAGAGCTGAGTGCAAGTATGTGCACTTCAACAGTATCCAGAACTCTAAACTGCCAGAAAAAAAGTTATATACAAAAAGACTAAAATTTCTTCAACAGTTCTTTTGAGGCATCCTATGTATACTGCATTATAGGCAATTTAAGATAGATATATTTTTGAAAATATATAATATTGTATAGGGTCTTTTAACTCTAAAATGTGTACGTTAACTTTTTGCTTTAGGTCATGTTTATTTAAAAAAAGCTGTGTAAAAACATAAAAGTGGGATAATAAATTAAGTCTGCTGCATAAATTCTGACATTACTGAGAAATAAATTGTTGCAATTGATGTAGAACTGGACGCTGGACAAACTGGACATATTCAGCTGAATTTGAATAGAGCCTTGAATAGAGTAAAATGAGCCTGCAGTTGAGACAGCACATTCCCTACAAAGACAACTGAATGAGAAGGTGGAGATTCATCTGAGATCCTTATTGGTTACATCACAGTGTCTCTCTCGGGGAACCCTGTAAAACACTCCATGTGACAGAGATAGCTGGCTTTAGGAATCAGACACATTTATCAAGCCTAAGAAGACAGCAGCCGAAGGGAGCCGGCCTGCGCCCGGCCTCTGCAGTAACTGCTGTTGACAATTTTGTCACCTTCTGGAAGATGAATAGGTGAAAGGCTTTGAGGGATGAGGGGAGAAGAGACTGGGAACGCGTGATCCCCAGTGGAGTTCTTGACAGTCTGTAATCTGCTCTTCACTAGGTCTGGCCGTCACCCTTCATCGTCTCAGATGGCGACCCCTGCCAAACTTTGTGTGAGAGCCCCGCCGTCTCTCTGTCTTTCCCCCGGCTCTCTTTTTCTTCATCAACACATGACTTTCAGAGTGAAATGTAACATGAGGAACTTCGAGAAAGATGTAAAGCTCCAACAAGAGGATCATGCTGCGTTCAAGTCATCCTGGAAAGTCATAATTTCAAGGTGATGTGCGTAAGGGATTTTGGACGGAATAAAATGGGCTCTCTGGACAGTTTTTTTTTTTCTTTTTCACTCCCAGACAATTAGCCCTATTCATATGTTAATTGTTTCTTATAGGGCCGCAAGGTATTTCCATAATTTACAGGGTTTGTCTGTGATTTTATTGCCATTCTCCCAAAAAAATTCTTCCCCCCCCCCCCCCCCCCCCCCGTGTAAAAATTACCTACAGTTTTGTGCCGAACACCAAGGTTGTGTGGTTACTGCTGCGTTTGGGGGTAGTTGGCATTTTAAAGACGTACACTTACTGAAATGCCGGAAAGTATTTGCAAGAACAATATTTCAAAAAGAAGAAATAAAATCATGTAAACATTTGGGCCATTAATATGGCAGTAACAGGTATGCAATACAATTTTATCATATGTGTTATGTGCATTATACATTACAAAACATAAACCAAGAAGCTTTTTGTTTGCCTTATGTAAATAAGAGTTTGCATTTGTTTGCACTTATTTCCACATTTTTAAATAGAATTCAAAATTCATAATTTTGAGAGATAAACTGCAAGACCACTTCAACTATAGCATGTCTATTTTCCTATTTTTAAACCGGAGATTTAAATAAACAAATAATAAATGTATAATTTTCCTATTGTTAAATAAGATATGAATTTATTCTTATTATTCCAAGCACATGACATTTCTATTTTATCGAATCGCTCTCACCGTACTTTGATGTCACACCGATTGGTGTGCTCACCGCCTCTTCAAGTTGAACACATCTTAAATCTGCAGTGATCAGATGATACAACGGCCACGTGGTACAAGGTCGTAGCTCTTTACGAGTTTACACATTGTAATTACAAGTTCTACAAGAATGTAAAGCCATTTAACAGTTCAGAATAGTTACGTTATTATGACATGGAGTGAACGTAGCTACAGAACTCGCTCCTCCACCTTGAATAAATCGCCATCCCAAGACGTCCACATGAGAAACAATTACCGCCCAAATAGGGCTAAAGACAAGATAAGTTTTTATCTCTAATTAAGAAAAATTATTTCATGATTTCATTAATTACTAGCTTTTCATCAACTCATAAACCCCTGCTGTTACCCCAGATTGGGACAACAGAAAAAAAAGAGCGTTTGCTGTTGTTTATTGTGTATTTGTTTGGTTTTGGGTAGCTCAGTATGTTCTTTCTGACTTGAATGTGTGTAAGGACAGCTGACCAACTTGGATGTAGGAACTTCTCAAGCGGACTTGAATGCAGCATATCCATCTTTATTGTGCCACCTCTTAGAATCATGGGGGTTGTAGTGTGGTGACACAAGCACGTCTCCTTAACCTCAGATCAAGTGGTATTTTTTGTCTAGCTTCGCTGCTGTTTATCAACAACACACAAAATGCATTCAAACTAAATTGTACCATCAACATTCACAGTTACAACTAAATTCTCACTCAGAAGCTCAGGGATTAAAGAAAATGCAAAGTTTCCCCACTAGTTATGACTTGATGGCGTCACTCATTCGCACTCAAGTCGTAAACACGATCATTCCAACATGACTTAGACGCGGCATTAATGAAGATGACAGACAAAAGCACAGGCGCTCAAAGAAAGCCGTCGATCACAGGCTGATTTTTCAGAGAAACACAAAACCTAGTTAGAGGTCACTTGAGGACCCATCAGGCATTAATTGGGCTGTACTTTATTGTGTTTTTGCAGGAAAAGACCCTTCCGTCCAATCAAAGTGTTGAAAAGGTCCTTCAGGATTTGAGTGTGATGGGAATGGCAGTGGCTCTCCAGAGGTCTAAGTAGGAAACTGGATGATGAGCGGAAAAATGCTGTCCTTTCTGCCCACTGTACACCTCACAAGTGCAACCAATTAGAGTAATTGAAAACAGGAGACATGTCCAATTAATAGTTTGTTCAGAGAAAGCAGAAATGGTGCAGAGTGGTTTGAGGCAGGTCGAAAGCAGGAAGAAAATTGGCAATTATTTACGTCTCACATGCCAACGCCATTATCTGCCCATTCACTCTCAACAGGGATTCCTGTAAATAAACAATGGAATGGGCAAAAAAGCAAGGGGTGGCTGGTGGGCGGTGGAGGGCAGAACAGGACCACCAGGAGAAAAAGGTACTTGTGACGGGAGGCACTGAACCAGAACTTTGCATAATACCCCTTTAGGCAAAAGCGGC
Organism: Phoxinus phoxinus; assembly: GCF_949152265.1. Classification (NCBI taxonomy): domain Eukaryota; kingdom Metazoa; phylum Chordata; class Actinopteri; order Cypriniformes; family Leuciscidae; genus Phoxinus; species Phoxinus phoxinus. Next base: position 11,243,263 of record NC_136897.1, read on the forward strand.
AAACTGACAGGGGCATCTGAACTGCGGACATGCCTAACTAGCCAATAGAGCCATTAGGAAGGCCTGGTGCAGAGTTTTGCCTTCACATGTCAAATCATGCATGCTCTCTCGTCTTTTCCTCACCAGACAACACATCAAAACCTTTCCCGTTCCATTCTCCCGACACCGCACACGGCAATTTATATTGATCACTCTGACATTCCGCTTGTGAGTGCGATCATTCGACGGTGTGGCGAGATTTGGGCAGCACTTACCGCTTCCAGAATATGGCAGGAGATGTGCCATAAGTAGTTTTCACGGTGGGGGGAGAGCATCTCCGCTACATTTGGCCATTTTTTATCTGCATGTTTTTGTGTGTATTATGGGAGTGGATAGAATTAGCATATAAACTATTCGCTCGCTTGGTGATTTCTGCTTTGGTGCAGTCAGCCACATCGTTCTACTGACCTTTAAAAACCTTACAAAAGTCTATCTAAAATTGTCTAGAGTTAACTTTTTTGTGGGGTGGGGGTGAATTAATTCCTTTAGGTTCAAAACATATAAACATGGCAGCCATTAGCAAATTTTGATCTCCTACTATTATGTGCTAATTTTCAACAACTGGGAATCTGGACCCTGCTTTAGTAATTGTACAGCTACAAACTGCAGCGTATTCGTACACGGTCAACTTAATGAAGACCCTAGGCACCACAGTAAAGGGCAGTTTGAGTCACAAACATTGATGAGTGATGGAGAAAAGCAAGTTACAAAGTTCAAAATGCAGATATGTGTGTCCCAATAGATTTAGACATAAAGAGTTTAAATATATAGGGACAGATTCAGATCGTAAATGCCATGACTAATATAAAGTCACTGGAAAATAACATCCTGACAGGCCTAAAGGTGATTGTAGTCAAGCCCTTTATTTGTGATTTATCCTGAGCTGTGACATGAAATGCAACAGTGAAAAGTATGTCTTAAAAAAATCAGTCACTGGCCAAACATCTTCTATAATACAATGAAACATTAACTATTAAAAATATTGAAATATTTTGCTTGCAAATTTGTATTTTGTTAACATAACCAAAGAATGTTAAATGGTTGTAAAAAAAAAAAACGGTATTTAGCTAAATTTTGTAGTTAAGTCAAAAAAACCTTATAATATAATCATAATAGTGTGGAAAATTTGAATATTAAATATTGTTTTGCACACTAATTTGTCAAGTGTCTGGGTTTTTTTTTTTTTTATAACTGAGAAATTTAATAATCCATTTTAACAATTAATATAATCTAAGTTAAATGTTTTTGTTACATTGTTTTGGTAGAAAATGTTCAATGAATACAGAATTTACGTTAAAAAAAGACCAAAAGCGTTTAATATCCAATTAATGGAGCCAGATTAGTACTATCTGGTGGAAATATATGTCCTAAATCATCCACATGCCAATCTTGGCGGACATAGTTACTGGCTGGGAGGGTAAGTTTGGTGAGGCAGAGCAAAAACAGCTGAAGATTTCCACGTTTGTGTGTGTGTGTGTGTGTGTCTGTGTGTCTGTGTGTGTGTGTGTGTGTGTGTGTGTGTGTGTGTGTGTGTATGAGAAGAGCTGCTTCCAATCTGTGATGGTTGGGAATGGGGCTAATCAACAACATCAAGTTTTTGGTGTGTCACAAGAAACATTAATGCTAACAGTGTAACCTGTTTGGTATTAATCTTTTTTTTCTTATAATTTCTGTAACCAAACTCTGTGTGTATAGAACAGGATTGAGTACTACAGTAAGTACATGACTTGAGGTCCTGAGTCCAGGGGTTGCACCAGCGGTAAGTTCTAGTTCGTAAGTTCTTTCTTAAATTGGAACGAAGTCCAAGTACACACTAGAGGCTTAGTAACAACTAGTTTGTAACTAACTCTGTACTTTGTTTTCGGTTGTTCTTAATTCTCCCAAAAATGAAAATTAGCCCGTGATTTACTCACCCTTAAGTCATCCTAGGTGTATATTATATTCTTCTTTCAGACGAATACAACCAGAGTTATATTAAAAATATGTCCTGGCTTTTCCAAGCTTTATAATGGCAGTGAATGGCTGTTTCTGTTTTGAAGTCCATCAATGTGCATCCATCCATGATAAAAGTGATCCACGCGGCTCTGGGGGGTTAATAAAGGCCTTCTGAAATGAAGCAATGCGTTTGTGTAAGAAATATATCCATATTTAAACCTTTATTTGACTATAATTACTAGCTTCCGGCAGACGGCCTACGCAAGTCGGCTTACTCCAAAAGAGTAACGCTTGACGATGTAGGATGTAGGACTTCGTCGTTTTAGACTTCTAATTCGTGACTGGTGTTTAGTTTTGCTCTATCCTCTGCGCTTCCGTATTCGTCAATGCGTCAGGTCAAGGGTCACTCTTTCACCGTAAATCCATGCGTAGGCTATCTGCCGGATGGACTCTTATTTGAGTCGATAAAGTTTTAAATAGAAAAAAACATAAGAAATCACATTTATTGATTATGATTACACCACGGAGTGATGGGACAGATGTTTAGGACAGGTTCGTGTTAAAGAGCAGCTAACAAAGTAATCTTTGCACATAATGTTCTCTCTTTTAAAATGTAAGCGAGTGTAAATGTCAGCATTATAATATATGTCTAAAGAATTGAAGTCTGTCAGGTAAACAAAAGAGCTTATTGATGCAGTTTAGTCAGTCTGCTATTTTATTCCAACCTCTAAATTCTTTACTCCTGATCAGGGGCTTCCGTAAATGTTTAGTTTATACGCAGAGTTACGCATTAACTAAGTCTAATGGTGCAACACAAAAATATTTAATAATGCGTAAGTTGTAACTTAAAGTTGATGGCAAAGTTGTAACTTACGCACAGCTGGCTCCAGGTCAAAGCATTTTTTATGTGTATGTTTTGGTTGAATGAATTCCATGTTTAAAAGATTCTCTTGATAGTTTTACTAACTCTCTAGTTAGGTTTCCCAAGCATAGACAAACATGTCTTGTCAGACTACAGAGAGCTAAACTAGAGCTACCCGTGATTGACCTTGGTTTGACCTCTGTGCTGCGGAGGTGGCAATTACTCAACACCTAATTCCGTGACAAATGTTTTAAAGATCTGGATTGAGATGAGATTTTGAGCGATCAGTTTGTTCTTATCTTCAGCAGCTAATGATATTCTAAAGATCATCATCATTTCCTCTGCAAAGCCTCGGTCTTCCCGAGAGGCAGCGTTAAATGAACCTCGCTCAGGCCAAATCAGCTTAACTTCCTCTCAGCATGATAACGATACCGTCTCTTGCCCCCGGGACGATTCTCTCGGTGGGTGAGTGATGACAAACACCCCCATCTCCATCACCCACCGCATCAGTCCCAATCTTCCAGATAAACGAGGGTAACTAGAGCGACGACTTCCATATCTCCATAAAAATAACAGTAGATGAGGAAGCCATTTCCCTTATTTGGCTTCAATGGTGAGGATACTTTACACCGTAGCCAAGTTACAAGCTGCTCATAATGTAAATTCTTCTGAAAAAGTAGTTAGCTTAAGGAGGTTTAATGCCTCGAGGGAGATATCCATTAGGGTAGCTTTTAATGAAAGTTGTTGGCAACATTACAAGCTACTAAGAAAAAAATATATCTAACATTGTAACACAACATCTAACATCATTAGCTAATACATGGATTTGCCATGGCAGAAGATGGGCTCCCTTTATAATTACTAAAAAGCTGTCAATCATCTTAGTTAATCGCAATCTCACAAAGTTCCGTTATAATCAATGAAACTGCCTGCACAATTAATCTCTTATTTACATAATGTTTACACTTTGTTCTAATGAGAGGATTGAGGATGATGAGAGAAGAGGATGAGAGGAGTTTTTGTTCATGTTAACTTAAACACTTCTGATTGTCCATTGCCTTCAAGAAACCAACAGCTATGTTTGTGGTTTGGCTCAAAGCTTCAAAAACACATTGTAAATAAACCTTCCACATGCACTGGATTGTTTGCCAAATCTTTCGCCAATATGCTATTATTACGACTGACCCTAGACCAGCAGTAATGAGAAGCTTTTCCCTCAGAAGCAATCAGAAGCAGCAGCAGGCTATAGAATTCAAAGCTATTCATGCTCCGCCTATGGATATATAATTAATATATAATAATATATAATTAAACTAGAGCCATATTTTTCTGGCACAAAACAATTAGGGTTTTCAATTAATTCATCTTAATTACGGTGACAGCATTAGACTTAATTGAACAGATGTATTTATACTATATACAACTAGAAAACTAAAATACACTCACATTTTTGTAACTGGATTGAAAAAGTGGTAGCACTTAATAATCTGTTATTAAGTTAATAATCTGTTAAAAAAATAAATAAAATGCCATGTAGGGAGAAGAATCTGTGACGTTTATTCGTGTGAACGGTCTCACCCCAAAACGTCATATACTGACGGGTCTTGACCATACGTCAACATACGACGAAAAGGGTTCCCCTATAACGTCAATATGAGACGCAGACATAAGCGCACCAGCAGCGCCTCCTAGCGGTACCCTAACGCATACCTAAACCCAACCATACCCGAATCGTCACACATGGACGTTATAGGGGTACCCTTTTCGTCGTATGTTGACGTATGGTCAAGACCCGTCAGTATGTGACGTTTTGGGGTGAGACTGTGTTATCCAAACAAACCGATTCACTGCAATTTGAACTTTCAAATGCTATATGTGAGAGAGGACCATTTATGAATAATATACAATAATTAATAAAATTTTCCAAAGAAGCACATGGAAAAGAGATGAACTGATTCACCTGAAGGAATTTAACTTTCCAAACCTATTGCGAGAAAAAAAAAAACGAAATGATTAATAGAATGAATTCACTATAGAAATTATTCAGACTTGAGTGATGAACTGATCACTGTCACAAACTGTCACTAAAATGAATCAAACTTACCAACTCTAAATATAAGAAACAGCTACAAGCACAAACAATGTGACATTAAAAACAGCAATGTTGCATGTGGTTGCTAGACCGCTACTCTTGGGGAAAAATAGCTTGTTAAAAAGCAGCTAAAGCTACTCCCAATTCTATTGAGCACACTTCTGTTTTACTCTTTTTCTTTATCCCCCCTCTCCTCTCTCTCTCTCTCTCTCTCTCTCTCTCTCTCTCTCTCTTTCTCTGATTGATGGGATGTGAGTTGTCGTATAGCGCACTTGCTCAAAGTTCAGACAAGCTTAAAGATGTCAGTACCAGCAACCTTATGGGTAAGCCATGGACACCTTCTCACTGTCTCTTCTGACAGCGTCAGCGAGAAGACGGACTGATGAGGAATGAGACCAGGAAGATGGATGCTGTGCAAGGAGAGCAGGAAGATGGATGAATAGGAAAGGTGAGAAGAAAGATGGATAGATGTCTCAACTGTCAAACACGTTACCAGTCATGTGTGAGGGGCATCAGTCTTAACTGAGTCCAAGACTCCAAATTAAATCAATCGCAGCAGAGCATGATGCATCAATTCCTAATCATTCAAAACCACTTTGTTTTTCAATCGTAGGTTCAAGTTACAGTTTTTCTCAATTGCTAAAACACAATTTCTGAAACCTTGCTCCATTTTCTGAAAACGGAATGCAATGTCAAAAAACACTTTTGTTTTCGTATAATATGCATTTATTTTTACCTGATTTGCTCACCGACTCCCAAATGATTCGTTCAACGACTAATTTTCCAAACCCCTCCTTTGTGCGACGCTAATCTGCGATTGGTCAGATGACCCAGCAGTGTTTACAGAGATAATACTTATTGTTTAACACGGAGTACAATGATGCTTTTATCAATTAAATCGTGTTATAATAATGATTATAGTCCACTGCTTTGTATTTTGTAGTAAAAAACTAAAAATAAGATAAAGAATTTAATGTTATGTTAGCGAGCATAGCCCAGAGTTCATATTGTAAAAGCACAATCAGTCTTTGTTTGCGTTAGCCCGATGCATAAACATAACGTTTTTACAAAACAAAAAATGCAGTTACGTTACTACGAGGTATTACTCTATTCTTTAAGACAACTCCGAAAACAACGACAAACACTTAACATATCTCAATACAATTGTCATTGAAGACCTAGAAGCTAAACGGTGCTTACACAACAAACAAAATAATTATTAACCATGCTACATAAAACATAAATGCAACAATTATTAATAACACTTACAGGTTGTGATATGGAGGAGGAAGCTGATGCAAATACACTTAGAAATGAACCTTCCTTCAATATCAGCCGGCTCGCGAATCCAAGTTTGATTGCATTTAAAAAGCAATCGTCTTCAAAATGGCACGAACAAAGCACAAGGCTCGGACTATACTTCTGTGATATAGTTATATGAATTGTAGCCACATAGTCTTCAAATGCTCCTCCTTGGGAAGATGAAAAAAGTTGGCTTTTGAGTCGCACTTCAGAACACAGCGTCTCGTCGCCATGATATTTCCCTGCTGGCCTTGGAGCGCAATAAGTGGGCGTATCATATTCAGATAACTTGACAAGTTGACGTCATCTAGTCAGAGAAAAAGCTTCGGTCTTCTAACGATTCATAAAAATGACTCCGAGTCGACTCTTAATTTTGAAAGACAATAACTTTATATACGGTGCACTTTCATATTTCAAACTTTGCAGGATGTTTTTGTTCACTTAGATCTATGTTACACACTACATAAAAGGTAAATTTCAAAATTCCATAATAGGTGCCCTTTAAATGTGCAGTGGGTAATTTTTGATACCTCTAGTGGCACCAAACAGAATTGCAACCTTCGAGTGGCCTGACAAAGCAATATTGTGTCAATCAAAGGGGTATGATAGGCCCTGTTCCAAATAGGACTCTAAACGTGCAGTCACATTGGCAAAATGTATGTGAGATGTCTAAGTTCATAGATGATTGCCAATAGTGTTACAGTAATACAGAAGTCACTTTCAAACCAAGAAGCTTTTTGCTGATCAACTCGACGAATCCGCGTGACCAAATTGAACATGTCGCGAAATCTGCATGGGCAAATCTTCCGTCCTCATGCATCGATTCCTATTGAAATGATTTGGACCTTAAAAAAATAGTCCATCAACACATTTGGTCAATGACACAAAGCTTACTTTTTTTAAATATTAAAAATGCAATTCATACAACTGAATACTTGAATACACCTCTGATGTTTCATTAATTCATTTAAATTAATTCATTTTTAATTGTGATATTTTTTGGTGGGTGGGCCTTTGACCTTTGAATATTTAGACTAGAGTATGTATATTATTTTCTTACATTTTTTTAACACTTTAAAACCCTAATCGGACAAGACTGTTTTCACAGAGGACATTAGAGAAATTCACAGACTTACTTTGATTTATAATCCTGTCTGAATCTGCTAAATCTGTCTTTTTTTTCAAACCTCTGTAAAATATTCCAGAGCAAATCACCTGTTTTTCAGCAAATTCAATAGTCCCCTGAAAAACCGAATGCCATCCGAAATCTAATGCCTCCTATGAAATTTATTTAAATAAGGTTTTTATGATAAATGAAAAATGATATAACAATAATTCACTAAAATAACTACGGTAAAACACACTCCTGCCTCTTTAATAAACGTAGAGATGTTAGTCCAGTCTCAATTGGTACATAAAATCACAGATGTCAGATAAAAATTTCATCTCAAACTCTATTTTGAAAACTAGTTCTGTTCGAATAGGGCTTCGTGTCAATGATCAACTTGTTTCATTCAGACTGCTTTTTATGGATCAATAAATCCAAGTAACTGTTCTGTAAACTTGAAAACTCCTAGACACATTTCCCAGTTTCTCACATGACTGGCACACATGTTGAGTGTTCATCTGTCCCATGAGTTTCACAGTTCGACCTTTATTCCTCATTTTCCATAGGCTGTCCTGCTTTGGTCTGGGTCGTGAGGCCAGCGTTCATCCAGTCCTCAAGTAAAGAGCACCAGAACAGCTAAAGGCAAATTCCAATAGTTTTCCAGCAGGGGCTTCAATCCCCACTGAGAGTGTTGATGGCTCAGAACACAACGAGGACAGGGGTGGGTATCGACACAATCACTCATTGAAAACATACGGAGAGCCAACAGGAGAAAAGGGTCTGATAAACACCCTGTCTGTGCACAAATCAATTAGAAGAGGGCGTCTAAATGTCGGCACTGGTGTGCGTTCAAACACATGCGCTCAAACACACCCTCAAAAAGCATTACAAGAAAACATAGACACATCTCTATTGCTTTATTACATTTTCAAAACGCAGGCGGCAACAGTAGGCATAGCGCAGGGCCTCCACCGGCTTATATGAATAACTTAGAGACCACCGACGGCTGCTCCTGATAGCAGGAAAACTCATGATGGCTTTTGAGTGAGAACTCCAGGGCGGGAAGTGATCGCCACATGCATCTTTGAACTGTTGTCTAACTGCTGGTGGCAGCACAGAGCTGCTGCAGTGCCGACGGCGAGCGGGGCAGAATTGCCTCAGTCTGGGGCCGCCATCAGATGCAGAGGAAGATGGAGATGTGCAGTTAAGAGCCTCGTTTAGCGAGGACACAGATGCTCCACCTGCCTCCCATTGTGAATATGCGTGTGTGATGTTTGAGAGATAGACTGGGATAGGATTTTCACTTGGGGAAGCCACAAGTGTTTTCCTACTTTAGGTTGTAAAAGTTGTGGTGTAACTATGCATTTTTAAGTAACCTGTTCATAGATCATTTTGTAGCTTTTCTAACTAACAACTAGCAACACATTCTCACTTCCCAACTCGTCACATATTGACGCTTGCGCAGGACCTCTCTGTGTCACTCTTTAAATGGTTAGTTCGCCCATTTAAGACCTGAAGTTGTATGCTATCCTTACCAGCACTATAGTGCATACACACTGACCCACTCTGTGGTCACCTCCCTTCAGTGGTCAGAGTTCTGGCCACTGGAAATTTTTCAAGAAAGTAGTCCTGGTTAGTTTCCGGGGCCTCAAAACTGTGCGTTTTTACGTGAAAAAGTTATTTGCTTTTCTATTAATTTACATCACAAAAAACACTCCAGACAAAATTCATACCTCAGTTTTAATCGGCACTATTTTCTTTCCATTTCTATCAATCCGCGCTGCTGTCGACGTCAACAGTGTGCAGTGCGAACCAATACAAAATTCTTTGTATTAGTACTTTGTAGAGTAGCCAACTCAAATGAAGCAAAGGTTTGAATGGTTAGCGTGGTTCTGTTATCCCCTGCTACAGTTACATTTGGCAATGCTAATGCTAACAGATAGCTCTCTCCAGGGGTTATATTCCTTGACCGAAATATCATCTTAGTCATCTTAGATGTATATGACATTTTCCCTTTCAGGCGAATACAATCTGAGTTATATTAAAAAATGTCCTGGCTTTTCCTAGCTTTAAAATGGCAGTGAATAGCTGTTTCTGTCCATAAAAGTGCATCTATCCATCATAAAAGTGCTCCACATGGCTCCGGGGGTTAATAAAGGCCTTCTGAAGTGAAGCGATGCGTTTGTGTAAGAAACGTTTTTTACAATGTAAAATTCCAGCATTATAAAGCTTGGAAGAGCCAGGACATTTTTATTTTTTAATATAACTCCGATTGTATTCGTCTGAAAGAAGATTGTCATATATACCTAGGATGACTTGAGGGTTGAGTAAATCATGGGCTAATTTACATTTTTGGGTGAACTATCCCTTTAATCATTTACCAGATTAATGATCAATCAATTAACAAATTAAATGAAATAAAATGGTCAAATTTGACAAATAATATTTTTTCTTGTCCATAATAATCAACACAATGCAGGGCAAACTGTCATATGAACTGCAGCAGTGCTAAACTGCTCACTGCATCTTTTGAATATCAACATGCAAACTATCAATGAATCAAACTCACTGACTGCTGACAGTATCTTTTTCACGCATCATTTTACTATGTCCATGTATGTGGTTACAGTCAAATCATATACAACAGTGTACTCGCTCCGAAACTCTGTCCTGTCTTGTCTGCACTCGAGTGACTTGAGCTTCACCGACAGTCTTTACTCCTATTGGTTGTCGCTCGCTTAATTTGCTGCTCATTAGCATAAAGTTACATTTATACTGTACTTCAATTTGCTAATACGCCCTAAAAGTATGTACTCTTTTTGTGAAGAAGTTGTTGCTCTTGTTGCTTAGTTACAATCATCCTTTCACGTAAACTGTTTTCTACACATGTATTCTATATACCAGTACAAACTTTGCTTTGGGACACACTTATTTGAATCCTTAGGATGGATGGTATGGACATTGAGACGCAGGGTTTGAACTTTATTGCGTGAGTCGTGTCGCACGCCTACATTATGTCGCCAGCGCTCCATTGAAAATGAATGGGATCATGTTGATTTGTCACGTGAACAAAGGTTTTATAATGGTTCATTACAAAGTAATTTCACCAGCACTGGTAACTTGTGAATTAATAGTGTCGAACTGTTAACTTATTTTTGTAAAATCTTAGTTGAACAGATTAGTTTGAGTTAAATCTAATTGCTCTGAACAGAATGAAATTGATAAACTGACAAAAGAAGACAACAAGTGCTCCCACTCACAGCATGATAATGAGCAAGTGAGCATTACCTGAGTCGACTAGCTCCATCATTAGGAGCCTGCTGGGGGAGCTGCCTCTGGACGTCTAATTACACACACAGGATTGTGGTGTCACTCCTAAACTCTGCTGTCATCGGACACAGATGGGGTTTGATACCTTTAATTAGTGTGCGCTGCTCCCTACACACAGCTCTCGGGTGCTAATCAGAGACAACAGCGTGCAGTACATCAACATATGACCCCACTGCGGTCACACTGCGCCCCTGCCGGGCCTCATATGGCAGTGGAGACGCAGGGGAATAATCTATTAAATACTCGACAGGAAATCGAAAGAGATGAGAGGAGAGATGATGGCTTGAACTGTGACCAGAAGAGCATGAAGGAAAAATGAAGGCCCACAGCTCTCTCGCTCTCTCTAGAATGAAGAGATTAGAGATCTTAAAAAGCAGTAGGAGATGAGTGAGATGTTGGAATTGGTAAGAAGCGTGAGGCATGATTTATGAGTGCGTGTGTGCGAGTACGTACTGCGCAAGTGTGTGCATGTGTGAATGTGGGGGCACACAAAGGACACACTACAGGTGTGACTAGCGGAAATGTTCAACATTTCTTCGGTAACGCTGTGCATGTTGGATGAAAGAAAAGTCAGTACGTGTGTTCGACTTGATGCGGCGCTGCGTTTGACTTGAAGCAGTGCATGCCAGTTAGAAATTCTGTCCGACTTGCGAGTTGCCACGAGTTGCCTTGTGACATATGCCATCAAAGTACCACAAGAGCAATTCAAAGCTCTGATGATGACCAAAGACAACGATCATGTGTGTTTCATGTGGGAATAAGTCTCGCGAAGCCAGACCTTCAGACTGACGGCAGAAGGTCTGGACTCTATCGCAACTTTTCTTGGACAAGGACCGCCCAATAGGACGTTTGACTGACATGTAACGCAACCAATCACAGTTAATTTTGTTCCGTGTCATGTTTAGGGGAGTGACCAATAACAGGGTCGATGTCCCTAAAATAACAGACCGTGCATCTAAATAAATTATTCATTCAAGTACGTTGTGCAAGTTTACTGCAACAATGGAACCGTGAACTTCAGCATTTAGTCTTTAAATCCTGGTAAGCGCTCATTGTCACAGTTGTAAACACAACGGCTTTCTTCTTCCAAGAGGGGTTTTGGCGTCACAACATTTGTTTCCAGGCGGACCGATAAAGAACGCGACTCATACAGTACTTGGCCTGGACATCCTGTAGAATTCAACCAATCAGATCACGACTTTGAAACTCCTGAAGTGTTTCCAGAAAAGTTTGCCATATTCATCAGACATTCAGCAAACGGTAGTGGGCATGACGTCTGAGGCTGAGACTATGTAGAAATGTGTTCAAACCTTAAATCCAAATTTGGAAAGGCAAGGAAAATGAGTAGTGCATTCTACGGAGAATGTCCCCTACCATTTCTGCGGTAGCCATTACTGTACATCAGATTTCACTTATCACATGAAGATAGTAAGGAGAGATGACTGACAGGACAATGACAGAGGATTTGGTGGACAACAGATCCTGAGCGGCATTGACAAATAGCAATTAAATACCCCGCATATTGATTTATATACAATATTATTACCCAACTGTATAGTTGCCAGAGGACTAAAAAGCATAGGAATATTATTTTTTTCTCCCATCTCCCATTTTTTTTCCATCACCATGTCCCTGTCCCTGTCCCTTTAGGGGCTCTGTAGAATGCGTCATTTCCTTTCCGAACTTAATATTCGGCTTCAGGCAGATCCCTAGTTTCATGTTTATTCTGACATATTCACCTCATCTGATGCTCACAATTTTGTTTTTATAAGAGTAAAAACTATTTTAATTTAACCTTAGTGCTATATTGTGTAATTTATTAAATATAAAACTGATAAAAAAATTATATTTGATTATTGTACATATGGCACTGCATTAAGCAGTCCATAAAGTATAGTATGAAAAGGGTTTCTGTTGCTTCATGAAACTGTCTGAAACATCAAATATTATATTTGTATATTTGACAAATCATCTATGACAAAGTACACTACCGCCATGCGAGCGTCACTATGAGAAGCAGAAAAATGTTTGGAATAACATGAGGGTGAGTAAATGACAAAATTTTCATAGAAACTATGGCAACCAACTAGAGTATTAGCTAATCTTGATTTAATTGAGTTAACAAAAGACAAGGGACATGATAGAAATGTGTGTCTTTTTGATTTTGGCATTTCAAAATAATCCAAAATATAAATACATTTGAAGATTAGAGCCTTTCAATTATCCAATTTCCTCTTCTTTTAAAAAGGTATGGTATCTACTAATGATGCAGGCCCACAGAATGGTGCAGGAATAAGTCCTAAAAAAGTCCCAGTCAATGGGTTTTTGAATGGGGTTATGGTTATGATGCCTGAAATAAGATCTGTGTTTAACATAAACTCAAGATATTTTCACGTTTCATTATATGACATAATCAATAACACCCCACTCATGATTTTTTAAAAGTTTCTACTTGTCTTGAAAAAGGCAGTTGCAAACAAGTGATGGGACTAGAGAGGTTGTCGGGGGCCTTAAACGCCATCACAACAAACAGGTACAATTATAGTGGCTTTTACAGACTCGTTGTGTTTAAATACACATGCAAACTACTCTAAACTCAAACTTTTCAACTTGTAGATGTTAAATAAAGATGAGTTGAATGAAAGAGTTTCCAGAAGCTTAGTGATGGAGACATTGAAGTCATGTGTTGTTCGTAGACTAACTTTTTGCTTTTTACTTCTTCATTTGTGAAAATTGTTTAAGAATCAAATGTTTTTTGGACACTGAGATTATTTCCTGTAAGTCAATGGAGCAGTTCTATTGCCTTTATGCTGAGGGAACCAGGGTGATGCTAACTTTCAAGTCATTCTTGCAGCAGTCTGTTCTTTCGCTGTAATTCAAATGTAATAGTTTTCAAAACTCACTCTGAGTAAAAACCCCACAGCAGTTATACGTGACCTTCATTAAAGGATACCTTGTTTATCTTTTACTGGTTGTCTAAGACTTGTACTGACAGCTAGTGGCGTGGATGTGACATCACATAAGAATGTTTTCAGTTGCAGATGCTATAAAGACATAACCCATATTTAGATGTGACCAATGTGATCTCAACATGTCTGCCACCAAGAGGCCTTCTTTTCTATGTAAAATAAAACAGCTTTTGTAAGGCTAATTTATTTGTAAAAGTTTTTTCAAAACTATTAAAATGTGTTAAGTTAAATGGTGAAAAAAAATGACACACTGACAAATTCCCCAGCAACTTTTAAATTGGCCTCTCAAAGTTGCCTTTCCTCTATGAACATAAAAAGTTTACGTTTTTATTGTAAACTCTGCATAAAAAGTGCGGCAAGCAATAATCTCTCAGTAAATAAGACTCAGTGGCCTATTTATACCTGTTATGACTCTAAAAAGATCTGCAAAAAAAAAAAACAGCGGCATATTTTCACTCTCCCTTCTACAAGCCCAAATGACTTTTTCATGAGCCTAATAGGAAATTATGGGTTATTATATTCTGCCGCTTGACACCCTGATTATAAAATAGTGCAACACAAAGAACTGCAGGAGAGTGGGAGAGGAAAAAATGAGCCAAGGAAGAATGTACCACTTTATTTTGAAAAGAATCACATTCTCTAATTCATTACTCTCCCAGGAAGCAATATACACCTCATTACACTAAAATGAACGGAAAAAATAATTTTCCCGCCTTACATTTGCTCATGACTGCGACCTAATCCTCAGGGCCTCGGGGTAACCTACTCCACACCCCCAACATCCACCCTCCGAAAAACTCATCAGCCCTCATTTGCCTCTAATTCAGCTATCTGTTCAAGTTTAACCATCCATCTGCCCCTCTCAGCCGACAGTGGAGGAGACTATAGCGAAATGTATACCATGTTTTACGAGATTTACAGCAACTAAATTCTTCACTAAGAAAAAAGTGTCAAGAGTTTCTTAAGTGTGCAAGCCATTAAGATAAAGACTGTTAACTAGAAAACAATTATGCGCTGGGCTGGCCAACCCTTAAGAGCCTCAAATCTCTCTTTTTAAACATCACAATGGCCCTTTCCCCAGAAAGTATGAAGTAACAACAGTCTCTGAAGTCCTGCAGGCCTTGTTGGAACAAATCATTATGTTAACACATTAAAACACAAGATATATGGCCATTCTCCAAAAGAAGAATTTCTGGAACCGTTTTTTTTTTGGGCACAGTTGTTTAATTCTCCACATTTACTAGCAGTCCAGCCAGAGATGACAAATTCATTGGCTTTCTGATGACTGATGGAGCACTTTTTTTTTTAAATGTAAGTGTTTTGTTTTTGTTCTTTAAAGTTACCATGGCTTGTGGATTTAAAGTTGTGCTTTTAGTATTGTTCTGGCACTGTTCTCAAATGCAAAGATCGGATGTGAGAGATGAGTTGATCATGTCAAAGCAATCTGTCACAAACAGAATTAATGATATTTTTATTTTTCCATTCAGTCAACTTAATTCATTTTATTTATGTGCATTTGACAATCATGGTTTTTACTTTTATTCATTTTTAAATAATTTTTGGTTTGTTTTTTTTGTTTTGTTTTATTTATCTCAAACTAGGTTGGATCATCTTTTTGAGCTGGATTAGTTATTACAGAGATGTTGAAGTCACCTCAGATACAAATAAGCAAAATGAAATACAGCACATTATTACACAACTCTTGATATTGATGGCAAATGGCAAACTGTATATTTGACCATTGTCCACAGCAACGTACCGTGTCCTTTTGAGGAAAGTCTTTTGATAATTTTCACATGTTTTCATCAAAAAAGCAACATTGCTCTTAAGCAATGCTTTTATTGCATGTTTCTGCTCCTTTTTTGTCTGTGTTTTGATCCGGAGATTCAGTACTCTTTCAGAAGATGCATAATAGTGTCTCTTAACATATAACAGAGTAAACACAGAAAGCCGGAAAATTGTCAATGTCAATGGCGGGGATGCGTTCTCATAAATGACAGAAAATTCCATGAATGGCAGGGAAAGAGTTAATAAAACTTTAGTTTATTTAGCGGAACATTAGATGTATTAAAACTTTTGTATGACTTCCGTTTATTTTTTAGATTATTTTTGCATTATAAGGGCAGAAAAAAAGGAAATATATATTAAAAAAAAACTACGTTTCACGAAAAATGCTAAATTTTACTGCAAGAAGCCAGTGCCATTTTGAGTGTTTCCGCATGACTTTACAGCAGCCAGGAGGTACAAGTCTGAGCTTTCAGAAAATTCAGTTTACAAGTTGTAATTATGAGTTGTGAACACTTTTTACAAGTCGAATTTTGTAATTATGATAATTTAGACAAGTTGTGAATATTTTGCGTTGCAGTATCTCTAGAATAACTTATTAGCGCCATCTTGAGACAAATAAAAATAAGAACAAAAAAGTTATCAACCACGTCACAGTCTTCACTGCATGAATTATAAATTAAATACAGATTAATCGTTATTAAAGCAACAAAAGTTATTCAGTCAAGAGCAGTGAGTGATTTTCTATTTTTCTTTTGTTCTTTGATTAACATTAATGACAGACGTCACAGCTGCAGGTTTATTAGGCTGCTGTCACTTTAAGACCTGCCGCTGCTGCACATGATGTGTATCTGACATGCATCCCATTTTCTCACATCTCTTTACATTCATTTAAGAATTTATTTAACTCATTTAAGACAGTTTGAAGAGGCTTTCTGTGCTCCAAGTCGTGTGTGTCAATAAGACATGAGATTCACAGACATGCACCTGTTCTGCACTGCATGCATTTTCTTTTGTGCCTAATCGTGCTTGAATGGTTTAAAAGCATTTGCTTGAATAAGAGCTTGGTCATATAACGCAAGCCAAAAGATGACGGGAAAAAAGGATTCTGCGTTAATTGCATTGAATATTTTAACGCATTGAACACGTTAAACTGAAAAAAATAATCGAATGCCTTAACACGTTCATTTTGACAGCCCATTCCACTTTAGTACAAGTTATAGCATGAAAAAACATGCATGAACATCAAAATGTATGTTGAAAGATACAGTAACTTACAGAAATATATCATCATGTCTCATGTATTCGCTCAATGTGTTTCAACCACGGAAAAAAAGTCAATAAAACAGCTTGTGACCTATGTATCACTTCTTGCGTTAACCTCAGGAAAGTTATCCAATATTCACAGTTCGTTAGTTAGCAATGAAAAAACAACAGAGATAAGCTTATTTACTGGTAATTATTAGGGTTGGGGGGAAATATATTCACCCAACTATCGCAATTATTTTTACGATTACATTTTTATATTCCAGAATCGATATTAATACATATTCAATTGCTTTATTTTAGTCCTTGCTTATAGACGAGACAGAGGAAAGTTATCTCTTTTATTTCAGCAGAGAGGGTTGTATCTGTGAGTATTACATGATGTCATAACGCTTACTAGTGGACACGGGAAAGTGATAAATGGTGGACAGAGAGACATCTACGGATATACAAACTGCCCCATTATTTATAAGCGTGTCATTCAACTTTTCCCCAATGGTCCAGAGCAGAGGTGGCGAACCCGCAGAATATGAAATTATTTTGAACAGAACCTCGGCTCTCACGCTATTTAACATCTATTGACTGACAGGAGCTGCTTACGCTGCCTGTTTAACTTGAAGTACGTTAGGAATCATCATGGCTGAATCAAAGAAGCGTACAGCTAAGCGCAAATATGAAGATGAGCACAGAACATTTATCTGAATGAGAGGATTTATATTTTTTTTTTGAACGAAATGTAAAACCATTCTGCTTGATATTCCAAACTTCGTTGTCGCATTTTAAGGCTTCAAATCTTGAGCGCCATTTCACATCACTCCATTCCCAAAGGCAGTGAACTTCACAAGCACAAGGTAAACACTTTGAAACGTCAGCCAGAGAAGCAAAGTTAGCTTTTTCTGAAATTTACCAATTAATCAGAGACAGGGACATAGCGTCATATCAGCTAGCATTGCTCGTGCAAAAAAAAAAAAAAAAAAACATATTGTGAAGGGGAGTTTGTTAAAAAAGTGCCTTAGTGATGTTGTTGCTATTCTTTGTCCCGGAAATGAACATTTGAAATGTTCAGTAAAGGACCTTCAGCTGTCACGGCACACCGCTGAAGAGAGAACATCGGACATTAACAACTCAGTTGAAACACATTTATATTCAGATCTTCAGAAGTGCCGGTATTTCAGCATTGCTTTGGATGAGTCTTGCGATGTTCAAGATAAGCCACAGTTGGCAATATTTGTACGATATGTGTCAGAAGACGGCTCAAGAGCTGCTTGAAATTGTGCCACTGAAAGACAGAACCCGTGGCATCGACCTGAAAGAGACACTGATCACTGTTGTTGAGAAAGCAGATCTGCAGTTATCAAAACTAACAGTAATAGCCACTGACGGAGCTCCAGCCATGTTGGGATCTGGGAAAGACCTTGTAGGGCTGTTTAAAGCTGATGTCTGTGTAACCCAGTAAAATACAATTATTCAGTTAATGGGTTATCTAAATTTATTCGTTCTTATTTAGTTCTAATCCAGAGCTAAAATGTGAATTAAATATACATCTCAGTATAGTATGTTTAAAGGTGTGTGTTCCTTTAAGAACGTTCGTTCCTATGTCAAGTTTGATTGCGATGTACATGTGCAAAATGTGGCATTAACCTACAAGTTAGGTGTTTTATTATTTTATTGGTTTATGTGTATTAAGTCCCGCCCTCACTGGTGTTTTGTTTAATGTGAGTGGTTGTTCCAGAGAGATGAGAGACGCTTTTGACAAGTGCGGGAGTTCAGTTAGAGACATGAGAATGTGAGAGACGCACTTGCGGTAAGAGAGTGAGTTGGTTAATGATTTACAAGTTTAAAAATCTTAAACTGTTATGTAGATCGGGTGTGAAACACTGACACAAGAATTATTCAGTTGTGTTTACTTTGAGATCGCCGCGAGGTTTTTACGGCCGTTTTAGTGTTGTTAATCTGCCGTTCAGGCGCGAATACAGGCTGTTTAATTATCTGAACTGATAATCTAAAACAACAGTTAAACCACAAGACTAAAGACTGTTAACGCAGTTGTTTTCCTTATCAACGAGGGAGACCTTGAGGACCAGATAGCGCCCCAAATACCCGCGTTATTTGGGGTTCCTCTGGCGGCGTGGGAGGTGCGTTTCGTCGGCTGACGAGGGAGAGAGAGGACGAGGAGCTGCGCGAGGCCTGCGAAAGGAGTCTGGAATTGCTGTATGGTTGCACGTGGAATTGAGGTATCTTGTTTGATTTGTTTTGTGCTCAGGAGAGTGAAGGGGCCATTTTTCAGTTTCCCGGCCACCACGAACACGAGCCACGATTCAGGCCTGCAACGGGGTGGGTTGTGTGAATGACTGGTGTGAGTGTGGGCCCACAGCATTAAATATTGGTTCATTTAAGAGTATTCAGTGCACTGAAAATATGATGTGAGTATTCAGAGTATATTTGGTATAATCTGTGTGAGTTATTGTATGTAGTCATCACATTGGTTCAGTCTATACTGAGTGTATTTTACCTAGAGACTAATTACAGTAGGTCTGTCAACTGTATATTGCACATAAGGTGTTAAATTGTGTCAGATTTACTGGAAATGTGATTGTGTGAATACTTCACATACTGAAATTCATTGTTTAAGCTAGTTATCATTTAATAACTCCAACTAATCCCTTTATTCCAATTAAATCCTTTTTTTTTTGGTACTTCTAAAAGTGTTTTATTCTTTCAAAAGTGTTTGTTAACTTGATTAGTTAAGGTGGTGCGTATAGAGTTAATTCTGCATAACTTTTCAAAAGAAAATCATCATTGTGACTGTGGAGGGGCCTAACTTCAACATCAGTAGGCATTTAGTTAATGAATCTGGAGCGCTGTCCTACTTAGTTTCAAGAAAGACAGGTAGGGGGCGTTACATAAAGTGGGGGCTCGTCCGGGATACTCCCTCTGCAAGTCACAAAATAGTTTGCTGAAGAAAAAAAAAGGAGAGAAAAGAAATTAAGCTCAACGCACCCCTGTAGTTACATCATTATCAATTGAAAAGTGCATAAAGTGCTATCATGGCTCTAACCAAAGACCCCTGTCTCCAAGCAGAGTTGGCCGACTGGTGCAAAGATGCTAACATTGATGAGACTCATGCTCTTATGCTGTTAAATGTTACTGTTCACACAGAAGTGGCCGAAATGGAAGAGGTGATGGAAGCAGTAAAAGCTCTAGGAAGAGTTCGAGTAAGAGACACGAGAGAAGGACCCACTTCACATTATCTGCGGGTGTTGTGTGAGTGCCGACAAGCCATTGACCCAAAGTGCATACCTCCTGAAGTGTCAAGGGGAGAAAAGGAAAAGCCCTGGTCAGTCATAGTAATCCAGACCACAGAACCTGTATCCGACACCGCTTCTGCAGGGTTTACAGAAAAGTTTGCAAAGTTCCTGATGGAAGAAGGAAAGTCTCTCAGTGAGGTACAAGCTTTGATTTCTCCACACGGTGCCACTGACAGTTCCCCTGAGTCAATTATACGCGCCATGGGTGAGGTCCTGGAAAAGACAGTAAAGCATTCGAGTGACAGCAACACATACCGACGCCTGCGCACATTTTCAGCCGTAGTTCCAACCCCCATAGGGGAGGAGAATATGGAAAATTGGATTGATCAAGCCAGGCTGCTGATAACTGATTGTGACTGCTCCGAAAAAGAAAAACGACGCAGAATTGTGGAAAGCCTCAAGGGTCCTGCAATGGATATTGTAAGAGCTGTCAGATTCTCTGATCCTGAATCTAGTGCCTCACAGTACTTGGAAGCGTTGGAGAGCACCTTTGGATCCTCGGAGTCTGGTGAGGATTTGTACTTCAAGTTTCGTCTTATGCGCCAGGGCACTGGGGAGGCTTTGTCTGAATTCCTAAGAAGGATGGAGAAGACCCTCAGCAAAGTCGTGGAAAGAGATGGATTGACTCTCAGTATGGTCGATAAAGTACGAGTGGAACAGCTGATTAGAGGGGCTGTGAATTCTGACATGATGTTGCTCCAACTGAGGCTGAGAGAAAGAAAAAATCACCCACCTTCTTTTCTGAGTCTGCTGAAGGAAATACGTGAGGCAGAGGAGAGTGAAGCCACTCGCCACAGAATGTCCGCAAAAGCTAAGGCCATACAATTCCACGAAGAGGAAAGAGCCAGCGTGTCTGTTATCCAGGAACTCAAGGCCGAGCTTCAAGACTTGAGAACCCAGATAAGCGGGGTTGAGTGCAAAGATGTTTCTACTTCATCATTAGTGATTAAAACCAAAGAAAAACCATTCAAGAAAACTGAAAAAACTGATGATTCAGAAGTCCAAGAGTTAAAGAAACAGGTCCAACACCTACAGCAGCAGTTGGCAGTTCTGAGTGTCAGTTCTACTCAATACTCACCTCATGTGCCAGAGCATTGGCCAAAACCATCCCAGCCTGTTCCTGTGTCGTTAAGATATCAGTCAGCCCGAACAAGAGATGACTACTTCTGCTACAAGTGTGGAGAAGATGGCCATATTGCCACAAAGTGTCAAGCTCCACCAAATTCTGATCAAGTGATTCAGAAGCTGATTCGTTCTTTGCGGCAGGCAAAGGGTGGAAAACCTGAGACGGCTGACAATAATAGAACTACCGGTACTCAAAACCAAGCCTGTTTCTCCAAAAAGAGCCAGACCACCATACATGAATCCAGCTATCTTCCTAAAGGACTAGTAGGACCGGCATCCACTGTAGAAGTGAAGCTTAATGGCCATGTATGTCAAGCACTGTGGGACAGCGGATCACAAGTGACGATTGTGTTTGAAAGCTGGTATTCCAAGAACCTGCCTGATGTGCCCATTCACCCCTTGACTGGATTATCCATATGGGGCCTCAGTTCTTCCAGTTACCCTTATAAGGGCTATATCATAGTGGATGTCACCTTTCCCGCCTCTGTCACTGGTGTGGAGGAGCCGTTGTCCATCCTGGCTCTTGTATGTCCTGAACCCCAAGGTCCTTCCCAGTTGCCAGTCATTATTGGTACCAACGCCAGTTTCTTCAAACGTCTTGCTGCTCTTAGCCATGATACAGAAGGATCCAGTGTTGCACGTGCTTTGAGAATCCAGACTCGACACCCTGTAATTCAGCTACCACAGCAGCAAGAGACTGAAACTCTACCTGATAAACCTGAAGGAAAAGTCCGATGGATAGGACCTGGTGATTGCATAGTTCCACCAAGGGGAGAAGTATGTGCTGTCTGTAAAATGGAGACTGACAAGCCTTTAAGAAAAGAGATCTTTGTGGTAGACACGCCCGAGGACGCTAGTCTTCCAGCTGGAACATTCATAACCCCAGTGGTACTCCCATCGTCAGCAGTAGAAGGACAAAATATCAAAGTGTTGGTCCATAATGAAACATCCAAAAATATCTCCATTCCTGCTGGAACAGTAATTGCCAATGTGTATCCGACTGACACACTCACCGTAAGTTCTGGGGAAAAGAGCTCCCAAGCAATAGACCCGAGCTTGTTTAATTTTGGTGAGTCATCCATTTCTGAGGCCTGGGAACGGAGACTGCGCCAAAAGTTATCCACCAGAGGTGATGTGTTTTCAACAGAGGAATGGGATGTTGGATTAGCTCGCGGGGTTGAACATCCCATCAGACTGAAAGACACCAAACCATTCAGAGAACGCTCAAGACGCATCGCTCCTGCAGATATCGAGGATGTACGACGTCACATCAAAGACCTGTTAGCAGCGGGAATAATTAAGGAGTCAAGGAGTCCGTACGCATCGCCCATTGTAGTAGCGCGGAAGAAGAGTGGGGCAATCAGAATGTGCATCGATTATCGAACGCTAAATGCTCGTACCATCCCTGATCAGTACACCACTCCCAGGATCGACGATGCCCTGGACAGTTTGGCTGGTAGTAGATGGTTTTCTGTACTGGACCTCCGCAGTGGATACTATCAAATAGCCATGGCGGAGGAAGATAAAGAGAAGACCGCGTTTATCTGTCCCCTGGGATTCTTCCAGTTCGAACGCATGCCTCAAGGAATTACTGGAGCTCCAGCCACATTCCAGCGGCTAATGGAGAAAGCTGTAGGTGACATGCATCTTCTCCAAGTTATAGTGTACCTTGATGACATCATAGTGTTCGGACGCACCCTTGAAGAACATGAAGAGAGACTGTTAAAAGTCCTGGACCGCCTGAGAGAGTGTGGCCTGAAAGTGTCGATTGACAAGTGCCAGTTTTGCCAGCCTCAAGTACGGTATGTGGGGCACATTGTGTCAGCTGCTGGCGTATCACCAGACCCAGCCAAGATTGAAGCCGTAACACGCTGGAAAAGGCCCACCGACCTAAAGACGTTGAGGTCGTTCCTGGGGTTTTGTGGATTTTACCGGCGATTCATAAAGGATTACTCCGCCATTGTAAGGCCTTTGACGGAGCTCACCAAAGGTTACCCACCAACATCTGGGCAAAACAGAAAGTCAATCGATGGCCAGAAATACTTCAGAGTATCTGAGCAATTTGGAGAGCGTTGGGACGACACCTGTACAACAGCTTTCCATAAAATAATTTACTGTCTCACACATGCCCCAGTACTTGCTTTCGCTGATCCTGCCAAATCATATGTACTGCATGTGGACGCCAGTCTGAGTGGACTGGGTGCCGTTTTGAATCAGGAGCATTCTGGAGGACTGAGGCCCGTAGCCTACGCAAGCCGGAAACTAAGTGCCTCTGAGCAACGTTACCCCATTCATCAGCTAGAGTTCTTGGCGCTCAAGTGGGCGGTTGTGGACAAGTTTCACGACTATCTATATGGAGCCCAGTTTGTGGTGAAGACCGATAACAATCCACTTACCTATGTGTTGTCAAGTGCCAAGCTGAGTGCGACTGGTCATCGTTGGTTAGCTGCCTTAGCTACCTATAACTTCAGCTTGCAATACAAACCAGGAAGTCACAACATCGATGCGGATGTATTGTCTCGCTACCCCTGTGAATCGACTGCTTGCTCTGATTGGAAGGAAATACCCAAGTCAGGAGTACGAGCCATCTGTCAGTTAGCCGTGGTTGCTGAATGTGGAGGTTCATCATCCAGACTGGTGGATCACTTAGGTGTTTTACCTCAGAGTATTCCCGATGCGTTCTCTTGTCCCACAGCTTTGGGTCTTGGTCAAATGGAACAGCTGACTAATACAGAGTTGAGGAAAGCTCAAGAGGAGGACCCTGTAGTTGGGGTGGTAAAGCGAGAAGTGGAGTCAGAAAAAATACTTACAGCTGCTAGGAGTTCCGATGCTACCATTGCTCTGTTACAGCGGCAGGGAGACAAGTTAAAGATAAAGAGTCAACTTCTGTACAGAGTCACCAAAAGTTCCTGTGGTAGAGAAAAGACACAACTCGTCTTACCTGAGAGGTACTGGTCCGAAGTACTGCACTCCTTGCACGATGACTCGGGTCATTTGGGAATAGAGAAAACTACTGAACTCTTGAAAGAACGTTTCTATTGGCCTAGAATGTCTACATACATAGAGCAGTATGTTAAGAATTGTGGCCGTTGTGTAATGAGAAAGACATTACCCAAGAGGGTTGCACCATTGAATCACATAACCAGCAGTGGGCCATTCGACTTAGTGTGCATCGACTTCCTGTCAATTGAGCCTGACTCAAAAGGTATTGGCAATGTTCTCATCGTAACAGACCATTTCACACGCTATGCTCAAGCGTTCACCACCAAGGATCAGAAAGCTCTGACTGTGGCCAAGATACTGTGTGACAAATTCTTCGTTCACTATGGCTTACCCTCCCGCATCCATTCAGATCAGGGTGGAGATTTTGAGAGTGGTCTCATAAAAGAGCTACTAAGCATGCTGGGAATCCGAAAATCCAGAACGTCTCCCTATCATCCACAAGGAGATCCACAGCCCGAAAGGTTCAACAGAACACTTCTTTCCATGCTTGGTACGCTGAATCCCGCAGAGAAACACAAATGGAGTCAACACATTAACAGATTAGTACACGCTTACAACTGTACTAAGAACGAAGCAACTGGGTTTTCCCCTTATTATCTTCTGTTCGGAAGAGAGGCTCGTCTGCCGGTGGATGTGTGTTTCGGGACTTCGCCTGATGGAACGGGACCTGGTAGCCATCGACAGTATGTGGAAAGAATGAAATCCGAGTTACAGAGAGCATATCAGTTAGCCACTGAAACTGCCCAGAAAAGTCAACAGAGGAACAAACGATTATATGACAAGCGAGTGAAACACCAGAGTCTGACTGTGGGAGATCGTGTGCTGATAAGAAATCTGGCTTTGACTGGAAAGAACAAACTCTGCGACAAGTGGAATTCTGTTCCTTACCTGGTGGTGGAAAAGCTAAAGAACTTACCCGTGTATCGCCTGAAACCCGAGTCTGGTTTGGGAAGTGTAAGAACTTTACACCGAGACCATCTCTTACCAGTTGGTGACAAGGTGAGGTTGGCAGATCCTGGAGAACCAACGGAAGTTTCTGATCCGCCAGAGACCAGGACAAGATCTGTGGAGAGAAAACGGAGAAGAGGATTGGGAGAAAGGAATGTGGCTCTGACAGAAAGTGAATTGAGGAACCACTCTGACAGTGAAGAGGATGACCTGTGGTATTACTACTCGGATAGGGTGGAGAGACAGCACAGGCCAGAGTGTGTTACACAGGAGGAATCTACAGTGGAGGAGGAAACTGTTAACCTTGGAGGTGAATTGGATAGACCCCTTGCTGAAATTACAGAGCCGATATTCCCTGAAGAAGGACCTGGAGAGCTCTCAGATCAGAGTTCAGATGAAATGGGAGATCCTGGTTTAGAAGGGGGAGAGCCTGAAATAGTTAATGCTACTAAAGAGGTAGTAGAGACTGTTCATTCCCGCCCAAAAAGAGACATAAGACCAGTAGTCAAGTTGAGCTATGATAATCTGGGCCAGCCCACTAACCGACCCTTAACTCTGGTTCATAGAGGGATGGTCATAAATGTAGAGGGTGGGGAAGAGTCAGAAAAGAAATCCTGTAACACCATGTGGTGTCACCTTATGGCACAGTGTGCTCATTGTAACCAAGTAAACTCTTATACGGAGCCTAAAGTCTCCATTAAAGTGCTGAGAAGTAATCTCATGGGGTCATGAGATGTTTAGAAGAGGGAGCATGTAACCCAGTAAAATACAATTATTCAGTTAATGGGTTATCTAAATTTATTCGTTCTTATTTAGTTCTAATCCAGAGCTAAAATGTGAATACATCTCAGTATAGTATGTTTAAAGGTGTGTGTTCCTTTAAGAACGTTCGTTCCTATGTCAAGTTTGATTGCGATGTACATGTGCAAAATGTGGCATTAACCTACAAGTTAGGTGTTTTATTATTTTATTGGTTTATGTGTATTAAGTCCCGCCCTCACTGGTGTTTTGTTTAATGTGAGTGGTTGTTCCAGAGAGATGAGAGACGCTTTTGACAAGTGCGGGAGTTCAGTTAGAGACATGAGAATGTGAGAGACGCACTTGCGGTAAGAGAGTGAGTTGGTTAATGATTTACAAGTTTAAAAATCTTAAACTGTTATGTAGATCGGGTGTGAAACACTGACACAAGAATTATTCAGTTGTGTTTACTTTGAGATCGCCGCGAGGTTTTTACGGCCGTTTTAGTGTTGTTAATCTGCCGTTCAGGCGCGAATACAGGCTGTTTAATTATCTGAACTGATAATCTAAAACAACAGTTAAACCACAAGACTAAAGACTGTTAACGCAGTTGTTTTCCTTATCAACGAGGGAGACCTTGAGGACCAGATAGCGCCCCAAATACCCGCGTTATTTGGGGTTCCTCTGGCGGCGTGGGAGGTGCGTTTCGTCGGCTGACGAGGGAGAGAGAGGACGAGGAGCTGCGCGAGGCCTGCGAAAGGAGTCTGGAATTGCTGTATGGTTGCACGTGGAATTGAGGTATCTTGTTTGATTTGTTTTGTGCTCAGGAGAGTGAAGGGGCCATTTTTCAGTTTCCCGGCCACCACGAACACGAGCCACGATTCAGGCCTGCAACGGGGTGGGTTGTGTGAATGACTGGTGTGAGTGTGGGCCCACAGCATTAAATATTGGTTCATTTAAGAGTATTCAGTGCACTGAAAATATGATGTGAGTATTCAGAGTATATTTGGTATAATCTGTGTGAGTTATTGTATGTAGTCATCACATTGGTTCAGTCTATACTGAGTGTATTTTACCTAGAGACTAATTACAGTAGGTCTGTCAACTGTATATTGCACATAAGGTGTTAAATTGTGTCAGATTTACTGGAAATGTGATTGTGTGAATACTTCACATACTGAAATTCATTGTTTAAGCTAGTTATCATTTAATAACTCCAACTAATCCCTTTATTCCAATTAAATCCTTTTTTTTTTGGTACTTCTAAAAGTGTTTTATTCTTTCAAAAGTGTTTGTTAACTTGATTAGTTAAGGTGGTGCGTATAGAGTTAATTCTGCATAACTTTTCAAAAGAAAATCATCATTGTGACTGTGGAGGGGCCTAACTTCAACATCAGTAGGCATTTAGTTAATGAATCTGGAGCGCTGTCCTACTTAGTTTCAAGAAAGACAGGTAGGGGGCGTTACATCTGTTTTCCTGAATTTTGGACATTTCATTGTATTATCCACCAAGACCACTTGGTGTCTAAAAAGTTGAACTTGTATCACATCATGAAACCTGTGTTGAAAATTTTCAATTTTATACGCACACATGCTCTCAGTCACTGGCAGTTCAAAAATCACATTGCTGACCTTGATGAAGATCTTCTATCTGATCTGCTTCTTCACTGCGCTGTAAGATGGCTGTCAAGAGGTAATGTGCTTTCTCTGTTTGTTTGCTTTTTGAGCTTTTAAATCCAGTGAAGCTGTTCCTCGCAGAGAAACATAAGGAAAATCCTGAGCTACGAGATCCCCAGTGGATTTTGGACTTGGCTTTTTTGGTCTACATACTGGATTATCTGAATGGCCTCAATGTGGATCTGCATGAGAAGTTAAAGATGGTGCCTGACCTGGTGCAGAGTGTTTTCACATTTGTCAACAAACTCAAGCTGTTCAAGACTCATCTACAAAAGAGACAGTTAACACATTTTCCATCCTTGTTGAAGGCAAGTGGACAAGCAGCAGAGGTTGTAAACGGGAGTACTGCACAGTATGAAACACTGCTTGAAAATCTCAAACAGAGTTTTGAGGACAAAAGACCACAGATTACATTTCTCATCAACCTATTCACTGCTGAATCAGACTGTTTAAAAGATCCTTTCGTGGAAGATGAAGCAGAATCTTAGCTTGAAATGATTTAACTTTCTGAGGATGACTGACTTTAAAGTGTTCTGAGGGAAGGAACCGTGGAGTTTTGGAAGATTGTGCCGATTGAGAGATATCCCAATGTCAAACAGGCTGCAGTCAAACTATTGTCAATGTTTGGGTCAACTTACATATGTGAATCACTTTTTTTCAACACTCAGCCATCATTCAGCATTCGGCCTTCCTTTACGATACTCAATTACAAAATCAAACTTCTGCAATCGAAGAACCCATCTAATGAGACGACTGGTGGTTTTTGTAGAGCTCATTACCAATTGCAGGGCTGAGTGATCAGTCACAACCGTGAATAGTTTGTGCTCTAGGTAATGTTGCCACCTATCCAGTGCCCATCAAACAGTGACCCTATCGCATGCATCCTTCTAAACAAGCTGTTGTGAGAGAGCAGCTGGAGGAAATATTAAAAGCAGGTATCGGGGAACCATCTCACTCGGCATGGGCATCCCCTGTTGTCCTAGTTCCAAAAAAAGATGGTAAAATGAGATTTTGTGTGGATTACCGGAAGGTCAACGCCGTAACAGAGAGTGATGCATACCCCCTCCCTGACATTACAGAGATTCTTGAATCCCTCTCTGGTGCATCAATCTTTTCTACAATTGACCTCAACAGTGGCTACTGGCAGGTGAAAAATGAGTCCAGAGAGCAAACCGGGGTTGTATCAGTTTACAGTCATGCCTTTTGGGTAAAAAAAATGCCCCAGCGACATTTCAAACACTGATGGAGACAGTTTTGGGGGAATTACGAGGTAACATATGCTTTGTCTACATTGATGATATTATAGTCTACTCACCATACATGGACCAGCACTTCCTCGATCTCCAAACTGTTCTCCATTGATTGCAGACAGCGGGCTTAACTATCAACCTAAAGAAGAGCAAATTTTGTCTTCAGGAGTGTACATTCCTTGGACATGTGGTGAACATTCATGGTATTTCCACAGACCTGAGTAAGGTAGAAGCCATACGTGCATACCATGTACCTCGTAACATCAAAGTGGTTCAGCGCTTCCTTGGACTTGCTGGGTGGTACCACCGGTTCGTCCCAAATTTTTCGAGGATCGCTGAGCCCATAAATGCCTTGGGAAAAAAAAGGGGTGTGCATTTCATTGGTCACCCCAATGTCAAGAAGCTTTCGAACAGCTAAAAGCCTACCTCACCTCCCATTCTTGGTCATCCCAAGCTTGAACTTCCATTTATTGTATACACGGATGCCAGTGACATCAGACTAGGTGCGGTGTTGGCGCAACGGAAGGACCAGGGCTCAGAGCAGGTGATTGCCTACACCAGTAGAACCCTGAGCAAAGCCGAAACCAATTACTCTGCGACAGAGAAAGAATGCCTTGCCGTCATATGGGCTCTGGAAAGGCGGCAACATTACCTAGAGAACAAACTATTCACGGTTGTGACTGATCACTCAGCCCTGCAATGGGTAATGAGCTCTACAAAAAACACCAATCGTCTCATTAGATGGGTTCTTCGATTGCAGAAGTTGGATTTTGTAATTGACTCCTTTACTCCTTTAAAGAAAAGGGCCGTGTGTGGCTTAGGAATTTCCCCCAATAATGTGCATGTGAGTAATTTAAAAGCATGCTTCCCCACAGCCGAGGAGTTGGAGATCCAGGAGAGGAAATGACTCCTTGAAATATTCCAAGAATCCTTTGGGATTTTAATCCACACTTTCTATCCTACAACCTTGGGTTGCTTTCTCCAGGGGGGGGGGGGGGGGGAGTGTGGCAGTACGGAAAAACGTAAGCTGCGTGACTAGGATGGAAGTGAGGAAATTAGTAAGGTGGAGTTGTAGGAGAGGAAGCAGTGGGAAAAAAAGTAACGGGTTACCTGAGACGAACGCATAATCGGTGAGACGTGAGACGCTGTGTTTGGGCTCGGGTGGATCGCTAAAGTGAGCGTGAGTTGCCGTGGCGATTGACACTGAGTGTGCGCTGCACCTCTGGACACCGACTGCACAGTGAAGCTTGTTGTCTTTTATGCTGACGAGTGTGAGCAAGTTCTCCAGTATGGAGTGTTGAATCTGCCGACCAGTTCTCCAAAGATAATTCTACCTCAGCACCAAACAACTTTCACTTGTTATTTAGTTGTTGTTTTTTCTTTATAGTTGAACCAGTTAAAAAATGGTGGAAAGACTGTATTTTGAACTTGAGCTAAAGTATTTTCTTTTTAATGTTTAGTTTGTCTGATTCCTTGCTGACGGTGAAAATGAAGTTTTGTTTGATTTCTGTGAAAATAATGAAAATATAACTGTGAAACTGATACTTTGTGTGATTCTGATTCATATTTGTTTGTAACCAGTGGTTTAAAGAGCTAGCTAATTAGCAGAAACTAGCGCCCAGACTAATTTATATATATATATATATATATATTTAGTTTGCTGATTTAAATTCTGTTTGGGGCCTGCCACAGTTACAACTGAAACAAGTGAAATCAAAGCATCGCTCTGTTCTGGCTGACAGTTCTACGAGTAGCCACAACTGAATGCAAGCCAGACTTAACAAAGAGTGTGGAAACCAAAGAGTGCCAGGTGTCTCACTGAGTCAAGTAGAAGGAGGTAGGCTGATACAAACATTCAAATCCATGAAAACTAGTGTGTGTTATGTAATTAGTAATTGTAATAAATTGCAATAGTAATAAGTTATTGTAAAACACATCTGTTGTGTTTTACACACACTTTGAAGTGATTTTTTTTTTTTTGGCTCATCATGCTGGACAGGTTCACCTCCCCTGGTCTAGAGTTAAAAAAGCAAACAAAAATCGCAATATATAACAATATCAATTTGCAATACTTGTAGAATCGCAATTCACAATACATATCGTTTCGGCACCCAAGTATTGTGATGGTTTTGAATCAGGAGACAGGTGTGTCGTCCCATCCCTATTATGTATGTATGTTTGAAAAAATTTGTCATGAAGACGAGTGTTTATGACTGCCTTATGTGCAACTGAGTTGTATACAAACATTCAAGTTTTTTTTTGAGTGTGATAATTTTGCTATATCTAAAAATAAATAGAATTTAAATATAATAGTTTGGGCTCTTTTAATAATAGTTTGGGCTCTTTTAATAAATGTATTTAAATTTCATTATTCTAAAATGATAATTTTAGAGTACCAAATAATGTTTTGTACCAAAAGAGCACTGTCACAGCTTTCTTTACATAGCAACTATTTGGCTCTGAACAAAGAAATATTAAGTAAAAGTTTTTAAGTAGAAAGACTGAAAGTGTTTTCTTGTAAAACTTACTCCAATAATCTAAGTTTTATTTACATAATCTTTTGCATAGTGTATAGTATGTAATTTGGGACACAACTAAAGACAGAACTTATCTACTAATGTTCTTAAAAATCATAGTTATCTCCTGGTTTGTGGTATCTTGTTTTTTTTTCTTTTTCTGCCTGTTATTCTTGGATTTCTCTGTTTTCGCATGTGCCCCTTTGACCCTGTAACTGTTTGGATGATTTACCCTGTGTTTTGACCTATTGCCTGTCTTTGGATTACGTTTTTGGATTGTCCTTCAATAAAACTGCATTTGGAACCTCAACCTTCGTGTCTCGGAGCAGTTCATGACAATAATATATTATAATATAAAAGTTATTATAAAATCATCCCAATTGATTGTGAAAAAGAGAAAGGTCACAAACTTTACAGTCCACCAGTTTCCCACTGTCTAACCTGTGCGAATACATGATTCTGCATAGCTTTTGTTCTGGAATCCATGAGAAAAAGCAGCAGATAAATAGAGCCGCAGAATAAAAGCAAATCTTCAATCACCTGCTTGAATTGTACTGTTGAGTGTGTTTGAATCTCTACTTCTTCAGAAGTGTCTGTCAACCTTATAGTGAACATGGTCCAATAGATGTGAGTGAAGAGTGAAAGAGAGAATGTGTGTGTGTGTTGGGGGTGTTTAGTGAAGGATTATGCAAATGAAATTTGAGAGAAAAAAATTCCTGTCCAAAAATGACTCGGGCGGAACGCTTGCTCAGGCGGGGTGCTTGACTAGCATGTGTGACCGAGCCGCCAATGCCCACGCCTGCCCACAATCCAGCTTTGTTCACTGGGATGTCACCGTGAGGGTCTGTGGAGAGGAGGAAGAGTAAAAAAAGAAAAGAGAAGGAACAAAGCATGGTAGATAACTAAGGAAAGATACTGGTCTATCTTTCCATCTCATTTCTATCAGATTTACTGCAGCGTAAAATACACCCTTGGGGACATAGAGCTCAACAGCTTGAACCTACGATAGAGAACAGTGTCATGATTTCCTTTTCATTAACTTCTAAAGTTTCCAATAAACTGGCGAAGCTGCAATCCAACAATCAGATGCAATTATTAAAAGGTCAATTGATCAATTATCTAACCGCTCTGGGGGGAAATGTTTCCTAACACGTGGACTGGTTTTGGAATAGCATACGAGCATACTATGCTTATTATTCCTGCATGTAAATAATGATTTTGACAAATATAGCAAGTGAAAATTGGGAGGAAAACATTCATGTCCAAAAATTAATAGAGGGCAGAACGCTTGTTCAGGCGGGGTTTTAGCTTTAGAATAAGTGGCCTGGATTGGGTTGTATTTGTAGTATGTATAGTAGATTTTCTGTATAATACCACACAACCCATTACATTTGTAAAAATGTGTAATATACAGAAGTGCACATTACACAAAATACACATGACCTTCCATTTCCAATTAAATGAATGAGCAGAAGTAAACACATTAATGACTTTTATCATCTCTATTCATTTGATTTATTCAATTTTATTAAACGTTCCATTGAACATGGATTGGATCAATTTAACATTCAACAGGCCAACACGAAAATATAAATACAACAGGATAAAGATACACATGAAATAAACAGTGCTTTTCAGGTAGGTATAACTAGTTTTCAGGTACAGAAATTAAATAAAGTAATCAAATGTTTACGTTCACTTAAGCCATAACCGACTGTGTTTTAACAGTAAAGATTTTCTAGACTATTTTTTGTCGTAAAGTGAACTGGATAAATTGGATACTGGATACCACTGTAGTTGAGGTCAAGAAAAACATTCATGACACAGTTATAATGGCCTCATGACAGCCAATGTCAAAACCAACCACAAGACAGTTTAATGTAATGTTAACAAAAGCTAAGTGGTTTTTTAAGTTTGATAATGAATCTGCTATGTCATGTTTATGACATATTTATGACAATTTATATTGTCTTGGTATTGTCAAGTTGTTATGACACTGACAGGTTATGATGTATTGGTTTATGTCAAGTTGTCATAACAAAGACATCTCAAACAATGTCATATTTCAGTTAAATTTCATAATTGAGCGAATGACACTTAATGGCAGTTGTCATAAACATGCATAAAACCTCCTTCATATTCATGAAATGTGTCATGTCATGTCATGATTATGAAGGTGTCATGTCAGTCTTATGCACACCCCTTCAAGTAAAGTGTTACCTAAAAATTTAGTCTGAGAACAGCAGGCTAGCCAATGCTATCTCATGACCAATTCGTACAAATTCGTACGAGTGAGTACGAGGTGGCTAATTCGTAAAAATTCGTCGATTTGTCTAAACCCCAGTGATAGGTTTAGGGGCGCGGTCAGGGGTAGGTCATTCGTATGAATTCATACGAATTTTAGCCTGGGTTTCCCCATACTGCCTTTGCGCAGCGCGATTTTATTCACGCTGAAAGGCAGTCTGGATACCATGGACCAGATTTTCGCCTCATCTAGGGAACCAATCACAGAACGGGGAGGGAGCAGCAAGACGATGACGACATCTATGCGACACAACTAAGCAGTTTGTTTATATCCATATATATCTTCGACCCTCATGTTTATCTTGCACAAACGGCAATAGTCGCTGAACGTCATTGTTTACACAAAAATATCTTACCCATCGTCTTCTTCCTTGTCTAATTTCTGTCGCTCTACATACGTCATCTGGTATAATGGAAACGATTGGCTATGAGCTACGTACAGGCGCATTTGATAGACATTCTTAGCACCAAATGGCGCCGGGCATTCATAAACCACGCCTCAAATACGAGAAAATGCACATGTGGTTCCCAGACCCAAGTCTCATCGAGAATTGGGTCTGGCGTTAGCCAGGCTAACGAATTGTACAGGTTAGCAAAAATTGTACGAGTGAGGTTGTATGAATTCGTACGAATTAGCCAGCTCGTAAAATACGTTGGACCAGCTGGTGTTGAGGTGGCAGGGGATACGCAATCATCTTTGAAAAAAAAAAAAAAAAAATGTATATCATTGTTTTTATGTATGTACTTGACAATACTTGTATGTGTACTTGTAATGTACTTTTAGTTGACAATATCAAATAAAACAATATTTCTTTAAAAGTATGCACATGTGTCACCGTATCACTATGATGGCATATTTTGCCATAGACAGCTCTTTTCTAAACCATTATACCCCAGCAGTTTCTCTAGCTGCCAGTCTTTTTAGGCTACATGATCAAAACAAACTTCTTTTAACATTAAATTTTACACAAATTATGTGACTCCTTCAATATTAATTAAAAATAAACGGAGCAATTTCAAGAGGGTCCTCACACCATCGGTGCTCTGGCCCTAATAACATGATTTCAATCGTCATATATTTGGGGACAGTGGGACAAAAATAAAAATGTTCCTTATTGAGAGCTTTTACCTCAGTTTTTTGTCAAGACAATAAAGATATTGAAATTGAAAGTGCCATGTGTGGACTTGACGGCATTTATTATACGTACAAGCAGAAGCTGTCCCAAACTTGAAAAAGGACAAGAGAAGAAGTTTCATTCCGCACTTTTAAACTTCCTGGGTCGGGCCTCTTTGGTCAACGGGAGAGTGACCGCAGACAGAATCACCATGAACACACCACAGCCCCACCAGCAGAAACATTCTCAGCATCTCTCTGACCCACAGGTGAGAATGACAGATGCCGCTGGGCTCTTTAACTGATGTCAGTCAGCAGAAGAACACAATGCCAAATCTACAGCTTCAGCTGAAAATTGTGTGAAACTTCCAGGGGGAATATTTAATGCTTGCTGTGCAGACAATGGACAAATGGCCGAGGAGAGCCAGAGTGACTCAGTGGGGAACCAGGAAAATCTCCACACCAGCCACCGGATTTCAGACAAAGAGGCACAAAAGGTAATTTTTTATCTGCCGAGCAGCATCTAAAAGGTATCTAGCGGGAGCTGCTTTTCACGGCTGAGAGCGCAGATGGAGTGCTGAATCAAGCTGGGATGATCATCAACAACACACCACTGCTCTTCTGCCTTTCAAACAGTCCGAGCGTAGCTTTTCACTAAGTTGGGTTTTCTCTTTTTTTTGACTGAATTAATCTCTCTTCTAGCATGCTTCTAAAAATTGGAATTCTATACATAGCTTAGCCACTATGTTTCCAGCAATTCTTCCTTTTTTCTGTTGTTGCATTTTTCCAAATTCCTGCTGTGGCGATCAATAGCATTTGTCATTTGTTCTCCTTGTTGGCTTGTCTCTCCACATTTTCAGGAGGTCGGTAAATTGGTCTCTTTTTAGAGTCAACCGGAATCATCAAAAGAGAATCCCATTACAGGACAATGAATTGTTTCAGCAAGAAAAATCTTTTGTTGCTCAAAGCTTGAAAAAACTTTTCATGATAGACCCCAAAAAATCCTAAATGTTTTATATTGTATATATTACAGCCCCCCCCCCCCCCCTCTCTCTCCCCCCCCCCCCACCCCTTTTCCACTTTTTCCATTTTTTCTCCGTTTTCCCACAATAGACAGACAGTAAATTTGAAATGCGTATCTGCTAAAAGTGAGCTTTGTCAACCTTTATTACTACACTAGCAAATAGATAGCTGAAAAATTTTGTTTGGATTTAAAAAATAATAATACATTGTTTAAATTTGTAAACATTGTAACATTTAGGCTGTATTTTTACAATATTGTTTAAATAGAAATGTTATTACACATTATCAAAAAAGCATTGTGCAGAACCAGAATAATGATGGTATCGATCGTATACATTGTACCATATTCATGGTGCCATATTCATGCACTATGGTATAAATGGTACTCAAAAAAGTAAAAAAGTAAAAACTATTTAAAAAAACTATTACAAAAAAATCATAGAACTGAAAAGGTGGATGTCTATGAAATTATGCTAGTGATATTCTATAAAATTAGTGCTTTTTGTTGCATTCAGAGTTTGATAATGGACATTGAATCATTCTGAGAATCAAATCAGTTTTTTTTGTAGCTTTTAGACATGAGAATTTGAGTTTCTGTTCAAACTCAATACTTCATTGAGATTCTGAAATAAGCAAGACTGTTGCTCATTAAGCCGTGTAGATGTAAGCAGAAAATGACATAACTCATCATGTTAATGTAATATAATGATTATGTGTGTTTCGACCCCTTTTGACCCTGCTTGAAGAGTGCTATTTCTGTGCTGATTGTTCATGGTCATATGCGGCTGAATTAGGAATATGAACCCTTTTCTGTTGTTTCAACATAATTATGTTTATAAATTTAATTATCTATGTTATTTAGCAGGTTTAATGGTTCATGAGGCAGGAATGAAGCCAAACTCAACTGGGTAACAGCTGTGTGTGTGTAAGTGGTCCTGTATGTTATGGGGACCAAATGTCCCTACAAGGATAGTAATACCAGTCATTTATGACCATGTGGGGAATTTTTTGGTTTACATAAGGAAAATAGCTTATGTATAAATCATAGTAAATTGTTTGTTTTATTGTACAAAGGCAGAATGTTTTGTTTAACGGTAGGTTTAGGTTAATGCATATACAGTTTGAACAGTAGGCTATAAAAATCATTATGTCCATGGAAAGTCCCCGTAAAATATGGAAACCCAACGTGTGTGCGTGCGTGCTATTAGATAGACAGATGGCGCCATCTAGTGACTGAAAATATCAGGTTAAAGAAACGACAATAAGTAATAAAAAGGAAGCCCCCTTCACAAGGAAAATGTTATCATTTTATTTAAATGTATATTATGTTAAATAAGTATATTAAATATATTATACTGCTCATATAAATTAAATTTACCTTATTTATACTTTCACTCAACAGAGGCTATTAGTTAGACAGCAAATGTTGATTTGTATGAATTTAAACGTGTTTAGTGCAAATGACAATTTTTGGTGATTAGCCTACAAAAAAAGTTAATAATTTAACTATTTTATTCTAGATGCATTTGATGTGTTTAAAACTACTTTTAATGTAAAAGTATGACAACAACATAATATATAGGCTATACCCATATTAAAGGTGTCATGACATGAATATATAATTATTATTTGAATGTTCGTATTTTACAAGGCAGCAAAAATCCGATCGATTTTTGAAGGCAGCATATGAATCCTTCGCTGCCTTTGATATCCCACAATCCTGTGCGTTCCATTCCCTGACAATTGAGCTAAAAAATAATAATGGCATCTGAAATTTGAGGTATGTGGTCAGTTTTGTGTAAAGTGTAAATTTTGACCAACTTGTACCACTTTTCTCACACATTTCTAGTGAGAAGTTAGTATTGTAGTAATTAAATATTCAATTAGTTGTCACCAAAGCTCTCTCTGTTTTGTTATCGATCATTAAATCGTTACGCCGCCTCAGAAGTCTGTCTGAAATCAGTTTTGTGAGGTATCTTCACGTGTAAACGCTGCCTGCTAAGTCATTTCCTGACAGGGCAGCGAGGCAACAAGTCAACTGCCTAGGTTTTCAGAAGCAGCCTCTTTCTGAAATTATCTTTGCTTTTATGGGTGGCTCCTATAAAAGGGTTAGTTCACCCAAAAACTCTGTAATGACTCACCCTCATGTTGTTTCAACCCCGTAAGACTTTCGTTCATCATCAGAACACAAATTAAGATATTTAAATTAAGATGATTAAATTTGAGAACTGTCTCACTCCTCCATAGGGTTCTATTGTAATTGAAACTTGGCGGCCCAGAAGGTTAGTAAAAACATCGTTTAAATAGTCCAAGTGACTACAGTGGCTCAACCTTAAGTTTATCAAGCAATGAGAATACTTTTTTTGCGCTTGTGTTCCGAAGATGAACGGGAGTCTTACGGGGTTGGAACAACATGAGGGTGAGTACTGACAGAATTTTCATTTATGGCTGAACTGACCCTTTAAGGCTTGTCAGTAACCACTGGTATGATTGGCTATTGCATAGGAAAAAGTATCAACACCCCCTCGGAATCACAGGCGAGAAAGTGCTTTGAAAAGATGGGTTTTCACCACACGTCATCAATCTGGAAGTCAGCCATTTTGGAGGCACTGAACATAAACAATGCAACTGAACACTCGCAAATTTGGCTGATTGCTGCTGAAAAATGGTCCAGGTTTAGTCTGTACTAATCGGTCGCACCGGGAAAAAACATTTTGAGTTCTATAGACTGTCAAAAGTTAAAGAGAAGAGTGCAATAAACTGATGAAAGAAGGCATTTGTGGTTGAGAGAGGTAACGTTACAGCATCAGCCACATGTGTAAATGAAACGTTGACTATGGCTAAAATGTTGACGTAGTTAACGGCTACATTCACACTGTCAGTCCATCCGATTATCTTTGTATCCGATTGGAATCTTATCTAAAATGATGTCCACACTGTATCGCAACTGTTCAAGTCTGATTTGTGTGTCCATGCAGCACTTTGGCAATATGATGGAGGGGTTTGCAACCCCTTAACCCCTTGATGGAGGGGTTTGCATTTGCAATAGAGTTGTTGTCTTATTTAAATTTTACAACATAGAAATGTGTAGCCACTGCGCTGGACTACTGCGTCTTGAGCCTGTGGCAGAACTGTAGGAGGCTGGTATGTACAGCTTTTTTTCCACGCTCTTGTCTGCACCGGTTTCAAAATACGTTTCAAAAATAATAACAACAAAGAATAATAAAAACACTTTGCAACAACACAGCCTTGTTTCGGCAGCGACTTTCAGCATGTTTCCTGTAACGTCTGACGTGTTAATTTACTTGGCGTGAGAAACTCACATACCACGCGAAATCCGATCAGAGCGTTCAGACTGAAGCTGATGTCCTGATATGTGATTTGAATAGGATTTCAAACCACATACTGTAGCTTGAAGCGGATTTCATGTGCTTTTTTGGGCTGACAATCTGACCGTAGCCAGGATAAGAAGAATTGCAGTAAGGGCTAGAGAAGCTAGCTCGTTCGGATCTTTACCACATATTAACTTTAGTTTGTCAAAATTTCGCGCTCTTTCCTGCTAAAGTCCTTCTCTATGTGATTTTGCAGCTTCCACGTGTGTTTTTTTTTTTGTGGTTTATTAGTGTAACAATGGCTAAGTTTCCATCCACTTGTCAATTGAATTATCTGAAGTTCGGTAAAAAAAACTCATGCGAATAAAGCTGGTGAAAGTGTGTTTCCATCCAACGGCTTTAAAGTGAATAAAAACCTGTGCGTAATGACGTCACATTTTGTTTTGCGATCAAATTGGTATATCGAATTGATTTGAGACATTTTAAGGTGTTTAATTTCATTTTCGCACTGA
Source organism: Phoxinus phoxinus (assembly GCF_949152265.1). Taxonomy (NCBI): domain Eukaryota; kingdom Metazoa; phylum Chordata; class Actinopteri; order Cypriniformes; family Leuciscidae; genus Phoxinus; species Phoxinus phoxinus. The sequence continues at coordinate 11,282,801 of NC_136897.1, forward strand.
ATCGCACAACATTCAAGCCAACATTTGCGAACAAAGTTTTGCTAGACAAAATGCAATTAATTATTTATTCGGCAAATAACGTTTCCATCAGCGTTTATCGCATAAGCCGTATATCGATCAAGATAAAATCCGATGAGACCGAACGTATTTCATTTGAGTCAATATTCATGAAATTCAATCGAATTGTACTGTTTCCATAAGGCATTTTTCATCGATATCACTTAATTCGGATAAAAACGTGTGGATGGAAACATAGCTAATGTGTTCAGTAGTACATAAACAGTGCAATCCATGCTGTTGTTTACACCCGAGTGCCTCCATAATGGCCGCGCATCCGGGTTACCGCCCACAACGTGACGTCGGTAAAAACCCTCTATTAATATGAAGCATTTTCAAATTGTTTACTTACGGTTTGCGCTGTCAAAGCCATATAGTTGGCTGCTTCGTCTTTCAACAAAAGTCTATTTTCGAACTCTCCATTATACTGTGCCTCATTTACAAATCAGCACTGAAATGCTCCGAACAAACATATAATCCTCCGCACACGATCTGGGACGCCATTAAAATGAAACCTGAAAATTAAATGTTATGTTATTTTAAGGTCCATAAAATTAACATCCTAGAAGTAGCTGTTTTTGATCCTCTCTTAAAGACTTATTTTGATAGGCATGCCGCATTCAAGACATGGAAGTAAATGCCCACTGCTACGATTTAGTAACAGTTTTGCGTATTAAAATAATTTTGAACGTCCTTGCTATTATATGCGTGAAAAAGTAAAAAAAATTACAACCAGTGAAATTCAGCCATACATGTTTGAGCCAGAGTCTGATCCCGAATCACAAGACAACGAACCTACATCTCAAAAACTCGTCTGCAACAGTGTGGCGATGTATTGATTGATTTGACGGCACTGACACTATTGGATAAGAACTGAACTGGACGATGACATCACTGTTTTCTGCAGAACTGCCTTATGGATGAAATAAACTAATTTAATTGATGATCTTCACATCAGAACTGGCTTCAGCTGAACAATGACTGTTTTCTTTTGCTGTTCCTTCGTTTGCATCATTGAATCATTTTCCTGTTATCACTTTAAAACTATCTGTGCTATAGAAATAAAGGTGACCTGAAGATATTTTTAAGCTATTTAACTAACAGGATGTTTTTACAGTACAAAGACCTTTTTTTAAGCCAAAGTAAATACCTTAAGAATGACACAAAAAAAGAGAATAGAGAAATAGGAGAAAATATATAATAGAATTTAATTACAAAAAAGCTCAAAACACATCCAATCAAATGCACTTTCAAAAGGGCGATGAAGGCAAGGCACACTTCAGGAATCATTGGAATTATGTACATTAAATATTGATAGAGTAATATTTCATGCATTTAAATTTGACAGACAGAATTGACAAGTCAGTACATTTATAACCATGGCATTAATGGCCTCATTTACACCTCTTGAAACGTCAAGTTGGCCATTTGTGAATGTTGTGGTTGGATCCATATACCTCAAGATGGCTTGCTGTTTTGACAGCACAAACATTTGTCATCTTTACATAATTGCAAAACCACACCCATTGAAAAAAAAAACATGTTACTTTCACAAATCAACCTTAGTTTTAACATGCCCAATGACTTCGAACGCAGAACAAAACACATCTACGTTTGGACCATAAATGTTTAGTCTTTAAAAATACAACTCCTTTTTATTTATCAAACCAACCTTGTAATGGTACAAAGACAGTCAGCGTGTTGTCATGGCATAAAATATCATGACTGTCTGTTTTGCGGTTTTAGTTTCTGAACCCTAAACATTAAAGTGCATATTGTACATATGCTGGTATTTGGCATATTCATACACATGAAATCTATGAATTTATGAAATTTCAGAATTTACATCTGAAATTAATAGTCAGTATAAGGAGGAAAGAAAAATAAAGAAGGGAGGAAAGAAAGAAAGAAAGAAAGAAAGAAAGAAAGAAAGAAAGAAAGAAAGAATTTAAAAAAGCAAAACATCTATAATAATATGTTGGTACATCTAAAACAAAACAAAAAAAGCACATAGTCCAAAAACAATGTAATGGTCTCATAAATTAGCAAACAATTTTCAGGACTGTAAGTTTTTTTTTTTTTTTACAATATTAATTAACACACATTGACTCAAGAGATTCATACCCCCAAAAAATTATGCATAAGTAACTTTGGCCCAAAACAGTTTTATAGCAGAAAGAAAGAAAAGCAGATCATCTGCTAACTTACTATCCACACAAAAAAAAGAAAAAAAGAAAAAAAGTACGACCTTCCAATAAATTTCCAAAAAGATCTATTTGGTCATATCAGTCAGAAATGTAGCCATCTAGTTTAAAGCCACACCTTCCACTTCATTCTTGGAACAAAAGCATCCAAGTGTCGTGACTAGGTCCTCTCGTGGTTGTTGAAAACGACGACAAAATCATTCAACAACCATTTTGGCGGAGAGAATGGGATTGTCTTCATTACATTCTTTTTCTGGCAGTGTCACACATCCCCAGAGATTCATCTGTTAAAAGAAGCAGGGGAGAAAAGCTGTTAAAAAGCAGGTCAAACAAGATCATATCTGAGCTATAGATTTCCAACATCACAGTCCAAAGTCTTAAGTTGAGCAGAGACTGAGTGATGCTTGTGTCAATATTTGAGGGATCTGGGAGAATAATCTAGTGTTTGAATACCTTCTCAAAGATTTGGCTTCGTAAACAGTGTTATCGTCCTCATCGCTTTCCAGGTGGGCCATCTCCATTGTGTCGTCATGGTTTGGAAGGAGCCCGTATTTCTTCCTCTGAACACCTTTTCTTTTCAGACTTGAACAAGAGAACAAAGAAGAACCATTAACACTTGAAGGAACAGTTCAAACATATACATACATATATGTATATTAAAGGTACACAAATATAACTTTTTTGTTTAAAATTAGATAAGTTTTTTTTTTCAATTGCTAACAACTATTGTTCAATACTGAAGGCACATTATCAAAACTCTTCACGCAGTCTGCATTACCAACATGAATCTTGGCCAAACAGTTAATCTCACCTTCAAAACTCACTCAGACCAACAAAACAAGTCAAGTCAAGTCAAGTCACCTTTATTTATATAGCGCTTTTTACAATACAGATTGTATCAAAGCAGCTTCACAGTGATTACATGAAAATAATACAAAAAACAATTTCATCATCGTCCACCTTTAAGGCAGATCTATAATATTGTTGAATATTAAATGTCCCCAACTAAGCAAGCCAGAAGGTAAGGCAACAGCGGCAAGGAACCAAAACTCCATCAGTGACAGAATGGAGAAAAAAAACTTGGGAGAACCCAGGCTCAGTCGGGGGGCCAGTTCTCCTCTGGCCAATGAGTGAACAGTGTATGAAGTTCCGAATGAATCAGAGTATTTGTCCAGTTCCGGTTGGTTGAAGTCGGAGTGGAGAGGAGGAGAGACTGGTTGACACTTCATATATCTCTCAAAATAAGCTCGTTCCACCATAACACTGGCAACAATTCTCATTCAGAAAACATGCATTTCATTCATAACACACTGACCTGAAGAAAATAAACTCTAATAGGGAGCATTACATAAATGATGAACTTCTCTTTAAAGTTTGAATGATTATTTTTCAGATAAATATGAATTATATGATAAAAATCTTTTCATTTTACTTGACTGTATTACAGCAAAAAGAATGAATGAGAAATGCAGCAATTAGTTTTTTTTTCTATGTTTTTACATAGAGTAATTTACATGCAAAAAAAAAAGTTAAAACAACAGCCAAAAAAAACATCATTAACGTGTCCGGTATAATGGCGTATGTGCAGTATTGGCGACACAGTGGTGTCAGGAGGACTTTCTGTGTGGAGTTTGGATGTTCTCTCTGTGTTGACATTGGTTTCCTCTGGGTTTACCACACAAAGACATACATGTTGCTTTGGCTTTTGGCTTGCTTAGTTGGGGACATTTAATATTCAATATTATTGATCTGCCTTACTTCAGGTGGACGATGACTAAATCTTCTTCTAGAAACAAACTTCTTGTATTATTTTCATGTTATCACTGTGAAGCTGCTTTAGCCGCGTTTCCACCGCGGGAACTTTCCCCAGGAACTAGGAACTTTGGGGTGGTACTCTGTGTGTTTACACCGCAGGAACCAGGGTCTAAATGAAATTCCGGGTAAATATTTCCCCCTCCGAAAGTCCCTGCTGGCGACGTAGTACTTTTTCAAAGTTCAGGAACTTTCGGGGGTGGGACTTGTGCGCTGAACATGCTGATTGGATGACTCCACGCAGCATTCTATTTTAACCGGCATTTTTAAAAATCTATTGCGGTTCGTGGCTTCATGCAGTAAGAGTCGTCTGTCTGCAAATATGGAATTAATTTTTTTTTTTTTAAAAACACACCTGGACCGACGACGAGTTTCAGGCTTTATTAAGCGTATTTGTGTAACAGGAAATGTTCTGCGCGTTCGTCCCAGCCATCTCAAGTATGAATGCCAAAAGTGTTCATGGATTTTGGAAAATGTGGTCATTGAATGCATTTTGCGTAAAAGCAATGAAAATGATTCAGTTTGGTCTGCATACTTCGGTTTCACTGAATGTGTGAAGAATTTAAAAAAAAGTGAAACTGTAATGACTCAATACATCATCAATCCTTCTCTCAAAGCGTGTTTTTGCCTTACCCTTATTCAATATTATAAGCGTTTAGATTTTAGACCAAGTGGGATGGTTTTTACGGGAAATTGTGTACATACGTCACTTGCCCACCCATGCCTCCGTAAATGGAGAAAAGTTGCTCAGACTACTTTTGATGAAAAAGTCTCACTTGCGGCACCCTCCTCCCCCTTTCTACCGCTGCTCATGTGCGCATGTTATTATCGGAGCCAGCCAACTTTAACCGTGTATTTTCCGGAATCTCTGTGTGAAAGGGGCTCATCATAGAACATTGACATGTATGTCAAATTGCCGTTAAGCAGTTCGTGTTTCTCGCTCGTTCTCGCTTCTCACGAGACTTCCTATTTCCAACTTACCGGGAACGCTGGGGGGAGCGGGGAAAGTCACCATTTTCACCAGAACAGGTTATTTAACCATCCAAATGATTTCTAAATGGTTTTATTAAGTTGAAATAGTTGCCAAATTCCCTTTTAAGGAAGTACCACACCTATTAATGTGTAAAGCTGCAGTAACATCTTCAGGTAGTCAGCTTGAGATCCTTTCCATCTAAACTGGTAATATTTCTTAAGCCTAGTAGTGAATGTTTTATGAAATACATGGTACGATAATCTCTCTCTCTCTCTCTCTCTTTCTTTTGGTTATGAGAAAGAACCATATTCATCCACAGTCACGCAGAGCCAGAGCACAACCAAAACAATGTTCTTCTGCAAAATGCATTTTTTTTTTTTTTTGTAAATGCAAGAGGGCCAAAAAGTTACATAGTTACAAACAACACAATAAAAGCAGCCCACATAACTATTGTACTTCATTTAGCAGTTTTAGTGGACTTATCAGGGAATACTCCGACTTCGGTCTGTAAAGTACAGCAGCGACCGTGAGGTGGCGACTCACTTCCATGTAGATTTCAACAGCCTTTTCCACAAGATGCGTTTGGGTGGAATCTTCTTGTAAGCATATGTTACATCCTTAATACTTATCAAACATGCTTTTAATTTATGTAAAACTTTTTAGAACAGCAATATCATGTTAAAAAAATAAGTTAATTTGTTTTTGAGGAGCTTCTGCTCAATAAAATGCTATGAGTTTAACACAACGCAAAGTTTCTTACCAAGCATTTTTGCCATCACCGCTGCATTTCGAATCGCTATCTATCTGTCTAGTATTATAGTATGTAAACTTAACACTGTCTAGATGAGGGCATTTTAATACAAAACCTAATTTTCTAAATCACTTACCGGACCGCTCTCACTAAGAAATACAGAACTCCGATGGCCGTGATTCCGATAAGAACATACAGTGCCCGGTTAATCATCGCGCCGTCCAGATCGAAGCCCATTTTTTTGCTGCTTGTGTTGTTTTTATCAGACCCATTCGTACTGATACTGATGTTAGTAGTAGTATTCTTGAGTGCGGGTTGTTTAATGGTGACTGTACTGGGCTTCTGCCCAATGCTCGTGTCGTCGGCGTAAGAAACCGCCCACAAAAGCAGAGACAGAAGTAATAAATGTTTCATAGTAATTGAGTTCGTAGTCTTTAAAGGCAAGAGAAGATCCACACACAAATATGAAGTTCGCTTTAACGATTGAGTCCAGTTCCTCTTCCTGATTTAAGACGTGACGACACAGCACACGTAACATTAGTGTTACGGTAAATTGTGTCCTGAGGGGAATCAACAAGGAGACCAGGTTCCTTTGTGAGACCATTAACACGTTCGATTCACTGTTTCCAGAGGGTTCAAATCATTAATAATGTAGGCTAGTATTTTGATGGAGACTGTGATTATTGTGAGTATTTTTGTTGCCTGAAGAATCAAGCTCACGCAAATACGTCGACCCAGTTGGTTATCTACTCAATTTCATGAGTCTGTGCATAACGCAACGGCGAGGCGTTTCCGCAAGGGGTATTTGCATATGACTTAACTTTCACTCCAAGCTCTTGCGTGATGTATGTTTATGTGATGTTCTGTAATGAAGTCCCTCGTAAAAGACACAATAGCTGTTCTTTATATATTGACACACAAATGAACGTCATGTAGGCTACACAGACTGGAGTAAAGAAATATTTATTGAAGGCAAAAAGTACAACTAGGAATGCCATGAGGAACAAGATAAAGACTGAAAACAGTAATCCTGATTTTAACCATTTTATATTGAACTATATTTGTGCATGATGATGGTCCATAACTGTAATCAAAATATACACGTTTTCAGGAAATATAAAAACCCATAACTTTTAACATTGTGATACAAAAATAGTATTTACACCTCATCTGTCCACTATAAGAAAAAGCACTTTATCTAAGGCAGATGTTGTAAAATGAGGGTTTTTAATGTTGTGCAAGGATGCATAATCAGGTTGTATCCAGCCACTGTGAAAAATAAATGTTTTCAAAAATGCTAAAGCGATTCTTTTTCCTATCCAAGGAGCATTTGCATTTTTTAAAGCAGCGCCTTTTCTTTCTTTTTTTTTTAGATTGGTCCCACACAAATGGTAAAACATACAACACAGAATAAGAAAAAAACATACACAGAACCTAATGCAAAAAAAATAAAATAGGAAAGTAAAATAACTGAATAATGAAACATTACCGGGAACAATATAAACAAAGATGATGCTTTTAAAGATTCTCTTTACATTTTCTGGTCCGAGTGTTAAATTTAGGCCACCACCATCAAGCCTTTCGCTAAACATCTTTTGAAAGTTAACGCAGTTGAATGTCACCAGGATGGACTGCTATGAGTCAACCAAGACATTTTAAAAAGGCACTTGTCATTTCAAAGACCCAAACTTAAACTTTACAGAGGTCACTGAAGGCCGTTGCGTCTAATCTGAGCAGTGTGTGATGTGCACAATTCAGCAGATGTGCAGTTCACTTGAACTGTTTCTATCACAGATCACACAGTACTGTTCTTTACAAAGAAGAGGAAGTGTTAAGACACTCTGAGAGGCCATGTTTGTACATGCCGTTTGTCGTGAGGCTAAAGGGTGTCATGATGTCCCTCAGAAGGTACATGGAGGAAAGGCTTTGGTATCAAGCTGCAGTGTACACACAGGTACATGAATACATAAAATAAATGGGGCATTGAAGTAGAATATCATAAATAATCTACATCACACAATAACATGAAGCCGGACACTGAACATCTACGCAAAATACAGGACAAACAGTAAACGGACAGCGGTTAATGATCCGCTGACCACAGCCAACATGCAATGGCCCACAGTATAAAAACAATACAAATCTTGACAACACTATAGGATTTTAAACAAAAATGATTGCAAGGAGAAAAATGACTGTAAACATTCTATGTCTAAAATACAGTATAAATGCTAAAGCTAGAGAATGATGACTACAAACCTACTGGGAGATACATAATGCAGAGGCGCAGAGTTTAAGGCCTGTACCATCAGCCTGATGAAATTACCCATGTCTCATAGGAGCATCAATGCTTGGCCCCGAGGCCACGAAATGGACTGTAAACCACAGATTTGCAAACATTAGTTGCAGATGTTTGACTGAGGTTCTAGAGATCTGAAGGCACAAATGGAATCAAAGGCCTGAAGTGGTTCGTCTCTGCTTCTATAGAAATCATTTTTTTAAGCCTTAACTAGACTGATAACAAATAGATGGAGTGATACATAGTTAATTAACTTTTCAGGGGAAACTAATAATACATCGGTTCTAAAAATTGGACTAAAATAAAATAAAAAGAACATTTGTAAATATCCACTAAAATGCCTCAAATAAAATAATGGAATGATGGAAGTGAGCTTTGTGATTAAGACTCAAGGTTTACAATGACTGGCCACTCCCGCCCATTCTAGAGAAGATTTCTCTCAAATGGTGGACTTGGAGAAGGAAACCCTAAGATGGTGGTTTTCCCCAAGATCATGGTTGTGGAACTGGATAAGGCACTCGATTGCTTCCTCCACCGAACCCATCTGAATCAGAGCCATCTTGCGATCCTTCCTGAAAGTTGATGAATTTGTTAGTATTTCTTACGGATAAACCGACATAGAAGTTATGTGCTGAAGATAATCAATAATAATTACAGATTGTTGCTGCCAAAAACTGTATTTTAACTCAAAATACGCAGGTAGCAAATTAATTAAAACCATTCAAACGAATAATTCAAACTAAACTAAATAATAATAAAGTTGTATAGTGCATATAGGTAATCAGTGTGTTCCAACTTGCTGAAGTGTTCCAATTTTAAACAATAATAATAATCATAACCATGAAAAGGCATAATTTACAATGAGAAATGACAACCCAAGGTATCTAGAAATTATATTATTCAAAATAGAAACCATTTCAAAATAGAATGTCTGTATATATTCGTAAAAGTTATGGCTAATAACAAGCTTATATTTTAATACAGAAGTAATACAATAATTGAATATTAAAGTAATAAGCAAATTTTATAAGCGAAGCAAACATTCTGTAACACACTAAATTTATCGGTTGTAATTCCATTAGCAGTGTCAATCAATTTTAATTGATAGGCTACTGCATGTCACGCCTGCACAGACTTACTGAAAGAACTTGAAGTTCTTGACGAGACCACCGCTGCTACCAAAGAGCATCTTGAGGTCATCTTCAACAACGGCGGGTCTAAAACACAGAAACAAAGTTACAGATGAGATCTGGTTTTTAAATTCATAGAAAAACAAGAAGCTGATGAACTCACGGGATGTTAGACAGGTGCAGGGTAGATGAGGGAGGAAAGATGTTGGAGTAGTTTTTGGAGCCTGGCTTTTTGAAGCGATGGAGAGGAGAGTTGCTGTAGTCTTTGGTGAGACCCTGGTCTTCATGTCCCTCCCGTGGCATCTGGACAGTCGTGTGTTTGGACAGTGTTATGCGCAGGGGCCTGCCGTATAACTTCTGCCCGCTAAGATGGCTCATTGCTGGAATAGAAAAGTGTACATGAATGTATATACTAAAATTGAAAACTAATGAAATATACAGAGGATGTATCATTCTGCCCCTAGTTGGCCATGACGTGAATCAGTATACTGCAAAAAAATATTTTTTAACCATGTGAATATATATTAGTCTACTCTAAGCAAATACCCATAATATTAAGAGAGTTTACCAAGCTGAGCCTGTGTCCCATCAGACATCTGTATGAGAGCGTTCTCCTTTTTGTTGAACATGATTTTTACTCTCATTACATCCCCATATACACCTACAAAAAGACAGGATCATGTCAGATACAAATATGCAATTAGTCATGATCAGACACACCTCATCAAAACCAGTCTGAGCTATAAAACAACTTCAGTTCACAATCAAGATACTCCAATATATCACACAATCACATGCTTTTCAGGGTTCAAATTCTTTTATATAAAAATGACTAGCGTGTAATAGCAATTTTATCAGGACTTTGAGTGAAAAAGGACAAAGTAACTTGTTTTAAAAGGAATTCTTAGTTAAGAAAAAAATGACTTAAGAGTAGAGTAGTGGATCTGCAAATCTTAGGAAAACTGCTCTTAAGAAAACACTTAAGAAAGTGTTTAAGTTGTTTTACGATCTCATGAGGAACAGATTAAACGGATTGATTGAGATAAGAATCGTTCAAGACTTGAAAGATAAAAGTTTTGAGGGGGATGAAAATGCTTTCTAACCCAAAAAAGAATGAACATATAAAACAGCAGGAGTCTTGACTATTAAACCAAGTATTTTAAACAGCTTTTATCCAAAGACATGCAATAAAAAAGGTGGAACAGTTTTCAAAAGCATGCAACATTTTTACAAGAAGCCAATTTGCTTTGTTCCGTCATAAAAAGCGGCAGCCTCCCGTCTTGCATTCAAAGGAAGTGCTGTCGTTTCGGGAAAGCTGCAGCTTTTCATGACGAGTCTCATCTCACCACACCAAATACTGCAGAAAACAAGCGAGGCACTCAAAGAATTGGGCCTCACAGATGCCTTGTGAGGAAATAAAACCAAATTAAAGGAACAGAATAAATGAGTGACAAAAAAAGATGCTAAAGGATGACATACCGAAGAGAATAAAGAGGCAGTGGGGCGTAACTCTCTTTAAAGGACAGCAGAGGGGGGCAGCGGAGGAGGAAGAGACAGGTAAAGATCGGAGGCAGAGTGGAGGTTCAACATATCCGAGGCAGCGAGGCAGTTCCACGGGAAATGGCGAAAAACGATGGTTGGATCATGAAGATGGTTAATGGATTGGGAGCAGAGAGAGGGGTGGGAGTGGGGGGGGGGGATAGAAGAGAGAGAAATGTTTGTGTGTTTGAAGTCATGTTGGTGTGTGTGATTGTGGGATGATGTGGAATTGTTCGTACAGATCAGATGAGTAGAGAGACATATGGTGCGTGCAGCCAGATGGCAAAGGAGAACAAGGTTTCAAAAACAAAAAAAGAGCAAAGGATGAGGGGAACGGGGAGGGAGAGAAATAGGAGAAAAAAGGAGGTAAAAAAAACAAGGTCAGTATACATAAAGAAATACAAAATGTAGTGCTAAATTTAACAAAGAAACTTCACCAGCAAAACAAGCTAATCATTAGCAATTAGTTACTGTAGTAAACAATGTGCTTTTTTTCCTTCAATATGATACATGTGTAAATGCACTTTCCAATGGTCTGTTTTACAAAACAGTACAAACGAATGAATAAATAAAACCAACTTCTGAACAGACCAACAGAAAATATGATTTCACAATTTTACTGTTGTATAATATTTGGAGGAGATGAGTGGAATATGAAATAAAGCAGCAACATATTCAAATGGAAGCAACAAGAAGAATGAAGCTCAACTGAATGGAATTTAACAACACAAAACCTGAGGATGTTAGAGGAAGAAATGACAACGCATTGTAGAAGGGGTGAGGAGGACACGAGCGAATAAAGAGCCGGAGCTTCGGTTAATGGAAACTCTAAACAACAGGCTTTGTGCCATGTACACTGCAATTACTGAGCGACAATAGATCATAAGCGCACTAAAATTAAAGAAATATTCAGCAGTTTAGCAGTAGTAACAACACCAGTTTACAATATCCATTGTACCGTTAATTTAATTCAGTTACTACAGTTAAAAGGTTACGTGCCATTGTTTTAATTGAAATGATCGATATGTATACCAATATTTGTATTAGAAAATATATGGGGCGTGACCATTCACTTAGCTGACGTGATGAGACGATACATGATATTGCGTTAGCGAGAACGATATTATCACGCTGTTTTTAAGAAATCTTCAATGATGAAATGTATGACTGGAAAATTTGTTTTTCGTTCACCAAAATACAAAAACTAAGTGCATTTTGAAATCATCTGCTTTTAATGAAAAACATTACCTAACAAGTTAGCGTTTTTATATCTAAAGTCTCCCTGTACATTCTTACAATGCAAACATCCTAAACATTTAAATGGTTATTTGTTTTAAGTCAGGAATTTCCTCTGATTTTGCTCTATTTTGATCGCACAGTGTTTATCCGAACTTTCCAAAATCGTTCAACTCTTATCTGAATACAGATTTATGCTTGGAATGCACATACAACTTATTTACTGTGGTTATGTAATTATATTGTGTTAGGCTATATAATATTGTTTTTATTCACACAACTAGTTTTATTCATACAACAGTTTTCATGAACAATGCATTTTGAAACCGTAAATATAAAAATTATTTAAGCATTTGTTAAATTAATAATTAGCTCAACATTATACAAATAACACTTGATTCATATGCAAACTGTCATGCTTGTAAAAAGCATTTCTAAGCATTTACTGTTGCCCGAGCAAGATGATGCATGGTAAAGCTTGAATTTTAATACAACAGTGTAATCTCATAATAGGGTCATGCATGTATTGTAATATTTATAGTATATTCCAAATCAATTTCTGCTAATAATCCCAGATAAATGTTCATGCTTAATATTTCCTGCAAAATTACGTACATAAAGAAATGTATTTTGTGTTAGGTCAGTTCCTTGTGTCGACAGTGCGCAGTAGACACACCCATCTTAATGATTTCTATATATCGCTTATCCTACCCGAAAATACCATAAACATTACAGATAACGTCTAAAGTAACAATTCATTTACATACATATATCCTGAAAACTAATCCTTCACCGCCTGCTGGCAGTTTAGAACATAATGAGCAATCCAGTCAATTATACAGACCAGTGGTTTTATACAGGACCAGGTTTTTGCTGTAGTGCCATTACCATTGTTTTGATTTAAATTATGATTATTTATTCTATTATATATTACATTAAATGATTATTTTTTAATTACTTTGTTTAAAAAGAATGTTCCACTAAGCTATTGATGGGGTGTCATTGTGATTGCTTAATTTAAGTGATTCATATTTATACATTACAATATAACTTAAATAACAACTTAAATGTAAAAAAATAAAGTGTTCTCCTGTTTTTGGAGTAAAATTTTAGCATTGTGACAGCTTTACAAATAATGCATTTCTCATTCATTATAAAATTATGAGAGAAAATAAAATTTAAGGATCATTAGGAACAGTAGGCTATGGCACAATAAAAAGTCCCTGAGCTTGCTCGAAGACCTAACGTTTAAATAGACATTTTGAGCACTTCCAGGTCCATGAGAGACTACAAACTACTAACCTCTGGGTTCAGGTTGCTGACCAGCATGACGCAGTGGGTTCCGGGGAGGGAGGGAAAGCCCATTCTGCTAGCAGCCGCAGCCGCCGCTGCTGCCCCAGGCATGGCCAGTGAGGCCAGGGCTCCATGAACCCCAGGTATTGTCAACCCTGATCAAGACAGTCTCAATTTACGTGACAAATCACAAGACATAATCATTCGGAAAATATAAAATGGAGAAGGTGTTAGACTCAAGCTGCGTGCCGTCGTACCTGCAGCCTGCTGGATAGCAAAATGCGGAGGGAAGGCGTGTGCTCCCGCATATGGTGAGGCAGAGATGATCCCGGGAGTAGCTGCAAAATACGAGGACTTTTAGAAATTTCTAGAAGAGGCAGAATGGGACTGTGGTTAAGAAAAGTGTGCGCTGGGGATTTGTACCGAAAGCAGCCATATGATGATGATGATGTTCAAGAGAAGGCTGGCTGTCCCCTGTGGGCAGGTCTGGACGAGTGTAGTCACGGCTCTTGTCGTTATTGTATTTGACGTTTAAGCTGGTAAGTTTGGAAAAGCTAATGCGCAGGGTGCAGCAGCCATTGTAGATGTTCTGGCCATCTAGAGCCTGAGGAAAGAGAGATGCGTTTCAAAACTATGCCACAAACATCATGCCAAAAAATTTAAAGTTTCACATTCTTTCACAGTATGCGAGCTGGCATAAAACCAAGTTTTAATATTTGTCATTACATAAGATGGCTGATAGATGGCACCACTCACCAGCTTGGCATGTTGTGCTGTCAGGCCATCAGCAAACTGGAGTAGAGCTTGAAACTGATTGTTTTTGGTGAATGTGATCACTTTCAGCACTGTGCCAAACTTGGAGAAGATCTGTTTCGGAACCGAAGATATTTTAGTATCAAACAATCAAAACTGCCAACAGTTCATTCAGAAAGGATTGAGTCAGAAAGTCATTTCAGAGTACTAGACTACAGGAAGTGTATACCTGGTGCAGGACATCTAAGGTCACGGTGTAGAATAGACTAGAGGAAGTGTATACCTGGTGCAGGACATCTAAGGTCACAGGGTAGAATAGGTTTTCAACGATGACTCTCAGGACAGGGCTGGGGCCAGTCATACCGGATGGGTCAACAGCACCTAGAGTCATGCTACCTGTCTGGACAGCATTTACTGCCTGCAGTGCTGCCTGTGCCCTCTGTAGACACCAAACAATGGCAAAGATTAAATTAGATTTCAATTAGGTTCAAAACAAAAGAAAACGGAAAAGAAAAACGCTGTTTATCCATGTGCACGCACGAGTCAATTTGTAGATGGCTTATTCTGAACAAAATCGAGTATGGAGTAAACAGTGTTAGTTGTTCAAACAGAAAAAGCAAAACAAATTAAGCTATCCTCCAAATGAGCGCTGATGGGCTGCAGCTGTGGAATTCACTGCTAAAGCCCTTTAGCAGCATATAAAATGTGTTTAGAGAAGAGAAACGGGATTTGTGGAAAATGCAGGGGAAAAAACAAGATGCGTAGAAGACAGCAAACCAGGCCCTCTGCTTGTATCAATCATCATGCACACAGCAGCTGCAAATAACTCTTCATTATAAAATGTATAAATTTTCAAATGATCAACTATGTAGAAGTAGAATGAAGCGTCGCAAAGCCCGCGGACGTTATGGGATGACACCAAAAGAGAATTTAAAGCACATACCACTTGGTTTGGTGAGTTGTCTGTTTTCAGCTCTTTGTGGTTGGAGTATTGCATGAAGATGGGATGATTTCTGATGACGGGTGTTACGGAGGAGTAGTAAGTAACCATCGTCTGTGCTGCTTCTTCGGTATTCATTTCCAAGAAAGCCTGCACAAAAAAAAATGCAGATCATGCATTTTCCATTAAGCCCAAAAAATGCTCTACGCAAGCACATGAACAAAAACTTCCAGTTAAACAAGCTAAATTTCACATACATTACTTTACAAAAGTTTGAGAGCGACAAGGATCTTTTGATCAAAAATATACTAAAACAGTAATATTGTGAAATATTAGATTTAATATTTTTGTAGAAGCAGATACTTTTTTCAGCATTCTTTGATAAATAGAAAGTTACTTGAAATAGAAATCTTTGGTAATACTATATATGCCTTTGTCACTTTTTTTACTGTAATTACATCCTTGCTGAATTATATTATATTTAATTAATTTCTTTCAAGATTCTCAACAATACACTCACAAACAATTTCTAGCCAAATAAATAATTAAGTCTGTTAACGTTGCTAAGCTGAATGCTTATATGCTATACACAAACAAATCTAGAACACACTAATATTGGTGACGGTACAAATACTTGTTTAAGAAGAGCTTATTAACTGCATAAATGAAAAATCCAGATATTTTTTAGGTGACGAGCTTTGGTTAAGGCAACCTTTTCTCCTACTCTGAGCTAATGCTAAGAATGTCATAACAGGAGAGGCAATTGTACCTGGTTCTTTCCCTTTAGCATGAGCAGATTGGTGACTTTGCCAAACGGAAGGCCGAGGGAGATGACCTCTGCTTCGTTGATGTCATTGGGCAGCTTCCGGACATGTATAACTCTGGACGGGGCGGCTGGACTTCGGATTTCACCTTTGAACTTCTTGCTATCGTTGCCGTTGGCTACATTGAGAGCAGATGATCAGGAAGGTTTGCTGGGACAAAACTAAACACATCTGAGAAAGAAATAAGTATAGAGCATAAAAGTACTACCTGCTGAGCTCATGATATAAGGCCCACTGGTAACACAGGAGAACAGCTCGTCAGATCCTCTCTGAAAGAAAAGAAAATCAAACCGTGTAATTTTGTTTAGACAGTTTAGGTCAGTTCTGAGGTCTACAAACTTATAAACAGAACATTTGAAGTAAAGAGGAAGAACATAATGATAGATGAATCCAACCTTTAGCCTGAATGGCGACAACCAGTAGGCCCAGTAAAGGAAACAATGATAGCTGGATGTCCAAAGAAGGACAAGTTTACATCAGAAACTCTGAACGCAGGAAATGGGCAATGCTACATTCAGCCTTCCCGTGCGCACAGCAGAGCCTTAAGGGCGGGTGGGGTCAGAGATCAACCACAAGACATCCCCCACTACAAAACTATGACGGAAGATCTCTGTCGACCATGGGGAGAGGGGTGGTTTTACATTTCCAGGTCGTCGACCAAAAGGAACGTGTCCAGACTGAATTTTGCATTTGCTCTTTCACACTTTTCTTTGTTAAAGAAGGACGGAACATGTCTAAAACCTCTTAACCTCTGCGCTTGGTATCAAACACCCAATTTACAACACAGCTTAAGCCAAGATTACACATGACTTAAGACATGTGATTAACATAAGCAATAAATCACAGTTCTGCAAAGAACTGTCTTTGTCCCGTTTAATTTGGACAATTGAAAGCAAATGTTTGTTCTGGTTGTCCATTATCCGAGTGCAGACAGATTTGAGACAAAGAAAGTAACAGTAGTTGGATGAATTAAATTATATTCTGATTGTCCAATCACAGCGTATGACTAAAGAAAGAGTGAAATAAGTGTATTCAGCAGAAACTACTAAGCCCAGGCAACCGCACAGGCCTGCCCACCACATATTAAAATTCCACAGTCAAACGACTCAATGAGAACCACATGTAACCCAGAGGGGGGTGGCTACACAACATACATCTGCTACGACACACTAAGCTAAAAAAAACAAATGGTTACTGAAAAACACGCTAATCTTTACGCTTTTACAGAAACCATCTTTATAGCTCAACTCAGTTGCTTGTTACCCTAAACTGTGCCGTTTTCTAGCAAAACGACCAATGAACTGACAACAAGCTTGCAACATTTTTAACAATAAAGCACTAACAACTGCTTGCGTTAATTAATTCATTAAAGGATTATTAAACTGTCCTTTTAGAAGTAAAACTACTATTTAGTCAAATTCACTTCTAGTTTTGGGTTATGGACACATGGCCTAGTGTTTATGGAGTTTGCTTTGCTCCACGTAGCCGGTACGTTGTGAATGTCTAATATTAAATCTGCATTATATACCCTGTTTTTATATTTACCGTAGTTTACCTTTGTCGTCATCCAACACTTTCTTAAAATTGATCTCAAAAACAGTAATAGCACAGTTAAACGTAACCTTTAAAAAAAAAACTCTATACAAATATCCTTATGTCAAACTGTACATTGTTATAAAAAATATAAAATTGAATTTTTATGGACGCCCCCAACATGACATGCATGGAAAAAAAACAAGACATCAAGGCCACAAATTAATGTTCCCACAACTTCCCTCACGTACTGTACAATATGGACTTGATTTAACTAATATGAGGGAAGTTATGGGAACATTCATTTACTATATTTGAACTTTCTTTGGTTTCTGTTACATAGCAACGCCGTCAATTGTTTAACTTGAGTTGAACCCAGAACATTCCTTCAAAGCTTCTAGAGGTGTCAGACACCACTATCTCTGTGCATTCAATGAAGTTAATTAAGCGTGACAAACACAAACATTCGATGTGTTAACTTTTTGTTGGGTGTGGCATGATGGGATACTTGCTTAAATAGATTAGGGGGTGTGAATGACAGGGGGAGGGGCGAAGACTGCAACAATTCACAAGAACAAAAAACGGGGCCGTTACCACGGCTCCGATTGTAATGCGCTCACCATGGAAACCTTGTGCTGCAGGTAACTGAAACCCAACCCAGAACTGAATACACAAGACCCATTATCTCCATACGCCCAGGTGTGCCTTCTAACTTGAGCCATTTATTACACTAACCATACAGGTTATGAGCACAGTTCCAGATCTTTTTACATTGGATCGTGCAATAGTAGCAACGGCCGATCATAAATTGTCCCTGTGGAGAGTCTATATACGTGGCACTGCACTTTTTGGACAGATAAATACCTGGTTGTGCACCCTGACACCACAAAAACAACATCACAATTTCAGCGAGTTAAAACATGCTGAGAGTATTGTGGATTGTCAGCTCACTGTAATCAGCACCTGTGACCCACAAGCTTTCGACTTGCATTCTTTACGAGATACCGAGAAGAAGAAAGAGAGACTGATAGCATCAAGCGAACCCCCATGTGACCCATTAGCACCTCCCCCAGCCATCTTCCCTCTGATCAGCCCTGCTGAACAAACACAAGAGCTACATGTGTGTGCTGAGTGATGAGGCAAACATATTTGCATTTGATGAATAGACCGCATTCATCTCATCATATCAACAGCCAAAACCAATCTCTGAGGAATGTCTCTGAAATGGGTTCAATCATTAGGCTGAGGAAGAAACCTCCATAAAATGCTTAGCACCTGTGTTCGCAAAGACAAATACAGTCATCTGAAGACCATCTAAACAACCAGAACATCCAACGATCAATTTAAAATCATTAAATTGCAATTTATCATCTACTTTTCTAAATGAATGTCTTTGACCTTATTGTGCATGAATTTTCAATGCATTTTAAATAAAGAAAACCTATTTTGTGCTGATAACTAAGGTTTTGTGGGTATAGAAAAATAAATTCAAACAATAATATGGCCCAGTTTCATGATAAACATCAAGTTTATACCTACATAATTCCCTACTGCATAATTGGTTTCTTATATTATAATAATATCTTGCGACTGCAGTTTAATTTAGCCCAAAAGACAAGACTGAGTAGCTTGTTCCCAGTTAACATTGACCCCAGTTTACGGCTTCTATGTTCTTATTTTTTAGTGAATGATTGGTGTATGCTATTCCACCATTTTAATAGCTTACAATTACATTAAAATGTAAAAGTAACATGCTATTCCTCTAAAACGACTTTCCTTGTCTGATGACATCACTTAGACCACATTAATGCTAACCAATAGCCAAATAGCCATTTAGAATGTCTTGTTTCAAGCAAACTTGCATTCAACCTAGCTCAATTTGTCATCTAATTTTAAATTAAATTAGTTTCCAATTAATAAAATTGAGCCCTATCCTACATTTTTTTCCGATATGCCGTTTCACTCAGAAATGTCACATTACAAAAGTAAAACTGCTTTCGAATGAGGTTTCACATTGGATTTAAAGTCCCCCTGTGGTTGTGTTGTTTATATGTCTATGTGGTGTTTTTAATATGCTTTAAAGGGGTGGTTGAATATGATTTAACTTTTTTTACTTTAGTTAGTGTGTAATGTTGCTGTTTAAAGGGGTCATGACATGAGAAACCAAATTTGCCTTGATCTTTTAGTATATAAGAGGTCTTTGTACCATTAAAACGTCCTGCAAGTTTCATAGCTTAAGACCTCCTCCCCATTATAAACGAATCATTCATTTAATCAAGCTCTAAATACAGCTCGTTCTGGATCCATGGTAAGAAGTGACGTCACGGTAAGAAGTGACGTCACGGTACGAAGTGACGTACCAGCGTTTGCATATGACCGCCTCCAGCGCAAGACAACTACGCTCATTTCGTATCGCCGCGCGCCTCACAAGTGTTCAGTCGCCGGACAGTGTCTGTGTACAGGGAAATTACGATGCCACGCAGATGTGCTGGTCCTGGCTGTGGACAAACAACATCTTTGAATACGCTGCGAAAGATCCAGTCGTCAGGGGAAAATGGATGCACTTTATTTTTTGCGGACGTCTCAGTCACGGCAGTGTTAGTTTAAGCGTTTGTTCTATACATTTGAAGGATGACTGTTTTGAGAACAAATCCCAAAATGATGCTGGCTTTGCCAGAAAACTGTTGCTCAAAGATAAGTCCTTGCCGACTATTCTGGGCTCAACAACGACGACACAAACTGTAAGTAATGTGTTTAAAACTTTAAACTACTTTTTAAATACGCTGAATCCGCACAGGTTCTGGCTGGGGGCGTTAATAATTGATGCATAGGCACTGACGTTAGCCAATCATAACAGTGGGCGTTAACACTGAACTCTTAAAGGGGAAACACCCCCAAAACAGACTGTGTGAATCAGAGGATGAGAAACAGGGGGGAAAAGGTCATAAATCACTACATTTAATATAAAAAAAACTATAGTAATACTATATTTGCACCTAAGGGAACATAATAATAAAATA
This sequence comes from Phoxinus phoxinus, assembly GCF_949152265.1. NCBI lineage: Eukaryota > Metazoa > Chordata > Actinopteri > Cypriniformes > Leuciscidae > Phoxinus > Phoxinus phoxinus. The sequence goes on from NC_136897.1 coordinate 11,303,165, forward strand.
AAAAAAACCATGTCATGACCCCTTTAAGCATAAACAAAATCTGCAAAATTACAAAGTTCAAAGCAAAGGGAGATGGGACATCAAAAACTTATTTCACATCTTGTGAAAGGGGCATTATTCCACAAACCATGTGCAAATTCACAAGTCAACACCATTGATAGTATTTTCTCTTTAAAACTGCAGTGAACAAAAGACAGTCTCAAAAACGCGGTTTGAAACCGCTGTTGTTTCTGACCAAAAACGACAACGTGCGATGATCCACGAGTGAGGCTACGTTTACACGTGGACGGCTTTTTTCATAAACGGACATTTCACCCCTCTCCGTTTTCAAAAATAACATTGTGCACACCTGTCAGTTTTCAGAAAAGTGTTATGCTGTCTAGAGCATGCCAAACCTGTAGGTGGCAGTGTAAAGAGAAGCTCAAGCAGCCAATCAGAATCCCGAGAATAGTCACATACGGTGACGTCGGCTGCCTAAAACTCTGTTTTTCTCAGTTTACATGCAAACTACGTTTTTCAAAATCTCCACTCTGGCCGGAGTTTTTAGAAATAATTTGTTTCAGAGAAGAATTCTCCATTTGCGTGTAAACGAAGGGCACAAACGAAGGGAAATGTCTCCGTTTTTCAAAATAGCCATGTACGTGTGAAAGGGGCATGAATCTCTGAGCTGGTCTGAGTGGAGGCGGGGCTAATTTGCATATTCATAGGATCACTTACACTAAATGAGGCAAGGGTATACTGTTATATTCAAGCTATTTTAAGGCATGAAGTTTTTTTTCCCCAAGGAATAAACGTTTAAATAAACGAATAAAAAAAGAGTTTTAATGGATAAAAATTGACTAAGGGGGACTTAAACATTTAGGCTAATTGATCTGAACCTGAGACATAATGCCCTTACAATTATTTTAACTCCAAAACTAAGAAACATCTCATATAATTTCAGAACCAACTTTTTCAATTAGCAAAAAAACTCTTAAAACAGTGCCTGTCCCTTTATCACATATAATCCCAAGATAAATACAGTGCCGGTAGGTTTCATGCAACATAAGTTACTGCATGACCTGAAGCGTGTAAGTAACTAACCTAAATGAACCTCATGAATCAGCCTTTGTTCCACATCCTGTAGGTCCCTCCTCACTAGCCACATACCACAGGAAATAATCTTTAATGAGAGAATGAGCGGGAGTGTTCATGTCGTGGCCTCATAAAGGCTGATCCAGGCAGCAAGTTTGGGATTTCCTAACTAGGCATTTCACAATAATCAAATATTATGACATATCCTGCATTCATTTTTTAAAGTTAAATGATAACTCTGATTTCATAAAAAGTTGAGAAAGCACAACGTGGAATGGCAGAATGCCACAGTGCTTGTTCTAACAAATCCTTTTTTTTGTTTTTTTTTTGCTTTGAAATGATTCACCTTGTTGCCAGAATGAATCATATCTAGACAGTGATAGCACAAGGTGTGGAAGTCACAAAGGCCATGTGAGAGTCATTGCACACAGACAGTTAAAGGATGATTAAGTGAAAAAATCTGCTCTTATTGAACCAATTCAAGCTGTATAGCACGTGTCGTCTACCAAAGTGACCCGAAGGACCAAATATAAAATTCTTACCTTTGTGCCAACTGCAATATCGTGAACAACGCTGTAAAAGAAAAGAGAAATGAAAGGAAAAAAATCAGAGCAGGAAAACAGAAACAAAATACATGAAAGGAGAACAGAGGAACCATTCTGACCCCATGCATTGGTCTAAAGTCCCAATGAAACAAAAGGTAAAGAAAAAAATGCTTCATGCACAGGACAGTTTGTCTAATGTGTAATTTTCAGAATATAATCCATTTCTGCAAGCCAAAAGGTGAAATTAAAATCAACCAAAATAAGACATGCGATACATATTTAAGTGGGTCTAATGAGTCTAATATCTAATTTGGTTCATGTTGGTCAGATGTTTTTCCCATTAAAGGAATAAGCAGATTGTGAATAGACTACGTAATTTAGGTCCTTCCCACATATCTCCCTTAGAGCAAGAAATATGAGTGGTATTTTGGGTCAGTCTATGGTTGAAGATTAACCCCCACATCCTGTTTCACATGAACTCATAGTAAACGCAATACCAGAATCTCCCCTTTGGATCAGGTCTTCAAAAAGTCCTCATATCTACAAAGCACAGCTTTAAGGCTTTTATGTTTGAAACAATGAATTGAAAAAGAAACTGTGCCAAACAAATACGGATACATCTTCCCCAAGAGGGAAAAACCTTTATGCAAATGAGAGCTCAAACAAGGGGGCCCTGAGTACTGGGGTCCTTCTTTCACAATACCTGGGGTGTGGTTTTAGTTTCTGTGTATCATCTTACATGGTGCATGTGCAGTGTGTCTGTCTGGTTCATCCAGGTCTATCAGACTCATTTACCATAGAAACCACAATATCTGCCACATTACAGTAGTTACAACCGTAATTGTTACCGCTATGTGGTATTAACAACCACTAGGTTACTATTCAAAAAAACCTTTTTAACCCCAAATTTGCAACATAACAGTCTAAATACAGTTTAAAACTCAGATTGTTGCACTGTTCAAGCTATAAACAAAAATAATAATAAAAAGCAATAGTCATTGATGGTCACCTGCAGAAATGGCAAAGTAACTACTTTTTTTGTGTGTGTGGAATCTATGGCAACTATGGAGCATTTTGTAAGAAAAACACTATAGCATACTGATATTTCTCTAATAAAACTACTAAATAAAAATGCAATCTGTGGGAGGTAAAAAAAAAAACACATTCTGAGCTATAATATTTCAGATAGACTTACTCTAATTCTGCGTAACTTGATCCCATAGGATACAATTCAGTCTCTAGGCGGCTGCACAGGGAAAAATATGTCAATGCCATCACACAAACTAACTAATTAAGTTACTCTTACTCACTTTACTAATCATTTTCTGGTTAGAAAGAATATCACAACTTGCAATGCCTGCTTTCCCCATTAATGCGTTTTAAAGAATGTTATTGTTTACTTTTTACTTCAACTTTTACAACTGCATACGATGCAACAAGTCTTCTCGGTAGAAATATAATTGTTTTTGCAGAAAACAAAACTCAATTAGGCTGCAAAACACGAACAATGATAGTTTATAAAAAATAAAACAAGCAAACCAGGGGGGAAAGCTAAATGTGCCAAACAAAACAGCGAGCATCATGCAGAAGCCTGACGCACGGAAATCTACGGGTTTGTTTCATCGTAACTGGTGATTATAAGAGTGCTCGCTTTGTCCAAACAAATATATAAGGCTACATTACAGTTGATAAACGCACGGCTTTACTAGTGCAATGTTTATCACCAGGCAAGTCCAACTTATTTTCCATTCATAACAACGTAGCATCACTTACCCGTCCATTGCATACAGAGGAACAGCAGCTCTGATCCGCAACTTTGTTGCTTGGCTGAGTTTTCTTAAAGCGCTACAAAATGGCGGAGTCCGTTGAGTGAAGCCTCAGCGATGAGCGTAGTGATTGGCCAACCCTACAAAATAGTGGGGGTATAAGACACGAGGAGGATTGTGATTGGATAAGACGAGTTGAAAGCAAAGGGCGGTTACAGTTGAGGAGGGAGAAATTGCGTGTCGTGCATCCTAGTATTGTTCTGCGTGTTTGAAGAATGGAGTAGTCACTAATGGAATAAGTTTTACTTTGTTAAATAAACGGATTAACCTGTTATTTTGCCAGTGTAATAGTAACTTCACTAGATACAATAGATTAATTATGTCTTTAATGATATAGTTAACAATTATTTTAAAATTACAATACACGTGATCACTCTTGTCCACAGTTTTTAATAAGTCTAAACAGCCAATGGAAGACTAGACACAACAACAGCAGACTGAAAGCTAATATAACCGGTTACATGAATATTTAAGTTTGCAGTGGTAGCAGAAGTCCATTATGTCTGATTAGGGATTTGATTACTGTCTCCACAAAATACTATATATATATATATATATATATATATATATATATATATATATGCTATATCATGTTTAATGTAAATTAAATCAATAAAGATTCCAGCATCACAGATACTGGCCAAAGTAGGACTATGATGAAGGATCTAGTCTCTTTTAGATAAAATACTGTAACTGGCCTTTGATCAGTCACACAGTCTTATTGAACAGAATCTTATTTAGTTGGATTGCTGTCAGTTAGATTTAAGCGCATCAGATATCAAAGGCTCCATGATCTCATTGATGTCACAGAGCCTTTGCAGTGAGTCTTTTGCGACCACCTGGCTGAGGAGTCTTTCCTGTCATTTCCCTCTTTTCACAGACCAACATTAAAACAAGCAAATGAAAATATCTTGTATAACCATCTTGTATTCAAGGAAATGTAAAAGCCCTACACTAAAGTTCATAGAAATATTGGTGATTTCACATGTCTGATCTAAAATAACAGTTTCAATTTGAACCTGCAAAATGGTTTACAAGCTTTAAATGTCTTGTCCAGAAGGACTATGGGACAAGGAGAGCTTTGGCATCAAGTATCATCATCAATAATTACCTGTTTGTCACACTCAGGAAATTACTTTTCCCCCTGTGCCGTAGGAGACGCACCTGCTTAAAGCTAAATAATAGATGGGGGGTGGGGGCTGCAACAGAAACTGAGACTTATTGTCTCCAAGGTAGCTAAATGAACCATCACATGATCTGGCCAGGTAAAAAATAGGCCAGACCAGAGGCCTAGCAATCAGTAAGCCTTTACATTACAGTGGTGTACAAGATAAGCTTTATAAAGGTATTTATATTTATAGAAACATTTATTTATAATTACGTGTTTATGAAAAAGTTAAAGGGATAGTTCACCCAAAAATGAAAATTCAGTTGATGGGCCACATTTACTTCCATAGTATTTAGTTTTTGTCCATACTATGGAAGTCAATGGGGCCCATCAACTTTTTGGTAAGCCATATTCTTCAAAATATCTTCTTTTGTGTTCAGCAGAAGAAATACATTCATACAGGTTTGAACAACTTGAGTCATTTTTGGGTGAACTATCGCTTTAAGTGTTACATGTTTATATCAGAGTGGTACACAGGAAAAGTTTTATACATTTATTTATATTTACATTACAATGGTGTCAAGGACACACATTAAAGCTATTTACATTTACATTGATCTATATTAATGCAGTGTTTCTGTAAACATAACTTTATAAAGCTTTTCCTGTAAACTGGAATACATGCAAATATAAATAACTTTGATTCCATGTTTCTGTACTTGCGTTATTTATATTAACATGTTTCCATTTCAGGTGTACAGGAAACACATTATAAAGTTATTTATAGGTTTACAGAAACATTGCATAAAATTTATATACCGGTATACATTGTGTTTACATTTATTCAGTTGTTTCAATAAACAATAATAACTTTATACAGCTTTCCTGTACACCACTATAAAAGTGTAAATAACTTTGTTTCTGTATTTAAGTTATTTTTACGTTTACATTACAGTGATGTACAGGAAAGGCTTAACAAAGTTATTCACACATTTACAGAAACAATGTAAATTAATTTAAATTAACACAATTAATTAATAATTTTGTTTGCATGCCACTGTAAAGTTGTTTATGTTTACAGAAACATTAGAAACACTGTATCAGAGTTTTTAATATTGACATGTTTAAACTTTACATTTATCTAGTTACATTAATCCTTTGATCTAATCCCCAACACAGAGTTTTGTCTAGTCTTTAATCCTTTGCCCATGCTTGTAACAAAGGGCCATTCTGGTAGTTTGTAAGGAGACAAGCAACAGTGTATAGCTGGTTGATGGTCCTGATGTTGGAGAGACGGATGACTGTATCAAACAGCTGGTGTTGCCTCGCTCTGCAGATGAGGAGCTCAAGGTAGGCCCTCAGCTGAGCAATAGATTGAGTCTCTTTAGCTGGAAACTCTTCCTGCTTGAACAGGTAAGCAGGTCTGTAGACTTTGCATGGGCCACAGTCATCTACAAAAAAACCTTTGTCGACCATAATGGCCATTCCAGGTTTCAGGAGCGACTCAATCCCAGACTGCTTCAGAAGTTCATTGTCACTGACAGATCCTGCACACAAGGACGACACAAAAGTGACTGCGCCATGCGGTGCTATGCCAATCAACCCCTTGAAGGAGCATTGGGACTCTTCACCTTGAAGCCGGAGAGAGGACGGTGTTCGGCAACGCAGCTCTGCGCAGTCAATCACTACTTGTGTGTCTGGGTAGTCTTTGAATTCCTTTGGCATTTGAGCCTTGACCGCCTCCTCAGACATCCAGATGCACACAGATCCAAGAATGGTGTAGAGAAAATTGGCCCATTTTGTAATTATTTGACTCGCGGTGGACCGATGGATGTTGAATCTGTGGCCCAGATCCCTCTTTGTTAGCCCAATCGAGAGATGGACCATGAAGAGAAAAAACTCATCTACGGGCTGCAGGGACTGATACTGTTAAAAGAACAAAATTGGAGAAGTGTATGTTTATATAGAGAAAGTAACATTAGAAACAATAAAAAAAAATCTATTTCCACTTTCTATTCTCACATGTATTTAATATATAGCATAATAAATGATAGATTATAAATGATACTTATAAATTGCATAAAGTAATTATTTACAGATGCACTGTCGGATGCTCCATCTTCACTCTTTGTTGTTGCTCTGGTCAAACGAAGCATGTTGAGGGATGCAGGCTCTATCAGACTCCAGAACGCCATCAAGTGGTTGTAAGTCGCAAACCTACACGAGATGTGGGACATGTTTGAGATAATACAGCCTACACCAACAAATGTAATGCTCAACCTAGAGTTGTAGCTTACTTTTTGTTAAGAGCAAAATATAAGGCTTTATGAACTATACATCCTTGTGAAAAATCAATTTAAATCAATTTTAGGTAAATTACTCCAAAAAAGTAATTAATTTCAGCTACTAGCCTATGTCTTAAAAAGTGTGACCAATAAAATGGTACAGTTAAAAAATACAGAAGTAGACATGAAACTACTCTTTTAAAGTTTTGAAATATATAATATAAAAATGCAAATAAACTATTCTTGAACTGACCAAAGTATTTAAAGGGAGAAGCTTACATTAAAAACATACATTTTAATATTAGGCTTTAAATTGTGATGTTACAAAATATAATTGTTTTATATAGAATTATTATATAGTCTATAAAGCATTTAATGCATCAAAACTGTAAATTACAGAAAAATTAAGGGCAATCCCTTACTTTACTTTTATTAAGGGATAAGTAATTAAATTAGTGATTAAGTTATACAAACACTGTATGTCATTAAAGTGTACTCTTTAAGAAAAGTGGCATCATTTTGTATCATTATGCAAACGGTTTTTTGTAAACTGTAAGTGCAAGTGCAGCAAGCGAACTTCTTTTATGTATTATTAAAAACCAAAAGAGTAGTTTTAGTTTCAGACGACCAATGTGTAGGCTATGTTATACTCATACTGTTTACGGTTTAGAGCTTACCTAGTGTAAAACCTTATGTCATCGTCAGATGCAGCAAATCGCCCTAAACAAAATCTCTGAAGGACAGTCAACTCTTCCAGCTGTCTCCTCAGGCTCTCCACCTGCTTTCGGAGAACTTCGTTCTGATCCACAGCCAGATTAACCTGGACTGGAGATGAGCAATAATCATGATCCTGATGCGGTAAGTCCGTAGACACGCGAAAAACTTTCCTCTTCTTCCGTAAATCTGTGCGCTTTGGAGTGGAATCGTTCCTCGGGAACACCGTGGGCACAGCGCCCTTCTTCAGCAGCCGGCGTGCTATAGGACTCGACGGCTCAATCAAATCATCACTCTTGAAGTGACGACTGCAGACTCTTGTATTCGGAGTCGGGGTCAAATCCTCACGCCCGAGATTGAGAAGCCACTTTTTCCGTATTTCGTCGTCCAAAGGGAAACTATGGAAACTTATCACAGAATTAAACCTTGAGGACATTTTACAGAACGGGACACAACAATATCGAGATGATCCGCCACCTTCACGCTGAAGGTATTTAAAGCTTTTTGAGCTCATTAGTAAAATTAGGCTATATATTTTAAAACAACATATATTAAAAGTGCATGTTAATAATATTATAATGATATATCAATCTGTTTGTGATCGATAGTTAACTGAAATATGTCAGAGTTTACTACTAGCCTACTACCACCACAGTTTGTTATCAGCAGCCAGTGAGTGAGTGACTATACCGGAAGCTCGAGTAGACACTGAAAGTTTAGCGGAAATACGTAGGCAGTAGGCAAATGGCAAGCCGATTTAACATTTAAACCATTTAATCCCACATTTTTCCCAGAGATATGCATTTTTATGCTATTTGTAAGGAAATTAAACAATCATGTCAATTAATAATAATAATTGAAAAATGGGTTTTATGTCTGGTCACGTGACAGGGAGTCGAGGTCTATGGTGTTAATGCATTTACAAATTGACAAACCTCCAGCAATTAGTTTTAAAGACTGGTTTAAATAGTTTAAATTAGTGTTTTATTACATTAACAAAGAAATATTATCCCCTTTCACACAAAAACCCCGGTAATTAGGCTACCAGAATTACTTTTCTGGTAAATACACAAATATGCTGTTCACACGGCATTCTGGCTTTTTACCGGTAAGACACCATTCACACTTTAGCACCAAAAATACCGGGTAAATTCTGTGATCTTACGTTGTAAGAACTTTATGATTGGCCCAAAGCAGACTTCTTACGTCAACGCCATCTGACTTAGTATGTGATCATGTGATCATTCTGCGTTCACACAGAGCACATTACTGGTAATTTACAGGTAATGTTACAACTTACCTTACTGGTAAATTGCCATATGGCATGTTTGTTAAAACATTTACAGTAGGAAGTGACATAAGCAATAGGAGCAGATGACTCACAAGAAAATAACTATCAGAAAAGTATTAACTTTCTATTCTGTTTCAACAGATGAGAATATTCTCATTTCCTTTGTTAAAGAAAAAACGCTCTATGACTCCTCTGTCTGTCATTACAGTCAATCCGGTTTAACAGCTTGGCGAACCAACAATGGGTGACTATAACCCAGCAGACTGTGATGAGGTGCATCATTCTTTCTTTTGAAGGGGTTGGGAAGTTAGTGTTTTTGATTAAAGATTACAAGGGCTCATGAATAAAAAAAAAAAAGAATTATGTGCATGGATAAATTATAATAAACACTGACAGCTATAAAACAATATTTTTGATTTGAATCATCTCACAGTAGGATTACAGAGATATATCTAATTATTATTCTGACCTCTGATATTACTCATCAAAATACAATTGAAACTAAAATATCCATGAATAAAATCAAACCAAAGTTTTCTATACTAATTCTGCTTGCCATAGTAAGTCGTGCATAGACGATTGGGTGACACCTTGTGGCAGCTGTTGGACATTACAAAATAAAACACACCTGAACCAAAACATAAATTGAATTTGGAGAAAAAAACTTTATTAGTGAACTGCAGAACCCCATACTCATGCTGTTAAAATATAGCCAACTTGGGAAAAGCATGACTAAGCAGCCAACCAAAGAGCAACAGGCTCTTTAAATGAGGTTTATTGAGAACAACCCATACAGGAAGCACAGACTATTTATTGTAACAATATACACCATCTGTAATGCTGTTCTCTAACAATAGAATAATTTAATTAACAATATATATATCCAATAGAAATATATGGAGGGTTATATAGAAAGTGTTGGTTCACCCTAAAATGAAAATGAATAATTTTCTCATCCTGGTTATGTTCTAATACCGAATGCCCTTCTTTCTTTTTCAGACCACAAAAGGCTTGTGCTCGTCCATATAATGACAGTGAATAGTGACCAGGTAAAGAAGTTATAGTGTTCACATCTGGCAAGCTGTCATTCTGACAGCTGAGTTCCGGTCCGGAGATATTCAACTCACAGCATAATTAAAGCACACAGATCATTTTTGGGGGGATTTCTAGGTATAGCATTTTTGTCGGGTTTTTATTCATCTTCATTTCAAATAACTTTTGTGCTTTTTCTGGGCGAGTCAGATTGAACTGTGGAACTAATAGAGTCTCATGAACACGCACGTCACATATAGCATTTTTTTTTTTTCAAACCCTCGTATACCCCAAAACACGTTGGATATACAACATGTGTTGCATGGTATTATTCTCTGATACTTTTGCATCTTTTATTAAAGGTTGACTGCCATATGGACGAGCACGAGTGGGATTTTTTAAAATTTCTCCTTTTGTGGTCTTAAAAAGAAAGAACAGCATACAGTATAAGAACAACACCACGGTGAGTAAATGTTAACTGAAAGGAATTGTTCACTTAAAAATATGATAAAATTATATTTCAATGCTTTTGTGTTTGCATTCCATCAGACACTCGTGTTGTCTTTCAAAAGTGTAACATTCCCCAAGAAACGTTGCATTTGTTCACCTTTGCGTTCTCTCACCAAAGTTTTGCATCCGCATGAAACTTTGCATTCACTTGCAAAAGCACTGAAATAGAAATGTTCTTCACATGCCTTAAAGGGATAGTTCAACCTAAAATGTAAAAAAAAAAAAATTGAAGGAATATTTCACTTAAAAATTTTAATTCTGTCATCATTTACTAAATTACTCACACTCAAGTTGTTTCAAACCTGTATGAATTTCTTTCTTCTGCTGAACACAAAGGAATATATTTTGAAGAATGTCAGTAACCAAACAGTTAACTGGTCCCATTGACTTCCATTGTATTTTTTTCCTACTATGGAAGTTAATTAGGCCTTTGGTTACTGACATTCTTCAAAATATATTCCTTTGTGTTCAGCAGAAGAAAGAAATTCATACAGGTTTGAAACAACTTGAGGGTGAGTATATGATGACAGAATTTAAATTTTTAAGTGAACTATTCCTTCAATTTTGTGTACATTTTAGAACACAAAATTTATGTGAATGAATGCAAAGTGTCTGATGGAATGCAAACGCAAAAGCATTGAAATATAATTTTATCATATATTTTCAATCACCATATCTCATTAGGGGCTCAAAAAGAATTACAACAGACACATTTTCATGTTCTCATGTTCCATGTTCTCTGCCACTTAGATAACTGAAAAACAAAACAAGTAGCTGTTACTACGCATATTCTGAGAAGAAACCACCCAAAAACGTTTTGCTGTTGTTTTTTTTAACGGTAGATTTACTTACATGATCGGGACGGCACTAATGTAACTAATGCCACATGAGAGGAGGAAGCAGAAGCCACTGAACCAGCCGAGAGTTAGTGGGTAAATGGAGGTGAAAAAGACATTAGACAAGAGGTCGGTCACAGCCAGAACCAGCTGGAGCAGCCCAAAGACTCGCCCTGCCAAGAGAAACAGCAGAGGTCTCTCATGAAGTGTCAAATAACATGCATCATGACCTCAAATATATGACTTGTACTTAGATGAAGCACATTCTAAGCAACTTCCATAATGGCCTGCTATAATATTTTCTTCTCTGTTTTTAGTTTTTGTTTCTGTGCAGTTGTGACTTTACCATATTGCTGAGGAGGCAGATTCTTGGACAGCATTGCTCGCAGTGTTGGCATGGGAACGCAGGCGAACATCATGATTCCTCTAGCTGTATAAAACAACACATCTCAATGCAGAAACACAACGATGATTTTTTATATTGCACAGTATATCAGTCATGTTGGACTAATGACACCTAGCATAGATGCAGCGTCACGGACATGTAAATCTTTTGCCCTCTTGCAAAATTCGCAATTGCGTAGATTCCTATTGAAATTACTAGATTTCGCCTGAAAAAATTCGCTAAACTGATCTTTAAACTCCTAACTCATTGTCCACAGCACTATTCAAAGGTCCCATTTTTTTTCTGTTGTTTGCTGGATTGTCCAATTTCTACCTGATAACATATTTTAGAGCTTGGCATAACTTTTTTTATATTACTCAGTATAAACATGCTCATGGAGTTATAAGATTTTATTAATTTACATGACAATTTATGATTATATTTTGAAGAATATGTGTTACCAAACACTTGATGAACCTCATTGACTTCCATAATATTTTTTTCCCCCTCCATACTATGGAAGGCAATGGGGCCCATCAACTGTTTGGTTACCGAGATTCTTCAAAATATCTTCTTTTGTGAAAGAAATTCATAAAGGTTTGGAACAACTTAAGAGTGATTAAATGATTTTCATTTGAAATTTTTATTTTTGGGTGAACTACCCCTTTAATACCAACTTACCCAGGAAGTAGACCCAGCTTTCTAATGCAAATGTCATGATCGCCATCCCTGTGCAGTTGGACACAATACCCAGAAGAGTGAGGGCTGTGTCCCCCAACACATTGAACAGAATCACAACCCCTATGAAGCTACTGAGGTACATGGCACTGGTGGCGGCCCTGCCATATCCTGCCCACACCGAATCCCAGCTCAGAGGGGGCTTCAGTACATACAGCTGGAGCACATTTTCTGCCCCGATCACGCCTAACATGAACAGCACCATGGCCGTCATCAGCATCCCTATGGAGACTCGATCCATCGTGTTCCCACTTTCGGATTCAGTCAGCAACGGCTCTCCCTCGGATTGAGAACATCTCAAGTCAGAGAAGGCAAACACCGTGTACAGTAGTGCCACAACGCTGACAAGAATTGCTGTTAGGAGGAGAATTGACGGTCCCATCTGGTACAGATATCCAGACAGGAGACCTCCCACAACCCCTGCGACCCCAAAACAGAAGTCCACGATGTTGAGTTTAAGAGTGCGTTTGCACTGCTTCGAACTCAGAGACGCCAGGGCAGCCACCCCGGCCCAGAACATTGGCCCGCCTCCACTCAAACCATGGAGCAAAGAGCCCAAGTACAGAAACTCCAGAGGAACATCACTGTACATGAAGATGACAAGCATAAACATGCCCAAAACTGAACCCATTTGAGAGGCCACCAGGAAGACTTTAGGTCCATGACGGTCTGCCATGCGGCTCAGTGGTATAATGGACAACATGGCCGCCACTGAGGATAACACACTCTGAATAAGAAGAAAGCGCGAGGATAACGCCTGTGCTTGATCACTGTCTCCTCGTGTTGCCCTCAGCGACTGGTTGTACACAGTCTGCGTGAGGGCCATCTCAAAGAAGGACGTCCCCAGTCTATTGATGACAACCACTGGCTCCACTAAAGTCAGAATGGCCCCCATTTGATTGGCAGACCTTTAAGACAAAAGATAAGCCTTATATTTATTAGTGCTGTCAATCTATTTAAAAACAAAAAATTAACTAATAACGACAAATTTTCTAATTAATCATGAATAATCAAGTTTTTTTTGTCTCAAAATTCTACAAATTAAATGAGCAATCATAGCAATTCAACATTACATTATAATTGAAAGCCATCATTTTTAACATTAGATAGGCTTTAAAAATATAACAACTTTTAATTTAATTTAACTTAATCTTCACATAAAACCATTATAATGTCACATTTAGTTATTGCTTTTGGTGTTTTTGACCCATGTAACCTTAATTAACCTTAATAAATATGTTATGACATCAACATTTTATATATATTTACATTACATTTTACATTTATGCATTTGGCAGACGCTTTTATCCAAAGCGGCATTTCAAGGGACACATTTACATTCTTATCAGTTCTTTTACCAGTGAAAATTCTCGGTTCCAATTTTTAGGCACAAACTACTATAAAGTATTTTTTTTTTAAAGACAAGAAAACAGTAATAAAATATGAATGCATAAACAAATTACAAGCAATAGCACAAACTAGTGGAGTAAAGTTTGTGAACAAACGTTGATGTTTGAAAAGCTTGAAGCAGTTTAAGTTGCTAGGGTGTTCTGAATGATTGCTAGGTAGTTGCTAGGGTGTTCTGGATGGTTGCTAAGTGCCTGCACTCAGAGAAGTAACACGTACCATGTGACGGCGATACTAAGTGCAAGCGCTTATATTTTTGTTATTGGTTCAGCCTTGTCATGTACTCCGGTCAGTGTTTTTTTTATGACTTCTCTGTAAGCGTCTCATTTTACTAGAACTTTCACTAACATTGTGTGTGTGTGTGTCTGTGTGTATGTATACCAAATATTCTCAAGTCAAATATTTACAGTTTTTTTTAGCAAGTAAAAAGGCCACTTTTAGTAACTGTAAAATGTAAAAAATAAACTTCCAGTTAAAGACACCTTGAGAAATATTCACTGTACTAAAAAAATGTGACAGCTAGCCCCAGTCTTTCCATATTATTGACATTAATGTTGCATGGAAATAAATAGAAAGAGAACAACAGTACAAGCTGATGTAGGCCTATGTTGTCTTCAAATTAAGATCGATCATCTTCTAAATCAAAATTATAAATGCTGCATAAAATATGTCATCTGATTATACACACAATAGCAGAGGTTATGCAATTACACTCATGCATTTAAATGCTGGTACAGGCTAATATGAAAATTGATGTTAATATACAGAAAAAAATCGAATGATATACTCACAGGATTTTATCCACTGGAAATGGATTTTAATTGATGTGAAAGCGTGGAAAGCCCCGCTTGGCATTGAACAGTTTAAATCAGGATAGAAGCTGTGTGATTGAAGTGAAAGTGATTTTAAAAGGAAACTTGTTGCTGCTTGTAAATGCATCTACTGTACCATGAGATTCCCTCAATTTCACCTCGGAGAGCATAAAAAAAGTGTGATATCAATACACAGGGGTTCGTTCAGAGGTGGTTTTGAGTCTTGTCTAGCATCTGTGGCTTTATTTAATCTGTTCTGCTGTTGTGCAGACATATTTATGACACTGACACTGAATTACCAAACAATTAAGGAAATTACTTTGCAAGCATTTAGAAAAATCATGTTAATAGAGTTTATTCACTAGGGGGCGCTGTAGTGCCATAGTCATACATGTGCTCGCATTTAAAGAAACAACAACAACAACAACAGAACACCACATTTAACTTGAATGAATTTAACAGAAATATTGCACAGAGGTATTCAGGTGGACTGGAGCCTGAGACCATGTGAAGAAAAGATTATTCTGCAGGTGTATCAGATTTTGACAGTGCTTAATTGATGAAAATATTGGTGGAACTTGTTAACATAGTAGTCAACAAACTAGTCGAGACACTCAGTTGTTTTGCACTTACTCTTTGCTGATTATAAATGTATCATTTTGATTTTTTTTTATCTAACTTTTTTTTTTTTTCACAATTTGTGTTTTCCAACCTTCCTGTCTTATGTGTCCCAACAAATTAAGGCTCAAGTACACCTTCATAAACACCAAACATTCAGCTTAGCTCATATAAAGTCAGTCATTATTTATGTTGAAAAAAAGAAATAATAAAAAAATAATACTGTGATTGTAAAACCGACTCAGCAAATGTTAAAGCCCGGTTTTCTTTCCTTTTCCATTATGTTTGATTTCCAATTAGTTTAATTTTTGTTCTCTCTTTTGCTTAAAATCTTTTGCAGTACCACTGGTTGGGAATCACTCTCCAGGCCCTTGAATCTTGTAGCAAATCTTATATTCTACAAAAATGTAATAAATATTTTTTGACTAAATGAAACATCTCTACTAAAATCAAGCATTTTATTATATATTTGTAATATTAGTGTATTATCATTATTGTTATTATTAGGGTAACAACACAGAATACATCGATTAAGTTAATTTTCATATACAAGACTATTATTGAAACAAAACTCTTCTGAGTGATGATGACATAACTTACAATTACAATGTATAATCTTTAAGTAGATTGTAATTTTTTTTCTTTAAAAAAAAGACAATTCTCATATCACATTTACAATACTGCAAAAATCTCCAGAGCAACATTTTGAATCTTCAAAATTCAATACAAAAGGAATATTCTATTCATATTTTACATTTTTCAATAAAAAGCAATATTCAACATTATTTCAAAACGGAAACCACTTTGTTAGATCAACAGGCTTGTGTGAGTTCATATCCAGGTCCAGATTTCTTAGGCCCTCCTCTTTACGTAGGAACCTGGCTCTACTTTTCTTAATTTGTTTTATTCCTCATATAAAAATCAAGCTGACCTGTCAATTTAAGCACTGATGAAGGTCATTGAATAATCTGCACTACAGTTTGATGTTTTATTTACATTTTTTATATATTTTTTTATTTTTATATAAGAATAAAGGATGAGAGTTAAATGTTACTGTTAATGTACTGGGCGGAGAAAGAGATAAAGAAAGTTTTCATTATTGAATTTGCTAGAGCTTCTCTGCAGAAGCGAATGCATGCAATTCACCGCAAGCAGGCAACATGCTCTTCACACCTACACTATTTACACCATGCCAGTTGATTCTAAACAGCCAGCAAAGCTGTGAATGAGATTCCCATCCTTGTTTCACATCCATTGACTTTATATGGTGAGGTGGCGCAAGTATAGTGTGTCTGTAAGAGCAATATGGTATAAAAACTAGTCCATTAAGTCATCCTTGTCTGAAGATGATTCCAGGTGTGCATCCTGTTATGTCGATGATGATTCATTAGCTCTCCTGGTTGGCGTACATGCCCGCCTCCCACTGCAGGGCCCGTTGGTTTTTATGCCTTGTTACACGGGTGGCCTCTACGACCTGCGGAGAAACCACTGTTACATAACATCATCAAACTGAATCTTTATCAGAAGGCACTTGACATAGAAAACGTCCTCTCACCTCATTGTTCACGGCATCAACAGGTTGGATCCCAGCGTACTGAGAGAAAGAAAAAATTATAAAGAGAAACATTTTAAACATCTCTAAATACATTGTTAAAACTGTATCTATTGTATATATGTATTTTACAAAAAATATTATATTATTCATTATTCAAAGATATATACTTTTTTTCTTCCTTGAATTTGGGATTTGGAATGACATAGGGATAGTTCACCCAAAAATGAAAATTGGCCCATGATTTACTCACCCTCAAGCCATCCTAGGTGTATATGACATTCTTTTTTCAGACGAATACAATCGGAGTTATATAAAAAAAATGGCATTTTAAATGGCAGTGAATGGCCATTTAAGTTTTGAAGTCCATCAAAGTGCATCCATCCATGATAAAAGTGCTCCACGCAGCTCTGGGGGGTTAATAAAGGCCTTCTGAAGTGAAGCAATACGTTTGTGTAAGGAAAATATCCATATTTAAAATGTTATAGACTTAAATAACTAGCTTCCGGCAGATGGCCGTACGCATCGATTTACGGCGAAAGAGTGACCATTGGCCTTGATGCACAGCGTAATGACGAATGCGGAAGCGCAGAGGATAGAGCAAACCAAAACACCAGTCAAAAATTAGAAGTCTGAAACAACAATTTTTAAAGAGAAATGGAGGAGCCTGAGTTTGTTGCCCTGCCCTGTTTGTTTGAACAGCAAGAGGCGTCAAAGCTACTTCGACATCCTACGTCATACATCGTCAAGTGTTACTCTTTTGGTGTAAGTCGACTTGCGTTGGCCGTCTACCGGAAGCTAGTTATTTTAGTTGATGAAGGTTTAAATATGGGTATTTTTCTTACACGAACACATCGCTTCAGTTCAGAGGGCCTTTATTAACCCCCCAGAGCCATGTGGAGCACTTTTATCATGGATGGATGCACATTGATGGACTTTATAAAGCTTGGAAGAGCCAGGACATTTTTTAATATAACTCCGATTGTATTCGTCTGAAAGAAGAATGTCATATACATCTAGGTTGACTTGAGGGTGAGTAAATCATGGGCTAATTTTCATTTTTGGGTGAACTATCCCTTTAAGGTGATTAAATGATGACACAATTACATTTTTTGGGGTGAACTATCCCTTTAAGGGCTATTTACTTGGTAGCTTTGTGATATCAAACTGTTTCCTGAAAGAAACATGGTAAATGTGAAATTCAGCAGACTGAGTTGACTCACTGCACTTTCTTCCAGCTTCAGTTTGACACGTCTGTCCTCAAAGTCCTTTAGCAGTGTCTCAGTCAGACCTTTCTGGGAGACAGGTGATGACACATCAGCAAGTGTGCTCAAGGGCTTGATGGGGGTTACTCGGGAAACAGTTGGGGACATAGGTTTTGGACTTCCCCATGGCTGGGGTGTCATAACTGACATAGAGGGCAGTCTGGAATTGAGTCGTTGTGATGACAACTGTAGACTTTTATCTGGAGAGATAAAGAAAAACAAGAGATTATGATTATGATTCATTCACCTACCTACATAAACAAGTAATTAGTTTCCCCATTCCTTTTCTCTGGATTACAGTTAAAAATGTTTGAATACTGTTTCATGTTTTCCACTGAGCATTTTTGAAACAAATACATCTGAACATACTATATATCTGTTGAAATGTAGTCTTAATTTCATTGTGGATACAGATTCTGTACTGATAAGTGTACTGTAACCTCGCCCTGACATGAATCCATGGTTCATATGTCGAGGGCCAAGCACCAGCACAAATTATATCAGAAACCAAGACATAGCAGGTATGCATTGGATTGTCTGAAAAACTGTAACTTTAACTTGAAATGTGCATTTACATCCATAAAGTAAATGATTAATCATTCTTCAGTGAAGCAGAATGCTATGTCATGTCCAAAGTTCAGAAACTAAGTTGGCAATTCTTTTTAATTCCTTGGTACTGCTGACATCCATAAACATTTAACACTTAAGTTAATCAGTTAGCTATAAACAAGAAAGTTATGAAATGCATTTGCCCCAAACATTGTACAGAATAATAAGACAACAGACAAGTGCCTATATGCACTCCCCGTTTGCCCATTTGCTATGTTTATATTTGCCATTTATTGAGTGCAGATAGACTGAACAGTTTTACCTGCCATGGATAAACGAGAGACAGAGGAAGTGTCCAGACTCCAGGAATAAGGGAAACTATAATCAGTCTTCTTTTCTGGAAGTACAGAATCCACTTCTGCTATGTCCCCATGTGGAGTTTGTGGTGAGAATACAGTTTCCTCACTACTATATAATGGAGACCTGGGTTCAGAGGAAGTAGGCACTGAAGTCATGGCTGCTGAGGGGAGTACTGAGAAAGACTCTCTCAGATATTGGAGCTCTTGTTCACGCCTGAGGTCCTCTTCAATTTCCTGGCGGATACTGTTTGGGGCATTCTGCATTTTGGGGCTCCAGTTAGTGTGCTCAATGTGAGATCTCCTTGTAGGAGTGTACCAACTATTTTTTGTGGGATCTAGTTGGGACGGAATATTTGGAGAGTATAATCTGTTCTTTCCTAACATGCTGTTGTCCTTTTCTGTAGTCCAGGGTGGCTCTTTTTTTGTTCCGAGGTCATTGGTTTGGCTGTCAACACCATTTTCTTTATATACCCTTACTTTAGAATGGGTGTCTTCCTCAGAATATGCACTCATTTGGGCTTGGTTTCCAAAATTGCTACTGTCAGTGTTTCTTTGAACCATAGATTCATTAGGATGTCGATGAGGACAGCAAGGCGAAAGAACCTCCTTTGAATCCGAGATGTCACCTTCATCTACTAGTACAGGTTGCTCTGTAATCCACATGTCATTTTCAGAGACTGCTATTTGCTCTACATCATTTGGGGGACTTTCTCTTAAACTTGTCCTCATAGATGTGATTACAATTTTATCGGGTTGAGAATCAAATGACTTCTTGTCCTGCACTCGGTTCTCTCGAATATGGTGACTTGAAACACTTTTTGGGTTATGTCGCTGTTTCTCAAGATCAAGCTCTCTCTGAATGAGGAAACTCACTCTGTTTGTTTCTTTGACTTTTGTAGCTTTCACCTGTGAAGATGACAGGGTCAGAATTGGCTTTGTCCTAATCTCCACCATCTCCGAATTGTCTGAGTGCAAGATACCCCTTGATCGCCTTAGACTCTCTTCACGTTGTTGTGAAATTCTGATTTCCCTTTGAATGGGAGTCTCGTCTGCACTAAGTATTGTCAAGCTACTTCCCATCTCTGAAATGGAAGGTTCGTTTGAAATGCTCCCATTACTGGTGTAGCCTACACTTCGGTCACCAAGACCAAAGTCAACATCATCTATGACACCACTCGGAACACCATCTTCTGGATCCTCAGTCACAGTTACAGTCTTTACTTCTGGCTCTTGTTGTGTTGCTATTGGGACCTGCTTCTCATCTAGGCTGTACTCTTTGCTTACTTGTTTTGTAGTGAAGATGTTGGCTGTTGAGGATAGAAATTGTCCTCGCAATTTGGGGGAGTAAGGGAGCTGCTGAGGACTCTGTAGGAAGGGGTTCTGTTTTGATCTTTCCATCATTAAAAACTGCGTTCGTGCTGCATTGAAATCAATTTGCTCATTGTCTATGGTGCCAGGCTCAACCCTGGCCTGTTCAGTCTTTATACTCACTGGTTTATAGCGTACACTAAACCCATCCAGGAGCCTTTGTGGCATGTT
The DNA here is from genome assembly GCF_949152265.1 of Phoxinus phoxinus. Taxonomy (NCBI): domain Eukaryota; kingdom Metazoa; phylum Chordata; class Actinopteri; order Cypriniformes; family Leuciscidae; genus Phoxinus; species Phoxinus phoxinus. Next base: position 11,323,610 of record NC_136897.1, read on the forward strand.
ACTGAGGTCCAGATTTTCCAAGGCACTCCACTGTTCTTTAAGGGCAGGGCTATTCTTGGGTGCCTGATTCCGGATTATGTCAATTCGGTCTTGATTTTCCTCCTCTTCATTCACTGTGGAGGCATCCTTAACTCTGTAAAGGTCATCTCCGTTACTTTCTTCGAATAGCCTTCCAGGTCTCTTTTCCTCTGTGTACGTCTGCAGCTTAAAAGTGCTCTTCTCCTTCAAGGTATTCAGATTGGCCTGTCTTTTTGGAGAAATCATGTAGACTTCATTCATCTCTGCTTCTGGGCTTGCTGGGTCATCTACGAAGGAATAGAACCCAACATGTGAGCCTGTACTGCTGGCAGTTCCAGGGCTGCTGGGGTTGCTTGGAGTACTGGCCATCAAGTCCTCACTGTCACTTCCATCCTCAGACACAGACACTTGTCGAGCCTGGACCATGATGTCTGGGGTGCTTTTACCACTGCCAGATGACCCCTTCACAGTGGGCTGCATGCCTGTTTCTGTTATGCTTTCCAAACTGAACCTGAAAGAGTCACCGTCCTGACTGCTACTCCATGTGTTCTCTAGCGACTGTGGTTGACCAGTAGGGCTCAATATGGAGCGCAAATCCGACTGCTCTAGCTTAGGGTAGAAGGGCTTTATTACCCAACGCTTTGGGTTGCTGGTCATGGGGACTGGTGGATGGTTTGGGGCAGGCCTGGGAAGTAGAGGTCTCAGAGAAGGACGGGAATGGATCACAGCCTGCTCCTCTACTGAGGGCTGTGTGCATGAATCATATGGGTTAACTGTCACAGTTGATGCCTGTCTCTGGGTAACAACAAAAAAACGAAAGAAAACATCAGATGTTTGGCACATATTGTGTGTAGTGTGTAAGTAAAAGTGACAAAGTATCTCCAGATATGTAACATACAAGGTTTAAGATGTCTGAGATTAAAGGGTTTAGCCAATTGTGTATAATGAGTGAAAAACATTTACAATGTACATTTAGAACTTTTATGACACATTTTACACTCATAACATATTACACAAAATGTCATTATAATTTAAAACGGTTAGAAATGTAATACATAGAGGGAGATAATACACTTTCAATTTCAATACTCTTGCCCCTTGTGAAAATACACCATAGTTCTTGCAGAGTAACCATGCTTTAACTGTGGTATTTTGTTACATTTTGTTTAATTTCTTTATGTTGATGGTTAACTCCAAGCTTGCACAGTTTTTTTATTTTTATTTTTTTTATTTTAGTGGAAACTATGGTCAACTTTGATAGTTTTAAAAACTAGAACTACAACTGACATCATTGTTATACAATACATTTCCATGATTGTTTTGAACGAAGATTTCCTCAATTTACAAAAAAATATTTCCTTATAGTAAAATCATGGTAAATTGATAGTTTCATCAACTCTGAAAAACAATCAAAAAGCTGAAAAACAATGTTTCTGTTTGACTTTTTTTACAGTATTCATAACCCATCTCCTACTTTGTATTAAGACATCTGTCTGCATCTCTGTAGTAAAAATGTACATATTAAATTATAAAAATGCAGTCAATAGGTTATTTAAAAGCTGACTTTTAATAATTAAACTAAATTTGTACATTTTTAATAAACCTCTAAAGAAGAGATAGAGAAAAAAACTAAATGTTTCTAATAATTTCTGATGATTTAATCTAATTTAGGTCTAATAACTTGACAATGACAAAAGTATTTGAAAATGTAAATACATCTTCAGATGGTGATATAGGTTTAAAAAGCTGTCACTCACCTCAAGTTATTGAAGAGATTTGTAATATTCTATTTTATATAAAATAATTTATTATTGTAGGAAAAACATTTTCAGTTACTGCATCAAAACAATAGATAAGACTGTCTACTCTGAACAAGCTTACGTAGTTGTAAGGGAGTTTTGCTTACTGCCAGTGCCCATGTGTGACATTGTGAACTGTGAACCGCTGATAAACTGATTTCCTGGAAACCGCCGCTCTGCCTATGCTGATTGGCCCAGACTGTTTGAGGGGTGTCCCAAAATGTGTAGAAAATGTACTGTAGCTTTACAGTGTGTTGACCAAAGCATATAATTGTGTAAGTCATGTTACAGGGAGTCTTTACCTATTATTATTATTGTATGTACCCACTAGATTACAGCTTCATTTCCAGATCCAAATACAATTTCATGACGGTGACCCATATTTTAACAACCACTGATAACAGAACAGCCATGTTTCGATAGATGCTCAGTGGAATGTGGAATGGACTCAACATAAAAAGCACAAGGTGCACAAGCTGCTCTTTTATATTCTTTCAGACAGATGCAGTCGAAGTACTCTATAAAAAAATAATTGTAAGATACATAACCATATTCAACCTGATCAACCTTTAGAGTACAGTGACAATAAAATGGCTGAAAGTGAAAAGATTCCCGCCATAAAAAAGATGATAATACTGAGATAAGTGCTTTTGTCTTTCAGAAAATGGAATGGTCAAAGTTCTACTCTTTTAAGTTCTATACTTGTATATCCTGTCTCTCTTACAAATGATCTCACACCTTTCAAATGTATAAATAAGATTAGCTATTTATTATAACTTAACATGACTTTCTCAAAACGTTTTAGCCGAAGAAAAATGACCAACACTCACCCTCTGACATCAGAAGTGGAATCAGAGCCTGTAGTGTCACATGAAGAAGGCACTTCTGTGTTTACTGCACTGACTTGACAAAGTTCAGCTAATATATCATACATACAAGCATAGACACACCCCACACCCAGACTGAAGGAGTGCAACAGACTGATAGATTGTGGAATGGGTTTTGAGGAAGAATAGGCACCTGGCAGATTAATATAAAAGCTTATTACTGATCCATCTGTACACAACCATCTGATGGAGATGTTTAACAGGCCTGAATAAATTCATAAACATTCTTGTTAACTACGATGTATCCGTATGGGCTGTAGTGAGGATAACAACAACAGTGCAATTCAAATTAAAGCTGAAGCAGAGCAGATCGGGTGAGTGAAAAATAAAGAGCATGACACTCATATACATTCCAGACTTTATGGCCAAGTAAAAGTCATTCACAGTAACTATTTAACTTATCATGTAAAAAAAAAGTGTCTATTACAGAGTCCTTTCACCTTTGTGCACAAAAGTTTCTGGGAATTGAAAAATACAAATCCTGACATCTAGTGGATAAGAACCATAAACTAGGGAATGTTAATGACACCATTTTAAACTAAAAACTCGGGCTTAGCCATCATTTCAGTGAGGGGGACTTGTCAGAATGGTCAGGTGTGATCTGGATCCAGGGGGTGGGTGGGTTATACCTGGGGTTTTATTCATTTATTCTTATCTTCATTTTTATTTATTTTAATTGTTTATGTTAATCATACGCATCGCTATATATGCTTGCTTATGTATGTGAATATATATATATATATTTATACTCTATTTTTGTGGCGTGTATATACCTGTATGCATTGTCTCTTTAAAATAAAATAAATTGATCACAAAAAAAAAAAGAAAGAATTGTCAGGTGTGATACCAGTTTTTAATCTGACCTTTGTCTAATTGACAGATTTTATTTTTCAAAAAACAACAACAAAAGAACTCATCGCTTGCTTTTAATTAGGTAAGAAATAAAATACACAGCTGAGCAATAACCACTTATATCTATAATACATTTTTTCTTATATTTTATGACAATTTTATGATTGGTTTATGTACTGTGCATTTGTGCAAATCCTCATGGATTTTATACAATGTAAAAATGTAAATGATTACAGAATAAGGCAGAAAATATACAATACCTATCAAAAGTTTGGAAACATAACAATTGTTTAATGTTTCTGAAAGTCTCTTCTGCTCACCAAGGCTGCATTTATATAATAAAAAATGCAGTAAAACAGTAATATTGTGAAATATTATTACAATTTAAAATATATGTTTTCTATGTGAATATATAGTAAACTGTAATTTATTCCTGTGATCAAAGCTGCATTTTCAGCATCATTATACTCATATACATCATATACTTTATTGGCAATAAATACCTTGAGATGGCCTGAAAAACACGCAACCATATATTGTCGCATTCGTGTGTTTGGAACTTTGGAACAGTCTTCCTAACATTGTCCAGGAAGCAGACACACTCTGTCAGTTCAAATCTAGACTAAAAACACATTTCTTTGACCTAGCATTCACATAATACATTATAGACTTCTATAATTCAACGTTAGGCTGCATAGATTAGATCAGCCGGAACCGCGAACACTTCCCATAAATCCTGATGTACTTGTTACATCATAAGAAGGATGGCGTCTACGCTAATATTAGTCTCTCTGTTTATCCCGAGGTTTACCGCAGTCCGCCGGATCCAGGCAGTATCCGGATCTGATGAAGGACCAGCGCCTGGCCACGACGACAACGCAGTCCTGAAGTGTCAACTAGTCTCTCCCCTGTGAAGGCCTTCCCTTCTCTTTACCTCTGTACAGATAAAACGTTGTCTGGATAATTCCGGTTCACGTGGCTACACTGAAGCGATAATTTTTCAAGGCTTGAACCTATAGGAACCTATTTCATGGTTTGCGTTCTCGAGCCACCAGGCACTGTTTTGTGCAAATCGCATTAGGGGTTTTCTGTTAGAACGGTGTCGTGTTAGCGGCCCCTAAGTTAATACCTAATGATCGTTGCGATGAAGTGAATCAATCAAAACTAACTTTAGCTGGACAATAACTTTATTCTAGAGCTGCTGTAAAGTCAAATCAATCTCTGTTACTTTAATTTCCTATTATCACTGTAAAGCTGCTTTGAAACAATATTGTTAAAAGCGCTATATAAATGAAGGTGACTTGACTTGTTAATGGTCTTCACGTTTCATCAGTCAAAACGTTTCTGTTTTTTATTCAGCTGCTGCTACAGCTGGATGCCTTTGTCCATATAAGGGATTTCCTGGAACGAATCCGTTTGGGCTTTCTGTGAGAGGGCGTCCTCCGGCTTTGTGTATGAATCATAGATTGCATTAGAATGTTAGCGCTCCATAATGTTTAGATTGCCTCATTTTAGAAAAGAATAAAACGATAGGTCATGGATAGACTATATTGACTTCTCTTTGAATTTAAATCTAGATTTATTCACATTGGCCTCTACGTGAACACACTTGACCCGCAAAAAATCCAGGGGACGCATTTATGTTTGGGGGGCTGAAAATGCCATGTACACAAAAAAAATGTGGATTTGTGAAAACGGTTATGCCATGCTCATGCGTTTTACATCACCAGTCTATAGATAGGCATGTAGTGATAAATTGGCACAAAGTGACCACCAACTGGCCTTGCTTTCATAAAACAGCGTTTTTAATAGTTTTTGTGGATACGTTTGAAAGGGATCGCTTCGACAACGTTGTAGTCTGGACGCAAAAAACGCAATGGAAAGTTTTTTTAAAGTTTTAGTTTTTCTGTTTTTAGTACATCGTTGTCTTGTAAACATACCCTTAAGTTAATTAAAAAATGATAGTGTTTATTTATATGCATTAAAAATTACAATATTTAGCCTACTTTGTTTTTTTTAGGTAAATAAACCACATTAAAATGTATTAGATAAAAAAATAAAGTACAATGCACAAGTATTTGACTTGACTTGTACATCAACAATGAACTTTTTTTTTTTTAGCTATTTAATAAAAGCATACACTAAAATACTAAAAACACTAAAATGCACCATACAGTATTGTACCATACACATTATGACTGAAATTCCATACATGTAAAAAACTTTAAATATTTTGTAAAGCTGGTCAAGTGAGACTAGTTTGTCAATTTATTGTTGTAGAATAGAATAATTTTTAAAGTCCTAACATACAAGCACCTCTTGAAACATGTATTTGTACAACCTTACCTTAAAATCACGATCCATGCTGTTACACAGCACCTGCCAGGGAGGCGTGTACCTGAACATGCTGCTCGGTGTGCGTCTGAGCTGATGTTTGCTGCAGTACTACTTGCGTATTAGAGTTCCACAGGAAAACCCAGCGTGCAGTTATCTCAACTCAGTCCTAATGAGTCCAGTCTGTGGAGGAAGTTAGGTTAATGAGAGAGGGGAAAGTGAAAGGAAGAGGAAAATCATTTTCATATACCATAAAATACCATCACCATATCAAATGTACAAATACTCTAGTATGTGTCAGATATGACAAAATATTGTATGATACAATATATTTGCTAAATGTTTTTACTCTCAAAATAATATTCTTCCTCTGACTCACCTCATCTTTTGCAGGCCCATGGATACAGCAAGACCATCGTGTTTAATACCGCTGAAAGATTCAGTCAAAGCAGGGCCCGGCCTACCCATCTGTAATTCTGCAGGGTTCAGTCTGGTTCAGACCGCATCAGCCACACTTTCCCACCCACTACCCATCAAACTTGTGTTTTGGCTCAATTTCTCTGGTAAAGCCCCTCCTCCAATATGGCTGAATGTGTTGTTTACCGTTCTCAGCCAAACTGAGAGATATCATCTTTAGCGAAAATGCCAAAAATGTATGTGGGGTGACCTGGCCCATGGTCAAAGATTCAGTGCATGCATGCGTGTCTGTGAGTGTGCTGAGGGCAGGGATACCAGTCTGGAATACTGCTATAATCAGCAACCTTAGAACAAAAGCTGAGAATACCTCTCTACTATCCAATAATGCACTTCATAGTTGCTCTCTAGCCTGGCCATTTAGTCATTGACAAAGGAAGTGACAATGCCGCAGTGGCTCTCAGATTAGTTCTGAATGGCAGCAGAGTGGCGTTCCTCAGGTCTCGCTACTAGGCCCGCAACGAGTTTGTATTTTATAAATCAAGAAAAATGATTTCCTTGCTTAATTCCCTTACTCCTTGACTTTGAAAATCTATTAGTTTGTGTCAGATGTTGATTCAGTAACCACTGATCATTCATTAGACTGATTCAAACTGGCAACTGATAAGAGGCATTCGTTCAGGAGTCATACTACACTTGTCATACTGTGTGTTTTCAATTCACTAAAAACAACTGGCTCATGAGATTCATGTGTTCTTGAATCAGACTATATTGAGCGTGCTGTATGTTTTCGATTCAATAAGAAGAATCAGCTTTATACGAATCATGAGTTGTGAATCAGACTCCACAGGCCATGCTGTATGTTTATGATTCAGTAAGAAGAATCAGCTCATATGAATCAAGAGTTTGTGAATCAGACTCCACAGGCCATTCTGTATGTTTATGATTCAATAAGAAGAATCAGCTCATATGAATCATGAGTTTGTGAATCAGACTACACTGGTCATGCTGCATGTTTTTGAATCACTAAAAATAACGACTCATAAGAGTAATTTGTTCCTTAATCAGACTGGTCGTACTGTATGTTGATTTTACATTTAACAACGCCTTTCTCCAACATGACATTTCTTTGCCATTATTTAGCTGTGAACAATATTTGTATTGCATTGCATCCAATACAGACTTGCAAACTCCTAAAATTAATATTTTGCTTTACTTTGAAAAAATGCGGAGAAGGGATTGCTGGTACATAAAAATCTGCACATGGACCCCAAGAAGCACATGGTACATTTGTTGTTACAAAGAAAACAAGACAGACGCAGTGATTTCCGTAAAGCACATCACATTTTAATGTCTCGTTCCAACTCTTTCTACATCTCTGTCAGGTTGATTAGAAAGCAGACCTTCACAACACACAGACAACAGTGGCAGTAATAGCACACACACTCATTATCAGGAGAACCAATAAGAGAGGGCTGTTCAGACAGGCAGAGAAGTACCCCGTCTGGGCCGCCCATTATCAGTACTCATTAGAACCAGGTTATATGTTCCTACATTGTCCTCTGTTCTATCATGCCTTTGAACTCAGCTTGACATCAAGGGTTAGGGGGTTCAAGCACAGGGACATTATCTAACATGGAAATGGATATGTATATGTAGATATGTGTGATTTATGTACCTATAAAAGCATGCAACTATACAAAAGAGATACGCCAGGCCCGTGGCCAGACAACAAGGCATTCAGGGGTGAGGAACACGTCGGAACTGGAATGTTAGTACTGACGGACAGTAAGGTGAGCGGCAAAAGTGTGAGGCAACCGTGAAACTCACAGTGAAGCAAAGACTTGAAAGGAGGAGTCCCAGATGAGGATTGGGGAAAAAGCAGACTGGTTCTTGATCAGCTGAACCATGAATTATAAACTCATAGATGCTGCTTTACATCCCAAAACTGTGTACATGGAGAAGTGAAAATGTGTAAGTGTGTAAACATGAGGGAACAAGATAAACAGTAAGGGTTTTTTTTGCATTCATGCTGACCTCATTTGGCTCCTGGGCCTCTGAACACACACGCATATTGATTTCCACAGAGCTCATCCCAGTGATTCGGGCAGTTAAACAGATATTACAACTATGTCATTAAAATGGGAGATACATGACACATATTAACTGACATAAATCAAAACACACACTTCATCTAGCACATCTCTACCAGGGCCATATAATCAATTCCTCTAAAATGAGTTCATAATTTGTCATCAAATTAAATCGACGAAGCAAATAATTTACAAAGTAAGGTACACAACAGATTTAACATTCATGAAGAAACCCTCCTGTGTAACGTAATGTACAATTAAAGGTGCATTTAGTAGTTTAGCGCCAATTTTTAAACATGAAAAAATAAATTGTTTTCGTAAAGTGTCATCTGAATGCACACTCACATGAGATGAAGACTGTACTCATAAAAGATGTTTATAAAAAGCGTTTTAAGTATGTATATGCTGTACGCTATGTTGTTTGGCGAGTCCGAGAGCGAAAATTAGATAATAGACACTCGAATTATAATACTTTAGTGTTGAGAGAAACAACATATTTTAGACTCTGGTTCATGAGTTCTCAATGCACTCCAGTGACACTCCATCGGAATTTAAAAAAAAAAATTGTTACCTAGGTTCGACTTGTTTGCTGAAATCACATCATGTTGGCCAGTTTCACACATGCTCGGAAAACACCGATTCAAAACAAATGATTTGCAAAGGTTTTGAGGCTTCAAAGCGGCCATCATCTGCATGGCCGAAGAAGCAGAAAAAGTCTGAAGCCAGAAGACAAGACAAACCAACGTGGCATATTACACAAGGTGGAAAGATTTGATGATGCAGAAAATCCTGAGTAGTTATTTAGAAGTTGGTTCTTTTTTTGTTGGACAGCTAAGGGAGTTTGTAGAAGACCGCTTGCTAAAACTCACTAGATTGATAAAACTCGAGATGATTGTGCTAGACCACATCAATAGATAACGCCATCGTGATATCAGACTACTGGATGCACCTTTAATGTTAGCTATTTTCTGTTATGGAAACCATGGAAATAAAAAGCAAAATAAATGTAAAATAGCACCGCATTAAACCATAATGCAGTCGATCACCCATCTCTTCAACAAAAACGATGCTTTTTGTTTTTACTGAACCATTTGGCATCATAGCTACTTTAAGGGCAATTCCAAAAAAAAATTTAAAGAAATGTTAACACTTTTTCCCCCTAAAAGTATCTAAAAAAATCTTCAATACTTGGCATGGTAACCTATTAAACTTTTCCTGTCGCTTGCCACACTTCCCGTCATTTCATCGGAATAGCTAAGGAAGGGCGGACACTGTCCTTCCTGTCTTTCCATTCTTGAACTGTTATGATTGTTGTTTAACTGAGAGAGCTTTGCTTATTCTGACACTAGTTTACACGCATGAGGGCTCTTGCATAGGATTGGCTGCAGCAGTTTTCTAATGTCACATGTTGGAAATGAGCTGTCAATGACCCTTCCTGAATGCTAATGGCAGTGCAGACTGGAATACAATCAAAATACCATCCTGGTCACAGCCAGCTTGATACTTCAACAGCTCTTAATGTCAGAACAAGGGCAGGGCTTTTTCAATGATCAAAATGCATATGAGAGATGCGGGCGAAATGATGAGAAGGCAACAAATGATCCAATGCAGGTTTATATCACGCAGTTTGAAAGTAACCAAGAGAACAACTTACTTCTTACTCTTTATCTCCATTTCCAACAAATAGAGCACTTCAAGTTGGGATAATATATGACAACAAGTGTTTTAGTTAGAACAAAGGAACAGTTAAACATGCGTAAGCTCTTTGCTGGACAAGTCTAACTGAGAACGACCACCGAAAAGCCTTACTAAATATCAAAGCTTACTGAGATATCCTCAGCTCACCTGTCCTATATTTCAATATGAAAGAGTGCAATCTACTGGACTCACGGGAGAACAATAAGAAGAAATACAGACTTTCCTTTAAGGAGGGGGAAATGGTGCTGTATCACTCCCTTGTGAGTGTGTGTGAGGGATTGCAAAGAAAAAATAAAGGGATTCTCTGATAAAAGAAAGCGCTTTGAAATATTCTTTCATTTGAAGCAAATAATTTGTGAGAATGTAGTCTCAGCGTAAAATACAGTTAAACATGCATTTACAGGAATGTTGGTTCGATAGAGGTTAAGCTGTGACATGCTTTCATTTAGCACAAAATTGTTATAACTCATCCCTATGTTTGTAAAAAAACTAAACAAATAAAAAGCATGTATATTATGCAAGTGTGATGCAAGTATATGGTGGAAGGCATAGGAATAAATTACACATTTTAATAAAGTCTAGCTACAAGAATACACACTACTGTTTAAAAGTTTGGGGTCAGTAAATACAAAATAAAAATACTTTCTTTTTTTAAGCAAGGATGCATTAAGTTTATCAAAAGTAACAGTAAAGATTTTTATAATAAAAAAATCTATTTCAAATAAATGCTGTTCTTTTGAACTTTCTATTCAATAAAGAATAATGAAAAACAATTATGTCAATTTCCACAAAAATATTAGCACCTTTACTATCACAGGAATAAATTACATTTTAAAATACATGACAGTTATTTAAAATTGTGATATTACTGTTATACAATATCACTATTTTACTGTATTTTTGCTGCCTTGGTGAACATAAGAGAATTCTTTCAAAAACATGAAAAAAACCTTATAGACCCCAAACATTTGAACAGTAGTCCATGTGCTCCTGTCATGACCATGTAAAGCCAGCAAGGATTTACAGAATGAGTTAGACAACAGCTCACGAATAAAAAAAAAAAAAAAAAAAAAAAATACAAACTTCCAATTTTTGTAAAAAAATTAAAAAATCATTATAAACTGAGGAATGAGTCAAAACAATCATCTATATTAATCGAGAGCTTAACGTGTATTTCACCCAGACAATTCCTTTAAAATTCCCGTATAATGGTCAATCTGTTTGTTTACAACAATCCTGTATTTCTAAACAAAGGCGAAGAGCGCTCTGTCAATCCCATGGTTTTATTCCTAGTTTAAGAAAACCAAAATGATAATAATTGAAATACTTATCACAGCTTCATCAGTAATAAATAGAGCGCAATGCAAGATGTTGAAAATGTTCTCTTTTATGCGAAAGTGAAAATACTTTGCAGTGCAATTGCTTTGCAAAAAGGGAACTCAAATAAAATAAATATTTCTTTCAAAAACAAATGATGACGTCATATTATGTCATTTGAATATGAGAGATATTTCATTCCTTTATGGTAGGACTTTAGGATTTAAGAGGCTTGTTGGATACTGATCGGTACATTCAGTTAAAGGGTCTTTAATCTCCAGACTTTTCTCATAGGAGTGCATACGACGCGATTCATTTCAGCCACAATAAAACCAGAAAAAAACTATACGCATAAAATTTAAATGAGGTTAGAGAGTATCGAGGGGAAAGGATCAAGCAATATAGAAAATATAAAACAGGTCAAATCAATTAAAGAAACAACAGCTTCTATCAAAAGATAGAGAATGTTTATTCTTTGCCTTGCTATTGTTCTCTCTGTATGTTGTTGCATTTCATCTGTAAAGTCCATGTTTGGGAGGGTGCGTTTAGGCTCACATGATGGTGCAGCACTTGCAGGGTTGTTTCTCCTTGCTCTTGACCTCAGCAGCGCCCCCTTCTGGCTGTCCCGACTCTCCTGCCGCCCCTTCAGCCTTCGGTGGCTCTGCTGGGCTGCCGTTAGATGGTGCCTGATCCTGCATGGTGTCACTGGTGGTCTTGGCATCTCCATCCTCTATGACGACCACCTCGGCCTTCACAGTCGTGCTTTCCTCCCCCAAAACCTTCTTTGTTTCATCCTCATCCTCCACGCTCTGGTAACCCATGAAAACCATCGTAACTGGGTTCTCCGCACTGGCCCCGCCCACTTCTGTCTGAGGTGTCGCGGGTTTCGGTTCTACACCCGTGATCTCCATCATGGGGGTGGAGCCGGCTGCACCTGGCACTACATCTTTCTCAACCTTCTCCACTTTCTCGGCCTGCTCTCGCTCCAGTCGCGGCGTAGTCTTGCCGCTCTCGCTCATGGTCACCTCATCAGCTTTGTGGAGGAGCTCATCCACCTCTGAAGAGCTGAGCTGGTGAACGCCATTGGTTACTGCGCCGTCCACACTGCGCACTTCATGCACCACTGCATAGAGAAGAATAAGACACATTTCAGTGATACCCTGACTGACTGCCCTATATCTCACATTGACATGACACCCCCTAGAGCAATATCGACCCCGCACATTTGTGGGTCAACGACAAATTTGAGTGTCCAAGATCAATAAAAATATTGTATCTTGTTTGTTTCACATGGTTGCATATAGATTAATTTAATGTAAATGAATAATTAAAATTAGAAATGTTGTGATGTAAACATCAAGTAAAAAGTACTAACATAATTTCCTTCGACCTTGAATATGTGTAATTGTACACATTTCTAATCAATATTTTCCAAAAAGTAATTAAATATACTTTTAAAGATTTGTTTTACAAATATAATAAATTATTTTTTTCGGGGTTAACTAATGGCAAACTAAAGGTCGAAATATCTGATATTTAAAAACTATAATAGGTTTTCTTTTAATGAGGCATTTACATCATTAAATTATCAGGACATTTACATTATTTAAATTAAAAATATATATATATATATATAAATGCATTTGAATTTATAAATTAAAAGTGCCAAAACATTAAATATAAATGTATTTTTTAAATGTATTTTTACATAAATTAATCTTTTCAAACACAAGTGAGTGTCATGTCACTGACCCTTAAATCATTTTTCAGATTATAATAAACAGCACTCATGCCTTCCTTGACAATGCCTATATGAATCCTTTATAAAGTGCTATAGCAAACATTGCAGCACATTTGCCACATATAACTCCAGGTTTGCTGTAGTCAACAATTTATTTATTTATTTATTTTTTACAAAGGAAGGATTTATAATATAAAACCACTATTTCTTCTACCCATTGACAAACACATGGAAAGCATACTGTGCACAGTTAGTGACTACTGTTAGCATGTCTTTAAAGGTTTTGTGTCAAGTGCACTTCAATTGCTAGAAGTGCTCACTTGACTGAGGGGATCAAACACAGGGAAAGAGTGGCAAGCAGTAAACAGCAGGAAGCAAGCAGTGCTACTGGTGTTAGCATTAGCAGCTAGCAGCATACCGTACAAACAGATACAGTAAAGTAAGTATTGTAATCATCCGTAAATCTTGGAGAATATATTTAACATGTGATTCATTTATAGCTTCATTGTATAACAACACATTTTAACTGGGAAGGGTGAAGTCAGGCTGGAGGCTCGTTGGCTATGCTTGGCAGCAACATGTCCAAAACTAGCAGCCAAGTTGCAGGGTGACCAAATTAGAGTTTAAAGAATGATATGGTCTCTTGTTGTCTAGGAAGTAATGGTGTGTCAACCAAAATCAGGAGTTTGTGGTAACCCTGCATCTAAAGCCATGCTCAGATGAACTTATTCCTTTACGAGAAGAGGTCAGCATTTGATGACAAATCCAGTGTGTTGCTTTTACTAAAAAAATGTAAGATTCATATGTGCTAGTTGACACCAACTCATCCTCATGTGGTTCCAGACCCATTTGACTCCCTTTCTTTAGTGGAACCCAAAAGAAATGTCCAAGCTACTCTTCTCCATACAATAAAAACATACAGGGGCCATCACACTCTAAAAAGGACAAAAAAGTACCATAGTTCATATGACTATCATGGCTCACTGGAAAAATAGCCTGCCTACGTTGGTTGTTGTATTGCGGCTGTTTGGAATTGAAATGTGCGGTGGGTGGCTCTGAAAGGTTAATGCTCTGTTGTGTTTGAGAATAAACCCTGAACCTAACCAATAGTTTTAATGAAAGCAAACGTGAGATTAAAACGCATTTGCTGAAGCAACCACACCATTTTAACTTGCTGCTATTAGGCTTTGAGGTCTTTTCTCATGACTCATATTTCACAGGACTCATACCTGAGCGCTTCAGATCGTAAGTGCAGTGCTCTACCAGTCCCGGATGAGCTATTAGCAAATTCACTACATCAGAAAAGCCATACATAAGGAGCTTTATGTGACGCACACATCAAAATGTATGTTTACAGCATGCTCTATGTTTAGTGTTTTGATGTCATAACACAGTATTGTGCAAGGAACTGTCTTTATTAATAGATAATCTGGCCCTGTAATCATAATTTGTTTGAAAAGGAATGAAAGTCTGTGTTTTACTCCCACTAATATTCATTTCGGCTGGAAACCACAGTAAATTGTATAGGTGCGTTTTTGGAGTAGGCCTACCAAAAAATTTAGGTATGGAGGCACTTTTTTTCAATAATACTTGTTGCCATCCCAGCTCTTAAAGGTTGTATCAGCGATTTCAGGCCCAAACATAAATGATCACATTCATCTAATCTTTCCTAAGGATCCGCTAGCTGCCCGCCCCATAAGCAAGCTGTCAAAAAAACGCTTCTGTAGGCAGCCTAGGCTCTGAGATTTGCACACAAAAACAATTGGTTTCTCAAAACCAAAATAAACAGTGTTCCAACCAATCACCGACAGGGGCTGGGTGTTGTGAGGTTTTGCGCTCGTGCACGGTGACGGCTGCACGCGAAGTCGGAGCTGAAGAATAAGAATAAGCCAGCGTCTATCAACAAGATAAATTTAACATGGCTGAGTCAATCCCCAAGAGGAGGAGGAGGAGGATTAGGGCGAGGGAATACCATCGTGTTTATTCTAAGACACGTGTAGTTGTCAAGAAGGCTTTTGAACGGTGGAAAGAAATTGAAGTAAAAAAAAACTAAAAACAAAAAAACATTTTTTTTTTTAAATCGGACGTCGAGGTTGCACTGTTTCTTCTGGAGAGGTGAGTAGCTGCTAGTGCTGACTTGTTTGGATGTGAACTGTGTGAGAAAATATCCTTCTTGAAATAATATGAGCGAAGCTCGACTAAATTTGGGTAGCTCTAGCTAAGAAATGCGCGTGCATGATCGGAAGGGGCGAGCTAACTTGGTTTGTTTGGGATCTCGCTTCAAACACAAACAGAAGTGACGTCACCCACAATCGCTGATACAATCTTTAAATGCCAAACACCTGTAAATAAATGTAACCCCCATCCTTCCCTCGCACTTTGTAACACATCTTTCCCTCGTGGGTCAAAATGACCCGAAGCCCGAAAATTATACTTTTTTTTTTTTTTTTTTTTTGTCCAGAAAGCTTATTTAATTTAATTTTGATAATATTACATTTTTAAATTAAATTTTTTTGGGGATATTTTTTTATTTTATTTACCTTTCAATTACTAGATTTGATCAATCAATAATGAATAAATAGTAATTTAAGCACATTCCTCACATTCTTTCAACTTAAAATAACTCACAATTCCATGCATAACCCTTGCAATTCAGCTCAAAATATCTTACATTGGGTGTCTTTGCCGGCCTCTTGTGGGAAAAAAAATATATAACATGATATTTCAAGACTCTTGCCACTAGATGGCCTTATGGAGCAAATGAGCTTTTCCGCTGGGTCCTAAAGTCAGATACCCTTCAGTATGCATTCAGATACTCATGTAGACATTATTAAATCTAAATTATTAAAGTTTTAGCATTTTTAGTTTGAATTTTGAGCATTTTTAGGTTTTTCTATGTGTTCTGAAGCATTCCTGGCATTCCATTCATTCTTATGAAGGATTTGTTACTTTTTAAAATTTCAACCACAAAACTCCTCGAATCAATTCAATTTTTTTGGTGTATTCGTGGTTCAAGTGTGACAAAAGTCCTAGGGTCTTGGACCCCTCTGATGAACACACAATTAATTTCGGGTCAAAATGACCCGAGGGAAGGATGAGTTAAATATACCACTTGGAAATGCATCATGCCAGGTTTGACGTCAATCGTGCTGAATGGAAATGGTTCTCACGTGTCACATGACCCACAACGGCACAGCAAACTAAAATATGTGAAAGTTAGAATAAATTATGAGAGCTATGGAAGAAAGAAAGTCATACGGGTTTGGAACAACACGAGGGTGAGTAAATGATGACACTTTTTGTAATATTTTTTGTGTAAAACAACATAACCATCAGGTTTGGTCAAATAAGATAAACTACCGCTGATATTTTATGTAAACATGCAGACTTCTCGTAAAGTCGGCATATCTAGCAAAGCCACGCACGCCTGCTCTATCGCCAGCCACCTTTCTGTTCATCCTCATAGACCTTGACCCCCTGCAGCGAGAGGTCTTTGGGGAGCAGTGTGTTAGTGGACAGGACTTTGGTCTTTCCAGTCACCAGGTCCTTCTCAACAGTGATCTCTACGGAGTACATCGCTGCAGTGCCAACGAAAGAACACATTACAATCCTGCAATGATGTGCTGTCACACTCACATCAAGTCATTTAAAGGGCACCTATTATGGAATTTTGAAATGTACCTTTCATGTAGTGTGTAACATAGATCTAAGTGAACAAAAACATCCTGCAAAGTTTGAAATATGAAAGTGCACCGTATATAAAGTTATTGTCTTTCAAAAGTAAGAGTCGACTCTGAGTCATTTTTATGAATCGTTAGAAGACCGAAGCTTTTTCTCTGACTAGATGACGTCAACTTGTCAAGTTATTTCAATACGATACGCCCACTTATTGCGCTCCAAGGCCAGCAGGGAAACACTTGAAAACGTCATGGCGACGAGACGCTGTGTTCTGAAGTGCGACTCAAGTGAAGTCAGCATTTGAAGACTAAGTGGCTACAATTCATATATACAACTATACCACAGAAGTATAGTCCGTGCCTTGTGCTTTGTTCGCGCCATTTTTAAGACGATTGCTTTACCAACTTAAATGCAATCAAGCTTGGATTCGCGAGTCGGCTGATATTGAAGGAAGGTTCAGTTCCAAGTGTATTTGCATCAGCTTCCTCCTCCGTATCACAACCTGTAAGTGTTATTAATAATTGTTGCTTTTATGTTTTATGTAGCATGCTTAATAATTATTTTGTTTGTTGTGTAAGCACCGTTTAGCTTCTAGGTCTTCAATGACAATTGTATTGAAATATGTGAAGTGTTTGTCGTTGTTTTCGGAGTTGTCTTATAGAATAGATTAATACCTCGAGGCTCGTAGTAACGTAACTGCATTTTTTTTTTTTTTTGTAAAAACGTTATGTTTATGCATCGGGCTAACGCAAACAAAGACTGATTGTGCTTTTACAATATGAACTCTGGGCTATACTCGCTAACATAACATTATATTCTTTATCTTATTTTTAGTTTTTTACTACAAACTAAAGCAGTGGACTATAATCATTATTATAACACAATTTAATTGATAAAATCATCATTGTACTCCGTGTTAAACAATAAGTATTATCTCTGTAAACACTGCTGGGTCATCTGACCAATCAACGATTAGCGTCGCGGAAAGGAGGGGTTTGGAAAGATGAGTCGTTGAACGATTCATTTGGGAGTCGGTGAGCAAATCAGGTAAAAATAAATGCATATTATACGACAACTAAAGTGTTTTTTGTCATTGCATGCATGTAAAACTGTTGTTGGGGACTCCCTAAACAACATTAGGAACATTTTAAATGTCATAATAGGTGCCCTTTAACACACACACATACGCACACTTGTTTGGGGCCAGTTGCTTTATTCAAACATGACTTTCAGAGACTGTCTGTTGGGCACTATGACAACAATGACACAGAGTGAGGTGTTGAAAGACAATATGACTGATAGGCGCTACATGGTGCTGTTTGTGTTCTAGTGTAATTTATGATAAATTATCTTAATTGAAAATTAGATTTTTTGTTATAGAATAATCAGAACTTAGAAATTCCTTATAACCAGTTTTATATATTTTTTTATAAACAAAATACATCAATTATATAAGTCATTAAAAGAAGATTTCATAATACTAGACTAGAATGAGGCATTTATATAGCGCTTTCATACTACTGTACACCCAAAGCGCTTTTACAATCATATCAGGGGGTCTCTCCTCAACCACCACCACTACTATTGCTACTAGTATAGGAGAAATCTTTAAAAACATAAAAGAACAAATATATATATTTATATATGTAATCATTGGGTGTGTTTTTATTGTATATTTTTGAGTTGTATTCTAAATATCTCAATGATAATTTAAGATTTTCCTAAAACTTATAACTTAGAAATTTCTTATTACCTGTTGTATATTTTTATACAAAATATATAATATTTTAATTATATAAAAAGTACTTTTAAATATATATTTAAAAACTGTTAATATAAAAAAAAAAATAGCCTTCATATATTTTTTCAATATTTTAAATATAAAAAACAGATACATATAGTTATTTAATAATTTGTTGTATTTTTGTTTGTTTTGTTTATATTTTGTAACTCGCAACTTCCAAAAAAAGCTGTTTCTATTAGATGTTATTCTGCTCACAGACACACACTCACACACATGCAAACAAACACCAACTGAGAGAACAGAGAATCAGAAGACAAGATTAGATGAAATCAGAACAATATTAGTAAGTGTTTCAACACTGACAATAGGACAATATTTGTGAGTGTGAAACCCACAAGAGTTCATCAACTTTCTGTTTTGTGGTCTAGTCATCTATTTCAGGCAAAAAAACTGTAAATAAACTATTTTTTTTTCTGTCAGGTCTTTAGTTTTTATCAAGAGATCTAAAACAGCACCTTTCAGCTTTTGGTCTGTGTCTGGCTTTGAACATATCAAAATTAACCAAGAGGCATTCAAGTGCTTCTAAATAGACATATAAGGTTTTAACAATGAAACTTTTCTACAAATTTCTAAATCTGCTTCTAATTAGATATTAGTGCATTTGAATTGGGTAGAAAAAGAAAATTCTAAATATACAATTGGGGTGTATATGCAATATTTCCCTAGGGATATTTCCCTAGTTCAACAAAGGCAAATTTAAGGGTCTGAAAGGTTTGAGAACCACTGATCTACTGCAATGACATTAATAGGCTAATAGGTCTAAAAGTGTGCTTTTCTGAGCCCAGAGAGAACATTAGCTCTTATTTTGTGCCTCTTTCCATCATTATGTGGTATTTTTCTCAGAATTAGAGAGGTAAAGGGTAAAAACAGCAGGAAGAGTGTGTGATCTCTGCGTGAGCTATGGTTGGATCAACACTCACCTGCTCTCATCATGTCAGAGACACCTCCGGATTTCTCCAGACGAGGGCTGACGTGAACTTTGACCTCTAATTAGGGTCATGAATGAGGACAGAGAAGGACAGAGAATGATAAAAGGGTATAAGAAGAAGTGAGAGTGTGGAACAGGAGGGAGAGAGGGAGGATGGGAAGGAGTACTAGACACAAGACTGACTGCAATGTCCTTTACCCCAGTGGATACATGACAAGGATAATTCAAGAAACTGGCCTTTTGACTGTGTAACTTATAATTAGCTGTTTTTGAGATTTCAAAGAGTGTGGAGGAAGAATTCTGATCAAATGTTGATCATGGAAATGTGTTTCTGGTGTCAGAGATGGTGATGTTACCTTTTACACCTTTTACAGAGTCAGTCACAACCTGCAAAAAGAGAGAGAAAAATTAGTTTGATCCAAATGATACATGTTTGTATTAAATATGAAATATCCAAATACAGTCATCTGTCAAATAAATTACTTTGCAATTGTGAAGATAGACTTTTCTGTTTACTACAAGGGTACTTTTTCAGATGATTGTTAAGTGAGTCTAAACCAGAAATATTCAGGTTAGTATCTGTGCTAGCATTTCCTCTTAAACCCAATTTCACAAGCTTTGTGACTTATAAATTCATGTCAGATGACAATGAACCCTATTTTTTTACAGTTGGTTGGTTAGGACACGTTTCCACAATTATCAACATCGCAAATCTAGTAACGTTTTTAATATATATATATATTTTTTTTAATTAATACATATTTATAGCGTTAAATTTTGTCTTATATTACCTGTGTATAAGGTCTTTCTAATCTTTTTTCAAGTGCTGACTGCTGTAATCAATCTCAATATTTTTTCCCTCTTTTGGAAAGTCAAAGAAACGCTATTATAGATTTTTTTCCTTTTGATATTGGAGCAAATGGGAATCCCCCATTTATAACTATGGAAGTTTACCCAACTGATGACGACTTCTACTTCTGAGAACCCCAAAAATGTAAAAATTTAGATTGCTAAAGATTCCATTTAGATTCCTGAATAAGATAGATACATACATCTTTCTGCGGTGTAATATCTTAAAATGTGAATATTTATCCTAAAAATATGAATTATTTTGTTTAAAACTATAGTAAAAACTGTGAAATAAGTATAAACCATTTATTGAGTGAAAATTATGAATGCCCCGTTAACTTGCTGAGGTGTCATTTCCACCTAATATTTTTAGTTAGTCTATTTGTTTACCAATGACTCGAGACAACAATGTCAGTAAAGACTAGATCAAGCTTGAGGTGAAATATGAGATATGTAATGTGTGATGAAAAAGAAAAATCAAGCTAAACACTGTATAACCTGTAAGCTGATTATATTTTCCAATCAAGCTATCACATAATATGTAATTGTGCATACACATAAAATGCTAGCTATAAAAGCAGCCATAATAAGACAAAAGAGTCAGTCATGTAATACTAAAAATGTTTATCATTTCAATCACCATCATTTCCAGCACAGAATGCTATTTAACACAATACATAATTTGAGACATGTGGGAATTTATTACTTTAAGAAAAAAAAGAAAAAATGTTAATGTGATATGTATACTGTATACTCTATTCATTGGGCATTGTTAAATAAACATTTGTAAGTATATAACTAGTCAAAGTGTTTTAAGGAATTTTAGCTTTTAAACATCTACCCATTTAATACACACTCCAACTGAAAAAAACAAAAAAACATTCAGTTTAAGTCAGAAAGTTTTGAAAGCTCTGACTTCTCTCATTCTCTGTCATTTATAAGAACAAAAATGGCAGCTGCCTCAACCGTTCAAGGCAGTCAGCTAGCTCAATGCATATTTAATGTGCTTCATTTTTGCAAGAAATTGTAGAGATGATTAGCAAATAAGTGTTTTTGCTGTCATCAACGACAAAGCTACAGTATGTGGATCTATTTTTGTCATTCTAAGGGTTTCTATAGAAACTGATCATTTGGCCTTGAACAACTCTTAAGTTGTCGTTTCTTAATTCTTAACAGTAATTCCGACATGCGTAAAAAGCACGTTTATCTGAAGACGTCTTTGGAAATGTATTCAAATTAACACATAAACTGTAAGCACTAGAGGTCAACATGCACTGTGACAGTGACACATGATGTTCTTTAGAGGATATTGACCACAACAGAAAAGTCCAATCAGAGAAAATAATGTGTTATAGCAGCGTGTCTGCCGTTGCTATGGAATTCCCTCTGAATGCATTTCCAGTGAGTGCAAAAGTCAGTCAGTTGGGAATGTTTCGAGCATGCTGCTTGAGCGAGACAGATTTCTGCACTTTAAGCAGTGATGCTCTTAATCAAGATGGCCTTTGTGTAGCCAGACATGAGACGGCCCCCTATTGTGTGTCATGCTTCAATAGAAGCCTTGGTATCTCCTGCTGCCCGGTTTATGGGTTAGAAAGAGTTGCTGGTCAGAACTCACCATTTTCTCTACTGTCATGGTGTTGACTTCCTGTACTGCGTCTGACAGGTTCTCTTTGGTGGATGTTGCAGACAAACCTGTCTCTAGCTCTTCCAGCTCTCTTTCCAGTCTGGGGTCAATACAGGGAGAGACAGAGGGAAATAAAAGATGGTTATTAAGTGCCGGTATATTATTTTTATATAACCAACCCATCTTATTTTTAACGTAACATTGCCTGTTATGCTGCTTGATATTTCAAACTATGCTATTTGACATCACATTATTTGAATTTAGTATCAGAATTATAAACACACTGCTTTGTAGTGCAAAATAGTTTTACTTTTTACAGCACTTTGTTATTCTTCTAGCTATTTACCTATACGTAGCAGCTAAAGAATCAAAAGTCTTGCACATTCAAAGAAAATAGCTTATTTTTGCGTTGCAAGATGAGGTTTCGGAATGGGTATGGGTTTTTCTTTAGGCAAGGAAACACGTAGTTGATTCTTCAATTAATAATGTTCATTTTATATTACAGGGCTGTTCAATGGTTGAATCTGATTGGTTGACAAACATTTTAAGGTGTGCAATTATTTTCAGAGAAAGCATGGCTAAAGTTGTTCCAGGCTGATCTTAAACAAATTACATGTTTCCGTATCACCCTTTTCATACAGCCCACCAAAACCAATCATGTTCAATGCTAATAACTTTTGAACCGCAAGGGCTAGAAACAAACTTCATTCCTGAGCTCACGACAATTCGAATTCGATTTTCCGTCATAATAGTTTTCCCGCCATTTAGAATTTTCCGAAAAACCTACTTTTTCGAACTCCTCCTAGGCCGTTGCTCCGAATTTCACGAAAATTTAACCAGATCATCTCCAGACCATGACGACAAAAAGTTATGGAAATCAAGTTGATTCGAATAACCGTTCTCGAATACCGCGCAAATAAATTTTACGTAGCGCTTGCGAAAACAGACGTAAGGCTGTATCTCCACAACGCTTTATCGGATTCAGACCAAATTTGGTACATGTCATCACAAGCATGACGTGAGGCTACATGCTGCGTTTCGGCGCAGCGCCACCTACTGGTCCGGAGATATGAAGAACTTATGTTTTTGCTTATAACTTCAGAACGGTTTGTCCAAAAATCTCGTTAGATTCAGGGCGTCATACTGAGTTGACTGATATCCAATTTTCCCATATCGGCCATTTTGGCTGTCGGCCATTTTGAATTATGTGCTAAAATGCTGTATTTTACGAACGTATGAACGTATCGTTATGAAACTCAGTATGGGTCATCAGTACAAGGCCCTAAAGGTACTCAAAAGATTATGAGACAGAGCCACCTTTTGGTCAAAAGTTATAATTAAATTTCCAAAAATGCTAATAACTTTTGAATCAATTTGCCTTTAGTAATGACACTGATCTCAATAGATTCCTTGGGTTATGCTGAAAACATAGATACCAATTTTGCTTACCAATACCAAAACTTCCATTCCGCCATCTTTATTTTCTTTTAAAACCTACTTTTTCGAACTCCTCCTAGACCGAACGTCCGATTTTCACCAAAATCGGATCGTGTCATCTCCAGACTCGTGTCGATAGACAAAACCGTTTTCGTATACCGCAGATACAAAGTTTAGGCATGATGCCAAAATGACTATTCAGGCTTTATATCTGCAATGCCTTGACATATTGACACCAAACTTTGTATGTGTCATTGTCACTTCACTCTGACCACATCACATCAGTTTCGTAATTGCGCCACCTATTGGTCGAAAGTGATAATCTTATTTTTAGTTAATGTATGTGATTTTTCAACCATTTTGCCAAAATTCATCTTTAAATGTCTTCAATTGCTCCTTGCTGCAGTTGGTCTCTCACTCCCAGCCACTTTGGCATGTCTTGTCGTCTTGCTTGCGCTTGGCCCCGGTGATTGCTGCTTGCAGCTATATTTAATATTATTTTTATATTTATAATTACCCTCTATCTGTCTGGTCTTATATCTTGTTGCCTTTATGTGGGTTTTACATTTAAAAAAACAAAAAAACAGCATGTTCTTGTTCATGTACTTTTATTTTTAACAATTGACATTGAACGCGATAGATGTATTGAAGACCAAGTTCCAGTGAAATATCTTCACAGTCCATACGATGTCTTTACGTCCTTCATTGTTTGTGTACTCTGAGCAGTTTCTCTCTCAAGATGTTGAGGTTACCATAGTACGGGACAGCATCTGAAATAAACATTGAGTTTAGAGTTACATTGTGTCTCTTCCATTTGATTATGTAAAAACAATTATGTTCAAGAAGGCTAAAATGAGCAAAAATTGACAGAATGAGGCCTTTACTATGTTAAAAGGAAAAAGTGAAATGAAGTCATGGTATAGCTTTAGTGTTTTTTTTGTGACTGGGTATGTTCAGGCACAAAATTATAATAATAATAAAAATCAAACAATATGGATCATAAATTCCATATCTCTGTTACTTACTTTGTGGAGAAGAGAAGATGAGTGTCCTTAACTGAACAGAGCTGCTCACTTAAGTTATACGTTCTGTTAAACTAAAAGAGAAAAAGACATGACTGTTAGGAAATGATTGTTACAATTTTTTTAAGTTATAATTTATAGACATTTTAAGAAAGAAATAATTTACCTGTTGAGAGTGTGTGACAGTCTGTGTAGTTTGTATAGCTGAGCTCCAGAAAATCAGTAATGAGGAGGCTTTGACAGTTACAGATTTGAAAAACAAAAAGGCGGGAATAAAGAACCCTAAACTTGTCACATTGTTAATGTGTTTTCTGTTGTTTATCATGGACTTTTAGTTTGTTTTCCATCTTCAGTGTTTTCATCATCTCTGTCGTCATTTTCATTAGTTCATTTTCATCACCTGTCTAGTTAATCAGTTAATCACCCTTCATTGTCTTCACCTGTTGTACCCTCGTCATCCTCTGTATTTAAGTTCCTGTCTTTCTCCCTTCAGTTGTCGGTCAATGTTTGTATATGTCATTGTGTATGGAGAGTGTTACCCTTGCCTGTACCAGTTTTGTTTAAGTTTTATTATAGTAAAAGTTTGAATTGGAACTTTGGGCCTCAGCCTGTCTTCATCCGCACCATACCCGTGACAGATTGACCGACCAAAAACGCTATGGAGGCATTTCTGTTCAATCAGAATGGGAGTTCATTGGAGGAGTTGGTGGAAGTTTACCTTCATCTTCATCAGGATGTTTACTGGGAGGGGGAGTTTTTGAAGCAACGGTTCTGGAGAGGACTTGATGATCCTCTAGCCCAGATATTGCTGCTCAGGGACTTAGATAGACCTTTTATTGAGTTTATGGACAGAGCTCTTTGGGTGTGTGGTTCCTCACTCACTGTGGGAGACATCCAGCCAGATCTTCGCGTCCAGCCAGATCTTCGCGTCCAGCCAGATCTTGAGCCCGCTGACCCTGCGCCAGAGCCCTCGTCGCTGCCCAGCACTGAGCCCTCATCGCTGCCCAGCACTGAGCCCTCATCGCTGCCCAGCACAGAGCCCTCATCGCTGCCCAGCACAGAGCCCTTATCGCTGCCCAGCACAGAGCTTCCTGCATCGCTGGTCCCGTCCAGCCCAGAGCTTCCTGCACCGCTGGTCCCGTCCAGCCCAGAGCTTCCTGCACCGCTGGTCCCGTCCAGCCCAGAGCTTCCTGCACCGCTGGTCCCGTCCAGCCCTGAGCTTCCTGCACCGCTGGTCCCGTCCAGCCCAGAGCTTCCTGCACCGCTGGTCCCGTCCAGCCCAGAGCTTCCTGCACCGCTGGTCCCGTCCAGCCCAGAGCTTCCTGCACCGCTGGTCCCGTCCAGCCCAGAGCTTCCTGCACCGCTGGTCCCGTCCAGCCCAGAGCTTCCTGCACCGCTGGTCCCGTCCAGCCCAGAGCTTCCTGCACCGCTGGTCCCGTCCAGCCCAGAGCTTCCTGCACCGCTGGTCCCGTCCAGCCCAGAGCTTCCTGCACCGCTGGTCCCGTCCAGCCCAGAGCTTCCTGCACCGCTGGTCCCGTCCAGCCCAGAGCTTCCTGCACCGCTGGTCCCGTCCAGCCCAGAGCTTCCTGCACCGCTGGTCCCGTCCAGCCCAGGGCCTTCGCCACTGGTCCCGTTCAGCCCAGAGCCTTCGCCGCTGGTCCCGTCCAGCCCAGGACCGCCTTCGCCGCTGGCCCCGGTCAGCTCAGAGTCCTCTTCGCCGCGGGTCCAGTCCAGTGCTGACCTCCCCAAGAAAATTTTGGGGGGGGGCAATAAGTCCTCTGAGGGGATCGTGGAGGCCCTTCCGACACGGTCGCCATGGCCGCCCGAAGGGTCCTCACCGCCATGGCCGCCCGAAGGGTCCTCACCGCCATGGCCGCCCGAAGGGTCCTCACCGCCATGGCCGCCCGAAGGGTCCTCACCGCCATGGCCGCCCGAAGGGTCCTCACCGCCATGGCCGCCCGAAGGGTCCTCACCGCCATGGCCGCCCGAAGGGTCCTCACCGCCATGGCCGCCCGAAGGGTCCTCACCGCCATGGCCGCCCGAAGGGTCCTCACCGCCATGGCCGCCCGAAGGGTCCTCACCGCCATGGCCGCCCGAAGGGTCCTCACCGCCATGGCCGCCCGAAGGGTCCTCACCGCCATGGCCGCCCGAAGGGTCCTCACCGCCATGGCCGCCCGAAGGGTCCTCACCGCCATGGCCGCCCGAAGGGTCCTCACCGCCATGGCCGCCCGAAGGGTCCTCACCGCCATGGCCGCCCGAAGGGTCCTCACCGCCATGGCCGCCCGAAGGGTCCTCACCGCCATGGCCGCCCGAAGGGTCCTCACCGCCATGGCCGCCCGAAGGGTCCTCACCGCCATGGCCGCCCGAAGGGTCCTCACCGCCATGGCCGCCCGAAGGGTCCTCACCGCCATGGCCGCCCGAAGGGTCCTCACCGCCATGGCCGCCCGAAGGGTCCTCACCGCCATGGCCGCCCGAAGGGTCCTCACCGCCATGGCCGCCCGAAGGGTCCTCACCGCCATGGCCGCCCGAAGGGTCCTCACCGCCATGGCCGCCCGAAGGGTCCTCACCGCCATGGCCGCCCGAAGGGTCCTCACCGCCATGGCCGCCCGAAGGGTCCTCACCGCCGTGGCCGCCCGAAGGGTCCTCACCGCCGTGGCCGCCCGAAGGGTCCTCACCGCCGTGGCCGCCCGAAGGGTCCTCACCGCCGTGGCCGCCCGAAGGGTCCTCACCGCCGTGGCCGCCCGAAGGGTCCTCACCGCCGTGGCCGCCCGAAGGGTCGTCTCCGCCGTGGCCGCTCGAAGGGTCGTCTCCGCCGTGGCCGCTCGAAGGGTCGTCTCCGCCGTGGCCGCTCGAAGGGTCCTCACCACCATGGACGCCTGAGGGTCCGTCTGCTCCGCCATGGCCACGCCCTCATCCTGCTCCGCCCTGGCCACCTGCACGTCCTGCTCCGCCCTGGAGGCTTCCTGCTCCAGATCGGCCACCTGTTCATCAGCCTCCAGGGCGCCCACCCTCCCACCCCTTTGGATGTTTTACGGCGCGAGGACGCGCCTGGGGGGAGGGGGGGGTTCTGTCACATTGTTAATGTGTTTTCTGTTGTTTATCATGGACTTTTAGTTTGTTTTCCATCTTCAGTGTTTTCATCATCTCTGTCGTCATTTTCATTAGTTCATTTTCATCACCTGTCTAGTTAATCAGTTAATCACCCTTCATTGTCTTCACCTGTTGTACCCTCGTCATCCTCTGTATTTAAGTTCCTGTCTTTCTCCCTTCAGTTGTCGGTCAATGTTTGTATATGTCATTGTGTATGGAGAGTGTTACCCTTGCCTGTACCAGTTTTGTTTAAGTTTTATTATAGTAAAAGTTTGAATTGGAACTTTGGGCCTCAGCCTGTCTTCATCCGCACCATACCCGTGACAAAACTAACACAAAGAACCATTTCAGCATATAAACTTTATATTATAAAGGGTTCTTCAGAACGATACGATACTAAATAGAACCGTTACTTAGTGTAAAGAACCTTTAAAGAACCATATAAACAACAAATTATTTCCATGTTTTTTTTGGCCACAAAATTATGTTTTATGATGTATTTATTATAGAAAAGCACATACTCTCTTTCTCCAGTTCCTCCACTCAAACGCACACGATGTAAACATGTTGTCAGTGCCGCTCTGACGATTTTATCAATAAAATAGTTTAACAAATTAAAAGCCATGTGACATTTCTCACTAGCAAGGGAATACCGGCGCTGTTCTTGGAGCAAAATAAACGTACAATTTCGATATTAGTAGAGATACTGCTGCCGAACACAGTTGAGAGACGCACAGTACTATGGTAATTAACACACGCTTAATCTCTCTCTCTCTCTCTCTCTCTCTCTCTCTCTCTCTCTCTCTCTCTCTCTCTCTCTCTCTCTCTCTCTCTCTCTCTCTCTCTCTCTCTCTCTCTCTCTCTCTCTCTCTCTCTCTCTCTCTCATAACTGCATTAAACTACTATCAGTGGCTGAAGCCTCCTTTACTAGCTCTAAAATTACTTTTTGGAATTAGCAACGGAGGCTTGGGATGAAATGCTTAAGAAAGTAGTCCTACACACAAGGTGTGCATTATTTTTTTAATAATTCAATGGCCCATTGTCAATTAATCTTTTCTTACTATATATCTGCACCAATTAAAATGTGTTATTATCTTTGTTATTTACAATTATGTACACATGTATCAACACATTTTTAGGTTACAGGTCAAAACACTTTCACAAAGTTAAAGGATTTGTAGCAATTAGAATCTGTTTTCACAAATCTTGATTTTTCACGCCACACCTTTATGAGAGGGTCTTCCACACCAGGCCTTACTGGCATTGGCTGTTTACTGGCATGATTCACTGGTTGGCATACCAGTTCTGTGCCAGGAGCCCTTGCAGCCAGAGCAGAGATTTAATCAGGGAATGGAGATCTAGACTGACTGCTCTGACCCATGGCCACTTTTTCACCATTAGAAATAAACTGAAACGAATCACATAAGAAAAAAACTTGGCCACTAGATCCATATTACACAGTCCAGGCTGATGGATCCCAAATTAGGGACTCTAACCGCAGCTGGACTGAAAAACAGAGGCAGGAGACAGACGTCTACTTCTATTTACTAGTCCTTTTATAAAAAGTGTCTCCTTTTATAGTTAAATGCAACTCTTTATTGCACTGGTGTGACTGGTTTACCTAAGAATGGTCTCCTCAAGACCTCTGGTTTTGGCCTCGTCTTCCCGCAACTGTTTTGTGGTCTCGTCTTCCTCCGGTCCTGCAGAGGGCGCACCGTCTAGCAGCCATCTTTCCCTCAGTGCCTTTGACTACAAGAAAATGCACATTTTCTGTAAGCAAGGAATACTCAAATGACCTTGTGCATTTGTCAAAATGGGCAATATACAACAGAATATACTCTGGGGAACACTGTATCCCATAATGCAACCTTCTGTGAAACAATGTAACAAATTATATAGAAGGAATCATTGCTATTTTTTATATTCATTGATTTTTTTTGATTGATTTTTTTTTTTTTTTTTTTTGTCTTTTATTAATCCAAATATTTCCACCACATGTCATTTTTACTCACCTGCAACATAATATATACCGGTATATATATTTTTCTGAGCAGTCAGTTATGACATTTCATTTACAAATATTTGAGCATTGATTGCTGCAACTGACCAATCAAAATCAAGTATTTCAAGAGAGCAATGTAACAATGTTGTACATTGTATACTGTTTTTTTTTTTTTAAATAATATGCAGTATACAGTATATAAGTAATCAGCATGCTTGTATTCCATTTTTAACACAGCTAAATACACTACTGGTCATCATTACAAACATTTTAAAAAATTATGTTATGGGAAAAAAGTCTCCAATGCTCAACAAGGCAACATTTATTTAATCAAAAACAATAATATTTTGAAAGATTACAATTTAAAATAACTTTTCTGTGATTTCAAAGCTGAATTGTCAACAGTCATTACTCCATTTATCAGTGTCACATGGCCCTTCATTCTTATATTTCTTATATTTTGTGCTCCGATATCAACTAATTATTACTGGAGCTCAATGATTAATAATGGTTCTTATTATTATCAATGTTAAAAACATTTTTTGCTGCTTAATATTTTTGTGGAAACCATGATACAATTTTAATCTATAAAGATCAAAAGAACAGCATTTTTTTTATATAGAAATGTTTTGTAACATTATAAATGTCTTTACAAAATATGACTTACCACAAACCTTTGAAAGAGAGTGTGTTACAGTGATCACAAAAACAGAAAGAAGCAACATTTTCAACATTGATAATAATAAGAAATAAAGTAATAGCTGCTGAATGGCAAAAAGCTTTGCCATCACAGGAATCAATTACATTTTAAAATATTTTAAAATAGAAAACGGTCTTTAAATTGCAATAATATTTCACATATTACTGTTGTTTAACTGTATTTTGATCAAATCGTTATTGTATATATTCTTTACCAATGCAAACACAGATTGCTGTTACAATGTTGCTACAATCGTGCTACAACAGGTCTTGGTTGGTTTAGAGAATACTTGGTAAAATGCAAGATTTAGTGACTTAGATTTGGAAAGTGATGAACAGTATAGAACATTTCCATGGGAAAAATATAATAAAATATAGGCATAGATAAAAGTGATTCATGCATCAGTTGAACAATGATGATAGTGACATGTCCCAAAAGAGTTTGAATTATGTTGTCTCCAGCCTTTGGAGATCTCCTATGAGAGAAGAGATCTTTACTAACCAAATAGTGCACATCTCTTGCTCTCAGAGCCTAAATTATTCAGTTAATTGGCACTAAAATCTAAGTGTTGAGCTGGCACTAAGCTGCCTTGGCACTAAACCAGGCACTGCTCTGATTTACTCTCTGAAACTGATCTTACCATCTTCTTGACTCTTAAAGCCTGATGGTTGCTTATTGGTAAGCATTAAACTATATGCCAATTTGTTTGCCATTCACAAACTTGTGTATAGGCTGTCCTGTACCCAGCCCATTTCCAGCAACCATTAAAAAGCTAAGTACAGTTCCTTCAAAACTTCAGGAGTATAGACTGGACGGGGTAATACTGCTGCTATGCAAACCTTTTACAGTAGCTCATGCAAATCCAAATCCAATCCTTTTTGCTGATTTTAGTATACTGCAGTCCTAGCATCATTTATGTTGATTCGTTCTTTTATTGCAATATATGGATACCTGACAGGCAGTCAAAAAAAGCAAAATCATAGATAAGACTGAGCAATATGGAAGTGAGTTGTATTATTTGGTGGCTGTCCAGCCCCTAAAGGGCTCTTGGCATTAACTGCTAAATGCTCTGCAGGCCTCGGACATTCCTGCCTCTCCCAGCTGTTACTGATCAAACCTTTGAACATGGCCGTCTTCTTCCTTTCTGTCAAGTCATAACATTCTTTATGTGCTAATACTACATTATACATTTTGATTCATGCATAATAGTACATGAATACCCGGTTCTGTCTTCTCTAAGTTACTTTCTGGGCCAATAGTTCAGATTTTGGTATAGATATAGATATGTTGATATATAATCATATTTTTTATAATAAGGAGAGATAATTGGTAACCAGATAATTAAACTTCTGCCTCTTATCCAGCTACGGTACATAATAGTACTAAACATCTGAATATGATCAAGGAACATATAGTAAGTAGCACTGGTCTTTTTTAAAATAATTAAATGACTAAAGAGTAATTCAATCATATTTTGAGTATAGGCCATCAGTGAGCATTATTTCTCTTTTATTCTTTACCTTACTACTTCTTTCGTTTCTTTGTTTTCTTTCATCTTCTTTTCATTTTAGCTTGAACTGCCACCTCCCACTCCCCAGAGACCCACTGTGGGAGAGCGTATCGACCACACACACACACACACACACACACACACACACACACACACACACACACACACACACACACACACACACACACACACACACACACACACACACACACACACACACACACACACACACACACACACACACACACACACACACACACACACACACCAATAAAAAAATACAGGACAAAGCGCACAAGCGCCTATGTGCTTAGTGGCGGAGCCATTGTTTTCGGAAGTAAATGGATCCAGATTTTTAGGGAACAGATTTAAACAAAGACATTTGTTGGCCTATTAGAGTTCACCGCTCTCGATCATGTGTCATGTGACCTGTTAACCCATCCCACTAATCAAATCACACCTAACCAATCCGCATCAGTAACATCCTGTCAGTACATCCTTTAATCAGTCTGGAGTAACCAAAGAGCCAATCAAAACAGGGAAGCTTTGGAGCCAAAATACTGACATAGTATGAGTATGACACTTCATGCAGACACATAGGCTTTAGCGGGACTTGGCCAGAGGCCTAAAACTGCATAGCTTCATACCTCAATTGGTTTGAATTGTTCTGTATTTGGACAGAACCCTTTGGCCCCTATCTTAGATTGACAAATGCCTGCTCATATATCAGAGAGCATGTGTTTTCAGGACTCTCAGAGGCCCCTCCATACTTTTGCGACCTGCGGCCCATTATTCACTGGCTATTCATCTCTCTCGCTTTCTCTCCCTTTGCATTTTGCTGACTCTGAATGGGAGCTCCATAGAAACTGCTAATGAGGAGAGTTTTTGGATCTTATCTCTGGCCAGCACAGCAAAGTCTCTCAACCACAGCTGCTCTAAAGTTGTGAAGCCTCAACACACACACACACACAGAAATAACACAGCTAGTTTCAACTTCCACAATATTTACAAGAAGGACTGTCAATAATAATGATGATCCAATTAACTACAACATAAGATGAATAAATACTCAAGTTAAATCACAATTAATCATATATATTAGTATCTGCAGCCTCCAAATGAAGATAATGCAAAAACATGACATCATTGTGGCAGAAGAAAGCATTGCATGCAACAAAAAAGCATCCACTTAAAAATAAAGTTTCTCAGACTGTCTCAAATAGATTAACACAAGATGCATTTGTATTAATGTACAGATTCGAACCTATGCCACATGAGCACCAATTTTGGTGAAATTAGTTCATGCCAAAGTAAATGCCAAAAAGCATTATTTGACAATGTTAACAGTACAGTGAAACAGTAAAATTGCAGTGTTATTATAGTATTATTTTATACTATTATAGAATTTATTAATATTTTATATTCGTTTTTTTTTTTTTTTTTTTTTTTTTAAGGAAATTTTGTTATTTGCTTCTGTCATTATTATGATGTAAATATTTATATTTAGCCTAATTCAGTTTTAGTCATTTTAGTACTATAATTTCAGCAGGTTCACAACAACTTCTCTAATTCAACATGCTGCTGCTGCATAAATAGACATAAATCCCGTTGCAGATCTAGGCAGGTGGAGCTGGGGAGGTGGAGGGTTTCAGAGGAACTCAGAACAATGAACCAGACTATTTAAATGTTGATCAAGGAATTCTCATTGGCTGCTGGATCAACAGAGGTGCAGCGCTAGGCTAAAGGAAAAACAAAGCTTGAGGCAGTGCGCGAATCCCGCATTGAGTTCTTTTTCGCAGCTAATTGCACTTAATGGCGTTCTGTGCCTTTTCTAATTCATGTTTATTTATCGCTTTAATGTGTTAATAAACTATAAGCAGTAGCTACTTCACTGTGCAAATATATTTACACATTATGCATGAACTGTCTAATTGGGTCACCATGAACGCTGCAGAGCATATGAGAGGGAAAAAGTGTGCCTGTAATGAGTGGAAGCAAAACGCTGCAATACAACAAACAACAAACTCTCACTTCACAGAAGTTCACACAAACAAAAAGCTGTCTCACACACATGCAAAACTGTCCCACGCGTGCAACTGTGGTCAATGTATTCATAGCACAGACATATGTGTCATTGTACAGCCCTGACATTAAATAAGTAGTTTTGATAGCAAGTGTATTCCAAACATATCCAAAGACATTAAAATGCCTATTCTAAACTACATAATAAACAGAAATGGGGGGAAAAAGACTTCCAACAGTTCACAATCATGTACACCTGACCTGAGGGCCACAGAGACAATACGCCATATATTTAGCAGAGTGAAGCATTTCCCTCTTCCCACAAACAGGATGTCTTATCACCCCCCATGGCAAATTCTCCTTCCTGTGTCTGACGGGGTGTTCTTGGCCCAGAGTGCACCAAATCACAGTGCTCCAGTCAACACTAATATCATCAGACTGACAATCTTAAAAATGCAGCACTTATAACAGGGATCCCTGCTCCAAGGGGTCTTTAGCCTGAAAAAGTTTGAAGACCCCTGGCATAAATAATAATGGAACGAAGGGAAATCAAAGAATATGGAAGTAAATTTCTCTGGCACATAAAAACACAACATGCTTTGTTAAATCATAATTATAGCAAAAAAAGTAATAATGAAGAGATAAATAATGTGAAATGGTGAGATCAAAATCATAATTACACTGTAAAAAATAAATTGAATTAATTGTTGCAATAGTCTGTTAACATTGGCTCAATGAGAAATAATATGACTAATTGAAAAATTTAGATGTTATCAGTCACTAGAAAATTTTGACTTGGGGATGTAATTTTTTTTTACAGTGTATGACAAAAAAACTAAATGATGACAAGACAAAATGACACAAAAGTATTTCACTTATGATATAAAAAGTTGTAATTATTACTTAAAAGCTTATGATTATGGCCAATGTAACATTATGACACTTTGAGATGGAAAAAAAAATATTATAAGATTAAAAAGTCAATTTTACAAAAGTCATAATTCTCAATCTCATAATTTTTACATTTTATGTCATAACTTCAACTTTTATGTCATTATTATGACTTTTTTTAAATCTCATAACTATGACTTAATATGTTTTCTTATGTGCCAGAAATTGGCTTCTATAAAAGAGACAGGTTAGTTTAATGAAGCTTGAAACTGTCAATTCATCTTTAATAATGTAGTAGGCCTTTGACTTGCCTTTTTATTACATTTTTTACAGATTAATGGGTGAAATATTAAGTTACCTTTCGGAAGTAACTCAACGCTGCATCATGGCATTGACACTATGGAAATGCTTCTGCATGACCGGTGTCTGAAGCACGTGTGAAAAAATACCCTTCTTGATTGGTTGACGTGAGGTCATGTGATGTAGCATATCGTTTTTGTTTTATTGTATGTTACAGACAGTATGGCCAGCAAAAATGCTAAGTTAGGAGTTCGCCTTTCTCATTGGCTTCCTCATTCCACCCGGGGTGTAGCATCTTCCCAGGCACTATCCTAGGGTGCATCCTTGCAAGATGTTTGTGCTGCAGCCACATAATCATAAGATTTAACAGCCTGGACATGGATTCAATACCAGGATCACATGTTCTTCTGGGTTGGTCCTGTCTTTCTGCTCAACAAATGTCTGTGGCACAACCTTGATGGGCAGGCATTTTCCCTCAGTGTGGTGGCGTAGGTATTAACTTTCCCATAGCGTCAACTCCATAACGCAGCGTCGAGTTACATATGTAACCCTGTTCCTTGAGAAGGGAACGAGACGCCGCCATACTGAGGATTCCGTGGCGTAAGGGCCGTTTTATGGTCTTGCTGACGTGCTACGCTACGTCACCTGTCCTCACGTCAGCCAATCAAGATTGCCGTGTTTTCACACGTACTTCAGACACTGGTCACACAGAAGCGTTCCCATAGCATCAACGCCAAGACGCAGCATCTCATTCCCTTCTCAGGAAACCAGGTTACATAACCTGAGAACATTTTTATCATTTTGAATTACGGTTATGACAAATATGTTGGCCTCAGGTGTCAGTGTCTTACCTTGAAGTGCTGAAGCTGTCGTCGGTCATCCTCTAGTTGTCTTTTCTTATTCTCAATTTCTGTCTGTCTTTTCCTCCTTTCCTGTGAATAAATAAATATAGTTCATAAAGTTTATTCACATCCAAAGCACTAATATGATTTTGCGCTGGTGTATTGTTAAACAAAATGCATGCATACACAAACAACCAAATTCCTCTGGCATTTTCTATACCACTCAGCGATTGCACTGTTCTTCGAAAGTTTTAAAACATTAGTTCTGTGAAAATAGTTTCCTTTTGGTGTTTAAGGTTGGCTAAAAAAGGTTTTCTGAGGGATTAAATATTTTGTTGAAACCTATGCCATTGCTCTTAGACCAGAGCATGTGTGATAATAAGTGCTAGCAATCTTCATATGTGAGAGAAAATGAGCTGAGAACAAATGTGTTCATCAAACAGTGAGACCCCAACCAGCAGGGAGAGCATGTGTGTGAAGAGATACATGTGTTTGCCGGAGTGATGAGATACTTAGTAGACTGTCCTAACTCAATGGCTGGCTTTCTGGTGTCCGCAAAATAATATAGGGTTCATAGACAATTGCAAAAGTTTTTGGGGCAGACCCTGTTGAAAATAGATGGTATTCATCCATCATGGGATGGTGCTGCACTTCTCTCTAGTAATATGGCACATTTTACATCTTAGAGCTCAAACATGACAATTTGGGGCTCAGGTCAGGAAACAGACAGACTGGATAAACCGACCGTCTGCTAGCTGTCTCACATCACTGAGGTCAGATAAATCCCATCACATAGATACTCTTTCACCAAGATTTCATCATATAGAGAATGTGTAAATATAATAATATTATTTTTTTGTGTCTGTTCTAGACTAAAAACACATCTATTTTACCTGGCATTCATATAGAACATTATACTATTATTCAAATCAGTTAAATGATTGTTAGGCTGCATAGATTAGGTCAGCCGGACTCGGGGACACTTCCTATAACATCTGTTGTACTTGTTACATCATAAGAAGAATGGCATCTACCCTAATGTTAGTCTTTCTGTTTATTCCAAGGATTACTCCTCAAGTCAGCCGGATCCGGGCCGTATCCAAATTAGATGGTGGACCTCGGCACTGATCCTCAACAAACTCGTTTCCATACCGGCGTGATGACTTCCAACCAGATGGAACTGGATAAATATTCTTAAACTTCTGATCCAATCTGACTTCTGACCTGTAATGCTGCCTGAATCATAATCATACACTGTTTGTTCGTTGGCCAGAGGACTGAGTTTCTGGTTTCTCCCAAGGTTTTTCTCCATTCTGTCACTTGATGGAGTTTTGGGTCCTTGCCACTGTTGCCTTGGCTTTTGGCTTGCTTAGTTGGAGACATTTAATATTCAACAATATTATTGATCTGCCTTGCTTAAGGTGGACGATGATGTAATTTTCTTCTAGAAACAAACTTTGTTGTATTATTTTCATGTTATCACTGTGAAGCTGCTTTGATACAATCTGTATTGTAAAAAGCACTATATAAATGTGACTTGACTTGTGAAGTGTGTGAAGTCTAACAGATTAACAGATTGAACTATTACAGTCCTCTTTATTTCTAAGAAAAGAATACAAAACATTACAAATTAAATTAAATAAATAAATATAGATTTATATTATCATAATAAAATATTTAAGTTGACTTAAAACATGATTCTACCATAAAACAGACTAATTGATTGACATCTGATTTAAGTTTTAAGTACTGGCAAAATCTGAATACGAAGGGAACTGTGTTGTTATTTTCTGAATTTCATTGTTAGATTTGTTCTTTTATTTTTGTTATACAAGCAGTTGGAAAATGCAGTTTTCAACCACTATTATATTGAAGTACAAATTGCTATCATAATTCTCTAAAGAAATCACTTAATTATTATAATGTTTTATGAATTTTTTTGCAAATACTGTAACTCTATATGAGATAATGTGTCTCTTGTCAGCTAAAATCTAATTTTATCTTATTTCTTCGTCAACTTTTGTAGATTAAATTAGTACTTAAATGAGATCAAATGTGCTGGACCAACACTTAAAGACAGTATATAAATTTCATCACTAGGTCACATTTTCAAAACAAAAACAAAGGCATACCAGGCATATGTTATGAAGCAGGGCGATTCCGAAAGCCTGGGACATTTTACATTGCTGTTTTTATTATGCTTATATGCCGCATTATATTATCGGCCGCTGCCACTCCATTTGCTTTGTTGTTTATGCATATTTTATGATTAAAGTTACTGTTAATGTTACGTTTAACATTCACCTACTTCCCTGAAATTTTACTTTGTTACAGTTATGATCACTTAAATTTACATTATTTTATTTTGTTCTAATAAAAGAGCTGCAAGTGCTGAATTACTACTCATACAGATCACTTTATCAGACAAATAAAAAATGTGGGGTAACGCAGCGCTGTTTTACTTCGTCAAAACAATCATACTAAAAATACGTGTGAGTGTGTTTGAAGTTGTGTTATAACGTTACTCTGCACGTTCTCTCTGTGGCTGGTATGAGACACTTGCTGCACACCGCAGTAAGCTAGATCGATATTATCATATTAATAAAGCTGGATGATTTATGTTGCTAAATGGCATGCAGTAAATTTTAAAATATATTGTATGGTGGAGAAAGTCCTGTATTACTGTTGCTATAAATAAAGCTCTTTCTGATTTTGCTGTGTTAGCAACAAAATAGTGCTGTCTCAGAGGCATGGTACATGTTTGGTACAAACGCATGTTACTCGCGGTACATCAAGAAAACAAGAGATCCAAACAAGAGTAACCGTATTTAGCTATTTAACAATGATTAGTTGTCTGTCGATAAAACTATCCAAAAATTTGCTCACAAGTCTTATAAAATCCATAAAATTAAAGCATCTTAAGTGTTTCAATGGTTTCTACAGAAGTAAAACTAGAAATCGGGGGTAACGCAGATGTGACGTCATTGAAAGGTGACGTAACGACACGGGCCATTACACTGGTTAACATAGCTGATTTCTCTGGATTTAAACATTGTTGGGAAACTTTTGAATAAATGTATGTACACAAGTCAACAAAATATATAACATAGTTTTAGTGGTTTTTGGGATATTTTATTCAAAAAATCTTACATATTGTGCCTTTAATGGCATTTTAGACACAGGCAGACAAATTGTTTTTAAGCCACATACTGTATGTAAAAAATCTCTGACCCAGTTTCAGATTTGTGAAATGGGTTCAGTAGGTGGGTTTATTAGGACTGCCACGGGAGCGTGGTGTGTGAGAATCGGACTTACTGCAATAGCTTGGAGCCGTTCCTGCTGTGAGCCTGATTCTGACATCCTGAAAGACAGAGAGAATATATTAGTCTGGTAGATACAACAATGGTCCCAAACAGAGGACAGATTTGCATCCTGTTGGTAATTTGACTCTCTTAGCTATTTTGGTGAATTCAGAAGTAAAATTGCATCGTTTCCGCCTTCACACAGGTATATTGTATATATACTGTATATGAGATAGATAGATAGATAGATAGATAGATAGATAGATAGATA
Source organism: Phoxinus phoxinus (assembly GCF_949152265.1). NCBI lineage: Eukaryota > Metazoa > Chordata > Actinopteri > Cypriniformes > Leuciscidae > Phoxinus > Phoxinus phoxinus. The sequence goes on from NC_136897.1 coordinate 11,363,035, forward strand.
GATAGATAGATAGATAGATAGATAGATAGATAGATAGATAGATAGATAGATAGATAGATAGATAGAAAAAAAATACAGACTGCCAAGATGCAGCTTAAAATGGTGCTTTCCCACAATGCAAGAAGGGAATGCTGAGTTTGATTGCGCAAGATAAGAAAATATTCAGCATTGGAGTGAAACTGCAAAAATTCCTTTGTAATGTTTGTACAATTGTTTCCATGAAGAGCATAAACTGGCTGAAGAACAGTGCTAACGTTGACCGCATCCTCATGCGGGAGAGATTGCTGTAGACAAATGGCAGTGTGAAGTTTTTACAAATGAAATCGGTTTTCCGATCAGGAACATCCTCATTCAACTCACTCCCTCATTTATTGTCAACACACACACATTTCCTTGTTCATTCGCTAAAAGGTCTTCCAAACAGTAAGATGGACCCCTGCTGTCAGCCCCGTCTGCTGAAGGACACAGCTGTGGCGGAGGCTCCTAAGCCATCAGGGAAAAGAAGAATGTGAAGGTTGTTCTCCGACCCACCACATTCGCATTCCCATCCCCCCCACGAGTAAAACACAACACCTGTACAAACAGCCTGGCAGAGGAACTGAACGGATGACAGCAGCAAAAGAGTGGAGTTAGTGCATGATGCTGAACCTGGGAACCATACACCAACACTAGGTGATTATGCAAACATTTTGGAAGGCAATATGACTGGTAGGATGATGTATAAAACTTTGCGTTTTATCTGAACTATTATAATATAGTGAATTTATATCTAAATCTCAATATCCAAACCATCATTATTATATCATTGGAGATACCGTTCTGGCAGTTGTTAAAACAGGTGGAAAATTCCTAGTAATGGGAAGTCCAATTCTTTTCCACAAACTGGTGCTTTTGGACAGTTAGTTCTAATGAACCGGTTCAGAAAAACGATTTAATATACGCAATCATGCAAAAATGTCACGTATGCAATTATGTTATTAAATAATGATGTGAAAAACAACATGTTTTATGTCTAAAGCATGAAGTGAATAGTCTTAATCAACTCACCTCACCTCTTTATAAACCATTTCGCCCCCTCATTCAAGTCAACTGCTAGTTTTTGCATGCTCATATCAGCAGCCCATTGGTTCTTCGCGGAGATGTCGGAGTCTGAACTGTTTCCTCAGTTCAGTGTACTAGTGACTCGAGAAATGTTGTAACCACTAATCGATCCTTGACTCGAGAGAGAACTGCTATCAGTGTACTGCTGTTGACTAGAGAACTACTGGCATCGGAAAACTGTTATATTTCTAATATGTTTTATTTATTATACTTTATAGCAAAAGACATTAGAAACATAGCCTACACCCCCCCTCCCTTTATGGCAGACAGTTCTCAGCATGTCGGATATGTCCAATAGACTGTTCTCAGTACAGTGTACTATTGAACTAACTGAAACTGAATGAGTTGGCAAAAACTGGCATCATAGGATATGCCATCAAAGCCTGTGATTTAATTAGATAAATATATGCGATGCATGCTTCAGAGAAGCACGGCGCTGTATTCTTACACATGAGCGGTCCATTATCTGATGTTTGCAGCATCTCAGAGTGGCTTGGTTTGCAGTAAATGCAAAAGTTTGGATCGATTTAATGTGCATTTGGTAACAAGACAACCATCTTCACCAACTTGTAATGAGAAGCACTTAACAAAAGAAAAAGTTTAGGGGCATTATATTATATTATTGTTTTGTAGCCATATTAAAGTCTGCGTGAACCGGAAGTTGCAAACGACTTCTCAAGTGTTGTGACGCATTTCCGAGTGAAAGGGAATATTGAACAGAAGGCAGGGTTTTACTTCAGCGCTCCTCCTCTCCATCTCTCGCCCATAGCAGAGTAACGGTTTGAGGGGAGTGGTTAAGCGTATAACCAACCCAAGTTCTCATGGCTACGTCATCAGAAAAAAGAACCATTCCAGACCCGGAAGTAACTTTTCAGACTTTGATTAAAGATAACTTCGGCAAACAATTTTTTTCCGTGTATTAACTTGCACGGATTAATTGTTCACCACAAGACTAGTAATATCCGCTAACAAAGTAAATAGGGTCAATTTTGATTTCATGCCGATTTTAACATACATCACAAAATTTCATCCAAATTGTGCAGCTCTACAAACCACAGTAAACATGGATTTTTTTAATCGCAATATTTATAAGAAAAATCACAACTAGCGTTTTTCCCCAAATCGTGCCACGATTGAGAGAGATCTTTTGATTTGGACAAGAAAACAACTACCCAGACCTACCTGGCAACACTCCCAGAAAATCCTAGCAAATCAACAGCAACATGCTAACAGCCATTCAGAACACCCTGGTAACCACCAACAACACCCTAAAATTGTGTCAAACCATTGACATTTTTTACATAAAATTTAAAATGCCTTCCTTTCCTCATGGAACAAATCTAAAATTGGTAAGTGTCATGGTTAGGTGGGTGTAATAAAACGCACGATAAATGTGAAACTCAAGAAGAATTTTAATATGATACTCTACATACCAAACAGGAGAAAATCTAGGATAATATACAACTAAAAATAGCACATACAACTGAAACAATGCAGAACAAGACAGGAAAAAACTGAGGGCTTAAATAGGCTACACGAAAACAAATGAGCTAAGGAGATAATAAACAAGACACATCTGAACAGAATACTCAAATCAATCAGAAACCATGGAGACGAACAGGCAGGGAACAGATGAAGACAGAAATGATTAACAAACTAGAAAGCTGACCTCGAAACAGACATTACCAGAACAAAAAAACAGAACAAAGATTAACTCAAAACGTGACAATAAGGTATTTTAATGGGGATATTTGTGTGTATTTGTGTGTGTGTGTGTGCGTGTGTGTGTGTGTGTGTGTGTCAGTTCGGCATGACTTCTGCATTGATCAGAAATGATTACTCAGCAAATTTCGCATCCACATCCAGACAGACTGATGATACACTGCACAAAACACTGCAGTTCTCCAGCCACCTGATAACACACTCCAGCATTAAGCAAAACAACTAAACAGATCTATATGGACACAAATATTTAATGTTCCTCTTTGATTTTTGAAATCTTGAAATAATAGCCTCTCATCATAAATAAGTCATACTCACGAAACTAACAAACACCCATTATATTCAATGAAGCCAGGTGCACTGCAAGCAAACTATAGTTGTTGTGTTATGCAAAATAATTCGCCAATTTGAGATTATTGTACCAGACTGGCAGATGACAGATGACAGAAGTGTTTTCAACATTTTAGTCAATTTTGACTAGATATTGCGTAAAATTCGTGTTTTTCTTTGCTTTCAACTGTTACGTATCATTTGCAACCAATACTGAAGAAAATAATTCATGTCACTTGAAGCACAAATGAAGTGCGAAAGTAATGGCTAAATTGGGAATAGCATGATAGAATTACTTTTCCTATATGGCAGATTTATATTCTGTAAGCATATTATGGTTTACAGCTTATGAAAACCCCAAATTCAAAATTAGAATATTGTAAAAAGGTTTTCATAGCTGTAAGCCATAATCATCAAAATTATAACAAATAAAGGCTTGAAATATCTCACTTTGCATGTAATGAGTCTATATATAATATATTAGTTTCACATTTTAAGTTGAATTACTGAAATAAATTAATTTTCCCTGTATTCACCTGTATTCCAATGACTGTTTTCATACAGGTTTCCCAAACACTCCCCTTGACTAGCATAATTTGTTTGAACAATTAGCCCCATGCCTAAAGGCCTGTTCACACCAACACAAATGTTTGACACAAAAATTCTGTCTTATTTTCACATTTTCTGATTCTTTGTTTGTCAATTAGCGAAATAGTCTGATCATGAGTATAATGGCGCTTTTCCACTACACAGTATCGGCTCGACTCGACTCGCCTTTGTTTGGTTTTCCACTGTGTAAAAGTTGTAACGGTACCTGCTTTCAGGTACTTTTTTTCGTATCACCTTCGGCGAGGTGTGACGTGACACACGGCAGACTACTGATTGGTCAGAGAGAATCGTCACTATTCACTGCATCATTATTGCACGCGCCAGACCGAGTATCCTGAATAACCCCGGCATTTTAAAATAGTTTGGCCAGAGATTGCGTGATATACCCATTACTAATATTACTGTATGTAAAACAGCATACACTCGATTTCCTCCATTGTCCTGTGTGTGTGGGTAGCGGGTGTGTGTCGCGTCGCTATGACGACCAGGTACTATTGTGGAGGTACTATCTGCAATGGAAAACGGAGCGAAAAGCGAGCCGAGCCAAGACGAGGCGAGTCGAGACGAGTTGAGTTGAGCCGGTACTGGTAATGGAAAAGCGCCATAACAGAGTTGTAGTTTAATTACAGTTTTTTTACAATCGCTATGACAGTTTTTTCAATACATTTAACAAGTTTCCTAAACTCTTAACATGGTTAGTACAACATCCGTCTTTGTAGGCTATACAATTAACACATTTCTTGTCGCTTTGACAAAAAATGCATACAGTTAACACAAATTTAAAATGCTTGAACTTCTTTTACACACAAGCTCAACCAATACCAAAACAATGTAATTTTACTGCCAAATTTACAAATGCTTTCACACTGTATGTCAGAACAGATAACATCATGTTCTAAACATAACTTATATAGGCTAAAGTCAAAGTGAACAGCTGTTCATATTGTGAATTGAAACAAATATATTCCCTGTATTTTATTCCATTGCTACTGAGAAACGGCTTATTGAAGTTATGCAAATATATAAATCACAAATGATTCCCATCTAGGAAGCACACTCAGGTGTTTAGGTTCTTTCAATCGCATGACCATATCCCTTGTCCTGGTCCTTGCCGCACTCCTCTCCCTTGTCCTGGTCCTTGCCCCACTCCTCTCCCCTGTCCTGGTCCTTGGGCAAGAACCAGGACAAGGGAGAGGAGTGGGGCAAGGACCAGGACAAGGGAGAGGAGTGGGGCAAGGACCAGGACAAGGGAGAGGAGTGGGGCAAGAACCAGGACAAGGGAGAGGAGTGGGGCAAGGACCAGGACAAGGGAGAGGAGTGGGGCAAGAACCAGGACAAGGGAGAGGAGTGGGGCAAGGACCAGGGGCCTCATTTATAAAACTGTGCGTAGGATCCTTACTAAAAGTATACGTGCGCCCAAAAGCCAAAAATGGCGTGCGCAAAAAAATATTCAGACTTATAAAACCGTGCGTACGCCAGAACCTGCGCAGGATTCACTTTATAAATCCCACTCAGCGGAAGATTGTGCGCACATGCGTCTCCTCCCCAAAATAACCATATATGGAGCTTACAACGCCTAGTTTTACTATGCATATCCTCATCTGCATATCATTTGCATATGATTATTCATCCACGTGATAACATGTTTAACGGTACAAGAGATTAGGAAAATATGAAATACGGATGTGCCTTGCCTTGTTTTTGAATAAATAAATCAAATAGTGTTAAATACATTTCAGAGAAAGTTTTTCTCAATCTTTTCCACTGGCCAAATAGTCTTTTTCATTGATTTATATTTTTTAATGGAAACAGATAGACCTTGTTGTGCATTATGTTTGCACAATCTGCTATTATCATGATAAGCAATTATCTCTGTAGTTAAAACATTAAAACACAGCATGCCAAAGGAAAAGTGTTCAAAAGCATTGCATCCACAACAAATATTTATAGGCTATTTATTGAATATATATATATATATATATATATATATATATATATATTTTTTTTTTATTTTTTTTTACTTTTCAGTAAATGTCATGTAGTTTAAGTGTTTAACTCTATTTATTAGAAAATTAGAATGGCATATTTAATCTAAAAGTTTATATCAGAAATAAAACATGTTATTGTGAACATGCACTGTAGCCTATTTATGATTAGGACTCATAATGAAGATTTACAGTTTTACTTCATCTGCCATTATATAGGCTATGCGTCAGTTTCACAAAACGGCCCAACGCGCTCGCTGGCGCGGACATTTCAGGTGTGGATATTTGCTTCAAGTGATAGGCTTGGTAAATTAAATTATATTTGTATTATATTTCTGTAAATGTATAATTTTATTTCGATTTTCTGTCTAAAAGTGACCAAAAAGACATTTAACTCCAGCTCACCATCGGTGTCGCCAAACTGCTCCGTCTCCAAAACGTTCGTACGCATGGGTCAGAGTTTGCGTGTGCAGGTGCGCACATTTTCCCGTCAAGTTTGTTTTTATAAATCACAACTTATGCGTCGGAAATGGCGTACGCCTCTTTCAGGGCCTGTTTTGTGCGTACGCAACGGTTATAAATGAGGCCCCAGGACAAGGGAGAGGAGTGGGGCCAAGGACCAGGATAAGGGAGAGGTATATTTTGCAGTAATGTCCTTTTGCAAATAAAGTCTTTCCTGCAGGAATTCTGTCTCTGTCTTTTTTCTTCTTTTTTTTCATAAACTGTACATAAAGCTACTCTGAGATGGTCATTCATTTTTTTTGTATTGAATTTCTGCAGCAAAAGAAAAAAAATGCATGCATTTACTAAACCCAACAAAACAAAAATGTAGAGAGGCTTCAAAAGAAACTACAGTGCAAAACACAATCTATGATCAATACAATATACTGTCTATTGTATAAGGGCAGACCTGACACATAAAATAATGCCGTTTCTGTAATTTCAGCTGATGTTAGTGTTTTTTTTTCATTGTGTTATGATTGACTAAATGTTCCTGTTGGAAGAGAACATGTGTTAGTATTTTGAATAATTATTTGATTTTGAAACATGTTTGCAGTGTTTTGTTAGACATAGTGTATTGCGTTAGTGTATTATTGTATTTTGAAAATTAGTTTTGGAGTTTAGTTTACAGTGTGTGATTTTGAGCATGAAATTAACCGTTTTGCCAATTGTGTGTTTTAGGTGTGTTGGTGCGTTAAGAGTTTAGGAAAATTGTTAAATGTATTGAAAAAACTGTCATAGCGATCTGAAAAAACTGTCATAGCGATCGTAAAAAATGGTAAGATGTTTGTCGCGTCACATTTTCGCTCCAGACATTCATCTTGGAGTGAACAGCCCAACATTGGCTGAGCCAATATTTTGTCAGACTGGTGGGATGCTCAAACAAACAGGCTGAATTCAGAATATAAATACTACTGAACGACAATAATTGCTATGCTAATATGCTACTCCGAATTTAGCTAATGTTTACACATTTGAGTGGAATCAAGTCTATAAATGATTTACAAATGCAGATATAGATACCCAAATTGGGTAAGAAGCAAGAAAAGTTAGTTAGTTTCACAAACAGAAGACAAAAAAAATCCTTCATAAAAAGAAACCGTTCCCAACAAATTGAGCTCAGTGCTGGGTTCAGGGTTAGTAGGTCAGTGTTGTCAGGCATAGAATGACATAATAATGTAATTCTCACAGAACCGTAAGGTCTCTTCTGGGAAAGACTTTTCTCTCTCTCTTAAAAAAAAAATCCCATCTATACAGCTGCAGATTCTGTGCAGTGGAAGCTCAGTCATCTGTAAAATGAGGGTCATGTGTCTGGTTGATTTTCCTCCTGTCACATGCTTATCTGCCACAGCTAGCACAAACAACAGCAGGATCTCAGAGCAGGTCCGGTCAGCACGCCCCATTCGCCAGCTGATTAGATTTCCTTTACAAGCTTAACGCTTTAATAGCTGTCAACAGCGTATCCAAGTTGTCTTGTAATGTTATGTAAGAGCCAGTAATGGGGAAGCTAAAACTCAACTACTCAGTTAAGTTGCTCTTTTCAGTTAGTCACACTACAAGCACTATAATACGTATCAATTTTAAATATATAACTTAATTTTACTTTAATAATGTGTTTTTGCAATCACTTTTTAAATAGCTGGTGTGATTTTTAGTGCTTGTCTGTTCCCCCCTATAAGTGTCTCAATCTACTGTTCAAAATTTTTGTTTTGGTAAAATGTATGCTCAACAAGGCTGCACTTATTTAATAAAAAATACAGTAAAAAGAGTAATATTGTGACATATTACAATTTTCAGTCTATAGGCGTGTAGTGTTTCTTTGCAAAGTGTTTCATCGGCAAATGAAAAGCATCGTGAGCCTAAGGTGATCGTAGAGACCATTGGTGGCAATTGTTCAACTGTCAATTTAGGCTTATGATGCTTTTGGAAAAAGCAGCTCTGGTAGCAGCATAATACAGCGCTTTTAGTCATTTTCGCAGATCCGTGTGTGAACGGGGATCATTTTGACAACGTTGTGATCTGTATGCGAAAAACGTGAAGGAAAAACGTTTCCGTTTTTAGAGCATCGTTGACGTGTAAACATACCCTTAGTTTGGTTTTGTTCCTACTCCTGCATCTTACGATTTAAACAGCTACCAACCGTGACAGATTTGACTCAAGTATAACATTTCTTATTATTATCCATGTTAAAAAAGTTGTGAAACCGTGATGCCTTTTTTTCAGGAGTCTTCGATGAATCGAAAGTCAACACTTATGTTTATTATTAAGAGAAAAGTGGTTATTTTTTCTTTGTTTTTCTGAGCTATTTTGTTCTTCTGGTTTAAAAAGCAAAGTTGAACCAACATCACGAAAATAGGCCTATTGGATAATTCAAAGTGGTTATTGGCTGGAGTGGCTGGAGAGTACTCTTTTATGTCATCAGTTTCTCTGTATTATTCATGAGAACAGACTTATTTAATACAATCACTGCGCTGAATTACGCATGAGATCCGTGTCAAATGTGACAAGACCGGCTTGGTGTAATATATTTCCTCAGTACAGTCTAGCACAAAAATGTTGTTTGCATTTTCCCCGGAGTTTGAGGCAGAACTAGAGTTTGACTACTACAATATGACTTACAATATTTCATTTGTAACAACATGCAGAGCTCACATGAGGGCGGTTTCTGCATGGAACGCCACGATGAGATTAGTCTCGCGTAGACAGACCTTCAGACTGACGGCTGAAGGTCTGGAATTCATAGCAGCTTTCTTTGGCCAAGGCCCGCCCATAAGGCCGTTTGACCAACATGTCAAACAACCAATTACAGTTCGTTTCGTTCAGCGTGACGCGTTTCGGGGTGTGGAAATGTCCCCACAACAACGGACCGGCGTGCAACAAATCTCCACTAAGTGCCTCAAACAAAACTCCTGGACATCTCTTAAAGAGTCTATGCCGTGAACCTCGCATACTTTTGAGAATTCTACGTTTAGCTGATCTTGATAAATGCTCATTGTCACTCATGTAAACACAACAGTTTTTCTTCTGCAATCACACGTCTGCGCTTTGTTTCCCGGCGGACCGAAAATAAACGTGACACTCGCGCCCCCCGGAAATCCGATAAAATTCAACCAATCAGATGACGACTTCGACATTCCTGAAGTGTTTCCAGTTAAGTGTACCATATATGCATCAGACGTTTAGCCAACGTTCCGTGGGCGTGACGTCTGAGGCTGAGACTATGATGAGATTAACAACACTGGCTATCACAGTTCACCAGAGGAAGAGTTTTTCAAGTTTACAGACATATTTCACATCGTCTTCTGGTCCAAACATGAGCCAGCATTGTGTATGCGCACATATTTCATCATGTCTTCAAATGAAATATATATGTGCAAATAAGGACACTGATATAGTGGTACATCTAAACATGAACACAATTACACAATGGATTATTCTGATCCACAGAAGACAATAATGTAGACCAAAAATTAAAAGAAATGGGCAAAAAAAGTAACTATACCTTAATTACCCCAACTCTGTTGTTTGTTTGCGTTTTTATCCACTCATATTTTAATTATAAGTCAACCGATTGAACGGTTTTGCCGATTAATTGGCACCGATAGTCGATTGCTGGAACAACCAGTTATCAGAAAAAAATCCCTACCGATAGTTTTTCTGGGTTGTGTCCATGGTGCGCTGTCATTACACAGTACGAGCGGCCGTTAGAGGCGAAATGAAAACTATCACTGACGCCTCGTAGAGTTTGTTTTGACACGTGAGGCTGAACAGAGTGTGACACTTCAGTTCATATGTGGAAACAGAAAATGGTTAAAACAGTGGAAAAAATATACGCAAGTTGTATAGCGAAGATGCATAAGCTAGTGGACAAGAGAAAGCAAACTACATGCAGCCGACAGAAACATGTAAACAAATCAGAAATGCATTCAATTTCAGTTATTTTTTTATCAATACGAACAAATATTTTGCTATTTTGATTAGATAATCAAGTGTTCTAACATAGAAGCAAAAGTGTGAGAGTACAATACAATACATACAATATACATTATGTCTAATTTCAAAGCTATGGCCTTTATGTAGATATTTAAAAATGGCCATCTGCAAGAATGACTGTTTGGGTTTATATGAAATGGTAACACTTTACAATACGATTCCAATTGAAACATTAACTAAGGTTAATAAAAGCATTGTTCATAGTTAATTTCAACATGTTCTAATAGATTTTTACATTTTTAAAGTTGTATCTCTTAACATTAGTCAATACACTGAACTAACAACTATCAAGGTATAATTTATTTATTTTTTATTGAAAAAGTACAATACATTTTCATGGATCAGTACTGTTTTACAATTTTTGTAATGAAGTTCAGCACTATTTTATGTCTTCTGCTTTTTACTCAGTATCCATTTAAAAAACTATCGGTTGATTATTCTAGCGTTATTGGTTAAATCCACTATTGGTAGACCTCTAATTTTAATATTCATTTGTCTGAATAATGAGTGTGTTGCAGGTCTATTTTATTGGTGGTTTCTCCCCTCTTCCCACCCTGTACACTCCCACTTTTCCACAGCTTTACATGACCAGTCTTTTTCAAAGCTGAGCTGTGAACGACCAGGCTAAAACAGGGTTTCATGACACCAGGAACAAGGAACAGGTGCAAGAAGACTAATTAGAAACTATGGTAACTAACAATAAACTAGAATTCAGACAGAACAGTGACACAAAACAAAACAGGACATGATTTTGACAGCAGCTTTGGGCAGAAGATGAAGGTGTTTCCAATTTGTTTGGACTGCCACTGAATTATTTACTCATTACTAAAAGTAAATAAAAATACTAGCTACTAAATTCATAAATTGGTAATGTTTTTATGTTAAAAATGATATGATATGTGAATGATGAACATTCACATGAAACCAGGCATATTAGTAGCCTGAAGCATGGTTGCCTCACATCTTCAAGATCACAAGACTAGCCGCATAGTAGTTTTTCCTCTGCAACCCTGCTATCCAGGACATAATAAATTAATCTTGGCTGACAGTTAATAGAGAATTTTTACATTTACATTGGCAAGTTGGATATGTGTGTTGCTGACTGCATTGCTAAAACCAACAGTGAAACAAACCAAAAACATGAACAGGTTCTGATTGTACAAAACATAGGCTACATATACACACATCCACAAGTCCACATCTATTTTATTATCTTGGCCACAATAATATGATGACTCTGATAGAACATGATAGGCCATAAAAGGAAATTATTGTTTCCTCATGGTATTTTCCTAGATTAATCACATATTTCACAAATTAAGCTGCTTGTAACATGCTTGTTTGAAAACAGTCTAGGGAGAATAAGGAATTCAAAGCATCTCTTTTACTCTAAAGAAATCACATCAGACATACTAGAGAACTAAAACAGATGTTTTTCCACTCAATAAAGCAGCACCTCATCTCAACACGGTCTGAATGCATTCTCACGTCTCTCAGCTGAGTTCAGGGATGTTTTGAGGTCGTGTGGATGAACAAATGTCCTGCAGTGAAAAAAAGCATGAGACACAAAGAGCAGCTTTGAGACCCCATGACTGCGGGAGTGTCCCGCAAACCGGAACATTAAGAGAACTATTCATGTCAGACTCTGACCAAAGAACTAATTTGTCTTCTACTTAGAGAATAGATTAATGATCCTATTACCTTCCCGTCTGTTCTCACCTCTTATTATTAACAATATTTTTTTTACCGTTTCAATTTCAGGTTACTGATCAAGAAACCATTCTGCTTTAAGTGTTATAATGTGTGTTTGTTTTATTGTATTGTATATAATTTAGTTTATTTCTACAACTTATTTTATTTCAGTTAATTGCCAAGGCGACCTTTTTAATTATCCATCCATCCATCCATCCAGGCTTTATTTCATTTAATGAAAACTAAGTATGACTTATTTTACACATTATAATTATTATTAACTCATGACATTTCTCTTTCAACCCTGTTACTTTTGAGGCAAAACATTACATAGTTAAAGAATAAAGTACAAAATCGACTAATAATGGAATTAACTACCAAATATCATTGTATATTATTATGTTTTCATGTAAATATAAATAGGACAACTAAGTTCCATGTCAATAGGCTTATCTAAATAAAACAGAGTAATATCAAACAAAAACGTATTACACAAAAACCTCAGTTCAAACACAAATGTTAAATTAATTAATGTCTTTAAGGCAGTCTACTTCCCAGTGGCAGAACAGTCTAAAGAAGAATCCACCTAATGAGCCATGCTCATAATGACCCTACAAAACAAATAACCATAACTCAGTAAAACACACTTAAATGTCAAGGCTAAGAATGTCAATGCCTAGAGATTATTGGTTTAACCTTTACTACTGCTGCTCATGGAGGAGAGGATAAGCACGAAGGCTTCCAGGCTGTCAAGATTCAGTCTTGTGGTCCTAAGTTGTGTAAAGGACTTTTATGTTGAAGTCTATTTGCTGTTCCTATTGTTTCGGTTCACTTCCTGTGTTGTTTAGTTCCTGTTTCCTTTTTGCTTTCTTTGTTTGCTGTGTTCGAAATCGCCCACTATACCCTCATTCACTGTTCCCTTCATCAGTCCATTAATAGTCCACTTGAAGAGTTAATAAAAACGAGCGAGTTAATTTCCGACACTTAAGTCAGGGTTCTTACCTAGTTTGGAAAAGTATGGAATTTGATTTGAGTAGTTTCCAGGTCTGGAAAAGTCTGGACAAATAAAATCAGATTATGGAAAAATATGGGTGCCCAATTCTGTTCCTGGAGATCTACCTTCCTGCAATGTTCTACTCCAACCCTGATCTAACACAACTGAAGCAGCTAATTAAGATCTTCAGGAGAACTTGATCATTACTGACAGTAGGGGTGTAATAATACATCGATGTGGATCGATGCATCGATCAAACGTCTAAGATACGATGCATCGATCAAACGTCTAAGATACGATGCATCGATCAAACGTCTAAGATACGATGCATCGATCAAACGTCTAAGATACGATGCATCGATCAAACGTCTAAGATACGATGCATCGATCAAGCGTCTAAGATACGATGCATCGATCAAGCGTCTAAGATACGATGCATCGATCAAGCGTCTAAGATACGATGCATCGAACAAGCGTCTAAGATACGATGCATCGATCAAGCGTCTAAGATACGATGCATCGATCAAGCGTCTAAGATACGATGCATCGATCAAACGTCTAAGATACACAAAAGGTCACAAAAGGTTTTGCATGCACTCGCATCGCGAGTTCATGTTGTACAGCAGAAACCGACGAGCACCCTTGTTGTTTGTGAACACTATATTTCAAGCCTTTACTTGTATATTGTGAAAAGGTTTTCATAGCTGTAAGCCATAATCATCAAAAAATATAACAAATAAAGGCTTGAAATATCTCACTTTGCATGTAATGAGTCTATATAATATATTAGTTTAACCTTTTAAGTTGAATTACTGAAATAAATGAACTTTTGCACGATATTCTAATTTTACCTGTACCTGTATAATATTACACCGTACTCACATAGATAAGTACATTGTATTTTGGTCTTGTTTGTCTTCATAGCTACCCTTATTTATTTCCGTGGCTACTCGTCACCTTCACCTGTCCCTTGTCCACCTCTTTATCTTGTCTATTTTAACCCCAGTGTTTACCTATGCTCTTTGTCAGGTCTTGTCCTTCCATGGCTGATTCCTGAGTTCCCCATTGTACTGTTCCTTGTATTTTTTGGTTGTTTTGTTGATAAAGGTTATTGGTGCATTTTTAAAGTTCACCAACACACATGCTGTCACATAACGTGGCATCACAGCTCATGAAGACTATGAATACACAGAATAATCTTTAATAAGAAACACGCAGGTGATATTAATTCCACTATTATGTCAACAGCATTGACAAACGCATACATTGACGAGAACGGACAGAGAACAAGGGAGTTTTAAATAATCAGCTAACTAATGACATAATTGACAGAACAGGTGAATGAAATCAATAATCAGACAAACTAGGAAAAACACGAAACATAGGAACCCTGACAGAATGCCCCCTTTGGAAAGGCCTGTCCTCGCACCATTTACGGTCCAACTGAGGGAGGCAAGGCGGGGGCTCAGGAGCAGGGCGAGGAACTGGAGAGGAGCAAAACAAAACCAACTCCAAAGAATAAGTCCATGGGGGAGTGGAGGGTGGGGGGAGCCAGGGGGAAGCCAGGAGTAAAAGGAGCTGGATGTTGAGCCAGAGGTCAGCCAGAACGAGTTTCTAGGGAGGAGTCAAAGCGGGAGGAGCCATGGTGGAGACAACTTGATGGAACGCACCCTGGCTATGACTGACGAGGTACTGGAGGTGTACCCGCAGCGACGAGCGTTCAAGGTATAGCCGTGGAACGAGAGGACAGAGGCGGAGCTGGTGGAACCCGAGGACGAAGGCGGAGCCGGGGGAAGGGCGGCGCCAGACGGAGTTGAAGGTGCAGGCAGGACGATGTCCGACCAAGGGTTAGCCGGGGGGATGAGGGAGCTCGGAGAAGCCATATAGCCGATGGTTTCTGGTGAAGCCAAGGGAGGGAGGAGCCAAGGTGGAGCCGATGTGTCAACAGGCTGAGGGGGAGTATAGAGGGCATAGAGGCTGGGCATAGAGGCTGGAGGCAGAGACAGGGGATCCTCTGTGCTGGATGGAGCTGGTGGCCTGAAGACACTGGGCTGGGTGGGAAAACTGGAGATAAAGGAAACGCTGGAGATACAGGGGGCATGGTAGAAACAGGAAACACTGGGGATACAGTGGAACTGGAAATAATTTCTCCATAAAAGATTAATCAAATTTTCTTTAATGTCTTTCAGTTCCTCAACATTTCCTCCAGACGCTAGATCGTACTCGCACATAGCGGCGGGAGTGTGGGCAGTAGGGCTGAACGATATTCGATTTTAACATCGACATCGCGATGTGCGAGTGAGCGATAGTCACATCGCCGGAACATGCGATGTGAAGGGTAGTAGCACAGTAGCACCAGTGGGAGATTTTACATGCGCTTTATGAGGCACGCGCGCGGTCTCTTGCTCCCTCTGCCGTGCACGCGCTGCGCGGTTTGGAGCACAGTCTCTGTCTCGCGGGCGCGCTCACTCTAGATTCCAGAGATTTTAACTAATTCGCGGGCATCAGCCGCTATCAATATGCGGGAGACTGCCGGAACTTCCGGGAGACTTGGGATGTCTGTATTTCTATACTGAAATAATATCGGCATTAGAATTATTGATTTTTCATTAGGCTATTTTTTTGGTGCCCCCTCAGCTCTTGATGCGCGTGGTGGGAGCGGCGACGCTGACAGGCGGTATGGTTTCTGTTTACAGAAACATGTTCTCTAATCTGTTTAGAAGATTTAATACAAAATATATTAAAGTTTTATATCATTTTGTTTATTTCATATGATTATGATGACCAGCATCAACACTGTTTTACTTTGGCACTTTGGCTAAGAAAAGTTGACTTAAAAGATTGTGAACCAAAATGCTTAAGTTGTTTTATAAAAAAATATATTTATTTTAAGTTATATTGTTGTAAACCAATCAGGGGGTTGGTGTAAAGCTGCTGTTTTATTTAAAAATGTGTTCTGCTTTTGTGTTTACAGAAATGTTCTAATTTTGGAATAAAATATTAAGTGACCTTTTTTGTCACTTGTAATAAAGCTTGCTTATTAGTGAAATTATTAATATCATGGAATGGTAATTATTGTCTTTAGCCTGGAGTTATGGCTCTCAATATCGCAATATATATCGTTGGGGGAAAAAATATCGCAATGTATTTTTTCCCCAATATCGTGCAGCCCTAGTGGGCAGGGCTATCCTCGAAGCAGTCACTCTCCACTAACATTCCCTCTGCGATCCACGGTGTTGTTGGCTCGCGCACCTGGTCAGACACATGATGTCTGATGTGGAGCAGCCTCCGGGCCGATGATTCCTTTTCGACCTCCTCCTCGGTTTGGGCTTTTCCATCGCGGCAGGTGAGTCTCCATGGTCTGCAGTAGACACATGCAACTTCTCCATGGCGTCACTCGCTGGTGGTGGAAGGCTGGTCTCAGCGACAATGGTAAATGGCGAGTTGTTGTTTACAAGCACCCACTCCACGAAGGCGGCGAAATCCTCCTTAGGACCGTCCGCTAGAACACGTGTCTTGGGTAGTGCGTCTGACACACAAGATGTAGAAAGTCCCGTGTATGAGCTTCAAACAGATGGTCACCCTGCTCCAGGCAGAGTAATTGAACTGCGGGGAAGGTCCATTAAAAAGAAAAACAAAAGAATCAAAAGGGAAAAACGCTGTAAATAATATAACTGTCTAGGTACGTTCTACTGCCACGCAATGTGGTATCAAAGCTCACAAAGACAATGAATACACAGAATAATATTTAATAAGAACACGCAAGATACTCAGGAGAAACAGCATTGACAAATGCATGCATACATAGACGAGAAAGGAGAAGAACACAGGATTTAAAAAATCAAGAAAACTAATGACATAATTGACAGAACAGGTGAATGAAATTAATTATCAGACACACTGGGAAAAACACGAAACATAGGAACCCTGACACAGCCTTTAAGTGGTGACATTATAAAACAATAATATAATTTCTTAGAAGAAAAGGTTCTATTTAGAAACTTAAGGGTTCTTTGTATACAACCTTTTAGGGGTTTGGTTTCCATCACAGGATCAGTTTTAATGAATACATTTATTTTAATTAATTTGATAAAAATTTAATAACCTGTTAAACATAAATGCATTATGCAACTATTTTAGACATTCCTCTTTTACATAGAAACTTTTTGACATAAAGCGTTCTTTATAAAACCCTAGGGTTCTACTAACCCCACTAAACCTGTGTACAAATAGTGAGATCATTCAGTGTGATTCCACACTGTCTAAAGATTTCCAAAGTGAAATCAGCCAAGGAAATGACATGCTAAGCCTGAAGCATGGACTCAGACTCTATAGACTCTGATTTGTAGTGTAAATTTAACTCATGTGCAGGGCTGTTCGTGCCTTTGCGCTCAAATATAGTGACAGAGGCGTCCTGTCCAGCAGCTTCACAGACAGAAGCATCACAGCAGAGCAATCATGTCTGGTTAAAGGGTCACAGACACAGCTGAGCAGCAGGAGATGAGAGGCCAGATTCTGCTTATGCTACTCTTTGAGAACTCTAAGAACAGTGAATGTGTCTATTTGTTTTGCATGGGAATGTTCACCCAAAAATGAAAAGTCTGTCATCATTTACAACCCACCCTCATGTCATTCCAACAAACATGTATGATTTTTAGTGCTGCCCCCAACTGAAGATCAAGCAAGGGGGTAATCCATCCGCCGGAGACCGAAGCTTCCCCGGGGGCCGCCATTGGCTATCGAGCCATTCATTTTGGCGTCACTTTGACAGCGAATAACTTTACATCTGAGGCGTTTAAAGACTCCATTTGTCCATTATTTATTTCTAAAGAAACACGACAATGTATAAAAGCGTTATGGCCCCGTAGAAGCAGTTTTTGTAAAAAATAGGCTAACGATTGCGTCATAACCCCTCGACTCTGTTGCACAGTCGAGAAATTACCGTATAGACAGGCGGAGAAGCTCGCAAGCAATCGGGGGGGACGTGGAGGCATAAAGTCTGATAAAGTCAAGGGAGAAGCCCATAGAGAGTGATAAAGTTGATCCTGCTGCTAGCTCATGGACAGCTAATACTCACGCTCTCCGTCTCTGCGAGATTCGGAAGGGAATGATTCAGATTTCTCTTGGCACAGTTACTAAAAGACTTACAGCTGTCAGACAGGTTGCTCACTTCACACGTCGTCAAGCTCAGTTTTAGCCTGCGCAGTTCGCCCAGCCATCAGGAAGTGAGTGCTTCTAATTGACTTCACTTTTCTCCGTTGAAACCTATGGGGTCGCTGTGTCCAGTTTATATACTGTCTATGAGATCAAGTCAGTAGGGTTCAAAGAATACTGGAATATTCTGAGACATTTTTTAAAAAAATGTTTGTGCTCCACAAAAGTTGATGGGTGAGTAAATCATTCCTTTAACTAAGGCTTAAATGTAATGCACATGCTATCTAATATGCCAATTTAACAACACACACACACACACACACACACAGACAGACAGACACACACACACACACACACACACACAAACTTTTTTAAAAAATCCAATATGCTTTGAACATAGATATCATCATAGATTGAACAAAATATCATTGAGATCTAGAAAAATGAACCTAGAAACCATCCAGAACACATAAGCAACGACCTATAGAAACAACATAGCAACGCTCTGGCAACCAGCTAGAGGTCGACCGATTCATCGGTTTTGCCGATTAATCGGCACCGATTGTTGACTGGTGGAACTATCGTTATCGGCAAAAATATATACCGATAGTTTTTCCTGGTTGCGGCCATTGCTGGAGCAGCTGAGAAGCGCGCGCTGTCATTCATTACACAGTGTAAGAGCTGAGAAGGCTCTTCTGGCATGATGCAGTACAAGAGCGGCCTCTAGAGGTGTAATAAACTATCGCTCGTGTTGTTTATTTCGACACGTGATTCTGCGTGCTGCACTGAGAGCACATGCTGCGGGAGAGCGCTGACATCAGACGCGCGTTTAAAGCACCGACAGCTAAAAGGTATATATGGGTGATTCTTAGACTACGGGCACTTTCATGTACTTTGGTCATATTTTAAAAAATACATATAATTTTGGACAAATTCCTCTTTCTTTGTCAAACTAACAATAAAACCACCTTAAAAACTTTTAACCACCTTTCTATTAGGATTTTTTCATACTTTTCAACCTCCTTATGTATGTCAAAATCACTGTTTTCTCCTTGTCGCACACCCAGGCTTTTTAACTTCAACAATGAAAATACAGTTTAAAAATATGACTTATCTGGTAACTATTAATATACCTAAATGAAGTACTAGTAAAATAATTAAAATACATTATAGTATTTAATGTGAGACCACTATCAATATTACTTTTTATACAAAATATAGCTGTCGCACAGTATTGGTGTCATTTCCACCACAACACTGTAATGTCCCTTTAAAAAGTTTTTGTGAAAGATTGTTTAGGTGGTTTCTATGGAAATGTTCAGTGACATCAGAGCACATGTTGGACATGGAGGCAATTAAAATTTTCATCAAGAACATAAGAAGAAAAATCAAGGTAAATATTGCTTGATCAGTTAATATATTTATTCTACGTCATTTCCAAACATGCTGTACCTTCAAGGGTGTTTTTAAAAAGTTAAAAATGTTAAGTTAAATAAGAGTATTTTGCATACATGAAATGCTAAGTATTAATTCAAA
Source organism: Phoxinus phoxinus (assembly GCF_949152265.1). NCBI lineage: Eukaryota > Metazoa > Chordata > Actinopteri > Cypriniformes > Leuciscidae > Phoxinus > Phoxinus phoxinus. The sequence goes on from NC_136897.1 coordinate 11,382,652, forward strand.
GCTAATCAGTGAAGCTATCTTCCATTTTTTCACAAAAAAATACAGAAATGTCATTTCCACCACAGTCATTTCCATCACACTGCCCTCTGTGGTGGAAATGACAGCATGTGGTGGAAATTACATTTATGGTTACAAAGTACAATTGATTGATTATATTATAATGTATTACAATACTTTTTATATTTATATTATTATATTATATATATATATATATCCCCCTCCTCATTGAACTGCCACCTTATAGTGGTGGAGGGGTTTGAGTACTGATCCTAGGAGCTATGTTGTCCAGGGCTATATGCCCCTGGGAGGAGTTCGGTGAGGCCATGGAGAAGGACTATCGGCGGGCCTCGAAGAGATTCTGGAAAAGCGTCCGGCGCCTCAGGAGGGGGGAAGCAGTGCCCTACCACCGCTGTCTACAGTGGAGGTGGGCGGCTGTTGACCTCAACTGGGGATGTCGTCGAACGGTGGAAGGAATACTTAGAGGATCTCCTCAATCCCGCCATCACGTTTTCCATTGAGGAAGCAGAGGCTGAGGTCTCAGAGGTGGATTCGTCTATTACCCAAGCTGAAGTCACCGAGATAGTCAAGAAGCAACTCGTGGCAAGGCACCGGGGGTGGATGAGATCCGCCCTGAGTACCTCAAGTCTCTGCATGTTGTGGGGCTGTGTTGGCTGACACACCTCTGCAACATCGCGTGGCGTTTGGGGACAGTGCCTCTGGACTGGCAGAATAGGGTGGTGATCCCTCTTTTCAGAAGGGGGACCAGAGGGTGTGTTCCAACTACAAGGGGAACAGTAAGGTTTTTCATCCCGGTCGTGAACACTGGACCAGCTCTATACCCTCTACAGGGTGCTGGAGGGTTCATGGGAGTTTGCCCAACCAATCCACATGTGCTTTGTGGATTTGGAGAAGGCATTCGACTGTGTCCCTCGTGGCGTCCTGTGGAGGGTGCTCCGGGAGTATGGGGTCCGGGGCCCTTTGCTAAGGGCTGTTCGGTCCCTGTACGACTGGAGCAGGAGCTTGGTTCGCATTGAGCTTGGCTCCAGCAGCCATATCATCCTGTAGTCCAAGACTGGTTTCCCACTGAAGCTAAGCGGGACTGAGCCTGGTTAGTACCTGGATGGGAGACCTCCTGAGAAATCCAGGTTGCTGCTGGAAGAGGTGTTAGTGAGGCCAGTAAGGGGCGCTCACCCTGTGGTCTGTGTGGGCCCTAACACCCCAGTATAGTGACAGGGACACTATACTGCCAAAAGAGCACCGTCCTTCGGATGAGACATTAAACTGAGGTCCTGACTCTCTGTGTTCATTACAAATCCCAGGATGTCCTTCGAAAAAGAGTAGGGGTGTAACCCAAATATGCCCTGTGGCCTCTCTCCATCATGGCCTCCTAATCATCCCCATACACTGAGTGGCTTCATCACTGTCTCCTCTCCACCAGTAAGCTGGTGTGTGGTGGGCATTCTGGCACAATATGGCTGCCATCGCATCATCCAAGTGGATGCTGCACATTGGTGGTGGTTGAGGAGATTCCCCCCCTTCTATGTAAAGCGATTTGAGGTCTCAGAAAAAGCGCAAAATGTATAAATGTAACAAATTATTATTAATTATTGGTTCGCATTGCCGGCAGTAAGTCAGACTTGTTCCCGGTGCATGTTGGACTCTGGCAGGGCTGCCCTTTGTCACCAGTTCTGTTCATAATTTTTATGGACATAATTTCTAGGTGCCGCCAGGGGCCGGAGGGTGTCGGGTTTGGGGACCACACGATTTCGTCTCTGCTTTTTGCATGGATGATGGATGATGTTCTCGTGTTGGCCTCATCAGACCAGGACCTTCAACGTGCACTGGGACGGTTTGTAGCTGAGTGTGAACCGGCTGGAATGAGAATCAGCAACTCCAAATCTGAGGCCATGGTCCTCAGTCGGAAAAGGGTGGCTTGCCTACTTCAGGTTGGTGGAGAGTTCCTGCCTCAAGTGGAGGAGTTCAAGTATCCTGGGGTCTTGTTCACGAGTGAGGGAAGGATGGAACGGGAGATTGACAGACGGATCGGTGCAGCTTCTGCAGTAATGCGGTCGATGTACTGGTCTGTCGTGGTGAAGAAAGCGGCTCAGCTCTCATTTACCGGGGGTAATGACCGAAAGGACAAGATCCCGGATACAGGCGGTCGAAATGAGCTTTCTCCGCAGAGTGGCTGGGCGATCCCTTAGAGATAGGGTGAGGAGCTCGGTCACTCGGGAGGAGCTCAGAGTAGGCCGCTGCTCCTCCACATCGAGAGGGGTCAGCTGAGGTGGCTCGGGCATCGGCTCCAGGTGACTCCTGGACGCCTTCCCGGGAAGCTGTTCCAGGCACGTCCCACCGGGAGGAGACCCCGGGGAAGACCTAGGACATTCTGGAGAGACTATGTCTCCCGGCTGGCCTGGGAACGCCTCGGTGCCCCCCCGGAAGAGCTGGAGGAAGTGTCTGGGGAGAGGGAAGTCTGGGCATCTCTGCTTAGACTGCTGCCCCCACGACCCGGCCCCGGATAAGCGGAAGAAGATGGTTGGATGGATGGATGGATTATGATATTATTTTTATTTCTAAATTATATTACTTTAATATTAATTGATTTAATTTGTACCTATTTTTATTTAAGTATGCACTATTCATCTGTGAGACAAATCTGTTTTATACATCAAACTCAGCAGTACACTAAAACAGGTGGTTATGTTTAATGACTTTGTGAATCAAGTTTAATGAGTGTGATGAGTTAAAAAAAAAATCTAATAAATATCTCTACTGTTTTTATATATTCATGTTAATTCATTGTCATTTCCACAACACCCTGTCATTTCCACCACCGCCCTGTCATTTCCATCACCACACACACTTTTTTAAAATATTAAAAAAGTTCTCATTACACATTAAAAATGTAACCACAATTTATGAGATCATGCTCTACTTAATATAAAAATTAAAGTTATTTATTTTCTAATAAGCTCTTGCCCAAACCAATATTAAATTTCAGAGTGTGATAGGTGTACAGTTCAGCATTTGGTCCTTAGGGCAGTTCATTTATCTCATTGAAAAATGTATAATTGTTGCATATTGTGGAAAAACTGATAAAACTAGTTACAAAAATGATCTTAGAGAATTCTTGAGTGGAATAAGTTATTCTATTTTTAAATAACAGCTGTATATTGATATGTGGTGGAAATGACATTTGTTCATTGCAGGTCGGAAAAAATGTAAAATATTTACAATTTCTCTTGTAATCTAAGTTTGTCCACTTACAGGCCTTAAAACTAGACAAATTATTTAAACTTATAAGACTGTGTTACGTGACTTTTGAACAAATTTTTTTTATTCAACTTCACAAGGCTAAAAGTGCCCGTAGTTGAAGAAACGCCCATATACAGTAGCCTACATTTTGTCATATCATTATAAAGTGATTAATTTGTTGACTAAATGCTGCATTAGTAGAGAAAGAACAGCACAACAGTGTGTTTGTTTGCCTTCGAGGCTGAGAGGACGCTAACATTAGTAGTACCTCAAGCGGTTAAAACACTGACAAACATAAACGTAAGTCCGACCCGAATGTTTAATGTCACAATTGTTACCTCTATTTGCATTAGTTCATATCCAGCTGGTCACTTTTATGCATTAAATATGCAGAGAAGTTGCATATTTAAAGCTAGAGACGTAAGCAAAATGATATGTTCATACAGCCGACAGAAACATAAACGAATCAGAAAAGCATATTCGATTTCGGTTTTTTTTTTTCATCTTTACTTTAATAGCTACATATTTTGTTATTTTGATTTGATAATTATCAAGTGTTTATAAAATAGAAGCAAAAGTGTGAGACTGACTATACATGTAATATTTATGTAATTTCAATGCTCTGGCATTGTAGATATTTAAATTTGGCCATCTTTAAGTATGACTGTTTGGCTTGAAAAGAACAAAATAGTTACATTTCGAATGTAACTGGTTTTATTTGTTATTTAGAGTATTACTTTTAGTTTCAGTTTGAATGAATGTCTTTTATTGACTTAAATATTTATTCACATTTATATATTTATTTCATTTAGCATGTTTTCATGGTTCAATACAGTTTTATTTTTATAATAAAGTTCAGCACTGTTTTACTTGGAGTGTTATGTTTGTTTTTATCCAGTATCAATTTTAAAAACTATCGGTTCATTAATCGGTTATCGGCAAGTATGGCCCAACCTAGCTATCGTTATCGGTAAAATCCACTATCGGTCGACCTCTACAACCAGCCATGATGGGGAGTTAGAGTATATATCAAAACGGAGCCAGGATTTAAATAGTTTAAATGCTTTTTAACAAATTTTAACTATGATTTAACTAAATTAAAACAAGGGAACAAACTAGTACAAAGGCGCTTGGTATTATAACCAAAATTAAAAATTTGTTAAGAACAAGATATTGTGGCCGTGAATTAAAAATGTGTTCCCATGAATTATTCTTTCCCTTGTTTTAGTTAAATCGCGACCATTTTATACTAATTTGTTCCTTCGTTTTAGTAAAATTGTGGACACAAAATTGTTTCCTCAATTTAATTTAGTCAAATCAAAACAAATGACCAAATTGGTAAAACATGGCAACAACTTCACTAAAAGGGGTGATATAATGGTACATGCACTTTTACAAGTTGATTGTACTGAAATGTGTGTTGGCAGTGCCTGTACACAACCATCATATAATGATAAAAAACCATCCAGTGTTTTTTTTTTATTTTAATCTCCTTATATGTTTTCCCGTCTCAAATCGAGCCGTCTGACCGTGTGACGTTATCATAGTCTATAGTTCATGTTTGCGCGAATCATTTCTTACCATACTGCTTTATAAACGAGGGTCAGTATAAAGCTGGTTTTGCTAAGAAGCTGCTCCTGAAAAAATAATCGGTACCAACTATTCGTGTTCCTGCTGCACCACCAGAAGAGGTGAGGAAGTGAGTGTAAAGTTTTATTCATCACTGACAAGCCGCCTACATTTACCGAAAAAAAGTTTTTCATGACCATTAGCTGTAACATCAGTCTGTCAATGAACTAACGTATCAGTAAACACATAGCGTTCGTATCTCACTACTCTACCCTGCCAGTACAAAGATAGATCAAAGTGACATTACGTTAACCAACCATTCAGAAACGTCCTGTTCGAGCCTTAATTGTCGAACTTCTTCGGGGCCGTCATCGTGATCTGGGTCTGACTCCGGTTCAAATTGATACGGTTGCACAGATGTGTCCTCAGAGACTCCCGCTGCCATTCTTTCTCCAAAATATACCCTCAACTGTTGTCAAGGCAGCACTCCACGTGTGTTGTGTCAAAATGCCCCACAGAACAGAGGGACGGGGTGAGCAAAGCTCATTATCATTTAAAGACACATGCACTTAAATGGTGTGCTGAAAACAGAGCTGCTTTTGACCAGGTAAAATTTGTGTTTTCTTACAATACTAATGAGAATTTTTAATTAAAGTATATTACAAACTTTTCATTCAGACCCTAAAGAGTCATATTAACTTGTAGAAAAATGGCATTATATGACCCCTTTAACTAAAATGAGGGAACAAATTAGTACAAGTTTATCACTGAAAACTGTATCGTACTTTGTCTACCATTTCAACAGCATTATGGTAAAAATGGTACCATATGGCAACAGCTTTCTTACCTGTATGCAATGGCATTTTGCCAGGGGGTTGGGCAGAACTGACGGAACTGCTGTTTCTTTCAGTTTTTTCCCTTCCGTTTGGCCTAAAACATGGTTCATGGTCATCCAGTTTGACATGATGACTAAACACACAGAGGTTTTTCAGATTTTCCGTAGCGGTATTCTCTCCGTATTAGCGATTCTTTGCAACCTTTAGCCACTGCCTACAATGCCCTGGATTCTTAATCCAATGCCCGAAAATAGCTCACTCTTGCTTAACGTTTACTCTTTGAATTCTTGAACCAGGAAACAAGTTGACACCATTATGACTAAGAGTTTGCTAAGAAGTATTTTCTACATAAGCAAGGCGATATTTGACTCTGGTCAAGTGTATCCATAGCAGACTGGTGGGAGTGTCCTTGGACAGCATTTTTTCTTTGCTTTTTCTGGTAAGGTAACAACGATGTAAAAAAAATGTTTCGTCTTTCAACAGCATAGGCAGCCAATTTGTATTGAAACTAGCCCATTTTGCCAGCAGTGAAGTACCCCTTTAACTAAAATAAGGGAGTAAGTTACTACGTAACCATGATTGAACAAATTAGTACAACCAGGCCAATGGCCACAAATTAATTAGACATTGGAGCCAGTGGCGTAGCACAAATCCATGCCCAACCCTCAACCCCCCGCTCGAACCACAAGTTCACAATATCTCAAGTCATGTGCAGGATTCTGTATAACGTCTTTAGAAAGTGTTTTAAAAAGTGTACAAAATAATCCTGCAATCCAGGAAAGGAAATGATGTAATGATTCTGTAGTTGCATGTTCTTTCAGCCTGATATCTATATCCAAAGTTGCAGTACTGAAATCCACACTATTCTGTCGACATCCCTATGGATTTACTCATGAACTGCTCAATGAATTGAATTGAAAGAACACTGTCTAATTTATATGACCATGACCCATATTGTCAGTAAAGGGTGTTGGCCATGACATATACATTAGATAACACAGAGCTCCTCTCACACTGATAATGAATAACAGAGTGAAGAGAATAACAAAATAGACAGGAACTGAAGGTCAGATGATCCATTAGTTTTGAATCATGGTGGGGAGGGTTTCCCATTTGCTTTTTTAAAGCACCTATTATGGCCTTTTACAAAGTCTCAGTTTAGTTTTTAGGGTGTACTAGAATATGTTTTCATGCCTGATGCAAAAAATGGATTTATTTAAACATATTTTACATTGTTACAGCAACTCTCTCCCCAGTCTGGTTTGAACACGCCGATTTCGATAAAGCCCCTCCTTCCGAAATACGAAATGTGCTGTGATTGGTTAGCTGGCCCAGTGTGTAGTGATTGGCACCACTTAGTGCGTGATTTGGAAATATCCCACCGAGTTCTTCTCTAGTGTAAACATTTAGGATGGCGTCAATTTCAAACCAATTCGAGCCTGATTCAGACTCTGATAATGTTAACAAACAAGAGGATCGTCCAGAACGGATTTTATGCACAGATTTTGCAAGCACAGATATTCCAGGATGTTTCAGAGTGGTATGTTTTTTGTTGTTTTTTCTTATAGATATGATGCTATCCACCATTTAATCATGATATTTGTCTGAAAACTATGGTAATACAAACAGTAATCAATCACAATCCCATGGTTAACTTACCTAAGGAGCGGTGAACGTCTTACAAAAGCGAGAGCTTACAAAAGCAACAGAAAACAAGCTGTTTTCCATAAAATGTGCAGCACACAGATAAACGTTGGGGTTATAATGTTCAGGAACAGTGATTTCACCACTCTAAGTTTGTCAGCCTAGTAAAGGTCAAACAAATAATTTTGGAAACGTTGTGGAAAAAACAGTGTCTCTTTGACAAAGCGACAACACTGTCTTCTCTAACTCAGCTCAACCAAGCCTCGAACCTTATTTGCATATTCCATGTGTGGAGATTATTTAAATGAGTAACATTACGGGCCCTATTTTAAAGATCTAAACGCATGGTCTAAAGCGCAAGTGCACTTAGAATGTGTCCGAAATTAATCCACTTTTGCTGTTAGTTTAACTACGGGAAAAAAGGTCGGCGCACCCGCCACATGGTCTAAAAGGGTTGTCCCTATTCTCTTAAAGGATTAGTTGTCCATGTCTTTCTTTCTTCAGTCAAAAATATATTTTTTCTTTTTCGTCCTTTCCTACTTTTTTGAACCGGAGTACACAGACGAATAACTTAGATAGATGGCGTCAACGTGACCTTTCCAACATGATTACGTAATGTGTGGCGCGTCGCAGACCAGCACAAGTGGTGTTTTGTGCTGTTGTTTTCCTCAAAAACCTTAATTTATTTTCAAATGAAGAAAGAAAGCCATGGGTATCTTGGATGACATCGGGGTGAGTAAATTATCAGCAAAACATATTTTGAAAGTGAACTAATCCTTTAATGAGTAATGGGTGTGCTTTCAGCGTAAAGGCCTCCGTATGCTTCTGCGTCAACTCCACGGCGTAGCTACACCGCCACTCCTACGGTGTTGTGGCCGTTTTATGGTTCTGCGTCGGGTTGCGTTGGATCGCGGTGCATTTCACCGCCATAACGCTAGGGGGTGTGTGGTTTGCAAATCTTTTGCTAGTTTGTTTTGGTTCCGTGCGCCGGTTCCGCTTTTTCATTTCCGACAATGGCGAGCGAAAGAGAGAGAGTGTTGTTGCAGCTGGAGCTAATCGACGTTGAACAACAAATGATTTTATTGCAAATGTTTAATCGCAGAAGAAAAAGAAGACGTTGTTGAAACAAACAGTGCAGTGGTCACTTTAAAAATGGCGGTATAGCGGGAGGGGGAAACCGGAAAAGCTACACTCTGGAAATGATGTATAATCTGACCAATCACAGACCTTGCGGTCTGTGTCACGGCGGAGAGGTCGGAGAGGGGTTCGCGGAGACGCAGAGGGGTCTGCAGGGGTACGCCGTTGATTCAACGCAGAAGCATAAAACAGGCTTAATGTGCAATAAACCAATCGCAGTCTCATCTTCCATTCCCTTTAAAAGCCAGTTGCACTAGCACCAGGGCATATTCGCAATATACATGGCGGAATTTGAGTGAACTGAAAAACTGAACTCTTCTCTAGCGAGGAAACGGATCTGCTTGTGTGCAAGGTTAAAGCGGACCCGCCTCTTTAAATAACAAAAAAAATGTGCGGCATTGACTTTAGATCAGGTTTTTGTTGGTCAATGGTGAAGTCAATTTCAGTTGCCTCAAAATAGCAACGCGCCAACAATGTGCCTGAACACACCTCGTTTTCCATGGGTGCACAAATGGGTGCAAATGCATTGCTATTCAAACAACGTGGTGCAAGACGTGAAAATGATAACTGCGTCAGCCTGAAACTAGTAAAAAACCACTTGAAGCACGCCTGGCTCTTATAAAGCCCGTAAAAATCGCGTTGTGGTCCAAACGAGCCATTTGTTGTAGTTCTAGAAAAGGGGATTCTGTAAAAATAAACAATCTCCCTTTGGAGTGGACTGAGCTTTGTAACCTTGCAGATATTTTTTATGCTCAAGCAGCAGCGTTACACACTAACTAAAGATGAAAAACTGGAAAAACATAATAGGACCCTAATTCAGTTCTCACTCAGTTTTCATCCTTCTTTGAGGAACCCTGACCAAGCAGTTTCAGGCCTGCTCATTAGGGCTCTGCTCAGACACACTGTCTGATGAATCCTTTGAAGCTTCCCAGCATTCCTCAGCACATGTGGCAGAAATCAGCACTTCATAAGCAGGAGGAAAGGATGACAGTGGAGAAATGGTACGCATGCTGAGTTCCAAAGCAACATCAACAGGAACTGATGCGCCCATCAACCTTCTCATTGAAGCCCGAGATTAACAATGCTCCATCTTGACTATACACTTAAATGAAAGGGAAAACGAGCAGCTTTATCATACTCAAATTTCACCACAACTGCACCGGTCATAAAAAAGGCAATGTGCAGTACCCAAAATATACAATAGGATTATACATACATTTACCGCCACATTTTTTTCAGCTAAAAGCAGGTCTTATCATATTTCAGGGAAGATATTTTCATTGTGCCAATAAAACAGCGCCTAATTTCATCCTCTCCTGAACGGAGTGGTCATTTATGGGGTTTCAGACAGACTCGTGCGAGTCACTAATGGAGAGGCATGTGTCATCCGATATGGGTAGGGCCTTTCATTCAGATTCCAGGAGCAACTGTCAGCCCACCCCTCATCTCTCTCCCTCTGGTGTAGTACATTAGAGTAATTAAGTCTGCCGGCAGTTGTCTCTGCTCTTCTAGCTAAAGCCCCGGTCATGATGTATCCTCTCAGTTTCACAGAGGGAAACAGGATTCTCAGCGCATGGATTATTAGGTTGTTTCACATCATTGCAGCTCACTGCATTCTTACAGAAATCAGTCAGACAGAATTCTTTTGTGTATCGTTTATGTACCAATAAATCTTTTCATTTGACATGCTTGAAGTCAGCATGTAATGGAATCTATTTTCTAAATGCATCTTAATGATCTCATTAAGGATAATTTATTCATGTTTAATTTATACAATATTTTAACTTTGTAATTTTTAATCAAAATATCACAACTCGCAAATCTTCCAGTGAAACGACAAACTACTTCACTCTCTTTAGTCCGCTTAAGTCCCTTTCTAACAATCAACTGCAAGCTTGTATTCAGATCTGCCTCCATTCAATCAACAACCGATAGATATATTTTATTATTATTTTTTACAATATGGAAGAAATTATCTGTAATGGCAACATCACAACTATCATCTGTCTTTCTCAGTGTGATGCATTACTCAACTTGCAAAGTTCGATTTAATGTACAATTTACTAAAATGTTGCAATAAACAAGATTTGTATTGCTCTAAGAAAATATCAGCACAGCAATATAAGTTAAAGTTCAGAGTAAGCAACAGAGAAACGCAGCAGAGAAAAAAAGACCCATCACAATTCAATATGCAAATGAATGCAAAAAAGAAGACCAATTTAGAATGCAAATTATTAGCAATAACCTAATAACTTATTAGTTTTAATTGATTCGTGCAAGCACTGTGAAATATGTTCTACATTTTGAATTAAAGTGGACTTGTGTGGTTTTGTATAAGACTTTTAAAAGAGCATCTGTATTATAATCTTACTACAGTATCAACCTTATTTTGAAATGCAGAAGAAAGCTAGGTTCTGTGAATGTGCAAAATTTCCGACTCATTAGCCGCTATATGTAAATAACTACAAGAAAAAGTGCAGTAAATGGTAAAACATTATGCTGGGGAAAAAAACAGTTTATGATTATCATTATGAGATTAAATTCAAATAACATGACAACAAATGTCAGATTGCTCAATATCAAGCATCATGTACAAAACCCACTAACCTCTAAGTGGGGTTTTTTCTAGTGTGCATGGAGCAAGAAATATAAAATCTGGATTGTAGTGATTCATTGAGTAGAGGGGAAGCTCTGTAAATCCATACAGTGTTCCACACTTTCAGTGCCTTGCTTCTTTTAGGGTGCGTTCACACTCGGAATGTTTGTTTCAAATAAAACTAACTCTGGTTTGACTGTTTTGTTAATGCGGTTCATTTGAATAAGTGTGAACGCTGCCATCTGAACTCTGGTAAGCACCAAACAAGCGGACCGAGACCGCTGAAAAGAAGTTAACCGAACCCAAAGCATACTGTTTTGGCTTCTTTTCAAACTATTTCCAGATGAAATATTAAAAGAAATTAGACGGTTTCTCTATTCAGTATAGTTATTGCTTAATGTATAGGATGGCTAATTGTTCTTTAGCACTGAATAAGCATGGCAGCTTAGCAGCCTCGTGCCTATGACCGAATCACAGTAGGCTAGTGGTTAAATACAGTAGCCTACGCGATACTGTAAACAAACACTCATGTAAGATGAATAGCAAGTACCTCAAAGATTAAAAAAGGAGATGCTGCTTCTAAATTAGCCATGAAAATAACTGCACTGAGAGTCAATGGCATGAAGGAGAAACCTATTTCTGTCAGCACGGGGGATATAGAGCGCATGTGTGCTGGATGCTGCTCTCACCCCTGGATGTCATACCGTTATCCGCTGTACCGACACACATTACACCACAGCAAAAAATATACAATAGCTCTAAACGATCATCGTTTTAAACATGAACATTTGTAACATTAAAAATGCAGCCTTATTTTCAAGTATACCGTTTAATTGTGCCATAGGAACAACAAGAAGAGCAGAGCTTGGGATGTTTTGCAGGTGTGGCTCCGTTCACTCATTAAAGAGGCCAGCGGCACACTGGACTGCCCACTAAATGAAGAATAGTTGCTATACTCACTGCATATTGTCCCAGTGCTGTTTCCCCTCAAATTTCAGGTTTATTCTCCCGTTTGTTTGTTTTTATCAGATGCACAGCACCATCAGTGTCAGCCCTGTGTCTTCTTCCCTGTGTGTGAGCAGTGAGACCGGGAGCTGCTGCTGCTGGCGTCCCTCCCCTGAATCTGCCCCTCTCTGCCTTATGATCAGTCCACCGCGAATCCGGGAGAAAAAAAAAAAACACTACACGTCCTTGTCAACAAGCTCTAAAAGCTGAACACTGTGGTAATATATCTTTATGAACTCTCTGAGAGATTCCGGTTTCTCATAGATCTGAGTTTTGTATGCTATAGATGTTTTATTTTAAATTATATTTCGCGCAGTGTGGTAATTAATTTGGGATTTGTCGCCCTCTCGTGGACTTAGAAGGTACTGACAATATTTGTTGACCAGGTTGCAAATACTTATATATATATTATTATTATTTTGTCTGTTTATTGAATTCTCAACTATTCACTATAAAATTATATTAAATATCTGTTCTGAATTTGTCATTTTAAATAATTAATTTTGACACAGCTGCTAGATTTTTATATAGAATATTTTTTAATATATATATTTTGAAATAGACAAAACATGATTCATGTTCCTGTAACCTCTTTAACCTCTTCCTTGTTCATTCAAAAAGTAAATCACAGTAACATAATCTAATGTGCACTTCTGCTACAAAATGATTGGAAAAGAAGATATGGCCTAATGATTCCCCGTGCCAAATTAACTTTTCAACCCTTTCTTAATTAAAGGGTTGAAAAGTTAAAATGGCACTGGAAATCATTATCTTCTTGTTGTGTAAGTGCATCTACAGAACTTCTCATAATTATTCATCTATTTATCCCTTGCCCAATTTGAAATGCACAAATAAATATGGGGAATATGTTTGTAATAATATAGGCTATGGGCTAATAAAATATATACGAATAGCCTATCTTTAAGGCATTTAATCTTATTTTAAAGATTTTATTCAATTAAATAGAAATAAATATTTAATAGTTTTTTTTTTAAATCATCAAATCATTTGTATGTTTATTTTTGATTTTCTAAAATTGCACTGATTATTTTATGCATGTTATTGTGTGCACAGAGGAGAATTGGTCATGAGCTGTTATGTTATTTTCATATTATATTATGCGATTATGACACAATATGACAATTGGTGGTGTGCATCTTTCTGCTGACACTGCAGCTGGGTTGTGTGTTTGGCAGGCAGCCTGTAGATGGAGTACATGACCAGCTCTTGCTGTACATATACATAGAAATATTACCATGACCATGGGAATCTGAATTCATTTTGAAATAGGTGATAAATCATTGAAGATGTATAAATCAATGAAATATATAAGTTGAGCACGATTCTATCCTCCTCACTAACAGAGAAAGCAGAAAATCTTTCATCTGTCTGACCTCCACAACAAGATCACACCTTCAAGCCTTCATAAAAGAGCGAACACTGTCAGAAATATTCACATTCCCGAATGCATACTGAATCTCTTATGTTAACAGCATTTATATAACATAGCAGTGACTTATTGAGCATGTTTAACGCCGTGGATCTTCATTTTTGAAGGATTCCAGCCCACACAGCTCCACCCTGATGCTCCTCACACAGACTCTTCTTCAGCCACACGGATCTGCCTCACTGGCCTGCCAGTTGCCGTGGTAACTTGACATGTCTCCATTTGCTCTGATCAATGGAAATGTTGCTGTCGCAGGGGATTGGAGCGCTGCCAGCTCTCTCGGAGTGCGACGTGAGTCCCTCGCTCCCTCTCCCTCTCTCGCTCCGAGAGAAGGAAGACACAAAGGAAGAAATGGTGGCAGGGGAAGCAGTGGGGTGGTGGAGGTGGGTGTGGAATGCCATTTGGATGGTTTCTTGGCCTCTGTGGTCAGGGTTAAACGTCCACTCATGAGGCAAATCGTTTTCATTTGAGTGCACTGATTCTGTAATAACAAAACAATCAGTTTGAGTGGCACTCCTGTGATGTAAAATAAGGGATTTTCCTCAAACGATCAGCCTTCCTGATTTTGCTGAGTAAATTTCTGGAGGAGTGGGGGTAAAAATGGCTGCGGCATCCGCGTGTGTTTGTGTGGAGAAAGATTTGATTTCAGCTTGATGCTGTCTTGCCAAACCTTGAAGAATCGAGCAGTAGCCTATGTATAGAAAAACCCATATGAAGTCAGATTTGAGGTATTGTTTGTTCTCTATCAGTGAGACATGACCATAGTGAAATTTAACGTGACATGCTTAAAGGCACAATATGTAAGATTTTTGGATTCAAATATCCAAAAACCACTACAATTTTATATATTTAGTTGACTTGTATACTTATACATTAACCCAAAGGTTTCCAACAATGTTTACATCCAGAGCAATCAGAAATTTTAACGTCCCGCGTCATCGCATAGCCTGTCAATGACGCCACATCCATGTGTTACCCTCGATTTCTGGTTTTACTTCCGTAGAAACATCAAGAACGCTTTAATATATTACGTGTGTTTTATTAGACATTGTGAGTTTTTGGATACCTTTATCGATTGTTATATAGTTTCTTGATTTACCGCAAGGAACAGGTTTGTACCATGCATCAGAGTAAACAACATCAAGTAAACCATGTAAAACAGTGCTGCGTTACACCACAATTTTAATTAGTCAAATAAAGTGAGTAGTATAGGCTAATTCAGCATTTGCGGCTATTTTATTAGAATTAAATAAAATTAAGTGAATATACGTGATCAAGCGTTACTGTAACAATGTTATTTAGGGATGAAGGAGTTTAGGGATGAAGGAGGCGGACGTTAAACAATGTTAATCGTAAAATAAACAACAAAATGAAAGAAACGGCAGCAGCTGCAGCATAGAAGCATAATTAAAACATCAACATAAAATGTCCCAGGCTGTCCCATAACACAGTAACATTAATAAAACTTTAATACATTTCCTGAGTCCCGTCGGATTGCGTTCCATCGGCTGTGGAGGTGAAAACGACAACTGCCGTGATTCTACATTCATTCATGGTGTCATCAAGCTGTGCCTTTGTTATTGTTTTAAATAAGTGACCTCTAGCGACGAAAACTACACACTGTGCCTTTAAAGTCCCCCTGTAGTCAATAATTGTATCCCTTAAAAGCTCATCTTTGATCACCAAAAGGACATATTTAAACGTTTTTTTCCTTGAAAACATTTTCTTAATGCCTTAAAATAGCATGAATGTAACTCTACACCCTTGCCTTTACTGTAGTATACACGGTCTATGCATATGCAAATCAGCCCCGCCTCCACTCACTCACACCAGCTCAGAGATCCACTCGTTGACGATCACATGTTGACACGATTGGTTACAAGGTAGTTTGTGACGTCAGAAACACCAGCGAATTCAAACCGCGTTTTTGAGACTGTCTTTGGTTCACTGCAGTTTTAAGAAGAAGATACTCAGCAATGGTGTTGACTTGTGAATTTGCACATGGTTTGTCTTAAAGCATATTAAAAACACCATATAGACATATAAACAACATTAAAAGCTCAAAGAAAAAAGTGAATTTAAGTTAAAATGGAAATTTGATTTTGAAGTTTCATTCTTTTCATTTCATTTCATTGAAGTCATAGGTAAATTATAAAGTGCTGCAAAATCATTCAAATTAGTTAAAAATATATAATTGGGACCATCTGTTCAAAATGAATCCTTTAGAAATCATTCTAATATGCAGATTTGGTGCTCAAGAAAAAATTATGTATTATTATCAATGTTGAAACCAGTTGAAAACAGTTTAGTGCTGCTTAATATTTTTGTAGAAAGCGTGATACTTTTTTCCCCAGGATTCTTGTTCAACAGAACAGCATTTATTTGAATTAGAAATATGTTGTAACATTGTAAAAGTCTTCACACTTTTATTTATAAAAGTGTTAATCTCTTACTGTTACCAAACTTTCGGTGTGACCCATTTTGAGGGCTCACCAGTCGAGAACCTCTACAGTTCATAATGACCAGTAAAGTCCACTATACCTGTTAATAAGTGGTCCACTCCTCAAAGCTCAGCAAAAAGTGTGACATTTGGCCACCTGAGTTGGAGCGCTAGCCCAGTAAAAGTGCTCTGCAAAATAAAAGCTTTATCACCATGAGCAGCCGAAGCACCTGGAGATCAAAGGGCCGCTGTCTTCATTAAAGCTCTTGAAAATTGCATCAACGTGAATTTAATCAGGGTGAGTAAACTGAATATTGAAGGGACGAGCAAAAGTCATCACCCGCTATCTCCTTTACAGCAGACGACTGATTGCATTCTTCCTCTAGTTATTTTAGACATATAAATATGATGAATTATGATGAACAAATCATTAAGATATTGTATGTTGGTGTATTTGGGTGGTTGAGTTAGCAGATACTATTTTATCTATTTTTCTTTATTGTTGGACTCCTGCATACTTTGATCCATGAGGTCAAGTTATCTCCTGCCAACAGATGAAGAACGGGCTGATGAAATATATTGTGGTCTAAATATCCAAAACCCATTAGTAAATCATCTGATAAGATTTTAGTAGAAGAAAAATGTCCAGGAATGAAGCAAAGTGACAGCTTTAAATTGAATAACGTAACATTATTCCATAGAGTCTTCTGTCTCGTTTTTCTTTAGTCTTTTGAAAAATGATTACATCAGATATGACATAATAAACCCAGCCGTACACCTCGCAGCTGAAAATAAAGGAAACTTTATCAGTGCTCAAAATCCATTTCAACCTCTCATCTTTCAAAAGCATTCAATGTAATGAAATGAATTGAATGTAGCTATATGTGATTGTGAGCCCAGACCCGCCCCTTGAAACACACATAGTTCTTATTAAAATGATAAATTGCTCCGCACTGGAGGCCCCCACTGCTCAACCCAGTCACCATAGCAACAGCCAGAGCTCTGTTTGTGAGCTCTTTCGCAGACTTCACGATAGTTGCAGTGGATGGCGTGGGCACTGCTCGTGTTTGGAGAGTGTATGTAGGCGTCAGAGTTGACTAGGTGGAAGAAGCACATACTGATGCCAGGTGAACCATCGGCTTTTTGACACACAAAAAAACATTATTACATAAGCAGCTTGTATTTGCCTAATGATCACTTTGGAATCAACTAAGAAATGATTTAGGGCCTCCACTGGTACTGTAACGCTTAAGTTCCAATGAAGATAGTGTAACACAAGGTTTAATAGATAAATCCAAATAGGCAGCCAACATGCGATACAGTGTGCTAATGCACAGACAATACCGGACAAGAAGTGCAGGTGAAGGAACAACTTAAGGAACACAAACGAGGATAATTAATTAAACACAGCAGACACATATGAACTAATAATGATGAACTAAAAAAAGCTATAAATAAGACTGTCAATTGTTAGAATTTCATTTACAGAACATTTAGGGCCAGATTTACTAACAGCTTACGCCAGCGCAAACCCTCTTTTGGCGTTAAAAATACTGGCAGGATTTACTAAAGACACGCTGTGCAATATTATCACTGAAAAGGCGTGGACAGGGTCATTTTTGCGGCTGATCTTTTTGCATATGCATTTGTAGGAGTTTCCCTTTTAGACGCAAAATATATGGGAAACGCAAACATTTACTGGTATACGCCATTATTTACCACCCAAAAAAGCACGTCTTAAACCAGACGCTGGTTGTTATGAAAATGTGCGCGTCTGTGTTCTTAATTTGCGAGTCGTCAGTAGATCTTTCCACACCCATCGGCACTATTTTGGAATTGCGCTCTAACACTAATTTGCCCTGTTCAGTAGCATCTTGCTCGCCGGTTTCTCTCTAGAGCTCCCCCTACAGCTTCGGAATAGATATTTGCCAACACTGTCGAAAAACTTGTTGGCGACTCTCAGATACCAGAGGCTAGTAGATCAACGACATCAAAACAGACAGGACATTCTTTACAATTCTTCTTCATTCGGGTTCGAACAGCGCGAGGGTGCGCAATAATTATATAATTTTAGCAGATTACTTTTTGCCGTAAAGCAATTCTTTACATCGCGAGACCTAATACCACGCGATACAACCTGACGCCACATCCGGCGGTCCGCTGGCTCAAATTTGCAAGTGTGTTTTTTCCGCTCACATGCGATCGGGAGGGTGCGAAACGACCACCATTCAACCCGAAAAAAGTAATATAACCATTCCAATGACTCCGAAACTCCATCAAATGCAATAGCTACAAATTTTTTGTCTTTAATAAATTCTGACGCCAAAAGAGGGTTAGCACTGGCGCAAGCTGTTAGTAAATCTGGCCCTTATTCGTTTAGCAGACTAGATCTGCAGTGTGCTTGAAATTTAGCAGTGACATACTGACAGATCTTTAAAAGTTAGTGCCTTTAAAATATTTTTAGGTTGCTTGACATTCATTTGGACTGAAAGAAAGCTAATTGTTGATGCCTCTGGACAAAAGAACATCATTTGTGCTTCTCTTCAGTACTCACCCAGAGGATTGCATGGCAACAGTATAATTAAACCCCAAGTGTGGGATGCTGTCGGCTTCATAGATGTCTACGTTTCATCATTTTCTTTTCTTGGTATAATCACTATAATCATTACTCATAATAAACCCCTGTGTTCTTTTAATCTAAGAAATAACAATCTGTTACAAATAGTGTACTCTGGAATAGTAGAAAAGTCTTCTGATGTTGTTTCTTTTTCTCTTCCTGACATCCTGGCTGCATATGAAAGTTTCATATTCAAACTCATTTTATATTTAGGTATGCTTGCACTGCCAGTGCTTTGGTCTAATCTGCATTTAATAAGATTTTAAAGTATGACCTCAGCAAGTTTTGCAAATGCGAGTATAAAATGCTCTGGGCTACAAAATGATCTCTGGTGGAGAGATTAAAAAACCCAGTTTTAATGAGAAATCAAGCTATTTAAAAACCAGCTCCTATAAATGCTGGCTTGTCATATTTGAATCCAACTTAAAAGCACAGTATTTTGCAGATCTGCAGAGTATTTTATTGCTTAATGTTTTTGGTTAATTACTGTAAATATAGAAGTTATCATTTATACCTCCAGAGCCCTGATTGTGCTCTACACTCTACATCAACACACACACACACACACACACGCGCGCACACACACACACACACACACACACACGCGCACACACAATTCGAACATTGTTTATTTTGTTGAGCATTAAAATATTATGATGCGGTCGCATTTATCTTTTTCCATGAAATTCCACAGATGAAATGAAACTAATTATTTTATTCCCCTGTATCCTGCTGACAGAAATACGAAATGCATGTTTGGTGTATTATGTATTTGTATGTGACATGATGGGGTCTGTGAGGGACCGTAAGAAGTGGCTCCTCACATAAATCGATAGCTTCTTTTTTTTTTGCATTAAAGCTCCTGACACCCATGCAGCTCTAACCTGGTTTACCAAAGCTAAGCATGGATGGGCTTGACCAATGCTTGGATGGGAGACTTAGGCTATGTTCATTATCTTGCTTGGCAGATTTAAGACTGTAGCCAGTAAACTGCCTTCCTGTGATTTGTAATTGTTTATAAGTAATGTGTATAAACCAAACGGCACAGAATTGCTTACCATTCATTTACATCATGGCTAAATGTCAACTAATTGGTTCAAAATCTTAATCTCCAGCACTATCCTGCTGTAGGCCACCAGATATACACTTTATAATTTGCAGTGCATTACAAATTACAAACATTGTAATTTACTGCAGCTCGTTTATTGTTGTCATTTAGGCTATGTTGTCTTTTTTCAGAAACTGCATCAACAGCACGAAGCATCCATTAAGGACAACCATCTACAGAGATCCAGAAGTAGCTCAGAGCACCGGAAAGAGAGAGCTGATGCACACAGAATTCAACCTGCAGTGACAGCTGCACATGTACATTATAACAGATTTGAATTCTTTACTGACAAGGCTTCACTTCCACCTTGACAACACTCACATAACATGCATCAAGTTCATCTAGAGGAGAACCTCTGGGAAACAGCATGACAAGGAGATCGCTAACTATTACATATAAATCCCAGAGAGTTTGTAGAAATTATTTTTGTGATTTACAGCAAAAAAAAAAAAGATTTCTTTTGGGGAATGGGGAAAGATTTCTCATTATGACACATATAATATGGGACTTGCAGTAAATTCTTCATGTGTACTCCATTAGGTAATTAGGTAAATGATGAATTTTAAAAAATAATTTCCTTATAGAGTCCAGCTCAGTCTAATATTCATTTGGAATACCTCACAGACATACCATTTCACCTCACTTGTTAACACACAAAGAGATGAAGTAATTCATAAGTGCTTATTCAAAGTGCTTCCATTTCCACTGTTTTTTCACAGAATGTCTTCAGTAGATTTGCAAAGTGTCCAGAACGCAGAATCAGCAATTATAGTCCGATGCAGAATGAAGAACATTATCCTTTTGCAAAGCAATTATCATTCATAAAGAGCCAACAAAACACTTTAACTTGGTTTTCACCATGAGGGTTACAAGGCAATCATTTTTTTTTTCCATTTTACAACATACACTAAACAATCGTGCGTAAACACATATACACATAAATTCAACCTGACATCTCAGTCACACGTTTATGTTAGTCAAGTATGAACAAAAGGAGCAGCAATTTAAATAAACCCAAATCTGCCTTGTAGGAATTTGAGAATATAAAGATAATGTAAATACAATAAAGCTGAGAGGAATTTTTATGATGAATTTGTATAGTTTGGTTTACCCTCAGAGGGCAAAGCCATTGTGCTCTCAAGTCGTCAGAAGAAGCATCTCCTGAAAGCTCCACTGACTCAAAGTGTAGTGAATCCGGTCATTCAGATATTCCTCATAGAATCAAGTAAATAATTTAAAACTAAAACACAAAAAAAGTGTTAGCACATGGTCACTCTTTGAAATGCCTGCCGCTTTGTAGCTTTCTATAGTAGTTTTCCTGTTCAGTGTGGTTCTGATTGCCCTCTCTGTCCAGCAAAACTAGAGGGGTCTTGCGGCGCAGACTGCGACCTTCTGAGATTTGACCCACAGGTGGGAGTTGAGGCGGAAGTGGTGGCTGGGGAGGTTGAGGGAGCTGGGGCGGCCCGTGGTCAGCCTCACTGGCAGAAGAACAAGGAGAGCTGCCCCTGACATGACGGTAACTGCGGGAACTCTCACGGTTGAGGTTTTTGAGCTCGTATGACTCTGCCATGTTTCCATCACAAGATCCTCTCCACTCCCATGGGTTATTTGGATTAGAGGTCATACGAACTACAGGGTGGTGGGGGGCATGGGCATCAACGGTGATGATGCCTGAACCGCTGTCACGTTCCGAGCGATTGGGTGATGATTCTGTGCCCGTGATAGATGAGGTACCAGAGGAGGATGAAGTCTCAGAGGATTTTGCTGATCCAGACAGGAGTCCCTGTTGCTTTGACATGGCAATGACCTGCATGATCCGAGGCTGATTTCCTGCCTTGATAACTGGAATACTGGCACCACTTTTCTCAGTGATGGACAGCCATTTGGCCCGAGTGCTTGCGCTTTTAGGGGATACAGGCGGGGGGACTGGCTGCCCAGGGGGACGAGGGGGCATCACTACTCTTGCACCTGCAGGTGGGTTAGCTGGTTTGTTAGTTTGTGGAATAGATGAATAATTTGAAGAATGGACGCTGTCCTCCTCTGTGGTCGTGTCGTCACCACCGTCTGAGCCCTGCTCACTGGTGTCCTCATCGGGCAAGCTGCCACCTCGCATCTCCATTGACTTTTGCTTCCATTCAGACACTAATTGCTGTGACCGCATGGGGTCCATTGGTACAGGAACAGGTACTGTCACCAGACGCCTTGTTGGCTCATCTGGAGCTGTAGCACGGGGTAATGTGTTACTGAAGGTTACCATGGTCTCCTTACCCATTGGGCTGCGAGGCGCCAGTAGCTCCACGTCCACACTGGCCCTCTTTAAGCTTCCCAACGAGGTTTTCTCTCGCTGTACAGGACGGTTCAACACATCTAGAGATGCTGGTGATGTGATTTCCTCATTGCTCTCAGAGGCATGGCCCTTGTTATAGACAGAGTCATGACCTCGCTGGGCCAGAGCCCTCAAAGCATCCTTCTGCAGAGGAGGGGGTTGAGGGATGACGGTGTCCTCAGGAGATTTGAAGTTGGCAACAGCATGGAAAGCCTGGAATGAAATGGAATGGATCCATAATTCTAATTGGCAAAATCACAGTCACTCATTTGGTTAATGCTTTTATCCAAAGTGACTTAGATTGCATTAATATGGTATACCCCATTTCTGCATTCCCTATGTATCAAAAGGGCTTTGTGCCATGCTGTAGGCATAGTCAACCCTACTACTAGAGGGCTACCTTCCTGCAAACTTCAGTTTCAATCCTGCATCAACACTCATGCATGTAATTTTTTTAAGTAATCATGAACACCTTGGTTACCAGAAGTATTAATTAGGGTTGTAGCTGAACTCTGCAGGATGGTAACCCTCCAGGAGCAGGATTGGCTACCCCCGATACTGTATAAGCTACAGCAGGTGTTTTCAAACCATTCTTGAAGCCTATCCAGCACTGCACATTTTGGGTGTCACCTTATGTAACCTGGCTGAATTACCTCATCAGCTGATTACTTTAATGAGTACTCTATGACGCTCGGGCCCTCAAGAAAGGACGCATTTCGTGGAAATAGAGCACAGTTGCGTAAAGACATGCCTTAAAACCGGCTAGATCTGATTATTTCTCTAAGAAGAAAACAAACACAACCCCAGATGTTTCCAAACAGCACATCAGTAATGACTTTATGAACTTCTTAGTTAATTCATGCAATCATGACCTAAAGGCTAGATTATTGTAATGGTATAATGGGTGGTTGCCCTGCATGCTTAATAAACAAACTGCAGCTGGTCCAAAACGCAGCAGCTAGAGATCTTACTAGAACCAGGAAGTATGGTCATATTAGCCCGGTTCTGTCAACACTGCATTGGCTCCCTGTTCAACATCGTATACTTTTTAAAATTTAGCTAATTACTTAAAAAACACTAAATGGTTTAGCCCCCCAGTACTTGAGCGAGCTCTTAACGCATTATAGTCCTTCACGTTTACTGTGATTTTAAAATTCTGGCCAGTTGATAATAAGAATATCAAAATAAACTGGTGGCAGTAGATCCATTTCCTATTTAGCATCTAAACTCCCTAGTGTTGTCCAGGATGCAGATGTGCACCAAAATGTGCAGTGTTGGGGAGGCTCTAGGAACAGTTTGAAAACCTATCCAGAAATTTGATTTAGCCAAATAGGATCAATGTGTCCAAGTCCTATCTATTTTAATGGGGGAATCCTAAAATCTCTAAAACTGCTTCCTGAACTCACCAATAAATAACATATTTAAAATCAGCACCCAAATCTGACAAGAACTGTCTCATAAATGTTGTTTCCTATGCCCAAATAGTGTTAAAAAGCTTATTTTCAGGCTAGTCCAGCCAATACGCATGTGCAGTCCTACACGCGAGTCTCGGGTTTCTATGGGAACTCGTGCTTCTAACGGCAGCTGCAGTGACGTAATGACTTTACAAATCAGCGATTGGCTCTTTTACTTAGAAGGTAGCAGAAGGTGGGACGTATTCCGCCACATTGCGCGTTGCAGTTTCTCCCATTCAAAAGTAATAGGATCGAACCGCTGGGTTGTTTCAAACCAGTTTTGGGTCAAATATGGACAAACCCAGCCGTTGGGTTACATTTTTTAATTACATTTTTAACCCAACGTTTGGGTTTGTCCATATTTGACCCAAAATTGGGTTGAAACAACCCAGCATTTTTTAGAGTGTATTGCTTGAATGCAATTTAAGCAATAGTAAAATGTATAGCTTGAATGTAATTTAAGTTGCATCCTTTTTTAGGATTAACAAATGTCAAATGTGAACTGCCATAGCCATAATCCTGAGGGAACAGATAGTTTGCTGAATGTTGTTGATATTCCTATCCCCAGGTTTTGCCCAACCCAAAACACTAAAATCTGATTAATTGGTTGTAATGTTGTGCCAGAACCAACAAGGATTTTGATGCAGCAACATGTTCTACATGGGTATTAAGCTCATTAGCAACATGGCATGACATTACATGGAGGATGGCTGTCCAAATATACTACACCACTGATACAATAGACATCAGAAAACCAATCACTTACCAGGTACGCAGCAATACCAGCGCCAATACAGAACCCAACATACACATCGATGGGGTGACTGCGGTACTGGGTAATCTGAGTGAGTCCCGTCAATGCAGCCGCAATGGCAAAGGCAAACACCAGAACGGGTTTGAGCAGCTTGGTGCTATCTGAGATTGTTGAGTTGAAGTACATCTAGAGGAGTAGAGAGCAGCAGAGGTCTCCAGCTGTCATGTGCAAATTAATAACAAGCTGGCTTACAGCTTCTGACAGTCTGACAGGCGCAAGGTGGGAAGAAGTAATAACTTATCTCCATGTCTGTCGCTTGAAGTGGATCCTGCTAAGTACCTACACATGTGAAATGCTTACTTATAATTAGACTTCCACTAATCTAGCGAACATAATACAACTGAGCATATTAAATCAAACCTTAAATGTCTTAAAAATTTGAGCAGTGTTGAAATCTATCACTTGTGTCACTGCATGTGCCGTGTCTTTTCTACGCACGTCTAAAGTACAATTCAATTATGTAGGTTGTTCATTATTTCTATCGACAGGACAATCACTTTAAACTGTACTATATACTCTATTTTTTTTTTTGCAATTTACAACACTAACCTATTAGGTTTATATACAAACAGTATTTGCTGTAAACATTAAATGAACACACATTGACACTGTGTCGAAGAGACTTACTGAAATATAAACAGCAGCAAAGGAAGAGAGGGTTGCATGCTGGGAAGGGAAGGTTTTCCTGTCACAAAGGAAAGCAAACATCTGGAGTAAGTCTACACAAGATATGAAGCAGAAGTCAATGTTAAATGTTTACATTTTTTTTAAAGGGGGGGAGATTAGGGAGTGCTCTTCAGGAAGAAAATCACAAAAGGGAAAAGGAAAATGGTGATTGTACAAGGTTGAAGTTAATCACAGTTAATCACATAATTAGATGTAATTTAGTAGCAAAACACTCAATTACCTGGCCGATAGAATAGCATGCTGATCCTGGCCAGAGCAAATGTCTTTGGTGATGTAAGGGTTCTTGTCACAGGACACACCTGGGACAGTGTAATTGGGTTTACACACTGTGAGAAAGAATGGTGTGTGGTAGCCAGTGGCTAGCTGGATGACATCAGTAACCAGTGCTGTTGCACAAAGCCCAAACACATGAACACCTACAAGGAGAGACAGATCATGAGGAATACAACATGGATGATTCATTTCATCAGTTTCATGTAACACTCTGTGCATGACTCATGTTACATAATATTCATCTGCATCATTCCTTTTCGGATTTCACAAGTTCACACTTACAAATAATTAGATAGAGTAAAAGAATATGCGTATTTGGCGCATAATGTCCGGGGGAGGGCTCCGAGCAATGTGGCCCGAACCCAGAGTATCTGGGATAGGAACCAGCTGAGAGTGAGGAGTCGGGTGGCGAAGGGAGGCAGAAAAGACTGTTGAGGAATGGAGGTGAGTCGGCTATATATATATGTGCTCCTCCTGAACTTTGTTCATAATACATCATTTAATTTCACAAATTGGAAAAAAAATTCTAGATTTCTAGTCATTTCTTTCAATAAAAATGCTATATCAGTATATGTTTACAACACAAATCCTTTCAGATTCATACAAAATACAGTTGAAAAGAATACATTTACTTTTTTTTTTTTATTACAGAGGCAACTGGAGACCAGGATTATACTGTAAATCCACACTAACATTCTTAGTTCACAGCCCCTCAGATTCATCCAACACATTGCTTTTTGCAATAAAAAATTGTCTTACAATGAAAATATAGTTACATACCAACAAAACGAACAGTTCTCCGCAGGAAAGAGTTAAAATTACATCCACCAGCATTGATGCTTCCCTCAATCCCTGGACGGACCTTCAGTTTGGACTGCATACAATACAGCAGACCTTCACCCATCATAATCTGAACACAACAATAATGATATGATTGATAATCAACATTTTTGATTTTGAGGATGATTAAATATAGTACACTTATTTCAGATATTAAATGTAAAGAAATATAACTTAAACCTAAGGTTGTGTCTTTTCTCTGGAGAAGCAAGTTAACACGTTTAAGGTAAAAAAAATTTTTTGGAACAATGCACAAGTTGACGTTAATAACCCTGACTAGTTAGGTCACAAATGTTAGAAATATTTAAATATAATAAGTTGTCATGATTGCTATCATCTCACAGAGGCAGCAGGGCCAGCAAAGGCCAGACTCAGGAGCATGAGCAGAGGGATGAGCTCATCGCCGCTGTCCACGTAGGGCATGCTGAGTGAACGGTCATGGCAGCGGAATCCCACCAGCGCTGGCTGGAGCACATCCGTCAGTTCCAGGAAGTACAGTGAAACCATGGAGGATGCCACAATGGGTAGCTGTTTTCTCAGGCGAGGGAGAGTACGTGTAATTACATGGTAGTTACTAATTTATTACAATGTAACAAATGCAAGAGCCTCTACAAACAGATATTAAAGATTGATAAT
The DNA here is from genome assembly GCF_949152265.1 of Phoxinus phoxinus. Lineage (NCBI taxonomy): Eukaryota > Metazoa > Chordata > Actinopteri > Cypriniformes > Leuciscidae > Phoxinus > Phoxinus phoxinus. The sequence continues at coordinate 11,409,336 of NC_136897.1, forward strand.
ACACAAACATAACATCAGAACACAGTTGAATTACTGTAGAGCGACTGTGGCAGATGGCTGTTAAATGTCAACACAGAGTACTGTACTCCAGGGCTGACACTGTGGTGAAAGGTATACACACTAACGCACTCAAACTGACTGCTATTATGCATTTTCAATTATGTCTTCAATGAAAATGAGCCCAGTTATTTCGAGTGCGTAATGTAATTACCTGAGACATTAATTGCTCTATTGAAGTATTAAATGGGTAATTGATGGCACGTACCTCTACAAAATAGAAGCAGGGTAGCAGCGTCAAACTGTCTTTGGGTGGTTTCTTCTTAAGTTTTTCACGTGCAGTCATCATGGTGGTGGTCTTCTGAAGTTATTCTGTCAACACAAGAGTTCATTTAAAAGACCCCAGTTACCCCACGGCTTGACAAAAACAGTTTATTTACTCAGTAGGCGGTATTAGGAATTGGAACATATCTAGAGAGCATTTGATTGGACAAAAATGTGGATGTGTGTAATGTGGATGTCGATGTGAGTGTAACATGAGAAAGAAATGCTTAATAGCTTCTTAAATATGTATAGCTGCTCAAATTTTTAAATTTCAATATAGCATATAAATAAAGCATATTACAGACATGGAAACAAGCGCACAGCCATCTTTAGAGTTTTTTTTTTTAATTTCCGCTTCTCTGATATATCTGTATATTTCTATGGCTTCGCTGTCGAAGAGTAATTAGTTAAGTGAATTTACTTATTGTAGAGTTAACTAAAGTTATCATTAACAGTGTAATGTTTTAAGTGCAGCGGATGTCATAAGATATATCAGAAGACTGGGAAGATTTAAAAATGAGCGGTTCATTCATAAATCTGTAAAATCTTACATTCATGCTATGACACAAAAGGGGTCAAATCAAGATTGGGTAAATTAATACTATTTTTTAACATAGCCTATATTTTGCACAATATAAATATATTAAGATTGATCATATCCCCCCAAAAAATCCAAGAAATTTATAAGGAAATAAATATTTGGCCTATAATATATTTGAGTGTTTAATTATATTTTGAAATATAAATGTGTATCCACTGGAAAAGGCATGCACACAAATGTTCAAATGATTATTTTCTCATCTGAAACAGAATGAAGCCCTCCTGAATAAATGGATAGCAGACTGTGTGCCTGAGGAAAATGAATATTAAATAAACAGCTTCTCTCTGAATATTCTCAAAAGAGCATAATGAACAAATGTTGATGTGGGCTGTTGTTTGAGCAGGCATTGAGAGAATAGTGTTCCGTGCTCTTTGCCAAATCAACAGTGACTAAACAAGGCACTTGTCCTGAAGACACTCTTCCAACTCTCAAGTGGGAGTGAGCGAGGCTCTGCTGAAATTAGCAGGGAGCCTCTTTTCAAGAGTGGGAGCTCTGTTTATCTCGAAGAGCCGAATGTCTCACAGGCAAAAGATTTCTGAGTGTGTGTGTGAATTTTAAGGAAGAATCCATAGGCGCTAAGTTCTCTCCAAAAAGACTGTTTGTGCTCACACATACTCACAGTGAGAGGTTTTGACTGCGGAGAAAGGTAATTCAACTTGACTGGGTTTCTCACACGAATCTGTGGGGTAAAGTGAGGTTAAAGACTGAGCTGTGCAACACTGCTACTTTTTGACCCTGGTTTGTCTGCAAGAACCCAAGCTAAATGTATCCACAACACTGCAGAACAATAGCTAGGTCGATAAAGATTTGGAGCAACGACAACCAGTCAAGGCGAAACAATTATACACTTGAAGTGAAGAGACTCAGGAAAAATCTATAATGAAATCAGATAAGAATGAGCTAGATCAGTCTCGCTAATGTCCACACATTATGAGAAAAGTCACTGATGATGATTTCAATTACACTGGAAATTTAGACTGACAGTCGTTACACCTTGATTGTTGTTCACAGAATAGAAATTCAATATCACATTTTTTTTACCCCTATTTACCCTGCTTTATAATAGGCATTTATATAAATATAGGCATATACCGGTATATATATATAATATATAAACCAAAATAATAAACAATAATATACAATAATATAAAATATTATAGCTATAAATATATATTATTATAATACAATAATATAAACAATAATATAAAAAAAATACAATAATAAACCAAATCAGCCGTGGATTGCATGTGTTTTATTACTTTAATTTAATGAATATGTATTTAAGAATGTAAGACACAAATCTGTTATAGTGCATTTATTTGCAATTTTGCATTATAGTTTTCATGCATTCATTTTATATGCATTATAGTTCAGAAGTGACTATATATATATATATATATATATATATATATATATATATATATATATATATATATATATATATATATATATATATATATACCATATAAAATAATAATAGTATAAGTAGCTATAGGCTAGTGAAACAGTGATAACCAAATGTAGCGCAATAGTGAATTGAATGGCAAGAATTTTTAATCACTCAGGAATTTATCAGGTGTAGGTTCATTGATCAGGTGTCAGTTGAACTGAAACCTTGAGAGACTCGTTGCACATAACTGTTGGCTATAATGACCTGCAGTCGATATCAGTATCCATATGTTTACATTTGCCTGCCTAAATAATTTGGATTCATACTAGCCTATAAAGTGAGACTGAGATTGTGTTTGTTATGTAAAACTGCCGTACAGCAGCGTCACTGCGACACCCTCAGTTATCATTTATCGAGATAATACTGCATCTCCACTGGACGCGACGCGACCGTATACCCGCACGCGTTTTCTCCCACATATAGGCTAATTATAATGGCAGCGTTCTTGTCGCGTCGCGTCGCGAGTAGGTTGTTTATTCTGACAGATCTGCTGCTGTTTTTCATGCAGGTAAAAATTTGAGGGGAAAAATCTCACCTTGACTGCGAAACCAGACGATTGTCTGAAAGAACGATATCCTGAGAGAGAAAAGAATCCCAGCTTATTCCTTCTTCACGGGGTTATACTGCGGCTCTTTCAGTTCATATTCCTCTTTCTGCTCACGTTTTCCACGGAGCAATCACGAACTCCTGTTATATGCCTGCCTTCTGGAGCCAACCACAATATTCCTCAACTCACTTGAGCTGCTGTTCTGACATCCAACTGACATCCAATAGCCTATCTAAGGGGCTTCAGTAGCAGAAGGACCCCGTGCACTATTAGAGATAACAATGATTTGTCAGTGCTGCATGAAGCTGCATCAATTGATCTTACTATAAAATCGATCCATCATCAGCAGTCATCAGGTGTGGCAGCATTCCTGAGCATCTGTTGTGATCTCCTCCAGCAGTGGTAACATGGTAGATATTGCTCAGGTAACGTGTTTAGAACAGGGTGGAGTGGAGATGGTATGGACTGGTTTATTGGACAACTTATGCCTTGATGCAGACATGAACACCCCTACACATCATAATGTCCTGTTTGCTGTATAGTCAAACGGTTTCTCTTTTAGCTATGTTAGTGACCACATAATAAACCAAATTAGCCGTGGATTGCATGTGTTTTATTACTTTAATTTAATGAATATGTATTTAAGAATGTAAGACACAAATCTATTATAGTGCATTTATTTGCAATTTTGCATAGTTTTCATTTTCATGCATTCATTTTATATGCATTATTGTTCAGAAGTGACTAAATAAATGTGATTCATGCAGTATTTATTTTGCCAAATAATGTGATTATATATTAAAGGGATAGTTCACCCAAAAATGAAAATTCTGTCATCATTTACTCGCCCTCAAGTTGTTTTAAACCTGTATGAGTTTCTTTCTTCTGTTGAACACAAAAGAAGATATTTTGAAGAATGTCGGTGACCAGACAGTTGCTGGACCCCATTGACTTCCATAGTAGGAAAAAACAGTCAATGGGGTCCATCAACTGTCTGGTCACCGACATTCTTCAAAATATCTTCTTTTGTGTTCAACAGAAGAAAGAAACTCATACAGGTTTGAAACAACTTGAGGGCGAGTAAATGATGACAGAATTTTCATTTTTGGATGAACTATCCCTTTAAAACCCACGGACCCCCATATAAAAAGCCAAATTGTCTTGGTAACATTTAATTTGTATCTTTCATTTATAACATTAACAAACGCTTTCCTCAATAACACCTACATTTATGAGTAAATGTTAATATAGAAGATTCACTACCATTCAAAAGTTTGGGGTTGGTAATTTAAAAACATATATATTTTTGAAAGAAGTCTCTTATTCTCACCAATGATGCATTTATTCATCAAAATACAGGAAAAACAGTAATATTGTGGGAAAACGTTCACAATTTAAAATAACTTTTCTGTTTAAATATTCTAAAACATCATTTATTCATGTGATGGCAAAGCTGATTTTTCAGCATCTTTACTCCAGTCTTCAGTGTCACATGATCCTTCAGAAATCATTCTAACGCTGATTTGGTGCTTAAGAAACATTTATTATTATCAATGTTGAAATCCGTTGTGCTGCTTAGTATTTTTGTGGAAACTGATTTTTTTTTCAAGATGTTTTGATGAATGGAAAGCTCAAAATAAAATAAATTATTTGAAATAGAAATCTTTTGTAACATTATAAGCGTCTTTACTGTCACTTTTGATCAATTGAATGCCTCCTTGCTGAAAAAAAGAAAGAAAAAAAAAGAATTTTATATCAACAAAAACTCTATACTTTTGTTTTTAATACCTTTAGGGCATCAGTGATTTTGAGATTAATTTTCTTTGCCTGCTTCCAGATGGTCTAAATATGGGGACAAACTCTGGTTGCATTGAGGAAAAAGTGTGAAACCCCAGCAAGCTGCTGCCACTGAAGGCCTGGAGAGATGCCCGATGGCCCTCTGGTCTTCTCTCTGCTGAGCACCCCGTGTCGGGATGACCTCTTGAATCAGAGCCAAAGCACAGAAGCTGGCTGTCACACTGCTCCTCTTGATTTCCCATTTATTCCTGTGGACAAATCCCCATACTGTCCCTACACTGTAAACAATTGCCAGGAGTTTACAGGATTAAAGAGTTTTTTTGTTTTACAATAAATGACTGAAGTCAATTACGGTGAAATTAAAGGATGCTGAGTCATTTTCTTATGAATTATTGTTAATCAACAGCAAAATGATGCAGATATCACAGTAATTTGCTGCTCTTGTTTTACTGTGAGTGTGAACTCACACGATAAAGTTGTTTTTAAACATGCCTCTATAAGAAATTATATTGTTTAGTACTGCATGTAATTGTTTTGCATGTAATTCAAATCCAAGTCAGAAGTGTGACAAATGAAAACATTTGTTAAAACAATGACGAGCTAGAATGTAAAATAAGCTTTTGGCTTACTTAAAGAAGTTAGTCCAAATATTCGTATCATTTTGCTTTAGCATTATTTTAGCATAAATATTTACCAATATCTTATTTTAAATTCATAACTGTTTGTTTGCACATTGATCTTTCAGTGAAGCAACTATCTTGAAACACAAGACTATTTTTTTCTTATAAGCTTCATCTATGCACAGACATCAATACTACACAATCTTTTGAGAGTGCAGTTAGATACAAGAGAAGTCCAACTGTGTAATTACTTTGAAAGTAATGCAATTATTAACCTGGGATATACTATAATTTCAGACTAAACTTTGTACCAGTGTACAGTAGTTGTCTTACTGAAGTGACTGTAAGTGGTCATTCTAATGGTCTGTTGTGGGCAGAATCAGTGGGGCATCTTTTAGATCTACTGATGTAACGCATGATGCCAATTTGTCTGTGAATAAGCATGATGGATTTTTAACATGGCTGTGTTTGTCAGGTTTAGCACCTCCCTATGGTTGTCAGACGACAGACAATTTTACAATTGACATTTCTGTAAAGAAGAGTTTTTGTTTACTAAAAACAAATCTATTTTATTTATTACAAAAATGTTTATTACATACAACATTACAAAAAAAATTACATGGTTTCATATTTACAACAGCAAAAAAATAAGACATTATTCATTCTCTCCAGTTTACAATGAGAGATCCATGCAGCTTTAACATTTCCTCACATTTCCAGACGGTGTGGTTTTTATGTTAGTGTGGAGGGGATTCTTCTCCAGAGACCTCCACACAGACAGTTCTTGATCCAGCGCTGCTCCCACTGTCTCATGGCGTTGGTTTTATTTGGGGATCTCAGCATGGTGACACAGCCACACCTGAACAGACCATAAAAACAAGAGCTCATTGAAGAGTGCTGCTAAATATAGAGTTTGTGAAGGCAGAATCATCATCATCTGTAAAGATAAAAGATTTACAGGCCAACTACCCACAAAAAGCACAGCACATCACTCTTTAGAAGTCAGAAGATCATTCATATATATATATACTGGGCTAAGCTTGGTCTAAAATAGTGTCAATATAAACACTTATTATAGGCGTACCGTAGTGATTCAGAAATGTTAAAATATGGCACAAATGGCATTTTTAAATATAAAACTTATTTTAAATTATAATACAATTTCACAATATTACAGTATTTTTAATAAAAAAATAAATGCCACCTTGGTGAGCATAAGAGACTTTCAAAAACATAAACTATCAGCATCAAACAACAACTAGCGCATATATATATATATATATATATATATATATATATATGTATATATATATATATATATATATATATTCATTTTAGAAGATATATTAATGTAATTCACATAATAAAATATTATAAATACAGTGATGGCCAAAATTATTTGAACACTTGGCATATTTAAGAGGTTTCAATTGTTATTTTCCTAGAGGACAATGACCCTAAACATTCTTCTAACTATTGCCAGAACTGCGACAAAAGGAATCTGCTGGAACATTGAAAATGATGGACTGGCCCCGTCAAAGTCCGGACCTCAACCCCATCGAGCAAATTTGGGGCGCATTGGGGGGAAAAAAAAACTGGACAGATCTATTGTACATTCAAAGGAAAGCCTTTGGCTTCAGTTGCAGAAGGCATGGGATGACATTAGAGTTGAAGTTCTCAGGAAATATATAGACACTATGCCAGAGAGATGTGCTGCTGTAATTGCTGCAAAAGCTGGACATACGTAATATTAATAAAATTTAAAGTGGATAAAAGTTTTATTAAGTTAAAAGTGGATAAAAGGAGTACAACTCACTTCATCTGATATTTGTTGTGTTCAGAGCAACCATCTGGATGTTACATGGAGATTATTAAATTAAATCATGTTTTGGAGGCAAAAAATGTCAATTACTTTAGATCTGTCAGGTGTTTTATTCATTTTGCCCACCACTGTATATATTTTCATTTTGTAGTGAACTATCCCTTTCAAATGAGATAAATACAACCTCAGATGAACAATAACACATGACATCTCGTTGGCCAGAGGAGAACTGGCCCCCTCTGACTGAGGCTGGTTTCTCCCAAGGTTTTTTTCTCAATTCTGTCACCAGATGCAATTTTGGTTCCTTGCCACTGTCGCCTTAGGCTTTTGGCTTGCTTAGTTGGCGACATTTAATATTCAACAATATTATTGATCTGCCTGCATTGACACTATTATATGAACTGAGCTGGATGGTGACGTCTCGGTTTTCTCCAGAGCGGCTATATGTTACCCTGGACCACAAAATGTATACATCAACTGAAAGCTGAATAAATAAGCTTGTTAGGATAGGACAATATTCGGCAGAGATACAACTATTTGAAAATCTGAAATCCAAGGGTGCAAAAAAATCAAAACATTGAGAAAATCGCTTTTAAAGTTGTCCATTTATGTTCGCGATTGTGCTGCGTTCACTCACAAACATAAATGTTTTATATATTTACGGTAGGAAAATTACAAAATATCTTCATGGAACATGATCTTTACTTACTATCCTAATGATTTTTGGCATAAAAGAAAAATCAATCATTTTGACCCATGCGACTTATGACTGCTTTTGTGATCCAGATCACATATACCGTATATATATATACAGTATATATATATATATATATATATATATATATATATAAAACTTAAAATCTGTGAAAACGCTGACGGCGTGCACATGCGTATTACGTGTTTATTCTATAGGTATGCACATTTGAATATATATGTACGCAGGCGTGTAAGTCTTTCTTTACAAATTGACCTCACCAAATTACTTGTCTGGCCTTAAAAATTCTAAATACAGATTTTTTTTTTCCAAGGAAAAAACTTTTAAATATGCAATTTTGGAGATCAAAGATACTTTTAAGGGATACAATTATTGACTACAGGGGGAATTTCACAAGAAAAAATTACGTTTTCTGTATGACAATATCTCTCGCATCGTTCTGTGTTTTGGCCCGCTCTTTTTTATAACGTTGCTTCAGGTTTGTTGACGTTTGTTTGTTAATGCACAACTCTCTTATGGTCCCGCCACAACATTTCAATCAGGGTTGAGGTCTGGACATTGACTGGGCCATTACAACCTTGATTCTTTTCAATTTCAGCCATTCTGTTGTAGATTTGCTGATGTGCTTGGGATCATTGTCCTGTTGCATGACCCAATATCGGCCAAGCTTTAGCTGTCGGATAGATGGCCACACATTTGACTCTAGAATACTTTGGTATATAGAGGAGTTCACTCCACATCTTCCGCAGGTCCCCCAAGGTCTGGAATCGGTCCTTCTGAATCACAATCTTCCTCAGGGTCCGGTCACCTCTTCTCGTTGTGCAGTGTTTTTTGCCACACTTTTTCCTTCCCACTGAGGTGCCTTGATACAGCACTCTGGGAACAGCCTATTCGTTCAGAAATTTCTTTCTGTCTAACCCTCTTGCTTGAGGGTGTCAATGATGGCCTTCTGGACAGCAGTCAGGTCGGCAGTCTTACCCATGATTGCGGTTTTGAGTAATGAACCAGGCTGGGAGTTTTTAAAAGCCTCAGGAATCTTTTGCAGGTGTTTAGAGTTAATTAGTTGATTCAGATGATTAGGTTAATAGCTTGCTAATTTTTTGAGATAGGAATTTGGGGTTTTCATGAGCTGTATGCCAAAATCATCAGTATTAAAACAATAAAAGACCTGAAATATTTCAGTTGGTGTGCAATGAATCTAAAATATATGAAAGTTTAATTTCTATCATTACATTATGGACAATAATGAACTTTATTACAATATGCTAATTTTTTGAGAAGGACCTGTATATATGTGTGTGTGTGTGTGTGTGTGTTTGTGTGTGTGTGTGTGTGTGTGTGTGTGTGTGTGTGTGTGTAGAATTTATTTTTTTCAACAATACATTTTAAAGGCTTTCTAAACTAATTTGTTTATAACATTAACATTTCACTTGAGGAATACTTCTAAAGTGATACCTGGTGCAAGCTTTGCTGTCCTCTGTTGGAGAGATGCCCAAATGTAAACATCTCAGATGGTCCATCCTCTGAGATGCTGGAATCCTGAAACAACACCATCAAAACATAAATGCACTAACCTCTGGCAACAATTAAAACTTTTTATGAGACAGTTATCGGTCAAATTAGTTCCTCAGAAATCAGACTTGGACTATAGCGCACAAGTCATACGCTTTTTTATCAATTTTGGAGCTTGGTTGTCCAGTCTAACTTTCATTATATTTAAAAAGTGGACAGGATATTCTTCAAATTATGCATCTTTTGTGTTCTGAGTAAATGATGATAGAATCTTTTTTGGTGAACTGTCCCTTTAAGAAACCTATAATCGCTCACCTGAACACCTCCACCTGTGCGCTGGGGTTGACCCCAGGCAGGGTGTATGGTTTGCCAAACTGAAGTCTGAGCGGGTGTTTGCTCTGGATCTTAGTGATGACACCATCGTTGATGGGCAGCCAGTCCATGCTGGGTACTAGAAGCTGACTGGGCAGCAGACAGCACTCATCAATCAACGTCTCATCGGGATCCTGCGGGTGACTCTCATCTCGAGCTAACAACGGCAAAACAGAGTAATTTTTTTTTTTTGAAAGATTTTACAGCTTTTTCACTGAACGGAAATTTTGGCCCAAAGAGTGACGGCCCTAACTCACAGCAGAGCCAGAGTTTGGTGAGCAGGCGGAAGAGCAGAAACATGCTGTCCTGGTTGTCAGATGTGGCCGTGTAGATGGGCAAACAGCCTGGTTTCAGCAAGCCCCAAATACGGATCATGACCAGCATCTCTCTGAGCATGCCCAGAGACGCACCATCCCGCAGGAACCCAAACCCTGGACGCACAATGGAGCCCTGAAAAGATATTCAGGCATAACAGCATCATGTAAAACTCAAAATTGGCAGGGTAATTTGGCAGAAATTGGCAGTACTCTTAGTAAAGGTCGTCCAGTTGATCTCACCTGGTTTGGCAGGTTGGCCAGCAGGTAAAGAACAAAGTCTCCGACCCACTGAATGAGCTGCTGGAGAGATTGGAGAGGGGGTCCATCCAGAACAAACTCCTCAGTCTTAAGGTTGATCATCACTTTATCAATGTCTGAACACATTAACCGATCAGAAATCTCTATTAGCATCAAAACAACTAAAGTGGGAAGATAGGAGAATGGAACTATGGATGCTCTGATGTAGACCTGTATTATCTGTCATACAATGCATATTTGAGGTCTAAACAACTACATTCACACCTAAAAAATAACTCTTAAATCTAAATTCTGGGACACAATAACAGTATTATTTGTAATAGTAGGTTTTCTCCTCTGCCATTTATCTGGCAGAAACAGACGGAGTCATACAAATTGTGAAACGGTTTCCACGTGATATTCTTCTAATGACTGAAAAAGGCTCTCAGCCAATCAGATTCAAGAACCAAAATATAATAATATAATATATAATCCCACAAGCCTTCAATTCGTATGAAGGAAGACCTTTGACTTTCTTTGAGTACACCAATGTTTGCTTTTATTTTCTTACATCTTTATTCTCCACCAGATTAGTCTCCTGCTTCTCCCTACCAAAGCGGAAAAGGAGATACGAGATTGCGCACTTCTTTAAGCACTTAAATTTCCCATATTTGGATGTCAAAATGTGATTGAAATTTAAACTGCACAATTATCACGGTTATCTCAAATAATTGAGACACGACAGGCCTACACTGAAGCATTTTTTGGGTGGTGGGTTATTACCAATGTCAGTGTTTTTGGCACAGATCTCAGACAGTCTGTCTCCGGGACTCTTGTCGGGGGTGTTGAGCACATGAGGTCTCAGTAAAGACTTCAGCGTGGAGCTGATGGCTATAAGGAGCAGTTTAGCGTGGAAGTCACATGCTCTTGCTGCAGTGGCAGTGGACAGCTTACACAGAGACGCCTTCACTGCCACTATACGGGTGGACAAAACCTTAAAGAGAGGAATCACAAGAAAGTCAATTGATAAGTCATGAAGAGGAAGTTTCTATAATAAGAGGTTGATCTACCTGCTGCAGTGCTTGGTTTTGTCTCATGTACTCCTCGTGAAGTTTCTCCAGAAGGTTATGCACCATGCCGGGCTGCGCGTGGAGCAGCACGTCCCACCAGTCATATCCCGTCACCATGCAGTACTCAAGGAGGAACAGTAGGTGGCGAAGAAGCGTGTTCATGTCCAACATTTGGCCCATAGATGGGGACACTCGAAGCATGTGCAACTGAAACCATAGGAGGGGAAACATAAGATCTGAGGATGCTTCTGTCATCGCTAGGTGTCATGATACGTCATGCCTTGGTCATACCTTGCCGTGATTGTCTACGCCCACCAGAGCCAGAGATGTCCAGGAGAACTGAAGGGCTTTGAAGTGCAGCATAGGGCCGCCAGTCCTCTGGCGTTTAATGGCGGGTTCTTCTCCAACCCGCTGGGAGGAACCAGAGGAACCGTAGAACACTCCCATGGTGTGCAGGGAAAGGCGATGGAGAATCTGGATACTGCCGTCATGGAACGCCAGGGCAAGACCTGCGGACAACGAAATAATAATCAATCTGAGCCATCAAAGCTACGTTCTGGGAAGTAAGAGAAAGGATAAAAAGGCTGTACCAAGGCCTGGGAAGAACTTGGTGTCTGAGGCGACTTTGAGATCAGTGTTCGAGATGGAGATGGGAAGTTTAGGCAGAGCGACAGCAGATACACGGTCTAGATCGTTGGTCGCTGAGAGAATACGCCACTTCAGAATCATTGGCTGCTTTTCACCTACTAAAAATGGCGAGAAAACAAACGACAAAGGGTTGACGTCTGATGAAATCAGCAACTTAAGTTTCAATCCAGGGATATCATATATATATATATATATATATATATATAGGTGCAGTAAGGGACATTGTTGATATTTAAAATCAGCCCACACAAACACACCCCCTCCCTTCATTGCTCCGCCCCCAGCATTGCCAGATTGGGTCAACTATTTCCAGCCCAAAACTCTCCAAAACCTGCTTAAAACAATTAGTGCAAAAGAATGGGATATAATTCTATTGTCATGACAACCAAAGTTTAAAAATAACTCAAAACATGGCAAATGCAGTAAAAGAAAATGAACAAATATAACAGAAATGTTTCTACCCAGAGGTAGAAAGGTAGAAACTATTGAGTAGAAAAGTATGTCAGATATTTTCAAACAGCAGTAACGAATTTACCAGACTTGTATACCAGAGTATACCAGAGTGCAGTTTGGATTGCAGAAAAGTTGCAGATGTCCTGGTATGCACATGATGGTGGACAGGGGTCGTCCTATATTCGATTTCAATTAAGTCATTCAACTGTGTTATAACAAGATTTACAGTTATATTTACAAAGAGCTTTCAAGTCATCACCCATTACAAGTGTAATCCACGTTTTGAGAGGGTCGCGCTAAAAACCCACCAGACATGAGCCAACACTACCCAACTCCGCAGTGGGTGTGTGTGTTTAGTGACGTCATGATGACTGATTGGATAGAGCACATGCACACTTGGGTTCTGTTTTTTTAACTAATTAGTATATGCAATTTTATTTTATTTTTTAAAACTGATCCCAAACCAGCCAAAATTAATAAAGCAAATATGACTAACAAACGACAAGGAAGAACAAAAAATGAACATACAAAACAACAGAAAATATATTAGCGAGAGTTTGCTGTTAGTCACTAGCAGCACACCAGCTCTACACAAATAACGACAAAATCACTTACTGCACCTTTAAACTTTTTAAAGGCAAACATATTAATACAAATTTAACTAAAATTAACTATAATAAGTGTATTTAAGGGCACAGTATGTATTTTTTCCCTGCTAGAGTTCGCATTTTCAAAACAATAACAAAGGTGTAGCTTGATGACGCTGTAGAGGAGCGTGGATTGATGGGAGTTGTCGTCTTCGCCACTACAGCAGATAGAAATCAATCTAACAGGACTCACAAATAATGTTCATGGATGAACTAATGAAATAAAGTTAAAGTTGGGGTAAGCAGTATTCGAAAAACGCTGTTTGGAAGTTAGTCGGATCAAAGTGGATATTATTATTATTATTATTGAAGAAAGACTGCAGAAATAAAGATGAGACACAATACAAAAGAGAAAAGCTGAGAAGAAATCACTAGAAAATGAGGGGTTATGACTGGGCAAGAACTTTAGGGTCCACGTTAGCGTCAATATTAGAAAAGCTGTCCAGCGCTGGAGAGAGCTAAGGTCTGAAAACAGACATTTGCTTTGATTCCACTCCACACGTGAGTAACACTGGCTTTGAGTGTCATTGTTTGTCTCGAGCTGGTGCTGTTGACAACTAACAACAAACTCTTGTTTGTAATTACTTTTGTGTACTGTAGGTTATTTGAGCTTCCTTGTCATTCGTTCATTCATTCATCTGCACTTTATTTTTCATGAAGCATTTATTTTGTTGCACTTCTACTATGATAAACAGACATCCACTCTTGGATTACGTATGTAACGGAGGCCAGCTAGTGAGAGTCGCCTTGGCAACTGCTAGAGAACGCGGCGTTTAGTGTCATTGTGTTAGTGCACTCGCCTCACAAGCGGGGGATCGGGGTTCGAGACGAGTGGTTAGGATTGATGGATGAGTTTTGAAGGCGGAGCAATGAAGAGAGGGGTGTGTTTGTTTGGGTTGTTTTCAAATATCAACAATGTCCAACAGCATTTTGGAAAAACTGCTTACCCCACCTTTAACCGTTACGTTTGATCACATGATTACATTTAATTCTAATGAACTATCCACTAGGGCAGGGGTGGGGAACGTCGGTCCTGGAGAGCCACTGTCCTACACAGTTCAGCTCCAACCCTGAAAAAAAACTGATTGTAGCCTTAGGCCCCGTTTACTTGACATGGATATTTAAAAAAACAGACATTTCCCTTCGTTTGTGCCCTTCGTTTACACGCAAACGGAGAATTCTCCGCTGAAACCGATTCTTTCTAAAAACTCCGGCCAGAGTGGAGATTTCGGAAAACTTAGTTTCCACGTTTGCATGTAAACTGAGAAAAGTTTTAGGCAGCCGACGTCACAGTATGTGAATATTTTCGGGATTCTGATTTGCTAACGTGGGCTTGAGCTTCTCGTTACACTGCCACCTACAGGTTTGACATGCTCTAGACGGCATATACACAGGTTCGTGTAACAAACACTTTTCTGAAAACTGAGAGGTGTGCACGATGTTATTTTTGCAAACGGAGAGGGGTGAAATGTCCGTTTATGAAAAAAGCCGCCCACGTGTAAACGTAGCCTTAATGATCCTAAAGAAATTGATTAGCTGGTTCAGGTGTGTTTGATTAGGGTTGGAACTAAACTCTGCAGGACAGTGGCTCTCCAGGATCAATGTTCCCCAACCCTGCCACTGATCATGGCAACAGGAAAATATTTTTCCACATTCACGCTCCGTTTTCAACAGTTAAAATGACAAATAAATGCATAATCCGAGAGCAAGAAAAACACAAAACATATCTCCACAAGATATGTTTGATTATACCATCTCAAAATTGATGGGGTGAATGCACGTTTTAAACAGCTTATTGTACACGTAGGTTAATCACCGCTCTAAACTAATGCACTGCTTCATTGTGACGCACACACATACAGACAGTAACTTGCACATCAAGTGCAGATCGCACGCACACAGAAACGCAGAAATGTATTGTCAAAACTGTTCTGTGATTTAGCAAAAATCGTACATATTGCGTCTTTAAATAATGGAGAAAAAAAAGTAAAATGTTTATAAATCATAGCAGTATTTGATGTACTGCCTTTAAAAACCTTGAATTATAGTAATGTTTACATTTGTAAATAAAAAAATCAGTGTACTACTGTAACAAAACTCTTTTTCCAAATCTGGATTTATGAAACTTACCCACAGGTGATCGATGTTGAAAGATATTATTAACTGGGAGACCCTCCTTCCGCAAGGACCAGCACTCTACAATGCTGCCCATCTGACTGGACGCACAGAGCAGCACCTTCAGAAACACAGCAATCACAAAAAACACGTTAATATATAATAACCAGAACAACAACATGGAAATCAACATTCAATTTCTGCCTGGCATTATTAGCCAAAAATTATACTAAATCTATTCTATATTAAGAAATTATCTTATATACACTACCATTCAAAAGTTTGGGGTTGTAAGATTTAGTTTGAAAGAAATCAATACTGAAAATTAAATAGTAATTTCTATTCATTTTAATATTTACATCTTAAACATTTAAAAATGAATAACTAATTAATGCTACAAGTAATTTTAGGTATGATGAACAGACAGAACTGTAATATTATTCTGAATGTTCCAATCCAATCTGACTTATAATGCTGCCTGAATCATAATCATACACTGAGAGGAGAACTGGCCGCCGACTGGCTTTTGACTTGCTTAGTTCGGGACATTTAATTTAATATTCAACAATATTATTGATCAGCCTGCATTGACACCATTATATGAGCACCGAACTGAGGTGGACGATGACATCACGGTTTTCTCCAGAGCGGCTA
Organism: Phoxinus phoxinus; assembly: GCF_949152265.1. Lineage (NCBI taxonomy): Eukaryota > Metazoa > Chordata > Actinopteri > Cypriniformes > Leuciscidae > Phoxinus > Phoxinus phoxinus. Next base: position 11,425,234 of record NC_136897.1, read on the forward strand.
TATACAGGTAAAACTCGAAAAATTTGAATATCGTGCAAAAGTTCATTTATTTCAGTAATTCAACTTAAAAGGTGAAACTATTGTATTATATAGACTCATTACATGCAAAGTGAGATATTTCAAGCCTTCATTTGTTATAATTTTGATGATTATGGCTTACAGTTAATGAAAACCCCAAATTCAAAATTAGAATATTGTGAAAAGGTTTTCATAGCTGTAAGCCATAATCATCACAATTATAACAAATAAAGGCTTGAAATATCTCACTTTGCATGTAATGAGTCTATATAATATAATAGCTCCACCTTTTAAGTTGAATTACTGAAATAAATGAACTTTTGCACGATATTCTAATTTTTCGAGTTTCACCTGTATGTAAATGAACTAAATTACCGGTAATAACTTTTTTACAACAAAAATGAAACATCACTCAGCTCACTTAAGCTGGACTCGCTATTTTCTTCTGGAAGCGAACTTTGTTGTATTATTTTCCTGTTATCACTGTAAAGCTGCTTTGAAACAATCTGTATTGTAAAAAGCGTAGTATAAATAAAGGTGACTTGACTCTGAAAGAAGATTTTTCTGACGTACCTGTTCTGAGTTTTCACGTGTCAGGAATTTAAGGTGTGTGACGGCAGGGTACTTGTCCCTCCGCACCGGGTCAGTGGTGCAGCGCATGAACAGCGAGGGCAGTAGCTCAGTGTCGATGCGGCACTTCTCATTCACTACGCTCACGCACACTTTATAGAACTGCACCGGAGAAGAACTGCTGCCATCGGTGGCCGCCACCACGATATTCCCACCGCCCGTGAAGGCGATGTCAGCCAGGGCCACGCGACCCCTCAGTCTGCACAGGCTCTCGCTGGCCGTCAGAAGAGTCCCGTTTGGCTTTAACAACGACACAGTCACCAGACCGCTCACTGTCACTGCTAGCCAACCCTCCATGGGTTTCCCGCCAAACAACGTGAGTGAGGGGGAGAACTTAACCCGGGAAAACTTCTCTCCAAAGTTCGTAGAGCCAGACTGAGGAGCAACAAAGACATCAGGGTGTTATTTTTGTTTTTTTTAACACTTAGTTAGTAGGTGATAAGGAGATTTCCTTGCCTTTTCAACATGCAGAGCGAGTTTGACGCCATTGTGTAACCATGAGAGGGACACGATCGGGTCTCCGTCCACTGAGCTGCTATGTGTGCACTCCCAGCTGTTCACCAGGTGCTCCGTCATGCCCCAACACTTAATATGACCATCACCATCAGCAGACAACAGCTTCGAGCCTGGCGGACCACAACACACACAAACAAATGGTGATAATGGTAAGGACATTTTTAAATCTATAGGCGAATCTCAAGAAACCTTTCAAGACCATGTCTGGCTTACAGTTAACACCAAGTAAAAAAAATAATAATAATCATAATATCAAAAATAAAGCTTATTGCTTGCATTGTGACATTGACTGTCTGTATAGGTAACTTACTCTGAGTTCTAATGTACATACTTATCTCACGAGGCATGCCGTCATTGGTAAATATATAATTCCAAAATCCAGAACAAACTCAAAACAATGTACAGTGTTGTATAGAGCTATGGTTGAATGGAACTCTCTTCCAGGTCATATTGTTAAAACTCAAAATAATATTGGTTTTAAAAAACAAATAAAGGAATTTTTTATGTTAGCTTAGCTTAGCCTATATTAGTAGATAGAGTATATCGTATGTGTATGTATGTATATATGTGTATGTATATGTGTGTATATATATATATATATATGTGTGTGTATGTATATATATATATATGTGCATTTGTATTTCATGAGAATTTGTTTTTTATTATTGTTATGTGTTTTGTGTGGACCCCAGGAAGAGTAGTGGATGCATTTTCTTGCATAATGGGGATCCTAATAAATAAATAAATAAATATGACAATACAGCATATTATGTATTGATTTAATTATGTCAATATAAATCAGTACATTTAATACATACATCTCATTGAGTTATATATATATATATATATATATATATATATATATAGACACACATATATATATAAACTATTTTATTAATAGTTTAATTTTATAAATAGTTTTATTAAAAATACATTTTACTATTTAGGTTTAATTGCTCTTTTTTTGGTTTTAGATCATTATTTCCAGTTAGTAATGTTAGTGCTTATTTAAGTTAGTTCAGTTGGCAAGGAAACTTTTCTAATTTTCATTTTTCATCTAATATTTTGTTTTGTTTCAATTAACAAGTAAAGTCAAGTCACCTTTATTTATAAAGTGCTTTTTACAATGCAGATTGTTTCGAAAACAGCTTTACAGTGACAGTAGGAAATTAATGCAACAAAGATTGTTTTGGTTGTGCAGCAGCTTTAGGAGAAATTCATTGTCCAGTTTAAGTAAGTTCAGCGTTGATTCATTTCTGTTGTAAAAATCATCAGTTATTAATTTAGGGGCCATTTACACAACACCTTTTCAACTGAAAACAGAAAACTTGTAACGGGTTCTGGACCTTCACTTACACGACAACTGCGTTTTGGTGGCATGAGAATGCAAATTTTGAAGTAGGTTTCAAAGTGCAAGTAAAAAAAAAAAAAAAAATTAGCATCTCCGTGTAAACTTCAAAATTGTGAATCTGTGAAAACGGTAACGGCATGCACATACCTACTACGTGTTTAGTCTATAGGCATATGCGTGTTTAAAATGTGTATGTGCGCAGGCGCGTAGTCCTTTACAAAGTGACATTTCTTGTCTGGCATGCCTAATACAGCATTTTTTGTCGTTTTCGCTGATCCGAAAATCCGGAAAACAGGTTTCTATTTTTAATATATCGTTGTTCTGTAAACATCCTTAGTTCATTTATCGTTACAGCAGCTCTGGAGAAAACAGTGATGTCATCGTCCAGCTCAGTTCAGTTCTCATAAATTTTTTTGTAATAGATACCGGTAATAACCCTGATGTGCAGTATTTTGGTTCTACATTTTACTTTTTCCCTCCCCAGATGATAAATTATGAAATTACGATATTAATAAAAAAAAATAATGATTTAAATCATAACAATGAAATGCTATTTTTCTCCTCATTTGTAAGTTGCTTTGGATAAAAGCTTCTGCGAAATGATTAAATGTTTTAAACTATTTATACATTACAGTAGCATCTATTGTTCTGTCTCTAATGTATGCTGATTTAACTATATATTTACACATTTTAAATATATATGTATATATATCCTATTTCTCATTTTAAGTGTAATTATTACCTGGACATGTTCCTGAGGTTTCACACATTTCATGACCCATAAATGAATCATGATGACTGACCTGACTGGTCCCATTCCAGGCAGGAAATGACCTCAGTGTGACCAGAGTTGATTGAGTACACATCCCAGGGGTGATCAGTGTCAATGATGTGTATCATATGACTCAGATCTACAGCAGAAAAAGACATTCGTTCATAAATGAATTATCCCCTCATTCTTGTTGGTAGTACAGCATCTCAACAAAAAACACTGATGCTCTGGGCATCTCCAATTCAAAAACAATTGAAGTGTGTGCTTTTTCTCATCGTTCATTTATAACTCACCAACGGGTCTGATAATATTGGTAATAAAGGCATTGTCCAGACCTTTGTCATCCTCCTCATTCTTCAGATCAGTGGTGAAGGCGATGAGGTTTCTACATGACCAGGCGCACACCAGAGGGATTGAGGGACAGTGGTTGCTCTTGGGTCTCTTCTCCCACTCGCAAACATATGCGATCTCCATTATATAATGAATTAAACTGAAGGTCAACAGCACATATACCTTTACTAAAGACCTTTAAATATATAAACAATCACTGTGTGAGTCAAAAAAAGCAAACACTTAGCATCCCTGCTAGTGTACAGAAAGACACAGAACAGAACGATGGAAATAAAAGTTATACAACTGCATGCTCCTGCTTTTAAGATAGAAAAGAGAGAAATGTGTTAAAGTATAATTGCCCTGTCATTACGAAAACTATTTTATTTCTAATACTTGTATCGGCATATTAAAGCGGCACATCACTATGTTCGTCTATACTTTCCGCGTTTAGAGACTCAACTACGACGTGCTGCCCCCTATTGGACTGGAGGACTGTTTACTTTCTTTCTTTCTTTCTTTCTTTCTTTCTTTCTTTCTTTCTTTCTTTCTTTCTTTCTTTCTTTCTTTCTTTCTTTCTTTCTTTCTTTCTTTCTTTCTTTCTTTCTTTCTTTCTTCTACGAAATAATTTTTGTTCCTTTCATTTTATATCCGTTTAATATTTAAATTAACCTTTTTTTATTTTTGTTTTTTACATTTATTTTTGGTGTCATTCTTAAATAATTTAAAGTGGACCTATTGTATACGTATCTTTATTTTCTTCTTTATTCTGTCATTGTAAAATAAATATCTTATGTTGTGTACCTGTAGTCATCCCACCACAACGGGGCGCTATATACTGTGGTGGTTTAATGTTACAAGTGGTACTTCCACTGAATGAAATGCTCCGTAGCTGCTGTACTGACTAGCCCTTCCACTCTCCAATAACATGATTCAATACCCTTCTTTTAGTAACGTAAACCATTCATTGTATTAAAAGGTAAATTCTTATTTTTTTTAATGGAATATTGCAGTATTTATCATAATATATTATACACATTTTTTGTATATATATATAAATTAATGTGCCCTTAAATTTTTTAATCAAAGTATCTTCCTCTCCCTCTTGCATCGTTTATGATGTCACCGGCACGACTCACATGAAATTGCAACAATCCCTGCATCCGAAAACTGATAAATGTCTCCTTTGGAGGACGTATTCCAATGTTAGAAGGTATCAAGGCACGTCCGAAGAATGCAATGTTAGTTTCACTTCCTGTCTCCTGAGATACCTTCATATGATCGATTTTTGAAGGCAGCCATAGGTGTATCCTTCGCTGCCTTTGATATCCCACAATCCTGTGCGTTCCATTTCGTAACAGTTGAGCTAGAAAAAAATAAATGCCGTCTGAAAGTTGCGGCTGGTCATCATTTTAGCTGTAAATATTTTTGATCAACATTTTCCACTTATGACATTTCTAGCGAGAAATGACTATTGTAGTCATTAACAAATTATTTTACTTTTCACCAAAGCTCTCTCTATTTTGCTGTGGATCATAAACCTTGTTACGCTGCCTGTGCCTCAGAAGTTTAAAATCAGTTTCGTGAGGTACCTTAGTGCGCAGATGCTGCCTGCAAAGTCATTGCCTGATAGCGAGGCAACAAGTCAGCTACCTAAGTTTTCAGATAAAGAAAAAGTGTTAACATATTTCCTGACAAACTAGAGTAAATATTCAGTACTTATAAACCATGCAATGTTTAACCTTTGTACTGACACAAACTGAAAAATATAATAGCAATTTAGTGAAATTATAAATTACAGAAAAAATATATATTTTTAAAGTTTGAATATGAAATTATGTGGAATCATTTAGATTTTTGCGTCTTCAAAAATCACGTGACTCGATGTCGCGTGACTAACGCGGAAGCGAGACCAGAGTGGAAACGCTTCCCTCATTAAAAGCTTCTTGGCTGCTGCTCCCAAGTCCTCTCCGCTCTCGAAAATGGTTGTGTAAACAGATGGTCTGTAAGACACGTTGACGTCGCTACCATCGGATAGTTCTGGCGGGATACCATCACGTATCTGAGGCCTTAATTAACCGAAGAGTGTCAGCGTTATACGAGGAGGTGTTTGTTAAAAAGTAAACCGAACATACGGGTTCTTCAGAGGAAGCTCGGCTAATTTGTTAGCTTACCACTATTAGCAGACGTGCTGTGTGATATTCTACTTTTCTTTGCTTTTAAACACTCAGTTACATAGTCTGGGACAGATTTAACTTCCAAACCAGAGTAAATATGATTAATTTAGCTGGTGTGAGTTAGCAAGTGTAACGTTATTTTGGTTGGGGTGACAGTGGGTGCAGGAGGCCTGAGTCACAATTGCAGGACAAATTGAGCCTAAAACACAATTTAACAGTCTGACATGCTCCTCTGGTCTCACGGTATATACACATGATCCACAGGGGCGTCAAAGGCATTGAAGCTTTAGTAGTTTGTTGGATCGCTAGGTTATGACATGGTAGGAGTGGAAGCAGCCTTGCCCACCAACATCCTTACAAAATTCACAATCTGTTGGGGTGTTTTGTGGTGATCTCTGAAGGTCAGTCCAGTTTTGGTGAACCAGGACCATCATCAGTGTGTGCTGATGTTGTGTTGCTGGACTGCTCAACTGGATCTGCGCAAGTTTCTGTCTGCCTGACCTCAGTTGGTCTTTCTCCTTATCAAGTTACTGAACAACGACCACCATGTCCGACAACCAGGGCAATCTGAACAACAACAACGTCCCACTGAACAACAACAACAACAACGGTGGGCCGAACCGGATCCGGAACCCCGCGATGAACCAGAACCCCCTGATCAACGTGAGAGACAGACTCTTCCACGCGTTATTCTTTAAGATGGCAGTGACATATGCCAGGCTCTTCCCACCATCCTTCAGGCGAATATTCGAGTTCTTGGTCTTGTTAAAGGTGAGATCTGACATTTTTAATGTGTGTTGAATCTGTTGGTCAGTTCCAGAAGCCTTAAACGCTTTCAGACTGATGTCTTTTTGAATGTTTAGCCTATCTGTTCTTGCCAGCTGGGATGCAGTGCCAAGCTCACTAAACATCAGGGTGGATGCTGGTCATCAGCATCATCTATTTGCCAAATTAACCCATGGCTTTAGGTCTTACCTGGCAACTACATATCATTTGTGCAATGTACTTTGAACGGGGCATTAAATCAAGTTGGACACTATTTACTTTGCTAATGCATGTTCCTGCACTGAATCATCAGTGGACGTGATGATAAACGTTGTCATTTTTCATCGAATGTTGTTATTATAATATAATCTCTGAAATGACTTCACAGAGACAGTCCCCCTTTACCTTTTTGTTCTTGTGTCATGTATTATTTGAAAATAACCTATTTTACTTTCATAATATGCAGTATGATGTTTCATGTATATTTAATGCCATACAAATTAAATAAATGTGTATACACTAATGTTCAAAAGTTTGGGGTCGGTAAAATCGAATAAATGTTTTTTTGAGAAGTTCTTAAGCTCACTCATTCTACATTTAATAAAACATGCAGTAAAACAATCATATTGTAAAATATTACTACAAAGCATTTTTATTAAAATAACTGTTTTCTGCTTGAATATATTTTATAATGTAATTTATTCTGTATTCCTCCAGAAATAAGAAATCATTCTAAAATGCAGATATGTTGCTCAAGAAAAAGAGAGTTGTTCTGATTAATATTTTTATTGTAGATGGGCTATATTTTTATAAAAAGCATTTTTTACATTTTTATTCATCACAGAACACAATTAAATGAGATGTATGTATATATATATATATATATATATATTATTTATTTGTGTACTGTGATTAATAGAAAGTTCAAAAGAAATGCTTTTTAAGAAAAATTATATTATTTATAACATACATTTAAGTGCATCCTTGCTGAATAAAACTATTAATTTCTTTTTTTTTTATTACTGACCCCAAGCTTTTTAACATTGTAAATAAATATAAATAAAATGTAAAATATTTACTCAATTCGCAAATTATTATAATAAATTTATAGCTTCACAAAATGTTTAATTTCCATTGACAAGGCTGTCATCAGACTTTGGAACTGACACAAGATGCCACAACAAGGTTAGTTGACCAAGCGTCATGGTTATCAGCCAATGCAGATAATCTTAAAACACAGATATTGGATGATTAATAAGCATGAACTGTTGAACGGTGTATTTCAAATGCAAGCGTCGTCTACCTGATTATCTTGCGAGGGGGGACCCACAGGAAACTGCAGTAGCCTATCATGATTACTCAATCATAAACTCATCAATCACTTTAACAGGTGCACACAGGCATAATCGTATTCAAATGTTGTTGGCATTACCAAGAATTACCTGTTAAGATGGTGAGGCACCCGTCTCTCAGCTAACCACCAAATATTGTCGCAGTTAATAATCATGCTAAATTATAAAGCTGTGAAACAATTGCTGTACATAAGTTGTAGGAGATTGTTTTGGGCTGACAAATAGGGAAAGTTGGAAGGTGTTTAAAGTTTGACATTATCCAACAAAAATGTATTATTTATCTTATTTGACAAATCTCAATGGTGTTTGACGAACATATAAAAAATTGTGGCTTAATTACAAATTCTAATTACAACAAATGTATTTATGCATGCAATATTTACTCAAAATTCACTAAAAATATTTGAAAACAGCAAATGTACATTATCTATTGCCACCATTGGTAGATTCTGGATCTGGGCTAACCCACTTTTGCTGTAACATGCAGTCACAATTATTTGAGCAGATTTTGCCCTACTTTCTGTAAATTAAATATGTTAGCATTAGAAATGTCAATTTCAGTTTAAGTGAAGTATAACAGAACTTTGAAAGGAGTGTTTTTTAAATATCATATGCCATCCATGTTATGGAAGTGCTATGTTTAATGTTTCGTTTCCTAAACTGGTTTGTGTGCACGTTTTAGTTTTTATTTACTTTAATTTCATGTCATTTTATTGGCAGGCATTGTTTATGCTCTTCATCCTGGCCTACATCCACATTGCGTTCTCCCGCTCTCCAATCAACTGCCTGGAGCATGTGCGGGAGAAATGGCCCCGCGATGGCATCCTGCGTGTGGAGATCCAGCGCAACTCCAGCCGCGCACCCATCTTTCTTCAGTTCTACGAGACGGAGGGAATCCAGGGGCTCGTGAAGGAAACGGAGGAGGGCGGAAGTGAAACCAGACAGCCAGACACTGAAGAGGAGGAAGAGATGACCATGGAGATGTTTGACAACAGCACTGTACGGGTGAGCTTAGCAGGAAAACCAAGCATTAAAAGGATAAATCACTCAAGAATTGAACATTTTATTTGACTCATCGTTCAAAACTAATTTGTTGTCATGAGGAAGAGCTCTAATTAATATGAAAATATAGCATGCAATATACCAAACAGTGAAATAACAGTTATTTCTAATTTAATCCTATATTTATATATCTATAGTTATTGTAGTTGTAATGTAAATAATATAACATCATATGTCACGTTTATTATAATTATTTAGTATTAACTCCAACTAACAATAACTGTAATCCAATAAGTGAAATAATTATAGTTAAAATGATATAATATTATATATTATAATTAGGACATGCACACGTGTAATCGCCTCATTAACGTAATTTATGTCACACAGTTGACTGTTTAAAGTTTTAAACTACATTTCTCAGCTGAATAAAGCAAACTAGCGGCTTGCTAGTAAAGTTTTAATGGATGAGGATTGTAATCAGGGTAAAAACGAATGCAGTGACGTAAAGGAGTTGTACAGTAAGCATGCGTCAGTCTGTTATATTGATGCGCAAACAAACCGTTTATGTGCGCTCTCGACTTACTAATCGCACAGTGTATTTATGCGCAGACACATTTCAATGCATTCTGGAATGTCATTGTTTCCACATACATTCAGGAGGATAATATTTTGATTTGTCATGCGTTTAGTATTTCTGTTTAGTTTAGATCCATACTGTAGTGGGTATTTGCAGTCTGGTCAAGGTTGGTTTAGGGGTTTTTGGTATATCCATGTGGTTCTATTTGGAATCGCAACTTGACATGTCTAAAATGTAAGCAAGCTCCTTGTTGTTGCACTGTACACAGACACCTTTGAAAAAAGCTTGAAGAAAATATAGTTTTGTAAGAATCATCCTATATTTAAATATTTAAATTTACTTTGCTGTAGGGATGCACCGATACCACTTTTTTCCAGAACTAGTCCGACACCGATACTTTCATTTTTGTGTACTTGCTGATACAGATACCTGTATTTTCACTGCATTTGTTTTTTAATATTTGAAATCTATAAAGTAGAGAAACCAAAAGATGAATCATATTAGTTGGCTTAATTTGTTTAGCAAATATATATTTCTTACAGTAATTGAATGTTTAAGTATGTTCAAATGTATTGTATGAGCCTCTGTTACTTTCACTGTTCATTCTATTGCTCTATCGTATTTTATCTATCGTTTAGCACCGCACATATTTCGAGCTGCTTCAGTAGGGCTCAGTGCAGAGGATTGGGTCAATGGTACAAATGTTTCGATACCAGTAAAATACCACAATCCTCTATTCCAATGTTGATATGCTACAGCAAAAACTACTAGCCTAATTAATGTAAAATTAAAACATTGTTAAAGACAAGTAAGCAGTCAGTAATAAAATAAGAACAAATAATCAAAATCAAAATAGCAAATACAAAAAAAAAGTATTTACAAAAATACAATAGAACAAAGAAAAGCTACAAATTAAATTGTTTTGGGAGGTTTTCAGGTAGGTCTAACTAGTGCTGGGTACATAATTTGAATAAAGTAATCAAATGTGAAATAATACTATTCACCACTGTATAAATTAAATATAGATTAATCTTTATAAAGTTGCGAAAGTTATTCAGTCAAGAGCATTGAGTGATTACTTAGGTTTTTGTAGTTTGATTAAGAGTAAAAAAAAACACAGCATCAGGTTTATTATGCTGCTGTCCCTTTAAGACTGAATAATATATTATATATTACATCTGCTACTACTACTACTAACAATAACCACGTATTATTATTATTTTAACTTCTTAACTTAAATTATTATATATAATATTAACTACACAATTTCAGTCTGGTCGTTCTAGAAGTTGTAATGTAGTTGAGAAAAAAGTTATGGGTGCTCTTCTGTAAAAACTTTTTTGGGATGTCATGATGGTCAGTAAATTATAGAAATATAGTATTTTTTGTGAAATTTAAAGGGACCCTTCTCCAGATCTTACTGACAGTGCCCTCTCTCTCTCTCGCTCTCGCACACATGCAGTTTGAGCTGGACATCGAGCCGCGGCTGAATCCATCGATGAGCGGCGGTGTTCATGGCTCCAGCCTGAATGAATCCCAGGATCTGTCCTTCAGCCAGGCCCCCTCTAAAGGTATGCAGCCGCTGAGGGAGACTGTCTCCGAGATTGAGATGCTAACTCGAGCAGGTAAACATCTCAAATACGCCCCACTCCGTAGCCATCTGGTCCTTCTCCTCTTCCTCCTGTGTGAATTCATTCCCTCTCCTCCCTCCATCCAGTGCAGCCCTCCTCGCTTCCCCTGGTCAGATTTCCTTTCTATTCCCACATTCCTTTATGACCTTAGACCTTTTCTAAGGCCACATGTGCTGCGTCACACACCATTGACTGTAGTAAGTGTCCCTAATCCAGGACAGTACAAATTAGTTATTTTGTGTATACACACATATACACAAAGTTGTTCCAAATCTGTTTGAATTTCTTTCTTCTGTTGAACACAAAGGAATATATTTTGAAGGTTTGTAACCAAGCAGTTGTGGGCACCATTGACTTCCATATTATGGAAAATAAAAATATTATGGAAGTCAATGGTGCCCCGCAACTGTCTGGTTCATTTTCTTCAAAATATCATATTTTGTGTTCAACATTAAAAGGAACTCCATACTGGTTTGGAACAACTTGAGGGTGAGTAAGTGATGACAGGATTTTCATTTTTGGGTGAACTACCCCTCATACATTTATGAAACATTTTTATTTTGCATAATAAATATTTTTCTGTAACTAGAAAAGATTGATAACAATATAATCAGTGTATATTTTGTTTTAATACAGAAACTTTATAACATTCTACCATTGGTGTGAAGTGACAGATTTTTAGATGAATGGTAGCACTTCTGAATTCAGTGAAATGTTGTCAGCATTGATCAGTGTTTTTTTTGTGCAGTGTGGCCCCAAGAAGAGTATATTGTGGAATATTCTCTGGAATATGGTTTCCTTCGGCTGTCCCAGGCCACACGTCAGCGACTCAACATCCCTGTTATGGTGGTGACCCTGGGTGAGTACATCACACCTTCCAAGACATCAACAGAAAACCCATACCCACAATCCTCTTTTCCTACAAAATAAAATATGCTTGGTAATGTTCACTCAAAAATGTAAATTGTAGTTGTTTATTGACCTTCATGCTGTTTGAGGGATAGTCCACCCAATTTTATTTTTTGGTGAACTGTTCCAATAAGACAAACATACAGGGGTTGGACAATAAAACTGAAACACCTGTTTTTAGACCACAGTAATTTATTATTATGATGAGTAGGGCCTTATTTTGTGGCCAATACAGCATTAATTCGTCTTGGGAATGACAGATACAAGTCCTTCACAGTGGCCAGAGGTATTTTGAGCCATTCCTCTTCCAGAACAGTGGCCAGGTTTAGAAATGTTTTCTAAGTTGCTCAGCCCATTACAGCCCAAACCATCACTGACTTCAGACGAACAGTTTTGGTTGAAACAGGAGAATTGTGTCCTGCATTTAATTCTGCAGTGAGTTGAGCAGTTGTGGTTTTGTTTTTTTGATACAATCAGGGTTAGTACCTTGATATCCCTTTCAGACAGATTCCTGTTGCGTCAACAGTTACTCCTGTTGGATGTGGTCCATCCTACGTGGTGGTATGCCATCATTACCCTGGATACCATAGCTTTCGATACACCGCCAAGACTTGCTGTCCATGTTACAGATCAGCCAGCAAGACTCTCACCAAAACTTAATAATCTTTTGAACTCCGATATGTCTCTCATTATGTTGTGTGGATTGCAATATTTTATGTACAGCTGAGCTATTGCTCTGCTGATTCAGCAGTTTTATTGTCCAACCCCTGTATTTAATTTTTTCTTTTTTTTTAAAGAAATGAATGGTGTCAGTTAGTACTGTTGTGTAGTAACCCGAATCTCTCTCGGTCTGTCTGCAGACCCCATGAAGGATCAGTGCTTTGGAGATGGTTTCAGTCGCTTCCTCCTAGACGAATGCCTGGGTTATGATGATATCCTGATGTCCAGTGTGAAGGCTTTAGCAGAGAATGAGGAAAACAAAGGTAACTTAGAAGTTTTCTCTCTCTCAAAAAAAAATAGTTGTTTTGATGATGGTATAACTATGACATGAGAATGTGATGTGCTTGTTTTTAGGGTTCTTGAGAAATGTGGTGTCTGGAGAACACTACCGTTTTGTCAGTATGTGGATGGCTCGTACCTCGTACCTAGCAGCCTTTGTAATCATGGTTATCTTTGTGAGTACTCTTACTTTACTGCCTATTCAATCTGCATTTAGGTAATTAGTCCTCAATTTGTTCATTCTAATGACTTTTTGTAAGTGGAAAAATAGGTGAAATTTTAACAATGTTTTTCTAGTTACTTTTTTATCCACACAATTACAATGAATGTTCACTAAAATATCCTATAAAGTGGCCCACGCACAATAGTTTGAATTTTCTGTTATATGATTGCTTTAAGTTAGAAGCTTGTGACAATCATTAGTGAGTTTGGGGAAAGAATTATTAATTTATGAACTTGCAGTACCCTAAATAACCTAAATGTTGGTCTGTTTTTCACTTGACTCACATTATCATATAACTTCAGAAAACTCAGCATATGTTGCACAAGTCACATGGACACATTTTACATGAAATGTGTTTAATGCTTTTTGGAGCTTGATAGTCCGATGTTGTAATTCACTTTATAATCTAAAAAAAATAAAAAATATCACGGTATTTAAAAAAAAAATTACTTTTTAAGAATTTATTAAATATAGAAAGTCATATCTGTGAGTAAAGGATGACAGATCTGTCATTTGTTTGTGAACTATTCTTTTGAGTCATTTGGACCATGGATTCTTGAATATGTTAATACGACACTGAATCAAATGCAAAATTCCATCATCCACAAGTCTTTTTTTTATCTCTTTCAGACTCTGTCCGTTTCCATGCTCCTGCGCTACTCGCACCACCAGATTTTTGTCTTTATAGGTAGGCTCCCATCAGCCTCTCAGATCTTTACCACTGCATCAGCATCTATGATCATGTTCCAAGATGAAGTTCGTAAAAAAGGCCATTTTTAAAAAGTCCATCTCTCTGATTTCCTCTGTCTCAGTGGACCTTCTCCAGATGTTGGAGATGAACATGACCATTGCCTTCCCTGCCGCCCCTCTTCTCACTGTCATCCTAGCTCTTGTGGGTAGGTACAGATCACTGCTGGGGTTTTGGAAAGATGGTCTCATATCTGTTTGTGTCTCTTTTCAACTTGTTGCCTGATCTGTTCATTTATTGACTTCATACTATGATCACATTATAGTTTCTTATCGAAACATTTTATGAAGGTTGTTTGAGCTTAAATGCCTCCTTTTTTTATACTGTCTGTAGGGATGGAGGCCATTATGTCTGAGTTTTTCAATGACACAACCACTGCCTTCTACATCATCCTCATTGTTTGGTTGGCGGACCAATATGATGCCATCTGCTGTCACACCAACACAAGCAAGCGCCACTGGCTTAGGTATGTTACCTCACCAACACAGGTAAATGCCAATGGCTCAGACTCTTCTGATGTTTTACATTCGTTTTGCATTTACATTTATGCATGTGGCAGACACTTTTATACAAAGTGTCTTGTATTGCATTGCATTGAAGATATCAATTTTATTATTTCATGCATTCCCTGGGCAAGGGATCGTGGCCATGCTAGCTCCATTCTCCACTGTTTGAGCTAAGGAAAGCTGCAGACGTTTTACAGCTTGATTAGTTTCACACAGACTTGAATTCATTGTGCTATTTTAAAGGAAGTTCTGTGTTTTCCTAGATTTAATTCAAATTGATCAAAAACAAAAATAATCAAATGAAGGCAGAACACATTTTTAAAAAAAAGATTATATAAATGTGTAATGTAATCAAATGAAAATGAAACTGCCTTTTTTCTGTAAACAAAATGCTGTACAACAGTGCAATATAATTAGGTGCATTCTACTATACAATAGCAATATTGTGCTCCAAATTATAATGCAAGTGACATATCTCTGTGATTTCACTACAATACACATTCAGATGTTTGATTTTTAAAGAAATTGTTTGTTTGTTTTCTAATGTCTTATTAGGTATCAATCTCAGGCAGGTTCGTTAAATAGTTTGCCAGGTCTTCTTGGGTAAATGGAAAACCTTCTTATAGAGGTTGTTCCACATTATTAAGCAAGTCACAGTTCTCATGCAACATGGAAGAAAGATCCTTCTAAAGATGAAAAGCATGAAATGCTTCAATGGCTTGTAAAAGGCATGAAAACAACTGATATTTTGTGAAAACTGAATAGAGATTGTTGAACTGTCAAAAGATTTGTCAGTGATTTAGAGCACAGAACTCGGTCAGATGAAGACTTAAGGAAAGTTTCTGTCTAACTAATTAATTGCAGCTATTAAAAACCCCACTGTTGAGCAGGAGACGGGTATTTGAAGCCACTGGTGTCTCTGGAGTCCCAAGAACCTCTCCATGCAAGCTGGCAGTTGTGTATAAAGTTGCATTTAAAGTCCCCTGACCAAAGCTCACAAAGAGAAACATTTACATTGGGTTTTGAATAGGAATATGCAGGAATATTCAATCTGTAATTACCGGTAGGCCTATTATTAAAATTTTGCTTCATATGCTGCCTTGCTGTCCGTAAATGCAGAAATTTTTTTAACTAAAACTCAGTTATTACTGAATACACTGGGTGGCGCTGTGGAGCTTGTTAACAAGTTGATTATATTTGATCACAGAATGTCATCATCTGGCTCTAGGCACAGCATAGTATGGAATTACATTGATCAAAATGATCACCATCATGAAATCCAAAAACCAGTCGAATGAGGAAAGACAGCTGTCCATCACTGCATTCACGAGTAGATAATATGATAGCAATATGATCTCGGGACACATGTTTCGTTTAAATTTCGACAGAGGAGACTGGTTTAAGAACAGAAAACACAAAGCAATGTAAGAAACTTTGCTTAGCACACTGTTATCTTTGTGTCCCTGAAGCGTCTGTCAGCGGAGCGCATTTTCTCTGCACCCGGCCTTATTGTTTTCAGGCTGAGGAGCCAACTTGCACCCGATCATGTGGATTTTCTTCTTTTCTCAACATGAACATGTGAAACAATACAAACCCGATAACCATATGCTGACTCAAGTGTATACTATATGCTCTGCCGCAGTCTGCTTTATTAGGGCCCAAGCCTTGAAAAGGCGAAGGCCCTATTGTTTTCCTTCGGATTATTCTTCTTTATTAGGGCCCAAGCCTTGAAAAGGCGAAGGCCCTATTGTTTTTCTTGGGATTATTATTTATTAGGGCCCAAGCCTTGAAAAGGCGAAGGCCCTATTGTTTTCCTTCGGATTATTATTTATTATTATTATTATTCTTCTTTATTATTATTATTTTACTACCTTTTGGGCACTTTTGGGGGCCTTAACGTGCTCAAAAACTCTTGAAACTTTGCACAAATGTCAGAACCCGCGGCCATTAGGGCCAGGCTGAAGCTGGGACCCGGGCGTGGCAGGGGGGCTCGGCAGCGCCCCCTGGAATGGGATTCAAAAACATGTCCATATATCAATCACGCTTGCATGTAATAATATGAAACTCGGTACACATATAGATCTCATCGGGCCGAACAACTTTCGTGCTCTAAGTTTTACGCCAGTCCAACAGGAAGTCGGCTATTATGGGCTGTATGGAAACGCATGTTCTGGCATTTGAAACACTTCTCCCAGAGAATTCATCCGATGACCACGAAACTCGGTCAGCATGAAGTCAAGACATGGAGGATGTTAAATTGCGGACGGATTTTTGATATTTCGAACGGTTTGGCCGTGGCGAGGAAACAAATGTATGATTAAAAAAGGATGCATAAAGTGTGTTATAACTTAGTTATAGTTTTACCTACAGTTACAAAACTCAGCGTGTGTTTTGATCTTATCAAGCCGAACAACTTTCTAATTTACAGTCATTAGCTCCGACCAACAGAAAGTCAGATATTGTGGTTTGAATGTGAATTGTGTCTCTCTCTGTCTCTCTGCTATTCTGTGTGTGTGTGTCTGTCTGTGTGGGGTGGGGAGGGGAGGGGGGGATCTGTGTATGTGTGTGTGTGTGAGGAGGGGGGCTAGTTTAGTTTAACCCTTTCTCTGCTGTGTGCAAAATCTCGGGCACTTTTGGGGGCCTTAACGTGCTCGAAAACTCTTGAAATTTTGCACACAGGTCAGAACCAGTGATGCGCGGGTTGATCCAAAATGAGCGGGTGCCTGCGGTCATCCGCGGTTACCCGCGGTTACGAGTCATCCAAAAATATTTTTAATGATATTTGGGTCGCGGTCGGTCGGTTCGTTTGAAATAAAGATGCCAATTAAACCTTTGTAATTTATATAGTAGCCTAGGCTACTAGACACAGTTTTCTATGAAATACATAGGTCTAGTATCTAGCCTACACTTTATTGGCTGAATAACTGGTGCGAGGATGACGCATGAGCTCAGTCTGCAGGCAGAGATGAAAGTGGGAAATCCTTATTTACCTTTTGAATGTTGAGCGCGTTATTAACTTTTGAATAAAAGCTGACGCGGGACAAAATGCCCGATTTCCCAACACGTTGAACTGAGCAATGCCTTTGTGCCATTTTAACAGGCTATAGCCTACTTTTAAACGCATATAGCTCAGTGATGTCAGTTTTATGTAGCTATTTTCTGAGAGGGGGCGGGATTTTTGTTGGGAAAGTCGGGGGAGAGACGCACACTTCGATTAGACTGGATAAACACATGCAGCATCTTAATTGTTAAGAAAATGAAACGAAAAAAATTAATAAATCAAGCCTTTATTAAACTCTAGGCTATATCATACAGCATTCAGAAAAATGCGCACCCCTAGTTCCTACGTCTATGGCCCAATGACGCTACGATGAGCATTTAGTTAGCCTACTTTAAAAGGAAGCGGGTCGGGTACAATATTTTCTTTCTTTTTTTTTGCGGTCCGAGTTGCGGGCGGGTTAGTTGAAAACGTCGGTCGGGTGCGGGTTGTTTATACATTGACCCGCACATCACTGGTCAGAACCCGCGGCCATCAGGCCATTCAATTTAAGAATTATGTATAAGTTAAAAACAGCCAGAATGCGCTATTTAGTAAAAAAAATAAGTCATACATAGGGCAATACTGCCCTCTTGTGTTCGAAATCAGGTAGGCCCATTGTATATTGTATTTATATATAAATATATTAGTGACTGTGAGAATATTTTCCTACCGGTTAATCGATGTGTGATTAAAGCGGGGGCTTTTAAATCGCTAACTTAAAAGCCAAAGTAGTACTGGACGTCCAGTAGGAATGAACTAAAACACATTCACTCTGTTCTGCTCGTTCCTCGCCGTGAACGCGTTATTGCCCGTGCATCCGTGAGCATTTAGTTTCATTTTAAACATAGCGCCATTTCGGGGATGGGATTGCTTGAATTGCGTGTTCAATTCCGTCATCATCTTTTCAGTCAGCTGTCCACCCATGATTAATGAAATTGGACTCCTTGTGCTGATGTTTGCTGTGACTCTCATTCAGCTCACGATTTATTAAGCGGACACGTTCAGGTTTTAATTGTAGGTTAGTGCCCGTTCTCTAACTGAACTAAATTATTTTAACACGCACACACACACACACACACACACACACACACCAAATCGACGGTGGAGCGCGATGATATATTTAATATATCTGTATATTTGAATTGAATATCTGTATATTTTTCCCACCGGTTAACCAACGTGTGACACCAGCGAGGGCTTTTAAATCGCTAATATAAAAGTGAAAGTAAGTATGATTATGGTGGCGCTCGCAGTGCGCTCGAATGAATTCCTATGAAAGTAGAAATTAACTAAAAAACGTTCGCTCTGTTCTGCTCACTCCTCGCGTTGGACGCGCACCGTTATGAATGTCTGTGCAGCCGTGAGCTTTTTTAGTTTAATTTTAAAATTAGTGTCATTTCGGTGGCGGGTAGGCTATAGCTTGAATTTATTTTACAAAAACACGTGTTATATTTCAGATCAATATATTTGTTTTTCAGATGAATATATTTGTTTTCCTTAAAATTATTCTCATCTGAATTACAAATAATTTATTTCTGTATAAAATAATACTATGACTAAAAACGCATTTGATGTTTTTTTTTTAATCAATAACTTAAAAATAAACAGATTAGTGCTCTGTTTGAGGACTAGAAATTAAAACCTTTGCAATATGATGAATGTCCAAAAGATGGCACCGACAGACTGTTTTAAACGAGGTTGGATAAATATTTCTTGCTTTTAAACATTGTACGTGTGCGGGTGTGTATGTGTGTGTGTGTGTGTGTGTGTGCGTGTGCGTGTGCGTGTGCGTGCAATCAGTCCCAGGTAAGAGGCATGAATGATGGGAATTGGACTTCTGGAAGTGAGGTTAATATTCCAGAGACGGTTCCCTCAGGTTGTGAAAAGGAGGCGGCGCGGGAGTCCCAATAGTAACCAACTGCAGAACCCCAGAACCATACGTCATAGCAGTGTGATCACGACAGCGCCAGCCTAAAAGTCTGATGCCGGAAGTGGGCGTGGCCAGGCATTGCGCTACTTCTGTGTTTAAAACAGTGCTGATATAATTTTTTGGGAACGATTTCATTACAAATGTTTATTTAATATATATATATATATATATATATATATATATAAAATATAATAACTATGTTTTGTCCTATTAACTGTAATGATAGCAAGTTAAAATGATACTTTATGCATTTGTTTAGTGTCAAATGATTAACAATATAAATTGAACACAGTTTAAAACAAACAAAATAATAAAACGAAAACAAAGCTTGAACATTTGATTTAATTGAAAAGCATTTTTTAAATAAAAGTCATTAAATTAAATTAATTAAATTAAAATTAAATTAAAAAAGTCATTAGTCATTAAATAAAAATACAAAATTGAAATAAATAAATTATATTTTATTGTTATTTTTTAAATTATTGTTCTGTTCTGAATATCAATACATTTAAAGGATTTGTTGTGGAATATTTTGAGTATCATAAAATCAGAACAATTCTCGTTTTAGTGATTATTTTTATTTTTTTCACAGTTCTAATCAGGTCAGGCAAGTCAAATTCTCTCTGTCTTGTCCCTTAAAAAAGGTAATATATATATATATATATATATATATATATATATATATATATATATATACCACACTTCATATGAATTTTTGGTCTTGTGTACTTACAATGGCTGCTGATTTCATGTGTCCGTTAAGTCCATGAGACTGTAGGGTGTCTAATTTTTCATTTTAGGTTTCAGAAGGGTGCTCAGGCATACTTTGTGGTTGATATGTGCCCTCGATGCGCACTTTTGCAGAACCCACACTGATGCAAGCTCTAAAGCAGACTTCTTCTCGACAGTCAAAGCGGAGTTACGTTATTGCCCGTCGTGCACAGGAACCCTAAAGGCACCGGGGTGGCGGTTTATATATATATATATATATATATATATTTAGGGCCCAAGCCTTGAAAAGGCGAAGGCCCTATTGTTTTCCAAAGGATTATTCTTCTTAACTATTATTAGGGCCCAAGCCTTGAAAAGGCGAAGGCCCTATTGTTTTTCAAAGGATTATTATTCTTCTTCTTCTTTATTATTATTATTTTACTACCTTTTGGGCACTTTTGGGGGCCTTAACGTGCTCAAAAACTGAAGCTGGGACCCGGGCGTGGCAGGGGGGCTCGGCAGCGCCCCCTGGAATGGGATTCAAAAACATGTCCATATATCAAACACGCTTGCATGTAATAATATGAAACTCGGTACACATATAGATCTCATCGGGCCGAACAACTTACGTGCTCTAAGTTTTACGCCAGTCCAACAGGAAGTCAGCTATTATGGGCTGTATGGAAACGCATGTTCTGGCATTTGAAACACTTCTCCCAGAGAATTCATCCGATGACCACGAAACTCGGTGTGCATGAAGTCAAGACATGGAGGATGTTAAATTGCGAGGGGATTTTTGATATCTCGAACGGTTTGGCCGTGGCGAGGAAACAAATTTATGGCGAATATTAGAAACAGGAAGTGTGTTATAACATCCTCATACATTAATTGATCTTGATGAAACTTCAGCAGTGTGTTTGTTGTAAGAGGCCGATCACATGGATGTGACTATTGTGAGTCAAAGTTATAGCGCCACCAACTGGCAGCAGGAAGTGTGTCACTTTCAAAATGCTTTGAAATCACCCTCTTATTTTTACCGATTTGCTTCAAACTTCATCTGTATAATGTAAACACACGGCAGATGTAGACCTGTGAAAGGATTATTGATATCTTTAATACTGTTGCCATGGCAACGCATCAAACTTTAATATTCTTTTTTAAAGTTTTTGAGACTCTTAGCATACTTCAAATTGCATGAAACTCGACAGACACTTTACATTTATTGCCTAGTACACTTGTGCACAGTTTCAGAAACGGGCGTGTTAAGGGGCTCAGTAGCGCCACCTTTAGTCAAAAACGGGATATTAGTTTTACCTACAGTAACAAAAATCGGTATCTATATTTATCTCCCCGATCCGGACAACTTTCTAATTGACAGTCATTAGCTCGGACCAACAGGAAGTCAGATATTTTGGTTTGAATGTGATTTGATGGGAATTTTGCCAGTCTCTCTCAGTGTCTGTGTGTGTGAGAGAGGAGGGGGGCTTTATTTTAACCCTTTCTCTGCTGTGTGGGACTTCTCGGGCACTTTTGGGGCCCTTAACGTGCTCAAAAACTCTTGAAACTTTGCACAAATGTCAGAACCCGCGGCCATCAGGGCCGGGTTGAAGCTGGTACCTGGGCGTGGCATGGGGGCTCGACAGCGCCCCCTGGAATAGGATTGTCCATATATCAAACACGCTTGCATGAATAAGTATGAAACTCGGTACACATTTAGATATCATCGGGCCGAACAACTTTCGTGCTCTAAGTTTTACGCCAGTCCAACAGGAAGTCAGCTATTATGGGCTGTATGAAAACGCATGCCCCTGGAATTTAATATACTCCTCCAAGAAAAATTATCCTATCGCCACCAAACTCGGTCAGCATGAAGTAAAGACATTGAGGACGCTAAATTGCGGACGGATTTTTGATATCTCGAACGGTTTGGCCGTGGCGAGGAAACAAAGTTATGGCGAGAAAAGAGAAACACGATGTGTTATAACGTCTTCATACATTAATTTATCTTGATGAAACTTCAGTAGTGTGTTTGTTGTAAGAGGGCGATCACATGGATGTGACTATTGTGAGTCAAAGTTATAGCGCCACCAACTGGCAGCAGGAAGTGTGTTACTTTCAAGATACTTTTGACCAAAGTGGGGGGGGGGGTTATTTTTACCTACAGTCACAAAACTCTGTCTGTATATTGTGCTTATCGATCCGGACAACTTTCTCATTTACAGTCATTAGCTCCAACCAACAGGAAGTCAGATATTTTGGTTTGAATGTGGTTTTGTCTCTCTCTGACAGAGTTCCCCCTGCCATTCTCTGTGTGTGTGTGTGTGTGTGTGCGTGTGTGTGTGTGTGTGTGTGTGTGTGTGTGTGGGGAGGGAGGGAGGGAGGGCACACACACAGACAGCCCCCCCTTTTCTGTGTGTGTTTGGAGGGGAGCAGAAAGACTCACACTGATACAAGCTCTAAAGCAGACTTCTTCTCGACAGTCAAAGCGGGGTTACGTTATTGCCCGTCGTGCACAGGAACCCGAAAGGCAACGGGGTGGCGGCTTTTTATATATATATATATAAATAAATATAGCTGCAAGCAGCGATGGAGGGCCCAAGCCGGTGGCAGCGCCAGCCCGGTGCCTTTAGTGTAACTAAAGGCACCAGGGTGGCGGTGCCACCGGCTTGGGCCCGTAATCGCTGCTTGCAGCTATATTTATTTATATATATATTTCTTCTTCTTCTTCTTTATTATTATTATATTACTACCTTTTGGGCACTTATGGGGGCCTTAACGTGCTCAAAAACTCTTGAAACTTTGCACAAATGTCAGAACCTGCGGCCATCAGGGCCCGACTGAAGCTGGGACCCGGGCGTGGCAGGGGGGCTCGCCAGCGCCCCCTGGAATGGGATTCAAAAACATGTCCATATCTCAAACACGCTTGCATGTAATAATATGAAACTCGGTACACATATAGATCTCATCGGGCCGAACAACTTTCGTGCTCTAAGTTTTACGCCAGTCTAACAGGAAGTCGGTTATTATGGGCTGTATGGAAACGCATGTTCTGGCATTTGAAACACTTGTCCTAGAGAATTCATCGGATGACCACGAAACTCGGTGTGCATGAAGTCAAGACATGGAGGATGATAAATTGCGAGGGGATTTTTGATATCTCGAACGGTTTGGCCGTGGCGAGGAAACGAATTTATGGCGAATATTGGAAACAGGAAGTGTGTTATAACATCCTCATACATTAACTGATCTTGATGAAACTTCAGCAGTGTGTTTGTTATAAGAGGCCGATCACATGGATGTGACTATTGTGAGTCAAAGTTATAGCGCCACCAACTGGCAGCAGGAAGTGTGTCACTTTCAAAATGCTTTGAAATCACCCTCTTATTTTTACCCGATTTGCTTCAAACTTCATCTGTATAATGTAAACACACGGCAGATGTAGACCTGTGAAAGGATTATTGATATCTTAAATACTGTTGCCATGGCAACGCATCAAACTTTAATATTCTTTTTGGGTGCATTTGAGGCTCTTAACATGCTTCAAATTGCATGAAACTCAACATGCATATCAGATTTATTAGGTACTAGGCATGTGTGAAGTTTCAGAAACGGGCGCGGTGGAGGGGCTCAGTAGCGCCACCTTTAGTCAAAAATGGGGTATTAGTTTTACCTACAGTAACCAAACTCGGTACGTATATTCTTCTCTTCGATCCGGAAAACTTTCTAATTTACACTCATTAGCTCCGACCAACAGGAAGTCAGATATTTTGGTTTGAATGTGAGTTCTGGTATATTTTAGACTCCGAGTTTTTAGCGGTGGTTTATTTTATTCACACCAAACTTTTTCAACATGATGAAAATACATTAAAGATGCTAAATTGTGAACGGATATTAAATATCTCAAACGGTTTTGCTATGGTGAGGGATTAAAGTAATGTCCAAAAAAGGAAACACTAAAAGCCTCATATTTTCTAAAAAAATTATTATACACCATTTATTTCTATATAAAAGTATACAAATATCAGAACTAAACCCATTTTGTTCTTTTATTTCAATTTAAGAATTATGTATAAGTTAAAAAAACAGCCAGAATGCACTTTTTAGTCAAAAAATAAGTCATACATAGGGCAATACTGCCCTCTTGTGGTCAAAATCGGGTAGGCCCATTGTATATTGTATTTATATATAAATATATTAGTGACTGTTAGAATATTTTCCTACCGGTTAATCGATGTGCAATTAAAGCGGGGGCTTTTAAATCGCTAACTTAAAAGCCAAAGTAAGTACTGGACGTCCAGTATGAATGAACTAAAACACATTCACTCTGTTCTGCTCGTTCCTCGCCGTGAACGCGTTATTGCCCGTGCAGCCGTGAGCATTTAGTTTAATTTTAAACATAGCGCCATTTCGGGGGTGGGATTGCTTGAATTGCGTGTTCAATAGCCTATTATTCTTAATCTTTTCAGTCAGCTTTTCACCCATGATTAATGAAATTGGACTCCTTGTGCTGATGTTTGCTGCGACTCATTCAGCTCACGATTTATTAAGCGGACACGTTCAGGTTTTAATAGGCTAGTGCCCACTATATTTGAATATCTGTATATTGTAATATCTATACCTAGTCACACCCTACTCTTATTAAATGTATGCTTCATAGTTCATTTTTAATTTCTAAATTTGATCAATAAATTAAATTATTTAGAATAATAAGACACTATAGGACTGTTAGCCTACCCTGTGGCTGATCAAATTAAATATTTTACACTGAAAAATAACAATGCATTAAATAATGTTTTAAGATTGTTTGAAATATAAGTTAACTAACGATCGTTGCAAAGAATGAAAGGCTACTTTTAAACATAACACTAAACCTCCTATAGGTGTCGCCAGGCGACCGTCTTAATGAGCGAGTCATTGATTCATTCGTTCAAACGAGTCGTTCGAACGACTGAATCATTCATGAATGACACAGATCTTTATGGATTGATCATTGAATCTTTGAGTCAAGCGATTCTTTCAAAATGCGGAATCATTCACTAATGAAAAAACATTGAGATGCGCGATGGTTCTGCTGTGATCTTTGTTTAACTATTTTCGCTGCTGAAACAGAACAAAAACAGTCAACATTGTTGTGTGTGTGTGTGTGTGTGTGTGTGTGTGTGTGTGTGTGTGTGTGTGTGTGTGTGTGTGTGTGTGTGTGTGTGTGTGTGTGTGTGTGATTTTGGTGTACACAAATATAAGGAAACACTTAGCAGTTTGAATGATGTCCTGTATGAACAAAATGACGGAGTATGTTTTTATGTCTCCATTTTTCGATCGATCCTCATACACACACACACACACACACACACACACACACACACACACACACACACACACACACACACACACACACACACACACACACACACTGCAATCTTGACATCGCAGCCACACACACAGACAGCCCCTCCTGTGTTTGTCTGTGTGGGGAGGGGGGCAGAAAGACTATTAAAAATAGGTATATTGTGCCATCTAGTGTTTTATACTATGTATAAATGTGTTTTTTCTTTTAAACAAGTGTTTTAAAGTACACTAATTTCAATTAATTCAATGCTGCATTTTTATGTATATTTAAACATTATCAAAGACTACTTTCTGTCAAAGTTAGGATGTTATTTTTTTAGTTTCAAAAGTTCTCTGTCTCTCTCTGTCGGTCATTCCCCTCCCCTATTCCTGTTTTTCATTGCACGCTTTTAAATGTAAAAAAATCTTTCTGTTTTGATATATTTAAACTTTTTAAAAAATCTAGCAAAAAATGCGCCTTTTTGCACAACCCATTTTTTATTTAAATTTTTTCACTGTTCTAATCAGGTCAGGCAAGTCAAATGATCTGTCTTGTCCCTTAAAAAAATTAATATATATATATACCACACTTCATATGAATTTTTGGTCTTGTGTACTTACAATGGCTGCTGATTTCATGTGTCCGTTAAGTCCATGAAACTGTAGGGCAGGGGTCGGCAAGTAACTTTGGCCGCGGGCCAATATTTTTTTTATCCAGTAGATGGCGGGCCAGCTACAAGGAATAGGCCTATTCGTTACGGTGAAATCACAAAATATAATGCACACAAACGTGTCCCTACTACTTGATATACAACCACTGATGAGCATAATCGGTTTTGATGAAGAAGAAGAAAAAACAACTATACGAATGCAGATTAGAACCCAAAACCTTTTAAACACTTGACGAAAGTTCTACCACTGGACCATTGAACCACACGAGAAAATGCCGCGGATACATCTTATTAACGATAAATTAAACCCCATGTAGGCTACTATTTAAATCGATTGTTGGACATGTTGTTGTACATCTATCTGATTTAGCATTGTATTACCAATGGACTATACCAATACAGTCCAACTTTTTAACTTTATTCCTTTTTTTAAATTATTATTTACTCGGGACACACATAGGCTAACGTTACACACCTAGGTTTAAGGAGGTCTGCGCGGGACTGTTTTTTCCCGTCCCGCTCCCACAAGGTTCAACTCAGCAACCGCTTAAAATACACTCTGTGTTCACCTGCTTTAAAAATTTAGATCTCGTTTTCAGAATCTCAAATCTCAAAAACAAGTTGTTTTTCATTTTTTTATTTTTTATTTTAATTTGGGGAAAAAAACGATTGAACGAATGATAGGCTACACGGCAGTGATGCGCGGGTCAATGTATAAACAACCCGTACCCGACCGACGTTTTCAACTAACCCGCCCGCAACTCGGACCACAAACAAAAGAAAGAAAATATTGTACCCAACCCGCTTCCACTTCCAGCTCTTATTCAAAAGTATACGTGCTCAACATGTAACAATTTACCTTACACTAAAAGAGTAAGGGAAAAGTAGGCTACATCACGCAAAACATAAGGTAACGGGCGGATCTGATACCTAGGTGATTACAGACAGTGACTAGCTTACTTTTGGTTAAGAAACCCCTTAAATCAACAAAATAAACGATCAATCATACATGTATAAACTTAAAATAATTATACATTAACGAAAAGTCCACAATACCCAGGTTCAACAACGTGTATTGACAGATATATAAGGTTTATACCCCGTCGGGCAACACACAGATATTCAGCGCTGGAGGCGCGGCCGCGCTCCGATATAGATCAAACAAACATGGCATACCTTAACTCAATTCCACACACATTTAAACCCCAGAAACCAAATGTCCCAGCAGAACGAATACTCATTCAATCAAACATAAATTGTCCGGACTGAACTAGATGTCCTCCGCGAAGAGAAGGGAAAAAAATAAGGATTTCCCACTTTTTTATCTCTATCTGCAGACTGAGCTCGTGCGTCATCCTCGCGCCATGTTATTCAGCCAATAAAGTGTAGACCTGTGTATTTCATAGAACATTGGGTCTAGTACTATATTACAAAGGTTTAATTGGCATCTTTATTTCAAACGACCCGACCGACCGCGACCCGAATATCATTAAAAATATTTTTGGATGACTCGTAACCGCGGGTGACCGCAGGCACTCGCTCATTTTGGATCAACGCATCACTGATACACGGGGCCTATATGTAAACCGTTATAGTAAAAAAAAAAAAAAAAAAAAAAAAAAAAAAAAAACGGATTTCCAAAATAATCCGGCGGGCCAGAAAATATTGCTGGCGGGCCAGTTTTGGCCCGCGGGCCGCCTGTTGCCGACCCCTGCTGTAGGGTGTCTAATTTTTCATTTTAGGTTTCAGAACGGTGCTCACGCCCTCGATGCGCACTTTTGCAGAACCCACACTGATGCAAGCTCTAAAGCGGAGATACGTTATTGCCCGTTGTGCACAAGAACCCTAAAGGCACCGGGGTGGCGGTTTATATATATATATATATATATATATATATATATATATATATATATATATATATATATATAAATAAATATAGCTGCAAGCAGCGATGGAGGGCCCAAGCCGGTGGCACCGCCACCCTGGTGCCTTTAGTGCAACTAAAGGCACCGGGGTGGCGGTGCCACCGGCTTGGGCCCGTAATCGCTGCTTGCAGCTATATTTATTTATTATTATTATTATTTATTATTATTATATTACTACCTTTTGGGCACTTTTGGGGGCCTTAACGTGCTCAAAAACTCTTGAAACTTTGCACAAATGTCAGAACCCGCGGCCATTAGAGCCGGACTGAAGCTGGGACCCGGGCGTGGCAGGTGGGCTCGACAGCGCCCCCTGGAACGCGGTCCGAAAACTTGGTCCATAAATCAAACACGCTTGCGTGTAATAATATGAAACTCGGTACACTTATAGATCTCATCGGTTCATATATCCTTCGTGCTCTGACTTTTTACCCCAGCCCAGCAGGAAGTCGGCTATTTGGCGTAGTTTAAAAAACACATGCAATGGAATTTAAAATACTCCTCCTAGACGATTCAACCAATCACCACGAAACTCGGTGTGCATGAAGTCAAGACATGGAGGATGAAAAATTGCGAGGGGATTTTTGATATCTCGAACGGTTTGGCCGTGGCGAGGAAACGAATTTATGGCGAATATTGGAAACAGGAAGTGTGTTATAACATCCTCATACATTAATTGATCTTGATGAAACTTCAGCAGTGTGTTCGTTGTAAGAGGCCGATCACATGGATGTGACTATTGTGAGTCAAAGTTATAGCGCCACCAACTGGCAGCAGGAAGTGTGTCACTTTCAAAATGCTTTGAATTCACCCTCTTATTTTTACCCGATTTGCTTCAAACTTTATGTGTATAATGTAAACACACGGCAGATGTAGACCTGTGAAAGAATTATTGATATCTTAAATACTGTTGCCATGGCAACGCTTTAAACTGTTATATTCTTTTTGGGTGCATTTGAGGCTCTTAACATGCTTCAAATTGCATGAAACTCAACATGCATATCAGATTTATTAGGTACTAGGTATGTGTGAAGTTTCAGAAACGGGCGCGGTGGAGGGGCTCAGTAGCGCCACCTTTAGTCAAAAATGGGGTATTAGTTTTACCTACAGTAACAAAAATCGGTATCTATATTTATCTCCCCGAGCCGGACAACTTTCTAATTTACAGTCATTAGCTCCGACCAACAGGAAGTCAGATATTTTGGTTTGAATGTGATTTGATGGGAATTTTGCCAGTCTCTCTCAGTGTCTGTGTGTGTGTGAGAGGAGGGGGGGCTTTATTTTAACCCTTTCTCTGCTGTGTGGGACTTCTCGGGCACTTTTGGGGCCCTTAACGTGCTCGAAAACTCTTGAAACTTTGCACACAGGTCAGGCCATCAGGGCCGGCCTGAAGCTGGTACCCGGGCGTGGCAGGGGAGCTCAACAGCGCCCCCTTGAACGTGGTCCGAAAACTTGGTCCATATATCAAACACGTTTGCATGTAATAATATGAAACTCGGTACACATATAGATTTAATCGGGCCGAACAACTTTCGTGCTCTAAGTTTTACGCCAGTCCAACAGGAAGTCGGCTATTATGGGTTGTTTAAAAACGAATCCCCCTGGAATTTTATATACTCCTCCAAGAAAAATTATCCTATCGCCACCAAACTCGGTCAACATGAAGTAAAGACATTGAGGACGCTAAATTGCGGACGGATTTTTGATATCTCGAACGGTTTGGCCGTGGCGAGGAAACGAAGTTATGGCGAGAAAAGAAAAACAATGTGTTATACCGTCTTCATACATTTATTGATCTTGATGAAACTTCAGCAGTGTGTTTGTTGTAAGAGGGCGATCACATGGATGTGACTATTGTGAGTCAAAGTTATAGCGCCACCAACTGGCAGCAGGAAGTGTGTTACTTTCAAGATACTTTTGACTAAAGTGGGGGGGTTATTTTTACCTACAGTCACAAAACTCGGTCTGTATATTGTGCTTATCGAGCCGGACAACTTTCTCATTTACAGTCATTAGCTCCGACCAACAGGAAGTCAGATATTTTGGTTTGAATGTGGTTTTGTCTCTCTCTGACAGAGTCCCCCCTGCCATTCTGTGTGTGTGTGTGTGTGTGTGTGTGTGTGTGTGTGTGTGTGTGTGTGTGTGTGTGTGCGTGTGTGTGTGTGTGTGTGTGTGTGCGTGTGTGTGCGTGTGTGTGCGTGTGTGTGCGTGTGTGTGCGTGTGTGTGTGTCCGTCTGTCTGTCTGACACCCCCCCCCCCCCCCCCCGTGTGTGTCTGTGTGGGGAGGGGGGGCACACACACAGACAGCCCCCCCTGTCTCTGTGTGTGTGGGGAGGGGGGCAGAAAGACTCTATTAAAAATAGGTATATTGTGCCATCTAGTGTTTTATACTATGTATACATGTGTTTTTTCTTTTAAACAAGTGTTTTAAAGTACAGTAATTTCAATGAATATATATACCACACTTCATAGGAATTTTCGGTGTTGTCTGTTGTGTACTTACAATGGCTGCTGATTTCATGTTTCCGTTAAGTCCATGAGACTGTAGGGTGTCTAATTTTTCATTTTAGGTTTCAGAAGGGTGCTCACGCATACTTTGTGGTTGATATGTGCCCTCGACCCACACTGATGCAAGCTCTAAAGCAGACTTCTTCTCGACAGTCAAAGCGGAGTTACGTTATATCTGTGTATGTGTGTGTGTGTGGGACTGGGGAGGGGGGCAGAACTGTATAAACAAAATGACGGAGTAGCCTATGTTTTTATGTTTCCACTGTTCGATCACGCCCGCGCCTCACACACACACACAAACGCGCGCGCAGTTTGAATGATGTCCTGTATGAACAAAATGACGGATTATGTTTTTGTCTCCATTGTTCGATCGAGCCTCGTACACACACACACACACACACACACACACACACACACACACACACACACACACACACACACACACACGTGTGCATTGCAATCTTGACATCGCAGTATGTTCATTATAGCCTTAATAAAGTAGTCAACCTAACATATAAAAATTACACTGCTCTGTTTAAATTGGACTTCTGGGAGTCAGGTTAATATTCCAGAGACGGTTCCCTCAGGTTGTGAAAAGGAGGCGGCGCGGGAGCCCCAATAGTAACCAACTGCAGAACCCCAGAACCATACGTCATAGCAGCAAGAGGTCCTCGCTGCAGCCTGTAGCACGATGACGTAGCTGGATGGTCCAATACGTAGTGGACTCTGTTACGCGCATGCGCGGTGGTGTGTTTTGGTGACGGAAACAATCACACGTGCTTTGATCTTCCAAGAAGAATAAAGTTAATATATAAATGGTCACTTGAATATGCAAGCTCTTTTCCGCCATAGAATAAAACATTTAAAAAAATAATTGAGACTTTTTTTATCTCACAATTGCGAGTTTACATTTAGCATACTGACTTTATTTCTATATAAAGTCAGAATTGCGTGAAATAAAGTCTCAATTGCGTGTTATAAAGTCAGAATTGCGAGATATAAAGTCAGAATTGCGTGTTATAAAGTCAGAATTGCGAGATATAAAGTCAGAATTGGGTGTTATAAAGTCAGAATTCTGACTTTTTTTCTCGCAATTCGGAATTTATAACACATAATTGCGAGTTTATATCTCCCAATTCTGACATATTTTCTCAGAATTGTGTATATAAACTCGCAATTGCGAGTTATAAAGTCAAATAAATATTATTCAAAAATATTATTCTTTTTTTACCTCAGTAGGCTAGTTTAATATCTCACATCTCACAATTCTGACTTACACGCAATTGCGACTTTATATCATGCCATTCTGACTATCTCCCAATTGCGTATTATAAAGTCAGAATAGCGAGATATAAACATGCAATTCTGAGAAAAAAAGTCTGAATTTCAAGCTATATTTCTCGCAATTACGAGTTTATATCTCATAATTATGACTTAATAACACGCAATTGCGACTTTATATTACGCAATTCTGACTTAATAACACAAAATTGCGACTTTATATCACGCAATTCTTAGATAAAAAGTCAGAATAGTGAGATAAAAATCGCAATTACCTTTTTTATTTCTCACTCCGTGGCGAAAACAAGCTTCCGTAGGCCTACATGTCTTGCAGACACTGAACAGCAAGAGACTTATGTACAGATCACTGGAAAAAAGAATAGCCATTAAAGAAGGAACTCTTACCAGGCAAAATATCATTAAGCACTTTTTTTTTGACATCTGACAAGATTTATTTTCTTGATGCTGTTATTATTTTTGCATTTTCCCTTGGATGTGTACTGGTATTGTAAGATGTTTACAGACCTTATTGTATTGTACCTTTATTACAATTAGATTATTGACTCATTTTTGCTTCCACTCAACAGCAAATATGACCTGAATAAAATAAAATGGCTAATAATAACAACCCCGCAATATCCCCGCAACATTTAATTATGACAGGTTTAGGGTTGATAATGAAAATTAAAAAAGGCTTTATTTTAAAATGTTCTATATACACGCATTAAAAAATTATAATACTTGCAGCGAGGACATGCTATTAATCTATCAAATGTATGTTTAAAATCATGTGATTGAAATGTTGTAAAATTAACTATTTTGTAGAGAGAAACTCGGATAACTTAGCATCCCATTTATGTAATTACTTATTCATCAACAATTACTTACTATTAAACTGTACTACTACTACTACACAGGTTAGATTAGAACATCATCTCAATACAATATTGAGCAAACATGTCACCTTTACCAGCGCAGGCGAATTATAGTACGATTATAACCCAGAGATCGTTACTGCGCATGCGTCACCATCCATCCACTACGTATTGGACCATCCAACTACGTCATCGTGCTACAGGCTGCAGCGAGGGGTGTCTCCATAGCAGTGTGATCACCACAGCGCCAGCCTAGTCTGATGCCGGAAGTGGGCGTGGCCTGGCATTGCGCTACTTCTGTGTTTCAAAGTTTAAAACAATGCAAATATAATTCGATTTCATTACAAATGTTTATTTAATATATATATATATATATATATATATATATATTTATTTATTATTCTTCTTCTTCTTCTTCTTTATTATTAGGGCCCAAGCCTTGAAAAGGCGAAGGCCCTATTGTTTTTCTTCGGATTATTATTTATTATTATTATTATTATTATTATTTTACTACCTTTTGGGCACTTTTGGGGGCCTTAACGTGCTCAAAAACTCTTGAAACTTTGCACAAATGTCAGAACCTGCGGCCATCAGGGCCCGACTGAAGCTGGGACCCGGGCGTGGCAGGGGGGCTCGCCAGCGCCCCCTTGAATGGGATTCAAAAACATGTCCATATCTCAAACACGCTTGCATGTAATAATATGAAACTCGGTACACATATAGATCTCATCGGGCCGAACAACTTTCGTGCTCTAAGTTTTACGCCAGTCCAACAGGAAGTCGGTTATTATGGGCTGGATGGAAACGCATGTTCTGGCATTTGAAACACTTGTCCTAGAGAATTCATCGGATGACCACGAAACTCGGTGTGCATGAAGTCAAGACATGGAGGATGCTAAATTGCGAGGGGATTTTTGATATCTCGAACGGTTTGGCCGTGGCGAGGAAACAAATTTATGGCGAATATTGGAAACAGGAAGTGTGTTATAACATCCTCATACATTAACTGATCTTGATGAAACTTCAGCAGTGTGTTTGTTGTAAGAGGCCGATCACATGGATGTGACTATTGTGAGTCAAAGTTATAGCGCCACCAACTGGCAGCAGGAAGTGTGTCACTTTCAAAATGCTTTGAAATCACCCTCTTATTTTTACCCGATTTGCTTCAAACTTCATCTGTATAATGTAAACACACGGCAGATGTAGACCTGTGAAAGGATTATTGATATCTTAAATACTGTTGCCATGGCAACGCATCAAACTTTAATATTCTTTTTGGGTGCATTTGAGGCTCTTAACATGCTTCAAATTGCATGAAACTCAACATGCATATCAGATTTATTAGGTACTAGGCATGTGTGAAGTTTCAGAAACGGGCGCGGTGGAGGGGCTCAGTAGCGCCACCTTTAGTCAAAAATGGGGTATTAGTTTTACCTACAGTAACAAAAATCGGTATTTATATTTATCTCCCCGAGCCGGACAACTTTCTAATTTACAGTCATTAGCTCCGACCAACAGGAAGTCAGATATTTTGGTTTGAATGTGATTTGATGGGAATTTTGCCAGTCTCTCTCAGTGTCTGTGTGTGTGAGAGAGGAGGGGGGCTTTATTTTAACCCTTTCTCTGCTGTGTGGGACTTCTCGGGCACTTTTGGGGCCCTTAACGTGCTCGAAAACTCTTGAAACTTTGCACACAGGTCAGAACCTGCGGCCATTAGAGCCGGACTGAAGCTGGTACCCGGGCGTGGCAGGGGAGCTCAACAGCGCCCCCTTGAACGTGGTCCGAAAAACTTGGTCCATATATCAAACACGTTTGCATGTAATAATATGAAACTCGGTACACATTTAGATATCATCGGGCCGAACAACTTTCGTGCTCTAAGTTTTACGCCAGTCCAACAGGAAGTCGGCTATTATGGGTTGTATGAAAACGCATGCCCCTGGAATTTGATATACTCCTCCAAGAAAAATTATCCTATCGCCACCAAACTCAGTCAGCATGAAGTAAAGACATTGAGGACGCTAAATTGCGGACGGATTTTTGATATCTCGAACGGTTTGGCCGTGGCGAGGAAACAAAGTTATGGCGAGAAAAGAAAAACACAATGTGTTATAACGTCTTCATACATTTATTGATCTTGATGAAACTTCAGCAGTGTGTTTGTTGTAAGAGGGCGATCACATGGATGTGGCTATTGTGAGTCAAAGTTATAGCGCCACCAACTGGCAGCAGGAAGTGTGTTACTTTCAAGATACTTTTGACTAAAGTGGGGGGGTTATTTTTACCTACAGTCACAAAACTCGGTCTGTATATTGTGCTTATCGATCCGGACATCTTTCTCATTTACAGTCATTAGCTCCGACCAACAGGAAGTCAGATATTTTGGTTTGAATGTGGTTTTGTCTCTCTCTGACAGAGTTCCCCCTGCCATTCTCTCTCTGTGTGTGTGTGTGTGTGTGTTAGTCCAGTGAGATACTGGAGGAGGAGGGGGGGGGGGGGGGGCAGGAGGGAGGGCACACACACAGACAGCCCCCCCCCTTTTCTGTGTGTGTTTGTAGGGGAGCAGAAAGACTCACACTGATACAAGCTCTAAAGCAGACTTCTCCTCGACAGTCAAAGCGGGGTTACGTTATTGCCCGTCGTGCACAGGAACCCGAAAGGCAACGGGGTGGCGGCTTTTTATATATATATATATATATATATATATATATATATATATTTATTATTATTTTACTACCTTTTGGGCACTTTTGGGGGCCTTATCGTGCTCAAAAACTCTTGAAACTTTACACAAATGTCAGAACCCGCGGCCATTAGAGCCGCGCTGAAGCTGGGACCCGGGCGTGGCAGGGGGGCTCGGCAGCGCCCCCTGGAATGGGATTCAAAAACATGTCCATATCTCAAACACGCTTGCATGTAATAATATGAAACTCGGTACACATATAGATCTCATCGGGCCGAACAACTTTCGTGCTCTAAGTTTTACGCCAGTCCAACAGGAAGTCGGCTATTATGGGCTGTATGGAAACGCATGTTCTGGCATTTGAAACACTTCTCCCAGAGAATTCATCCGATGACCACGAAACTCGGTGTGCATGAAGTCAAGACATGGAGGATGCTAAATTGCGGACGGATTTTTGATATCTCGAACGGTTTGGCCGTGGCGAGGAAACGAATTTATGATTAAAAAAGGATGCATAAAGTGTGTTATAACTTAGTTATAGTTTTACCTACAGTTACAAAACTCAGCGTGTGTATTGATCTTATCAAGCCAAACAACTTTCTAATTTACAGTCATTAGCTCCGACCAACAGAAAGTCAGATATTGTGGTTTCAATGTGAATTGTGTCTCTCTCTGTCTCTCTGGCATTCTGTGTGTGTGTGTCTGTCTGTGTGGGGTGGGGAGGGGAGGGGGGGATCTGTGTATGTGTGTGTGTGTGAGGAGGGGGGCTAGTTTAGTTTAACCCTGTCTCTGCTGTGTGCAAAATCTCGGGCACTTTAGGGATGCAACGATACCATTTTTTCAGAATCGATCCGATCCGATACCAAACATTCTGAGTATCGACCGATACCGATACCAATCCGATACCAGCACAGTTTTTTATTTTTAATCAAGTAGAATTTCTATAACTCTGTGTGTTGAACTGATAGTCACTATTTTGTGTTAAACACAATCTACTTAATACAGACAACTTCATTATAAAGAAAAACAACAAATAAAAAAAAATATGATCATAATCTGTGACAAAAATGCTATTATAAACTAGATTAGTGGATAATTCAGCAGTAAAATTTAGCCAAAAAAAAAATCACAAGTGCACAATAATTGTATTAAATCTGAACATGAAAAAAACATTTAGTGGGGAACAAATATGAGACAATAAGTGTAACACTAAATTTGGTAAAACGTTACACATTGCTCTTTGTATTGTTGTAAAATACATTCATGAAAAACAAGATAACAAAAATCAAAAAGATTCATTATTTTATATATAGCCTAGGCCTACTATAAAATTGAGACATGTTTTAAATTTATAGCACAGCGGTTTAATGAGGCAGCAACATATGATAGATAGGACAGCACTTGTGCAAAGTTTCAGAAACGGGCGTGGTAAGGGGCTCAGTAGCGCCACCTTTAGTCAAAAATGGGGTATTAGTTTTACCTACAGTAACAAAAATCGGTATTTATATTTATCTCCCCGAGCCGGACAACTTTCAAATTTACAGTCATTAGCTCCGACCAACAGGAAGTCAGATATTTTGGTTTGAATGTGATTTGATGGGAATTTTGCCAGTCTCTCTCAGTGTCTGTGTGTGTGAGAGAGGAGGGGGGCTTTATTTTAACCCTTTCTCTGCTGTGTGGGACTTCTCGGGCACTTTTGGGGCCCTTAACGTGCTCGAAAACACTTGAAACTTTGCACACAGGTCAGAACCTGCGGCCATCAGGGCTGGGCTGAAGCTGGTACCCGGGCGTGGCAGGGGGGCTCGACAGCGCCCCCTTTAACGGGGTCCGAAAACTTGGTCCATATATCAAACTGAATATTGCATGAATTAGTATGAAACTCGGTACACATATAGATCTCATCGGGCCGAACAACTTTCGTGCTCTAAGTTTTACGCCAGCCCAACAGGAAGTCGGCTATTATGGGTTGTATGAAAACGCACGCCTGTCACAGTGTCTGGTGGTTCCCTGGGTTTAACATTAGAGGTCTCAGTTTTCACGGTGTCTAGGCATTTTCACTACATTTCCCATAATCCTGTCTGTCACTGATTGTTAATTTCCTTCAGCTGTTTCTCGTCACCTTGTTTGCACTTGTGTATATATACCCTGTCTGTTTCAGTGTTTGTCACGGAGTCCTTGTATATTGTCCCCACACTTCCGTTGTGCTTT
Organism: Phoxinus phoxinus; assembly: GCF_949152265.1. NCBI lineage: Eukaryota > Metazoa > Chordata > Actinopteri > Cypriniformes > Leuciscidae > Phoxinus > Phoxinus phoxinus. The sequence continues at coordinate 11,462,897 of NC_136897.1, forward strand.
CAATCCTGTTTTCTAGTGTTTGTGTTTCATGTTTTTGGATTGCCATTTTGGATTTTGACCCTTGCCTGGACTGGTTGTGAGTACGGATTTCCCCAAATAAATACTGCGCTTGGATCTACCTTTTCCTGTGTGTGTTCGTGACAACGCCCCTGGAATTTTATATACTCCTCCAATCAATTTAATTTGATCTTCACCAAACTCGGTCAGCATGAAGTAAAGACATTGAGGATGCTAAATTGCGGATGGCTTTTTGATATCTCGAACGGTTTGGCCGTGGCGAGGAAACAAATTTATGGCGAGAAAAGAGAAACACGATGTGTTATAACGTCTTCATACATTAATTGATCTTGATGAAACTTCAGTAGCGTGCTCGCTGTAAGAGGGCGATCACATGGATGTAACTAATGTGAGTCAAAGTTATAGCGCCACCAACTGGCAGCAAGAAGTGTGTTACTTTCAAGATGCTTTTGACAAAAGTGGGGGGGTTATTTTTACCTACAGTAACAAAACTTGGTATGTATATTGTGCACATCGAGCCGGACAACTTTCTAATTTACAGTCATTAGCTCTGACCAACAGGAAGTCAGATATTTTGGTTTGAATGTGGTTTTGTCGCTCTCTGCCTCTCTCTGCCAGAGTTCCCCCTGCCATTCTGTGTGTGTGAGTGAGTGTGTGTGTGTGTGGAGAGGGGAGGGCACACACACAGACAGCCCCCCCCCCATTGTGTGTGTCTGTGTGGGGAGGGGAGGGAGGGCACACACACAGACAGCCCCCCCTGTCTCTGTGTGTGTGGGGAGGGGGGCAGAAAGACTCTATTAAAAATAGGTATATTGTGCCATCTAGTGTTTTATACTATGTATATGTGTTTTTTTTCTTTTAAACAAGTGTTTTAAAGTACAGTAATTTCAATGAATATATATACCACACTTCATAGGAATTTTCGGTGTTGTGTACTTACAATGGCTGCTGATTTCATGTGTCCGTTAAGTCCATGAGACTGTAGGGTGTCTAATTTTTCATTTTAGGTTTCAGAAGGGTGTTCACGCATACTTTGTGGTTGATATGTGCCCTCGATGCGCACTTTTGCAGAACCCACACTGATGCAAGCTCTAAAGCAGACTTCTTCTCGACAGTCAAAGCGGAGTTACGTTATTGCCCGTTGTGCACAGGAACCCTAAAGGCACCGGGGTGGCGGGTTTTTATATATATATATATATATATATAAATAAATATAGCTGCAAGCAGCGATGGAGGGCCCAAGCCGGTGGCACCGCCACCTCGGTGCCTTTAGTGCAACTAAAGGCACCGGGGTGGCGGTGCCACCGGCTTGGGCCCGTAATCGCTGCTTGCAGCTATATTTATTTATATATATATATATATATATTTAGCTTTATTTTCAGCTTCAGCTTAAATGCTTTTGATCTGTTTTTTTTTTGTTTACACACATTGTTTAATGTTTTCAACTAAAAGAAAATCTCAAGATATAATGTAAGCTTGTGTATATTTGCTAATCATTAGCTTGGGTTTAGAAATGGTGACAAAAACGTAATGATTAAAAAAATAAAGTCTTTCTCGTTAAACCTCATTCAAATAATCATATATTCAAATATTTGTTCAAAGACTCATTTTAAAATAGCTTTAATCACTGACTAATGCCGTACTACAATGGATGGTCTAGATCAGGGATGGTTCTGCAGAGTTCAGCTCCAACATCCAACCAAGCCAATTTAGGATCGACGTTGCCTATCCCTGGTCTAAATGGATAGATGGATTTCTATGATTGGTGAATGGCCACCCCGTTCCAACGATACTGTGACATCAGCAAGGGTGATGATTTGGGCTGGAATATTTGGAGGTGAGATGGAAGGTCCCTTTAGGTTCTCTGAGGGTTTCAAAATGACTTCTGCAATATATGTATATGGAGTTAATAACTGACCGTTTTCTGCTAGTGTATAAAAAGAAGAATGGTGCTTCTGAAATAAAAGGATTTTCATGCAGGACAACGCACTATCCCATGCTGCAAAAAACACTTTGGTTAGGGGTGGCAGAAATACAACTTTATGCACAACTGCCAGAGGCTCCAGCGGCTTCAAATAGCTGTTTGCTGCTCAACAGTGGCTTTTTTATTATAGCTGCCCTTTTAATACAATTTATTTGTTTGGCAGAAACTTTCCTTAAGTCTTCATCTGATCGTAGATATTTGAATATATTCGAATACATGGCTTGATATTTGATATCCGTTCGAATTAGATTTTTCTCGAAAGTGACAGCCCTACATTGCACTATTTCATGCTTTCCATCTTCAGAAATAATTTTCTTCCTCCACATGTTGCATGAGAACGGTGACTTGCTTAAATGTGGAACAACCTCTCAAAGTAGGTTTTCCATTTACCCAAGACGAGCTGGCAAACTGTTTAACTGACCTCTGAGATTGATCCCAGTTATCTAAAAAGATATGAGAAATAAAACAAACATTTCCCTGAAAAACTCAAATCTGAATGTTCATTGCACTGAAATTCTACTGATATGTCACTTGCATAATCATTTTGAACAGTGTATTTCTGTCATTTTATTTTGATGGGATGTCGTGAAGACCTTGAGTTTTTTTTTCTTCTGAAATGGTGAAATGCTCATGAAATGACTCTGAGCAACTTTAGAGATTAGGTTAATGTGGAGTGTAATGATAGTTGACGGCAGACACTGAAAACCCCACAAGCATCACACATGCTTGAGTATACAGCTAACGAAACCACACCATTCATTTACATCGAGACATGCATACTTCATATTTAAAGTCTTTTTGCAGTTTTAATATTCTCTGATAGTAGTGCAAATCATGATTTAATTAATAAAGTGTACAGCCCTACTTTTGATTTATGCATCAAAAATTTGTCTTAACTCCATTTCACGTTATACAGTAAATTCCATTTTTATGACTGGGTTACGCGATTCTGTCTTTGTTTTCAGCATCACGCAAATCATAGGGCCCTAGTTTTGTAAACTAAGATATTTGGAAATTAAGCCGCCTTTCCACTATCTCCAGCATTCGCATACGGTCCATGCTCCACGCAGCTCCCGTACTACTATCCTTTGGAAATGGTCTGTTGCTTGTTGTTTATCGGAGATAGGGGAATGCCGATTGTCGGTTGACTCTACTCGGATCAGCCTATTAAAAACTGAACTGTGGTGTATATTGTCTCTGTTCCAAAACCTGTAGCTCAGCATCATAGGTATGCAGCTGATAAGACAAGCTTAGCTTTTTTGTTTGATTAATAAAATGATCTGAATTGTTCTTTGCCATAAACTACAGTAGTCAACATTTGAAGTGGATCAAAACGTTTCATCAGAGTTATACCGGTACATGAAATTTGAACAATACCCGTTCTTGTCTCAGTACAACTTTGCTGAACTTTTTTGATCCACTTCAAATGTTGACTAATGTACATCAGAATTATTTTTAAAAATCGTTGTCTGGTAGTCATAGAAGTTCATTGGTCGAAGAGAATGGGACCAAATTCTTTCTGCCTTGAAGTATCATGTTGTTAACTTAACAAGCGGATAGAGGGTGATGTTAGAGTTGCAGCGTAAGGAATATTGTTTCCGGGTCCACGCCTCTACTGTCCAAGCATAAAAAGAGGTTTATGAGCACTCAGTCATATCACACATTTAAACTGAAGATTTAAAACCTCTCCTAAAGCATCTCTTGTGCTGTTTTGCAGGTTTTTTTATCTGTATCACTTTGCCTTCTATGCGTATCATTACCGCTTTAACGGCCAGTACAGCAGCTTGGCTCTGGTCACTTCCTGGCTCTTCATTCAGGTATCGTATTCCAGATTTTTTAAATTAATGTAATTGGGAAATCTGTGGATTTGGGTGGAATTGTTTGTAGCTCATGGGCTTTTTCGTTTTTGTCTTCCACAGCACTCAATGATCTATTTTTTCCACCACTATGAGCTGCCGGCCATCCTGCAACAGATCCGGATCCAGGAGATGCTGCTTCAGAACCAGCAGGTGGGCCAAGGAAACCAGACTGCATTGCAGGACAATCTTAACAACAACACTAGCAATGCTGCGCCCGTTGGCCAGGGTAACGCAGCCGCTAATGCGAACGGTAACGGCCTGGACCGGCAAGCCGCTCAGGAGCAACCTCAGCTTGAAACCCACAACGGATTGGTGGTAAATCCCGGTCTGCCTATTGACCCATCCAATTCCGACCTCGACTGGATGGCTGAGATTGCCATTGGCCCAGACGTTCTGTCCGTTACACACCTGGGCGACTCTCTTTTGGAGCCGGGAGGGATCCAGCAGCCAATGTCGTCCGGGGCAGGTTTAACAGAGCTGTACAGTCTTAGCACAGCAGGAGAGAACCAAGACGGAAACATTAGCGCAGCCAATGCTCCTGCGTTTGACATAAAGGGCCGGGGTTGCGCTCAGGGTCTGGGGCCCCCTGGTGGTGGAGGTGGGCAGGTGGAATCTGAAACGGATCCCACTTCCTCCACAATGACCTCACACACAGACTGCAGAGTTGCAGAAATGCGCATGGGTGCCACAGACTGGGACGACAAGGCAAAGAACAAAAGCGAGAGCTCGGACTCCCACTCCGCCCCGGCTTGAGTTGCGCACTCTGTCTCCCCCATTCGGAACAAATGAATCCACGCTCTGCAGTCGCCGCCCCTCTCTGTAAATTAAATCCAGAAGGCATCAAGAGGAGAAGCTGTGATGGAGCTTTATTTAATTACATCCTGGAAACCTCCAACGTGAACATGAGGAGGGCAGAGGCAGACCTCCGCCATCTAGTCATATTCTTAAGAGTAAATACGCAGTGAATTGTCAAAATGATGCCATGTTGTGAGGCTGTGATCATTTGGAGACTTTACATGTGAATATTTTTTTTTTTTTAGGTAATTGGAGCTTTTAATACAGGGAGTATTCAGTTTGAAATATTATGTATCGCTCAATTATGGTACTTTTTGTGGCTCCCGATTATGGAGCTACAGGTGTCAGCTGGCCGCACGAGCGGCAATCTTGCTTTAAATCCAAATACACATCACACTTTGCACATCTTGTGCGAGGGTTATTTTGGCTCTCTTTCCATTCCTCTAATGATAACATTAACATGTGGTATTTACAGCAGTGAAAATTCATTTAGAATGACGTTTTGGTCCCTACTACTATCGTTCACTACAGCAAGCCACCAAAATGTTCCTTATCTAGCTCATGCCGGTGTGTTCAGGTATGCTATTATCATAAGCATGGAGCAGTTTGACCACTGAATTTGATGCTATTCATGGTCAGAGTGCTCTGATGTTGATATATAGGTTGGACTGCCAGTCATAGAAGTGGACAAGTAACGACAGAATCCTTATACTCCGAATAAGTCCTTCAACATGATCCTCTTTGAAACTGTCATGGGGTCATTTCTCTGTTTTCTAATCCTCATCAAGAGACATTTGTTCTTGTGGTTAGTTTAGGCAGACGTTTTCGTCTTTTGCACGATCTCATCAAGACTCTTTGGTTTTTCTTCAGGTCAAGTCTGGCTTTGAGAGAGCGGGTGTATAGATTATTGCCTTATGCTTCTAAAACCGAACATTAACCTTGTATTTCCATCTTTAGGAAGTACATTGGTGTCGATAGCCTTACCAGAGGCTTCAAAGCCAGTAGAGAAAAAAAGTCATGGGACAGGACAACTGAAGCAAGAGCGAGCTTGTCGTTACTTTTAACCGATATTATTTAGAATCAGACGTAAGCAGTGAATGTCAGACTGTTATATTCACAGCTTTGCAGCCCTTCAGCTAAAGTCACTGATCCAGAACTCCATTGTCTTTTCATATTCTGCTTTTGTAGTGGTTTGTCCACGTGTTTGACTTGAGAAGATGGCTGTCCAATGACAGGACACGTTTGTTGACCTACATGACCATGTGTAAAATCTTTACTAAAAGTAAGTGAACAAATAAAGAAATATCTTGTGTGTTGTGACATAGGACTGTGGATGGGGGAAGGTCATTTAAAGGCTATGCAACAATATGGCAGGCTTCCAGGCTCTGGACTTTTTTTTTTTCCTTTTTTTTTTTTAAAATTCAAATTGTGCAATATTTTGTGAGGCTCAGATCCATAAAGGATCCCAGGTCTAAAAGAGTGATTTATGGTTTTATGATCAGTTCCTCATTATTATATTTTTTTTTCCTGTGCCTATTTGCCATTGTCAGAGGAAGCGGATGATTGTAGTGTTTAGATCGTGTAGGATGTCTAGACAGAATCTGGAATGAAAAATCCTCAGTTCTGTGATAAACTCGATTCCATGTCATTCAAATGTATTTAACTGTAATGTTTAAAAAAAACTGCATAAAGAGACAAAATTAATTTCCATTTTGAACCTTTTGTTTGTGGTTATTTTTTATATCTTTTAGACATGTTCTATGAATAGGGTACATATTAATCGTTTTAATTTTACAAACCCAACATTTGATTTCAGTTGAAGGTTTTAATTTAGGCTTTTAAATTAGCAAGGGATATATATATATACACTAAATCGACTAAAGTACTGGGACACATGAGACTGCAGATATCTATAGATACATCCTCTCACTTTCAATTTTTTTTTTTTTTAACAACCAAGTAGGAAGACTCGCTTAAATTGTGAAAGGATGGTTGAGGGAGCATGAAGAATTGGCACCTCTGTGTCATTTGAAGTATTTGGGGTGTGCTGGAGTAGACTTTACAGAGTGCTTGACTCTTGCATTGTGTGCCTCTTGATGGAAATACATGTTGTGATGTTATTTCCATCAAGAGGTTCATCCATTTATACATGTATACACACAATTTTGTGGCCTATTCATGGACAGTACCTTCATCACTGGTCAAATAACTGCAATGTAATGCTAAATATATAATGTAAAAAAAGTAATCAGATGTGTGTTTTGTTAAATATTCTGTGAATTTACTTGACGATTTTTTTTGTTGGAAATTCATGATCATCAAAAACATCAATATAGGTTGAAGATGGATATCCTTAGCAACTTAAATGACAAAGCAGAAATATCCTGCTGACAGTGCATCAAGGTGGACGTGTTTCTGAACTATAATAGTACATAGTGTTATGATTTAATGCCGTATTCTCCACCCCTGTGCATAATGAGTTGTGCAACCACCAAAAGTTTTATGGTTCATCATGAGGACTGTAACAACAAAATCAGCCTTACTATTTAAATTATCCAATCTCTGAGCTGGAATTTTTCAAGTAAGATATCAAATTTATGACAAGATCACATTTATTTCATTAACATCAAACTCAACTCAAACAGGAAACCTGGCCATTCATATGTCCATATGACATTATGGAGGGGGAAAAAAAGTTAATAACAATAGCAGTTTTGAGATCAGACACAACCAAGCTATAAAATAATTGGCAAAGCAGCCAAGTCAGTATTCTGTTCTTCCTCTGACTCCATGACGAGACCTCAGGTGCAACGGGGGTTTATTCTGATTCTTATTCACAGATGGACAGAGGGAAAGGTCCTTCTGGGATATGAATAAACAAACCTCTGAGAAAAAAGCATGGACTTGCTTGGTGCTTTAAACTTTATAACGTTTCTTCTTCAGGTTTCACCTGCGAAAGTCTGAATGATTCGAAAAAACCCCCAACCTGCCACCAGCTTCAACAGCGGTTGTGGAGTGATGCTTTAGAAAATAAGCCACATGAGGCCCTATAGCGTTATCATTAGCAAAACGGTACCAAGGATCAATGTTCCCTCAGCATGGTGATTTTAAAAGAGTCCTGGTGTATATGAAAGTTATTTTTGCAGGAGAAAGATAGAAAAACATGTCCACTGTTCATTTCAGATATTGTGAGCATCACCTTTTTAAATCTGCTGGCTCTTTGGTGAGTGCGGGGCAAATGGTGGCCGTGACTGTGGGCGGAGCTACTGTGTTCGCCGTGGCGACAGCTGCTCGTTCTTTAGCCAGTGTAGTCTGAAGCTCCGCCCTACGAGCCAGAGCAGCTTTCAAATTCCCACGGATTTCCTCAATCTTCACCTGTAGTTCTTCAAGCTCGCCGTCTCTTGAGGGGCTCGAGGATCTCACCGAGGAGGTAGGCTGCTGAGTGGGCCCTCCGTTTTCACACACTCTCGCCAATAAACTCCCTGCCCCAGAGCTCAACGCGGATGAGGAGCTGGCCTGACCCCCCTCCGTCATGACACGGGTGAGAAGTCGGCGTGTGTTGAGAGTTTCCAGGTTGAAATGGACTCTCTTGTTGTCTTTGGGCTCCTCTTCTGCCTTGGTGCTTTCGTTGTTCCATCTGGCAAAGGATCCGAGGGGCGCAGCTGGAGGAGGCGGATGCGGTTGGGCTTTCTGGATGTTACAACTGGGAAGAGAGATGCAAGATATGTGATTTTGTTAAATAGACCACCCAGAAATGAACATTCTGACATAATTTCTTGAATTTTTGCAATAACCCTGCAAGCTCACTCTTTTACGTATAATGAAAGTTAAAGGGGTGGTATAATGCCCTTTTCACAAGATGTAAAAAAAATCTCAGATGTCCCCAGAGTGTGTATGTGAAGTTTTAGCTCAAAATACCCTACAGATATTTGTATATAGCATGTTAAAGTTGTCACATTTTGAGGGTGAGCAAAAACGTGCAATTTTTGTGCCTGTCCCTTTAAATGCAAATGAGCTGCTGTTCCGAACAGAGGGCGGAGCTTCAACAGCTCGTGTCCTTTAACCTCACACAGACATGCGCTGAACATTTCAAAAAACGTTTTGCCTTTTATGTTCAAACCGGATTCAGAAAGATGGAGAGACTCAGGAAGAAGTGACAACATGCAGACAACATTTCTGAATGGTTAGTTGATGAATTTATGTCGCTTATGTATAGTTATCATCTACTCATTGATTAGCATATTCTGTCTTGATAATCTATAAATCGAGTTCCAGCAGCGGCTTTATGTAAATTCTAGGCTTGGTGATGTCACTAACCCGGGAGGAATGTCCTGTAACGTTAGTTCCTACCAGCCGTTTGTTGTAGTCCTTAAAAAGCAATTATTTAAAAGAAAATATCTCCCTTTGCTTTGAACTTTGAGCGTTGTAACTTTGCAGATGTTGTTTATGCTCAAACAGCAACATTACACACTAACTAAAGTTAGAAATGTGAAATCATAATCAACCACCCCTTTAAAGTGGACTGGGGCTCTGAAGCTCCAAAATGACAACAACAAGAAGAAAAAGAGCATAAAAGTAATCTATATGACTTGTGTGCTATATATTCCAATAATTTTTGAGTCACGTGGACTACTTTTATACTTTTACTATTGACAGCTCCAGTCTCCATCCACTTTTCATTATACTGAAAAGAGCAGCAAAAATATGAATCAAAGAGTTACCATATGTGACTCCGAAAGAGAGAAAGTCATGGAGTTATGGATGAGTGATGGTGATAACATGAGAAAAAGTATATGACAGGATTTCCGTGAACTGTATCATTAAAAAAAGCTGTATTGTCCATCATCAGGTTGCTGTAATAAGAATAACAACACTGTACTGCTGATGTTAACTTAGAACTATTACAAGTCATAATTGAAATGAAGCAGAAATAATATATAAATATTAGATGAAAAAAACTTGAATAAAAATAAATAAATAAAAATTATAGTGTTGCCTTGGCAACTAACTCAAATAAGGTTTAAGTAATAAAATTAAAATAAATTAAAGATAAATAGAAATGTAAAATCTATGCAACTAATTAAGCACATAAAATTACTAAAACTTAAAATTGTATTAAAATTAAAACTGAAAAAATTAAAATAAAAGCTAATTCAAAATATTCACTAATATATTTTTTTTGTAAACTATCCCTAAAAAGAGCTACACTAAATTGTCATCCAGCTTGCTGTGATAAAATCAGCAACATTCTGTCAACAATTCATCCAAGTGTATTTTTTGACATTTAAAGTGGAGAGCTATGAAACAAGTTATGATAAGCACTAACCTGCCATTATTAAAATGGAAAATAGATTAATAAAACAAAGTCAACATTCTGAGTAAAAAACAATGAAACAAACATAAACCCAAGTGCCTTTTTTGACATTTAAAGTGGGGAGCTATGAAATAAGTTGTGATAAGCACAATCCTGCCATTATTAAAATGGAAAATAGATTAATAAAACAAAGTCAAAACCTTTTCTCTGTGTTCGCCCGCTGCCGTTTCACATCCTCATAAGTCATGTTCAGTGCTCTGTGGATTTTCTGCAAAAAAAGAAAGAAAGAAAAGGAAAGAAAAAAGGATTTGTCTCAGCATGAGATGAATGAGAGAGATCAACATCATGCTTTTGATTTTTAAAATCAATATTCCAGAGATGGCAATTACAGACTCAGCTTGGCAGTAATCCCTCCCCACCCCTCCGAGAAAGTAGCTTATAAGACCCTGAGAGATCAAGCACGGCTCATTTACAGAGTCAAAGCTTTGCCCCATGAATAACAGAGCTGTGCCATTCGTAGTCTTAGTTATCAGCGGAGGGAAGAAAGGAAACATTTTGATGAAATAATAAACTGGCGACAGCTCAAATTTAGCAAAAAAACAGCCCAGTCAATTAGAAACATCATGAGCATTAAAGGGACAGTTCAGTCAACTTTGAAAATGTGGCCATTTATTCACCCTCACATCGATCAAAACATGTATGTTGGGTTTAATGGAACACAAAAGAAGATATTTAGCAACATGACACACTACAAACATGACAAAAAGCAACGTAAACGTACCACAACATTAGTGTAAATCTATCAGATGCGGTTACCATTCACTTTTTTTATGAAAAGAGCAGCTTGGACATTCTGTGAAACATCTCTTTTTTTATTCCATGGGAAAAGTGAGAGAAAAAAAAAGTCAAACTGGTGTGAAAGGGGTGACTAAAGCATGATATATTGTTTATTTTCGGGTGAACTGTCCCTTTAAATTAGCCTCATGGCTCACCTGACTGGTGTGAAGCCAGTATTTGAACTTCTGTTTGCGGCGGATATGTGGCAGAACCAGGCGATAGAAGGCATGTTCTCCAGCCAGAGTGAGTAAGGCCCCGGTCACACCCACGCAAAGCAACAAAAACAACCCTGAGAAGTGACGAATGCCCATCTGCAGCGTCTGGAAAGAGAGAGAACAAACAGATATGATACACAGCAGATTTAATGACCAAAGGGGTGTGATGTAGTACTTGTACACTGGGGGGCAGTATAATCCTGCCGACTGATATTTCATTAGTCTGAGAGAAGAGCATACCCTTCCCGGAGTGCCTTTGATGGGAAAGGATACCTACCAACTTGAACTAATTGACATTAAAAATCATCTTTAAACCAAAGCAGGAGCCACATCAATATTAGACGGGGAGAGCTGATCTGTATGTACCTCTAGATTGTTAGAACTAACCACAGACCTTAGACACAAAAATCAATCAAATCAGACAGCTCTAATTGTGTTTTTTAATCATAAATCTGTTGGTTTTTGCTGCAGAAAGAGTTTTCACACTGCATAATATCAGGTTAAGATGACTGAAATGCTAAAGGTACAGGTACTTAAAGGTACAGTAGAGTGTGTACTTTTTTTTAGGTTAAAAAACATGTTATATCCTGTCTTGACATATTTTTGTACCTTAATGTTTAGTCAGACATATTAAAGGCCTCATCCCTCTTTTTTTGTTGTGAAACTTGATAGTCGGTTGCAGACACCATTAGGGGCGGGACACTCTTATTCTAAAGAGCATTTTATTGGAGAAAAATATATGGATATAATAGGTAATTTTCCTGTAAAAAAAAAAACAAACTACATTTTAAATGAGATAATAGCCAACTTTATAAATAGAATAGAATATACATTTTTAAAAGTTGGAGGTTGGTAAGATTTTTTAATGTTTATGAAAGAGGTCTCTTATGCTCACCAAGACTATTTATTTGATCAAAAAAACATGTATTATTTTTATCAATGTTGAAGACAGTTCTGCTTAATATTGTTGTGGAAACGTGATCCTTTTTTCTTTTCTTTTTTTTGCAGTCAACTTTTAAGTGAACTATTTTTTTTTTAGTTTATTTCCCTGAATGTGTAAACACTTTAAGGGTGCGTCCTTCCTAGTCCTTCTGAGGCTTGAAGGCTAGTGTCCCCCTCAGCATTAAACGCTAGAAATAAGACGGTCTAGTAAGTGTGCATGGCTACGTCACGCATGTTCCCGCCCCTACGGTCACGACACGAAAATACTATTAAAAATGAATTTTGGAAAAATTTAAAAATGTGTATTAACTCCCTGTGTCTTACATTATTGGCAGTTTGGTGTCACTGATTCATTTACAGCAAAACAAAAGATAACATGAAATCATGCCATGTCCGAAAACATAATTTTTCAGACAAGCTCAGTACCGGCTCGTTTTCTGTCTGTTTATTTCCGTGAATTGGAATGTGTGCAAAGGATTGTGGGTGATTTAAGGCCGCGGAGGATCCTTCAAAACAGGACGCAACACGAAGGCTGCCTTCAAATAATCCTTTAAATTGTTGTGGTCTTCCGCGACGTTTGGTGACATGGCCGCTGAGTTACGCAGCCTTTGTAGGATGCAGCCTTTCGTTTGAGAAACACCCTAAGACTCAAAACAACCTCTGTTTGTTTGAGCTTCCTAAGCAGCCCGACATAGCAACAGTGGCTCAGCCAATGGAGTGAGTTTGGGGCGGAGCTATATGTCTGTCAATCAAGGGAAGATGGGAGGAGTGTTGAGGGAAACCTTTTTGAAAACCGTCACTAGATTTGCACTATTGTTTGGTGCAGATATTGCACAACCGAAACAGAGACTACAGAAAAGAAAAGAAAATTACATAAATTAACTTACAAATCTTTCATCTGTGTGTTTTGACCGCAGGGCATGAGGCCTGTGTCTTGCCAGAGAAACTTTTCATCTGCTCTATAGATCTAGCAAACTCTTTTTTTTTTTTTTTTGGGTACCCTGTGTTCTCAAAACCGATGAAAAAGCAGGTGAAGTCAGGTTTACTGTGTATTTTACTCATCCACAAGTACGAATTCAATCCTGTAAATCTTGTGAGGCCACTACGTACTGCCAGTCAAGCAGCATTCTGGGAAATTAGCTCTCTCTCAAACATGTTCACTTGTCGGATCGATTCAAAAACCGAATGTATCTCGCGTAGGTTTCAACCAGCACACAATGCTTTGTCCTCATGTTCTCATCCTTCAGTGAGCCTCTGATGCCACAAGAGCACAGAGATTTGAAATGGAAATGAGGAATAATCTTTTCTGCTCAGGCAATGGTAATTTTCCCCCCTGAAATTAAGAGATGGGAAAAAAAAACATGCCCTGCTCCAAGCTTAAAGCATTCGACAGCACTGCAAAATCTGTGTTGTAGAAGAGAGGGATAGTTCGGCCTTTATTTCTTCCTCTGCATGTCAGTCGATCAGCACGCTCCAAAAGTGTCATTTACTCTGAAATCTTCTGAGGTTTCGAGCAGATCTAACGCACACCTCTGTCAGCACCGGAGATAATGACACAAGATAAGTTAGTGAAGGTACTGAGCCAAATCAATATGTAAGAACTGAAGCCCCTCTGCCACCGATCGCTAAAGCAAACATCACTTACTCACATCAGCCTGTCAGACTTAAAGGGGCTCTGTGGAAATGATAAACATTTGAGCTCTCTATTGGCTCTTTCATATGAAGAATGACGGGATGGTGTCACCATCATGATCTCAGGAGCTTTGTTTGATTTGATAATGCATCAAGTAATTAATTAAAGTAAAATGTAATTTGGTACGTGACAGGCAGGTTTGGAGGTTTGATTGATTGGCACAAATATTTTATGACTGAGCTTTAAGAAAGACCTCATGAAATGGCGTTGAACAGTTTATTATCTATTTTTTGAAACAGGAAGCTTGGATATTTCAAGTCAGTAAACCATGATTTCCTGCTTGCTAGTCAGAGGCAGGTGGAATTAGTGGGAAGGACATTCTTATTCTGGAGAGTGACAGTTCTTCTGATTAGAAGAATTAGGACACACCCATGAGTGCAAGATGATGTCACCATGTGTTTGTCCCGTTCCCCTGTACGATTTTAAATATAACGTCATTGCATAGGAAAAGTATCAACGACCCCTCACTATTATCCATATAAAACCGTCATTTAGAGACAAAGTGTTCAGATAATGGCGTTAAAGGTTTTTTTATAAACACTTTTTTTTATACTGGTTGAAACTCAGTAAGAAAGAAGTGGTCTAAATATTAAAACATATCTTCTGTGGAAGTCTCAGGACCAAAGATTGTTCATCCAATCATTGCATTTGGTCTGAATGTCCTGATGTCCTATACGTGCATGTACAATATCCAACACTGTACAATATCCAACACTGTACAATATCCAAACAAGCTATTTCTAGAGCATGATTACATAAATGTATTTGTTTATAATGAGGTGGATGTTTTAATCTATGAAACTTGCAGGGTGTATTAAAGACCTCTTATATGTCAAAATATCAAGGAGAATTAGATTTCTCATTTTATGAACTCTTTAAATTTCTGAATTAAAAATAATTTTTGGATATTTCTTTAGCAGTATGTCAGCTGAACTTAATTATTTATTTTCCATTTATTTATTTATTTATCTGAGATTTATTTAGCCATGTGTGAGATAATGTGCAGTCTCATTACCGAAAAATATATACATTTTCTTATGCCTTATCTATTTGCTGTATCACTTAATAATCTCAATTTACCAACAATATAACTGTATCTAAAATCATCTAGGTGAAATCTAAATGTAACATTCAAATCAACACATTTACATTTACATGGCTTCGATAACACCATCAAACAGCTCAAATGTATGAGATCGGAAAGTGACACTGATGTCAACCATGAATTCATTACATGCTTCTAATCTGGTAAAAAGGATTTAACTGATATAGGAATTATACAAATACATATTTATTAATTTGTTAATCATAAAACCAAGTGACCCAGTTCTGTTTTGGGCCCCCTGTGAAGATTTCTTGCACTATGCATGCACCCTGGTTCATTTTTCTTTTCACTTTCAATTAGACTGAAACCTGCTCACCTCTGTAACAGCAAAGACTCTCTTTCCGCACGGCACAACCTTGTACCACTTGTCATGCAGCATGTCCATGTAGCCATCTGACTTGTAACGGCTGATGAATTCAGATATGTTGGAGGTGAGTGGCGAGTTCTGGGGTAGTCCAATACCATAACCTGAAGGAGAAACAAAACCACTTAGCTTATCCAATTCATCAAAACACCACCAGAACAAATAGAATATGCTACAAAGGTTCATTAAACTGCCATGTTTAATGATCACAAATGTAATGTTTTGACAAGTTGAGTCAATAAATGACACCTGAATAATGCTAAGCACAGTTAGCACGACACGCTACTCTATACTTTTTCACTAAAAGCCTCTCAAAGGCGGTTTCTCAATTCCAAGAACGCAAAGAAAGGACTTGTGTGCTCGTTGAGACCGGTCTTGCGAGGCGACCTTGAAAGAACGAACTTGGAAGGACGTGAGGACACAGAATGCTTCTTTGTGAGAATCGAGATGTCCTGCGATCTTGCTGCTTAACTGACCATCTCAGCAAATAGCGATTAACGACCAAAGCACAATAAATACAACATAATATCACAAAGAAATGTCACAACCTATTAAACATTTATTTCATATTATTATAGACATTGTTTTTTTATATAAGTTTATATCTTTTTTTATTTTACCGTGTGCATTTATGAAAATGAGTAGCCTATGTGTTACCTGTGCTTTGTCAATGTTAAGAATCTTTTTAATGTCAATAAAAATGCTGCTTTCTTATGGTCTTTATCACTTTATTAAAAATTAAGTAAAAGAGACGGACAAATGTTTACTTTCACAAGCTGTCACGTATTTCGAGCTTGAAGCGGGAATCTCTCAAGTTAGACACACAGTTCAAAGCTTACAGGCTTCCGTACGTCGACCACCCGCAGCGTCTTCTGGGATTTTTAACGGTTCGATCCTCTCAAGTCTGCATTCGATGCATCCTCGATATCAAGAACACATCCAAACACTTTCATGCATCCTCTGTATGACGATTAATGATGACGTAGTACGAGAACAGAAGGATGCAAGATCGCTGATAATGCATATTGAGAAACAGCGGAAGTCTGGAAGGTATTATTAGAAGTCGACCGATAGTGGATTTTATCGATATCGATTACTAGGTTGGACCGCACTGGCCGATTATCAATTAATCAACCAATTAAATTTAAATTGGATACTGAATGAAAACAACCATAACACTCCAAGTAAAATTGTGCTGAACTTTACTACAAAATTAAAAGACAGTACTGAACCATGAATAAATATATGAATATTACAGTAATCACTGAAGAATACAGACTATTAAAGCCACAGAAAAACAAATGTTTTGCTGTAAAATGCTCAAAGCACAATATTCCAGCCAAGGGCGAAGTCATAATGCGCATTAATAACGATTTGGTACAAAATTACACAATTTAATGGAAAACTAATTGAGTGGAGCACTGTGGTGCGGCAGGATTTTGAACAGCCACGTATAGCTCGGCATTGTCGGTGTGTGTATACTCAATACAAAGTGTTTGAATTTAGTTTTAAATTCAAATCAGAAGAGTCCATTTCTGTGCAGCTCGTAGTCTCCCGTGTCAAAACAAACTCCACGAGGTGTCAGTGATTTTGCCTCTAGAGACAGCTCTCGGCAAAACCGATCAATCGGTTGACCTCTAGGTATTATTTTACTTTCTCTCAATTCCATGAATTCTTTAAATTCTACATTTTGACTAAATTAAATCACAGTTTTTATAAGGGCCAGTTCACCAAAAAATACATATATTTATGTCAAAAACAAAAAATTCTGTGTCAGAAATCAGACACCTGACGTCGGAAATGTGGACAAAAAATGCGAGAGCAAGGATGTATGATGTAGTGACAGGAGGGGTGTGTCATGCAGGTGAGATATGATGTAGTTTGGGGCTTAAGAGTACTATTATTCATATGTCATTGATAGACCTGTGTTCCTAGTGGAAGATAGGGATGAATCTCATTCAATCAACACACACATGGGAGACGAATTGAAATAAGAAATTGGACGACAGGCATATGGTAATTAGCACAGTCAGGAGTCCTGCACAGCCCAGAAGGATCTGATTAAACTGAACATACTATTTTAGCCCAGATGGCCAAGGGAGGGTCAGGTCTGGAAATGGAGAAATTACAGCTAGGACAAAATATAGGGATATATCAACAAAAAGGAGCAAAAACACTAGAACAGGTCGGTGGGCTGTTTCCCCTCAAGCTCTCTGCAGTAAATCTGTCACTCGACAGGCCCCACTGGCCCCTAAGTGGCTGACAGATCACAGATATTCAAATGTTGACATCTACACATTTTATCACTGCCAAGCTGCAACAACACACACAAGCACAGGGGCGAATTCACTAAATAGTTGCGCTGCTGTAGCTACATTTCAGTCTTTAACCATTCATTAACAAACCAGGTGCTCAAAGAGCACTGCGTCATGTGTAATTAAGAATTGCCGGCCCTACCTAATAAGCGACATAAGTGGTTGCATATAGGGCCCTCGTGGCCACCAGGGGTTCAACATTAATGCTTGGTAATAATTACTTTTATAAAGATTGCTTGTGTCTATGGAAGCTTGTGTCCACCACTGAATACAAATAAAAAAAGGTAATAGCAAGATTTTTATCTCACATTTAACTTGCAATTCTGACATTAAATTTTACAAGAGATATACAGTAGACCCTAACTCACAACTGGGAAAAGTTCAAACTGGGAGATTCTGATTCTGAAAAGTCAGAATTATGAGATATAAACTTGCAACTGCAAGAGAAAGAAAGAAAGAAAGAAAGAAAGAAAGAAAGAAAGAAAGAAAGAAAGAAAGAAAGAAAGAAAGAAAGAAAGAAAGAAAGAAAGAATTGGAACTTTACACCTCGTAATTCTGTTTTTCCCCCCGTCCGAATTGCAAGAAAAGTTTTCAATTGCTGGAAAAAAAAAGTAATTTCGAGTTTATATCTTGCAATTCTGAGAGAGAAAAAAATTTGAAAACTCTGCACATTCGTTTGGAATTGGGATCTTGTCTGAGAGCCCAATCACCTTTTTTTTTTTTTTTTTGCCCAATCACCTTTGACTGTAAACTAAACAAGAAGTTTGCATCACGCACCCCGCCCGATGAAGCGGTATATCAACTATCTTGCAGGAGCAGTTGCGTGAACACAGGGACCTGGTGCTCCGGCAGGGAAAAAAGCAAACACTCCCCTGTGCAGAGTATCTTTTATCTATGGAGCTGGACTCGATCAACATGACAGCACGTCTCACGAACAGGTGTGTTCCAGGTGTGTGAGGCTCTTGGGGCATATGGAATCTGCAGCCGCAGTCACACCGCTCGGGTTGGTTCATATGAGACTGCTTAAGAATCAGCACTGGCTTCACGCCCGAGTCCTGAGATGGGCGCACTCTTAGAAGAAAAGGTTCTATATAGAACCTTAAAAGGTTCTATAGGCGCTTCTTATTTGGAACCCCTAAAAGGTTCTACACTCTTAGGAAAAAAGGGTTCATTGGGGTTCTATATAGAACCATAGGGTTCTTTACTCAACTCCAAAGAACCTTTTATGCTAAAAAGGTTCTATAATGACAAGAAAGAACCCTTTCTTGGGTTCTGTATAGAACCTTTTAGGGGTTCTAAATACGAAGCGCCTATAGAACCTTTTAAGGTTCTATATAGAACCTTTTCTTCTAAGAGTGCATGGCAACGCACCGGGTCAGACCTTGCATTTCTACGGGCAGTAGTTCCCCAAGAACAAGTGTCCAGGCATGTTGTTGTTTCAACAGATGCCTCCACCACTGGCTGGGTTGCCATGTGGAACGGGCATGTAGCATCGGGCTCCTGGACAGGACCTCGACTGCAGTGGCACATCAACTGCCTCGAGTTGGTAGCAATACACCTTGCGCTGTGCCACTTCAAATCGCTGCTACTTGGCAAGCATGTACTGGTCAGGATGGATAACACTGCTTCAGGTGCTTCAGTACATCAACCATCAGGGTGGTCGGTCTATGCTCCCTGTTGCAACTCGCCCGCCATCTCCTCCTCTGGAGTCAGAAGCATCGCATTCCGGGAGAGCTCAATAGTGCAGCCGACGAGTCCATTACTCCCAAGAGAATAGCTAGTTCACCCCCAGATGGTCCAGCTGATTTGAAGATGCTTCGACGCCACACAAGTAGACCTGTTTGCCTTTCCGGACACCTAAACGCTTATACGTGGACCGAACGCAGAGCTTCAGGACCTCAAACCAGCTCTTCGTCTGCTATGGAGGCCAGCAGAAGCCAGTAACACTGAGGACCCCCTCGGTGCCAACAGTATTTACATGTTTTCAAACAGTCATAAAGAGTTTTGTAAAAAAAAAACAAATACATGTAATACATGACATACAAGTTTTAATATAAATTTCATAAAAATATATTTTGGGTCATTCCATGTGAAGAAAGACAAACATAAATAGGGATGAAAGCCAAAATATTAAATGTAATTGCTGTATATTTTCTGAGTAATCCACTATTTTGTAGGGGAGTTAAATTGCAAGGGGGTAAAATGTCAAAAAGATGAATTTTTTTATTTTTACATATTGGTAGGTCTATAAGTTAAATCTGTTTACTTAAGCAATCTTTGTAGCGTTATATGCCAACGGTGAGTTCAAAAAGGAAAAAGCACTTGTGTTTTTTTTGTCCCAAGTTTGCATGCAACTCAAGAGGTAATAAAGATATCTAAAAAAATATTTTAGATTTTGTTTTTTAACAAACATTTATTTTGGTCTCTTCATTTTAAAGGCCCTATACGGTTAAATTCCAGAGATATCGAGATTGTAATGCAGTTCCATGAGTTAATTGTACACATTTTCAGTGTCCAAAAACAAAAAAAAGAGTAATTTGGCATATAGCGGGTGCTTTTTTCTTTTCTTTTTCTTTTTCCTGATCTTCTGGACAAGTCCAGTGACTGCTGTGAAAGGGCAGCTGACAACATGGGGAAAGTCCATGTGATAGCTTGGAGAGACAGCTGACAGGAGGGAACAGACCCCACTGGGGCTGTCAGGGGCTAGCTACCCATGGCACCAGTGCCAAACACTAGTTCAGTCAGTTGGAGACACCCGCTAAATGCTATAAAAAGTAAACTAAAGAAAATACCCCAAGAGCCGGAGAGCGCGGGGGTGCAAGAAGACTCACTGATTGATAACACGGTTACAGACCCAGGGCTGCATGTCCAGGGGGGACTCAATTATAATGAGGAGAAATATATACCGGTATATTTTTAATTGAATTGAATTAATGACTACTGAAAAAACTCACCCTTTACCTCTGTCTGTGGGTTTTGCAATATTTAACCAATGAGAAGTATTATAAAGACCTTGTGACCAAATCTCGTAACTCCATTGGCTCCTCAAACTGTCAGTCAAACCTCATAACATCTCTATCCTGAATGAAGTGCCACAAGCAGTTTGGAGCGTCTCTGCTTTTTAACGGTAAATTCAGAACTGCTTATTTGAATAAGTACTGCGTTTTCTTTACTCAAGTAACACTTTATACAGTATATAAAGGGTAATCTTTTATGTCATTGAGGAGCGGAGAAGAGCTTCTTGCATTTGTCCTCGAGACACAGCCAAAATAGCCTGTGCATAGCTCTTCATTATAATGTGAGATTTTGGCTAAATTACAGGGGAATTTTTTTTTTGAAACGTCTCCGGTTACTATCGTACAATTGCGTCAGAATTACGACTGAACGCTGCACAGCTGATCGAACAGCGAACATGGCGGCTAACGCAATGTCTCGTTCCCACCTCTCAGGGAACCGAGGTTATTATAGTAACCGGAGATGTTCCCTTTCAAGAGCGGTAATTCTACATTACGTAGCTACGCTGCGGGTACTGTATTAAATCCCGCCGTGAGAGTAGTGAAGATAAGCCCGGGGAAAACGGGGCCAAGCTACACCAGCCACGGAAGAGACAGTCAGCCAATAGCCGTGCCGCTAGGAGTTCTCGCATCTTATAGGTGGAACTAGACCAATGAGACATCATCCCGACCTTATCAAAATGTGCATATACAAACGCAATGTAAGCGAAGGCTGCACTGATCTAGGGCAGACACAACACAATACGCACTCAAGCATGAAAGTAAACGCAGTGTCAAAGGCTTTAACAGTAACAGCTCTATTAATCACTAGTAGCCATATACACAGAGTCAACAGCATAGCAGTAACCACTGCGTACAACTAGAACAGTTCACAATACATGAGGAAGGAACTTAACTCACCAGAAGCACTTAAGACGCCACAGACGGTACATCCAGCTTGTAAAATGTTCTAAGGTGTTCTCAGGTGTTCTGAGAAGACCAGCCAGCAGCAAAACATAAATCCTAGAGAGACATACCTCTAGACCAGGCCCACGAAGAGGCAACAGCCCTCGTCGAATGAGCTCATATGTTAGGGGGGACAACCTTCCCCTGGCACACGTAAGCAAACGCGACAGCGTCCACAATCCAGTAAGAAAGTCTCTGTTTTGAGACAGTTGCCGTCTTTCTAGACGTCTTTCTAGGCACAGCAGTGGAAGCTTGAAAGTGGAACCTACGGAGAAGGAGCACTTCAGACAGGAAATAAACTACCACACCAGCCAAATCCAGAAGGCAGCAAGAGATTGAGAGGCTAGTCAAAGAGAGGAGACAGAAGAAACAGTGAAAAAGAGCCTCCGACACTGAGAGGTTGATGTTGAGCAAGTCTGCAAAAGGCAGAAAAGAAGAATGAACAAGCAAAGACCCTGTTGCAATAAATACCCTTTTAAGTTCGTCAAAGACCTCTTCGCAAAGGAAAAAAGTGGAACTCTGAAAACATCAAGGCAGGAATTCGAGAAACACCTGGAAAACGTCCACCATGACACAAAAAGACATGAGCAGACAGTCATCCCACCTGACAACCCGCCAATTCAACCACCTGAATTCAACCTGGACACTAACCCTCCTAAATGGAAAGAGGTAGAAAACACGGTCTGGCAAACAATAGCAGAATCTGCTCCGAGGTCTAACGGAGTACCATAAAAGCTCTACAAGAACGCACTGGACATCCTACGCTTTCTGTGGAGCCTCATGATGGAAGTATGGTAGAAGCAAAGAGTACCCAAGGCTTGGCAAAGAGCTTGCGGCGTGCTAATACCAAAAGAAAAGGGTGCATCAGACATCAGCCAATTTCGGCCAATCAGGTCTAACGGAGTACCATAAAAGCTCTACAAGAACGCACTGGACATCCTACGCTTTCTGTGGAGCCTCATGATGGAAGTATGGTAGAAGCAAAGAGTACCCAAGGCTTGGCAAAGAGCTTGCGGCGTGCTAATACCAAAAGAAAAGGGTGCATCAGACATCAGCCAATTTCGGCCAATCAGGCAGATTGGCCGAAATTGGCTGATGTCTGATGCACCCTTTCAACGTCGAGGGTAATTTAATTACGCAAAATAATTTTTAGCATAGAAGCACCGATGCTGTCTGCGTTTCTGGAAAAAAACAAATACATTGATGTATCTGTACAGAAAGCAGGAATTCCAGGATTCTCTGGCTGCTTAGAGCGTACAAGCATGAGCTGGCAGCATCTCCATAGTCAAATGGATGCTTAGAGACACAAGGTTCTGCATCAGGGACGACCCAATACCAATAGTGCCTGTCTAAAGCCTAGGCAGATGGTACAACTCAAGCCTTAAGGTCAAAGAGCAGGTGCAACAACCAAGGCAAGAGATTGTTAATTGTTAATTGCATTCAGCAGTGCATTTTAACCATATTTAAAGACAGTATGAAATTATATATAAAGATGTACTTAAGTCCTACGTCTGTCAGCCAAAAGCGCTCTAAAGTTCAAATAAATGTAAACTTAAAATTTGAAATTAATACATTTTCATTTAACATGCGTGTCCGAATGCATTACATTCAGTTCACACTGAAGTATACTCTTTAAAATATATTTTATTTATTAAACTATTAAAGGAGTATTATATTAAATGTTAGTTGTGACTATGAAATAAATTAATCTTGTTTTTAGTATACAAGAAAACAAGACAATAATACTGATTAATAAACTTTTTTTTTTTTTTTGCAGTGTATCTAAGATTAAGTCCCGGTTTCACAGACAGGGCTTAGACTAATCCAGGAATAGGCCTTAGTTCAATTAGGGCATTTAAGTAGCTTTTATAAATGTGCCCTAGAAAAAAAAGATTACTGGTGTGCATCTTGAGACAAAACAGTGTTGCACTGGTCAGTGCAAGTTGCTTTCAGTTAAAACAGCTCGAACATGCATTTTTTGTCTGGGACTAGCTTAAACCTTCTCTGTGAAACCGGGGGTAATTTATTTATATTCTGTGCCTCTCTACAATTTCTGAGAAAATTCTGAGCAATTTCCCGACTGTGACAAATAATTTTGCACCATTTAAGGGTAAAACTGAAGGGCAAGACCTCTCTGTTAAATTATGGCTGATGCATGAGACCATGCTTATTAATCCATTAAAAACATGCATAACAATGTCCAGCACGTTTACAGAGGTATTAAACGTGCTGAGTGAGAATGAACAGACACAAGACCTGAGACAACAGGCATATGCTTATTAACACGACTCGAGCGGGGCATGAGCTCAATTAGCCCAGACACCCAGCTGAGGAAATGAAAAAATTACAAACTGGACCACAATTTTTCCCCAACGTTCTCTCTTTCCTACAGCACACCTTTCAGTGCCTCCTTCTAGAAAGAGCTGTGCTTCCTGTATAGGCAGCTCAGGAAAACAACCCAGGTTTGCATTTAAATTGGCTTCTCCACTAAAATGCATGACAGCAGGAGAGATCTGTGCCAAGTTGACTTCTTACTTTTTTCTTTCCTTGTCAGTTGTGGATTCGTTAAAATATGCAAATGTAAAGTTTGAATATTTCTGCCCAATTGGTCTCTGTTCTCTTTATTCCCCTCAAGCACAGTATCTACCCCCCTGATGGCAGTCCAGAATTATAATTACACCCATTTTGCTCAGTGAATGACATTACATAGCAGATTTCGTCATGTCCATGTCAGGGTTCTGTCACTTCGGTCTGTTTATTCTTGGTTTGGTGACAGAGCCCTGACACTCCTAATGTCTAGTCTTGGTGAGCATGTGGTTTCGAGTTCGCTCGCGGCGTACACTCTTCTGTCCGCGTGTGTTTTGTGTTCTGTGTTTCACACAGTTTGTGTTTATTTCGGCCGTGTGCTTTCATGTCATGTATGTCTTGTGCTGTGTGGACACGCAGGCGTGTTCGTGTCAAGTTTGGGCACATGGCTTGTGAGATTGTGTTCACTGACCATGTGCTCTTGTTTTGTTTTAGTTTTTTTGTCATGTTTGGTGTGAGCACATGGCTTGTCATGTTTGTTTCTTTGTGACATGTGCTCTCCTGTCTATTGTCTAACCCCACTCCTCTTGTTATCTGATTATTGGTTCATTTGCCACACATGTCCTCGATCATTACTCGTTTGCTCTGCCTATTTATTCTCCTTGTGCTTTCAGTCCTGTGCCAGTTCGTTGTCTTATGTACCATTTGTGTCCTGCCTGATCCTGTTACCATGCCTAATCTAGCCTTTTCCTGATGCTGGTCTTGTGCATGCAATACTTTTTGTTTGTTTTGTTTTTTTGTCAAAAACAAAGCACGTTATTTTTTTGCATCTCCGAGTTCTCACCACATCTCACAACCCCTAACTTTGACAGTAGAGGGAAAAATAATATGGTATTCCAATTGATCTTTTTCTGGCCTTTATATATATTGATAAAATATGAATGGTTTAATGTAAAAATCAAAAATCGAAACTTATGATTTATAAAAGGTGCTTTACGTTTGCTAATCATTACAACAGTGGCATTAAACTTACTTTATATGAACTATTGATATCTATCATGCAAAAGCGATCATTTTCAGCAGTTTTTTGTCTGATCATTTGATCTCAACATGGCAACCAGGGTCTGTATTAAATAAAATTTAAGGCTTTATAAGACCAGAACAAATTAAACTAAATTAATGGTAACATCCTGAACAACAAAATGTAATACTGTTTTCGACAAAAAGGTAAACATTTTGTGAAATGCTAAACCCCACATTTCAGCCTTTAAACCATTTTTTAAAATAAAAGGGATAAGTAAAAATGTTGTCTGCACACGCACACACACACACACACACACACACACACACACACACACACACACACACACACACACACACACACACACACACACACACACACACACACACACACACACACACACACACACACACTCTTTGTGGGGGACTCTCCATAGACATAATATTTTTTATACTTTACAAATTGTATATTCTGTCCCCTTAAACTAACCCTACCCCTAAACCTACCCATCAGAGAAAACTTTCTGCATTTTTACAATAAAAAAAAAAACTCATTCTGTATGATTTATAAGCTTGTTGGGTAGCCTACCTCAATTTAGGGCCCTGCGGTGACATCGACTAAATATCGACTAAAATAACTAGCTTCTGGCAGATGGCCGTACGCATCGATTTACGGCGAAAGCGTAACACTCTTTCGCTACTCCTACATCCTACGTCATACATGCGTCACTGGTTACTCTTGTGGCGCAAGTCGACTTGCGTGGGCCGTCTGCCAGAAGCTAGTTATTTTAGTCAATAAAGTTTTAAATATGGATATTTTTCCTTACACGAACGCATCACTTCGCTTCAGAAGGCCTTTATTAACCAAAAATACAAATAGGACTACTAAATTTTCTATCACAGTTTTTGGCAAGAAAATCACGTGATGTGACATCCTATTGACCCTGGTCACATTTCCGGGTTACTCAGAAGTGGAAGGCTTCATAGTTGGGTAAACTTCTAAAGCAGTGAATGAGAGACTACATTAAATATATCTTTTTTGTGTTCCCATTTGCTCAAATAGCAAAAGAAAAATGCCACAACAGTGTTTTCACAACTTTCAAAAAGAGTAAAAAAAAAATTGAGATAGATCGATAATGGCAGAAGAGAGAAATATGTAAACTTTGTCACAGCTGCGGTATTAGAAACACCCTCACAGCAGCATTAACTAGTTTTTGTGTAATACAATACCAATATAGTGTTATAGGCATAAAGATCTTTTGACAGTATGTGGCAACATGGACGATAAAAGCGCATCTTCATCACTAAACAAAGATATTCCGATATTCTATAGTCTTACATGCATCTAACTCCACACTTACGAAAGACTGTACATTTTGTTTGTATTTTTGTATTTTCAAATTACTTTTTTTTCACAGCAGTATTTTGTATTTTATTTAAATAAATTTGATGAGTAAGTAATTTGTAATTAAATCAATTTTGATGTATTTGTGCCCATCTCTGCCCATGAGTCTGTGTGCATTCAAGCTGAAGCTCCCATGCACCAGGATATAAAAACATGCACACACATACGCACGTGTGTGTGTGTGTGTGTGTGTGTGTGTGTGTGTGTGCGTTGGTGCGACCGGATTATGAGGACAAAAACCATGGATACATACCGACTCTATGAGGACATACCGTAACTACGAGGACAGCACTAATGTCCTCATAAGTCGAGCAGTGTAGAAAGGCTTATCAGGCTGCGCCTAACCACCTCCCGCTTTTTCTCAATATGTCCTTATAAATCCGTTGTACCCGTTTTCAGTGTGTGCCAGTGTATGCTCAGAGTGTATAATCTCCCTCTATGTGAAAGTCGACGCTACTGCAGTATCATACACATTTCATACACCCAGACCACGCCCAAGCGCGATTCATTGGTGGAACGCTGGAATCCTCGTCAGTGATTGTCTATGTGAAATTCGACGCTAAAACACTCAGACCACGCCCAAGCGCGATTCATTGGTGGAACGCTGGAATTCTCGTCAGTGATTGGCTGCTGGAATCCTCGTCAGTGATTGGCTGCATTTCACATCCGTCAAAGTCAGCGCGCCTGCGCCTCTGATCTTCTATCGCAGACGTGTGACGGTGTGATTAATCCACTGTCTATGGATTAATCTGAAGGTTAATCATCATCATGAAAGATTAATTAGCAGAATTCGAGCGAAGTTGACGAGCTATAGTGGGAGATTTTCACTTTATCACGAGGAAGGTAAGTGCGTTTATTTATATATTCTACCTTTGTGGAGTTAAGTGTCATGAGTCAGACAGTTTTGAATAACGTTAGTTACATTACTTTAAACGTGGCCATTTATCGGGCTAATATAAGTCCATAAGCAGTTAAAATGGCGTATCCAAACAACTTGCACATGCTATTCACGTTTTTTGTTTTGTTTGGTACTTAAACGAAATTCTCTTGTTGTTCATAGACACATACAAGTATTAGTATTAGTTGATGAAAGATACATCTCCATGGATGCTTGAGAGAATTAATTTACATTTTGAAATAAATCAAATCTATGTTGTCATGTCATCATGATGACTGGTAAAGTTGAGTGGATGAATTTACAGTTTAATACAGTAAGATACAGAAATTTATTAAATAAACAGAAACGAAACTAATGTAAAAGTATACTTTCATTAATTTAATGTTACTGTCATTAGAATGACTTGAAAAAATATTTAGTTTATTCATTTTAGGGCTGGATATTAGCAGACATTTTATGATTCAATTTTAATTCACATTCTTTCGATTCTATTTCCAATTTGTTTTTACATTTATTATTTGAATGTAAATCAGGTGTAATACATGTAACATTTTCTAAAACTTTCTCTCTATAGTTAATTTTTCTAAGTAAGTTAACGAGTTTAGCTTCGTTTGATCTGAGGCATTAAAGAGTGATAAAATGGTATTAAAATGGACTGAATTTGAAATCGGAGACTGTTTCTTATCAAAAGTAGCAAGTCTCAAAACCTCACTTATCAACTATTTATGTGTAAAATGTTGTATTTATTGATATAGACTACAGTCTGACAATAATGTACTGTATATAAAGCATCTATCTATCTATGTAATATATATATATACACATACTAATTATGTTGTCTGGAATGTTTTCAGTCAACATGTTAAGAAAGAAGATAATAAAACCCGAGCAGGATGCAAAAGAACACATATTGTCGGGCAAAGACAAAGCCTTCATTGAGGGACGACAAATCAACACATTCAAAGGTAAATTGTGCACCACAAGGCAATTTGACTATGTTCAGACTGCAGGCAAATCAAATCATAAAGTAGGCATGCACTTGTAAGAATGAAAAGTAGGCCTATTGCTGGCAGTCTGGACATGATCTTTCACATTCACACATTTTACCCTTGGGTAAGCCGCTCATTTTCATAAAGGTTAAGAGATGGAAAAAAAAAAAACTTTAAACAATTTTTTTATTATTATTATTTTAAAATAAATACTTAACTATGTATACAGAGAATAATGTTTACATTATTCTCTGTATACATAGTTAAGTATTTATTTCTATTTTATTTTATTTGTTGTACCTAATTTGGTTACAACCAAATTCAACTAGTAGACTATATCACAGTGAAAACCAATGCTTGATTTTTTTTTCTTTCTTGCACCTCATATTACATTACACAGTTTTACAGGATTTAACTCTTTAAAAGGATAGGTTGGTTAGCTGTGTAACATATAGGTGCACTTGGATTCATGTTTTATTTGTATTATTATATATTATTTTGCTCTTTTAGGGAGAGGTGTGTTTGCACTTGAGCACATTGAACCATCCACCTTTGTTGTTGAATACCGTGGGATTCTCTCTCAAAGTAAACATGTTAAAGATGTTCAAGGCAACTACTTGTTTGACTTCACATGGAATGGAACACGTTATTGGTAAGCTGGCTGTTTCTTTTTTGGTTTATTTATTTATTTTTGGTTCATATTCAGAGCAAACTAGTTGCATGTCATTCTAATAAAAACAGTTATGATTGCGATTGAGGTCAATATTGCAATTGGAATATGCAATTGCGATATAATAAACAAATGGTTTCATGAGTCTACTTGCTTGGATCTAAAGCAAAATGCACACAGATTAGTGATAATTCTGAAATGTGTATTTCTCAACTCAAACTAGCAACAACAACTAAATGATTGATAACATCGAAGCCATTGATGTCTGGATATAAATTAATCCACCCCCATTAAAAACATTAATTATAGCCATCCAACATTACAGTGATTCCATCATTTCAATTGAAAGCTATAATAAAAAATAAAAAAACATTTATTAGACTTCATTAAATATAACAGCTTTTAATTTAAGTGAACTTCAAATAATCCTCACATAAACCCATAATAAATGTCATATTTACCTGTGCCCTTCCTGGCTTTCAGGTATACAGAAATTTTATAAAGTTATCAAACATAATAAATAGACTAATCCTTATTAAAGCTACATAAGTTCTTTAGTCAAGAGCAGTGAGTAATTTTCTCTGTCCCCTTTGTTCTTTGATTAACTTTACTGACAGAAAGCTTTGGCTGCTGGCCCTTTAAGAGCAGCCGCTGCTGACAGAGACGCGGATCTCACATGCGCCTCATTCTCTCACAACTCTATACCTCCATCATAAGACTGCTCTTATGTTATGAAGATACTCGACAAATGACATTTTGGCATAATTGTGTGTTATTGTTCGTTCAAGCGCGAAAGAGAACTATTTCTGGCGCGTGTCTTTCTATGAGTCACAGTCGGACATTCAGCGCTAGGCTTGGGAATCGGTTCCAAACGTTCCGATTAGGGATGCAAATTATCGATTAATTCATTAATCATTAGTTGATTGACATTATCGATCGATTAACGATTAACTGATAAGCGGCTATTTTCCTGAGAATGTACATTTCTCACGGTATCAACAGTGTCTTTAACATAAAAAGCTAAATATTGCTTATATACTGAACAAAAATGCATGTTATGTTGCTCAAATTATGTTTTATTGTAACAGTTGGGATACGGTACAGAATGGCATTTATGTAGTTTAACAAAATAAATTATGCACAGAAAATTAAAATACATAAAAAATAATTGTGCACTGGCTCACCTGTTGCAAACATTAAGCAACATAAAATAAATGTTAAATAAAAATCTATATGAACTACTTGAAAAACTTGAAACATTAGCAGCACTTATTGATGCTTGGTCTGAGAAAGGTAACAGTAAGATTACTAGACCTGGAAACTTCAAATATAGAACTGAAGGGATGTCAATTTTCACAAATTCCCATGATCGATCGTAATTTAAATTAACGATCAGTTATGCGTCTGCTGCAGTGCATATGGCCAACAGCATGCAGAGTTTGTTAAAAACGCTATGTTACTCACCAAATGAATGAGAATGGCTTTTAATCCAAATAAAGGGCTAGTAGGATTGTAAAATGTTTCGATGTGAATGATAATTAAATTAAATTAATTATTTAATAATCAAATATAACGACTAATAATACAACGTGTCACCAACGCCGCCTCAGATGCGTGCTTGCAGTGTGTTACGTTAGACGTGCACTGAAAGCGGCAACTAAACCCAATGAATTCACAACGATTTAATAAAATAGTGTTCTGATGTTATGTAATATGACAGTCCCAAATTAATCATCGTTATTATTAGTCGTGCATTGCTGCTTGAGCGGCGCGCGCTGAATGAATAACCGTTGAGCACTTTGCTAGCGCGTTATTTAACTCAAAGAAGCGCAACCTATATGAGATTAGTCCGATATATACAAAATAAACATTATATTACAAATTATATCTGCACAAAATGACGTGAATGCACAAGTGAACTTGAGTTACGTGCCATTCAGAATGACTCATGTTGTGGACACGCTCTTCCTGGAACAACGCGACACGGCAACTAAACCCAAATACTTCACAATGTTTTATTACACTATTGTTCTCTTTATAATGTTATGTAATATGACAGTCCCAATAGTCATTATTAGCCGTGCATTGCCGTTTGAGCTGCGCGCGCTAAAGATCACGCTTCAACAATTCTTAACCAAATGCATCCAATATGAGATAAATCAGATATAGATAAGCGTACACATAATAAACTATTACAACTTACATTTGCACAAAACAAAAGGCTGCGAATGCACACGAAAACTTATAGTCATGATGGTGTAAAATAGTCCCAAACATAACTCCGACGCGCTCGCTTGTGTTTCGCGGTTGAGCAGCACGCACGCGCATGAACCTGCTTAATCGATGATCGATAAGTTTGATCAATTAATGTATTATCGACAATTAATCGATCGTCGATTAATAGTTTGCATCCCTAGTTCCGATCCATCGGAATCGTACACGTCCACACGTTAACGATTCCACTAACGATTCCGAATGTTCCTTTCCATTAGGCTGGGAGATAAATATATTTTATTGATTAACTCGAATGTGTAGTGTACGTCGATATGTTTGAATGAAAATCGGTTTTCTCTTTAACATCCGCCGACGCTCGGTCTGGGCTCCCGTAGTTCCGAACGCGCTCAGCGCGTTTGCCATAGAGATACAAAAACAACAAAGCAAATGAACTCTTGGCTGCACAAGCACACCCTCCAAAAACATTTACAAACTTAATCTGGACGCAGGGCTGCCAACTCTCACGAATTCACCGTGAGACTCCCGCAGTTGTCACTTTCCACACGCTCTCACGCCACACATCCATTTTCTCACGCAGAGAAAGCACCGACAGAGAAACGTACGGTACTATTGACACTATACTAGAGAAACTAATTCTCAGCTCTCAGATTCTGTCAATTTAATTACAAAATTCAAACAATAAACACCGTTTTGGTGCTTGTAAATTGACGTGACAGATTTCAGTTCAAGCGGCACGTGAGCCGATCATCTGTTAGGCTACTACTAAGTTAATAGTAGCCTAAATTAACTTAAGTTCGAATGATCAATAAGTTATTTGAAAGATACAGTTCAACTTACCGAAATGTAATAAAATCGATCAAGTGTTATTCAACCTCAGAAAGAGGTCCATAAACACTAAACAGCTCAGTCACGTAATGTTACGTTCACCGGAAAGCCATTAAATAATCACAGCACGTAGGTAGACTTAAAAAATTGTCTGTTGAGAGGAGTATTTTGCTAAATATAATATATTACATATTTATTATATTTTTACCTATATCATTAATATATTATAAGGTTGTCATAAAAAAACACATTTTATTATAATTTGAGATGCTATTTTTAACCTTTAATAATAATAATACCAGCTGACAGGGCTCTGCATTAGGTGAGATTATTTTTGTCACGACACGCACACACAGGGAATTAGAGATCCAAGCGCAATGATATTTATTGGGTAATCCGTACTCACGATCAGTCCAGGCAGGGGTCAAATACCATGTAAGCAATCCAAACATAAAAATAAACAAACGACAGGGAAACAGGCTCAAAGCACAACGGAAGTGTGGGGACATTATACAAGGACTCCGTGACAAACACTGAAACAGACAGGGTATATATACACACAAGTGCAAACAAGGTGACGAGACAGCTGAAGGAAATGAACAATCAGTGACAGACAGGATTATGGGAAGTGTAGTGAAAATGCCTAGACACCGTGAAAACTGAGACCTCTAATGTTAAACCCAGGGAACCACCAGACACTGTGACAATTTTGGGAGGAGAAAAATTAACATATTAACGCATCTACTGTACCGAATATTTATCCAAAGGAATCGATATTGAATCAAGATCAGAATCATTGTTTTAGAAATGTTCACTTTTTTTTTTACAGAAGCATTCAACTTCTGTATTGATATTCCACACTTGGTTTTCATTCTCTAAAACCACTTTAAATGAGACATTCAAAGCCAACAACTCTCAAAGCCACCCTGTAAGTGTTCAGCAAATAGTACAGGAATCGATATGGGAATCGATAAGGAATCGCATCGATAAGCAGACTTGACAATGGCATCGATATCGATAATTTCTTAACGATGCCCATCCCTATTCAGCGCGCTCTCTTTTGACTTGTCTCGCATGAATGGTTTTAAGCAATCGCATGAGAGCATTATCATGTAACACTAGCCAAAGGATGACAAAAAATAACAGATGCTGCGTTAATTGCGTACCAGCCCATTGTTTATTTTACATAAAATCTCAGCATTTTGCGTCATATAATTGCACAGGCTTGACATCGCGATTACGATTGCGATAAGATTAATCGTGCAGCACTATTACAATAGCAGATTTGCTATGGTTCTCATAACATGAGGAACTTATTAGTTAGTGATAAATAATCAATAACATGGTTATTTTTCAACTGGGGTATTATTTTTTTACCTTAAGTGGATCATCTGACCTATTAAATTCTTAGGAAGTCAAGTTAACTTTCACAATGTGTATTTGAATATAGGTTAAATAGGCCAAGGTTAGCCTAACCCAAATGTTCAGTTAGAACCGTATGTTTCAGTGTGTGCCTATGTTTTAAGTTTCTTACTGCACTATTTTTATCACAGCATAGATGCAACAAAAGAGTACGGTGGACATTCACTTGGACGACTGGTGAATGATCCAAATTGCAAAGTCAAGACAATCATTGTTGACGGAAGGCCACACCTGTGTCTGTTTAGTATAAGACATATCTTTCCAGATGAGGAAGTCACATACAACTATGGGGATTCCTCTTGGCCTTGGCGTTTAAGGGTGAGTCTCTTAAAGAATTTATCACTGAAAGTCAACCATGTTCTGTATTTCATGAATGTTAGTTTTTTATATGATGCAGATTATTTTTAAAAATTCTGCATGTCTGCTTTGTGCACGACGGAGCAATGAAAGGGACACTAGATATTTAGACTTTGGTTGATACTAGAATTAGTTGCGGTGACCAATTGGCAAACATCCTTGCCTCAGTGTTGTACCTGTCTTTCTCATAATTACAGGAATTGTGTGACGAGACATCAGTGGCTGTGACTGAATGCATTGTGAATCCTTCTTCATCAGTGAAACAGAAAGTAAGTGAGCGCATGTTCCTTCATTGTTTTCTTCTCTTTGACACAGGCAATGTTAAGTGTAGGATGGTTGGGCACCATACTAGACTGGTTGACGTGGACTGTCGTCTTAAAGACCCTGTTGTGACGTCTCAAATTCGAGTAAAATGTACCTTGCTCGGTTCATTCATTTTCATAACTCGTGCGTTGGGGGATGGGCATGACACTGACCTGAAATGTAAGGACAGTTCTCCACTACGAGGACCGTCATGTCAGGGATAGGGTTTGAGGAAAAGATGTTGCTTTGGGTATGTGTCGGCTGCTTCTTTATTGTGGATAAGCTGTAGACCCAATATGCACACTTTTCAATCTGGATATGCTTTGTGACTTTCAGTCACAGAGATGTAAACTGTTAAGGCCCATTCACACTAACCATAACTGTGTTAGGGTCCAACCAGCAGACGGTAACGTTCTGTTTATTGTGATCGCATCTTTGACTGCCGCTTATATATTGAAGCATGTTATAGCAGAATTGATTCCGATTGGCTGTCAATTAAGCAATGTATCGCAATACAAAAATGCAACAATATATATTGTGGATAGTGACAATATGTATTGTGTATAGGACACCCAAAATAAAAATTACTGTTTGAGGGGAAACAATCAAGTTTACCGAGTTTTAGTGTCAATACTACATTAAACTACTATATATATATATATAATGCAGTGGGGGAATATTTGTGGGTCCTGATAATGCTAAATGTCTTTTGTTACCAGTGAAAAGTGGCCTACATTAATTTAAATATATCTAGTTGGTGACAGAGTGCAAGCATATTTGTCTAAAACAAATCCATCCATCCATCTTCTTCCGCTTATCCGGGGCCGGGTCGCGGGGGCAGCAGTCTAAGCAGAGATGCCCAGACTTCCCTCTCCCTAGCCACTTCTTCTAGCTCTTCCGGGGGGACACCGTGGCGTTCCTAGGCCAGCCGGGAGACAGTCTCTCCAGCTTGTCCTAGGTCTTCCCCGGGGTCTCCTCCCGGTGGGACGCGCCCGGAACACCTTCCCGGGAAGGCGTCCAGGAGGCATCCGGAACAGACACTCCACCCATTTGCATTAACCCTTTGAGCCCGACGGCATCGTCCACGACGCCACACGACTCCTCCGATAAATATTTATATTATTTGATTGATTTTCTTACCGTTTTTTGCAGCAGAAAGCTAACGAGCTAGCCGTCACGGGGGTGTCTTTGGTGTCTTTCTAGCTTTTACAGAAGTTTTTCTATCCAGCCTGGAACTTGTGCGTCCTTTCAGAGTGTTTCAGCAATAAATCCAAACGCTTATATCCAAGTTTTATCCACTTGATGTCCATAATTTATACATTTTCTGTCATTTTTGCTAGCTGCCATTTTGGATATCACGTGATTCTTTGCGTGAGGTTGTTGACCAATGACAGGCTGATCCGTCGTCCACGTTGGTGTGCGTCATTACGCATGAACCAAGGCTGATATTGTGGAGAGAGAGACGCACGGCACAGTGGTTTCGAGGGGAGAGAGAGAGAGACGCACAGAAAGACGCGAGTTTTGAAGAATATACAGAGAATAATGGATCGTCAGAGATTGAGAAACATGGATCTAAATCAAGCGCTGGCCTTTTTTGATGCCATGGAGGATGATGGATTTTCTGGAGAAGAGAGCTTTTTGACTCATGAGGAACTAGATTACCAGGATGGTCTAGACCCTGCTGAAGAGTAAGTTCCATTTATTTATTTACTGTAAAAGTATATTAAAAAAAAAAACTAATAAAATAAAATAATAAAATAAAATGTCTAAATATGTAATAATAAGTTCTGTAAAAGTAGTATTTCGTTTTCTATGTTTGTTACAGAGTAGTAAGAGTTGTGGATTACACTTTGTCTCAGCCATTGTTTGTCTGAGTTTACCTAGAGATACAAACAAAGGATAGTGGGGGGTTGGTCACACCTTTTAGCTGTGGAGAGAATGTCTCAAGGATGTTGTAGTGGGGGGTTGGTCACACCTTTTGGCTGGGGAGAGAGTGCTCATATTATAGCTGTGGTGGGTTGGGGGGTACAGTAGCAATCTCAGCCATTGTTATCTTATGTGAGAAATCGCATACAAAAACACTAATTGATCTGATATGTATGATCTAATATTTTGCTTTATTTGTTTTACAGTCATGATAATGAAGACACCAGCCCACCCACCCGAGCCAGACAGGAAAGCTCCCATTCTTCCGCTGAGGAGGGTCCTCCCACTTCTGCTGCAGCATCCCAGCCTCCCACTTCTGCTGCAGCATCCCAGCCTTCCACTTCTGCTGCAGCATCCCAGCCTCCCACTTCTGCTGCAGCATCCCAGCCTTCCACTTCTGCTGCAGCATCCCAGCCTCCCACTTCTGCTGCAGCATCCCAGCCTCCCACTTCTGCTGCAGCATCCCAGCCTCCCACTTCTGCTGCAGCATCCCAGCCTTCCACTTCTGCTGCAGCATCCCAGCCTCCCACTTCTGCTGCAGCATCCCAGCCTCCCACTTCTGCTGCAGCATCCCAGCCTTCCACAACTGCTGCAGCATCCCAGCCTTCCACAACTGCTGCAGCATCCCAGCCTTCCACTTCTGCTGCAGCATCCCAGCCTTCCACTTCTGCTGCAGCATCCCAGCCTCCCACTTCTGCTGCAGCATCCCAGCCTCCCACTTCTGCTGCAGCATCCCAGCCTTCCACAACTGCTGCAGCATCCCAGCCTTCCACAACTGCTGCAGCATCCCAGCCTTCCACTTCTGCTGCAGCATCCCAGCCTTCCACTTCTGCTGCAGCATCCCAGCCTTCCACTTCTGCTGCAGCATCCCAGCCTTCCACAACTGCTGCAGCATCCCAGCCTTCCACTTCTGCTGCAGCATCCCAGCCTTCCACAACTGCTGCAGCATCCCAGCCTTCCACTTCTGCTGCAGCATCCCAGCCTCCCACTTCTGCTGCAGCATCCCAGCCTTCCACAACTGCTGCAGCATCCCAGCCTTCCACAACTGCTGCAGCATCCCAGCCTTCCACTTCTGCTGCAGCATCCCAGCCTCCCACTTCTGCTGCAGCATCCCAGCCTTCCACTTCTGCTGCAGCATCCCAGCCTTCCACAACTGCTGCAGCATCCCAGCCTTCCACTTCTGCTGCAGCATCCCAGCCTCCCACTTCTGCTGCAGCATCCCAGCCTTCCACTTCTGCTGCAGCATCCCAGCCTTCCACAACTGCTGCAGCATCCCAGCCTTCCACAACTGCTGCAGCATCCCAGCCTTCCACTTCTGCTGCAGCATCCCAGCCTTCCACTTCTGCTGCAGCATCCCAGCCTCCCACTTCTGCTGCAGCATCCCAGCCTTCCACTTCTGCTGCAGCATCCCAGCCTTCCACTTCTGCTGCAGCATCCCAGCCTTCCACTTCTGCTGCAGCATCCCAGCCTTCCACTTCTGCTGCAGCATCCCAGCCTTCCACTTCTGCTGCAGCATCCCAGCCTTCCACTTCTGCTGCAGCATCCCAGCCTTCCACAACTGCTGCAACATCCCAGCCTTCCACTTCTGCTGCAGCATCCCAGCCTTCCACTTCTGCTGCAGCATCCCAGCCTTCCACAACTGCTGCAACATCCCAGCCTTCCACTTCTGCTGCAGCATCCCAGCCTCCCACTTCTGCTGCAGCATCCCAGCCTCCCACTTCTGCTGCAGCATCCCAGCCTCCCACTTCTGCTGCAGCATCCCAGCCTCCCACTTCTGCTGCAGCATCCCAGCCTCCCACTTCTGCTGCAGCATCCCAGCCTCCCACTTCTGCTGCAGCATCCCAGCCTTCCACAACTGCTGCAGCATCCCAGCCTCCCACTTCTGCTGCAGCATCCCAGCCTCCCACTTCTGCTGCAGCATCCCAGCCTCCCACTTCTGCTGCAGCATCCCAGCCTCCCACTTCTGCTGCAGCATCCCAGCAGCTGCCAGGAATAGGCTAGAGGATGGATACCCGACCCGAGCCCGACGGGACCCGCCGGTACCCGACGGGCCGGGCCGGGTTCGGACAGATATTTAGAATTGATGTTCGGGTTCGGGTCGGGCTCGGTCACATCAACGCGAAGGCATTGAACATTTTAAATTTAAAACAGGTTATTATGTAGGTAGCCAATGTGCCTGATGCTTTCACTTGATGCAAACGTTCGTTTTTGTGATTAAAATATATGTAAAATATTACCATAACATCTGTCTTCCTTTGTGCGGAAATTTGTTTATGTAGCCGTGGGCCGTGACAACGAAACACGTGCATGTACGCCTGTGTTACGTGCGCTTGTTGCTCCGCGCGGTGACACGCTCATCTATTGACATTTCTGAATCTCTTCCTTAAGTTGCTTAATAAAAGCGGGCTTTCCACACAAACAAACGTACATGTGTCATTAGTATGAGAATAAAAAAACCGGAATTTTAACTTTCGGTCTCGGGTCGGGCTCGAACATAAATATCTGTATGCCTGTCGGGCTCGGGTCGGGTTCGGTTACTGCTCTGTCGGACGCGGGCCGGGCTCGGACAGAAAAATTCGGCCCGATCCGCACTCTAGAATAGGCCATGGACGGCTGCAGTCACGGTCTAGAGGGAGAGCGCGGTCAAGGTCAAGATCCAGATCCGGCAGCTTGAGGGGTCGACAGAGTCCTGAATCCACAAGGTTCGAGATCTAGATCACCACAGCCAGCAGCCCCAACTCCATCATGGAACAGTAAGAGTCAGCCAGACATCCCTCCAGTGCCCAAAAGGTTCGTCCCAACAATAAAGCCAGGACATCAGCTCAGCCCCACATCCATATACACACCATTGGACCTTTTCAAACTTTTTGTCAGTGACAGTGCAGCAACCACTTTGTGTAATAACACAAACACAAACGCTGCAAAAAAAACATTGCCAGTGGCAAAATATATTCCTGGAAAAAAATTAACTGTTCAAGAATTTTTCCAATATTTAGGACTGACTTTCTTTTTTGCACTGGTGAGACTGACAAATATCCGGGACTACTGGAGGACAAACACCATTTTCAGCCAACAGTTTCCCCACTCAGTGATGGCACGTGACAGGTATCAGGTCATTTCCTGGAACATCCACATGAGCGACCCTGATGAAGATGTCCACAACGACCGGAAGAGAGGGACACCAGCTTATGACCGGCTGTTTCGTCTGAAGCCCCTTTTAGATGACATCAAACATGCATGCAGAGCATTTTATCGCCCACGGCAGAACCTTTCAGTGGACGAGAGGATGGTGGCAACAAAGGCTCACACTGGCATGACGCAATATATGAAGGCGAAGCCAACTAAGTGGGGCTTCAAACTTTTTGTGCTGGCAGACAGCAGCATTGGGTACACTTTAGACTTTGCTGTATACACGGGGAAGTCTGTGTTTGCTTCTGGTGTAGGACTGGTATACGACTCGGTTATGTCCCTCATGAACAAATCATTCCTAGGGAGTGGCTACAATGTGTATGTAGACAACTTCTACACAAGTCCAAAGCTATTCATGGATCTCTACAGCATGAACTTTGGAGCATGTGGCACCTACAGGGACAACAGACGAGGATGCCCCCGCACAACCACAAATGCCATGAACAAAAAGGATCCTAGGGGCACCATCAGGTGGATCCGTGACGGCCCTCTGGTTTTCGTAAAGTGGATGGACACTCGGGAAGTCTCTGTCTGCTCCACAATTCACCCGGCCTTCTCTGGCAACACAGTTCAGAGAAGGGTAAGAACTCAGGATGGAGGCTGGAACACGAAATCCATTCCATGCCCAACCCCTGTCACTGAATACAACAAGAATATGGGAGGTGTTGATCTTTCTGATCAACTCATCCAATACTACTCAGTTCACCAAAAACCATTTCAGTGTAAAGTGGTCCTTTTCGTGTTACACAGGACCAGAGACTAGTTTTCCCTGTGTGCTTATCTGCTGATATTTCACATGGTCCGAAACGGTTTAGATTATAGGCCTGGAATACATTTTAATTGTTGCTTTTTACCCCTCAGGAAAAAGCCAAATGAATCAGGATGAAACTGAGAACTCCAGAGGTATTTAAACATTTGGGTATATTAAAGTTATTTCATGTATATACATATAGGTGTATAGGTATACATATGTATGTTTGTTTGTTTGTTTGTTTGTTTGTTTTACAGAGACCAAATTGAGGAGAATAGTGAAAAGGCCATGGAGCCCAAATGAAGTGAATGCTGTCATGAAACATTTCAGAGTCCATATTTCAAAGGGACACCTTGCAACAAAGGCAGAGTGTGAGCAGTGCAAGACTGCTGAGGACCCTGTCCTGAGAGAAAGAACGGCCCAAAATATAAGGGATTTCGTGAGGAACCGAGGTTTGATGTTGAAAAAGAAATTATCTTAGAGTTCTTCGAGAGATCAGTGTTGCCTTCCATTAAAGGTTGTATCAGCGATTTTAGGCCCAAAAAAGGCCCAAATATAAATGATCACATTCATCTAATTTTTCCTAACGATCCGCTAGCTGCCCGCCCCATAAGTATGCCGTCCAAAAACCGCGTCTCTGTAGGCAGCCTAGGCTCTGAGATCTGCACACAAAAGGTGGGGGTGTTGTGGTTTGAGATTTTGCGGTGATTGGTTGGAACACTGTTTATTTTGGTTTTGGTGGCTGGTGAAACCCATTGTTTTTGTGTGCAGATCTCAGAGCCTAGGCTGCCTACAGAGACGCAGTTTTTGGACGGCATGCTTATGGGGCGGCAGCTAGCGGATTGTTAGGAAAGATTAGATGAATGTGATCATTTATGTTTGGGCCTGAAATCGCTGATACAACCTTTAATGTCTGGGGGTTTTGTTCTCTAAAGTGTTGTTGGGCCAGAAGAGTGTTCAAGACATCCTTTTATTTACTTTTATTAAAACACTGTTTTGAAAGAAATTTACAAATACATGCATTTACTGGAAGGCAATTTAATTTGGTTTTATTTCCAGTGTGTTGCTGTGGTCATTTTGAGGCACACTCCCTCATGCACTTTAGTCCCATAATGGTTAGAGATGTACCGATCACAATTTTGTATTGTAATCCAATTCCGATTTTTACGAGGTTGACCTGCCGATACCGATTTTAGCCGATTCCGATTTCATTTTTTCTAACCACTTAACAGCACACACATTTATTTTCTATATGTTTTTTTTTATAAAACACCATATACTTCTACCCAAACTGAATAATAAAAACAAGTTTAAATGGGTGAATTTTCTATAAATATTTTTGAGTCTTCATTTTCTTTTCTGACATAGCCTATTCCAGTTCTTGTTAAAACACACTAGACATGCAAATTCAGTGCATTTTTGGCACTTTTTGTGTGAAATCATATTTATTTTGCACCTCAAAAAAACTGCTTTCACTTTAATTGAGTTTGAGCAGCGCAGCAAAAATAGACTCTGCGCTTCACTGCTGCTCACGCGACGCTCCTGCTTGACGCTCACGCTCTGCTCCTGCTCCCGGTGTGATGCACTCATTGATTAACATGCACGCCGAAAAAAATACGCGCCTCTCACGCTTGCGGTGTGAAACTGACGTAATTCATGAGGTTTTCTACATGTGCGTTCCGTGTGCACGTGTGATGCTGATGTTGCGCGATGTTAATCATGCAGCGCCAGAGTGCGTTTGACCGGTATAAAATCGGTATATGTCAGACTGACTGGCCGATCGCCGGTCATGGCCGATCACGTGAAAATCGGCCAATTCCGGTCCCAAGCCGATCAATCGGTGCATCTCTAATAATGGCCTTATTAGACCTCAGTTGTTGAGCCTTTTTTTACCATTTGCAAAATAAAAATTGCCCTTTTCAGTTTAATTTTGTTAGTTTTTATTGGCTGTCTAGTTGCATTTCTTCATCTAATTGTCCTTTAACTAGTCTTCTATGAAGTGTAAAACTTGCTGATCTTTAATCCTTTTCTCCAACCAGGTTCATTTTGCACCACGTGTATATGTTGGTTGATATAGCAACAGCACATTGTAGCACTATTTCCTTAGGTGTGCGTATTACTTTTACAGGTTTAGTGGCAGCAAAAAGATGCACAATCATTTGTGAATTCACTCTTTAACGTAGAATAGTTGATTTGGTTTAGTATGGTTAACTCTAATACAGGTACTCCTGCTATGTGTGGAGTTAATCGTGATGTCCATTTAAACCCAGTTTGTCCTCATAATCAAGGGTTAGTCGGGTGTTTGAGAGTGTGTATGTGTGTGTGAGAGAGGTCCAGTTAAATCCAAAATGTCCTCATAATCAAGGGTTAGTTAGGTGTTCGTGTGTGAGAGGTCCAGTTAAACCCAAAATGTCCTCATAATCAAGGGTTAGTCAGGTGTTTGAGTGTGTGTGTGAGAGGTCCAGTTAAACCCAAAATGTCCTCATAATCAAGGGTTAGTCAGGTGTTTGTGTGTTTGAGAGTGTGTGTGTGAGAGGTCCAGTTAAACCCAAAATGTCCTCATAATCAAGGGTTAGTCAGGTGTTTGAGTGTGTGTGTGAGAGGTCCAGTTAAACCCAAAATGTCCTCATAATCAAGGGTTAGTCAGGTGTTTGAGTGTGTGTGTGAGAGGTCCAGTTAAACCCAAAATGTCCTCCTAATCAAGGGTTAGTCAGGTGTTTGAGTGTGTGTGTGAGAGGTCCAGTTAAACCCAAAATGTCCTCCTAATCAAGGGTTAGTTAGGTGTTTGTGTGTGTTTGAGAGTGTGTGTGTGAGAGGTCCAGTTAAACCCAAAATGTCCTCATAATCAAGGGTTAGTCAGGTGTTTGAGTGTGTGTGTGAAAGGTCCAGTTAAACCCAAAATGTCCTCATAATCAAGGGTTAGTCAGGTGTTTGT
The DNA here is from genome assembly GCF_949152265.1 of Phoxinus phoxinus. NCBI lineage: Eukaryota > Metazoa > Chordata > Actinopteri > Cypriniformes > Leuciscidae > Phoxinus > Phoxinus phoxinus. The sequence goes on from NC_136897.1 coordinate 11,505,748, forward strand.
GTGTGTTTGAGAGTGTGTATGTGAGAGGTCCAGTTAAACCCAAAATGTCCTCATAATCAAGGGTTAGTCAGGTGTTTGAGAGTGTGTGTGAGAGAGGTCCAGTTAAACCCAAAATGTCCTCATAATCAAGGGTTAGTTAGGGTTGTGTGTGTATGCATGATTCATATGGTTACAGATGTACAGTTAAACCCAAATGGTCAGCAATGTTCATTTAGATAATAATACCAAGTCTTGAACAATCTTCTCTTTTCACATTAACAAAACCCAAACCCAATCAACTGGAAATATTTAGCTTTATTCAAAACTATCTTTAGACAAAACTTCTTAAAATCTAATGAATAAATTAAGACTGACATTCAAGGTTCAATTATGAAAAATACTTGTGGGTGAATGCATTTGTCAGTGATGGTTAAATAGTAAACTCTCCTTTTGGTTTTTTATTTTCTTAATTTTTAAAGCTAAAATATTTCCGTATTTCACTTTCCCTCTTCTCTCTTCTCTCTTCACTCACTTCACACCTGTTAAATCTCACATTACAAACTCAGGTTAGTTTTCTGAAATCTCTCTTAAAGTTTAAGCCAGGGTGAACAATTGCTGATAATTTCTTGTTTTGTTTTTCTATATGCTGGTATTGAAACAAACTTAAGTGATGTGGCACTCTCATGGGTAAAGTTAGTCCAGGTTATACCAGGTTAGTCCTCATAATTAATGGTCAGATGTGTGTGTGTATGTGAGTGATGTCCAGATAAACCAGGGTAGTCCTCATAAGTCATAATTAAATCAGGAAACGCCCACTCCTGCCCTGTCCTTACAGTGCTTTAGTTTGTCAGGTCTTCATATTACCAGACTGTTTCATTAGAATTAAATTCTGAGCAGTCAGATTTTTACCCCATGCCATAAGGAGCAGTTTAATATTTTTTATTAATGTCTATGACAAAGGGAAAGGTGGGTCCCCATAAACCAGGATGGATCTTTTTAGGGGGAAAAGTCCTTATAAAGCACCCGTACCAGTATGTGTGTGTGTGTGTGTGTGTGTACAATAACATATAATATGTATTTAATATGCATCCTATGTAGGATTTTCTGTTACTTTTGTAAAAATTGTAAACATTAATATTTGACCCCTCTACTCCTGACATCATAGCAGTTGACAGAATACACACAGTCCAACCGGCATCATCATCACATCACATGAGACAGCGCCTCGAGAGCGGACTAACTGCGGGAAGACAAGTGATGAGGTGTTTTGCAAATATTTTTTCAAATATTGTGTGTTCATCATGCATAAATGGCATTTCTGTATGCAACGAACAGTTAGGCTAATCATTTGATGACTGACTGTAATTTGAGAGTGAGTTGTTTACCCATCTTCAGTCTAGCTCGCTATAATAAACAATAATTACGCGTCATCATTAAAACGTAATTACAATGCCTAGTAATCTGTCAAGTTACAGACAGCAGTCAATAAGGCAATAGCAACATTAGCGAATAGCACAGATGACACTTGCCAAAGGTTGCAGTCCAGAAGCGTTCCAAGCACAGCAATAGAATTATAAAATAAGAAAATACAGGCAGAGGACAATATCTGCATCTATCTCATACTCTTTTGAGTAGGTACTTTTGAATAAGTAATTACTTCACAACTGCAAATAAATGTATGTTCTATATAGTACGAATATGTGTATTATGAATGCAATCCAGACGTTCTACATTAGCCCAAGCGGCAACCGGTCTCTTTCTTTGAATCCAACACGGAAGTGACTTCAACTGCAATTCATCGACTGACCGCTAGAGACAGGCTACAAAAGAGAGTCAATATACCCCCCATGTTAATGCCCAACTTTACAGCAAAACATAATATGTTTACAGCCTGGTACAAAAAGCGGTTTTGGTCCATATAATTTTTCCCTTTATGACAACTGTGAGGGGGGTGTACTTTTTTTATAACTCATTCATTTAAATTATATTAAGCCGTAAAGTTCTGCATAATTACGGGCGTGGCCACTTGAGTGACAGGTGGATTGCCGCTGCTGTCACTATACTAGCTGTTTGTCTGCTGTCTGTTAGCCGTCACGTCGCCTCTTTGCCCATTTTTGGTTATCCGGGAGTGACGCGTGGCCAAGATGGCGACGGACACCTCTGCCCCCTTTGGGCTTTAAAAATGCTCTTCAGAAACCTACAGGTGACGTCACGGACACGAAGTCCATATTTTTTACAGTCTACGCATTAGCCGTGTTGTCTTTATCATGTGATCTACCAGCATCAGTTCAATGCCATTCACAAATCCTCTCCCGTAGGATAATGGGATAGTAAAGTGTACATCGTATGCACACTCAGAATCTAGCTGGAAGTAATAAGTCATCCAGGTACTTTTTGCCTACTCTTTTATCAGTACTGTGAATTCGGACATACTTCTTTTGTCACATAGTCTGTTTATATATAGTAGGGAAGTATGCTATTTTGGATGCAGCCAAGGTCTTTGTACACAAACACCACCACACTTCTAGTGGATCATAAGTAATGACTGAGAGGGATTATTTTTTGTATGAGCCTATACTTTGTTTTTTTTGAAAAATCCTGCATATTGCACCCTTTAAACAGCAGACTGGCTAAATGAAAAGGCAAATTCACTATCTGACAGTAGGTGGCGCTTATGGAAAAGAAGAAATACTGGTACCCTGGTAACCCCTGTATACAAAGCAGTTGCACTTATTAGAATGGCGACGAGTTTGCTGGTGATATAAACACCATAATGTAAACAATGTCATAATTCATCAACAGTAGATCATAAGCAGTCGACAATTGCCTGGCTCAAATCTGCGCCATTCATTGATTCCGAACTGCTCTGAAACCATGAGCTTGTAGAACGTGCAACATTTAATTAAATCATAGCCTTTTGAAGTTTAATAATCAAACATTAGGCCATTTCACTTTTCCTGTTTTTCTGTCCCAAATTTAAGACCTCTTGAAATTATAATACATTTATAAGCTTTTCGTATTCAATTTAAGCCACTTAAGACTTTTTATGGCTTTAAACTTGATAAAACTGAATTTAAAGGACCCACGGCAACCCTGCTTAATGTGGCCGCCTCTAAAGAATCTTTAGAATGTTGTAACTGTTGCTTTTCATACAGTTGAACGTCAATATAGAGTCCAAAGAGAAAGAAAGGTTTGGAACAACATGAAGGTGAGGGTGAAGTGAACTATCTCTTTAATGTTACACAATAAACTGCCCAATGTGTCAAGTAAAATAGTTTGATAGTACATTCTGCTTACCTTCAATAGCAAAGGGTTTACCAACTGTCAGCAGCTTGCAGTCGGCATCAATGGACACCTCATAGTCCAGCAGGGCTTTGTCCATGATAAAAGCATCAAGTTGAGGCGGATCTGTCCTTCACAACATAAAAAGAGGGGGGGCTACAAAACTACACACACAGGCAAGCACACACTCTCATTAAACATGCACAGTATGATTCCGGTGCAAATGGAACACAGACATCATTTGTCTGGGCTAAATGTTCATAAACTGCAGTGGCGGCCATAAATCAGCAGCTACGCTAAACCACATGCAAGCTGAATAGAGCCCGAAAAGGACTTTTAATGGATTGTGACACCTTAAGGGCAGCGGTCCACCCTTACTTAATTGAATGATTAAGAAAAAGATGTCATTCATCAAAAAGTTCAGCCAGCAGCAAATTTGATATTAAACATATTTAGTAGCGATTTTGGTTGATAAGAACATTTCTTTTCCCACACATTTTATCAGTGTAATCCCAATCTGGCAAATCAAAATGATTATTGACAAATTAAAACTATTAACATTTTACCACCAATATATTCTTTTAAATATGATTTTTTGTTTCTAAATCTAGAGTACAAATAAAACTGCATAAACACCATCAAAGGGCAAAAACAGACATACTGTGGAATACATTTGAAAATCAAATATTTCAGAAATGAATTGCTTTGCTGGTTCATTGCGATAAATATGGTCACTGATACCTCTGATCCTCTTCTCAAAATTAAAAAAAGGATTAAAGTGTTTTCAGCCAATTTAAATACTTCATGGATCTTTGACTCTTTTGAAGACGTTTGTCTCTTGTAAGTTTTTCTTCCAATTACATTCTGAATGATACATCCAAATATTAAATGAAGCAACTTCTATGCCATGATTTCAGGCTTAATTCTGCCATCTGTCATGCAGACTAAAACCTTTACTAAGGAATTATGGAAGGAAGTGAGATGCGCTGACTCTCAAAATGTTAATATTTCTGCTGTTCCTTCTAAATTCATCTCTAGTGTGAGTGCAAACTAGGCTAGAAAAAAAAATCCAGTTACGTGGTTTGCTTTCAAACTTGTTAATTAAGGCTTTAGAAAAAAATCACATAAGAATTATACATTCTCCTCCTTTTTTCTATCATAGTTCTCTATTTTTTTTTTTATATAGCCCAAAAATGTATCAATATTTAAATAAATAAACAAACAAAAGCACACTCTTCAGAATTTGGTATGTGTGTGACAGACTGTGTCACTGCAGCTGGCAGGAAACAACAAACCGCTCGCCTGGCGAGCAGCAGTGAGAGGGAATCTCAGAACTTATACTCAAATATGCTGAGAGAAAAAAAATGCTTCAGGCAAACACCTCATTTTAATGACAGCATTTTTCAAAAATTGAATTCATTTGGCCGAGATATTGACACCGTGACAGCCACTAGGGAGGATTGATATAGAAAAGAATTAAGATTCAGCATTTGCATTGTAATGAACAGGGTGCAACTGCTGTTTGAATTATTGATAAATAAGCACCGTTTTTTTTTTCTCCATGTATTCTATATTTCTCTTTGTACTAATAGTGTTTGGCAGTATAACTACACCAGGAGCACTTGCTGCCATCTGCTAGCTGAGTGTATTCTGTTGGGTGAATTGGTCTCTTACTTGAGAGTGTCGACACCTTCAGGTGTGGTGGGCTCATTGAATTTCCGCATATACTCGTGCATCTCAGGAAAACTCTTTTTCATGTAATCCTCTGCACTGCTTTCCCGAACAGTGCCAAATCGGAATCCCTGAGATGGGTGATGAAGCTGAGGCCAAGGGCAAGGGCAAGGAAAAACAGCTAAGTCTTAGATTATAGTGCACTGTTTTAGCTTGCTCTGATATTACAGGGTGATATCATGATAAATGCAATTTTACTTTTTTTACATTAAATCAATTCATTTGGCAGACAGTGATTTAAATTGCATTCAAAGTATCCATTTTATCAGTTCATGCAGTCCCAGGGAATAGCGCCCATGACATTAGCATTGTTAGCACCATGCTCTATTGATTGAGCTATAGGTATGCTCTTTGATATATATATATATATATATATATATATAAAGAGTTGTATGTATTATGTAAGCATATAGAGTATGTTTCAGAACCCAAAATTCTTACTAGTCCAAAAATATCTTTTTTTTCTTACTGAGACCACCCATAAATGTCAACACTCATTAGTTTTTCAGCAATTTGACATGCCAGGCACTGTAGTAATGTAGGACTAGACTTCAGGATAGACGTCATTTTTACACTAGAGTCTTTAAAGGTGCTGTATGTAATTTTTTTCATTGTACTAAAGCATAAAAATACCATAATATGTTTGCATTTTGGTAAGTTCACATACTCGTTTCCCTGAAAAACAATGCAACAGCCAGTTATTCTACTTTGAAATGTGCATTCCGTGTCGTAATGTGTGTTTTTGTTTTGGACTGTGCGATATGGCATGTTGTCAATTACCCAATAGTATTTTTCGACAACCCAGGTTGCCAGTTGGCAAAAACACAGTGAATTGCAGCCAGGGAGACCAAACAAACTGGGTCAGAGATTCTAGATTCTACCCAACCTAAAGCATCCATCTAAAAATCTCCATGAACGGGGAGCATAAATCAATTCATAAACTTCCAAGTCTCCTCGCCTTCTATTGTCAATTGCACTCGATCCTGTTGCTTTTCCTCAAACTGGCAACCCGCATTAGCGTTGAGTCTGGCGGGGGAAACAACTCTCTCCAATATTTTTAATTTGGACTTACCCATTTCAACCACTAGCTGTCAATATTACATACTGCACCTTTAAGGTAGAGGATCTTGTTGTAAAAACACAACAACTATGACATCACCTACTCTAATATAGACTAAATTATAGCAACATTGTTTCATGGAGGTTATAAATAAGAGCTGACAGATTAATTGTTAAAAGTTTGTGATCTTGATTCAAACAACCACACAATCTTATTTCTAAATGACAACGATTCGTCTGTGGCTAAGTACGCTCACAGCGAATATTAAAATCCTCTTTGGTTTTGCCGCTGACCCAGAGAGATCAGTTAGCATGTGCAGGTATGAAATAGCTTCACAAAAGGTATTTTCAACCACACAGTATCAATATGTCTGTGTTACAATAATTCATATTTTCATTGAAGTACTGGGATAAAAGTTTATGGTTCGGATATAAACACTGATGTCTATGGTAGCGAAATTGATGCTTCAAATAAAGATTGTTTTGATTACATCATTACACCAGAAGGTGGCGACAAATGACTGTTAAAAAATTATTTGTCATTGAATCATTCATTCATGAGATTTGTTCAAAAACCCTGAATCATCCAGTAATTAAACAAGTAACTCTTTTTGAGCAAGTCATTGAAGCATTCAGTCAAACCACTAAAAATATATATATTATTAATTATATTTTCTAAATGTACTGCACCAATTAACATTTTGTCAGGACCTCTATTAAATTACATGTTATTTGTTTAAACAAATAAGGCATGAATCTAAAAAAATCTAGAACCGTGCATCTCTAGTATATACCGAAGTGTCTCAAAAGATCTTACCTTGGCATCATGTATTCCAGAGAGCTCTTCAAATGTCTTTTCCCCAACCATGACTGCAGCCAGGTTTGCTGTGTAACTGGACAAAACCAGCAAGCAAAATATTGCCCACAGGTTCATCAGGAAACGTCCAGTCCAACACTTGGGGGTTTTACTAGAGACTGTTCGGCCAAAGAGGATCGCGTAGCAGAGGTTGAGGGCTGAGGAATAGGAGAAGACCTTCACACGGTTGCGTCCATGAGGCGTCATGCCAAAGGGACTCTTCCATTCGTAAAGGGTGAGGAAGAGCGCTGTAATATGCAGTGCTACAAAGATGCCCATCCACATGGACCAGTGCAATGGCCACATGAATGCTCCAATAGGTGCAGCCGTGTCTTTACTGCGCACCAGTATTCCCAAACTTGTGGAAAAAAATGGACTGGTAAAGTCAATCACTTTACTGCGAGCTGAGTTGATGCTGAAGCTGGTAACGGCCATATCGGCCACCCCGCCCAGCAGGTCACCCACCAACCCCGTCCACTGCCCGCCCTTGAGTGCACCATATTTTCCATCCCCTACTATGTACAGGTCAAACTCGAAGTTCATGTCTTCTGCCAGCTTCTCCAGTAGATCAATACAGTATCCATAGCAACACTTGCTGTAATCCGGTGGCAAGAAGCTGCTGTTGCCTTGAGCCCGCTCGGAATACAAGTGGTCCAGGGTTAACGAGTTGTTTGTCCCTGCATCCAGACAGTATTGCCCAGCGGGACAGTTCCCATCCTCATCTACCTCTCGAGTAAACACGAACGGGTGCTCCACCAGAGTGACCACACGCACACGACTCCCCAACACAGGAAAGCCAGCCCGCCATCTACGTCCTTCCCTGCCCAACTGGCCCTCCGTGCGCTGCCGAGGGGACGAGCCCTGCCACAATCCCTGCTCCTCTACATCCAACCTACCGCCTTCCCAGCTGCCTACAGTCACCCACGTGGGCTGACCGATGGCATCACGACGCAGACTCCAAATGTGGACCCTCTGAGAGGTGTGTACACGAGAAAGGTTGCGTTGAACGCTGATAGGGCCTGTCAACCCTACAAAGGACGTATTATAGAGGAACCTGAGGGGGAAAGAATACAAGTGTCAATTGATGATTAGAAGAGGCATATATTATTTGGAGAACACTATTTGTTAGCATTCCTATTTATGCCGAGTTGCTTGGCTGGAGCGGAACCTGAAAGCTACCATCTTTGCTGGTGGGAACCTTTCAAGCCTGAATTGTAATGTTGAATGGCCATCAGTAAACAAAATTTCTTATGATGTAGCTATGATACCAGGATGAGCTAATGGGCCCAAGCTAATCAGGCCTGAAAAATTACTCAGGGGGATCCCAGACAAAGACTCTGGTTCACAACTAGACATGTGGGAGTAAGTAACACAGGTTAAGCTTGCTCCGACTGCAAAGCAGACAGTAAATATAACTGCGGCAGCGGGAGGAAAGCCTGGGAGAGGGATTGCCTAGCTGGACGACTGACACGGTCTGGCATCCGTCACACCATAAACTACAGATGTTGCTTTCACAGAGCAATATATTTGATTGTGAAACCCCCTCCCACTCTTCAGAATTACAGCCAGGCAGGGCTGCTGCTCTGGTGCACAAGTCGGGTCACTTAAGGAAATGCTTTGACATTGAGCTTGAAGATTAATGTCTGGAGTCATAAATAATAGATATGACATTTGACAAATGCTGTGCTGGTTAATGAAAAACTGAGGAGAAAAGCTTAATATATAATTTGGCTCCAAACATTTATCCATAGTTCTACCTACCACAGAAAGCAAATGGTCCATCTTAGTCCGCCAATGACTGACAGTGTGTATCTAAAGGACATCCAATTTACAGCATATGCATTTCAGCTCAGTTAAGATAACATGTTGTCATATACTTAAAAGCTCTCTTTGTCTCTGCTCTTACTTTTCTGATCTTTTATATATAGAGAAGACAGGGGCTATAAGGTAGCCTAAGATGGGAAAAGATATTGGAACTGATAGAAAAATATATTACTTCTATTAATCCAAGCGTTCATTGTAGGTGAAGCTGCTTATAAAATGTTGCTAAATTATGTTTTATTAACAAAGTTCAGTAGGAACACGTTCAAATTATCTATCCATTCAGAACAAGACGAGGCCTATATACGTAGCTGACTCATGTTCCTCAACATTTTTTTGCAAATCTGCATCCCTCCGCCACCCGACTCGTAACTCTCGGCTGCTTCCTATCCCTCTGGGTTTGAGCCAAATTCTGAGCTCAGAGCCCTCCCCTCGGACAGCACGCTAAATACGCCTACTCTTTTACTCTATCTGATTATTTGTAAGTGTGAACTTGTGAATCAATTTAAAGTAGTTAATCTAAAATCAAGCTATTTTTTGGGGGGAAATATTGATGTAAAACACTACACTACAAGCTACTAACAAAAAGTGGCTCACTACGATTAACCTACCTTATTCGATCATAACAGCAGCACCATTTAAATAAATATTTTACTATAAAAAGAAGACCTAAAATGCAGCACAGAACTTCTGCAAAATATTTCTAGAATTGGTTAATTTACATGAACAATCTAAACTGATTCACTAGAATGAATAAGAAATTTCAACATTACACATGAATATTAGCAATATGGCAATCTAGCAAAATATAGGATGATTTTTCAATCTAATCGTTATTTATGTAAAACTCCTTAAAAAGAACAGAATTTCGATTTTACAATAGCCTAGTCATCCACAGGACTCGGGTACTGTCATATGCGAGATAATACCACAGTTTGACTAATAACTATCCTCTCAAAAATGCATGCAAATGCAAAATGATTGATAAAAAATGAAAGTTATTTACTTTTATAGTATTACAATGTGGCCAAAGTCTTGCACGAGCTACTGAGCTATGTATCACACTCCTGCAGCTTTGCCCTCGCCATCGTCCGGTATTATGAAACATATTTGGGTCCGGTTGGCAGATTTTCAGCCTTATCCTGTTGTGATGAGAGACCCAGGCTTCCCACACAGCCACATTTCACTTCTGTTTGTCGTGAGAGATATAGTGGTGTGTGGCAGAGTGCTGGCATGATCCACACAAAATGACGGGCCTGCATGGTAGGCGTGTGCCAGAGCTTTTGATAAGAGTGATCCCTCCTCAGGGAAAGGCAACTGAGGGGAAGTCATAAATAAAGCTTAAAGCTCTAAAGCATGTCTGCATTCCAGCTGAGTGTCTGGGCAAACACCAGTAATTTGCCGCAGCGAGAGAAAGTGGCCGTGCGCCTGTCCTTAAGCGACAGACACTAGTTGTCTGGAACATCTCATCCAGATGGTAGGATGTTCTACTGATGAGTGTTCAGAATAAAACATCAAAGTAATTTATTCTCTAAAAATATGTTACATGTAATAAAGTGAATGTGGCAGTTTTATTCCTGTTTACCAATTACTAATAAACTTTTGGAAGAATCGAATTTGTCAATCCAATTATGTATGTATGAAATACCAATAAATTTTTATAAAAGCAGTTAATTTAGCACAACCTATCGCGTTATAACACATGGTTTTAAAGTTTCCACACATTCCAGCCTGACAAAACTTAGTAAATGTACTAGTTGCCATTTCAAAAATATATAGAGAAAAAAATTGCACCAAAATTCAAAAATCTTTGGAAGATATTACTGAACATTTATATAGCAAAAGTACATTTCCTCCTGAAGTTACTTTTTCATCTCAGTTTTTATTGTTTATATAAAATGAGACAAATCTGCTATTATTTTAATCTCTAATCTGTTATTTAATAAAATAACACTTTAGCACTTTGTTTTTGGGCCAATTGTGTTCGAAATAATGGCACACCAGTTCATTCTTCGATTTAGCTTGAAGTATATCAGGGCCTTAATTGTTTCTGTATATATTTAGTTTTTAGCTCTATGCTACATTAAAAACTTTTTTATATTTGTTACTTTGATGTGGCTTCTTCTTTAAATCTTTCTTCTGAATAATTAAATCACTTCTAATTTAATTGAGGAAGGCCCCCCGCAATACTGCAATACTGCTGTGCTGTACACTGATGCAGACACCCTGGTTCTAAATCAATACAAACGCTAAACAGACTGTATTGGAACATACTACTTCACAAAATATAATAACATTTCTATCTTGGGGGTTCAGGGTGCTCTGTTGGAAGTAACTGAAGAGCTTGCTGTCCTTTCTGTCAGGGTACATTTGTTATGGCTGTTGAAATGCACATTTTGACAAGCATGTTTCAAAAAGCATTCTGCAATGTATTCATAAAGCATGTAACACTATACTTACAAGATGTATGGCAACTTTTCTCAGGAAAATAATAATAAATAGATTCATTTATATTGTGATCTAATATGGTGCTACTTTGGTGCTAGTTTACAGCTGGTGGACTAGCCTCACCATGCTGTTCACTATAGCATAACTGCAAGGTATATCCCATTTCACACACTATTCTACACCAAGTCTTCAACTGAAACTACAAAGTTGGATATTTTATGGATACTTTGGAGTAAAGTACATTAAGTTTATGAATTCAATGGTCACACCTTTGTCTATGTAGTGGAAGGTGCTAAACATGTTAACACTAGTAAAAGAATATCAGGTGCATTTGAAAAGCCATTTACCTTCAAATGGAAAATGACAAATTCATCAAATTTTAAGTGCATCACACTTTATTGCATGACAATATACTTTATGGGATATTTTTGGAACATTTTTTGGAACATTTGGAACTCAACTGTTATGAAACTGATTGGCTGCTAGCTACTTAAGAAGTGTGTTGGGTAACCTGCACCCAAAATAAAACACACCTTTTTAACAGGTTACACACTGAACTGACTGGTAAACTGAGAGAATATGGATTTACCTGGCAATGTACTGTCCTGATGAGGGCAGCTCGTGTTTGTTGGGTTTGTCAAAACAGTTTACCATATTTTGGATGAGGGCTAGATCAGGCCGTACGACCGTTGCTGCACTAACAGCTCGGTTGACCAATTGCAGGGCATCGTGAATGTAGAGGTCCAGTGGTTTGCGGTCGACCTCTCCATAGGCCAGCAGTCCTAAAGGAAGGCCAATAGAATGAAGGGTGTCTGGGCTTAAAGGATGTCCCATAATCCAATGTACAGTGGGCAATGTCAACCCCAGGTCATGCGCACTGCGCAGAACAGAAGAGGCACACTCCGGGTCGGCCCCAAAAAGCAGGACCGAGGCAGGAGGAGGATGGTCCTGATTAAAGTGCTCAGAGAGGAAGTCAGAAATGTTAGCAATGTGAGGTATGCTGTGGGAGAGGTTCAGGGCGGATCGAAGTTGCCAGTGTGAGGGCCCCCAGCCAGAGCGGCTTTGGAGTTCCAGGAGATCCAGAAGGCCAGCGTCCTCCCAGCCTTGGCAAAGCACTGCCATACTCTCTTCCCAGCCACTGCGCTGCAGAACATCTAGAAGCAGCTCCACCAGTACCGAAGGGGGCATACGAGTTGTCATCTGCAAGTGGAAGCGATTCTGAAAACAACAAGCACAGAAAGACAATATGGTCATCAAATTATTTGTTTTTAATGTGACTTTATTGCAACATCTCGTAATTGAACGTTCGCAAAGACCCGCCCCCCTTAGTTACTGTCGCTATGTTACAAGCTACGCCGCTCTCATGCCACACCGTGTTCTCACGCAGTGAGAAATATATCGTGGAGCAGAGAGGAGACTGACAACACGCTGACAGTACAGGACAGACCAGATTACTTTTGATACTAAACGTATTAAACAAAGTCTCACCTTTCAAATTTGGTCATTTTTAAAAAGAAATTTAAACAATAAATACCGTTTTGTGGCTCTTTAATGTGCCTGTCATATTGCTGTAGAGCATCAGTTAAAGCTGCTCGTGAACGGATCATCTCTTCCTTCTAGTTAATTTATAGCATCAAATAAACATGAATGAACATAAGAAGGAATGTTGTTTTAACTGCGGAAAGACGTCAGTACACTCGTTTTTCAAGTTCAAATTCTCTCATGTTAATCTACTAAATCCATAGACAGTATATAAACTGGACACAGCGACCCCATAGGTTTCAACTGAGAAAAGTGAAGTCAATTAGAAGCATCACTTCCTGATGGCTGGGCGAACTGCACAGGCTCAAACTGAGCTTGACGACGTAGATGTGACGTGAGCTATCTGTCTGACAGCTGTAGGTCTTCTAGTAGCTGTGCCGAGAGAAATCTGAATTATTCCCTTCCGAATCTCGCAGAGACGGAGAGCGTGAGTATTAGCTGTCCATGAGTAGCAGCAGGAGCAACTTTATCACTCTCTATGGGCTTCTCCCTTGACTTTATCGGACTTTATGCCTCCACGTCCCCCCGATTGCTTGTGAGCTTCTCTGCCTGTCTACACTGTAATTTCTCGACTTGTGCGACAGAGTCGCACGGTTATGACGCAATCGTTAGCCTATTTTTTACAAAAACTGCTTCTACGGAGCCATAACGTAACATACAAGGTAATGGAGCATTTTATACATTTTCGTGTTTCTTTAGAAATAAACAATGGACAAATGGAGTCTTTAAACGCCTCAGATGTAAAGTTATTCGCTGTCAAAGTGATGCCAAAATGAATGGGAGTCAATGGAATGCTAACAGCAGGTGGGGGTCCGCTAATCAATGGTGCCGCCCCGAGGAAGTTTCAGTTTCAGGCTTGGATTACCCCCTTGACTAAATCTCCTGACTGCTTTGTCCGACAAAATGGTGGATGGTGAAGTGTGATTGGTCAGATTACCTGTCAATCAAGCTCCCTGCGAAGGGTCAATTGTGACTTTAGATCTCAAAATACTTTTTTATTATTTAGACTTTAGGTCTCCCAATTGTAACTTTTTATCTTTATTTCACATAATTGTGACGTTAGATCTCACACTTATGTCATTTCTCATAATTGTAACTTTATTTCATAACTTGTGATGTTAGGTCTCAAAATTGTCACTTTTTATTTCTCGCAATAGCAACTTTATTCAATAATAATTAATGATAATTTTTTACATTTATTTAGCGCTTTTCTCTGCACTCAAACCCCTGGTTTCACTGACCATGCTTAAGCCTAGTCCCAGACTAAAATGTTTGCGCTGTTTTAACTGAAAGCAACTTGCACTGACATATCTTAAAATATGTAAGTGCTATTGTTTTGTCTTGTCTCAAGAAGCACACCAGTAATGTTTTTTCGAAGGCACGTTTATTAAAGCTACCTAAATGTCCTATTTTAACTAAGGCCCAGTCCTGGCTTAATCTAAGCCCTGTCAGTGGAACCGGGCCAAAGTACTTAACTTTGGAAGGGGGGGTTTCCTCAAGCACCACCAATGTGCAGCACCCACCTGGATGATGCGTCGGCAGCCATATTGCGCCAGAACGTCCACCACACACCAGCCAATTGGTGGAGAGGAGAGGGAGTGATGAAGCCAATCATTATATACAATATATTGCCAAATTCTAAGCAAATATAAGATTTTAAGTTTTGCTAATTTTATCTCCCTGCACTTTGTTAAATTGGTCTTCAAATGCCTAAATAACACTGCTCCCCTACCCCTTTTCCAAACAATAACGCTGCTCCCCCACCCCTTTGCCAAACAATAACAAGACAGCAAAGTGGTACAAGCCATCACCCGAGCAGCATTAAAAGGCAATTATAGTATCCCTTTCCGTAGAACATAATTTGCCCAAACTGCCTTTTCAGTAAAAGGGGTGAAATTATGGAATTCTCTACCAGACCACCTGAAATGTATTCCAACATTACCCACCTTCAAAAAAACAAAACATATTGTGGCTAATTCAGGAACAATATTGCTCAAATTGTTAGTTTTTACATTGTGCTCTCTGTGTATACTTTGCTTTATTTACATTTTTTATTGAATTTCCTTTAATTTTATCTGTATCTCATTTTAAATAATGTTAGTCTCTATTTTTATTTTTAACTAAAAGCCCTACTTGGGACAAGTGTTGTGAATTAGCTTTAGCTAAAACCACTATGAGATGCATACATCAGATGACTGTTTAAGTTTATCTAGGTTTTTTTTTCTATCTGTCCCTATCTAAATAAACTTAAATAAATAATAATAATATATGGGGATGATTAGGAGCCATCATGATGGATAGAGGCCAATGGGCAAATTTGGTCAGGACCTCAGTTTAACGTTCCAACCAAAGGATGTTGTTTGTTATACTATAGTGTCCCCATCACAGGTCTCCCATTCAGGTACTGACCAGGCTCAACCCTGCTTAGCTTCACTGGGCAACCAGTCTTGTGCTACATGATAGATGCTGTCCATTACCTTCTAATAACTACAGCTTTAGATTTTCTTGTAATTGTGACTTTATAGCTCACATAGAATACATACATCAATACACCAGAGTTTAGAAAGAGAATCCTCTGAGCAATAACATTTTCTTCTGGGTAACCAAGGTCCAAAGTTATTCATTAAATGGCAATTTACCCTGAAAAAAAAGAAATGTTCTGAGAAAGTTCTGAGAAAAAGGAGTCTAAAAGAAGAATGAGCTTTGAGAAACATGGGAGATCTTTTTATTTTCTTGCAGAGGTTGCTCTTTTATTATTATCATTTTATGCCACTGGGGGATTTCACCTTTAATGGACAGGACAGTAGGTGGTGAGACAGGAAGCAATGGGAGAGGCGAGAAGGGAACAGAAGCAGGAAAGTCTCTTTAGCTGTGACTTGAACTTGTGCTGTCTGAGGTGCGTCTCGATCTCGATGTGCTGCCCACAAGGCTATGGCTCTGACAGAGATTTCTCTAAGCTCAGGATACTAAGTGGTGATTCTCTTATATGTCTCATCTAGGTATCAGTTTTGTCTTCAGATGTTTCAATTTTATTTTAGGAGAAACATGTTCAATTTATATATAGTATAAGTATGTATATACTGAAACTATTGTTTAAATACCATTATACATTTCAGAATATTAATGGTTACTAGTTTAAATTTATCTTCAATGCCCAGCATTGTATGCAGCACATTTTCCAAACAGACTAAAAAGGGATTAGAAAAGTGTAAGATGTTTAGTATAAGCTTTTTTTTATCAAAAGTAACGTCTCGGTTACGGATGTAACCCTCGTTCCCTGAGTAGGGAACGGAGACGTTACGTCGAATGACGACGAATGGGGTTCGCTTAGAAGCCTATCATCTTCGAACAGTAATAAAACGAGCCAATGGCAAGCAAATGCCATGGGTCTGCTGAATTTGCTTAGCATAACTCCGCCCCACCTTGTGGGTATAAAGGAAGTGAGCTGGCAACATGCAGATATGTTTCTTCGCTGAAGGAGCCAAGGCTGAACTCGGCTGTTCCAGCGGTACAAGCGGAAGTGGCAGGAAGACGTAACGTCTCCGTTCCCTACTCAGGGAACGAGGGTTACATCCGTAACCGAGACGTTCCCTTTCGTTGTCACTTCGAGTTACGTCGAATGACGACGAATGGGGTTACCAGTCCAATCACGCCACCTCGGCTGTCTTCCAGTGCCCTGCGTAAGTCTGAGCTCCCTGTCGTGCTAGCACGGACGAAGGACTCCTACTTAACACAGGAATACCAAGGTACACTGGGAGCATATCTCAGTGGAATATGCAATCAGTGCCCGCCCGAAGGGGGGACTTAAGAATAACATATGACCTGGAGGGGGGTGCATACGGAAACACTGGGGTGTCCAGCCCGTAGGGTGGAGTATTTCAACCCCAGGGGTGGCAGACTGGCTTGCCAAGGGAAAGACACATGCTCGAGAGAGGCTTACAGTGGAAATACACACGTGGGGGTCACCCAGAGGGGGAACCATGCACATGGTGGCACCTAGCCAACGCGAAAGCTGCCGGAGGCATAACTCTGGCGTTGACGTCAACAGCGCTGGAGGAACTCAGGGCTTATCAGGCTCACCTGAGGAATATCGCACGTATCCAGTCCGTGGAGTGGAATGGCGAGCAAGCGAAGACACCTGAGCGGGTCCTAGCACCGGCTGGTTGAAGCGAGTACACAGGAGGACACTGGCTCCACTCGGAGATTATAGAATCTGGCGAATGTGTTGGGTGTCGCCCAGCCTGCAGCTCTGCAGATGTCTGTTAGCGAGGCGCCATGCGCTAGAGCCCAAGAGGAGGCCACACTCCGGGTGGAGTGGGCCGTCACACCAAGGGGGCACGGTCGACCTTGCTGCTGGTAAGCCAAAGCAATGGCGTCCACTATCCAGTGAGACAACCTTTGCTTGGAGAGAGCCTTTCCCTTCAGCTTCCCACCATAACAGACAAAGAGCTGGTCTGAGGTCCTGAAACACTGCGTTCTGTCTACGTAAGCACGGAGGGCGCGTACTGGACAGAGCAATGCCAAGGCTGGGTCTGCCTCCTCCAGGGGCAGCGCTTGCAGGTTCACCACCTGGTCCCGGAAGGGAGTGGTGGGAACCTTGGGCACATATCCAGGCCGGGGTCTCAGGATCACGTGAGAAAAGGCCGGCCCGAATTCCAGGCACGCTTCGTCTACAGAAAATGCGTGCAGGTCCCCTACCCTCTTGATGGAGGCCAAAGCAACCAGGAGCGCTGTCTTAATTGACAGGAACTTAAGCTCCACTGATTGCAAAGGCTCAAAGGGAGCACTCTGCAGGGCATTTAGTACCACCGAGAGGTCCCAAGAGGGAACGAGAGGAGGGCGAGGAGGCTGTAGTCTCCTCGCTCCTCTCAGGAACCTGATGACCAGGTCGTGCTTTCCCACGGACTTACCATCAACTGCATCGTGATGTGCGGCGATAGCGGCAACATATACTTTCAGGGTGGAGGGAGACAGCCTTCGCTCCAACCCAGCAGGAAGGAAAGCACGACACTGATCGGGCATGATCTGGGGTCTTCTGAGTGAGAAGAGCACCAAAGACGAAGAGGTTCCACTTCAACGCGTAGGCATGTCTTGTCTTAGTTTTTGGACGACGCTCTAGCGGAAGTGATGGTAGCCACCACCGCTGGTGGTAGGGTACTCAAACCTGCCTCGTCCCGTCCAGGAGCCACACGTGGAGGTTCCAAAGATCGGGACGAGGGTGCCAAAGGGTGCCCCGTCCCTGAGAAAGGAGGTCCTTCCTCAGAGGAATTGGCCAGGGAGGTGCTGTCGCGAGGAGTACAAGTTCGGAGAACCAGGTTCGGGTGGGCCAGTGCGGCGCAACCAATATGACCTGCTCCTCGTCCTCCCTGATCTTGCAGGGGTCTGTGCAAGAAGGCTCACTGGGGGAAACGCATACTTGCGGAGGCCCCGGGGCCAGCTGTGCGCCAGAGCGTCCGTGCCGAGCGTGCCCTCGGTCAGGGAGTAAAACTGGGAGCAGTGGGACGAGTCGTGGGAGGCAAACAGGTCTACCTGTGCGTCCCCGAACTGATCCCAATCAGCTGGACCGCCTGGGGATGGAGTCTCCATTCTCTCGGAAGAGGCTGAAGCCGTGAGAGCTCGTCGGCTGCACAGTTCAGGTCTCCCGGAATATAATGGCTCGAAGCGACCTCAGATGCTTCTGACTCCATATGAGGAGGTGGCGGGCGAGTTGCGACATACGGCGGGAGCGTAGACCACCTTGTCGGTTGATGTACGCTACTGTCGCGGTATTGTCTGATGGGACTAGTACGTGCTGGTTCTTGAGCAGCGCCCGGAAGCGGTGCAGAGCGAGACGTACTGCCAGCAACTCGAGGCAATTGACATGCCATAGGCGGTGGGGACCTGTCCAGGAGCCCGCGGCAGCATGTCCATTGCACATGGCGGCCCAGCCCGTGGAGGAGGCATCCGTTGAGACAACAACATGCCTGGAAACTCGTTCTAAGGGCACTCCGGCCCGAGAAAGCTGAGATTCGTCCACGGGGAGAAGGTCTGATGGCAGGTCGGAGTAACTGGTACTCGGAACGTGCCCTGACGCCATGCCCACCTCGGGACTCGATCGCAAAGCCAGTGCTGAAGCGGTCTCATATGAAGCAATCCGAGCGGCGTTGCCGCGGCTGCAGATGCCATATGCCCCAGGAGCCTCTGAAAAAGTTTCAGTGGAACCGCACTCTTGCCCTCAAATTGTCTCAGGCAAGTCGGCAGTGACTGCGCGCGCTCGCTCGTAAGCTGCGCGCACATGGCGACCGAGTCGAATTTCCTACCGAGAAAAGAGAACCTCTGCACGGGGCAAGTTTGCTCTTCTCCCAGTTGACCCGAAGGCCCAGACGGGCTAGGTGCCGGAGCACTAGGTCCCTGTGTTCGCAACCCTGGTCCGAGAGTGAGCTAGGATTAGCCAGTCATCGGGATAATTCAGGATGCGAACCCCGTGCTGCCGTAGCGGCACAAGGGCTGCCTCGACGACCTTCGTGAAGACGCGAGGAGACAGGGCCAACCCGAATGGGAGAACAGCGTACTGGAATGCCTGCCCCTCGAAAGCAACCCGCAAGAACGGTCTGTGTCGAGAAAAAATGGAGACATGAAGTAGGCGTCCTTCAGGTCGATCGCTGCAAAACAATCCTGTGGCTGCACACATTCGAAAATGCGCTAGGCCATGAGCCTCTTGAACGGAAGCCTGTGAAGGGAACGGTTCAAGACGCGCAGATCCAGGATTGGCCGTAACCCACCGGATTTCCTGGGGACAATGAAGTAGGGGCTGTAGAAGCCGGACCTCATTGCGGCTGGAGGGACAGTCTCGATCGCACCCTTCGCCAGCAGGGTGGCGACCTCCGCTCTCATGACAGGGGCATAGCCACCGACCATAGTGAAGCGGACTCCCCAGAAGCGGGGAGGAGACCGTGCGAACTGAATCGCATAGCCGAGCCTGATGGTTCGCGCAAGCCAGCGGGACAGGGGGGAAGCTCTAACCAGGCTCCCACGGACTGTGCCAGCGGGGTCATGCGAACGACAGACGTCCCCCCGGGGGTGCAGCGAAGCGGAATGACCGGCCCAGACGTGGGTGGCATAGCGGCCCGGTGTGGGGGCACGGTCATTAGCCGCGTCCTGCCAGAGGAGGCCAGGGAAGGACCAGCGTTCCACAGGGGCGTGCTCTGGCAGGGGTCTGGCGACAGAGGGGGACGAGAGTGGCGAGGCCCGTGAGCGTGCGCACTGTCATCCGAGAACTCTGTGACAGAGGAGGGCGAGAGTGGCGGGACCCGAGGGTGGCGCGCACTGTCGTCCGAGAACTCTGTGTGCTCAGAGATGGGAGAGACAGTTCTTTGGAAAAAGAGGTTTTCCCCCGGCCCTCCACCGGGGGAAGGAGTGGCCCTGCAACCACCTCCTAGAAAGAACTGCAACCCATCTCTGAGCTGCCCGTAACGGGAGCACCGCATTGCTGCGGGGCTGGTACGGGCTGGGGCGCCTTCCTGCGACTACCTCCACGGCACGGCCTGGGTGAAGGGTGCTGCTAGGGCCGGCAGGGAGTGTCGCAGGAGGGCGCCCTCGGCGGCGAGCGGAATGAGGCAGCTGAGCCGGCGGCTGAGCAGCTGGCCACGGGATCAGAGCCTCAGTCTGCTCTGGGCAGCCGAGAACTCTGGGCAGAGTCCTCGACTGCGCCGCCGAGGAGGCCAGTCTGGGATATGGGGAGTTGAGGAAGCGGCTTCGCTCAGCCTCGCCCATATCAACCAGACTAAGCCAGTTTTTGTCTCTGGACCACATATGTGGACATCACCTGACCCAGGGAGCGTGTGGTCACCTTCGTCGCCCGTAGAGCGAGGTCAGTGGCGGCACGCAGCTCTTGCAAGAGCCCTGGACCAGCCCTACCCTCGTGCATTAGCAATGAGCACCCCTGGCCTGGTAGACCTGAAGGATGGGCATAGCATGCAGTGAGGTGGCAGCCAGCCCCGCAGCTCTATAGATCTCTGCCACCGGAGTAGACAAAAACCTACATGCTTTGGGGTGGGTGGGTGCTTAGGGCCGCCACGCCAGTGGAGGCGCTGTGGGGACACAGTTGTGTTGCCACAGAACACTCCATAGGGGGAACCCCAGTGTACCCACTGGCCGCGACCTCATCGAGGGCAGAGAAGGCGGAAGAGGCCGCTGAGTAATCTCATGACCTCTTCATGCACGTCCAGGAAGAAAGGAATTGGGGGCGGGCCGACGTGTGCCGGTGCGTCCCCAAAAACCGATCATCAGCTTTAAGCACTTGGGACATGGCGGAGGGTTCCACACAAGCCCAAATGCTCGCGACTGCCCGGGGAAGCATGGCAGAGTTCTGGTTCAGACTCGGGCAATGCTGGCACACCCGGAGGAGGCAGCACAGCCGAGTCTTCTCCAGCGTACTCACGCCCACCTTGTGATGCGGCGATAGACAAGATTTCATCTGCCGGGGCATCGAATGAAATGCTGGACCAGCCCGCGACCTCTGGCCGGGACTGGTCAGCGATCTCATCCGGATACCACACGGGTTGCAATGTGAAGAGGAGTGTGTGGACCGAGGATAGATCGTCGGGTTGGTTCCACACAGCAGCCTCTGATCACCCTGGCCACCAGCCGAAGTATTCCCTCTTGCGGAGAGAATAGATCGGGGTGTGGATGAGGGGACTCTCTCTCGAGGAGGTCATCGAGTCTCGATCGTTACATTGCGATGGTCATGTCCCCGCAATGAGAACATGACGCATCCACGAACGCTGTCTGTGCGTTTGCCCAACACATCAGACAGCGTCCGTGCCCATCAGCTGATTTAATCTGCGTATCGCACCCAGAAACACACGGGCGAACCGTCTTTAAAAAGACGCGCCGCGTGCAGCTCTTTTAGAGAGATAAAACTCAAACAGCAGTGTTGAAGCGCCCAGGGAGAGACACACGACTGGCAGACCACTGCGCAGATCGGCAGGCAATATGAAGCTCGCTGGAATTCGCCGTCACACCAACACTTCTGAAGAGTAGCTCGTCTCGAAGAGTGAAGAGAGATGATCTCAGAATGGCTTGTGGAGTGAAGAATGCTCTTGGCTCCGAAAGCGAAAACATATCTGCATGTTGCCAGCTCACTTCCTTTATACCCACAAGGTGGGGCGGAGTTATGCTAAGCAAATTCAGCAGACCCATGGCATTTGCTTGCCATTGGCTCGTTTTATTACTGTTCGAAGATGATAGGCTTCTAAGCGAACCCCATTCGTCGTCATTCGACGTAACTCGAAGTGACAACGAAAGGGAACACGAGTGTACTAGTACTTCATTGTTGTTGTTGCATAACCTATTGTTTGTTTGTTTGTTCGTTTGTTTAGAATTGAGAAGGTTGTCTTGTACAACCCATTTTGCATGCATGTAAATATAGGTCATGATTTCATGATGTCATGATCAGAGATCTCAGCAACATCACTCACAGTGCTCATACTTTTCTCTTTACCGAGATACCGGTACTTTGGTGGTCTCACATTTGTCTCCTCTAAAGTTAAGAAGAGACCAATCAAATTGGTCAAGGATTGAGTCATAAGACATTTAATATCCCTTTCAGCAAAGTAAGCTCCAGGGTTACTTGGTTGCCTTCAACCAAGTATCATCTTTCCTCTCTCTGACCAACCAACTAGATGTAAACCAATCTGGCTTCAAGAAAGGGCATTCAACCGAGACTGCATTGCTGTCAGTCACAGAAGCCCTACGGATCGCAAAACCTGCCTCCAAATCATCAGTTCTCATTCTCCTGGATCTGTCTGCTGCCTTCGACACTGTGAATCATCAGATCCTCCTGTCCACCCTCTCATCACTGGGCATCAGGAACTCCTCTCCACTGGTTTGAGTCCTATCTCACAGGTAGGTCCTTCAGGGTCGCATGGAGTGGCGAGGTATCCGAAGCACATCAACTGACCACAGGGGTTCCTCAGGGTTCAGTTCTTGGACCGCTCCTCCATTTACACCACATCACTGGGACTCATCATACAGGCGCATGGCTTCTCTTACCATTGCTATGCTGATGACACCCAGCTCTACCTCTCATTTCAACCTGATGATCCCACAGTAGCTGCACGTATCTCAAGCTGCCTGGCGGACATCTCGGCATGGATGAAGGAACATCACCTGCAGCTCAACCTGGCAAAGACTGAGCTTCTCGTCCTCCCTGCAAATCCGTCTCTACAGCACGACTTCACTATCCAGCTAGATTCAACCTCAATCACCCCATCAAGGTCGGTCAGAAATCTTGGAGTAACATTTGATGAGCATCTGACCTTCACAGACCACATCACAAAGACAGCTCGATCATGCAGGTTTGCACTGCACAACATCAGGAAGATCAGGCCCTTCCTAACTAAGCATGCAACACAACTTCTCGCCCAGGCCTTGGTTATCTCTAGGCTTGATTACTGGAATGCTCTTCTGGCTGGTCTTCCATCATGTGCAACTAAACCTCTACAAATAATCCAGAATGCTGCAGCCCGTCTTGTCTTCAACGAGCCCAAAAGGGCCCACGTTACTCCTCTGTTCATCTCTCTGCACTGGCTACCACTCGCTGCTCGCATCAAGTTCAAGGCATTGACGCTTGCTTACAGATCGACCACAGGCTCATCTCCCTCCTACTTTCACTCGCTCCTACGAGTCTACATCCCTACCAGAAGCCGGCGATCGGTCAATGAGCGATGGCTCGTGGTACCATCACAGAGAGCCACAAAATCACTCTCCAGAACATTCTCATTCACGATTCCATGCTGGTGGAATGATCTCCCTACCCTCGTCCGGAATGCAGGATCCCTAACTACATTCAAAAGACAACTGAAAACTCATCTCTTCCGTGAGCACTTGACAAAAGAAAAGAAAAAAAGAAAAAAAAATCCTTTAATCCTCCCTTGTTTGGCTTATGCTACTCTGAGCAATGCCTGAACTTTGTATTTTGAGCACTTGCGTTATTTTTGCCTCTTCACGATGACTCGCTTGCTGTAGTCCTCAGTTGTAAGTCGCTTTGGATAAAAGCGTCTGTTAAATGATTAAATGTAAATGTTACTGTTCCTGTAATAAGACCTCTGTAAGTTAGTTTTGATAAAGGCATCAGGTACATTACTATTTCCAAGAACAAATTGTGTGCCCTATGCACATAAACTGTACAGCTCTATTCTCTTATTGCGTGTCAGCAATTAAAATGAACTTTAACCTTATTTCTGCATAACTCACTCTTACTATAGGCTTAAACTCTGAATTTTTGGATTGTTTTTTCCTTTGGTGCATTTGAAGTACTTGACTTGGAACAAAATTTGTAAAGTTGTTGAGATCTCTTCTAAACTTTAAAAGAGACAAATGTGAGAGCTCCTCTAGTTAAGAAAAATCTGAGCCTATGTATGATGTTGTTGAGATCTTGTCTGAAACTTTGTAGGAGACAAATATGAGACCACTTAGTTTAGGAGAAAAGTCTGAGCACATTGTGTAATATTATTGAGGTCTCTTTTAAACTTTTAAAGAGACAAATATGAGCGCTCCAGTTTTTCTAGCTGAGGAGAAAAATATGAGCACAGTGTGTGATGCTGTTGAGATCTCTTTTAAATCTTTAGAGACAAATGTGAGTCCAGCATAGTCTCTACCTAAGGAGAAAGATCTGAGCACAGTGTGTGATGTTGTTGAGGTCTCTTCTGAATCTTTAGAGGATACGTGAGTCCAGCAGAGTCTCTACCTCAGGAGAAAAATCTGAGCACAGTGTGTGATGATGATGAGATCTCTTCTAAAACTTTAAAGGAGACCGCTGTGAGAGTCAGAGTTTTTGTGTCAGGAGACAAGTGTGAGAAGCAGGAGACTCAAGCAAAAGTCTCCATTTGATGTTGAAGTAACCTCATTTTTGTCTAGAAGAAACATTTGAGATGTTAGAGATCTCTTTTTTATTTTATTTCCCCTGGGCTCCTTTCTCCTCAGTGTGCCACTCACATGAAATAACCCCACATTTCCTGCCATCTTGTATTCTTGGCAACAGTTTCTGCATGTCCTTCCACAATATTGCTAGTTGCTCTATTGATTTTGTACTGTAAAACCAAAGGCCACAATAAATTTAATCTCTCTGCCATGCTCTTGACAGACAGTGCTACACCAGCAGTTTTAATGCCATACAGAAAAAAACTACTCACAGCTCTTCACCAACTTATGTACCGTTAAACACAGATCAGTGCACACTCTCGGGATTGACTCATCTTGATCGACAATCTGATTCTAAAGGCCAACGCTTATACCTTGACCTGTCTGACGAGTTAATGTGGCGGCTCTCCATAGTCCAGACATCAGAGAGAGACTACTATCCATGAAGTTTCTGAGTCACGAAGAACCTCTTTCCAAGTTTCTCAATACAACTAGAGAAAATCAAGGTTGTGAAATCAGTGCAATAGATGATGCAATGCATTTCAAACAGGTTTATTGAACCAAAGATCAGATTCAAGGCCAGGAGGGCCTTCATGAAGAGTTTAGATGGGGATACTGTAAAATGTAAAACATAAATAATTTAATCTGCTATTTGTCAATATAAAACCATGAAATTGATTTGGCTAAAACGTGATTTGACAGGGTAAGTTGTGTCAGTGACTAAAGCAATAATAATAGTATGCTTTGCCTCTAAACGCAATAAATACTATTACAAATATTACAGTAAGTGTACATGGAGTCATCATAAAATAAAAGTGGTGTTACAAAATAGCCTTTGAAATTATGTTACCCTGATCAAAGCTTATGCAAAGTGCTTTATTATGCCAGAACACAAAGGAATTATATTATCATATACACTGATTCAATGAAATTACCCACAACTCTCACATTTTCTAATTTAATGCACATAACGCACATACACAATTGCTTTATGATTGAAGCACTGAAACCAAAGCACCTGCCTCTGGATGATGAGGAGAAATCACTATAGTGTCTAATGCAGTCTCTGCACATGCAGCTGAATTTGTGGGACTCAAATCAACTCACTCCAAGTCCCTGCAGCTGTTGCGTTTAGTCACCAAGGGCTTGAAACTCATCAGCATTATCATCCTCAGAAACACATACACTTAGAAACACACATCTTATGACACCCGGTGCAGTGTGTGCATTTATACATGCAGAAGAAACCCCATACAATTGTTTAATGTCTGGTCGTGATGAGAATCTGTTTGCTGAAAAATAAAAAATTTTGACCATACAATAAAGTCAATTGGGTTCAGTGTTGTTTCGGGATCAATTGGTTTTCACTGTATGGACTAAAACATTCTTCAAAATATCTTCTTTTGTTTTAGAAGAAAGAAAGCTATAATATATAAATGTATGGCTTCATGGATTGATTGCAAAGTACTGTTATTACACAACAGACAAATTAGAACAGTCTAGAGATATTTTATAATATATATAGATAAAAAGAAAACTGCTTAATCCAGCCTAAAATGTTTTGCTGGTTTTAACTGGTTTAAGATGTCTGGTCTCCCAGCCAGGCTAGGATGGCCTGTGGACTAGCTAAGACCAGCAAACCATGTTATGCTTAAAGTGTTCTGTATTGTAAGTTTACAAAATATACTAAAGATTTGCAGGTATTGTCCAAAACCCCAGTTTGCCTTGGGCGTTTCTTAACTTTTGGAGACCACTTTATATATTATAAATATTATAGCATATTATTGTTTCAAAGAGCTTAGATTTCAGGATACTCCCTTGGGAGGAACTGCTAGCCGTCTTATTCTGTCAGAATACATTTCACTGCTGCCATGTCATGTACGTCTGAAAAGCATGTTTCAAGAACATTCTCCCATGTACTGTATGAATAAAGCATGTAGCACTGGCCTCGCAGCATGTATGGAACAGGAGGCAGCTTTTCTCAATAAAATATTCACTACAGTTGGAACTGATTGATCTCTTCTGAAAATACAAGCATTGATCTTCACCATTATATGTTGTGTTTTTAATGCTAGAGTGCTGGTGTCCACATGAATCTTAACTAGCATAACTAACAACATTTCTCAGGCAAAAAGACTGTTGGTGTCAATTTTGATCTGAGCATTGTATTTTAACTCTCCACTATCACGACTCTCAAGTTTTTTCATTGGTCATTCGTCATGTCAATCATTCGGCACTCCTCGACGAACCAATCCTGACTTTTTTCTCGCTTGTCTTATGGCTCGTCTCGAGGTTGTTGTTAGCCACTCATTTACTTTGCCACATCATTTATTTTGTTAAATATGTTAGTTAACTGTATTAATTTGTTTCATGACTACATCATTTTAACCATTCATCTGACTCTCATCAGAAGTTTTTCAGACTCATGTGAGGAGGGACATGCTAACATGTCATGTGACTTCCATTATAAGTAGAGTTTGAGTTAAGAGCGGTATAAGAGCGAGTGGGGTATTTTGGAGGTATCGGGTAATTCTGACTTAATGTCACAAAATTCTGACTTTTTATCTCACAATTGCGTGATATAAAGTCGCAATTGCGAGATAAAAAGTCAGAATTGCAAGATGTAAACTCGCAAATGTGAGAAAAAGTACAATTGTTAGATATAAAGTCGCAATTGACCCTTCGCAGGGGAGCTTGATTGACAGGCAGTCAACAAAGCAGTCAGAAGAGTTAGATTAACATGGGAGGATTTGAACTTGAAAAACGGAGTGACGCCTTTCTGCGGTTAAATTAACATTCCTTCATATGTTCATTCATGTTTATTTATTGCTATAAATTAACTAGAAAGAAGAGATGATCGGTTCACGAGCAGCTTTAACTGAGGCTCTACAGCAATCTGTCAGTCACATTAAAGAGCCACAAAACGGTATTTATTGTTAAATTTCTTTTAAAAAATGACCAAATTTGAAAGGTGAGACTTTGTCTAATATGTTTAATATCAAAAGTAACCGAAAAGTAACCTGGTCTGTCCTGTCTGTCAGCGCGTTGTCGGTGTGCTCTCTGCTCCTCAATGTATTTACCATATGTAACATGGTGTGGTGTGAGAGCGATGTAGCTTGTCGACAGTAACTAAGGGGGCGGGTCTTTGCGAACGGTCAATTACCTTTTTAATTTTTTTAATATGTGGCGGAAAAAGATTTCATAGTATACAGCCCTGCCTCATGGGAAAATATTTAAAAACTGCTTAAAATATAAGTTCCTCTTTAAAAATCTTGCAAAGTGCAAAAAATCATTTGTGTTTTGCAGCACTTAATTGAAAAGAATGATTCACCACTGAATACTTCTGAGATGGCTGTTTAGCAGATGCTTTTCAGTTAGGTGTTTATTGGAGGTGAGTCATTAGTCTTAAAGGAGACAGGAATCATGAATGTTACATCACAAACCACCAATTTCAATGTCTCCTGTGTCAGACACCTGCATTAATCTGAAGACGTCTATTGTATCATTGTTGTGGCTAGCTAAACGCAGCAGCAATGTAGAGTAAGACGATGTTTGTGATCTCATTGAGAAAAATTACAGGAACATATTCAGAGCATTAGAGATTTGATGGATAACTATAAACATAAGAGATGACAGGATGTTTACTTTCAATTCATAGCTGCTCGGGTAGACATTTGTTTTCTGAGATGAATACGGTGCTGGTCTCAATAATGATCATTGATATATTATACACTAAAAACACATCTGAGGTTATCAAAACTCATTCTGCTTTCTGCTCATTTGCTCTCTCCCCTTTCTCACATAAAAAGTGATATATCCAGCCAGAGCCGGAGCAGTTCCCTGAGGTTCTGCATTATAAATGTTTGAAATCACTAATGTCCATATAGATACGTTCAAGTGCCAAAATACGCAACTGTTTCACATGCAATTCAGCTCAAAAGGGGCAGCAAAAACAACTAAAGGACTTTTATATACCTGGATTGTGGCTGCGCAGTCAAACCTGCTTGCAATGCAGTGAACATAAGCAAAAAAACATCCTCTTTTTGTTTACTACGGCAATGGACAGAGAAAGAGGTATGTTTTAATACTGCAGGCACCCATCACAATGCAAAGTACTTGCATCATAATGGCAGCTAATCAACATTTATAAAGCATTACGGGTAATGCCGTCTCTGCATTAGAGGAACATTTCTTCTTGTCCCGTATCCCTAGGAAGTGAAAGCATAAATTGTCTCTAAACTTCCATAAAACTCTGTTTTAAAATTCATAACATGCTGAAAGCAGCCACAAGATTGAACAAGATGTTTTTGTATATTGATTATCAAAAGGATGATATATTGCAGACGTTTTCCTTCACGGAGCAGAATATGGAGTCAATACATATGCATATGTTTGTATGCATATATACAAAATCAAGTGTGGTTTGTCTCTTTAAATATCAGCCAGATTGACTCTTCCTGTCTAAGTGTGTTCTTGGCCAGAATACGCTGCAGTGTGAAACAGACTTTTTGCCATTCAGTCAAAGCTATGCAAGACTAAGGAGTTTTGATTAAGTAGGGTTTTTTTTTTTTTTTTAAGTGTTTGCCAGTAACATAAATGTGAATGTGAATGTAAACGAGTTTCTCTTTGCCAATTCAGACTTCTCAATGCATCATCGCGATTATAAGAACACAACCCCAAGAGGTAGAAAAGTTAAATTCAGCAAATACACTTGGATCAAATATTTTCTGTCTTGATCTGATTGAGCATGACATGAAAATACATTATTTGGAACACAATATCTGGAACACGAGATTCTTGAGTGAAGTACAAGTACAAAACAGTTGAAAAGCTCAAGCTTAACTGCTTAGTAAGAAGGTTTTATTGTTATGTTACATTTAATTACTGCAGAAAACACAAAAGCCTCTTATCCTGCCAGCCAACTCAACAACTCAGCTCAACATCACCATTCAGTTAGCCTCACAAACACATAATCTCCAGGACAGCCAGGAAGTAGGAGTTATCTTTGACAACCAATTTATTTATAAAGACTATGAAGACTGTACCTTGTCATTCAGATGAATGCAAAATCAGGAAAATCAAAAGACTGGCTGCAAAATAGTTATATATATTTCTATCTGGGCAGCAGTAGTAGTTTGTAAAAGACAAAAAAAAAAAAAAAAAAAATGTTTTTAAAAAGTCAAAATAGTCACCAAAGAGGATAATGGGTCCTGAGAACCACAGCAGTGGCATCTGAGAATAAAATAAAATAAAAAAAGGGATATGAATATTAAAAGGTAGATGTAGATGATGAGGCAGATAGATGTTTTATCTGGCTATTATTATTTTTACATTAATATACCTATGTACAGTATGGCAAAACAAGGTACTTTTTAGTGGAAATGTTTCTTTAGATTAATTGAATGTTCTTCACACCAAGAAGAAGTAGTTCTTTTAGGAACTGTAAAAGCCTCATTTTGGAGCCTTTATTTTTAAGAGCTTATACTCGTACTATGTACTGTGTATGTAGTTTGTTAACTCTGTGTATTAAATAGAGTGTCTGCAAGCATCTTTCATGCTATAAATGCCTGAGGTCCAAAATCAACACTCGCCAAGCATCAAATTCAAATGTTGCACTTTCATATAGACAAAAAAATATGTTTTTAAATAAAATCGATGCTAAATAATAATTAATAGATTCATATAACAAGAAAGTTTTTGGAAGATAGTCTGTATACCTTCCTCCCTACAGCCCAAATGTTCACAAGTGAAAGCCCTCCCATGCTTAACGGACAGTGGAGACGTTCCGTCCTGTGGATTTCATTCTTAGTTCATGATACTTAAAGTGTGCAGTGAGGATTCAGGGTGACAGGAGGCAAAGGGCACCTGATCTCCAGAGACTTCTAATGATTGCTACGATGACTCTGGAGCTGGCGCGTCCCACGGGCCGGACCGGCACTGATTGAATTCCTTTGATCTCTGCTCAGTTCAGGCTCAGCTGAGTGCATCCGTGAGACAGTGTTACTGGAGTCAGGAATGAAGTATTGATCAAGGTGTGTGCTTCTCTTTCTGTTCTCTACTGACTGAGATGCTCTTGTTCCTGTTTGTGCAAGTCATTAATTTCATTTTGAGAAAATAATTACTAAATGGCCATGACTGACAACTTGACTTTGTGCGGTGCAATGCTGTAAAAACAAAAGAAAGAGTGAAAAAAATGAGAAATAATCACACTTTTATTTTATGTGGCAAGCTTCTACATCAAAGTGCAAGAAAGATGGACCTAGAGTTTTCTGATGTTTCAGAAAGGAAAAATATAACCTCCTGTCTTCTGTGTCTGAACTCTGTCTTTGTACATTTTCTACAATAGGTAAGCTTACTCAGACTGCATACACCACCTTGTCAATCTTCTCTGAAGGCTGGAACTCTACGGATTTTAGTGAACCTTAGCAGCTGAAAAAGCAGCAAAAAACCTACAACCTATAACCCCTCTCCCAACACATTCTAGTTCTATATTCTTTATCATTTTAATCTCTATTATAATCTTTATAAATATATAGCACAAGTAAAAATAAATTATTTTTGGGAGATTAAATCAATTATTTATTTTTGTATACATTCTTCAGTTTTTCAATCGGCCTGTATTTCGGTCTTTCGACGCAGGCCACTACAACTTCGCCAGGCTTTTCGGACCCTGGCCAGACCCATCCAGTCTCTGCCGATGTCTTGTCTGAGTGAGTCCTGCCATCAGGTTGCGGGGTGGCGGAGCGGTCTTTTGATGTCGAGTGTCAGCCAATCGGTCACGGCCCACGTCCATCGCCCGGCCGAACTCCTGGCCACGTGTCCGGCCCAGCTTTTCTGGTTGACGGCGTCCTTGACCTTGCTCGTCTTCCCCAGTAGCTCGTTGCTGATGTGATCCATCCTCTTGGCACCGACCATCCGCCGGTCAAGGGCGCCTTCGGTCACTGCCAGCTTCTGCCTATCGGCAGCGGCCAGTGACCAGGTCTCGGCCGATCTTATTTGCCGCCTCTTCAGGAGTAGGGCTTTGGTGTTGTCCGATATTCGGCTGGTCTGGTCTTTTGTGAGTGGCTTTGCAGCAACATCGTGTGCCTTTCGCAGCTATTCTGGTCCCAATCACTCGTGATGTCCTCGTCGGTCTGCGCCCAGTCGGAACTGTCGACATAGTGCCGGAAGACGATCGGGTCAATGGCTTTCTGCCGTTGTGTCTGTTTGCTGGCTGCCAGTGCACACTTCTCCACCCTGGAGTTGATGGTCAGTTTGGCACGCAGCAGGCGTCAGGCGTCAGGCTTTTCGCTGCCTGTGCAGAACGCTTTGCCGATGACAGAGATGTCTTGGAGGAGGTGGCGGTGGCTGCAGAGGATTTAGTCGATTTCATTTTTCGCAGTGTCGGTGGCGACATCCAAGTCCAGTGACGGCTGAGGTGCTTCTGGAAGAAGCTGTTGCTGATGTAGAGGCGACTGGACTCAGGCATGGCCACCATCTGCTCACCCCGGTCGCCGCTGCCAAAGGGGCTGACAAACTTCTCTTTGTCGAGCCCCCGCCCCACCTTGCCGTTGAAGTCCCCCATCAGGATGTGGTATGTTGCGCGGGGGGCGATGGCTGCTTTGGCGTCTTCGTAGAACTGCTCGATTTCGTCGTCCTCGGCTGCTGTGGTCGGCGCAAATATCTATATGATGCGGATGGTCATCTTGTTGGTCAGCACCAGGGTGAGCACGCCGACTTGTGGGTTGGTCACGTCGACCAGGTCAATGGACGTCGCCCATCATCTGGAGACGATGAAGCAGACGCCACCGACTGCCCTGTCCCCTTCGCGGCTCCCAGTGCCACCGTTGAACCGTCTTCCCATCGTATGCGCATGGGCTCGCGGATGCCTTCTACCTGTGATTCTTAGTAACCCGTAGCCGGGTCGCTCCGCCACCGGAGAGCGGGCGCATGGACGTGCAGGGTACTAGGCCCGTGTTCATTGTCGTAGTTGCTTGAGTTTCTCTTTTGTCCGGTCCATGGCTTGCTGGGCCTCTAGGACCGGAACCTCCCTATTTAGCTGGGCCCGACTGGCTAGTGCCAGCCGGAAGTCTGTCTTCTTCTCAGCTTGGTTGAACCTTCTAGGGGGTTGAATCCCCGCTGTGCATCGTCGACAGACACCCAGTGCCACCCCTCCGCCACGTTGAGGCATAGGGTAGGATTTCGGAGGGGAACTGCATATATATTCATAAAATGCTGTATGCATAAAATAAAAAAGAACTGTAAAAATACATTAATTATATAAACAAATAATTAAAAAATATTACATTACAATTTTTTTTACAAATTAAAATAATATTTTGCCATCAACAGAGGACTAAAGTAATGTGAAAGCAGTAATTGTATTGGGCTAGAGCCCATTTATACCTTTCAGCAAATCAGGATTAGGTCAGTGTTACATCACCTAATAAATATTCATGAGCAAAATGTATAAGATTTATAATACGCCTAGCCCAGACGCCCCGCCACCGCCCAAGGGTGCCAGCACTTTTAGCTCACTCTGCCAATGTTAGTCCCTGATATTAAAATATCCACCTCTTCTGGCTCACATTAAAAACACTTCTTATACAGGCTAAATTATGCAATGATTTTACCACCTGATATTATTCAAAACAGGTTACCCTAACAGGTATTTGTACCTTTTTTGCTTTGAAGATCCAAGCCTACTAAACCTACTACATTCCGAATCAATGTCATCTCAGTCGTTGTTCAAAATGAGCTACATCAACTAATTAATATTCATGTCCACAGGCTTCTCCATGCAGTGACATCATAACCCACCAATCTTTGTCCCCTGTCCACTCTGAAACTTCCTCCAGCTCTACTGCCCACACACACTTTCAGATCATTCTTATGTCCCTGTCGCATATGCTTCTGCAACACTGAGCTGGTTTGAGAGGCCTACAACATTTCCTTATTCACCCTGTTTCTCCTCAATAATTACCTGCCATTCTCTACTCTATGTTAAGTAAAAAGAAGCAAATCACAAAATAAAAAAGTTAACACACCACCAGAGCTCATCTAAAGTCACAGAAAAAAAATGAGACAGCCTGCCGCAGAGACGGTGGATCTGTCCCCCCATAACTCCCTCGGTATCTCCAGCATCACAGTGTTATTTGGTCCCTGACAGATTGTTTGTGACCAACCACCTGCCATTGGCGCAGATGTCCTACTGAAAATGTTAAAAATACAAAGAGTATAATAAAGAACACCTCTCCATCCTGACTAAATAGGAGATGAATTTCCGAAGTGTCAGTTTTACTCTGGTGAAGCTCTGCAGTATTGGAGTAACTCCGCTGTTGTGCTCACATTCATTTTCTTATTTAATTGTATTAAGAAACTTGAGAACATGAGACTCAGTCATTGATGCTTATCTTGAGGGAGAATACAAGTAAAATTAAAGAAACATCTAAACATGGAATAATATGGAAGAATGGAAGTTGTATAAACATGGAAACAGACAGAAGAATAAATTGTCATCATTGCACACAGATTGTCACACTTGTTGGCTATAATGACCAGACAAGGACGAGAAATACTAAATCAACAGACTTTTAATAATAATCTGATAAAAAAGAAGGTGCATGAGAGCAAAGTAGCATAGCCACTTGTCTAAAGACAGCCA
This sequence comes from Phoxinus phoxinus, assembly GCF_949152265.1. Taxonomy (NCBI): domain Eukaryota; kingdom Metazoa; phylum Chordata; class Actinopteri; order Cypriniformes; family Leuciscidae; genus Phoxinus; species Phoxinus phoxinus. Next base: position 11,540,010 of record NC_136897.1, read on the forward strand.
TGGAACAATGAAGTGAAGAAACTAATGCTGCATCCGAAATCGCATACTTCCCTATATAGTAGGCGAAAAACAGTATATGACGAAAGAAGTTTCACAGCACTCATAAAAGTGTAGGCAAAAGGTTCACCGGATGACCTACTACTTCCACCGAGATTCTGAAGTGTGCATACGATGGACACTTCACTATCCATTAGGATAGCCACGGGAAAAAGGTTTTTGGCAGTGAAGCGACACAACTGTGCTGGTACATTTACATTTATGCATTTGGCAGACCCTTTTATCCAAAGGGACTTACATTGCATTTCAAGGTACACATTTTACATTCTTATCAGTTCTCATGTGGTAGGTCACATGATAATGACAATATGGCGGATGTAGTATGTCCGGATTATATTCATACTACAAGTATTCATACTATATAGGACATACTTTTTTAGCAGGCACGATGTAATTACTTATTCAAACCTACTCAAGAGAGTATGCGATTTCAGCCTATATAGGTATATAAACACATGGGGAGCTAATTAACAAGAACAGAAGCAGGTATAACTATAATTTAGAAACATAGGAATTGGACTGCTATATTTGATTTTTTTTTCCCCGAAAGTTTTTCAAAAGGAGGTTAAGCCAGATCATGGTCTTGCAATTCTCGGATCCTCTGAGACATTGAATACTCTTCCAAGATCTCAGCAATGACCTCTATTGATGGGCATGACTCTTGCGGGGGGGAAAACAATACTTTTAAACTGGAAATCTTCACACTCTCCATCGTTCAAAGCTTGGTTTTGTGAACCGTTTCATGTCAGACAACCAGAGAGTATACGTTCATTGGAGTCCAAATCTCATTGCCAATTTCAAACTGTATGGCACCTTCGTGGATTTCCTCAAGTCTGAATAGTGTATAATTATTGTTCTCACTGTAATAATTCATCTATGATTAGGTCTTGTTTATGTTAATCCAACCCCCCTTGTTTTGTTTTGTTTTGTTCTGATATGGTTGTATTGTCTGGTTTTCCTTGTATTCCTAATTTTGTGCACTACGTAAAATAAATAAATAAATAAATAATAATAATAAAGAAAAATAGGAATTAATGCCAGTGAAATAGGTGAAATACACTGATGACACCTGTGACATAAATAACTTTTTACAACAGGGTAAATTAAAAAAAAAAGATGGCTTATATGTGATGCCAGTAATGACAGTACAGTAATTACAACACGATTACTGAAATAAAGAGTAGCCCCCTCTATTACAGATACAGTAATGTGATTACTGTAATGCATTACACCCAACAGCACAGCTCAGCATCAGTTCTACGCTCTTACACATAAAATTTACTAAAATAGTAATTAAGACATACATGATACAATTTTATTTCATAATAATAATAATCATTTAATTAATATAACTAAACTAAAAAAAAATATTTGCATCTATGAAAATGATGCTTCACATGCTTCTACAACAACTGGAATAAACACTGACAAGCGCATAAACAATGAGAACTGGAGCCAAATGCGTTACAGATGATTCATTTTATCTAATGATTTCTTATCTGGCAAAACAAAGCATAACAATCCTGTCAGTGTGATCTAGGAGAAGAGTTAAAAATTTGAAGGGCAAATAGAATAATGCATTTCACTGAACTGATGGATATTTGCCTCATGCATTAGTGGGAGAAAATCTCTTTAGTCAGGGACACAATTTGACTTTCCATCCAAGAATCTAACTAGACACATAAGCCAATGACTGCAGGAGAGCGTATACTTTGGATGCTATAGGCTACTGTAAGTCTTAGAGTGGGTATAAGTCCACACTTAAGATCATTAGCTCAGCTTTGTGGTTCTCACAGTTATTGGGGTTAAATGACTATTTTATTATGCTTTAAATAATTTGATGTTAGTTAGTCAGACAATGTTTAGCCTATTACAGTACCAGTGGTTTCAGTCAGAACTCAGAACATATCATAAACCTGAAGTGTAAATAACAGCAGTTTTAGCGCTGACTAAAGTCAATTACAATTAAAGTGCCAATCAATGTCTAGCAATGACTTGTGAATAAACTATAGGAAATACTTGCAGAGTCAATGACAAATACAAGTGATCACAGTAAAGAAAATAATCTATAGTTTAAAACATTGTATTCATGTTGGTTTTACATCATTTTGAAAATAGAGGGAAAATAATAATCAAGAATTATAATATATATTGTTATTAATATTTATAATATAGGCAGGACCTAAAACTTTTTTGCCAATGGCCAGTGACAATATATTTTACCAGCCATTGTTAAACCATTTTTTTGCAAAAACAAAGCTTGAGCTTCGGATGCGTACGCACACTAAACTTCCACACAGCGTGTGAGTAAATAATTGAGTTCCCTTTTGCATCTTCTTACACTGGAATATTTAAATTGGCAAAGCTTAAACTACTTTTGTGACGATCCAGTGCTGGCCCATCATCTGTCCAAGTTCAAGTTTGTTCACGTTCATGTTATATAACAACATTGCACTGTTAGAATTCATAAAAATGTTACTGGCCATTGTGGCCAACTGCGGATTGACACCATTTCATATACGCGCTAACACTGTTTTTTTTACTCGCAGTGTTAGTTTTAGGCCCTGTATATACAGTAGGTGTCACAGGATGAGGCATGGCAAGGCAAGGATCTAACTGCAGCACTTTAATATACAAAAGCAAGACAATGATCCAACAAGAAGATAATTCAGAAAGCAAAAACACTCATAACAGTGTGCCGACACAACACAACAACAGCAGACAATGAACTGAATCAATACACAAGGTAATGAACTAAAAGGAAAAGGGTGTGAGTAACTCATCAAAAACCATGGTAAAAACTGATGAGTAGGAAGACTGGGAACAAAGGTAATAGGAAACAATGAAAAACAAACTAAAAGTACATTAAAATGAAACTGAAAAAATAACAGAATTTGACAATAGGCACATGGGGAAAAATAAACATCACTTTTCAATTCAAATCAAAATCTTACCTCTAAACATTTTAAATTTAGATAAAAGAGAGAATGTAAATTAAGGACAATAATAAGATTAAAGAAAATATAGAATAAATAATAATAATCTTATTAAGTTATTATAATAATAGTAAAATATATATTAATAATAAAAATATAAAAATATATTATATAAAATATAATAATATATTAATTTATAAATATCATTCAGGGTCACAGTACATAATAATTTACAAACTGAACATATCATCAGTTATTTAAAGAGACGTATTGACCTTGACACACAGTTGTATGTGTGTGTGATTGATTGTTCAAGATATATGTGCAATCTTAAAATTGGTCATTATTGCTGATTCATTATTGGTTTTTGCAGGGCATGAAACTCTCTGTGTGAACACGACAGTCATCCGACTGTGTTTGTTGGAGTTCGTTGTGTGAATTAGCCTTTAAATGCCTTTCAATGAGTCTACAATTTGTATGATATTAAGCGGTGATGAATCATATCATGACATTGTGCCACATATACTGTACACATATCAAAATATTAATTTGTGATTATTATATTTTGTGCTCAAAACATCAGAGAGAGTAAAAAAAAAACTTGGATCTGATGTGGATTCCGATCACAGAAGAAATAGTTCAAATGAAGCGCGTTTGGCCTACAAATATCAGAGTATATAGCACCGAAAGATAATTATCATAGACGACCCTGATCATGCATACTGTGTACTGCTTGTTTTGATGCACTGCTCACTTTTAACTGTATGGTCAAATGGTTCTGATGTTGGCATTATGTCTCATGGTCCAGTAGGAACCAAGCAAGGGTCCGGAACCGGGTGGCGATCCGCTATTTGAGGACCTCTGCCATAAACCGTAAAGATAGTCAGTTCTTCATCATTTGGTCCTCATTTGATGAATTACTGTCCTGCCATGGTCAATAGATCATCAGACATCCCTTTCAAATAACTCTGTTTAGCACCTGCTTTCTGTTGGCAGTAAAAGACAAACATTCATTACAGGAGGCAAATACAGCTGCGAGTGGATTCAACCGGCTTGATCTGCCTATTATACAATATAGACTTTGGACACAGCAGAACAACTTTTGTCTGATTATCAGGGAGAGAAATCCAGAGGACTATATAAATGTAATGAGATGTATGTGGGCAAATTTTGTCTAAACTTCAAAGCCATTTACATCCATACAAAAAAAAGTATAGCCTACTTCAAGTGAAGTATATTTAAAGTGCAAAAATAATATAGGCCTAAAAAAACAATATAATGTATAATGTTATATTCACTTAAAGAAAACGTCTCATAACATCTCCTGAAGGAGGGAACGTCGAAGTGCTGACGTAATTGGGATGCTGACGTAATTCGCTGAGGAGCCGAGATCGTGACGGCCGTGCAGCGATGGTCAGCAACGGTGGCGATGGGACGTAACGTCTCCCGTTCCCTCCTTCAGGGAACGAGGGTTACATACTGTACTTAACCATGTTGATGAAAATTATGCGATCATCAACATAAAACAGCATATAAATCAAAATTGCCAAATGTTACCGAATGAAATGTCGACCCAGGACGAGCTATAGGACTGTGAAGCTTTGGATGGAGTAGACTCAATCTACTCCATCTATGTTTAGAACATTGTTCTGAATCCGATCCGGCTGTAGTCTTTGAAAAAAATTATATATTCTCAGCTTTTTATTTAAAATGTTGCTTTTTTTAAATGAAACTTATCCAAATTCAAGTTTTGAAAAAATGGATGCATGAAGCTAGAATAAAATGTTTTTAAAATGGAAAGAGTTAAAGGTACAGTTAAAGGTATATTCCAAGAAAAAATAATACCTAAATAGGAACATAGTATTTAAAAACAATAATCAAAACATAGATGGAGTAGATTGAGTCTACTCCATCCAAAGCTTCACAGTCCTATAGCATATTAGCATATTAGCATATTTCATTCGGTAACATTTGGCAATTTTGATTTATATGCTGTTTTATGTTGATGATCGCATAATTTTTCCGTGTTATTTATCGCTGCTTCTTCTTCCCCTGTGTTTTGATCCGGAGGTTCTGTACTCTTTCAGAAGATACATAATAGCGCCCCCCTACCGTATAACAGTAAAAACATGGATAACGTACTCGGTTACTAACGTAACCTCGGTTCTCTCTAGGAGAGGGAACGAGTACTGCGTCGATTAGCGACGCTACGGGAAAGATATTTCTTTTTCGAGAGATTGAAGCATAAAAATTAATCCTTAATTTTGTAAAATATGTAAAACGCTTTTCTGTAGCATACAACCTTAGGCAGAGCAATACCGCACGCCCATTGGCTGCTCTGCCAGAAAAGCACAGCCTATGCGAGGCCAGAGACGCTGACCAATGAGGACGCTTCGCGCCCTTCTGCGTCATCTCCCGCCGAAACAGGCGTGGCCTAGGTCTATAAATACCAAGCATAGCTGCTTCCACTCCGATTTTCGTCACAGAAGCGACACAGCGTGGGCACGCACGGCATGAGACGCAGTACTCGTTCCCTCTCCTAGAGAGAACCGAGGTTACGTTAGTAACCGAGTACGTTCTCTTACGTAGAGTTCTCTCCTACTGCGTCGATTAGCGACGCTACGGGAACCCCTGTAAGACGCCGTGCGTGTTCTTGGACCGACACAGACACCCAAGGGCGCGCGCGCGCGCCCCGGCATACAAGCGCCTACACCAAGAGTATATAGGGAGAGCGGCTAGAATTAGCATCATCCCTTTATAATAGCGCCCCTAAGGGCATAATAACATATATATGTAAATATTAGATATATATGGGGGGTAATAGCATGCTCATAGGACACATTGTCAGTGAGTGATGCTTAAAACATTAGTGACCTGGGCCGCCGTGCGGGGCAGGAACACCATACCTGGTCTTAGACCGAGAGCAGTTTAGCCTGCAACGCAGGAACCTCTAGGTTATAGAACCTTATAAATGTAGACGGGGAGGCCCAGCCTGCCGCCATACAAATATCTTGTAACGAGATTCCGCTATACCAAGCCCACGAAGAGGCCATGCCTCTCGTAGAATGTGCCCTGATGCCCAGAGGGCATTCCACACCTCCCGATGCATAGGCTAGCGCAATGGCGTCCACCACCCATCGGGACAAACTCTGTTTCGTCGCAGCACGCCCTTTAGAGCGCCCACTGAACGAAACAAAGAGCTGCTCCGACTGTCGAAAAACAGCGGAGCGGGACACGTAAGCTCTTAATGCCCTGACCGGACAAAGGAAGCTATTTCCGTCCTCAGAGGCCGGCAGAGCCGACAGGGAGATGACCTGAGCCCTGAACGGTGTGTTGAGGGACTTAGGTACATACCCATGCCTCGGTTTCAACACGACTATAGAGTCGTTGGGCCCGAACTCCATACAAGAGGCTCTCACTGAGAGCGCTTGCAAATCCCCCACACGCTTCACTGAAGCGAGAGCCAAAAGAAACACGGTCTTGAAAGACAGGTGCTTCATGTCAACTGAGTGAATAGGCTCGAAAGGGGCCCCTTTCATAGCGTTTAACACTGTAGAAAGGTCCCAAATGGGGACTGAAGGAGGCCTTGGAGGATTTAACCTCCTGGCTCCTCTAAGGAAACGGACCACCAGGTCGTTTCTGCCCAGTGCATGGCCAAGCGTCGGATTAACGAACGCTGATATGGCTGCCACATAGACTTTGAGCGTGGATGGGGTCCTACCCTTATCCAACAGCTCCTGCAGGAAGGAGAGAACCTCCGTTTCCCCGCACTGAAGGGGTGACAGACCCCGGTCTGAACACCAACCAGAGAACACCGACCATTTGGAAGCGTAGAGCCGTCTAGTAGACGGGGCCCTAGCCTGCTCGATCGTGTCTAACACTCCTCTTGGGAGTTTAGCGGGTACCCGTTTATGGCCCACACATGAAGGGACCATAGCTCCGGGTGAGGATGCAAAATCGAGCCCATGGCCTGCGAGAGAAGGTCCTTCCTCACTGGGATCGGCCACGGAGCAGTACTCCTGAGCTGCATCAAAACTGGGAACCAAGGTTGATTCGTCCAGTATGGTGCGACAAGGAGCACTGAGCATCCGCTTTTCCTGATTCGTTCCAGCACTTGAGGCAGGAGTGAGACAGGGGGAAAAGCATAGAGCTGACGGCGGGGCCAGACCTTGGCCAGCGCGTTCGTGCTCTTTGAAAAGAATTCTGGGCACTGAGTGTTTTCCTGGTTTGCAAACAGGTCCACCTCCGCTCTGCCGAACATTTTCCACAGCAGACGCACTGTCTGTGTGTGTAGGGACCATTCTCCTGTTGGAACGTTGTTCCGTGAGAGTCTGTCTGGTCCTACGTTCAGACGACCAGGCACATGCATCGCTCTCAGCGAGCGCAGGTTGTGCTGGGCCCATACCAGTATGCGTTCCGTCAACCTGAAAAGGTTTCGGGATCTCACGCCACCCTGGCGGTTTATATAGGCTACTACCGACGTGTTGTCCGAACGGACCAGGACGTGGTGTCCCTTTATCCGAGGACGGAAACGCCTCAGCGCTAAGTCCACTGCCATCATTTCTAGGCAGTTTATGTGCGGTAGTTCGACTCGTTCCGCCCACTGGCCAAAGAACGGTCTGCCTTCGAGCAGTGCTCCCCAACCCGAGGTGGAGGCGTCCGTGGACACCACCTTCAGGCTCGAGGAAGTCCCCAGGCTTACACCTGACCGGTACCAGTCTGACGCTCTCCATGGTGTCAGGGCTGAAATGCATTCCTGATTGACCTTGAGGCGACAACGACCGTGAACCCATGCTCGGCGCGGTACGCGCGTTTTTAGCCAGAACTGCAGTGGGCGCATGCGCAGCAGGCCCAACTGTAGAGCTGCCGAGGCTGCGGCCATGAGGCCTAGCATTTTTTAAAAACTCCTGAGCGGCACTATATGACTGCTGTGGAAGGATTTCGCCATCTGCAGGGCGTTTCGCCTGCGCTGTGATGACAGCCGAGCTGTCATAGACAGCGAGTTCAGTTCCAGTCCCAAAAAGGAGATCCTTTGACTGGGAAACAGTGAACTTTTTTCCCAATTGACTCTCAGGCCTAAGCACTCGAGGTGATCGAGTATTAGGGTCTTGTGGCGAATGAGATCTGAAGGTGATTGAGCTAGAATCAGCCAATCGTCCAAATAATTCAGAATTCGAATGCCGCGGAGTCTCAGGGGTGCCAGCGCCGCGTCCATGCACACTGTAAATGTACGAGGTGCTAAAGACAGGCCGAATGGCAGGACTGTGTACTGATATGCCTGGCCCTCGAAGGCGAATCTCAAAAATCGCCTGTGACGTGACGCAATTTGTATGTGAAAATACGCGTCTTTCAGATCTATTGCCATAAACCAGTCTCCTCGGCGAATCTGCGCGAGGATTTTTCTGGTCGTGAGCATTCTGAACTTTCGCTTTGTCAGCGCTTTGTTCAAATGCCTGAGATCTAAAATGGGTCTGAGACCCCCGTCTTTTTTCGGTACCAGGAAATATCTGCTGTACAGACCCCCTTCGCTTTGAGCTTGAGATAAAGGCTCTATGGCCCCTTTGCTCAATAGCTTCGCTATTTCGGCTCGAAGTAGGTGTGCTACTTCTGTTTTCACCGTGGTTTCGACTTTTCCCGTGAAACGGGGAGGGCGTCGATGAAACTGTAGCGAATAGCCTCTTTTTATAGTCTCTAGCACCCATTCTGAGACCCCGGGAAGTCTTTCCCATGCATCTGCACGTGTGACTAGGGGTTGAATGTAATCTGGGCCCTGGTCGCGAAATGGCGGCGACACGAGAGCAACCGTGTGCTGTAACATGGACGCCGTGGCGTGTGAGGCGGGGGGCATGTTTAACACAGTATGCATCCCGCGCGCGCTCGGCTCCCTGTGTTGAGAGAGAGCGCGCGGGGCGAGCCCCGTAGGGCTCGTTATGTTTGTGAATAAACGTGGGCGCTTGGTGGCGGGCACATTTATAACACCGGGGACACTGTGTTTGTGTACTGACTGACCGTTCGTTAGTTTCGTTTTTACAGAAACCGCGGAACGTGCAGTGTGTAGTGGTTGTGGGCACTGGGCAGTGGGCACGCTCACTACATGTGAAGCACAACCGACATGAGTCGATTTTATGTGTGCAAACCCTGTGTTGAACGGGGCTGTGTTTGTGTGAATGAATGGGCACTGGGTGGGCATTGCAGTTACACACATTACACCGTCGGCCTTGGCCGGGACACCAGAAATTAAACTCTTTTTTAGATTTATCTGGGTCGCCGTGAAAACGGCGTTTGTGTGCAGGCAAACGGGCTTTACGGCCGGTTTGTTGGCTGCTGAATACACTGGTACAAACACGGAACTTAGGGCTGTACAAGCGGGAATCTTGGGTGGAAGTCCGGGCCGCAGCGGGACCCGAACACCGTCTTTTTCCTAGCAGGGCTAGGATGGCGCCGAGGCCTCGGGCTTGAGAGAGATCTTGGGCCGAGGACCACGCGGTGGCGGGCGGCGTCCGGCGGAGCGAGACCGTGGTCTCTCTCGGGCCTGTTGCTGCTGGGCCGGTGCGGCGGGCGCGGGGCGCTGCTGAGTTCGGGCAGGCGGCTGTTTAGGGCGGCCTGTTGCGGAACTGGAGCGCTTTGGCAGGAAATGTCTCATGGCCTGCGAAGTCTTCTGTACCTCAGCGAATCGGTCCGCGAAGTCCTTCACGGAAGATCCGAAGAGGCCAGTCGGTGAAATGGGAGCGTCGAGGAACGCAGAGCGCTCCGACTCCGCCATTTCAGAGAGAGTCAGCCACAAATGTCTCTCGGAAACAGTAGCTGAGGCCATAATCCTCCCAATGGCATGTGCGGCGGACTTTGTAGCACGAAGAGCTAGGTCTGTGGCGCTACGTAAGTCCGGAACACTGATCGCGCCCGGGCCTTCCTCGTCTAGCTTGCGGAGGAGGTTGGCCTGGTGGATTTGGAGCACCGCCATGGTGTGCAGCGCCGATGCAGCTTGTCCGGCGGCGGCGTACACGCGGCCGTTCAAAGCTGATGACGTGCGGCAAGCTTTGGATGGTAGTACTCCCTTAGCCCGCCGTCCAGCAGAGGGTGGGCAAAAGTGAGTAGCTACAGCCTCCTCGACCGGAGGAAGAGCATGGTAGCCTCTGTCTCGAGCACCGTCCAAAACGGAGAATGCTGGCGAGGCAGAGGTACGCACTCTGGCTGAAAATGGCGCCTTCCACGATTTCGCTACCTCTTCATGAAGCTCAGGAAGAAATGGGGCGTGTCTGGAGGGTGGCGCAGCGCGCTCTCCAGAAAGGAAGCAGCCATCCAGCCGGTTGAGAGCAGGTTGTTCGGGCGTCGACCAATCGAGGCCGAGGCTCAACACGGCCTGTGTGAGCAGACGCATCAGTTCTGCCTCGATACTGATCTTCCCTCCTCGGCGTTCCGGAACAGCGGGGGAGGGGAGGTCCACAGAGCTCGCCCATACCTCGCTCTCCGAAGCGAGAAGCGAACAGCAGTCGTCATCCCCCTCAGATACGGCTTGTTGGTCGTCCTCCATAATGGACAAAGCGGCGGGCTGCGGCTGTTGTCCATCGGTGAGCGACTCACACGAAGTGTTGAGAGGAGCTAGCGGCTGTGGCGGCGGCGAGCTCCTCGTAGAGGGGGGTTCCGGGACCCGCTGAGCGCGGCGCTTCTTACGGCGCGGCGCTACAGGGGGTGGGTGAGCAGCTTCGGAGAATGATGCAAGGCGAGTCCGCAGAGTCGCGATGGGCATCATGTCACAATGATGGCAGCCGCCATCACCGAGAGCGATAGCTGCATGATCCTCGCCCAAGCAGGAAACACACAGCTCGTGGTGGTCCCCGTCGATGAGCGCAGCTCGACAGGAGCCGCAGGAAACACGAGACATCTTTAAAAAGACACTCGTTGCTCTTTGTGAGAAAAAGTATGTGACGCAGTAGGCGAACACACACACAAAACACACACAAAGTGATCAAAGGATATTCCACGCCGGAGAAGCGCAGCAGGGAACGGCGGCTGAAGGCGGCGAAGACCAGCGGCTTCAGGTAAGGGCTCGTCCTGCTGAGGTGCTGTATCAGACGGCTGTGGTGGCTCGAATCCGGTCCTACGATGCGTGTAGCTTCGTGAAGGATAGAAAATCGGAGTGTAAGCAGCTATGCTTGGTATTTATAGACCTAGGCCACGCCTGTTTCGGCGGGAGATGACGCAGAAGGGCGCGAAGCGTCCTCATTGGTCAGCGTCTCTGGCCTCGCATAGGCTGTGCTTTTCTGGCAGAGCAGCCAATGGGCGTGCGGTATTGCTCTGCCTAAGGTTGTATGCTACAGAAAAGCGTTTTACATATTTTACAAAATTAAGGATTAATTTTTATGCTTCAATCTCTCGAAAAAGAAATATCTTTCCCGTAGCGTCGCTAATCGACGCAGTAGGAGAGAACTCTACGTAAGAGAACAGGGAAATTCAGTCAGTGGCGGGATAAGAGTAAAGTAGAGTTGAAGTAAATTCCTTTGTACGCTACCAGTGAACTACACAATATTCAGATACTCAGAATTAGGAACATATCTGTTTTCTTTGTAAATCAATGTTTTCAAACAATGTAAGTTGATGAGACAGTATGAAAAACTTTGAGAAAAAAGTATTAAATAGGCTATACTCAATCAAAAGAGTAAACACAACTACGAGCCAAGTGTACTTAGAATACTTAGTTATACTTTTAAGTATATCTCAATCAAAAGATTGAGTATACAGTATGGTCCAAGTATACTTGGACCTTTCTGTCAGTATAAGTCAAGTATAAGTGCAATTTATATTTCTGAGAAGTACATAAAAAGTGGACTGAAAGTACACTTTTAGTTTAAAAAAAGTATACTAATAGCAAACTTGAATAAACTTATTTTTCGTAAGGGTAGGAATGGACTGAACAAGTACCTGCAGTCTCTCCTACCTGGTGGAAAGATATGTTGGACTTAGATTTCATTAACTTTGCCTTGAGCTCAGATCCTATTAGTTCAGTTCTTCCTACATCCACATCCCACTGAATCCTAAATCTATGGTCCCCACGTTCAGTCTGCTATCATCTGGATGATCATGCATTCTCTCGCCACAGGCAACACCCTGCATACTCTTGCTCTACTTTTCAAAAGAAATGAACTTCTGGTGATGTGCTATGTAATTCCTGGATGGTTGCATCACATCTCTTCCTGTTACATCACTTAGTCGTATTCATTAAATGAGTTCAAACGCACATAAAAATATCAGGGAACGTTTACTGATCCATGTTCTATTATGCTATTTCTGGAAGACACATTGTTAATTTAAAAGTAAAGCATATATTTAAAAAAAAAACTTAAATAATGTGTTTGACGGTGAGTCCTGTTTTTTCATTTGTTCTGTCATTTTTTCTGCATGATATATTTGAAAAGTGACAAGTAAACTATCAAAATATAGTAAAAATATGTATTTTAAAGGTATAGCGGACGATCTTTCCTAATTTTAGCGCCCCCCTACCCGCCCTCTCCAATTTTTTTTTTAAATGCACATGCGCAACACTCTATTTGCTCCCGAGAGGGAACGCCTACTAGCAGTGATTTTAAATGGATTTCTCCAAAAAGCATGACAAACTTTACCTGTCTAGTAGAATCTTCGCGACTGCGGCATCAGTGGGGAAGCCCAACCTGTGCTTTTAGCGCACGCCAGCGTGTGAACGGCCTTACGTAAACATATCACCAGAATGATTGACACTTAGGTGGACCAATAGTATAGACTACCCACCCGGAAAAAGAAAATCCTCCGCTATACCTTTAATTGATTGAGTTATTATTCTAATTTATTTATTTGTAAATGTATCTGTGGCGAATACACAGGGCAGGGCTGCAGTAAGCAATTCTTTCCTAGTTTAATTTAAATAACTTAAGTTGCAAGTATTATCAACATAAAACAGCATATAAATCAAAATTGCCAAATGTTACCGAATGAAATGTCGACCCAGGACGAGCTATAGGACTGTGAAGCTTTGGATGGAGTAGACTCAATCTACTCCATCTATGTTTTGATCATTGTTCTGAATCCGATCCGGCTGTAGTCTTTGAAAAAAATTCTATATTCTCAGCTTTTTATTTAAAATGTTGCTTTTTTTTAAATGAAACTTATCCAAATTCAAGTTTTGAAAAAATGGATGCATGAAGCTAGAATAAAATGTTTTTAAAATGGAAAGAGTTAAAGGTACAGTTAAAGGTATATTCCAAGAAAAAAATAATAATACCTAAATAGGAACATAGTATTGTACTTAAGTACTTAAGTACAATAGTACTTAAGTACAATACTATGTTCCTATTTAGGTATTATTTTTTTTTTCTTGGAATATACCTTTAACTGTACCTTTAACTCTTTCCATTTAAAAACAATAATCAAAACATAGATGGAGTAGATTGAGTCTACTCCATCCAAAGCTTCACAGTCCTATAGCATATTAGCATATTAGCATATTTCATTCGGTAACATTTGGCAATTTTGATTTATATGCTGTTTTATGTTGATGATCGCATAATTTTTCCGTGTTATTTATCGCTGCTTCTTCTTCCCCTGTGTTTTGATCCGGAGGTTCTGTACTCTTTCAGAAGATACATACTTGCAAGAGAGAATGTAAATGAAGATAGAAATTGAGGGCAGAACATACTGTGCAGAGCATTAGTTTTATATTGAGTAAAGTGCCACTTTTCTCTTATAGGATCAGAGTTACCATTGGCTCTGGAACAATGGATATGCATTCCATAGTGTGGATGGTGAGACTTTACATGGTACAGCTGAGTGAGATTTTAGAGGAACCTAAATCCCAGAGGATGTGGATTACTGGCACTGGCAACTTAAATCACAGTTAGGAAATGCATATAGAAAGACAAGGAGCACAGGAAAAGAGACCAGCAGAGACAGAGACAAAGGCAGAGAGAAAACGGTTGATCTGTTGCAGACTGGGGAGGGTTTGCAGGTTGTTCTCTGTATTCAGCCTGTCATATTTTACAGTCCCGCTATGGGCTCAAACACCCAACAGCTGCACACACTCATAGCAAGGAATACCACCACACAACAAGGGCACTACCAAACTACCCCGTTATGCTTTTGACTTAATTATGACTTATATAATAACAAAACTAATAATAAACCAAGAAAATAATGCAAAATACATTTATAAGAATAGACAAAATAATATATGTATAATTAGTTAGTTATTCTCTATTATTCCATATTATTTCAACAATAAACAGAATTACACTTACAAATACTGATCATGGTTTAAAAATAATTATAATCATTTTTATTTATTTAATAGCGTCTTTCCAAAGCCCAAGGTTGCTTTAGAAAGTTAGAGGAATACAGACAAATTACAAACACCCAAAACAAAGCACAATCAACAGGCCAAGAGCTGAAGAGTAATATTCAGAGAATAAATGTGTTTTTAAGATGTTTTTGAAAAAGAAGAAGAGAGGATGCTAGACGGATGTCTTGGAGTCGAGTATTCCACATCCTGGGAGCCACAACATAAAGACCTGGCACTCATGGTGACCTAACTAAAATTAGGAGTCATTAACAATTATGCACTAGAAGATCTTAAAGGCACAATACATATGATTTTTTGGAGTAAAATATCCAAAAACCACTATAACAATGTTATATATATTTTTTGGCATATGTACTTACAGTATCCCAAATATTTTCAAATGTTTAAATCCAGATAAATCGTAAATTTTAACCCGTGTAATGGTCCATATCATTGGGTCGCCTGTCAATGCATCACATGAAATCACACCCTCGATTTACGGATTTACTTCCATAGAATCCATGGAAACAACAAAGGTACTTTATTATGTTGTTTTAGGAGACAGTAGAGCAACTGTTTGGATACCTTCATCGACAGAAAACTAATCAATGTTATACATTATATATTATGTAACATAACATTTCATAGTATTTTAATTTTAATTTGTCAAATAAAGTGACCTGTATGAGTAGTAATTCACTTGCGGCTATTTCATCAGAATTAAATAAAATAATCTGAATTTAAAACGTTACTGTAACAAAGTTCAGGGAAGGAGGCGGGTACCGGCAAATGTTAAACTCAACACTCAAGTCTTCGTCGTCGGTTAGGAACCTGGGTGTGCTCTTTGATACCAATCTTTCATTTAAAAGCCTTGTTTCTAGCATCAGTTAGTTCATGCGTTCATGACCTCAAGGTTAGATTTTTGTAATGCTCTACTGAGTGGTTGCCCTGTATGCTTAATAAGCAAACTCCAGCTAGTCCAAAATGCTGCAGCTAGAGTTCTTACTAAAAGCAGGACATATGACCATATTAGCCCGGTTCTATCAACACTTCACTAAAAACACATCTCTTTAACCTGGCATACACACCACATAATTATCAATTTCTATAATTCAAATAATGTAAAATGATAAACATGGGGAAAAAACCAACCCACGCGTAGCGGCACAATCAGCCTACGCGTGGGTTGTTTTTTTCCACATGTTTTTTAAATGTTCTACTATGAAATAGCCAATCTAATAAAGGCTTTTTATATATTTCCAAAGAAGAGTGCCTTGGATTTCCTTCTATTACATTTTGTTGAATTCCCAACCCCAAAGAGCACCTTCAAAAAAACGTCCTTATGTTGAACTCCTTGAGCACCCTGGACATTTTTTCTTTTTGAATGTAAAATGATTGTTAGGCTACATAAATGATGTCATCCGATTGATTGTTACATCATATGAAGAATGACATCTACACTAATATTAGTCTCTCTGTTTATCCCGAGGTTTACGGATCCAGGCTGTCTCCGGATCAGATGAAGGACCTGCGCCTGGACACGACCACAACGCAACCCTGAAGTGTCATCAGAGACCGTGTCAACTAGACTATCCACTGCGAAGGCCTCATCAACACGACAAAGTTTTTTCTCTGTACAGATAAAAATGTTATCAAAATCATTCACGGAAACAACTAAAACCGTTGCATTATGTATGCCAGACAACAAATTGGTGATCAAGCCCGTGCACATACGCATTCACACATGCTCACCTATAGACTAAACACATAATACACATATACATGCCTTCACCGTTTTTTACAGATTCAAATTTTTGAAGTTTACATGAGATAACAGTATCGTTTTCACAAAACCTATTTCAAAGTTTGCATTCTCAGGCCACCAAAATGCGTTTGTCATGTAAATGAACAGCCAGAACACATTCAAAGTTTTCAGAAAAAAATGGTGTCATGTAAGCAGCCCATAAGTTGATTACTAATTTCTTATTATCACTGTAAAGCTGCTTTGAAACAATCTGTATTGTAAAAAGTGCTAGGCTATATAAATGAAGATGACTTGACTTTATTTGTTAATTACAGTGACAATGACCTCACAATTTGCATTTATTCCATTAATGTATTAACTACTATTAATAAACTATTGATTAACTATAAACTAAGAGTTTTCCAGTGATTTGCAAATGCTTTGTTACTTATTTAAAAGTGTTACCAAGTTGTCTTTACCCCTCTACCAATGTGAGCATTAAATGAAAGAGTGGAATGGAGAAGAAAATTTCAAACAGTCGTAGAGGGCATGATCAGGTGATCATCCAGATCTATCAGTTTGTCCAGATAGTTCAAACACAACAGATTTAGAACCAATCAGTATCACCTCAGTTTGTGGTTAAAGTTTGAAGTTAAATTTAAGGTGATATGCCCCGAGCCAAAGCTTTAGTTCCTTTATGCATATGGTAAAATAAAAATGATAATATTGATATTGGTGATATTAATTTCACTGTTTGATTGATATTTATCTGAAATATTATTGATTTGACTGCACTGACACTATTGGATGAGAACTGAACTAAGCTGGATGATGACATCACTGTGCTTTATAGCTGAATTGAACTAATTTCATAATTGTTGAACTCTACACAATTATTAAACGGAACTGAATCAACACTGATCTGTGAAATTGATCTGACTTCAGCTAAACAATGACACTATTGTAATTTTTTAGAGCTGCTTTAAACAATCTGTATTGTATAAGCGCTATATAAATAAAGGTGTCTTGACTTGTCCAATGTAAAATGTGGTCCTGAAGCAAACCTAGTTGAGAAGAACTGCTATAAGTGTCCAAAATTCAAAAATAAACCTGTCTGTGAAGTCGGCCGTTTCTAGACCCTGTTCCACCAAACAAAGGCAAGTTCATTAGCGGCTGCCGTTCCAGTCAGAAAAGCGGATCAGTGGTGAATGCTATCTGCCCTCTGTCTGCTGCAGCTGCCGAATCAAAACACGCTGAGATTAGTGTGTCTGTTCCACGGCTCTGAGAAACCATCATTTAGAGAACATTCGTCACAGGCCCACAGAGCCACCATAATGATAATGAAAATTACACCTTTTTTTCTGGCTTAAACAATTCATGGAAGACTCCACCAGTGGGACATTACTACACTTTAAACTATTCATAATCATAAAAAGCTACTGAAAGCCAATATATCAACGAATAAAAATGTCCAGCCAATGTATCAAAGTATCAAAATCCACGAGGCTCAGGTGATATTATGTTCATCATGAATAAAGCAACGTTTTTCAAACTAGATTTTCATACAGTACTATATGTCTGACAGGAAACCCCAAACTTAAACATTCCTGTGTGTTGAAGAAACAAACCGCTAAAAACAAATGTCAGTTACATATACTCATCCTAAAGGTACAGTAACAAAACTAGCCTAATGAAAATGGGACTAATGAAAAATGACAGGAAAGACCTGTGAAATTGTTTTTGTACTTGTACTTTTTAAGATATTTGATTGATATGACTTTAATTAAAAAGTACAAGCACCTGACAGAGTCCATTTTCTGGAAAACAGAATGAAGGGGAAAATGCTCTATCTACAGTACATGAACCAAGACTTACATTTCATCACATAATGGTGTAATTTGTCACAGAATTTGCTGTCATGCTGTGAAAAATGACCAATTCATAATTTATGAGATTAAATGACATTCAAAAAAATAACCTGTGGTGATGTACTGCGCCACTAGCAATCAAGGTAAAACTTAAATGACGAATAGAACAGACGATACTGTGCCGGGCCGGCTCTAGCGTTCAAGCTAAACGACATGTTTCTTGCATAGGATCCCAATGTTACGAATGAGAAGGTGATGTTTAATTTAAACATGAACTTTGATCATTTAGATTGATCTTAACCATCTGTGCAGCACTTTTAATTGCAGATTGCTTTGTGAAGGAAGTAAAGGAGACATTTCTTAAAGGAATTCACCCCAAAATGAAAATTCTGTCATCATTTACTCACCTTTAAGTTGTTCCAAACCTGTATGATCCAAAACCAAACAGTTGATGGGCCCCATTGACTTCCATAGTGTTTTTTTTTTGTGTGTGTGTGCGTGTCATACTATGGAAGTCAATGGGGTTCGTCAACTGTTTGGTTACCCATATTCTTAAAAATATCTTCTTTTGTGTTCAGCAGAAGAAATAAATTCATACAGGTTTGGAACCACTTGAGGGGGTGTAAATGATCACAGAATTTTATTTTGTTTTTTGTGAACTAGGCCTATACCTTTAAAGATATAGTAGTCAATGTATAAATCACCAACATAGTTTCAATCTAATTGTCTGCCAGAGGATGGAAATAAATTGTACAACAAAATCTCATTTGATAACATTAGGTATTGCATTAAAGAGGTGGTAAAGTATGATTTCACTTTTCTAACTTTATGTTGCTGTTTGAGCGTAAACAACATCTGCAAAGTTACAACGCTCAAAGTTCAAAGCAATGGAAGATATTTTCTTTTAAAGAAAAGGACTACAACAAACACAACATTCCTCACGGATTAGTGACATCAGCAAGCCTAAAATGTACATAAACCTGCCCCCGGGAACACGCAGTCCATGTTGAGAGGAGGAAGAGTTGTTGTATAAGAGTACATTTGTGAGTCAGCTCAAACTTTAGCATCCATCTTTTCACCTGCAATAGAAAGTCACTCTGTGTGCATCTCACAACAGTTCCTATACAAGCGATTTATAGATTACTATGACAGAATATCCTAATTGAAACTCCACATCAGCAACATAAATTCATCAACTAACCATTCAGAATTCAGAGACGTCCTGTTGCATTCTTGTTGTCACTTCTTCTTGAGTCTCTCCATCTTTGTCTGACTCCGTTTTAACATTAAAGGCAGAACAGTTCCTGTCATTGCCTGAGGTAATCACAGCTGCCAACACATGCGAGATCTTGGAAAACCCCGCCCTCTGCAGCAGCTCATTTGCATTTAAAGGGCCAGGCACAAAACGGTGCGTTTTTGCAAACCCTCAAAAAACAATTTTAACATGCTATATAAAAATATCTGTGGGATATTTTGTGCTAAAACTTCACACACACACTCTGGGGACATCAGAGATTTATTCACAAGACATTATCTTGTAAAAATGGCATTTTACCACCCCTTTAATTAACATGACCTAACAATAAGCAATATATTTTTTAAGGTATTTATTAATCTTTGTTAATGTTAGATTATACAATGTTAGTTAATACAGTCTAATACAAATTTAGATTTTAAAAATGTATTTGTTGAGATCATCCAATGTAAAGGGTATTTTTACATAGTTAATTAATTTTAACATAATGTAGCTAACTATTGTTAACAAATGAAACCTTATTGTAAAGTGTCACCAAAAATACTGTTTTTTTTTCTCTTTACTACATAATTTGACCTCAGGTAAAAATAAATAATAGGGAAAATCAAGAGCCACTTTAACCTTCTACATTATGTTTAAGCTCTCAGCAGACATTTTCCTAAAATTATTTAGTATACAGTGTATAAATAAAGTCAATAATTGATGGGGCATATTTAAAAAATATTTAATTTGTTGCATTTTTCCTTCTGTAACTTCAAACTCATTCTCATCACACAGCAACCAAACATGTGGCGCTCCATATTCTAAGCTATTTGGCTGTGACCTAAGATGCATTAATACACTCATGACCAAACACAACTATTTAACATCTCATTGAGATCTTATTCACGTCTGTCCACATCACACAATCAAAGGCTGCAGTGCGTCACAAATTAAGATGAGTCATTTGAGGCTCTTTCTTCCTTCAAGTACACCTCAGCTGAGACTGACTTTAAAAACCCTCCGATCATGCAGAGTGAGCAGGACACATGGACAGATTGAGACGATGACTTTTTTCTTTCTCTCTTTTCTTAAATTTATCTTTCTCGGATTGGGCGCACTCATCCCTCAATGCCAGCACTGACATTCTGGGAGATAAAAGAGATTTAATGGAAGATTCCACACCTTTTTCTCCCTCTTCTTTTTTTAATAAGAATGACTATGCTGAAGTGTAAATCCTTTGATATTCCCACAGACGCTGAACACAGGGGTTCAAGGACAGAAGGGCGAAAAAAAGAAATAGAGGCTTAAAGCCCTGAACGCAAATACTGGATCCACAGAAAGCCGCAAACACAGCAGAGAGGAATAAAGAGTTTTTCTGGATTATAGACGAGGTGTGTGTGTTTGTTTGTGTGTTGTTATGGATTATGATAAGTGTTCTGTCAGGATGACATGAAGTGAAGAGGGAATATTTTTAAGCATTTTTAGTTGTTAAACCAAAAAAAAAATACTATACCAAAAGAGCACAATTGAAAAACAAACCTAAAAATCATTCCATATGCATTTACAAATTACATTCCATATACATATACAAACTTATTGAGCTACCAATTTAGACATCTAGCATTTTAATACATGATAATGGCAATATTTTGTTTGGGGTAAAAACAATCCCACACTTATATCATTATATGAATATAATGCTTTCAATGGTTATATTAAATATATACATATAGCTCTGTGGACATAAGTATCCAGCGCTCTAACTGGACACACAAGGTTCAGCTTTTCCTGGTCCTTGAGCTTTGAAAGGAGGAGGCCAGAAGGCTCCATAGAAGGACAGCCCAGACCATGAGCAGCTGACAGAAAAACCTCTCACGGTGGACTCCAGTCAAGTTCGCGGAAACGATGATAGAGGGCTTTTCAGGTTGGTCAAACTTTGATTGGTATAAAACAATCCAAAAGAGGACTCTAGTCCCAGTGAGCAGGGAGCAGCGGCAGCCAAATCGCGCCTGCGTACGCTCCCTCTCAATTATGTCTCTCAGGGCCACCAAGGAGGAAAATCTGACACCGGTGGCATCAGGACTTCTTTTTGGCCGAAGCCTTCTTCGCGAGAAGAACGGCCCTCAGATCCGCCTTCTGCTTAGGGGGGCTTTGGCTGAGACTCTCCTTTTGTTGTGCCCTATATGAGGAGCTCGACGGCTGCTCGCGCCCAGTAGCCCCAGAGGGTCGGGAATGGCGAGGGAGGTACCGCCTCAATGCTTCCGCCTGTTTTGGCCTCCTTAGGAGGTGATAGTGGAGCATCAAGCAAAAATGTTCTAACTCTCTCCTTCATTTCTGAGAGATTGAGCCAGATATGTCTCTCTGTGGCCACCAGGGCTGCCATAGACCAAATTGGTCTAGCGGGCTCCTTGGTGGACCTGAGAGACAAATCTGTGGCGTTCTTGAACCGCGTTGGGCCATCCAGGTCCCTCAGCAGATCAGCCTGGTGTGCCTGCAGAATTGACATGGTGTGCAGACATGCGCCAGCCGAACCTGCCGCCGTGTATGCTTTACCCACTAGTGCTGATGATGGTCTTAGTGGCTTAGTGGGCAGCGTCAGGCCTTCAGGGAAGATGCTGAGCTAGAGGACAGAAAGCTCGCAAGCGTCTGTTACATCAAACAACAACAGCCCCATAACAATACTCTTTCACCCCCCTTATATAAGAATAAAAGTGCGCTTGGGGGCTGATAAGATGGGACAAGTATGGCTTATTTCACGATCTTGATAACTCATTATGGAGATCAAGAAAAAATGGAAGGCCCCATGGTGGATCTGGTGTATTTGGTGACAAAAAAGCACTCATCCGGTTTGCTTTTAGGACAATCACCCTGTTTCTCGGTTGGCCAATTGAAAAAAAAAAAAAATCAAATCAAAGTTTATTTATAAAGCACCTTAAAAAACACAGTGTGTACCAAAGTGCTGTACAATTTCAAACGGATTAGATAAAACACAGTAAGATACAAGGAAAGGAATGATACAATATAAACATGAAAAAATAATAACAATAATACTAATACAATCATCAAATCAAAGATTAATGGTCCTTACTAAGTAGCAAAGGCCTCAACAAACAAATATGTCTTAATTTTTAAACATATTTAAAGAGTTAGAGGATCTGATAAACATTGGTAACCCATTCCACAACTTAGGAGCAGGGACTGAGAAAACACGATCTCCTTTACCTTTTAAGCGTGACCGAGGAATTTTCAAGGAGCAGCTGATTTTAGGATCTCAGAGATCTCTGTGAGCAACTAAAATGTATAAGCTCAGAAACTTATTTTAGTGCCAGTCCATGCAGAGCTTTAAAAGTAAACAAAAGTACTTTATTCTAAAATGAACTGGTAGCCAGTGTAACGAGGCCAGAATAGGGGATATATGATCCCTCTTTTTTGTGTTTGTCAGCAACCTTGCTGCCACATTTTGTACTCTCTGAAGATGTCCGGATTTAGACCGTACCATAGTACCGAGACAGCTCTCGTTAGAGTCACAAATGATTTGCTCTTATCATCCGATCGTGGTTGTATCTCTCTATTAGTATTACTGGATCTTAGTGCTGCATTTGACACCATTGACCACAACATCCTTTTAAATAGCCTCGAACATTATGTTGGCATTAGTGGAATTGCACTAGCATGGTTTAAATCATACTTATCTGACCGTTATCAGTTTGTAGCAGTAAATGAAGAGATGTCTTATCAATCACAAGTTCAGTATGGCGTACCACAAGGCTCAGTACTAGGATCGCTGCTGTTCACTCTATATATGCTACCATTAGGAAATATCATTAGGAAACATGGAATTAGCTTTCACTGTTATGCCGACGATACTCAGCTGTATATTTCTTCAAAACCTAACGAAACCTACCAATTCACAAAATTAACGGAATGCATAGCTGATATAAAAAATTGGATGACTAGTAATTTCCTACTACTAAATTCAGAAAAAACAGAGATTCTAATTATTGGACAAAAAACTTCCACACGTAATAACCTAGAGTACTGTCTAACACTTGATGGCTGCTCTGTTAAGTCTTCGTCGTCGGTTAGGAACCTGGGTGTGCTCTTTGATACCAATCTTTCATTTGAAAGTCATGTGTCTAGTATCTGTAAAACCGCTTTCTTCCATCTTAAAAATATATCTAAATTACGTCATATGCTCTCAATGAATAATGCAGAACAATTAGTTCATGCGTTTATGACCTCAAGGCTAGATTATTGTAATGCTCTACTGGGTGGCTGCCCTGCACGCTTAATAAACAAACTACAGCTAGTTCAAAACGCAGCAGCTCAAGTTCTTACTAGAACCAGGAAGTATGACCATATTAGCCCTGTTCTGTCAACACTGCATTGGCTGCCTATTAAACATCGTATAAATTTTTAAATATTGCTGATCACTTACAAAGCACTAAATGGTTTAGCTCCGCAGTACTTGAGCGAGCTCTTAACGCATTATAGTCCTTCACGTCTACTGCGATCTCAAAATTCCGGCCAGTTAATAATACCTAGAATATCAAAATCGACTGCTGGCGGTAGATCCTTTTCCTATTTAGCACCAAAACTTTGGAACAGTCTTCCTACCATTGTCCGGGAAGCAGACACACTCTGTCAGTTCAAATCTAGACTAAAAACACATCTCTTCGGCCTAGCATACACATAACACATTATAGACTTATATAATTAGGCTGCATAGTTTAGAACAGCCGGGACCAGGAACACTTCCCGTAAATCCTGATGTACTTGGTACATCATAAGAAGGATGGTGTCTACGCTAATATTAGTCTCTCTGTCTATCCCGAGGTTTACTGCTGTCCACCGGAACCAGGCCGTATCCAGATCTGATGAAGGACCAGCGCCAGGACACGACGACGACGCCGCTGACCTGAAGTGTCAACCAGTCTCTCCTCCTCTCCACTCCGACTTCAACCAACCGGAACTGGACAAATACTCTGATTCATTCTGAACTTCATACACTGTTCACTCATTGGCCAGAGGAGAACTGGCCCCCGACTGAGCCTGGGTTCTCCCAAGGTTTTTTTCTCCATTCTGTCACCTGATGGAGTTTTGGTTCCTTGCCGCTGTTGCCTTACCTTCTGGCTTGCTTAGTTGGGGACATTTAATATTCAACAATATTATAGATCTGCCTTAAAGGTGGATGATGATGAAATTGTTTTTTTTGTATTATTTTCATGTTATCACTGTGAAGCTGCTTTGATACAATCTGTATTGTAAAAAGCGCTATATAAATAAAGATGACTTGACTTGACTTGACATGTGACAGTGAAGACTGACTTACATCCAGATACAGAACATTGCAGTAATCAAGACGTGAAGAAATAAAAGCATGAATTACTTTCTCCAGATCACTGAAAGATAGGATAGATTTAAGTTTAGCGATAATTTAGACACATCACGAGTAACAAACTTCACCAGCTCCTAGTATGCCGGGGAAAAGTTGGCGAATCCTCTTCCCCTGCCTCGATGCTCAACACCTCCACCTCCTCAGCTGGATAGCTGAAGCACCAGGCTCTCTCCCCGGGCGGAAGATGCCGCATCGCGAGCCTCCGATCCCAGCGAGAGAGTGCTAGATCCCCCGGGTAAAGGCTGAGAAAGGCGTCAGTCCGTCTTGGACCTTTCCAAGAGATCCATTTGCGAACCCCAAAATCTCAGCTTCCTTGCTGCCTCTGCAACAGCGGGACTGGAACCGTAGGGAACGCGAATCTCAACACTCTCCTCGAAGAGTGACAGACGGGAGCGGAGCGTGCGAAGCGGCAACTTCACACAATACTCACAGTCAGCCCCCTCGAAGGATAACAGAACATGCTCCGCTCTCAAACAAATAACTCACAAGTCATGTGTATCCCCACCCATAAGGAAACGAGGACAGGGAGAAGCACACAACTTGAATGTCTGCTTATTGACCATTCTTTTTCTTTTTTCTGTATTGCAGTATATTGGGACAGACAACAATAAATAAGACAAACAGTTTTGACACAGAGCGCTTGCGGAGGCACAGAAGCTAACGCCAGTCATTGCAGATGTGCTTTTATGCTTTCCTATTCGAGATGTCACCCACCCGTGACATTCCGTCTCGCCATTGGACTAGTTGACAAATGTGCTTCAGACGCAAACACCCAGAGGCGTTCCCAAAGTGTCATCGACGCAGCGCGAGTACCCTCGAAAGGGAACATAAAATACACAGCTCAGCCACTCAGATATCTACAGAGCCCAGCACATGACATTTGGAAGAAAATATATATGTTGAGGCCACAAATTAATAATTTGTTCCCTCAATTTAGTTAAATCAAGACTATGTGGTATTAATTATTTCCTTCATTTTAATTTAGTCAAACAGTGACCATAATTTAAAGTCACCCTGCAGTCAATTTTTCTGTGAAAATGATTTATTTGTGCCTTAAAATAGTTGGAATGTAACTCTGTACCATTTCTTCAATTAGTATACGTGGAACCATGAATATGCAAATTAGTAGCCACCCCTACTCAATCACACCAGCTTGGACAAACGGATCCACTCGGTCAACTGCAGTAAACGCTATGGCAAGCGGAAATATTGGTTTACACAAAACGGTAATTGTTGGTATGATTAGCCTTTGGCTTGACTATGTTATTAAAAAACTAATAATGTGTTGGTAATGTTACACAAACCTTGTTTCGTTCACCATCTAGAGAGCTGCCTTCTAAAAATCAACATCCTTAGAAACGCTTTGAACACAGAAAGTCTGTGGAGGAAAACCCCGCCCCGCACATTGGCGGGATTGGTTACATGTTCGTGACGGCAGGAAACAGGTGTGGGTAAACAGCGTTTTTGGTACATTGCCGTTTTAAGGGGAAAAAAAGTACTCATCAATGCTGTTGAGTGATACATTTGCACAGGATTTGTCTTAAAGCATTTTTTTTTTACATAAACATTTTCAGAAAACAACAATAAAAACTTGCTTTTCACCACACTTTAAGACAAGAGATCAAATTGGTTGATGTTTTTCTCCAAATATAAGGAATGAAAATACAGTTTACCTCAACACTGCTCAATCGCATATTTAATTAACCCACTTTCTAGACATTAATGCTTAAACAGGTGAAAACAGCAGCCATGGTTTACAGGCCAGTCGCTCTGGAACAGTGTTGCAATTATCAAAAAAACTAATATTTGACCCAATGACCTGGAAAGATAAAGAGCATGCAAGAGCCATCTTCCCAAAAAACAATCTTACGCTACAACAGCATCTGTCAGTGATGCTGCTAATTCAAGGTGAAGGTTAATGACCACAGAAGTTAAGCAAAACTTTATCATTGAAGTGTGTAGCAGAAGAGCAGTTTTACACTGCAGGAGATGACAGTTTGGATTGGATAACATAAAGTCACATCTTTGATCTATAATGGTTTTTTTTTTATCAGTTACCAACATGTATAAAAAGTTTAGATTTTCAGCTGACAAAACATAAAAAAAAAGTCAATGAAAATAACGATAAAGGAAAAATATTTAAAAAATACTTTAAAAAAACTTTAATATTACTTTTTTTTTTTACAAATATAAATTATTCATTCATAAATATCATTAAGTTTTTGGGGTGTCTGAACTAACCTGAACTAATCTTGCTTTGCCATAAAACATTTTTAAATATAAAATTATCTGATATTTTAAAGGTGTCATTTGATGTATTTTCAAATAGCTTTTTTGTGTGTTGGGTGTAAAAGAATATGTTAACATTCTTTAAAGTTCATAAAATAAATAATTTTTTACATACTGTACATTATTGTAGATCCTCTATGCCTCTATGCCTTTCTGAAACTGTCACAGTGTCTGGTGGTTCCCTGGGTTTAACACTAGAGGTCTCAGTTTTCACGGTGTCTAGGCATTTTCACTACATTTCCCATAATCCTGTCTGTCACTGATTGTTCATTTCCTTCAGCTGTTTCTCGTCACCTTGTTTGCACTTGTGTATATATACCCTGTCTGTTTCAGTGTTTGTCATGGAGTCCTTGTAGATTGTCCCCATACTTCCGTTATGCTTCAGAGCCTGTTGTCTTGTTGTCTTGTTGTTTGTTGTTTGTTGTTTGTTGTTTGTTGTTTGTTGTTTGTTTATTGTTCATTGTTCCTCGGATTGCCTTTGTATGGATTTTGACCTTTGCCTGGACTGATTGTGAGTATGGATTACCCCATTAAAACTACTGCACTTGGATCTTCGTGTCTTGTGTGTGTGTCGTGACAGAAACTCAACGATTTCTACAAAATCCCTCCTTCCGAGAAGCGGAGTGTGCTCTGATTGGCCAGCTGACCCAGTGGGTTGTGATTGGCCGAACTCCTCAAGCGTATGTCGGAAATGTAACGCCCCTTACCATAATCGCAAGCTTTGGTTTCCAAAGACAGTTAATAATGTCGTCAGTTATTCCATATCAGTTCGAGCCCAACTTCAGATTCTGAAAATGCAGATGACCAAGCCAATCGATCGGAACCTGACACTCTTATGTATTTACAGTACACAAGCGGCTCAGCTGCACGTGATAAAAATGCCACCAGTGTGAAAGCACAATGGGCGAGTGCTATGTTTGTAAACATAAATCTATCTCTGCAATTTTTATCGTAAGAAAGACAAACAATATGCGTTGCTTTACAGTGCACAAAATTCTGCATTTGAACAATAATTAGCAAATATTTTAACAAATAATAAAACATACTTACAGGCTCTGACTCAGACACGCCAGATTGCCTAGCAAAATTGGAATTGCCCCAATTTTTTAATGGCCTTTGTGTACAGGCGACCTTTATACTCTCCCAGGTTCAGGAAATTGTCCTCTGTAAAATGCGCTGCACACACAAATATTTGGGTTGTACTGTTCTGGAACAGTGTTGTTAATAAATCTCAACCACTGATTCCCAATAGCGTCCACTTTCAGAAGACCAAATAAAGTGCTGCTTTTGCTTCTACATTGAAACACACAGCGTTTCATGACATGGCGGCGACAACATAAATCTTTTTGTGGAAAATGTTGAGCTTTGTAACTTTGCAGATCTTATACATGCACAAACAGCTACATCACACACTAAAGAAAAAAGGAAAACATGAAAATGCATCATATGAAGGGATGCATGATTTGGAAATAAAAGTAATTGTGACTTTTATTATAACAGTTTAAATTGTGATTTAAAATGTGTCACGTGCATCAAATATGCATCCTGGTACACATCTTCAGTGATTTTCCTGAGGTCGTCGGCCGTTTGGGGCATTTCAACATCATACAGCCTCACCCAGGTGATCAAGCCAGTGTTGATCAGACCCTGGCTTGTGTCCCAGCAGCACTGGCCCACGGATCGCTCCTCTTAAGCCACAGCCATCTGGAGGCCCTTTCTGCAGCCTCCATAGCGGACTTGATGG
Organism: Phoxinus phoxinus; assembly: GCF_949152265.1. NCBI lineage: Eukaryota > Metazoa > Chordata > Actinopteri > Cypriniformes > Leuciscidae > Phoxinus > Phoxinus phoxinus. The sequence continues at coordinate 11,568,588 of NC_136897.1, forward strand.
CAACCCCAGTAATGCAGAGGAGCGTGTAGACCTTACACAGCCAGTGAGGCCTCTACACCCCACTTCAATTGGCTCGCAGCATGCCTTCCAGCCTGCCCTTCGTCACTCCTCCACCAGCTCCTGATACTTGGACCGCTTCCACTCATTCGCCTCTTTGATGTGGTCCTCCCAGGGAACCATGGGCTCTATCAGGAGAACCTGCTTCGAACTGGCTGATGTTAACACCATGTATGGCCTTACCGCAGTTGCCACGATGTTGACAAAGAACTTGAGTTGCCTCCCCAGATCAACTGTCAGCTTGGGCTGTGAATGCTCGGCCCTGACAAATGTGAAATTTGCTTGTTGTTGGCCATGGCTTTGGAGATGTACTCTGCAATGGACTTTAGCACCTGATCATGCCGGCAGCGGGAACCTCCCCCAGGTCTGTTGGGCAGCTGCTTAAGATGTGCTATAGGGAACCCCTCCCAGGGCACAGAGGACATGTTGGTGTGTCATTCCTACACCAGATGTTGAGATTATCTGGGCTAGGAAAAACATCAAAGACCGCTTGGACCAGGAGCTTGATCTGCTGGGCATCTAGCTGCCAGATCTCGGTCCAGGAGATCTTCTTCTCCAGTGTGCCCTCCCACCTCGTCCATGCTCTCTGCTGCCGCATGCCCACCATCCAGCAGGTCCTTTCCTCTTCAGCAACAGCCTGCACCTCCGCCAGGACTAGCTGGCTGCGGCGCCTATCGTGGGCCTTGTTATTACAGGGTTATGGGTTGACTCCTGACTCTGCCCGGCCTGTAGCTACCGTGCCAACCAAAGCCCTGTGTCTCAGCAATCTCCAGGCCTTCCTGTGCTCCCTACTTCCTACATGTGATGCCTGCAACTCTCAAGTCCTTGGAGTCCCAATAGAGTAGTGCACCTCTGGTTGAGGCAGCTTAATGGAAGCTTGTTTCTCTTTCCATAGAGTGCTGCACTGCTCACGCTGCGTGGAAGTCCCCTGCGGAGGTAGCCACTGACCCTCTTTCCATGGTCTCCACTCTTGACAAGGTTACCTCATACAACAGCAGAGGCCAGAGGACTCGAGGTAAGATGCCATGTTGGTATATCCAGGCCTTAAATCCTGTTAGGCCAGACTTCTTGACTGTGGTGAGCCAAGATTCAAGCTCCCTGATGGTGGCTTGGATGGCCGTTGCATCCCTGAGGCTGCAATCAAAGACGTTGCCAAGGCTCCTGCCAGGCTTCTCAGTGATGGATGGGATTACAATGCCACCCACCTGGTGGCATGATTTGGAGGCAAAAAATGTAATTGTGACTTTTATTATAAAAATGTAGATGCGACTATTATTATTATTTAAAATAAAAAAGCTCAAGGTTCGCTGTGCTTGTTTGTAAGTCTGCACAATTTCACCAAAAACATTGGTGATTATCTACTTTATTAATATGACTATTACAGTTTTTCTTAATTGATTTGACACATTTCTCCAAACTCAGGTCACTGTTCTGTTAACACAGTAATCTGAACGCTTTGTAATTGTCCTAAACAGGTTGTAAATGTTCCTTCAGTTCATGCAAATTACAAATCACATTTTTTCAAAACACTGTGCATAAAATTCTCAAATGTTTTCACAGTAGTTCATACAGCCAACCAAAACTTTAATATATCAGGAAAATACAATTGCAGCTCTTTTTATTTGTTTTACAAAAATCACAATCATTTGTGCACCGTTTTTCCAAACACAACAAACAAAAACTTGGTTATTTGTTACATTCTCAGTTGCACTTGGAATGTTCTCAATTAACCAAAAATAAATATCTGCTGAGTCAATAATATACACAACACAGGAAATACAAATGTCCTAATGTTTACCCAGCAATCTCAATTACACAAACTGTAAAAGGGAAAAAGAAAAAGAAGAAGAAGAAGAATTGGAAAATGAAGAGGTGTAAGAGTTAGAGGTTTTGGAGAGGATAGAGGAATGGTAATATTGAGAGGGAGAGGAACAGTGGAATAGGCAGAAAGAGATGAGGGGAAAGAAATGGATGGTATAGTTAGGTATAAGAGTTGAGGATTTAGGAGAAGCAAGAAGAGCTGAGAATAATGTAGAGAGAGGAGTAAAGGGAGAATAGATGGTAGAGAAGGCAATTGTATTAGTGGAAAGAGCGAGAGAAGAAAATATAAGAAGACATTTTTGATAAATTGAATAGAATAAAATGCAGTGCTTCATTATGCAGGGAGTGTGGTTAGTTTGCTGTGTTAATTGCTTTGATAGCAACCACATTTATTTGGAGAAATGTGTCAAATCAATTGAGAAAAACTGTAATATTCAAATAATATTAATTGTTATTATATTATTATTATTTCCTGTATTACATATTATTATTATTATTAAATACAATTGTTAAACCAAAATAAGAAATATTACTATTGCAATATTTTACTGTGAAATTAATTAATTGTGCAATGTAATAATATAGTATAACTTTTTGTTTTATACGTAACTAAAGTAAATTATTGACCTTAGTGAGCAGCGGCCCTTTGTGATGTCATTTCCTGTTTTGTTTTGAACTAATGAGGCATTTTTTCACCCTGACATTTCTGCGATGCTGGTGTCGTTCTTTGCCGTGGTTCTGTTTTCTAGTCTCCACGAAGAGTGTGCACAGATCATGTCACTGTACTGACACTGTGATTGATGAGACCAAAGATCAACCCCTGCAGCCCAACGCTTCATTAGACAAAAGGGGAATCAATCATGACAGACGCAAGCCCTCTACCACAGTGGAATGAGAAAGAACCGTGTCAAAATCTGATGTAAAGTTTTTCTTAATCAAAGTTCAGTTCAAAGAGGTGAATGATGATTCTGACTTGTGGAGAATAAAAAATTCACTGATTAGTGAAAGAATCTGCCAGAATCCATGAGGCTCAGATATATTACATTTGCTGTCGTCACTGGAATGGCCTTGACTTGTGTCATAACGTAGAAATAACATGCATGCATTCAATGGACAAGCAAGTCGGGAAGAAGAAGAGGAGGAGTAAGGATGTGTGGAGGCAAAACAGAAGTGCGTTTCTGATGGAATAAGGACCACTATTCTAGAACATGTTCCCAATCATGAGCTTACTGGCTGAGGTGGGTCGAAAGGTGCAGTCGAATGTTTCTCTTAATATAAGTCAAGCAAGTTCAAAGAGGATTTGACGTCATTCACATTTATTTCTTCTTAGCTGAATGCTTTCCTCCCGGGGCAGAAATAACTGTTTGAGAGGTCATTTTATCATTTGTGTTAAAGGTTTCACCATCTTTATAGAGGAGTTCTATAATATCTGGAGAAAGTTATCCATTAGCTTTCACATTGATCTCACTGCAGTTGTTCAGCTGGCACTGACCGCCTTCATATGAAGAAAGTCTATAACAGTCAGGCTGGGGTGCATGACTGTTTCAGGGGTGGTAAGCACCAGGAGGGTCAGTGAGAAGTCAGTCGCACTAGTCTAATAAAGAGAACTAAAGAGCAAATTAGGAGCAATTTGTTGGAAGATCTGGATTTTCATGGCTCCAGCTTTCATGTCTCGCTGTGTGTTAATAATAAACCCTGTTTAAATGAGACGAGTCTGTGTTCGCCATCATTATGTGGGCTCTAAGGATATAGATGTGGTACCAGAGGACTGCTGGCTCTGATGTGCTTTTATTATCATTGCTGTTGGGCCTTTGAGTAATCCCTGTCTGCTCCACAGCTGCTGCAACATGGCAGTATCTGTGTTTCCCTCGACCTCTCCCATTTGGCCATGGTACAGTGGTCTTTGCAAAGAGCTTAAAGAGGGCTTGTAGAACAAGAGTGCTAGAATAGACACTGTTATTATTTAAAAATGTTTTTTAACGATATACAAATTAAATACAAATTTGTATTTGTAAATTTGTAAAAAAAAATCTAGTTAAATCTTACTTTTATTAAAAAAAAATATACATATATAATATACTGTTGTGTCACTGTTACACTTTTATTCACCAAAAGTGATAGTAAATACTTCTACATGTATTACAAAAAAATCTATTTCACATATAAATGCCGTTCTTTTGAACTTTATAGTCATTGAAGAATCTTGAAACAATTATATCATGGTTTTCACAAAAATATACTGTTTTCAACATTGATTATAATAAGAAATGTTTCTGAAGCACCAAATACGCATAATAGAATGATTTCTGAAGAATTATGTGACACTGAAGTCTAAATAAATGAATGCTAAAAACAAAAGAGCTTTCCATCACAGGAATAAATTACATTTTGTTACTGTTTTACTGTATTTGTAATCAACTGAACACAGGCTTGGTGAGCATAAGGTCTACTAAGGTCTAAACGAACAACCGCACAAACAAAACAAACAAAAAAACATACAGACCCCAAACCTTTGAATGGTGCAAGTGTGTGTGATACAATTTTAGGAAAATCTAAATTTCTGTTCAACCCAATTTTACTGATATTTCCGACTTTAAAAATAATGGTATAATATTGTATAATATATTGACCTTCAAATAACAAATCGTCCCCTTGGAATTATAAGGTTCTATCTGACATTTTTGTCAAAATTGAGTTATTCACATATTCTTATTCTGTGACAACTTATTTACATTATGTGATGTTGTTTTTTAAGTTGTGTACATTTTGGAACTTTTTATTTAGAAAACAAAAAGGTTATTTCTACACAGTCGAATGGAATGCAAAAACTTTAAAGCTCAATATCTCAAAACCAGTCAGAATGCAGATAGAACCTTATAATTCCAAGGGGACGAAATATGTATTGAAAGTGAAATGTAATGGATTAACTGTACTGTATGATACATTACAAAACTAAACGTGTTATTTGCAGTGCGTCTGTCACTGACAAAACCATATTTGTTGACCACTGATCTGTATATTGCAAGATGGACATGTGCCCCAATGGTGGACCCCATGTCTATTGTAGTCCTGACCCTGTTACTTTGGGCTTGCATCCGGAAAACATGATCTGTTTAATCAAGTTTAATCATTCTTCTGTTAATCATCCAGGCTGGCATGTTCATCAGAGGATGCCAATAATCGCTAAACATTTTCTGATTACTCAGTCTAACCAATGTAATTCTGTTTTGTATAATATCTAATGGCCATGTTGGGGAATCTGCTCATTTTATTTAGGTGTTTCTAATTAGTTTGGCAATGGGAAGGAGGCGATCCCAGATAAATATGCTTTGAATAAAGCCTGTGGTCTGGTCAGGAGAGCTAAAAAATATTCATTGCCATGAACCTTTCATTAAAAACCATAATAAACGGTTATAAAGCAATAAAGAAAAAACTGTTGTAGCGCCACAGAGCGCAACTCTGAATAAACATCTCATCACTGAATGGCTCCATCTTCTAAATTAGAAGTTATATATCACATTAACCAGCGCACACCACACTATACCACAGTAAATTGAACCATACAGTGCTGCAATGAGCTGAGCCCAAAAGAAAATAATCGGGGTTTTCCCAGAGCCTTCTCTCCCCAGCTTGCACCATGGAATTAGTTCGTTGTTGTTGTTGTTTTTTGCTGTTAACTTCTTTAAGACTCTTTGAGGTGTCAGGTTTAGGCTTATTAAAATATTCGCCTATCCGAAACTCCTTTTTAGGACTAAAACAAGCACCATCTAAAGAAGACATCCACAGTAAACATCGACAGACCAGGAACAAGGGAAACACAAGGGTGGACATCAGGGAACTAATCAACATGAAAAACTACAAGGGACTACAAACATGGCACAGAAATCCATTTTCTTTCCCATCTCATATTTTTCCCATCACCATGTCCCTTTAGAAACGCTCTATATAAAGGTGGGGTCAATTTCTGCAAGATGTTCCGGGCAAAAGAAAAAAGGTCCAATGTCAATAGTGTAGCAGTATGAATCAGCTCAGTCAATTTCAAACCAAGCAGCTTTCTGTTGGTCAACGTGGTGAATTTATATAACCAGCATGAACACACACGGAATAAGCATGTTAAACTTTTCCACATTAGCTCAAAACTCTTATGCGGATTCTTATGACTTGATTTCGCCAACAAAAATTAGCAGAACCACACCTTAACCCTTGTGTGGTGTTCATATTTTTGTTATTCAGCCAGTGTTTGTGGGTCTGGTGGACCCGCTGCATTTTGGGGATTTTAATTCAACACTTTTAAACAATTTTATGTTAAAATACTCAACAGATGTTTAATTCATCCCAATTACAAGCAATATAAACAGCATATATGGTTAATACTTTATCTTTACCTTTGTTAGATCACATTTAAGAACTGAACCTTGTGCGGGAACGGCAGGGGTAGAAACACAAAACTCACTCTTGCACTCACACTCTCTCACAGTTACACACAATCTCTCTCTTACACTTACACACAATCTCTCTCTTACAGTTACACACAATCTCTCTCTCACACACACACACACACACACACAAACACACCACTCACTTGGATGTGGTTTATGGGGACTCTCCATAGGCGTAATGGTTTTTCTAATGTACAAACTGTATAATCTATCTCCCTACACTAACCCTACCCCTAAACCTTCCAATCACAGAAAACATTTGTATGTTTTTTTAAGCCGTTTGGTTTATGAGGACACAGATGTCCTCATAAACCATGTTTACGTTGTAATACCACTGTCATTACACACATTTTTGTCCTCATAAACCATATACAAGAACACACACACACACACACACACACACACACACACACACACACACACACACACACACACACACACACACACACACACACACACACACACACACACACACACACACACACACCAGGCCCTGACAGGAGGAGGACAGAGTAAAGGTACACAGGACCTACAATTTCACTTTTATTGGCCCGAACATCCTGTGTGTAATATAAATGTGTAGGGTGGGGGGTGTACGGTGTGTGGTTATTGAAAATATGTTCTGATATCCTTTACAGAAAATGAGCCAAGGTTAATGAGTCTGAGTTTGAAAAAAGAATGAATCGTATAATTTTTCTTTTGATAAAAAATTAAAACGGGTCCCACAGACCCGAACACTATACAAGGGTTGAGTGTCTCACCATAACTTTTTTTTAAAAAGAAAACAAGGGATGAGTATATTGTATTGAACTCGCAATGCTAAAATTACGTTTTTTTTTTTCAACTGCTTACACGCGTTTTCAAAACTGTCACCTTTTTTCAAAACTCTACACACAATTCCCAAAACTGCAGACACAAAATGCAAAATCTCCTTCAAAATGTAACTCTTCATTCAAAATGGCATAAACACATGACAGAATGAAGCATTTGCATCGAATGGCAAACACTTCTTTCATAATAGTTTTGGATATACCATGTAAACACTATTGTTCTGAGAGCTCTTTGGTCTTTCGTCTTATATCTGTGTATAATGTATATTATAACTATGTATATTACAGTTTTTTACGATCGCTATGACAGTTTTTTCAATACATTTAACAATTTTCCTAAACTCTTAACGCACCAACACACCTAAAACACACAATTGGCAAAACGGTTAATTTCATGACCAAAATCACACATTGTAAACTAAACTCAAAAACTAATTTTCAAAATACAATAAATACAGTAACGCAATACACTATGTCTAACAAAACACTGCAAACATGTTTCAAAATCAAATAATTATTCAAAACACTAACACATGTTCTCTTCCAACAGGAACATTTAGTCAATCATAACACAATGACAAAAAGAACACTATCATCAGCTGAAACGGCATTATTTTATGTGTCAGGTCTGCCCTTATACAATAGACAGTATATTGTATTGATCATAGATTGTGTTTTGCACTGTAGTTTCTTCTGAAGCCTCTCCACATTTTTGTTTTGTTGGGCTTAGTAAATGCATGCATTTTGTTTCTTTTGCTGCAGAAATTCAATACACAAAATGAATGACCATCTCAGAGTAGCTTTATGTACAGTTTATAAAAAATAAAAAAAAGAGACAGACACAGAGACAGAATTCCTGCAGTAAAGACTTCATTTGCAAAAGGACATTACTGCAAAATATACCTCTCCCTTGTCCTGGTACCCGTCTTCCTCTCCCTTGTGCAGGCATTTCTTTCTTTCTTTCTTTCTTTCTTTCTTTCTTTCTTTCTTTCTTTCTTTCTTTCTTTCTTTCTTTCTTTCTCTCTTTGTGTTGCTCTATATTGTTCCTTTTCCACACACGATCAGCCCAATGCAATGTAGAAACAGAAAATATTTATTAGGCCAAACATTACTGTTGTATACAGTAGCATACAACAAAACCTTAAACACATGTAAACCAAAAATATATTCTTCAGAATACAGTAAAGAACACAATTGTGTGGGGGGTCTCTGTTCATTGTTGGCATCCATTGTTCAAAACAGGTAATCTGACCTTTGACCTATTTATAGGCCTATACTACAGTAAAGCAGTGATTGGTTAGTGAGTTAAGCAATTAGTGTTTGCACTCGTGATGAGTTTGTGTGTGTGTGTGTGTGACCTGGTAAATAAGTGTAGCATTTTGATTTGGTTGTGTTTGGAAAAGGAAAGCAAGTCACTTCCTGTTAGATTTGTGTTTTAGGTAGAGAATTGTGTGTAGAGTCAAAGGCTGAGAAATAGCTTATGGTTTTGGATATTTGGTGTGTAGTTTTGCACTTTGAGTGAGAGGTTTCAAAAATTGTGTGACTTGAAAATAATTTGAGTGTAAGCAGTTGAAAAAACGGTAAACTGCTATTTTAGTGTTTGATAAACCAGTGGCATTTTATAGTTCAAATGTTTTAAGTGGGTCTTTGGCATATGCATACATCTGCCTGGTCTTAAGTCCATCCCTGCTGTTACATCAGTCAGTGGAAAGTGGCTTGTTGAAATGCTCGTCACAAGCATCCGTCGTCAGCCGCTTTATCCTGACAGTCTATTACAGCAACTGGGTCAGAGCTGCCCCAGTTTAGCACAGCCTCTGTCAAGACCCCTGGCAGACAACTGTCCAAGACACGCGACCCAGACTTTGACGCATCAGAACAGAAAATGGCGGTCACGACCCAAACATTAGGAGCACAACATGACAAAGAGTTGGATAATATCAGAGCGCTGTGTTGGGAGACAAGGCTTTGGCAGGCTCCTCTGCCCTGTTGGAATCCAATGAGTCTGTCGCCTGCCAAAAGATGGTTTGCAGTGTGAGTGAAAAAACAAAGGATTAGTTTTAAAGGAGGGCAAAAATGCAGAGCCCATCTCACGCTTCAACCTGCCAAAGCCTACTCAGCTGAACTCATTCATAGAGAGAGCAGAAATGTAGATGAATAAGAAAGAGAATCAATGAGTAATAGAGTGGATGAACAGAGAAGAAGTACATGAATGATGGGGATAAGAAAAGGCAGAACAGAGGAACTGAAAATGACAAAAAAGAAAACTGGAATTAAAAAATTCAAAGCAGTTTTAGCTTGTCGTTACAGATAAAGGATTAGTATGCAGGTTTGATCCTAAAAAAGGGGAGTCTCACAAACACAGATTATCAAATAATTTTATAAAAATAATTATTAGTCTGTGCAATGAAAGCCTGGATTCAATATTGTTTTGGAGTTCACTGATTTTCATTGTCTGGACAGAAATAGACACTTTTGTGTGAAATAAATTCATATCAATTTGGAACGACATGATGCTGAGAAAAGCATGATAGAATGTTCCTTTTCAGGTGAATTATTATAACATATAAATATATTAAATATTTAGTTGTTGGGTCACTCGCTTTTATTATAATTGTTAATCCGTTACTAAACCTCAAGAAACTCCAAGCCCATCCAAGTAGGGTATGCGCGTGACGTCACCGTCAGCTGGAGTGACTGTGGTTACGCCTACTGAGTGGCAAAAAGACTCAGTGGCAGCATTGGTTTTCAGCGTGAGTGCTGCGAAAAACACACAAAACCGGAAAGAGCTTTGAAATTGATTGTACAAATTGACAAGAACTCTGAAGTATATTTTTACAGACTGCCGAAAGCTACAGAATAGAGAAGCAAATGCAATTCATAGAAACAACTGGACTCCAGACAGCGAAACGGGTCAATATGTTGAATTTTGGGGTAAAATCATACCCTATACATTGTTTTCTTATATATTGTACTGACAACTCGTCAATTGAATATTTACCATCTTATATTCTGCATAATTGGATGTTTTTAAATAAATACTGACAAAAACGACACAAGTTTTTGGACTGGGCGATTTGATGATATATAACATTGATATAAGTAATGACCTGGATTTATACCTACCGGTATTTCCCCAGTGTCGAAATCAGGCACATATGAATGTCAGGAAACACGATTCCTGGCTGCATGTCAATATCCACGGATCACTGGATCTATGGTAAGTTGTAAGGAACACTAGATCGAGTCCCTTTAATTTAAACTGATAATATTTTGTTTTACTCACATTTTCACAGTTTCCACTTTTAAATCCAGTCATGCAGCAGCTCTTTCGCCACTCAGTCCGGCTTAAGGGTGCGTGTTCCGGCGGGAAAGTGACGTCAATGCATACCCTCAATTGTAAATCTTGTAAATCACTGCTTCACTTAAAGAACAGCTGTAATTGATAAACATTTTCTCTCTCGTGACAAGACACTTCAAATTGATTCTAGTGCTTAATCTGAGCAAAAAGAAGCATTGTGGTAGATAAATGCTTCTCTTGCTCTTGGGTCTTTTAAGGACATTATCAAGACTAAGTATCAAGCTTGTAGACAGCAGTGGGTAAGCGGCCAAATTACTTTTTTCCCCTCTCATTTAGAACGTGGGTAATATATCCTGGTCATTACAAGCCACTTTGATGCCAGAAGTGGAACCAATTTAAACCCCAAGAAATATCAAGTCAGCAGTAAGCAGGTAACCAATGACAAATTTCTCAAAACAACACAAAACGGAAGAGGATGTTAACCCTTGTGTGGTGTTCATATTTTTATTATTCAGTGTTCGTGGGTCTGGTGGACCTGCTGCATTTTGGGGGTTTTAATTTTAGATCACATTTAAGAATTGAACCTTGTGCGGGAACGGCAGGGGTAGAATCACAAAACTCACTCTTGCACTCACACACAATCTCTCTCTCTCTCTCTCTCTCTCTCTCTCTCTCTCTCTCTCTCTCTCTCTCTCTCTCTCTCTCTCTCTCTCTCTCTCTCTCTCTCTCTCTCACACACACACACACACACACACACACACACACACACACACACACACACACACACACACACAAGCTTTCATTTCTATCCTTGTGAGGACATTCCATAGGCGTAATGGTTTTTATACTGTACAAACTGTATATTCTATCCCCTTACACTGCCCCTATCCCTAAACCTACCCATCACAGGAGACATTCTGCATTTTTACATTTTCAAAAATATATAATTTTGTATGTTTATTAACCCATTCCCCTCATGGGGACCGCTGGCTGGTCCCCACAATGGAGGTGATCTCAGGTTTTACTATCCTTGTGGGGACATTATGGTTCCCACAATGTAATGTATACCAAGTACACATATATACACACACACACACACACACACACACACACACACACACACACAATAACAGCAGGCCCTGACAGGAAGAGGACAGAGTAAAGGTACACAGGGACCTACAATTTCACTTTTATTGGCCCCGGGTCCGGTGGACCCGACCATCCTGTGTGTAATATAAATGTGTGTGTGTGTGTGGGGGGGGGGGGGGGGGGGGGTTACAGTGTGTGGTTATTGGAAATGTGTTATGATATATATATTCTTCACAGAAAATGAGCCAAGGCCAATGTGTCTGAGTTTTGAGTTTGGGTCCCACAGACCCGAACACTATACAATGGTTAAAGGGATATTCCAAAATCAGTACAGGTTTAGCTTAATTGTCATCATTTCCACTTTTGCCTTGATCTTTTGACATTCCTTTAAAACATTCCATTAAAACATCCTGCAAATTTAATATCTTAAAACGTCCTCCTCATTACAAAACAAAGCATTTCTTTAATCAAGCTCCAAGAATGGCTCATTTTGATATTGCAGGATCTGTGTGACATCACATGGGCAACTACATTTGCACATGACTGCCTCCAGAGCCAGACATTGACGAACCATCGCACCATATGCTCTGGCCATTGGCATTCAGTCGCTTAACACTTGACTTTTGCCTGCCCTACACTGGATGTGAACAAAATTTGTTGAAAGACGAAGCAGCCAACTGTATTGGATCTGACAGGAGCTGCATCGCAAACCGTAAGTAAACAATTTCATAATCATTGTCTGTAAATTATGGTGTTATGTGGATAATGTTTTCAAAACACTTACTCACGTGCAATAGCGAGTGGGCATTTACACTGTTTCCAATGCAATGCCGTTAGCCAATCATAACAGTGGCCATTTACTGACCACTAACCAAGCCTTAAAGGAGCCGCCCCTTAAAAACGGATCATTTTAGAAAGAGGATCAGAATGAATGTTGACAATAATCGGTTTTCTGCATATATATATATATATTTTTTTTTGTGAACCTCAAGGAACATTATAATAATTTCAATAATTAATTGAAATAAATTTGTAAATAAAATAATAAATTAATATATTAAAATAAAAAATAAAAAATAAATTAAATAGTGCAGAATTCAATTAAATGAAATAATAAGCTTCACATTTCCGGGGCGTTCTGAGAGGTACAAAATGCTACAACAGGATTTATTGTTGTTGATTGGATTTTAAGATATGGGTGTTGCTCTCAAAAATCAACGCAAACGCCCAAGACAGGGGCGACTTAAACCTGACTAAACGATTGGAAGATAGACTTATACAATTTGGATTAAACATTAAGAGGTCCAAAAAAAAAATACATGGATGATTTGTTCACAACAACATGCATTTGCAACATAGAGAAGATGAATTTTCATTTCATGTTGACGTTAACTTGAATTAAACCGGAATATATCTAAGTTGTTGATGGTTAAATGTGCAAGATGAAATCTGAATTTCTCAGTCGTCTGCTTTTGTTCAGCCAAGAGGGAATGGTTCTTTTGATAAGCCAAACATTTAATAAGCATATGTTCTGACAAAGATTCATGCTAATTTGCACATGTGCTAGGGGAGTTAAAGGAAATCGCTGTTAAACTGGCCCTTTGGGTTCTCTCACATTGCCAGTATAACATTAGCACAGGCCAGAACATTCCCACAGAGGCCACACTGTCACTTCCAAACGTCAGGAGTGAAAATCTCCCGGAGAAGTCTTGTACCCAGGAGGCAAGGCTGCCTATCACTGTCTCACACCTGTGCACTGTTATAACTTATCTCTCTACGCCTCTACAGCCTCCTTTTCTGGGACTCCTTCAATTTTTTACTTATCAAGTCACTGCTCATCAAGTCTGCCTCGCTCCGACACAGCAAGCCGTCGCCACAGATCCAGACAGTAGACAGAGCATCAGGTAGAGGGGAATTACACAACTGCAACGGTGTGGGAATGTCAAGGGCACAGGCAGTGATTCGAAGGCCAGTGTTGTATGTCTAGGACCGTTACAGAAGCCTGTCTCATTTTGCAAATGTTAAATCTCTATTTCTATCAACATTTACTCATTAATATTATTCCAAACAATGTTTTTTTTTTTTTTATGTGGAACACGAAAGCAGATATTTAATGTCCATACTACAAAATTGGACAGTGGTGGCCAGTAGCTGTCAAACGGAAAAAAAAAAAAAACACGCACGCACGCACGCAAACACACACACACACACACACACACACACACACACACACACACACACACACACACACACACACACACACACACACACACACACACACACACACACACACACACACACACACACACACACACACACACACACACCATCTAGTTTGTTTAATCCAATTTTTGAATTATGATCTGACTGATAAAGTATGATTTTACTAAATATATTTTATGGCTGTCAAAGTTTTAACATAAAATACACTAATTTGTTATTATCATAAAATACACACATTTGTTATTATCAATGTTTCAAATTTATTTCAGAGGACTTGTTAATCATGAGATTAATTGTGATTTTTTTATTCAGTTCATTGCATCTACAACAGTATTTACAGTAAGAAAAAAAAATCTGCATATTGTTGGCGGAAACCCTTTAAATCTTTCTTTTTGACGATTATAAGGTAAAGCACTTTTGGGACATTGTTTGACAAATAATGTTAAAACAAATACTTTTTTTTTTTGGCCCGCCACCACCCCCCCTCTTCGGAGGACAACTTTATTTTTAATACAGCAAACTGTATACACAATATGTTATAATACAGACAATATATTTATATACAGTGCATAACCATTCACCCAAATACGTAATTCACCCAAAAACAAATACATTTTAATGAGACCAATTTTTGTCTCCATAGGCTTGTGTATTATACACAAAATAGATATTAATTTAATTTAATTTAAGTTGATTTGTCCTAGTACAGTGACAATATAAAAGGTAACTATTTAACTTTGTAAACAACATCTTGTGTGAATAATATGAGGCTTATTTAATTTCCTCTCATAAATGGGGCTCACACAAAAAATATTTAGTGCTGAAGGGACTGTGTATTTTTGTAGGCCAAAACCCAGAAATTTGTTCCGGTTCCATCGTCCTGACGTTTTTGAGTTTTTGGTTAAATACCTGAAATGAAGTCTGTGGTTAAAGTCCCCCTCTAGTCAATAATTTGATCCCCTAAAGCTCAACTTTGATCACCAGAATTACATATTTAAATTTTTTTTCCTGAACAAATATTTTGTCATGCCTTAAAATAGCTTGAATGTAACTCTACACCCTTGCCTCATTTAGTATACCTGATTCTATGAATATGCAAATTAGCCCCGCCTCCACTCAATCACACCAGCTCAGAGGCTGCGTTTACACTTGGCATTAAGATGCGATCACCATGATCAAGCAGATCGGATCATTAGCCAATCAGGACACGGTGCGTTTACATTTGATCATATTAAGTAGCCTCTGTATCTGGATAACCGATCGGATTTCTGCTTCTGCATAATATTTAAATTAGGTCTGTAGCACGACACCAAATTAAGAGTAAAGATTATACAAATTAAGTAATGTCCCAATTGCTTTCACTCACTCACTTTACTTTCCTGTGCAATATCCAGTCTTAGATCAAATTACGTTTTTTGAATGAAGGAATACTTCCAGAGTGTATCATACAAAAATAACTGGGTTGATCATGTTAAACTGTCACATCATTGATCATCGGGGTTTAGGGTACAGCGTGCAATGACTATATGGGAGATTAATAAACATGCTGAAACAATAAAAACATTCAACATTTAAAATAAAAAAAATAAAAAATGTATTCCCATTATTCCTCTGGCAAAGCAGCGCACGCTCTTCATTAAGATCTCATGACTCACAGCTGTGATTGTACGGCGTGTCTAGGCGATCCCCTCGTTCGTTCAGATAATGTTGCACAATTAAAATGAAAAATTACACACACAGTATCATGTAAGTCTAAATAAACTGTTTTAAATATTGACGTTTATTGTAAGGTTCAAATACGTTTAATTGGTCTAAACTGCACCTGGCCATTATTTTATAACAGCACGTGGGGACACTGGGGGATTTATATGACGTCCACGTGTGAATGCAGACACGGTGGCTGGATTGCGTTTATATTACACTGAGATCCGATCACAATGCGTCCTCGACTCCCTCCGAACCAGGACACGCTGATCGGATAACATTCCGATCAGAAATGCGTTTACACTCGTCTTTTCAATGTATGTGGACAACATCCGGATACAGGTCGCATGTTAATGCCAAGTGTTTAAACGCAGCCAGAGATTCACACGTTGACGATCACACGTTGACCTGATTGGTTACAAGGTAGTTTGTGACGTCAGAAACACCAGCGATTTCAAACTGTGTTTTTGAGACTGTCTATTCACTGTAGTTTTAAGGAGAAAATACTAGCAATGGTGTTGACATATAATAAAAACACTACATAGACATATGAACAACATTAAAAGCTTGATTTTCACCACAGGAGGACACAGGAGGACAAACTGTAAGATATGTTCACATTTTATTCTACAACATAAAAAACAGTAGTAATACCCCCTTGTGATGTTGTTGTTTTTCTTAGATTTTTCTTGTCTTGGAAAAGATGGTTCCTTAGAAGTGGCTTACAGAGTTTGCAGGGGCAGTAAACATCCTCATACCGAACAGGTAAACTCATCTACTATTTTTGCAGTTTCGTCAGCAGAACAATCCAGAAACACATCAAATTTTAGTACCACCCACTGAAGAGATGTATGTCTATCCCCTACAGCCTCAAAGATGGCGCTGCTGTGAATAAGGTCTATTGCCTTGACTGCTATCTTTAACTCGACAGCATTGCAATTATGTTTTTATGATGAAACATAATCATTGTTTATTAGCGAGCTAGACTGCACGTAAAAACTAATTTTTGCGATAAATACAATGCGTCCTATAGAGACGCATTTCATGAGATAGGGTTGTTGGTGTTAACTGTTCTTTCATATACATTAAAAAAAAATGCTATTTATGCATGATAAACACAATATTAGCAAAATGGCTCACCACTCATCTTCCCGCAAGTAGTTTCTTGAGTCGGTTGGGCTGCGTGTGCAACTGATATCATATCAGGGGAGAGGGCGTACGTTTCTAGCATTGTTCCGTCCACGAGGAGGAACCAAGTTTAAATGTTGTGTTTACAAACAGTAAAAATCCTGCATAGTGCACCTTTAAAAACCTTCAAAGTTTGAAAAACCCTGGTCCTTATGACTGTAAAACATTCCAAATGTTCTGTCTTCTGCTGTTCTCTGTTTCTCTATAGCGATTCATTAGCCATGTATTATTGTGACGACATAAAACCACATAAATCAAAAGTCCATTATATCACATATTTCACCAGTGTACAATTTTCCAGGGTTTTAAAAGCATGAAATAGACTTTCCTGTTCCCTGTCTGCTGCCTTGTCACGTCACAGCTCACACTTTAGCCTGGAGCAAGAGTCCTAATACACTGCTAGTGAAGAACTCAAGAGTGTGTTCTCATGGTGCCATCAACCAGCCATCACACCATTTTCCTCCATTGTGATCAGTCACATGGCATGTAGATCATGTGGGCAACTGCATGCCAGAATAAGAATGCCAACGGATAGCTCTCTCCAGGTATTTTAGACCTCCTTGATCAATTTCTTGTCAAGGTTTAAGTAAAGCTGTGGAAGAGGGAGGCTGGACGTAAACATACTTGAAAGAACATCTTTGACAGTAGATGATCTCTGAAGGATTGACGTAGTTCCTGCTGGTTCTCTGACTGCAGTGCTGAGATAGGTATGGTTTGTTCACTTTACACTGAGTGCTGAGGTCGTGGAGTGTGTGTATTAACATCAAGTAAAGGAGCACACTCTCTTCAACACACCGTATCATCCTGCCTATTACTGGCTCCTGGAATTTTGATTACATTCATATCGATTTTAGTGATATTCTGATCTCTGACTCAAATGACTCCTGAAGCTATTGCAACATATTTTGAAATTGGAAAGTCATTTAAAAAAAAAAGATAATTCAGTTGCGACTGAGAAGCATTAAAGTTTGGTGATGTTTTGCTTTCAGAGCTGCTCTCACTTGAACAATTTAAACATTATGGATAAAAATCTCTAAAGCCAGCATATGAACAGTCTCAAAATAGCCTCCTTAAAAGCCAAAAAGTTAAATTAAAAGCCAAATGTTTGTAAGTAAAAATTCTACTTGTGTTAGTCAGACATGTAAATTTGTAAACATGTAAATTTACATTAAATCATCAGCTGAGGAGACTTTATAGAGTGCTTGAAAGTGAAATTGAAAAATTGAATTGAAAGGGTATATTGAAAAAAAAAAAACTTGGGCATTTGCATAAATAATAATATACTGATCATCTCTGATTAATATCAAAGGAGTTGTTGCTATTTTAAGAACTAACGGCAGATAAAGGTTTGTTTTTCCCTCTAGAATTAAAGAGCAACATTACCTATTATCGTAACATAATGATGAGCAA